>NC_074672.1:5471685-6699185 GCF_029448725.1 Salvelinus fontinalis
GGGAGTTTGTTCCACCATTGGGGTGCCAGAGCAGCGAACAGTTTTGATTGGGCTGAGCGGGAACTGTACTTCCTCAGTGGTAGGGAGGCGAGCAGGCCAGAGGTGGATGAACGCAGTGCCCTTGTTTGGGTGTAGGGCCTGATCAGAGCCTGAAGGTACTGAGGTGCCGTTCCCCTCACAGCTCCGTAGGCAAGCACCATGGTCTTGTAGCGGATGCGAGCTTCAACTGGAAGCCAGTGGAGAGAGCGGAGGAGCGGGGTGACGTGAGAGAACTTGGGAAGGTTGAACACCAGACGGGCTGCGGCGTTCTGGATGAGTTGTAGGGGTTTGATGGCACAGGCAGGGAGCCCAGCCAACAGCGAGTTGCAGTAATCCAGACGGGAGATGACAAGTGCCTGGATTAGGACCTGCGCCGCTTCCTGTGTGAGGCAGGGTCGTACTCTGCGGATGTTGTAGAGCATGAACCTACAGGAACGGGCCACCGCCTTGATGTTAGTTGAGAACGACAGGGTGTTGTCCAGGATCACGCCAAGGTTCTTAGCGCTCTGGGAGGAGGACACAATGGAGTTGTCAACCGTGATGGCGAGATCATGGAACGGGCAGTCCTTCCCCGGGAGGAAGAGCAGCTCCGTCTTGCCGAGGTTCAGCTTGAGGTGGTGATCCGTCATCCACACTGATATGTCTGCCAGACATGCAGAGATGCGATTCGCCACCTGGTCATCAGAAGGGGGAAGGAGAAGATTAGTTGTGTGTCGTCTGCATAGCAATGATAGGAGAGACCATGTGAGGTTATGACAGAGCCAAGTGACTTGGTGTATAGCGAGAATAGGAGAGGGCCTAGAACAGAGCCCTGGGGGACACCAGTGGTGAGAGCGCGTGGTGAGGAGACAGATTCTCGCCACGCCACCTGGTAGGAGCGACCTGTCAGGTAGGACGCAATCCAAGCGTGGGCCGCGCCGGAGATGCCCAACTCGGAGAGGGTGGAGAGGAGGATCTGATGGTTCACAGTATCGAAGGCAGCCGATAGGTCTAGAAGGATGAGAGCAGAGGAAAGAGAGTTAGCTTTAGCAGTGCGGAGCGCCTCCGTGATACAGAGAAGAGCAGTCTCAGTTGAGTGACTAGTCTTGAAACCTGACTGATTTGGATCAAGAAGGTCATTCTGAGAGAGATAGCAGGAGAGCTGGCCAAGGACGGCACGTTCAAGAGTTTTGGAGAGAAAAGAAAGAAGGGATACTGGTCTGTAGTTGTTGACATCGGAGGGATCGAGTGTAGGTTTTTTCAGAAGGGGTGCAACTCTCGCTCTCTTGAAGACGGAAGGGACGTAGCCAGCGGTCAGGGATGAGTTGATGAGCGAGGTGAGGTAAGGGAGAAGGTCTCCGGAAATGGTCTGGAGAAGAGAGGAGGGGATAGGGTCAAGCGGGCAGGTTGTTGGGCGGCCGGCCGTCACAAGACGCGAGATTTCATCTGGAGAGAGGGGAGAGAAAGAGGTCAAAGCACAGGGTAGGGCAGTGTGAGCAGAACCAGCGGTGTCGTTTGACTTAGCAAACGAGGATCGGATGTCGTCGACCTTCTTTTCAAAATGGTTGACGAAGTCGTCTGCAGAGAGGGAGGAGGGGGGGGGGAGGGGGAGGAGGATTCAGGAGGGAGGAGAAGGTGGCAAAGAGCTTCCTAGGGTTAGAGGCAGATGCTTGGAATTTAGAGTGGTAGAAAGTGGCTTTAGCAGCAGAGACAGAAGAGGAAAATGTAGAGAGGAGGGAGTGAAAGGATGCCAGGTCCGCAGGGAGGCGAGTTTTCCTCCATTTCCGCTCGGCTGCCCGGAGCCCTGTTCTGTGAGCTCGCAATGAGTCGTCGAGCCACGGAGCGGGAGGGGAGGACCGAGCCGGCCTGGAGGATAGGGGACATAGAGAGTCAAAGGATGCAGAAAGGGAGGAGAGGAGGGTTGAGGAGGCAGAATCAGGAGATAGGTTGGAGAAGGTTTGGGCAGAGGGAAGAGATGATAGGATGGAAGAGGAGAGAGTAGCGGGGGAGAGAGAGCGAAGGTTGGGACGGCGCGATACCATCCGAGTAGGGGCAGTGTGGGAAGTGTTGGACGAGAGCGAGAGGGAAAAGGATACAAGGTAGTGGTCGGAGACTTGGAGGGGAGTTGCAATGAGGTTAGTGGAAGAACAGCATCTAGTAAAGATGAGGTCAAGCGTATTGCCTGCCTTGTGAGTAGGGGGGGAAGGTGAGAGGGTGAGGTCAAAAGAGGAGAGGAGTGGAAAGAAGGAGGCAGAGAGGAATGAGTCAAAGGTAGACATGGGGAGGTTAAAGTCACCCAGAACTGTGAGAGGTGAGCCGTCCTCAGGAAAGGAGCTTATCAAGGCATCAAGCTCATTGATGAACTCTCCAAGGGAACCTGGAGGGCGATAAATGATAAGGATGTTAAGCTTGAAAGGGCTGGTAACTGTGACAGCATGGAATTCAAAGGAGGCGATAGACAGATGGGTAAGGGGAGAAAGAGAGAATGACCACTTGGGAGAGATGAGGATCCCGGTGCCACCACCCCGCTGACCAGAAGCTCTCGGGGTGTGCGAGAACACGTGGGCAGACGAAGAGAGAGCAGTAGGAGTAGCAGTGTTATCTGTGGTGAGCCATGTTTCCGTCAGTGCCAAGAAGTCGAGGGACTGGAGGGAGGCATAGGCTGAGATGAGCTCTGCCTTGTTGGCCGCGGATCGGCAGTTCCAGAGGCTACCGGAGACCTGGAACTCCACGTGGGTCGTGCGGGCTGGGACCACCAGGTTAGGGTGGGCGCGGCCACGCGGTGTGAGGCGTTTGTATGGTCTGTGCAGAGAGGAGAGAACAGGGATAGACAGACACATATTTGGCAGGCTACAGAAGAGGCTACGCTAAAGCAAAGGAGATTAGAATGACAAGTGGGCTACACGTCTCGAATGTTCAGAAAGTTAAGCTTACGTAGCAAAAAATCAATAAAATTACAAATCTTATTGACTAAAATGATATAGTACTGCTGGCTGGTGAAGTAGCCTGGCTAGCAGTAGCTGCGTTGTTGAAAGTGAAGCTGGCTAGGTGACCTCGACAGTTTCTCTAAATTTCTCTAAACTACACAATTATCATGGATACAAGGACAGCAAAGACAACTAGCTAACACTACGCTAATCAAGTCGTTCCGTTGTAATGTAAGTTTCTACAGTGCTGCTATTCGGTAGAAGTTGGCTAGCTAGCAGTGTTAGCTAGCAGTGTTGGCTAGGTAGGAGGACAGCAGCGCGGCAGGCGAAACTAGCTGGCTAGCTAACCGATAATTACTCAAAGTTACACAATTATCTTAGATACAAAGCTAGCAAAGAAAACTATGTAGCTAGCTAACACTACACAAAACAAGTCGTTCCGTTGTATTGTAATCGTTTCTACAATGCTCTTCGGTGGCAAGCTGGCTAGCTAGCAGTGATGGCTACGTTGCGTTAATTTCGAACGAAAATAGCTCGCTAGCGAACCTCAATAACGACGCAATTATGTTTGATAAAAGACGGCTATGTAGCTAGCTAAGATCAAACAAATCAAACCGTTGTACTGTAATGAAAATGAAAATCAGACCGTTGTACTATAATGAAATGTAATGAAAAGTTATACTACTATTCGGTAGACGGTGGACGTTTGCTAGCTGCTGGGCAGATAGCAGTGGACAACGAGACGACGAAATACGATAATTACGCAGTTATCTTTGATACACAGACGGCTATGTAGCTAGTTAAGAAGAAATTGCTAAGGTTGGACAAATTAAATCGTTGTACTATAATGAAATGTAATGAAAAGTTATAAAAGTTATACTACCTGCAGAGCGAATGCAAATGCGACCGCTCGCCCCAAACCGGATGTCGCCCCGTCGGATGTCGCCCCGCCATCCTGTACCTGTCCCGCAGGTGGGATGTTCGGATGTACCGATTTTGTGCAGGTGTTGTTACACGTGGTCTGCCACTGTGAGGACAATCAGCTGTCCGTCCTGTCTCCCTGTAGTGCTGTCTTAAGCGTCTCACAGAACGGACATTGCAATTTATTGCTCTGGCCACATCTGCAGTCCTCATGCCTCCTTGCAGCATGCCTAAGGCACATTCACGCAGATGAGCAGGGACCCTGGACATCTTTCTTTTGGTGTTTTTCGGAGTCAGTAGAAAGGCTCCTTTACTGTCCTAAGTTTTCATAACTGTCACCTTATTTGCCTTAGCTATTAGTGTCTTAACTACCGTTACACAGGTACATGTTCATTAATTGTTCATGGTTCATTGAACAAGCATGGGAAACAGTGTTTAACCCCTTTACAATGACGATCTGTGAATTTCTTTCAATTTTTACAAATTATCCTTGAACGACATGATCCTGAGAAAGGGACATATCTTTTTTTTTTTTAAGTTAGGTAAGTAGGTAAGAGATTATTAAATATTTTTAAGTGAATGATAAGACTGAACTAACAATAATCAAGATTGTGTTGCACCTTTTACCAATATCCTAACAAATGAACAACTCTTACAAGTAAAGTACAAAGGCAACTTTTCATTGTCTGTAAGACATCTACTATATCAACTTCCAGCCAAACCCCCCAGCCTACCCGAGACACCCTCGGGTTGGCTTTCACCTGTCTAGTCAATAACTCAACTCACTCCCCAACACAACTTCCTTCCCATCTATTTTTTATGTCTCAAGGGAAAACTAAAGTTGAATGAAAACACACATACACCTACACATTAACACACAGAAACAGTACATCCTCCATATAATTAATATCATAGGCCTAATAGTCCTGTAGAGCTATTTTTACTTGCACACAATATAGCTGGGTCACCCCGTCCCTAGGTGTCCACGGCCCTGTGCTTCCTCAACCTAAGACACCCGACTCAGCTTTAGGATCTTAGTGAAATATTCATTATTGGTTTCAGATGTGTTAGGCCAAGGCCAGAGTGACAACAGCACAGCAGACCCCCAGGCCTGGGACTGAGCAGCACAGCAGCTAGGGATTACCTAAATAGGTATCTCCCTGACATGGGCATGTTTTTAATACAGACTCCTTTTGTCGTACAGTATTCCATATAAAGCATCCAGCCAGACCTTAAAAAAGTTGCACAGTATACCCTTAATCTTAAAACAAATCTAGTGATACTGTACATAACTTGACATTTCTTCCATACATTGTGGGAGGATTCCCAAACTTCCAATTAAAGGCAATGCATTTATTACCCACTATAAATGCTAGGTTACACAGTTTCTTCTGATAAGTCTCCAGTATTCAACATTTGCAAGCAAACAAAAACTATGAGAAGGGAGAATCTGTAGACATGCTGAGATAAAAGAACTTTACCAGAATTCTGCCAAGACCACAACATATGCAAATATGTCCCCTTTTCTCTGCATGATATTCAGTTTTACTGGCATATAGTACATTCTAATACATCCAGTCTTTAACTGGAGTAATTTATATCTGAGATTATATAAACATGACTGGGAACTCTAACATATTTGTGTCCATTCATCATCATCAAGTGCGGTCTTCCTCACGTTTTTGTTTTACATGTTTTGTGTCATCGGGAAAAGCCTCTTTTAACCCTTGATGCAGTTTAGAAGTCGCAGTGGTCTAAGGCACTGAATCTCAGTGCAAAAGGCATCACTACAGTCCCTGGCTCAATTCCAGGCTGTATCAAATCTGATTGGGAGTCCCATAGGGCAGTGCACAATTTGCCCAGAGTCGTTCAGGTTAGGGGAGGGTTTGGCCCGCCAGGATGTCCTTGTCCAAAAAATAGAGGGAGAGAAGCTTTTGGTTTCTCTCCCTCTAAAAACAGAAATAAATATTTTGGCCTTTATAAATATTACTTTGGCCTTTATTCAGATTACAACCGCTGACTTTCGGTCATTAGAAAATTAAATAATCTCAAGTATCGTTATTTTTTAAACAAGGACTTGAAAATGAGATCGTGAACTCTGCAAATGTTTCCAGTCCGAGAATGAGAATGGAAAATGACTGTAATTGTTAAATTCGTTCAATACATTGGATTGCAATACATTGGAATAAGCCGTTATCAGCCGGAGCTGAGAGCATCACCAAAACTAAAGGTATTTTGTTTCGGTGCATTTTCTTTAAAATAAATTATATAGCCTATCAATGTGTAGGCATACTGTGTAATAAAATGTATAATTGTGTACTAAAAACGTGAATGTGTTTTTGCAGAGCATACAACCATGCCGACAACCATACGTGGACAAAGGGCTGGACAACGAGCCGCACCGAAAAAACGCATGGTTCCACAGAATACCAACTGGGACGGATCCCGAGGCAAATGTGGCTTCTTCATCAACATCTTAATGCTTTCATTAATAAAATAATGATACAAATACTCTCACCAGCTTTGATCCATGCCTTGGCCTTCAGGACGCAAATGTCTTTGTTTGTCAGACGAATCATTGGGTCGAAACTACACTACAGTACAAAACAAGAGAACACACATGGCTAATGTTTTGAAGAAAAAAAAAATATATATATGTGTATATGTATATGTGTATATATATATGTGTATATGTATATGTGTATATGTATATGTGTATATGTATATGTGTATATATATTGGTCATGGCTCCCGAGTGGTGCAGCGGTCTAAGGCACTGCATCTCAGTGAACAGGCATTACTATAGTCCCTGGTTCGAATCCAGGCTGTATCACATCCGGCCGTGATTGGGAGTCCCATAAGGCGGCACACAATTGGCCCAGCGTCGTCTGGATTTTGTCGGGGTAGGCTGTCATTGTAAATAAGAATTTGTTCTTAACTGACTTGCCGAGTTAATACGTAAAGGTTAAATCATTTTTTGTTGTTGCAAATTTGTAATGTGTTTTGTTTAGTAAATTGTTTTGTAAATATGAATTCACATTTGTGGTGCCACTAAATAAACAATGAAAAATACAATATTTTTTTGGTCTTCTTGATCCGAACAAGCTGTAACTGGACTGTAGTATATACATTTTTATATTTGTGTTACTACTCGTCAGTATTACTTAGTATAACAACCGTTTAAGTAAGGGTTTTATTCTAAGAGAAACTAAAAATGAACGAGATACCATGTACAGTATTATAGTCGCTAAAAGGAAAAATATTACCACCATCTCTTGCACATGTCACTTTCCTTTCATAATGCATCCTTATTTACAAAGCGATTATTATGATTAGATTTTCTCACAGCACACATTTGGAAATCCCAAACTCTAAAAGTAATTGGAAAGGTAGATAGAAATGATTTGTAACTACAATTATTGTGGTTCCAATAAAGAATGTAAACAAGATGCTGTGTTTTTATTGACAGTAGTGATGGACAGCTGGAGGCATTTTGAAAACCGGTTTTCACAAGTGCACTGTAGTACTGTAGTAGGACTCTTCATAGCCCGGCTACAGTAGGTGTGAAAATCCCTAATTCGCTATGTATTCAATGCTTAAGTACTCTAAAGTGTTACATTTCGAACTCAAGGCCTCATGCAAGTGCAAAATGTCGGAGAGCTAGAAGAGATTGCAAAATAGTTAGGAAGAGATTCCATGGCACGTGGTTTACGAATTGACACGCAACTCTTCATAGCCCAGCTGCTGTAGGTGTGAAAATCCCAATTTGGCCCTAACAGTTCTTCTTCAACATCTTTCCACTTTCAATAATAAAATAATGAGAAAAAAGACATTCAAAATGGAGATGTTTATTTAAACTACATTTCAGTTGCACTTCCCCCCAGTACCATGATCACGGGTAAAACCTTGCTGTGATGATCAATGTATTTGTTGCATCGTCAATTTCTCAAGCCAAAACGTCTTGATGGCCTTCACCAGTTCATCTTTGCATGTAGGCTTGGCAGAGTTATTAATGGTTTCAGTTGATGCCAAACAAGTTCGATGGGGTTTAAATCAGGGTAACTACATGTAGAGATGAAAAAAATATTTTTAGATATACTCTAGGTCTATCGTAGGTGTTGTATGTCTTCTATTAATTTGTTTATATTTATTTTACTACATAAACGTCTACTTACTCTGCTGGCGTCTTGACACAGTTTATGCCCTCATTTGCAATGCAAACCCGGGCGGCAGTGTGTTTTGGGTCATTGTCTGCATTTGGAGAAGAAAAAAAGACATTTAGCCTAACAGCCAACATTAGGTACTAGTTTGAGAAACAGACGCCACACAAGCGCTACACTGGCAGCTTCAATAAATAGTACCCACAAAACACCAGTCTCAACGTCAACAGTGAAGAGGCAACTCCGGGATGCTGGCCTTCTAGGCAGAGTTTCTCTGTCCAGTGTCTGTGTTCTTTGTTCCATTTTAATCTTTTATTTTTATTAGCCAGTTTGAGATATGGCTTTTTCTTTGCAATTCTGCCTAGAAGGCCAGCATCCCAGAGTCACCTCTTCACTGTTGACGTTGAGAATGGTGTTTGTGAGACGTCTGTTTCTCAAACTAGACATTCTAATGTACTTGTCCTCTTGCTCAATTGTGCACCGGGGCCTCCCACTCCTCTTTCTATTCTGGTTAGAGCCAGTTTGCGCTGTTCTGTGAAGGGAGTAATATACAACGTTGTACGAGATCTTCAGTGTCTTGGTAATTTCTCGCATGGAATTGCCTTAATTTCTCAGAACAAGAATAGACTGATGAGTTTCAGAAGAAAGTTATTTGTTTCTGGCCCTTTTGAGCCTGTAATCGAACCCACAAATGCTGACGCTCCAGATACTCAACTAGTCTAAAGAAGGACAGTTTTATTGCTTCTTTAATCAGAATAACAGTTTTCAGCTGTGCTAACATAATTGCAAAAGGGTTTTCTAATGAACAATTAGCCTTTTAAAATGATAAACTTGGATTAGCTAACACAACGTGCCATTGGAACACAGGAGTGATGTTTGCTGATAAGGGGCCTCTGTACACCTATGGAGATATTCCATAAAAAATCAGCCGTTTCCAACTACAATAGTCATTTACAACATTAACAATGTCTACACTGTATTTCTGATCAATTTGATGTTATTTTATCAGACAAAAAATTCGCTTTTATTTCAAAAACATGGACATTTCTAAGTGGCACCAAACTTTTGAATGGTAATGTATATACATATAAAATGTCTTACCGAGCCTTTCCATAAGTCCACCCAAGTTTCTTCAACTGTCTTCTGACTGTGATTAGAGTGATGTAGATGTTGTGCTGTGATGCCAGCAGATTACAAATGGCCTTAGCCAAGCGCTCATCTTTATCCATTAGTGAGTCGATCGCTTGAATAGTCTTGCTGGAAACGGAATACAATGTAAAAATGTGTAGCATACAGTAAATACCAGCAGTCGCATTATTAGGCCTAATTTACAGTATTGTAGCCTTCTGTACCTGTTCATATTCCTGGGTTTTTGCGTTCATAGCCAATTTGAGTAAGACCTTTAAACAGGTCGATATTCACCAGGACGCAGGAAGGATTACCTGACTTAGTACTCAGAGCATGCGTTGACCAGCTGGCAAGTGTCTTCACTGACATTTTCAACCTCTCCCTGACCCAATCTGCAATACCTACATGTTTCAAGCAGACCACCATAGTCCCTGTTATGTACCTCCATGTTATTTTAATAGAAACGTCTTTTTTTTTATTTTTAAGAAAAGCGTATTTTTTGTCCGATAAAATAACATCAAATTGATCAGAAATACAGTGTAGAAATACAGAAATACAGTCCAGCTACAATAGTCATTTACAACATTAACAATGTCTACACTGTATTTCTGTCACGTTCCTGACCGGTTTTCTGTTATTTTGTATGTGTTAGTCGGTCAGGGCGTGAGTTTGGGTGGGCAGTCTATGTTATGTGTTTCTATGTTGGTAAAGGGTGACCTGATATGGTTCTCAATTAGAGGCAGGTGGTTTTCATTTCCTCTGATTGAGAGCCATATTAAGGTAGGTGTTTTCACATTGATTGTTGTGGGTGGTTGTTTCCTGTGTCTGTGTTTGTCTGCCACACGGGACTGTTTCGGTTTGTTTGTCCGTTCGTTCGTTTTGTGTAGTCATTTTTCCTGTTTGTGCGTTCTTCGTTACATGTAAGTTCTTACGTCCAGGTCTGTCTACATCGTTTTGTTATTTTGTTTAGTATCAAGTATAGTTCGTTTTTTGTCTTGTTTAATAAATAATGTCATTTCACAACGCTGCGTTTTGGTCGAATCCCTGCTCCTCCTCTTCGGATGAAGAGGAGGAGGAAATCCGTTACAATTTCTGACCAATTCGATGTCATTTTAATGGACTAAAAAATACACTTTTCTTTCAAAAACAAGGATATTTCTAAGTGAACCCAAACTTTTGAACGGTATTGTATATATAAAGAAGGGAGCTATGTACACAATTAGAAAATGTGTAGGAGCTGTTGGTCTGTTTTGCCCCTTAAAACATTGCCAGTTGAGTGTCACTGAGCCTTTCGTGTTGTGTGTGTTGCGTTGGGTAATGTAACATCTGCAATATTGCACAAGCTTTTTCTACTCTTTACTAGATGTGTTTTTATGTGGTGCAATACAAGTTTTTCTGTGCTATGCTTTTTTGGACACTACAGAGCCCCTTAAACTTTGGGGCTAGATCGCTTCCCAATCCCAATGCTACAGGCATATCAAATCTCCTTAGCCTCCACCATCCTACATCCATCCCTCCCTGGGGGCACTGCTTCACCATTCCACTGCAGCCCAAACAGTCACAGTGAATTTGCCACGACAAAAATTGGAGCAGAGTCCCCTCCGAGTCGTGGGAACAGGATTACAAGATTTGAGCTAATTTATCTCGCCCGCGCGACCTGAGACAACTCTGATCCAATCACGATGTCACACTCAGAATACAACAAAGGTCATGACCAGGGCCCCTCTGGCGGGGGCTGTCACCAGCCCCACCGAGGTGGCTGCTAGGACTGGCACTGGGGCTGCATCAGTGTGATCCTGTTTAACCCTGACACCCTGCAGGGTGTGCATGTTTGCCTGCCTGCCAGTGAGGCTGTGCCTGCCACCCAGGTGCAGGGAGATAGACAGATGAACAGAGAGGAAAGAGGAGAGTGGGCTGTGTGCTAGCCACATGAAGACATGTCTCATTAAATAGCAGGGTGATTTATTGGTATGGCTCAGCATGTTTCACACACACACACACACACACACGCACACACGCACACATACACACACACACACACACACACACACACACACACACACACACACACACACACATATGCACAAATAGTCTAGTTACTGTAAACACGTACACACATTTACATGCACAATCACACACTTTTTCACATGCTGCACTTCCTTGCATGTGTATATATACTGAACAAAAATATAAACGCAACATGTAAAGTGTTGGTCCCATAATTCATGAGCTGAAATAAAAGATCCCAGAAATGTTTCATGCACACAAAAAGCGTATTTCTCTCGAATTTTGTGCACAAATGTGTTTATATTCCTGTTAGTGAGCATTTCTCCTTTGCCAAGATAATTCATCCACCTTATAGGTGTGGCATAAAAAAAGCTAATTAAACAGCATGATCAATAAACAGGTAACCTTGTGCTGGGGACAATAAAAGACCACTCTAAAATGTGCAGTTTTTCCACACAGCACAATGTCACAGATGTCTCAAGTTTTGAGGGAGCTTGAAATTGGCATGCTGACTGCAGGAATGTCCACCAGAGCTGCTGCCAGATAATTTAATGTTCGACGTCGTTTTAGAAAATTTGGCAGTACGTCCAACTGGCATCACAATCACAGACCACGTGTAACCACGCCAGCTCAGGACCTCCACATCCGGCTTCTTCGCCTGCGGGATCGTCTGAGACCAGCCACCAGGACAGCTGATGAAACTGATGAAACAAATTTTGATTGGCTGGGCCTGTCTCTCCAGTGAGTGAGCCTATGCCCTCCCAGGCCCACCCATGGCTGCGCCCCTGCCAAGTAAAGTGAAATCCATAGATTAGGGCCTAATACATTTATTTAACCCTTGTGTTGTCTTAATGGTCAAAAATGATCCACCACTATGTTTAACAGCAGAGAAAACCCCCTAAATGATATTTTTTCAACTTGAAATATGATTTGAAATTTTCCTAGAATGGCCCCAACGTTAGAAAAATTGAAACATTGCCTTTGTTCATGTTTCCATGAAAGCTGTACACCACCAGGGTACAAAGATTGTCTTGGGGTTTCGACCCGGCAGTTATAAAATCATTTACACACCACAAAAACCACAAAGACACACACACACACACAATGAGAAATTGAGACTGTGTGCTACTGATTGAATTCAGACCAAACAAAAACGTTCTAGTGCATGTGCAGCATCTCCCCTCCACGACCCCTCCACAACCCCACACATGACTCAAAAATGCCTCGATTTGATAACCGTGAGTCAAGACCTGCAAGACGTGCGAGAGACAAACTGGTTGCACAGAGTCAGGACAAGGTGAAGGGTCAGCGGCAGAACAGGGAGAGCAGGTTAGGCCTACTAAGGCTAGGTCTCTTTTAGAGGACAGAAGAGCCAAGCATAGCAATAGGTAGGCTAATGTATTTTTGAAAAACAATGTCATACAATATGATAATCAATCTCAGAGCACAATAAATACATGAGTGAATAAATAGATGAATGATAAGTAACGGGTTATTTGGTTTGTCCCTGTCTCTTGCATATTTTTTTACCAACACAAAATGCTCTTTGATTATTTGTCTACAGATCATAATGTTATCTCCTATTGTTAGTAATGACTGTTTCTGTTTTGCAGGCCCAACCACATACACACACTGTGAGACAGGACATCAAACAGCATATTTTGTTCTTTCCATGACTGTCGAACCATTATTTCAGGATGAGGGGGGATGTGGACCGAGAGTACCTCAGTCCAGATCTTAATATGTTCCACATGTACAGGCTCTACAAAGATAAGAACACCATGGCGAAGGCAACATTCTGGCTTTAGTGGGACATTTTCAGTCAGCAGAATATCACATTTGCCAAAGTTATAGATTCTACAAAAAACTGTCATCGGTAGCCACGGAATAGGAGAGGGCAAAGGTTTTGGCTGAGAGTGAGCTGCACCACAGGAAAGCTGAGAAGGCTCCAAAATGACACAGAGTGGGCAAAGCCAACAGTGACTGCCATGTTAGATTTGCAGGGCGTGATGAACACACCTAGCCTAACTCACGCCAACGTCTACTACCAAAGGCAGCTATCAATCTACAACCTTTGCGTTCAAGACTTAGGAACAGAGGAGCCTGAAACTATGTGCGTCTGGCATGAAGAAGTTTGCGACACAAACAACAACACGGAGTTACACATGGCATAAACAAAAGTACAGTCAATAACACAATCAAAAAGAAATCTATATACAATGTGTGCAAATGAGGTAAGATTAGGGAGGTAAGGCAATACATAGACCATAGTGGTGAAGTAATTACAATTTAGCAATTAAACATTGGAGTGATAGATGTGCAGAAGATGAATGTGCAAGTAGAGATACTGGGGTGCAAAGGAGCAAAAAAATAAATAACAATATGGAGATGGGGTAGTTGGATGGGCTATTTACAGATGGGCTGTGTACAGGCGCAATGATCTGTGAGCTGCCCTGACAGCTGATGTTTAAAGTTCATGAGGGAGATATGAGTCTCCAGCTTCAGTGATTTTTGCAATTCGTTCCAGTCATTGGCAGCAGACAACTGTAAGGAAAAGCAGCCAAAGGAGGAATAGGCTTTGGGGGTGACCAGTGAAATATACCTGCTGGAGCGGCGTGTGCTACGGGTGGGTGCTGCTATGGTGACCAGTGAGCTGAGATAAGGCGGGGCTTTACCTAGCTAAGACTTATACAGTGGGGCAAAAAAGTATTTAGTCAGCCACCAATTGTGCAAGTTCTCCCACTTAAAAAGATGAGAGAGGCCTGTAATTTTCATCATAGGTACACTTCAACTATGACAGAGAAAATGAGAAAAAACATCCAGAAAATCACATTGTAGGATTTTTAATGAATTTATTTGCAAATTATGGTGGAAAATAAGTATTTGGTCACCTACAAACAAGCAAGATTTCTGGCTCTCACAGACCTCTTCTTTAAGACGCTCCTCTGTCCTCCACTCGTTACCTGTATTAATGGCACCTGTTTGAACTTGTTATCAGTATAAAAGACACCTGTCCACAACCTCAAACAGTCACACTCCAAACTCCACTATGGCCAAGACCAAAGAGATGTCAAAGGACACCAGAAACAAAATTGTAGACCTGCACCAGGCTGGGAAGACTGAATCTGCAATAGGTAAGCAGCTTGGTTTGAAGAAATCAACTGTGGGAGCAATTATTGGGAAATGGAAGACATACAAGACCACTGATAATCTCCCTCGATCTGGGGCTCCACGCAAGATCTCACCCCGTGGGGTCAAAATGATCACAAGAACGGTGAGCAAAAATCCCAGAACCACACGGGGGGACCTAGTGAATGACCTGCAGAGAGCTGGGACCAAAGTAACAAAGCCTACCATCAGTAACACACTACGCCGCCAGGGACTCAAATCCTGCAGTGCGTGTCCCCCTGCTTAAGCCAGTACATGTCCAGGCCCGTCTGAAGTTTGCTAGAGAGCATTTGGATGATCCAGAAGAAGATTGGGAGAATGTCATATGGTCAGATGAAACCAAAATAGAACTTTTTGGTAAAAACTCAACTCGTCGTGTTTGGAAGACAAAGAATGCCGAGTTGCATCCAAAGAACACCATACCTACTGTGAAGCATGGGGGTGGAAACATCATGCTTTGCGGCTGTTTTTCTGCAAAGGGACCAGGACGACTGATCCGTGTAAAGGAAATAATGTATGGGGCCATGTATCGTGAGATTTTGAGTGAAAACCTCCTTCCATCAGCAAGGGCATTGAAGATGAAACCTGGCTGGGTCTTTCAGCATGACAATGATCCCAAACACACCGCCCGTGCAACGAAGGAGTGGCTTTGTAAGACGCATTTCAAGGTCCTGGAGTGGCCTAGCCAGTCTCCAGATCTCAACCCCATAGAAAATCTTTGGAGGGAGCTGAAAGTCCGTGTTGCCCAGCAACAGCCCCAAAAAATCACTGCTCTAGAGGAGAGCTGCATGGAGGAATGGGCCAAAATACCAGCAACAGTGTGTAAAAACCTTGTGAAGACTTACAGAAAACGTTTGACCTCTGTCATTGCCAACAAAGGGTATATAACAAAGTATATTAATAACAAAATAACTTTTGTTATTGACCAAATATTTATTTTCCACCATAATTTGCAAATAAATTCATTAAAAATCCTACAACGTGATTTTCTGTATTTTTTTTTCTCATTTTGTCTGTCATAGTTGAAGTGTACCTATGATGAAAATTAAGTGGGAGAACTTGCACAATTGGTGGCTGACTAAATACTTTTTTGCCCCACTGTAGATGACCTGGAGCCAGTGGGTTTGGCAATGAATATGAAGCGAGGGCCAGCCAACGAGAGCATGCAGGTCGCAGTGGTGGGTAGTATATGGGGCTTTGGTGACAAAATGGATGGCACTGTGATAGACTACATCCAATTTGCTGAGTAGAGTGTTGGAGGCTATTTTGTAAATAACTTTGCCGAAGTCAAGGATTGGTAGGATGGTCAGTTTTACGAGGATATGTTTGGCAGCATGAGTGAAGGATGCTTTGTTGCGAAATAGGAAGCTGATTCCAGATTAATTTTGGATTGGAGATGGTTAATGTGAGTCTGGAAGGAGAGTTTACAGTCTAACCAGACACCTAGGTATTTGTAATTGTCCATATATTCTAAGTCAGAACCATCCAGAGTAGTGATGTTGGACAGGCAGGCAGGTGCGGCAACGATTGGTTGAAGAGCATGCATTTAGTTTTACTTGCATTTAAAAGCAGTTGAAGGCCACGGAAGGAGAGTTGTATGGCATTGAAGCTCATCTGGAGGTTAGTTAACACAGTGTCCAAAGAAGGGCCAGAGGTATACAGAATGGTGTCGTCTGTGTAGAGGTAGATCAGAGAATCACCAGCAGCAAGAGCAACATCATTGATGTATACAGAGAAAATAGTCGTCCCGAGAATTGAACCCTGTGGCACCCCCATAGAGACTGCCAGAGGTCCGGACAGCTGGCCTTCCGATTTGAAACATTGAACAATGTCTGAGAAGTAGTTGGTGAACAAGGCAAGGCAGTCATTTGAGAAACCAAGGCTGTTGAGTCTGCCGATAAGAATGTGGTGAAAGACAGAGTCGAAAGCCTTGGCCAGGTCGATGAATACGGCTGCACAGTATTGTCTTTTATTGATGGCGGTTATGATATCATTTAGGACCTTAAGCATGGCTGAGGTGCACCCATGACCAGCTTGGAAACCAGATTGCATAGCGGAGAAGGTAAAGTGGGATTCGAAATGGTCGGTGATCTGTTTGTTAACTTGGCTTTCGAAGACCTTAGAAAGGCAGGGTAGGAGAGATATAGGTCTGTATCAGTTTGAGTCTAGATTGCCTCCCCCTTTGAAGAGGGGGATGACCGGGGCAGCTTTCCAAACTTTGGGGAACTCAGACGATACGAAAGAGAGGTTGAACAAGCTAGTAATAGGGGTGCAACAATTGGGGCAGATCATTTTAGATAGAGAGGGTCCAGATTGTCTAGCCCAGTTGATTTGTTGGGGTCCTTTCAGAATATCAGCTCTCAGGATTTGGGTGAAGGAGAAGTGGGGGAGGTTTGGGGGGGTGCAGGGCTGTTGACCGAGGTAGGGGTAGCCAGGTGGAAAGCATTGCCAGCCGTAGAAAAATTCTTGTTGAAATTTTCTATTATCGTGGTTCCAAGGTGGCTTAGCAGTTCAGACGTCTTTTCCGTATTGTCGTGTCGTGTCCTGTATATATATATATTTACACCTTTTCTTCACATATCTTTAACCTGTCTAGGATCAGCGTGGCGCTAGCGGCACACCCCCCCCCCCCCCACTGAAAAACCAGTGCCGCGAAATTCAAAAAAAATATTTTTTTAAAATATTTAACTTTCACACATTAAAGTCCAATACAGCTAATGAAAGACACAGATCTTATGAATCCAGTCAACATTTCCGATTTTTAAAATGTTTTACAGGGAAGACACAATATGTAAAGATGTACATCTATTACCTAAAAACACATTAGCATATTCCACCATCTTTTATTTGTCCACCAACACCAGTAGCCATCACCAATTCGGCTAAACTAAGATATTTATAGCCCCTAACCAACAAAAAAACTCATTAGATGACAGTCTGATAACATATTTATGGTATGGGATAGGTTTTGTTAGAAAAAAGTGCATATTTCAGGTATATGGCATAGTTTACAATTGCACCCACCATCACAAATGGACTAGAATAATTACAATGAGCAACGTGTTTACCTAACTACTAATCATCAAACATTTCGTAAAAATACACAGCATACACGAATCGAAAGACACAGATCCTGTGAATACAGACAATATTTCAGATTTTCTAAGTGTCTTACAGCGAAAACACAATAAATCGTTATATTAGCGTAGCACATAGCACATAGCAGCCCAGCATTGATTCTAGCCAAAGTGAGCGATAAAAGTCAACATCGCCAAAAGATATTAATTTTTTCACTAACCTTCTCAGAATTCTTCCGATGACACTCCTGTAACATCACATTACAACATGCATATACAGTTTGATCGAAAATGTTTATATTTAGCCACCAAAATCATGGTTAGACAATGTGAAATGTAGACAAGCTGGTAAAGAAAACGTCCTTGCGCCACTTAGACAGTGATCTACTCTTATACATAAATACTCATAAACGTGACTAAAAAATATAGGGTGGACAGGGATTGATAGACAATTTAATTCTTAATACAATTGCGTTATTACATTTTTTAATTTATCCTTACTTTTCAATACAGTTTGCGCCAAGCGAAGCTACGTCAAAAAACATGGCGTCCTAAGCCACTAAAATGTTTCGACAGAAACACGATTTATCATAATAAAAATGTCCTACCTTGAGCTGTTCTTCCATCAGTATCTTGGGCAAAGGATCCTTTCTTGGGAGAAATCGTCTTTTGGTGGAAAGCTGTCCTCTTGCCATGTGGAAATGTCAACTACGTTCGGGATGAACTGAAAAGCGTTCCCAACTTTTCACATCGTTGCAAAAATAAATGTCCCAAAATCGCACTAAACGGATATAAATTGCTATAAAACGCTTTAAATTAACTACTTTGTGATGTTTGTAACTCCTATAACGAGTGAAAAGATGACCGGAGAAATATAACAGGCTAAACTAATGCTTGGAACAGGAGAGGGTCGGTGTCTTCCACGCGCGTTACGCAGCAAGAAAAGACTTGCTAGCTAAAGGTTTTTTTCATTTGTAGTGCCTGTGAACGAGCAATCGAGCCCGTTGGAATCGTCATCACGTAAAGGCATCCAGGGGAAGACGTAAGAAGTGTCCGTATAGTCATAGCAACGACAGTGCCCGTTTAAATGACTTCAGAAAAGTGGCCAACGTTTCTCAAATCTGACTCCATGTCAGGGAAATTGCTGTAGAATGGGCTCTGTTCCACTTAGAGACAAAATTTCAACTCCTATAGAAACTATAGACTGTTTTCTATCCAATAATAATAATAATATGCATATTGTACGATCAAGGATTTTGTGGGAAGCCGTTTAAAAAATTAGCCACATTAGCATAAATAGTCTAAACAGCGCCCCCATCCCCAACAGGTTAATTTATTTTATTATCCAAGAACTCAACTACAAAAGCTTTCCTGCAAAAGCTTTCCTGCAACCCGCTTCACCAATTACAATCAGTATTATTTACCTCAATCTGAAAATCCATCGTGGAAGATAGCCAGGGGCTAATTCAGAAGCTAGCCTGAAAGCTAACCAAAAGCTACTCCGATAGCTAGCCAGAAGCTAATCTGTAGCTGCCCCGAAATTAGCCGAAATTAGCCGGTTTGCTGGCTAGCGTTGGTGTTTCAGCTGCCCACGTTTTGCGGTCATCAGCTATTCCTTTAGCTCGATAATCTACCGGCACTTTTGTGCAACGCGACTCGGACCGGAGCATTCCGGAACTTTTTTCTCTCAGTTTCCCCGGATTCCAACCGCAGGCTCTGGACACTTGCACCTTGATTTCGCAGCTAGCTAGCTGCATACCGTGTGACTATTGGCTTACGTCGACCCCGGAGCAAACTCAAATCATGCTGGAGCTAGCCAGCTGAGGAGCTCCATCACCATCCGGACCCGTTTCTTTTGTTGCTGCTGCAGATACGGAACCCCACCGGGCCTTCACGACTGACTGCCGACGTTATCTGCCCGAGGGATTTATCCAACCGGCACCTCCGTCCCGACGTTACCTGAACGCTCATCTGAGGCCCGCTAATCGTTAGCTGTCTTATCGGCTGCTATCTGAACAAAACCCCACTACACGGAACCTACCGACGGAAACGCACGAGGTATCTACAAACAGACCTCCATCCTATGCTGCTACCGATAGCCATATACCCGGCCAGCTGTCTGGATCGCCACGACCCCAACCAACCTCTACTCACTGGACCCTTATTGATCACTCGATTAAGCATGCCTCTCCTTAATGTAAATATGCCTTGTCCATTGCTGTTCTGGTTAGTGTTTATTGGCTTATTTCACTGTAGAGCCTCTAGCCCTGCTCACTATATATCCAACCTCTCAGTTCCACCACCCACATATGCGATGACATCACCTGGTTTCAATGATGTTTCTAGAGACAAGATCTCTCTCATCATCACTCAATACCTAGGTTTACCTCCACTGTATTCACATCCTACCATACCTTTGTCTGTACATTATTCCTTTAAACTATTTTATCGCCCCCAGAAACTTCCTTTTACTCTCTGCTCTAGTAGCTCTAGGCGACCAATTCTCATAGCTTTTAGCCGTACCCTTATCGTACTTCTCCTCTGTTCCTCTGGTGATGTAGAGGTGAATCCAGGCCCTGCAGTACCTGGCTCCACTCCTATTCCCCAGGCGCTCTCTTTTGATGACTTCTGTAACCGTAATAGCCTTGGCTTCATGCATGTTAACATTAGAAGCCTCCTCCCTAAGTTTGTTTTGTTCACTGCTTTAGCACACTCTACCAACCCGGATGTTTTAGCCGTGTCTGAATCCTGGCTTAGAAAGACCACCAAAAATTCAGACATTTTTATCCCCAATTACAATATTTTCAGACAAGATAGAACGGCCAAAGGGGGCGGTGTTGCAATCTACTGCAAAGACTGCCTGCAGAGTTCTGTTATACTATCCAGGTCTGTTCCCAAACAATTTGAACTTCTACTTTTAAAAATCCACCTCTCTAAAAACAAGTCTCTCACCGTTGCCGCCTGCTATAGACCACCCTCTGCCCCCAGCTGTGCTCTGGACACTATATGTGAACTGATTGCCCCCCATCTATCTTCAGAGCTCGTGCTGCTAGGCGACCTAAATTTGAACATGCTCAACACCCCAGCCACCCTACAATCTAAGCTTGATGCCCTCAATCTCACACAAATTATCAATGAACCTACCAGGTACCACCCCAATTCCGTAAACACGGGTACCCTCATAGATATCATCCTAACAAACTTGCCCTCCAAATACACCTCTGCTGTTTTCAACCAAGATCTCAGCGATCACTGCCTCATTGCCTGCATCCGTAATGGGTCAGCGGTCAAACGACCTCCACTCATCACTGTCAAACGCTCCCTGAAACACTTCAGCGAGCAGGCCTTCCTAATCGACCTGGCCGGGGTATCCTGGAAGGATATTGATCTCATCCCGTCAGTAGAGGATGCCTGGTCATTTTTTTAAAATGCCTTCCTCACCATCTTGAATAAGCATGCCCCATTCAAGAAATTTAGAACCAGGAACAGATATAGCCCTTGGTTCTCTCCTGACCTGACTGCCCTTAACCAACAGAAAAACATCCTATGGCGTTCTGCATTAGCATCGAACAGCCCCCGTGATATGCAACTTTTCAGGGAAGCCAGAAACCAATATACACAGGCAGTTAGAACAGCCAAGGCTAGCTTTTTCAAGCAGAAATTTGCTTCCTGCAACACAAATTCAAAAAAGTTCTGGGACACCGTAAAGTCCATGGAGAATAAGAACACCTCCTCCCAGCTTCCAACCGCTCTGAAGATAGGAAACACTGTCACCACCGACAAATCCACTATAATTGAGAATTTCAATAAGCATTTTTCTACGGCTGGCCATGCTTTCCACCTGGCTACCCCTACCCCGGACAACAGCACTGCCCTCCCCTCTGCTACTCGCCCAAGCCTTCCCCATTTCTCTTTCTCCCAAATACAGTCAGCTGATGTTCTTAATGAGCTGCAAAATCTGGACCCTTACAAATCAGCCGGGCTAGATAATCTGGACCCTTTCTTTCTAAAACTATCTGCTGAAATTGTTGCCACCCCTATTACTAGCCTCTTCAACCTCTCTTTCGTGTCGTCTGAGATCCCCAAAGATTGGAAAGCAGCTGCGGTTATCCCCCTCTTCAAAGGGGGGGACACCCTTGACCCTAACTGCTACAGACCTATATCTATCCTACCCTGCCTTTCTAAGGTCTTCGAAAGCCAAGTCAACAAACAGATTACCGACCATTTCGAATCACACCACACCTTCTCCGCTATGCAATCTGGTTTCAGAGCTGGTCATGGGTGCACCTCAGCCACGCTCAAGGTCATAAACGATATCGTAACCGCCATCGATAGGAAACAATACTGTGCAGCCGTATTCATTGACCTGGCCAAGGCTTTTGACTCTGTCAATCACCACATCCTCATTGGCAGACTCGACAGCCTTGGTTTCTCTAATGATTGCCTCGCCTGGTTCACCAACTACTTCTCTGATAGAGTTCAGTGTGTCAAATCGGAGGGTCTGTTGTCCGGGCCTCTGGCAGTCTCTATGGGGGTGCCACAGGGTTCAATTCTTGGACCGACTCTCTTCTCTGTTTACATCAATGATGTCGCTCTTGCTGCTGGTGATTCTCTGATCCACCTCTACGCAGACGACACTATTCTGTATACTTCTGGCCCTTCTTTTGACACTGTGTTAACAACCCTCCAGGCGAGCTTCAATGTCATACAACTCTCCTTCCGTGGCCTCCAACTGCTCTTAAATACAAGTAAAACCAAATGCATGCTCTTCAACCGATCGCTGCCTGCTCCTGCCCGCCTGTCCAACATCACTACTTTGGACGGCTCTGACTTAGAATATGTGGACAACTACAAATACCTAGGTGTCTGGTTAGACTGTAAACTCTCCTTCCAGACCCACATCAAACATCTCTAATCCAAAGTCAAATCTAGAATTGGCTTCCTATTCCGCAACAAAGCATCCTTTACTCATGCTGCCAAACATACCCTTGTAAAACTGACCATCCTACCAATCCTCGACTTTGGTGATGTCATTTACAAAATAGCCTCCAAAACCCTACTCAATAAATTGGATGCAGTCTATCACAGTGCCATCCGTTTTGTCACCAAAGCCCCATATACTACCCACCACTGCGACCTGTACACTCTCGTTGGCTGGCCCTCGCTTCATACTCGTCGCCAAACCCACTGGTTCCAGGTCATCTACAAGACCCTGCTAGGTAAAGTCCCCCCTTATCTCAGCTCGCTGGTCACCATAGCAGCACCTACCTGTAGCACGCGCTCCAGCAGGTATATCTCTCTAGTCACCCCCAAAACCAATTCTTCCTTTGGACGCCTCTCCTTCCAGTTCTCTGCTGCCAATGACTGGAACGAACTACAAAAATCTCTGAAACTGGAAACACCTATCTCCCTCACTAGCTTTAAGCACCAGCTGTCAGAGCAGCTCATAGATTACTGCACCTGTACATAACCCATCTACAATTTAGCCCAAACAACTACCTCTTTACCTACTGTATTTATTTATTAATTTATTTTGCTCCTTTGCACCCCATTATTTCTGTCTCTACTTTGCACTTTCTTCCAATGCAAACCAACCATTCCAGTATTTTTTTTGTTTTTATTTTACTTGCTGTGTTGTACTCACTTCGCCTCCATGGCCTTTTTATATTTTTATTTATTTATACATATATCTGTTTGCCTTCACCTCCCTTATCTCACCTCACTTGCTCACATTGTATATAGACTTATTTTTTTTCACTGTATTATTGACTATATGTTTGTTTTTACTCCATGTGTAACTATGTGTTGTTGTATGTGTCGAACTGCTTTGCTTTATCTTGGCCAGGTCGCAATTGTAAATGAGAACGTGTTCTCAATTTGCCTACCTGGTTAAATAAAGGTTAAATAAAAAAATAAAAAAATAAAAAAAAAATATTGGTAGTGACAGTGTCTCCTGGCCTCAGTGCAGTGGGAAACTGGGAGGAGGTGCTCTTTTTCTCCATGGACTTTACAGTGTCCCAAAACTTTTTGGAGTTTGTGCTACAGGATGTAAATTTCTGTTTGAAAAAGCTAGCCTCTGCTTTCCTAACTGACTGTGTATATTGGTTCCTAACTTCCCTGAAAAGTTGCATATCGCGGAGGCTATTCGATGCTAATGCAGTATGCCACAGGATGTTTTTCTGCTGGTCAAGGGCAGTCAGGTCTGGAGTGAACCAAGGGTTATATCTGTTCCTGGTTCTACATTTTTTTGAAAGGGGCATGCTTATTTAAGATGGTGAGGAAAGCACTTTTAAAGAATAACCAGGCATCCTCTACTGGCGGGATGAAGTCAATATCCTTCCAGGATAGCCGGGCCAGGTTGATTAGAAAGGTCTGCCCGCTGAAGTGTTCTAGGGAGCTTTTGACAGTGATGAGGGGTGGTCGTTTGACCGCAGACCTATTACAGATACAGGCAATGAGGCAGTGATCGCTGAGATCCTGGTTGAAGACAGCAGAGGTGTATTTAGAGGGCAGGCTGGTCAGGATGATATCTATGAGGGTGCCCGTGTTTACGGATTGGGTTTGTACCTGGTATGTTCATTGATAATTTGTGTGAGATTGAGGGCATCTATCTTAGATTGTAGGATGGCCGGGGGGTTAAGCATGTCCCAGTTTAGGTCACCTAACAGTACGAGCTCTGACAATAGATGGGGGGGCAATCAATTCACATATGGTGTCCAGGGCACAGCTAAGGGCAACGGTGAGATACTTGTTTCTGGAAAGGTGGATTTTTAAAAGTAGAAGCTCAAATTGTTTGGGCAAAGACCTGGATAGTATGACAGAACTCTGCAGGCTATCTCTGCAGTAGATTGCAACGCCACCCTCTTTGGCAGTTCTATCTTGTCGGAAAATGTTATAGTTAGGGATGGACATTTCTGGATTTTTGTTGGCCTTCCTAAGCCTGGATTCAGACACGGCTAGGACACCCGGGTTGGCAGAGTGTGCTAAAGCAGTGAGTAAAACAAACTTAGGGAGGAGGCTTCTAATGCATGAAACCAAGGCTTTTACAAAGGCTATAAGAACTGGTCGTCTAGTGCGTTCGGAACAGAGAGTAAAAGGACCTGGTTTCTGGGTGCGGAAGAATAGATTTAAGGCATAATGTACAGACAACGATATGGTAGGATGTGAAGCCAGTGGAGGCAAACCTGGGTATTGAATGACAATGAGAGAGGTTTTGTCTCTAGAGACATCATTTATGGCGAAAGCAAACAATGCTATTTTCTGAGTATAGCACCCCAGCTAACAATCACAGACCATCATATTTCAACCCTCCCGGCGTGACACAAAACGCAGAAATAAAGATATATTTCATGCCTTACCTTTGACGAGCTTCTTCTGTTGGCACTTCAATATGTCCCATAAACATCACAAGTGGTCCTTTTGTTCGATTAATTCCGTCGATATATATCCAAAATGTCCATTTATTTGGCGCGTTTGATCCAGAAAAACATCGGTTCCAACTTGCACAACGTGACTACAAAATATCTCAAAAGTTACCTGTAAGCTTTGTCCAAACATTTCAAACTACTTTTGTAATACAACTTTAGGTATTTTTTTAACGTAACTAATCAATAAAATTGAAGACGGGATGATCTGTGTTCAATACCGGAGGAAAACAATGTTTAGCATGCTTTCTGGTCACGCGCCTCTAACAAACAGTACACTTCACTGTAGCCTCATTCTGAACATGGCTACTTCTTCATTTCTCAAAGGAAAAACCTCAACCAATTTCTGGAAGCGATAGGAAGCGATAGGAACTGCAGGAAGGTCCCTTAGAAATCTGGATTCCCAATGAAAATACATTGAAAAGAAGAGAGTGACCTCAACAACAAAAAAATCTGAATGGTTTGTCCTCTGGGTTTTGCCTGCCAAATAAGTTCTGTTATAGTCACAGACATGATTCAAACAGTTTTAGAAACCTCAGAGTGTTTTCTATCCAATACTAATAATACTATGCATATATTGGCATCTGGGACTGAGTAGGAGGCAGTTTACTCTGGGCACGCTTTTCATCCAAACATGAAAATGCTGCCCCCTATCCTAGAGAAGTTAACTCCACTGGTCAAGCCAAGAGAGAGAACTTGTCATCTATAGTGACAGATGCTGTGGCCACTACAACAACTGGAAAATGCTGAACCTAGTGTGCTTTCTCAACTCATTGGGTTACTTCTCGCAAGTGGAACAAACGTTCATGCTGTCTGGGTACTCCTTTCTTCCCTGTGATCAGTCCTTTGCTGTCATTGAGAAACAACACAAGGTTTCAGAACGTCATACCCACGATGATTTCGTAAAAACAACTTTAATATCATTCACATGATTGGTGAAGACTTCAGGCAGCTCCCAGATTCTGTCTTCAAGTGACCAGCTGGACTACACAGCACCTCATTGATGTGGCTCAAACTCTCAGGTACTTTACAACAAATCGCTCTCTTTCTCTCTCGCTGTTTGTCTGTCTTTTAGAGTGGTTCCCTAATCCCAGCACACTATTTTACACCAAAAGTGATGGTAGAATTGTATCATTAATATTGTTCCTTTATAATTTCATCTGATGATCCTTGGAACATACACACCAAGCAGAACTACAGCCAATATGAGGGATGGAAGTCCTGGTCTGTCTGCAAGCTAAAGCATGGAGCTAGACCTCAAGCTCCCTCATTCACAAGCCACTACCCCAGGGCCCATGAGTCTGCTCTTCCAGTAAAGAAAGAAAAATACAGAGATCTGATGACCATGCTGGACTACCTGCCAGCTGCTGCATGTATTTTTTTATGAGTCACTAGAATGTGAAGCTTCCACAGAGAAATAGGCAAGCCCAGGTTGTAGAATCGTGTGTGTATTACCTTCTACAGTGACAGTGTGTTTAGCCAACCTTGATGTAACATTCTATCGCCATAGCAGAGGTTCACATTCATTCCAAATCTGTTGCATTGGTATAGGCAAACTTGCCTTTCAAGCCCTCAACTTGTCATTCTTTGACAAGACTAAGTCTTGTTCAATGTATACTACCTGTCAAAAGTTTTAGAACGGTGAACGCTGAGCCTGAAATGGGATACTTGTTATCTGGCCATTGGCCCAATTTTACTGCAAGGAATTCTAATTTGTCAACCACGGGCTAGGGTTGGGTTATAAATTACATTCTGTCACTTTGTTCTGTGGAGAATCATTGAGGACAGGGAAGAATGAACATATGCCATCTAATTCCCAGCATAACATCTATGATTTGTTCTCTTTGTATAAACCAATTTTTCACAGCCTGATTTGCTTTGGGGTCTGTGTTATTGAAGAATAACATCAACTGGGCTCCCGAGTGGTGCAGTAGTCTCAGGCACTGCATCTCAGTGCAAGAGGCATCACTACAGTCACTGGTTCAAATCCAGGCTGTATCACATCCAGCCGTGATTGGGAGTCCCATAGAGTGGAGCACAATTTTCCCAGCATCGTCCAGGTTTGGCCCTGTAAATAAGATTTTTTTCTTAACTGACTTGCCTAGTTAAATAAAATAAAAGTGCTAACAGGTACTTCAACAAAGTACTCAGTAAAGGGTCTGAATACTTATGTAAATGTGATAATTCAGTTATTTATTTGTAATAAATTTGCAAAAATGTTTAAAAAAGTGTTCTTGCTTTGTCATTATGGGATATTGTGTGTAGATTGATGAGAGAAAAAAACAACTTAATACATTTTAGAATAAGGCTGTAACGTAACAAAATGTGGAAAAAGTCAAGGGTCTGAATACTTTCTGAAGGCACTGTAGGTGTGTTGACTGTGATAAAGGTGCTGGATTATGAGCTGTCTTGTTTGCTAAATTATCAAATGAAGTATGCAGTGGCATGGTGCATATAGCCATAGAAGCACAGTGACATATGCCTCAATGCGGTCATATTCGTGGTTTATTGGGGGGTGTGGCTTTCAGTTAGTTATTTTTGGGCTCCCATGAGATTGAATGTCATTCCAGTGCACTGCTAGCTATGAATTATATCTGATTGTGTTTGACTGGCTCCCCAGTGGGTGTAAATCGGCCTACACCGCTGACTTACATCCATTGTCATGATCCAATCAGTCCTTTAAAATCATTGGCAGCTTGCAATACATTATTCTCTTTTCATAAAGAAGATAAGATGCAATCTTGTATAAGCATATATTTGCTGCAACAATCTGTTCCAAAGCTATCACTCCATGATAATTTACATTTCAATCTATTCTGCAGAGGAACTAATTGTATTCTGAAGCACATGTTATGTTGATGCAGACTGCTATGTAATGGCTCACATACTTTAACCTTTCTGCATGCAGTTCCCACCTACTGTACATCCTCAACCATTAGTTATTTCCAAAATTTTTGGCACACATTCTCTTTCACAGTGTTTTTCTTTAATCGTGGCAATTCGGCAAAGCCATGAGGGATCATTCACATAAAACAGTGGCTCTCTTTTTTATTAGCTTGGTTTACGTAAGATTAACTTCTTTACATTTTTAGAGATTTTCTTCAAAATCCAGGTGAGTGCACAGGATGTAATTTAGGTAAAAGTCCAGTTTCCGAGAAGTGACATGATAATTTCATGGTATTTCACATTTTGTAAAAATCTGGCCTTAGATTAATCAGATTCATCCTGCTTCTCCCTATTGGCCCTTGTCTGACAGACAAAAGCGTTGTAGTAGACTGATGGTTGGGTGTTTCAAATGTGTTTTTCCTCTGGTCCATAGCATTCCTACCAGACATATTAATCAGAGCCGTTCCGCTCAGAGGCATATTGTGATACACACAATACAAGCTCCCATTCCATCACAAAGTGCTCCCTGAGCTGCTCAAGTCTTCTCACCGAATGAATGACACAGACCGATATGCATATTAAATAAATGTGTGTCTGTATCTAGTCTGCTGGGGGGGCTGTTCTGAAGTGAATCTAAGCAAAACAGGTGAGACTTGAACAGAGCTCCAAGCCATTGCCTACCTATACAGTAACCACATGCTAAATGTCATATGTAATTGTTACATTTTCAAACGTGCAGCAATTTAAATACGCTTTTTTAAAATTATGAAGAGTTACTGTCCTTCGCCTCTAGTGCGAATCAAAGCAAAAGAGGTGGGAATTGAATGGAGATCCAAGCCATTGCCTACCTTCGATGTTATCACATGCTAAATTATGAAATGTGTAGCAATTTAGATTAGCTTGTTAGCTAGTTGGTCGACACGACTATGCTGAGCTTGCGGAACGCAACAGCACAACGCAAGGGGTTAACATTAACACTAATGGTTGATACAGCCATTGTCTTAACTTGACATGATGCCCATTGTTTCCTGACATAGTAAACATAGTGAGGTCACTACACATCGCTTGCGTCATGATGAAAATGTGTCTGTCACAACAAGTGTTTTGTATTTGTCATGTTCAAAACATTATTATTCTGATAACTGTGAGACCTTGTCAGCAAACGAGTGGCCAAATGCTTCATGGTTCAAAATACACAGTTCTGTGTGAAAATGTATGTTATTTTTAAGATGGCTTAGTGATTTGAAGGGCTTGTGCAGATTGAAAAAATGGACAAATGCCTCCTCTGTTACACACTAAAACGTACATTTTATTTTAGAAACCCCCTATAAGAGGGGTAATTAAGCCGCTGAGCTCAAACAAAATGCAAAGATAATAAATGAAGAAAGAGTTGTTAAAGCTAAGTCATTATCTTGGTATCTGGAAACACAAGTAGGTGTGTTTAATTGCATTTTGTGCCCTTACACGGTAACACTGCGGGTATAATTGATTGTGGTGTAGTTATAACAGGTCGTAATGCTTTGTGAGACTTTTCATGAGCATGCAGCCTATGTCCTATAATCATGTCATTAGGATCCTCACTAAATACCAGCCATTTTGAGTCAGTTTAAATGTAAATACAGAGAGAGGCATTTTAAGACTTATTATAAGACATCATAAAGGCTTACACATGCTTATATCAAGTTCTAAAACATTAGTAAAGGGTTATCACACTCATGAACTGAGTAGTTTGAGCCCTGCCGTACCGCGGGTATGACAAAACCATTGGTAACCATTTTATAATAGCTATAAGAACAGCCTTTAGACATGGTATATTGGCCATATACCAAACCCACCTTGTGACTTCTTGCTTAAACATAACATGGCCACCATGAAACATGTCCGTTGCACTTCATGAGCTACCTGTTAATAATGCATTATGAATATTTCCGCCGTGCATTATAACACTTGCTATAACAGCTCGCAGATCATTTTCATAGATATAAATGACTAAAGGCTTAAGATGCATTCATTAAGCATTACAGATGTGGTATTATACATTATAACGGATACGTAATAGCTCTTGACTCCCTTAAATAGACGGTAGCAATGCTTAAATACATGTTTAATGAATTACAAAGCAGATGGCTCGTAGAAAATGTTACTGTACTCTGTCACATCTCAGTAGAGCAACCGTAGTCACAGCACTGCAGCTTTTGCTAATCAGAACAGTGCTCTACACACACACATACACACGGTACACAAGCAGTCCTGCTGCAATTACCATCAATTCACAGAGATGGAACCGACTGCAGCCTAGCTCTCTTCCCTGCACCAGAACTCATTTCTGTCCCATAGCTGATAGGCCATGCTCTGCTGCAGCCAAACCATATAATTAACCCCCGAGCAAGGGGTTAGATAGTCAATTTGAATATAAGTCAGAGATATCAAAATGGCTTTATCAAATGCGAGCAGCTCACATACATTTATTCAATTGTTTCTGCCTTCAACTCTCTATGGGTTATCATTACTTTGTTATTGGCTAATGGGTGGCATCTATTAGCCAACCTCGTCTCTCACTGGTCAAAGCGCTTCAGGCTCCCGCGCTCCTATTGGTCGGATGACTCGGGATCCGCTCTCCCCTTGGGTCCAGTGTTGCATTTGATTTCTCATTACTTATGAATCACTAGCGAGCTTAGTAGGGATTTACAGCAGGTATTGGCTTAATGGCTGGGTATAAAGGTGTATAGAGACCACTCACTGGCAAATCACACACACGCACATGGTAACATATGCATGCATGATTCAGGGAGATAATAAAGACACACACACACACACACACACACACACACACACACACACACACACACACACACACACACACACACACACACACACACACACACACACACACACACACACACACACACACACACGTATATATAGTAGTATCATCTCTGGGTTAAAACACACACAGCATCAGCCAATTATGTGGTTTATCTGCCTGATCTTGTCATGTGACAGCCCTGTGATCACCTCAAGCAGAGATGCCTTATCAAAACTGTCACACAACAGCCGGTGTTTCATCTGAAAAATGGAGAGGCGCGGAAGGGTAACAGCATGCAGAGAGGATAAATTAGCCAGTGAAATAAAACTACTTTTGCCCGCTGCCACCGACACCGACACTGTTTTGTGATGATTTGGTCCCTGGTTCAGGATAGGGTACTGGTAAGAGACACTAACGATTACATGTTGTGTTGCTATTTACATTTCGGATTTAAAAATGACAAAACAAATCAAACTCTTTTAGATAGCGACTGTTGAGCAAAAGCACACACATGCCCACGCTACTTCACTTCATGCTACTGTTTAACCCAGATCTTAAAGAACCTGTCACCTTCCACCTCGTGACATTATCTCATGAACAAGCAATGAAACAAATACAAGAAAATTGCCAATGAGAGTGAAAATACTCATCAACCTAGAGCATCATCATACTCCAAATGTGTTGTTGCTATGGAGGATACTATGGAGACAAGGAGGTTGTTCCTTTTCATTCAATCATTTCTCAGGCTATGTTCCAATATCCAAACTAGCATACCACTTAGAATGCATGCCCAATAGATCACTTTATTCCTATTCCTAGTGTGCATATTGGAACAGAGCCTCAGAGTTTGATGCTTTGCACATAATTAGAATTAATTACATTTATAAACTCAGCAAAAAAAGAAACTTCCTCTCACTGTCAACTGCGTTTATATTCAGCAAACTTAACATGTGTAAATATTTGTATGAACATAGCTAGATTCCACAACTGAAACAAACTGAACAAGTTCCACAGACATGTGACCAACAGAAATTGAGTAATATGTCCCTGAACAAAGGGAGGGGGGTCAAAATCAAAAGTAACAGTCAGTATCTGGTGTGGCCACCAGCTGCATTAAGTACTGTAGTGCCTCCTCGTGGACTGCAGCAGATTTGCCAGTTCTTGCTGTGAGATGTTACCCCACTCTTCCACCAAGGCACCTGCAAGTTCCCTGACATTTCTGGGGGGGAATGGCCCTAGCCCTCACCCTCTGATCCAACAGTTCCCAGACGTGCTTAATGGGATTGAGATTTGGGCTCTTCGATTGGCCATGGCAGAACACTGACATTCCTGTCTTGCAGGAAATCACGCACACAACAAGCAGTACGGCTGGTGGCATTGTCATGCTGGAGGGTCAGCCTGCAGGAAGGGTACCAAATGAGGGAGGAGGCAATGACAGCAAGCTCAGTCCGATCATGCTATGACACACCGCCCCAGACCATGACAGACCCTCCACCTCCAAATCTATCCCGCTCCAGAGTACAGGCTTCATTCCTTCAATGATAAACGCAAATCAAATCCGACCATCACCCCTGGTGAGACAAAACCACGACTCGTCAGTGAAGAGCAATTTTTGCAAGTCCTGTCTGGTTCAGCAACGATGGGTTTGTGCCCATAGGCGATGTTGTTGTCGGTGATGTCTGGCGAGGACCTGCCTTATAACAGGCCTACAAGCCCTCAGTCCAGCCTCTCTCAGCCTATTGCGGACAGTCTGAGCACTAATGGAGGGATTGTGTGTTCCTGGTGTGAATCGGGCAGTTGTTGTTGCCATCCTGTACCTGTCCCGCAGGTGTGATGTTCGGATGTACCGATCCTGTGCTGGTGTTGTTACATGTGGGATGCCACTGCGAGGACGATCAGCTGTCCGTCCTGTCTCCCTGTAGCGCTGTCTTAGGCGTCTCACAGTACAGACATTGCAATTTATTGCCCTGGCCACATCTGCAGTCCTCATGCCTCCTTGCATTATGCCTAAGTCACGTTCACACAGATGAGCAGGGACCCTGGGCTTCTTTCTTGTGGTGTTTTTAAGAGTCAGTAAAAAGGCTTCTTTAGTGTCCTAAGTTTTCATAACTGTGACCTTAATTGCCTACTGTCTGTAAGCTTTTAGTGTCTTAATGACCGTTCCACAGTTGCATGTTCATTGATTGTTTATGGTTCATTGAACAAGCATGGGAAACAGTGTTAAACCCTTTACAATAAAGATCTGTGAAGTTATTTGGATTTTCACGAATTATCTTCGAAAGACAGGGTCCTGAAAAAGGGACGTCTTCAAAAAATGAAACAATTGCACATTTTATTATGCTGCCATATTATGTGGTCAATGAAAAGTCATGCCGATTTCAGAACCACCATCCTCATTCTATCCACTGTTTTGATCAATTTGATCAGATAAAGCTGCTTGAGCAAGCAGATAGCTTCACATTGTACAGTGAGTATAAGCCTGGGGTAATACAGCTATGACAGTGTTGCTCAGGCCCATGCCATATCCCTTTAGTTTTTGCCACCTCAACATGCATTACGCCTCCAGTCAATGTCACCACCATGTCAAGCACTGATCTCTGATTAGTGAGCGGAGGCTCTCGAGTGGTGTAGCGGTCCAAGGCACTGTATCTCAGTGCAAGAGGTGTCACTACAGTCCCTGTTTCAAATCCAGGCTGTTTCCCATCTGGCCTTGATTGGGAGTCCCATAGGGCAGCCACAATTGGCCCAGCCTTGTCCGGGTATTTGCCATTATTGTAAATAAGAATTTGTTGTTAACTGACTTGACTAGTTAAATGAAGGTTAAATAAAAAAATGTAACCATTTTTATTGATTTTTTTACAGACTCAATGCCCCACTGGGCAGCATGTCTCCGATCAGAGGAAGGCAGGGTGGCAGCAAGAGAGAAACAACCTCTCTGTCATCACCAACCAACACGGGTGGTTGTTAAACTTATCAAGTGAAACTTGCATTGTCAACACTGTCTGGATTTTGAGAACAGCAGGTGTGATTTCTTTGTGTTCAGAAGCCCTGAGCAAAAAGAGAGTCGAAAAGCAATCTCAAGCAATCAGCAGTCAGACTTACAGAGTCAACTCTATATGTGACATGGTACGAGTGTCTTCTTTCTTTTTTGCCCATAACCATGTGTGGGAGGTGTATACTTTTGCTTCCAGCATAGATTTGTTTGACTACCAAGAAACACTCTGTGTGACCCTGATGTAGTCACTGCAGTAAAAGGTTAAACAGACATAATATGTTTTTTCCAAGTCTTTAACCCCCTTTAAGGTGTAAGTGGTTAAAATAATTATAACAGGTTAGCTTTTCATTTTGCTACAATCAATCACTTTGACCACCTGTACTTAATTGCATTATAGCTCGCCTGGTATCATAGACTAGACTCAACATATCCAATTAGTTTGATATGTTATGTTTGGTATGGTTACATAAAACAGGTTACTTAAGGCAAAAACTAAAGTAGGGTGGGTGAGTATGTGCACGAAGCAAACATCTAACAGCCCAGGTTGCGTTTTTGAATCTCATCACTGACCACTTTAGCATTTTAGCAACTTTGCAACTATACTGAACAAAAATACAAACACAACATGCAACAGTTTCAAAGATTTTGCTGAGTTACAGTTCATATAAGGAAATCAGTTAATTGAAATATATTCATTAGGCCCTAATCTATGGATTTCACATGACTGGGAATACAGATATGTATGGGCCTGGATCAGAAAACCAGTCAGTATCTAGCGTGACCACCAATTAACACATCTCCTTCGCATAGAGTTGATCAGGCTGTTGATTGTGGAATGTTGTCCCACTTAGGGTTGCTGCAATGGCCATATTACCCCCACACCAGCTGTCACAAGTCATGAAGGCAGTCAAATTCCATGTGACCGTTTAGTCAGGGTAATTAGGCTTCTCCAAACTCTGATGCTACTGATGTTCATTAGTAGCATATCAAACTTGCTAACTGCCTGGTACTCAGTACTCTATTGTCCCTGCAATCACTCTGACATCAATGCAAAAGTAATCGAAAATCTAATCAAACACTACAAGAAAGCTCATGAACTCATGTTTTGCAACATTTCTATAGGCTTTGCAATTGCGCGAGAAAACAGAGCTTTGATGGCCTCTAATGAAAAGAAGATGATCCCATTAGGTTCTATAGGCTAGGCCTACTATATTTATTTCTCAACTTTCCTAATATTAAGCACATTGCTTATCTTTACAACAGGAGCATAGCCTACCTGGCTGGCATGAAAATGAACCACGGGGAAAGCGTTCCTCCATTCGCTATTTAAGTGTATTTTCCCCCTGCCCCTGTTTCGAGATAAGTGCATGATAATGGTCCATTCTAAATCTAAAATTTTTTCACACATACAGTTGGAGTCGGAAGTTTACATACACTTAGGTTGGAGTCATTAAAACTCGTTTTTTCAACCACTCCACAAATTTATTGTTAACAAACTATAGTTTTGGCAAGTCAGTTTGGACTTTCTGCATGACACAAGTTATTTTTCCAACAATTGTCTACAGACAGATTATTTCACTTATAATTCACTGTATTACAATTCCAGTGGGTCAGAAGATTACATATACTAAGTTGACTGTGCCTTTAAGCAGCTTGGAAAATTCCAGAAAATGATGTCATGGCTTTAGAAGCTTCTGATAGGCTAATTGACATCATTTGAGTCAATTGGAAGTGTACCTGTGGGTGTATTTCAATGCCTACCTTCACACTCAGTGCCTCTTTGCTTGACATGGGAAAATCTAAAGAAATCAGCCAAGACCTCAGAAAATAAATTGTAGACCTCCACAAGTCTGGTTCATCCTTGTGAGCAATTTCCAAATGCCTGAAGGTACCACGTTCATCTGTACAAAAAATATTATGCAAGTATAAACACCATGGGACCACGCAGCCGTCATACCGCTCAGGAAGGAGACGCGTTCTCGTACTTTGGTGCGAAAAGTGCAAATCAATCCCAGAACAACAGCAAAGGACCTTGTGAAGATGCTGGAGGAAACAGGTACAAAAGTATCTATATCCACAGTAAAACAAGTCCTATATCGACATAAACTGAAAGGCCGCTCAGCAAAGAAGCCAGAACCGCCATCAAAAAGCCAGACTACGGTTTGCAACTGCACATGGGGACAATGATCGTACTTTTTGGAGAAATGTCCTCTGGTCTGATGAAAGAAATATTTAACTGTTTGGCCATAATGGCCATCTTTATGTTTGGAGGAAAAAGAGGGAGGCTTGCAAGCCGAAGAACAACATCTCATCCATGAAGCACCGGGGTGGCAGCATCATGTTGTGGGGGTGCTTTACTGCAGGAGGGACTGGTGCACTTCACACAATAGATGGCATCATGAGGTAGGAAAATTTGGTGGATATGTTGAAGCAACATCTCAAGACATCAGTCAGGAAGTTAAAGCTTGGTCGCAAATGGGTCTTCCAAATGGACAATGATCCCAAGCATACTTCCAAAGTTGTGGCAAAATGGCTTAAGGACAACAAAGTTAAGGTATTGGAGTGCCCATCACAAGCCCTGACCTCAAACCTATAGAACATTTGTGGGCAGAACTGAAAGTGTGTGCAAGCAAGGAGGCCTACAAACCTGACTCAGTTACACCAGCTTTGTCAGGAGGTATGGGTCAAAATTCACCCAACTTATTGTGGGAAGCTTGTGGATGGCTACCCGAAACATTTTACCCAAGTTAAATACTTTAAAGGCAATGCTACCAAATACTAATTAAGTGTATGTAAACTTCTGACCCACTGGGAATGTGATGAAAGAAATAAAAGCAGAAATAAATCATTCTCCCTACTATTATTCTGACATTTCACATTCTTAAATTAAAGTGGTGGGGCCTCCCGGGTGGCGCAGTGGTCTAGAGCACTGCATCGCAGTGCTAGCTGCGCCACCAGAGTCTCTGGGTTCGCGACGGGGAGGTCCGTGGGGCGACGCACAATTGGCTTAGCGTCGTCCGGTTTAGGGAGGGTTTGGCCGGTAGGGATATCCTTGTCTCATCGCGCTCCAGCGACTCCTGTGGCGGGCCGGGCGCAGTGTGCGCTAACCGAGGGGGGCGGGTGCACGGTGTTTCCTCCGACACATTGGTGCGGCTGGCTTCCGGGTTGGAGGCGCGCTGTGTTAAGAAGCAGTGCGGCTTGGTTGGGTTGTGCTTCGGAGGACGCATGGCTTTCGACCTTCGTCTCTCCCGAGCCCGTACGGGAGTTGTAGCGATGAGACAAGATAGTAATTACTAACGATTGGATACCACGAAAAATTGGGGAGAAAAGGGGGATAAAAATTTAAAATAAATAAATAAATAAAGAAAATAAAAAATAAATAAATAAAGTGGTGATCCTAACTGACCTAAAACAGGGAATATTTACTTGGATTAAGTGTCAGGAATTGTGAAAAACTTGAGTTTACATGTATTTGGCTAAGGTATGTGTAAACTTCCGACATCAACTGTATATTATTTTTTATATGGTAAGACAAGATTAAATCAAGAATAGTCTGATGGGTGACTATTAGTTTATCACTTGTGAATGATATATAAATAATTTGTGATTGATGCCCAGCGTAAGGAAAGAAACAATGCCTTTTTTTTGCAACTTCTTAAAATCATAGTCTCATACCACATGTAGCCTAGCCCATTGGCCTATATCTTTTGATTTGTATTACCACTTAAGTGGCCAAAGAACTTCTTAAAATTAAGCACATGTATCCGCTTTACAAGAGGTGTAGAACTGTAACGTGTGCGCTGAGAGTCGGTAAGCAAGTTCAGGGAGTGAGAGTTTTAATAAATAAATGAAACATAATACAAAACAAGAAACACGAACAACGCACAGACAGGAAACAGAAACAATGACGTCTGGGGATGGACCAAAGGGAGCGACATATATAGGGCAGGTAATCTAGGAAGTGATGGAGTCCAGGTGAGTGATGACACGCAGGTGCGTGTAACGATGGTGGCAGGTGTGCGCCATAACGGGAAGCCTGGTGACGTTTCAAGTTTCACGTTTGGGGAAGATAAAAATGCACCTTTATATTAAAAGCATTACATGCATAATCACATTTGCAGTTACTTTTTCTAATGGTGTTTTCCACTAATGGACCATTTGTGCCTACAGCCTACTGCCGTGTGCGTATTTCTGCGCTTATATTGTGAAGAAATAGCCTAATAGTTAATCAACATTTTAAGCTAAATGTTCTGATCTATGGTGTCAGCCACATTGCGTAAACATTTTTGGGGGATGCTAGTGGTTGTATTGATTTGTGATCTATCGCATCCCACAACTGTCCCAGACTATGTTTTGAATATTTCTTTCTCGCACAGAATAGAAAAGGTCAACTTGTGTACTATGGGGGATAGTAGATTGACATAGGCTAGTGCTTTTGTTGTTCGTTTGGCCTACTAATTTTATTGGCTGACGAAAAGTACATGGACAGTTTTTCCAATATCTTCAATATGCACCTCGGAATTGGATAAGGACGTGTGCAGTTGCGAATATAACGAATATGAATTCAGAGGGCAGAAATGATTCAATTTAAAGCATTAGACCTCTCACTGAAGGCATCAGTCATGCAAAAGTTATACTTAAACCCAAACTGGTTCTCTAGTAAATTGGTATCCTTTGTTCAAGAATGGCCTTTTTCCCTTTATTCAGATTACACCTGCCCACTTTCGGTTGTTTGAAAAGGAAATAATCTCCAAAATATCTTTATTTTTTAAACAAGCCTTAGAAAGTTGGTTGAAATTTCAATTTAATCCACCTGAAAAGACAGAACAAATAATACAACAAATATTGTGGTCAAACTCAAATATACTAATTCATTTTAAAAAACATATCATTTTAGTGAAGATATGTTACAGAGGCAGCTAACACAGACATATGGAAACGTCTGCTCTACTCAAAATTACAACCAACTAATTGCAGCATTACCACAAAAATGGAAGAGGCAAGTAGAAGGGGAAAAAAGTAAGGAACTTGTATGTCGGTCCTGTAATAAGGAACATAAATGGTTAAAGAAAAGCGTTATAAATAAAAACATATACCAATTTCATTTAAGGATAAAAAAAACTGACAGCTGTGTCATATAAATTGCAAAATAGTTGGGTAGAGATTTTCGATGTACCCATTCCATGAAACATGGTTTATGAATTGATACGCAAAACGCCAGATTCAAAACTTCACATTTTTCTATTTAAATTATACAAAATTCTTGCAACCAATAGAATGTTATATATATGGGGGAATACAATCTTTCCAGCTCTGCAGATTTTGCTGTGAGAAAACAGAGTCATTAGATCATTTATTTTGGTATTGTCCGTATGTAGCTCGTTTTTGGTCACAAGTCCAGGAATGGCTGAAGAATTGTAACATTTGCCTTGAACTAACGCTGCTGATAGCAATACTGAGTGATTTGAAAAGCCATAGTCAATCAAATACTTATTTTAGCAAAAATGTTTATTTTTTAATTTACAATCTGTAGAAGCTATGAGAATAGAAAGGTTCAGTACTTTTGTGAAGCATCACAGCACAGTTGAAAAATATATGGAAAATATAGATACACACACTTTTTTTTAATATACCTTTACCCCCCCCAATTGGAGTAAACTAATAAACAATAACACTTAGGCTTCTACCTTCAGTTTATACATCATATACACATGTATACCAAAAAAAGATATGGTGCAGACAATTACATTGATAGAAGCAACAATCTTTCCACAATATTAAGCTGATCCTGTTAAGTGGAGCAACACAGGGGAACCCAAGAGCAGACGCCGATGAGGAAACAGGTATGAATGAACCAAAATCTTTATTGTTACACAGGGAGACATGGAGTGCAGATCCAGGGAAGCTCGGATGAGTTACAAAAAAAAACAGATGTGGAGACTGAGGTTGGAGTTAGCTTAGTAGAACAGGGTAAACAGGTCCTGAGGGGAATCCAAGGTAGTGGTGGTGAGTAAAATCCAGAGCAAGGTAGTTGGATGGTGAGATGTAGAATGGGAGACAGGAGCCAGAGAGAGCGGTAACTGTAATGAGAGGATAAATGGTGTCAGGCAGGGAAACCGGCACAGCAGTGTAACAGGATCTTGAATAATCATAAATGGCTAGAACCATGAACTGACTGAGCAGAGATTACGATCTGGCAGAGTGGAAGTGGCCGGACTGAGTATTTGTAGAGGTTTTGATTTTGGAACTGCAGCTGGTAGGGATCTGCTCTGACTCCAGCACACCTGTCTTCAACCACACAGAGAGAGAGAGAGAGTAACTGCAGGTCAAGAAAACACCGGATGAACATCAGAGGGCGTATGAGCCGGGGGGGTGTAGGAGCTGCTGCAGGAGGGGACAGGGGACTAGAGTAGACTGGTTTACTTAAGAATACATGGAAGGTGGCGTGAATTCTCAGAGAGTCTGCGAGTTTCAAATGAACAGCAGAGGGGTTTATGACTCGATCAATCTTAAACAGGCCAATGAATCGGGGAGCTAGTTTTTTGGAAACCACTTTCAGGGGCAAGTCCTTAGATGAAAGCCATACCTTTTGGCCTGGAGTGTAGACTGGGGTTGAAGCACAGCGACGGTTAGCTTGGGATTGGGTCCTGGCGGAGGCACGAAGAAGAGCAGCCAGGTACGATGAGAACGGCGCATGTGGTCCTGGACTGAGGGCACCACTACTTCGACCTCTTGGGCAGGGAACAAGGGAGGTTGGTAACCCAGAGCACACTCAAAGGGAGACATACCTGATGAGGTGTTGATGAGGGTGTTGTGGGCATATTCCACCCAGGGTAGCTGGGCACTCCAGGAGGAAGTGTTAGCTGAAATCACACAGCGTATTGCAGTTTCCAACTCTTGGTTGGCCCGCTCGGTCTGGCTGTTGGTCTGGGGGTGATATCCAGCCGAAAGGCTAACATTAATACCCAGAGCTGTGCAGAAGGCTCTCCATACCTGGGATGTAAACTGGGGTCCTCTGTCAGAAACACTGTCACTAGGGATGCCATGCAGCCGCAAAACATGGGATACCAACAGGTCCGCAGTCTCCCGGGAGTAGGGAAGCTTGGAGAGGGGAATGAAGTAAACCGCTTTGGAAAATCGGTCAATAATAGTGAGGATGACTGACATTCCATTCGATGGGGGAAGGCCAGTGACGGAGTCCAAAGCTATGTGTGACCAGGGGCGACTGGGTATAGGAAGAGGATGAAGCAGACCAGATGTAGGTTTGGAGGAGGTTTTGTTCCCAGCACAAACCGAGCAGGCTGAGATGAATTCCCGAGCGTCTTTCTCCATGGTGGGCAACCAAAATTGCTGACGCAGGAAGGCGACAGTCCGGTTCATGCCAGGGTGACAGGTGAGTAGAACGGGCCCATTGAAGAACATCAGAACAAATTGATTCTGGCAAAAACAGAGCCTTACAAGGACCGTTTCTAGGATAAGGCTGGTTCAGCTGAGCCTGACGAACACAGGACTCTATCTCCCATGAGACAGTAGCAACGATGCAGGAGGATGGCATAATGGTTTCTGGCTCGGAACTTGTCTGCGGTGAACTGATGGGAGAGGGCGTCAGGCTTGGAATTCTTAGATCCGGGGTGATAAGTGAGTGTGAAGTTGAACCTTACAAAAAACAATGCCCACCTGGCCTGCCGAGAGTTCAGACGTTTGGTGGTCTGGATGTAGGCTAGATTTTTGTGATCCGTCCGCACAATGAAGGGAAGGACCGAACCCTCTAATCAGTGCCGCCACTCCTCAAGAGCCAGCTTAATAACAGCCAGGAGTTCCCAGTTAACTATGTCAACATTTCTCACTGCAGGTGAGAGCTTGCGGGACAAGAAGGCACAAGGACGGAGCTTCTGATCTGAGGGAGAACGTTGAGACAGGACTGCACCTACCCGGGTGTCGGAAGCGTCCACCTCGAAGACGAACTGGAGTTCTGGGTCTGGCTGAGTAAGGATTGGAGCAGAAGTGAAGCGGTGCTAGAGTTCCCAGAACGCTGCCTCTGCGGACAAGTGGAATGGAGGTGGAGGTGAGAGGAGCTGCCAAACGAGTGCAGTCATGGATGAATCGTCTATAAAAATTGGCAAACCCCAAGAAACGCTTTCACTGCTTCATATTCGCGGGCACAGGCCACTCTGACTGCCCTAACCTTGGCAGGGTCCAGTCGTACCTGTCCTTGAGCAATAATGTAACCCAGGAAGGACACAGAGCAAACATGAAACTCACATTTCTCAGCCTAAACAAATAGCTTATTCTCCAACAGCCTTTGGAGAACTTGGTGGACATGTTGCTTGTGAGCCTCAAGGTCCTTCGAAAAAATAAGAATGTCATCCACATACACAAAAACAAAATACCCAATGACATCCCTCAGGACATCATTAACCTTTCTAGCGCATGTGTTACGCTAGCGACCCACCTCGACAACATCCGGTGAAATTGCAGAGCGCGAAATTCAAATTTCAGAAATATAAATATTTAACATTCATAAAAATACAAGTGTTAAACATCAAAGTAAAGCTCAACTTCTTGTTAATCCAGCCGCTGTGTCAGATTTCAAAAAGGCTTTACGGCAAAAGCACACCATGCAATTATCTGAGGACAGCGCCCCGCATACAAAAGCATGAAAAACATATTTCAACCAGACAGGTGCGCCACGAAAGTCAGAAATAGCGATATAATAAATGCCTTACCTTTGAAGATCTTCTTCTGTTGGCACTCAAAAAGGTCCCAGATACATCACAAATGGTCCTTTTGTTCGATAATGTCCTTCTTCATATCCCCAAAAACTCAGTTTAGCTGGCACACTTCATTCAATAATCCACCGGTTTCCCTCCTTCAAAATGCATACAAAATGAATCCCAAACGTTACTAATAAGCTTATCCAAACAAGTCAAACAACGTTTATAAACAAACCTAAGGTATCCTAATACGTAAATAAACTATAAAATTTAAGACGGAGAATCATTATTGTCTTTACCGGAGATAAAAAACAAAGAACACGCTCTCATCCACGCGCATGAAAACACTACAGCCAAAATGGGAGCCACTTAGAAAAAATACAATTTCTAGCTCATTTGTCCAAAAGCAAGCCTGAAACTCTTTCGAAAGACTTGACATCTAGTGGAAGCCCTAGGAACTGCAATCGGGGAGGTTTTGGCCTTATAATAAACATGAAAGCCATTGGAAACGTTCGTAGGCTGACATTTATTTTGGGGGGGATGGTTTGTCTTTGGGGTTTTGCCTGCCATATCAGTTCTGTTATACTCACAGACATTATTTTAACAGTTTTAGAAACTTTAGAGTTTTCTATCCATATCTACCAATTATATGCATATCCTAGCTTCTGGGCCTGAGTAACAGGTAGTTTACTTTGGGCACTCTTTTCATCCGGATGTCAAAATACTGCCCCAAAGAGGTTAACCAGGCTCTGAAAAACAGCAGTGAGACCAAAAGGTATGACCAAATGCTTGAAATGTCCAAGTGGTGCGTTGAACGCCGTTTTCCACTCGTCCCCTTCTCTAATGTGGACAAGGTGGTATGTATTCTGTAGGTCAAGTTTATTAAACACAGTGGCACCATGGAGAGGGGGGGGGGGGGGGGGGGGGGAGCAGCACTGATGTTTGGCAAGGGATACTTGTTCCTGACAGTAATACTATTCAACCCACGGAAGAGTATGCATGGCCTCAGTGACCGATCCTTCTTGATAAAGAAAAACCCAGCTCCCACCGGAGAGGAAGAAGGCCTGATATGTCCGACAGCCAGGGAGTCCTGGATGTATTCTTCCATGGCCTCTTGCGCAGGGCGAGATAGGTTATACAACCTGCTACTAAGGAGTGGAGCTCCAGGCTGTAGCTCGATAGCACAGTCGTACGGCCGATGAGGCGGCAGAAATGGGGTGTGGTGCTTACTGAATACAGGAGCTAGACTGTGATATTCTGGAGGAACAGAAGACAGGTCTGGGGGTTCTGGAATGGACTGGGGTGCAGACAAGGCAGGAGGAAGGGTAGAATGTAGACAATTGGAATGACAAAATATACTCCAAGTAGTTACCTTCCGGTGGACCAGTCAATCTGTGGGTTGTGTAGCTTTAACCATGGATGACCCAGAAGTGAGTGAGAATAGTCGATTATGTGGAAACTGATCTTTTCCAGAGAGAAGCAGGATAACAGGAACAGTTCTCTCCAAAACCCTGAAGAGTAGCTTTCCACTGAGAGCGTTGGCATCCAGAGGTGAATTGAGTGAAACAGTGTCCAGGCCCAACTGATTAACAACCCCTCGGTCCAGAAAGCTCTCGGCGGCGCCTGAATCGATGAGAGCAGACAGAGGAAAAGCCTGGCTCTGCCACACAAGGTTGGCCTCAAGCAAGGGTCCGGGAGATGATGGGCAGGCGATTTGGCTCAACAGTATATCCCCCACTACTGCTGAGCCCCCTCTTTTGCTGGACAACCAGTCTCAAGGAACAAGTGGAGACCAGGTGACCAACCTGGCCACAATATAGACAGCTCCTAGTACTGATATGCCACTGCCTCTCCTCTGGAGATAGACGGGTCCGGCAGAGCTGCATGGGTTCAGGATTAGAACATGCCTGGAGATGTGATGCAGTCGGAGAAGGAGAGCAAGGCACTGAAGCAGATGTTATAGGACATGCAACCCTACCTCCCCACTCCCTCCGACGCTCACGGAGACGGTTGTCAATGCAGATAGTGAGAGAAATGAGTTTGTCAAGTCCATCAGGCTCCTCTCTGGAACTCAACTCGTCTTTGAGGGTCTCAGTGAGTGCGTTCCGGAATGTCCCTGAAGGGCCTCGTCATTTCAGCTGCTCTCTGCGGCAAGGGTGCAGAACTCACATGCCATTTCAGCCACACTCTGGGAGCCTTGATGAAGGGTGTGGCAAAGAAGGGGGTCGAGTGATAAATGGCAGATATGTGAGAGCAGCACTAATAAACGGGCTCTGCCCGATCACTAAAATGGCCACCCCGATCAGAACTACCGATCACAAAATGCCAAAACTACAAGTGCCAGAAGCAAGGGGAACCCTCAGAAGGTGGAGCCGACACACAGATAAAGGGTCAAGAAAAACCAGGAAGGGGAAGAGAGGGCTGGAAGGATCTATGAACCGTAGAGAAAGAGACAATAGATATTGGCTGGATTTACCGTGTATGAGCTGGACTGTTTTGGACTTACCTGTTGGCGTTTGGACCTGGACCTACCGAGAACCCGATTCGTGTACCGAACCCTGCTATCCTTCACCTTGCCTACAACCTGGGAGGACCAGGACGGGGGAACAAACACACAGGTACTGTCCTGTTCGAAAGAACTCTCATTCTGGGGTAATTTGGTGGCAGTTTCCCACTTAATTTGTGACAAACGCTCATAACCTTGAAGAGGTTTGCCACAAGGGACAGAAGTCGTTTAGCGGCATCCTTTACACAAACTGGGTGGTCGAAGACCTTCCTCATCTCATCTGTGAATCTACCGTAGGAGAAGCAGATAGGTGACTGTCTCTCCCACACCGCAGTGGCACAGGAAAGCACTGCTCCAGAAATCTTGGCTCATTCACTAGCATAAGAGTAGGGTTGTTGCTCAAATACTAAAGAACATTGCAAAAGAAAGGCTCTGCAAGTGCCAAGATTACCATCATAGCGCTCAGGAGTCGGAACAAAAGGCTCCCAGGGTGGAGAAGAGGGACTTGAGACTGGTTGTGAACTCCGGGCGGAGGTTCGGACCTGTAGGTCAGACAGGCTCCGTGAAAACTCCTTGATGTTCTCCAGCAGGGCTTTAATTAAGGGCCTTTACCAACAAGAGTTTGGTGAAAAGTAGTGGAGTCTACTGGGTTTAACTCTAGGCCAGATCGTACTGTTATGCGGAGCGACACAGGGGAACCCAAGAGCAGACTCAGATGAGGAAACAGGGATGAATGAAATTAAAATATTTATTGTTACAAAAGGACATATGGCGTGCAGATCCGGGGAAGCTCGGATGAGTTGCAGAAAAACAGATGTAGAGACTGAGGTTGGAGTTTGCTGAGTGGAACAGGGTAAACAGGTCCTGGGGGGATTCCAAGGTAGTGGTGGTGAGTAAAATCCAGAGCAAGGTAGTTGGGCGGTGAGATGTGGAACGGGAGGCAGGAGCCAGAGAGAGTGGTAAATTGCAATGAGAGGATAAACGTGTCAGGCAGGGAAACGGGTACAGCAGCGTAACAGGATATTGCATAATCATAAATGACTAGAATCATGAACTGACAGAGCAGAGATTATGATCCGGCAGAGTGGAAGTGGCAGGACTGAGTATTTGGAGAGGTCTTGATTATGGAACGAGTTGCAGCTGGTAGGGATCTGCTCTGACTCCAGCACACCTGTCTCCAAGCACACAATCACACAGAGAGGGAGAGGGAGTGAGAGAGAGTGTACAGGGGGAGTAATTTCAGGTCAAGAAGACACCGGATGAACACCAGAGGGCGTAGCAGGAGCACATGTGACAGATCCACCCCTTAAATAAAAATTTAAAAAAGAACTGATCACATGATGTAGAGCCATGTAAGTGAACGCACAGTACTCAGGAGAGGGGCGCGACGCAGCACTCCAGGCCAAGGGCACAATGGCCACTGCCCACAAAAGGCGTGGATTTTTTTCACAGCTACACAAAGTGGATGCCGCCGTAAATTTCGAGGCATTGTCAAGTGCTTGTCAAATTGAATGAGAGACTGATGAAGACTGTACAGCCTGCAAAAAAAATAAAAAATAAGCAGAGCTCATGCCTTTCACGCGACTTTTTCAAATCATCATTAGAGTTGCATCATGCTGCCTTACAATGTCTAAAAAATCAAAACATAATGCCTAATGTTTGTAGAACAACTAAAGTTACATTAATAACTCTAAAGAAAGCATTTAAGAGTACCTATTTCTTTGTTAATAACCGCTCAAAAAGAACAGCCGCAGATGCGCACTCCCTCAAATCATTGAGAAAATATCCTTTATATTTTATTCAACTTTGTTCAATTGTATTCTTCATACTGTAAAATAATGCCACGGAATTCTAAGCAAATCTTGTCTGCTAAATGAACTAGTGTAGCCCAAAGCCATTTGCCATAGACAGATCAGGACCTAACATAAGGAAACTCAGAAGAGTTGAACTGGGACATTTTCAGCTTCCAGGAATTGTGCACAGATCCTTGCATTATGGGGCCATGGATTTTCATGCACCCCTCATGTATATCTTCCTATTCATACACATCCTGCACTACAGGCAACTTCAATTCAGAAAAAATGGTCAACAGTAATTATTGCCATCGTGATTAATCTAAGTCACGTGTCAAATTCATTCCACGGATGGCCGAGTATCTGTGGGTTTTTGCTTCTCCTTTGTACTTGATTGATGAATTAAGGTCACTAATTAGTAAGGAACTCCCTTCACCTGGTTGTCTTGATCTTAACCACCTAGAGTCGATTGTCACACCGGTGGGTCAATCTAAGTTACATAACAAAAGAATCCACATCAAAATCCGTCAGTTTAAACTAGAGATTGGATATACCTCAATACATCGTATCCACGCTAAAAAGTGGCAGAGCTAGAGCGGTGTTTCTCAGTCCATGAGACATCTAGAAAATCACGTCTGTAGCGGTAGCGTCGACGTGCCAACTTCTGTTTGGTAGCGTCTGAACCGTTTGGGCTACAAACTGACGTGACCCCACTGTGGAAAGGGGATTCTCACAAACATGATGGTGTTGTCCATTTTGCTCTACATCCCCCACAAGTGCCACGGGACTTGTCCGAATGTCCCAGCTGCGGTTAAAAGAAAACAAATGGAAGTATGAAGGTAGTTTTGTGCCTACCCAAAAAAAGGGTTCAATATGTGTAAAATATATCTATATTTCCTGAGTTTTTTTTTATATCTCCCAGATTTAGGGCAGACACTTCAAACCCTTGTTTCTTCAGATTTTTTTTTTTATTGTCCGTTTTGCTACTTATTAATATGTTATTCAGGTGTTTCTATGGCCTTTAGTAGTAAAGGCCAACATTTATTTAGCAAAAATGTATACCTAAAGGGGTCCTAAAATAAAAAATAAAATAGCTTAATGATCCATAGTATTACCGTCTTAAAACAATTCCATTTCAGCTTAGCACCCCCCCTCCTCTAACATATTAGACTCCAAAAACCAGCAGACTCTAGGCCCTCCATGGAATGAGTTTTACACCGCTGATCTAAATCATTGGGAAAGTGGTTTGGCTTTTTGAGTGTGCCAGGTACCAAATGTGACAGCTGGATCTCCATCTCTATAAATGTTTTTGTGGCTTCCTTTTTTTGTGTGTGTGTGTGTAGACTGTGTCTATCACCGCTGGCCAAATGCCAATCAAGCCTAAGCACTCCCAGGCAGATTACCAGAGGCTTGTCTCCACCAATCAATTTGCCTGTTAAAGTTTAGCACACGAAAGCAGTGTGGGAAGGAGAAAGTCAGCCCTTCCTGCCGTGGGGCTATTTGGGAACTATAGAAAGGGAGTGGAAAAGCACATCAGATATATCATATTTTAAACTATGAAGGAGGAAAGAGGGGGAGGGAGGAGAGAGAGCAAGCTGAGAGAAGGGGTTGGGATGCGAGCGAGTGAATGAAGCTGTGCGTATCATCCGACTTGCAGGTTGAAAATTACTACCAGTCCCTGGAGTGTAGGAGTGACTTCCCTAGCCACTTGAATAAACTGGAAGAGTGTGATTGCCCAGTCAGTGCTGCTGTCAGCGTATTAAGTAGACACCCTGCTTTATCAGAGCTGGCCATTCATGATGAATCATCCAGCACTTTACCGTTACCGTAAAACTCTGTGTACTACACGCCTGCACTGCAAGACCAGATCTGAATTAAACATGCACGTCTATGATTGGTTCAGATTTGGTGCGGTCATCCTCCACAGACCTGATGAGAAACCATAAATCATATTAACGATGAATATCATTTTAAAGATGATGAAAAGTAAAAAGCATGTTTTTTCATTGAATTGGATGATATTTGAAGGAACCCAGATCAAAGTATGATGACCAAAGTATGAACAATTACTGTTGCTTCTACATTGATAATGTTTGATCATTATTAAGTTACTGGTCCCCTCGCCCCATGACAAACACTTGGATTCATTATTAAGGGTACAAGATGACATCACCCAATTTCAAATTGTAATACACCAATGGTAACATGATATTCTTTTACCTAACTTAATTAAATAAGTACCACCTTGTAACCAACATCGGAGAAGGCGTGTTTGCGGATGGACGTGGTTCATACACCTAGATAGCTACTCTCATCGTGCCACAATTTCACTGTAGGGTGTCAGCCAACATAACTAAAAGTTTACCCTACTCATCTATTGCAAAGATAATTATACACTGAGTATACAAAACATTAAGGACACCTGCTCTTTCCATGACATAGACTGATCAGTTGAAAGCTATGATCCCTGGTTAAAGTTAATTCAATCAGTGTAGATGAAGGAGAGGAGACAGGTTAAAGAAGGCTTTTCAAGCCTTGAGACAATTGATAAATAGATTGTGTATGTGTGACATTCAGAAGGTGAATGTCACCCTTTTAGCAGGGTATGGTAGTAGTTGCCAGGCACACCAGTTTGTGTCAAGAGCTGCAACGCTGCTGGGTTTTTTCACGCGCAACAGTTTCTCGTGTGTATCAAAAATGGTCCACCACCCAAAGAACATCCAGCCAACTCGACACAACTGTGGGAAACATTGGAGTGAACGTGGGCCATTCTGAGGGCAAAAGGGCGGTGCAACTCAATATAAGAAAGGTGTTCCTAATGTTTTGTATAGTCAGTGTATGTTTCCCATTTCATCTGTGTCTTGTGTTGGACAGTTACTGGCTAGCTAGGTCTTCAGCCAGCATGCAACAAAAGAAGGAGAGTGTCAGTTGTCAAGTCAACACATCCGTAAGTGCTGCTGTGAACCACATCTCATGAGACATGCCTACCGTTCAAAAGTTTGGGGTCACTTAGAAATGTCCTTGTTTTTTAAATTAAAGCTTCTTTTTTTTGTCCATTAAAATGACATCAAATTGATCAGAAATACAGTGTAGACATTGTTAATGTTGTAAATGACTATTGCAGCTGGAAACGGCTGATTTTTAATGTAATATCTACATAGGCGTACAGAGGCCCATTATCAGCAACCATCACTCCTGTGTTCCAATGGCACGTTGTGTTAGCTAATCCAAGTTTATAATTTTAAAAGTCTAATTGATCATTAAAAAACAATTTTGCAATTATGTTAGCATAGCTGAAAACTGTTGTTCTGATTAAATGAGCAATAAAACTGGCTTTCTTAGTTTTATAGTTGAGTAGTTAGTTAGTTTTATAGTTGACTAGTTGAGTATCTGGAGCATCAGCATTTGTCGGTTCGATTACAGGCTCAAAATGGCTAGAAACAAATAACTTTCTTCTGAAACTCGTCAGTCTATTCTTGTTCTGAGAAACGCTATTCTATGCGAGAAACATGACAGACAGATAAACCAGTGTATGAATCAAATGGATTTGCATATGAATGGAGTGGAAATTAGCTGACTTCGTTATCTGTAAGATAAGTAACTTTAATGTGTCAAGCAGATTACATTTTCTGAAACGTAGCAATATTAAAGACACGGATTTCATGTTGCAATGTTAACAAGGTACCCAAAAGTAGTTAGAATTTATATTTTCATTTTATTAGCTAAAGAAAACTTGTTTAAACAGCGAAATTGTGGAAATCAGCCTTGTTTGCATAGCGGTGTTGAAAATAACATCATTTAGACTGTAATGATCTCCAAAATTTTAAGCATTAGGTCATCACACCGTTGATATAGCAACGGACGCTAATAGTTTATCAAATCCCATTTTGACGGAGAGGGCGACACTATTTGGCCAGGGGGACTTCCTTCCTATAGGAAGAAACTCAAACAGAAGTACCAGTGCTAAAATCTGTTCAACGCTGGTCCGAGCATTCCGGGTTGCCTCTTAGAATTACATTGATGTATAAACGGACACAGTGACTGAGTTCATCAGGAAGTGTATAGGGGATGATGTTCCCACTGTGACTATTAAACCCTACCCAAACCAAACAACCAAAACTAAACCACCGCATTTAACCACCGCATTTAACCACGGCAAGGTGACTGGAAATATGGTCTAATACAAACAGTGTAATGATTCCCTCCGTAAGGCAATACAACAGGCAAAGCGTCAGTATAGGGACAAAGTGAAGTTGCAATTCAGTGGCTCAGACATGAGACGTATGTGCCGGGCCTACAGACAATCACGGATTACAAAGGGAAAACCAGCCACATCTCGGACACCGACATCTTACTCCTGGACAAGCTAAACACCTTCTTCGCCCACTTTGAGGATAACACAGTGCCAACGACGCGGCACTGTGGGCTCTTGCTCTCCGTAGCCAACGTGAGTAAGACATTTAAGAGTGTTAACCCTCGCAAGGCTGCCGGCCCAGACGGCATACCTAGCCGTGTGCTCAGAGCATGAGCAAGTGCAGACCAGCTGTCTGGTGTGTTTACGGATATATCAAAACTCTCCCTATCCCAGTCTGCTGTCCCCACTTGCTTCAAGTGTTCCTGCCCCAATTACCAGTGCACACTGCCCATCTGGACAAGAGGAATAACTATGTGAGAATGCTATTCATTGACTACAGCTCAGCGTTCAACACCATAGTCCCCTCAATGCTCATCACTAAGCTAAGAAACACCTCCCTCTGCAACTGGATCCTGGACTTCCTGACGGGCCGCCCCCCATGTGGTAAGGTTAGGTAATAACACATCCGCCACATTGATCCTCAACATGGGGGCCCCTCAGGGGTGCGTGCTCAGTCCCCTCCTGTACTCCCTGTTCACTCATGACTGCATGGCCAGGCACAACTCCAACACCATCAGTAAGTTTGCCAATGACACAACAGTGGTAGGCCTGATCACAGACAACAATGATACAGCCTATAGGGAGGAAGTCAGAGACCTGCTCGTGTGGTGCCAGGACAACAACCTCTCTCTCAACGTGATCAAGACAAAGGAGATGATTGTGGACTACAGGGAAAAAGAGGTCCGAGCACGCCCCCATTCTCATCGACGGGCTGTAGTGGCGCGGATTGAGAGCTTTAAGTTCCTTGGCGTCCACATCACCAACAAACTAACATGGTCCAAGCACACCAAGACAGTCTTGAAGAGTGCATGACCAAACCTATTCCCCCTCAGGAGACTGGCATGGGTTCTCAGATCCTCAAAAGGTTTTACAGCTGCACCATCGAGAGCACCCTGACGGGTTGCATCACTGCCTGGTATGTCAACTGCTCGGCCTCCGACAGCAAGGCACTACAGAGGGTAGTGCGTACGGCCCAGTATATCACCGGGGCCAAGCTTCCTGCCATCCAGGACATCTATACCAGGCGGTGTCAGAGGAAGGCCCTAAAAACTGTCAAAGACTCCAGCCACCCACATCTTAGACTGTTCTCTCTGCTACCGCACAGCAAGTGGTACCGGAGCTCCAAGTCTAGGTCCAAGAGGCTTCTAAACAGCTCCTACCCCCAAGCCATAAGACTCCTGAACAGCTAATCAAATAGCTACCCAGACTATTTGCATTGCCCCCTTCTACGCTGCTGTTACTCTCTGTTATTATCTATTTAAAAAAATAGTCACTTTAATAACTCTACCTACATGTACATTCTACCTCAATTACCTCAATGTGCGGGGGCACCGGTGTTGACTCGACACCGGTACCCCCTGTATATAGCCCCGCTATTGTTATTTACTGCTGCTCTTTAATTATTTGTTATTCTTATCTCTTACTTTTTTGTATATCTTCTTAAAACTGCATTGTTGGTTAAGGGTTTCTAAGTAAGCATTTCACTGGAATACCTGTTGTATTTGGCGCATGTGACAAATACAATTTGATTTGATATGAAACTGTTGAGCGTGAATAACCCAGCAGCTTTGCACTTCTTGACATAAACCGGTGTGACTGGCACCTACTACCGTACTCTGTTCAAAGGCACTTTAATCCTTTGTCTTGTCCATTCACCCTCTGAATGGCAGACACACAACCCATGTCTCAATTGTCTCAAAGCTTAAAAATCATTCTTTAACCTGTCTCCTCTCCTTCATCTACACGGATTGAAGTGTATTTAACAAGTGACTTAAGGGATCATAGCTTTCCCCTGGAATCACCTGGTCAGTCTATGTCATGGAAATGCAGGTGTTCATAATGTTTTGTACAGTCAGCGTATACTATCATCTTAAATTGACATGTTGAATAATTTTGCCATTTAAAATATTATATATTGCACTAATTTCCCTAATGTAGCCAGTTTGTGTTAATACCTTACATAAGCTTGCATTTTCACCCCATCAATTGAGTGGAATTACACACACTTTTTTATCTCAGATTGTTTTATTTGGTATAACATTTTAGAGTCATCCTAATGACATCAAATTGGTTGCTTAAAACAGAACAATATCTTTGGTTTTGTACTCTTCATTTTCTCAAAGGCGTTTGAGCTGGCCACACTGTTTTTCACAGAAACATTTTGCTCAATCACAGTCCTTACAAAAATAGGTCCTGAATGTGACCAGTTTATTTTTGGATGCAATGTTCAGACATTCACAGAAGTAGCACAACACAATAATCCAAACTGGAAAATGTAGGCTACATTAGTCCTAGCGCTAACTGAGGAAAGATTGACATAACAGAAGCTGTCAAATTTAGCTAACTCTCGACTAAAAGAAACCACAATATGAATTAGCTTACTATTAACAAGTCATCACATCATGGGTCAGCTCACCATTGATTGAAATAATTGAGTAAAACACTTTCTAAAAATGTAAAGTAATCCGACGATGGGTAGTTTGTGGACCATGTTTGTTTTTTAGTGTCAACCAAAGATAATAAGAGGAGACAAGATGAGTTTGGTCTGTTTGCATTACGCATGTTGTGTCATGTACGATCATTCACTTTTCTTCATTCACTTGAAGTTTCCTCGAAAGAAGAATGAACCATTCCTTCACCTCATTATAAAAATGTTGGTCTGACTGACGTTTACGTGACACCCAGAAGGCATTGTATAATGTCAACAAACATGGTGCCACACATAGCTGGCTAAAATAACTTTCATAAAAGTATTTTACACACACCATAGGTGTCCATTACAATCTATGCAATAATCGGAATGCGTGATTTATCACCAGGACTTGAAAACATGTGAATAAAACTGTAAATACATTATGCTCAATACAGTGCATATGGTATGCTACAGTAGAAACGACAACACAATATACAGAAAATAAGGCACTTACTTTGATAGGAACAGACACATGTCCAAACATATTTTCTGTAAGGAAAACGGCAATGAAGGCAATGCCAGCCTCAGCCAGAAAATGTGCCACAGGGAAAAGGTATGTGAAAATGTCTGCATACTTGATCTGAAACACTGGGGAAGTACTTGGGCTCTCCTCAAAAAGAAAAGTGTGTCCGGCTCAGTAAAGACTCAAACATAAATTGTCCGCAACAGTGAAATGGGCTACTTCTATGTGAATTAATGAGGAGGCGGACCATACCTCAATTGAAACTGTTTTTTTTTAAATAAAACTTGTTAGGAAATCATTTGAAATTGACAAGTTGAAACATAGCCTATAGATAATTAGCAGGCAGCTACTGTCCTGTGGCGTAACAATCACATTTTGGAACAGTGAGTGCATTCTGACATCACGTGCATAAAACAACTCCTGCTGGGGCGACCGTTAGAGGTATTTAGAACTCACACGTGAAAATGTTAAGGTTTTGTATACTCAGTGTAGGAACAATGTTACACAGGTTACCTATTACACAGGTTACCTATTACATATGTTACCAATTACACAGGTTACCATAGGTTACTATTACACTAAAAAATGACACAACACAATGCCACCGATGTATCAAGTTATGAGGGAGCATGCTGACCCAGGAATTTCCACCAGAGCTGTTGCCAGTGAATTGAATGTTAATTTCTCTACCATAAGTCGCATCCAAAGTCGTTTTAGAGAATTTGTCAGTAAGTCCAACCGGCCTCACAACCACGTGTAAAAAAGCCAGCCCAGGACCTCCACATCCGGCTTCTTCACCTGCGGGATTGTCTGAGACTAGCCACCCGGACAGCTGATGAAATTGGGTTTGCACAACCGAAGAATTTCTGCTCAAACTGTCAGAAACCGTCTCAGAGAAGCTCATCTTAGTGCAAGGTGTCTTCACCGGGGTTTTAACATGACTGCAGTTCGGCGTCGTAACCGACTTCAGTGGGCAAATGCTCACCTTCAATGGCCGCTGGGGAAGCGTACTCTTCACAGATGAATCCCGGTTTCAACTGTACCAGGCAGATGGCAGACAGCGTGTATGGCGTCTTGTGGGCGAACAGTTTGCTGATGTCAAGTGCCGCTTGGTGGCGGTAGGATTATGGTATAGGCAGGCATAAACTACGGAAAACAAACACAATTGATTAAATTTGAATGCACAGAGATACCGTGACGAGATCCTGAGGCCCATTATTATGCTATTCATCCTCCTCCATCATCTCATGTTTCAGCCTGATAATGCACGGCCGCATATCGCAAGGATATGTACAATATTTCTTGTAGCTGAAAATGTCACTGTTCTTACATGGCTTGCATACTCACGAAACATGTCACCCATTGAGCATGTTTGGGATGCTCTGACAGTTTTGAGGGACAGTGTGTTCCATTTCCTGCCAATATCCAGCAACTATGCACAGCCATTGACGAGGAGTGGGTCAACATTCCACAGTCCACAATCAACAGTCTGATCAACTCTATGCGAAGGATATGTCTCACGCTACATGATGCAAATGGTTGACTCACCAGATACGGACTGGTTTTCTGATACACGCTCCTACCTTTTATTTAAGGTATCTGTGACCAACAGATGCATATCTGTATTCCCAGTCATATGAAAACTATAGATTAGGTGCTAATTCATGGGTGTGAATACCTATGTGGATGGGATATTTCTGTATTTCATTTTCAATACAATTGCGAAACTGTCTAAAAACATGTTTTCACTTTGTCATCATGGGGTATTGTGTGTAGATGGGTGAGAGAGAAAAACGATTTAATCCATTTTGCATTCAGGCTGTAACACAACACAATTTGAAACAAGTCGAGGGGTATGAATACTTGGATAGGATTTTGCCTGTGCTCAGATCCATCACGTTCAAGCACACCCATAGCATGAGGCAGCCACCGCCATGCTTGCAATTATGGAGCCAGTTACTAAGTGACGTGTTGGATTTACCCCAAACATAACTTTGCATTTAGACCAAAAGTGTATTCCTTAGCTTTTTCTTTCAGTATTACTTTAGTGCCTTGTTGCATACAGGATGCATGTTGTGGAATATTGTTATTCTGTATAGGCGTCCTTCTTTTCACTCTGTCATTTAGGTCATTATTGTGGTGTAACTACAATGTTGTTGATCCATCGTCAGTTTTATCCCATCAAAGCCACTGAACTAGATGTTTTAAAATAAGTATTGGTCGTATGGGTACATCCCTGAGCAGTTTCATTCCTGTCCTGCAGCTCGGTTGGGAAGGACAACTGTATCTGTGTTGCGTCTGGGGGGTTTGATACATCGTCCACAGCCTAATTATTAACTTTACCATCCTTAAAGCTGGAATCAGCATTAGTTGAAACAGCGCCACTGGTTGCCCCATGCACATTTGTTTTTGTTTTGTTTATGAACGGAGGAGAAGAACATCCAGCATATTGTTAATAAAAATGTAGAACATACTCTGCTGTCCTTTTGCTCGCGCATTGATGTGCAATGATGTCTGAGTGAAAAAAGCGGTGTTTGAAGTAACATCTTTCATGTTGTAATATCACACGTGGCAGTTTCACAGCTTTAAACAGATATTCGGTGTCTGATTTTTAGCCCCACATTTTAAGAAAAATGATGCATGTTATTTTGGCATTAATTCAATAAAAATATATTTAATAAGGCCTAATTTTGAGGATCTAGTTTTACCTTAATACAATGGCCTGAAACTCTTGGTTTTCAGTCCTGATGGCCCGCAAAGTGATATGTAATTCCTATTCTAGTCCAGCCAGAGCGGGGATATCAAACATTTGGAATGACTACCGGGTTAGGGAGACTAAGATATGAGACTACCTAAACTATCTAAATTAGAACAATAATTTCAGTAACGAGTGCAATAAATCCAAGTAACATATTGAATCACTATACTAGTCCTATGAGATGACTCAACCTCTGATACTTCTCGAAGACAATATGCTTCAACGGAAATAATATTTTCGCAAATAACCAGCATGGATTTCTAAATGGCTGCAAACAAACTAAAATAACATTATGTTCCAAAAGGTGTGCAGTACTGTTCAACGCCTACTTTTTCCTCTCACTGTGTTAGTGCTTCTTGAACTTCTCTTGTGCTTCTACTTGCAAGACTATTGTAAAAAAGAGGCCTTTGACCAAAACATAAAAACACAATAAACAATGTACGGTGATAATACTGTGTGTTTATTTACAATGAAGTCAACTTTGGGGTATAATTCCCCAGCACCCGAAAAGAAAGAAAGACGGGGGTGTGTGTTGTCAGCATTTCATCTCAACTTGCAATACCACCTACCCTCTAACATCAATAACTGCATATCTAGCCTGTCAAACCATAGATTTACAGAGCGCCACCCGCCCTTCTCACCCCACTGCCTCTCCCCAGGCCTTAAATTAAGGGTGAGAGTGTGTCTGTGTAGTGAACTAAATGAACAACAAACACCTAGAGAGATGTCTTGTTTGCACAAATTATCAAGAGTGCATTTCTTTAATGTGTTTGTGTGTGTGTGTGTGTGTGTGTGTGTGTGTGTGTGTGTGTGTGTGTGTGTGTGTGTGTGTGTGTGTGTGTGTGTGTGTGTGTGTGTGTAGTTGGAGGGAGGGTGTCCATGTGTATAGTATGTGTATGCTTTTGTGTGTGTGTGTGTCTGTCAAAGTGTGTAGAATGAGTATATGATCTGACCAAAGAATACCTAGAGACATGTAGGTGTGCACAAATGCTCATGAGTGTATGCTTCAATCTCCACAAAGTCTGTGTGTACAAATGTAGTATACGTTGTGTTGGGGTCACGTGTATTACCTGCCAGTGTGTTTACAGACCCAGTGCTAACAAGGGGAGTGTGTGGCCTTGTGCAGAAGGGCACGTCACGGACTGACGTGCAGACTGCAGAGGGATTCTCGCTCCATGTTGTCCACTTCATGCTCTGTGCAGCTGCTAAAATGGCTCCCAGGCTAAATAAAGTGTATGAAACTGTAACGGCGTTCCTCCTCCTCTTCATCCGAAGAGGAGGAGCAGGGATTGAACCAAGATGCAGCACATTGTGAATACATAATATTTATTTAGGACAACGACGAAACACGGGAAAAACACTTGGAATGATACAAAATAACAAAATGAAAACGTAGACAGACCTGAACTATACGAACTTACATATAACACGAAGAACGCACGAACAGGGAAAATAGACTACACAAAAAGAATGATGTACAAACAAACCGAACAGTCCCGTATGGTGCGACAAACACTGACACAGGAGACAACCACCCACAACAAACAGTGTGAAAACACCTACCTTAATATGACTCTCAATCAGAGGAAATGAAAAACACCTGCCTCTAATTAAGAGCCATATTAGGTACCCATTAACCAACATAGAAACAGAAAACATAGACTGCCCACCCAAACTCGTGTCCTGACCAACTAACACATACAAAAACTAACAGAAAACAGGTCAGGAACGTGACAGAAACACACAGCATCCTCTCACTTTCTTGTGCACGTAAGCCGCCCACACAGGACAAACTGATTCATAGGGATGTGCACCCTGTGAAAAACAACCAGCATAGAGCAGCCTAGGCTGGTGATCAGCCTTTGTTGTGTTTTCGCTGGTGACCAACCTTCGCTGTATTTTGGACACTGGTGACCAGCATGCTGGTCAACCGCAAAACCAGCATCAAGGCACATTATTCTGGCTTGCAAAGTTATGTCTAATTCCTATTGGAATCCAGCCTGAGAATTTGAACTTTAATTCACCCACAATCTGCATTCAGAATTACCGCCAGTGTTAGAAAGATGAATTTATGAGACTACCTAAACCATCGAAAATAGAACAATCATTTCAGTAACGGGTGCAATAAGTCCAACTAACAGATTGGATTAGGTTTGAAAAAATGTATGTTATTTATCTTTGTGTAGCATCTCAACTAAGAGAGAAGTTTGTCTGGTTCAGTGTAATGCCTCAAACGTAAATTGTTCGCCAGAGTGAAATGTCTACTTCTATGGGAATTATTGATGAGGCGTACCACACCTCAATTCAAACTGTAGTTAAATAAAACTTGTTTGAAAATGATTAGAAATTGACAAATTAAAACAGCCTAAAGATAATTAGCAGACAGAGTGCCTTGGTGTGAGGGCAGCGCAGGTTAACTGCCCTGTTGCGTAACAATCATATTTTGGAACAATGAGTGCATTCTGACATCACGTGCATAAAAAAAATCATGCTGGGTGGACCTTTAGAGATACTTGGAACTCATACATGAAAAGGTTAAAATGAGACTTAGGGTGATGTCTCCCTATCCCCTTAATAATCCCGCCTCCTGAATCCAAGTGTTTGGGGGAGGGAACCAGTAACTTAAACTTAAATAATTTTTCATTGTAGAAGCAACCGTAATTTTTTAATACTTTGATTTGGTTTCTTCCAAAAATCACAATATTTCATGAAAAACACGATTTTGACTGTTCATGACCACTCGGGGCTCACGAGTGGCGCAGCGGTCTAAGGAACTACATGTCAGCGCACGAGGCGTTACTACAGTCCCTGGTTTGAATCCAGGCTGTATCACATCCAGCCGTGATTGGGGATCCCATAGGGCGGCGTACAGCGTCGTCCGGGTTTGGCCAGGGTAAGCCGTCATTGTAAATAAGACTTTGTTCATAACTGACTTGCCTGTTAAATAAAGGTTAAATAAATAAAATTAAGAAATATTCATATTCAATGCATTCAAATTCAATTCCCCATTTCAGACTCATAGCTAGCAATAATTATTTGATTGAGTAAAACGTACTAACACAGGTTGGTTAAAGCTAGCTAGCATTTTCCATAGCAGCTAGCCAAGCCCCTGGCAACGTTAACAGGCTTTAAAACTTGGTCAATAAACGTTACAAAAACTTTGATAAACTCATAAAACATTTAGTTAACAATGGCAACCATCTCACTATTTTAAGACTGACATTACACTTGTACACATTACGAACTTTTAACAACATGACAAATTAAGAGACAGAAACATGATTCAATTCTTTCCATTTTGGCTGCACAGCCACAGGAGCGTGTGAGAGGTGAGAGTTCATTGAAATGCCATCTTCCTTGAGACTTCTCACTATACAAAAATTGTCAAAAAAAAAATGTTTTACTTTTAAATGTAACTTTTTGTTCACTACTTTATGACTGCAAGTGTACATTTGTATATTTAAAATCACAAAATAGATAATAAGAAGCCAAAAGAAGGGAGGTTGGGACAAGCTTGGCTTGGGTGGCCAAGGGTGGGTAAGGATGTGAGGTTGGGACAAGCTTGGCTTGGGTGGGGTAAAGGGGGAAGAAAACTGGGAGGTGGAGAGGGATGGATTTGGCTTGTCATTTCATTTATTATTGTGACTTGCAAACCTGCTGTAAAACTAAATAATAGTTCTGGATAGATTCGGAGAGAATGTCGAGTTATTATTCCTGGTTTATCATTATAGCTAAGATTCAATGGTGGTTATTGGTGAGAGTGGGGAGGGTCTCTATCCGAAGGACTGGGATGGGGTGACTGGGAGGGCATCAGACACATCTCTGAAGTATGTGTGGGGCCTCCACTCATCACACGTCATTCTCTCTGTAGACCCACTCTCCCCAAGTAGACCCCCACCAGCCACTATCATTTAATTTACAAGGTAATACAAACTGCCACAGTACATTTTAATTTATTTTATTTCACCTTTATTTAACCAGGTAGGCCAGTTGAGAACAAGTTCTCATTTACAACCGCGACCTGGCCAAGATAGAGCAAAGCAGTGTGACACAAACAACACAGAGTTACACATGGGATAAACAAACGTACAGTCAATAACACAATAGAAAAGTCTATTTACAGTGTGTGCAAATGTAGTAAGATTCGGGAGGTAAGGCAATAAATAGGTCATAGTAGCGAAATAATTACAATTTAGCAATTAAACGCTGGAGTGACAGATGTGCAGAAGATGAATGTGTAAGTAGGGGTGCAAAGGAGAAAAAAAAAGAACAGCATGGGGATGAGGTAGTTGGGTGGGCTATTTACAGATGTGCTATGTACAGGTGCAATGATTGGTAAGCTGATGCTTAATGTTAGTGAGGGAGATACGTCTCCAGCATCAGTGATTTTTGCAATTCATTCCAGTCATTGGCAGCAGAGAAGTGGAAGGAAAGGTGGCCAAAGTTGAGTTGCAGTCATTCTGCAATGTATATACAGTGACATAATCCCCAGACTTGTGGTACATTAGGAGAGGAGTTGGAGCTTAAAAAGCTTAAAAAGGCATAGCGCCTCAAAGTACAAAGAAAAAATTTGCTGTATTTTTTAGTCTGTTCTGTCCACATGCTCATACGCTCAATATACGTATACAATAACTATATATTTATACTATGACTCTCCCATTCCATGGAATGCCCACCGCCCTCATATGACATGTCTGCTAAAGGGTTTTATCTTTTTCTTCAATGATAGCCGGAACATACAAGGTTAACTTAGATTTTATACACGTAAAGACCAACCAAATTCAACGTTTACATGAAATGTGCATAGGCTCCAGGATGAAAAAAAGGCATATGGTTCTTGAACAGAGATTGTCAGCAGATGTGAGTTCAATATATATATTTTTTTAATGGAATATTTAAAGAGGAGCTGGGTTTGAAAGGCCTGTGCTGCAACTTACTGTAGTAAAAGCAGAGGTGTAGGCATCCTGATTTTCCCCTATATCCCAGCACACCAAGATTGCTGTTTTCTAATGTTTGATTGTACCTGACATGGTGAAAAATGCACATTCATTTCATTGAATATCCCACCAGGGGCAAATCTGGTGTTTTTAGATAGAATACAAGCTGTATTCGATCAAATCCAGACAGCAGGTGGCCTAAATCATACATTCGACAAGATTGACAGATATATCAATAAAAAAGGCAAATTCAAGGAGCCTCCAAAAAGGCTGAAAAATGTAATCTCTACAAATAATTTACAGGACACCTGGAGATTACTATTCCAAACTACAAAATACTATTCCTTTTTTTCTCAAAGTAAAAAAAGCTATTCAAGAATTGACTGAATTTTTATTTACAAAAAATGGCCTCAGCAATTTACTGGGTTCAAACATCCATGACATAGTGACTTAGGATCCTTCTTCTGTATCATGAATAATTACACCAACAGAATATACACTTAGTGACAGAATATGGAGAATGAACAAAGCACATATTCAAGACCCGAACTGTATTAAATCCGTAAATAAAATTAAAAAACCTTTACCATTACAAATGTAGACATAGAGGACTTGATTTGAGAATGTTGTAGTGTGTTTATAACTAAAGAAGTGCCTTATTGAGAGTAGTGACTAGTGTGTAATGGGTTCGATGGAATGATATATGTGCAAATGTATCTGTAGCAGGAGGAGGTGTTTGAGACAGTGTGTTTACATAGGGCTATTAAGTGGGATGGAACGTGACTGCAGTGGAGATCTGTGGGGGCTCATAAATTAAGGTCGTGGTGACAGAGGAGTGTCATTACCAGAGACTGTATATTGTTACAAGAGATAGCTCATAGGAGAGGGAGGACAGCTAACTGTGCACAATATAGGGAGTTAATGAAGTGCACATACCCAGATCATGGTGAGAGTAGAAGAGATAGTGATGGCATTTCAGACACTATGGTAAACTTTCAAGAAACCTGTGATTGGATATTCTTCCAACTCATTAATCTCTTTCCCAATTTCTAACAGCCGGCGAACACTTGACAGATTACATGCAGTAGTTATTCCCATGGCAGTCGCTGTAGGGACCGTAATTGAAGGAGGCTATAGTCATGGGTCATGTTAGTAGTAGCAGGGCTTACTTTAGTAGCATTGTTGGGATATTAGCTTATGAGGACTCGTGCCACATGGCTTGGTAACTGGTAACTGGGAGACCGATGGGAGTACAGGGGATGCGGTTATTCAAATGTCACAAATTAGTGATCTTGACATAAGAGGAGAGTCTGTGTTGTCAGGAAATGACCCATGTTTTGCAGTGTGTATATCCTCAGGTGAAAGCAGAGAGAACCAAGGGCACGGGCAGAATTCTGGAGATTGAGTGTACATCACTATACACCAGGTGTGGGGTGTTGGGACAGCATTGGTCTGGTCCACACACAGTGCTCCTTACAGCACCTGCAGCGGTAAAGATCGTCATGTCTCTCCTCGGTGGGTGCATAGGCTTTTTAGGTCCTTCATTTTTGTGGAGTCCAGCAGAAAAGTATCCTGGAGGCATAGAGTCAGGTGAAGAGAGAGTGGGAATTGTCATGGTCTCAGACTTTGGTTTTCATGCATATATAATTATGCATAGTTTATCACATTGTTAACCTCTCTTGGGTAGGGGGCAGTATTTTCATGTCCGGATGAAAAGCATGCCCAAAGTAAACTGCCTGTTACTCAGGCCCAGAAGCTAGGATATGCATATTTGGATATAATATATAATTAGTAGATTTGGATAGAAAACACTCTAAAGTCTCTATATAATTAGTAGATCTGGGACCTTTTGGAGTGCCAAAAGAAGATCATCAAAGGTAAGGCATTTTATTATATATCGCTATTTCTGACTTTCGTGGCACACCTGCCTGGTTGAAATATGTTTTTCATGGTTTTGTATGCAGGGTGCTGTCCTCAGATAATCGCATGGTGTGCTTTTGCCGTAAAGCCTTTTTGAAATCTGACACAGCGTCTGGATTAACAAGAAGTTAAGCTTTATTTTGATGTATTACACTTGTGATTTTATCAAAGTTAAATATTTATAAATCTGTAGTTTGAATTTCGCACTCTGCAATTTCACCGGATGTTGGCCACCGGACGCTACGGTCCCACCTGCCCATAAGAAGTTAATACTGTTATGTTTTATTTTTTTCTTTGCTTTGCAAGTCTTATGCTATCAGTCTCTTTGGAACCAGAAGGAGGAAGTGGAGAAACTAAAAGAAGCTCAGCTGAAGTGAAGGAAGTCACCAGCTTCAGCTGGAATGTAATTATGTTGTGTGATGAGAGATAGAAATAAGATTGTGTGTGGTGTGATCATAGAACAAAGGCCATAAGTCTCAGTTTGAAAACCTCACGGAAGGAAGGCGTAAACCTGAACCAAGACCAGAGGTTCCCCGACCGGTGATCCCAGGGGACCAGGTCTACATCCGTGTGTTCTGGAGGAAGTGGAATAAGCCAAGGCGAGAGGTGGTCCAAACCTACAAGGTGGTCCTAGCAACACGGACAGCCATGCAGGTGGAAGGAAGCACCACATGGTACCCTCTAAACCACTGTACCAAAGCTCCAAGGGTGATCGAACAACCATTGAGCCCGGAGGGAACGAAAGGCGAGGATGCTGATACTCCAGGCATAAGGGCTTATTTTTCATAAGGGCTTATTTTGAGGGCCTACACTGTAAAATGTGCTGTTGTTCATCTGAAGTGCTTTTAAAGGAGAATTCCACTCTTTAGGACAGTAATCTGTATGTTTGATGTAAATGGCATTTTATAGAAGGTTCCAGACAGTTTTCTGGGAATTTCACTTGCTTTTGAGAAACTTACCCCACCAGCAATTGACTTCATGAGCGTCATTCTGGAGTTTCAAGGTGTCCAAAAGCATGAACAAAGGCAAAGAAAACACCCAAATACGTCCTTTTACAAACGGCAAAGCTCTCAGTATCGTGATGCAGGTCTTTAGATGTTGTACACAATTGTGTCAAACCGAACTTTATCCGCAACGTTATAATCCATTTTGTTGAACTAAAGCGATCATTTCTGGCGTGCATGCGTGTACTTCCTCGTTCCTCTCGCTACTGCGTGAGTGTAAGTAAGGACTGTGCTACTGGCACAGGTACTAGGTAGCTAGCTATCTAGTTATGTTGTCAGTCACTCATTCACGAGATCAGCCAAGTGATGACAAGGGGACTGAAGTATTTGTTGTTGTTAGGTTATTTGCTGAATATTGTTGAAAATGGTGCGCCGCACCTGTCTAAGACCAGCAGAAATTGATATTGAGGTAAGAGATATGCTATAAAGTTAGCGAACTGGCAAGCTTGCTAATAAATAAAGTAGCATCACTGAAAGTGGGAACACTGAGTCTGTTGTTATTTAGCTTATGTTAGCTGAAGGTTTGCTTGCTACCTAGCCAATCTGTGTGTTTCGGGATAGAGTAAACAACTAGCTATTTTCAGGTTGTTTTGTGCTTCACTATTGTTATATCATTCTGCAAAACATGTAATTTGCCAACATTAGATGGCATTGGGCGTTTTCACATATCTCCTGTATGATTCGGATCCTGTAGCTTTTGTTTGGTTACCCTGATTATCTTGTTATAGTTATAGTTAGGTCTATAAAGCATGAGTGAAATGCAATATTGTACCCAGGCAAGTCGCGTTGAACTTTTTGTCCATTGTTAACAACGATACCTAGCTAGCTTGCTAACATCGTGTAGAATGTGCGTCTCCCAAATCACATCCCAAAACAGTTATGTACAGGTCTTGTGAAAGCAAAACGTGTTTTGTATAAATCTTACCATTGCTCCCGGGAACTGAATTTCATATATGAAAACACCACTAAATTGAAAAACATGAGCTGGAGTTAGATACAATGCTACGGTATTTGTTGAGTGATACCATGGTTCTATTATTGGGAAGGCTAATGTGTAGAATACATAAGTGTGGGACCTTGGCTAGGGTGGATCCAGTTGTGTTTTACACATGTCTATGTTATGCAGGCTGATGTTGGCGGCAACATAGAAATGAGTGGATTGCCCATTGTTACTGAGATGTTCAGTGTACCACAATAAACTCCTCAACTAACTCCAAGCAAAAGCCAACCTGCAACCCATGGAACAACTGCATCATCGGTGCCTGTAGATATCACAGAACTGAGAGTGCTGCTCTCCAGTACACAGCAGGCAAATCCACGCACAACGCGTTCCACCTCAGAGGCCTACCACGCTTTACCCTTTACCACCTAGGCAAGAGCAATGGTAATATTTTGCAACGGGTGGCTAGTTTGAAGAATCTCAAATATAAAATAAATGCTGATTTGTTTAACACTAACTTACAAAATGATTTCTTATGTGTTGTTTCATAGATCCAATGTCTTCACTCTTATTCTACAATGTAGAAAATAGTTCAAAATAAAGCAACACCCTTGAGTGAGTCGGTGTGTCCAAACTTTTCACTGGTACTGTATAAATGACTGATTTGGCATTGTTGTCTTGTTGCTTATGTTCTATGTCACAGGAAATCTCAAGGGAATTAACCACTGCTCCAAGTCAGCCAGAACCAACCCATTAAGTTGCACCACACGTGATTGGATTACATTGTGCTATTAAAAGCTTTTCGGATCTCATCATGTGTTATAGTTTGTAGACCAACTCTGGTTCTCAAGTACATCCAAAATCACACTTATGTATTGTAGCCCTGGACAAAAACACCAGACAGGCAACAACTGCTCCTGGAATAATTGATGGTTTTGCAATGGTCAGGTCACGGATTCTATTCTATACTTCGGACCACATCTTATGACTACAACCACACAACTACTGATCACTACCACACAACTTCTGACCACACAACTACTGACCGCACAACAGGTGATCACAACACAACAACTGATCACAACACAACTAGACCAAAACCACACAACTACTGACGACAACAACTGACCACAACACAACTTCTGACCACACAACTACTGACCTCACAACAGGTGATCACAACACAACTAGACCAAAACCACACAACTACTGACGACAACAACTGACCACAACACAACTTCTGACCGCACAAATACTGAACTGACCACACAACTACTGATCACATCCACACATCTGACCACAACCACACACTTGCTGACCACATCTAGTATATTTTATTTATTTTTTATTTAACCTTTATTTAACCAGGTAGGCTAGTTGAGAACAAGTTCTCATTTGCAACTGCGACCTGGCCAAGATAAAGCAATGCAGTTCGACACATACAACAACACAGAGTTACACATGGAATAAACAAACATACAATTAATAATACAGTAGAAAAGTATATATAAAGCATGTGCAAATGAGGTAGGATAAGGGAGGTAAGGCAATAAATAGGCCATAGTGGCAAAGTAATTACAATATAGCAATTAAACACTGGAATGGTAGAACGTGCAGAAGATGAATGTGCAAGTAGAGATACTGGGGTGCAAAGGAGCAAGATATATAAATAAATACAGTATGGGGATGAGGTAGATTGGATGGGCTATTTACAGATGAGCTATGTGCAGTGATCTGTGAGCTGCTCTGACAGCTGGTGTATATAAAGCTAGTGAAGGACATAAGATTCTCCAGTTTTAGTGATTTTTGCAGTTCGTTCCAGTCAGTTTTACTCCATGTGTAACTATGTGTTGTTGTATGTGTCGAACTGCTTTGCTTTATCTTGGCCAGGTCGCAATTGTAAATGAGAACGTGTTCTCAATTTGCCTACCTGGTTAAATAAAGGTGAAATAAATAAAATAAATAAATAAAAATTGGCAGCAGAGAACTGGAAGGAGAGGCGGCCAAAGGAAGAATTGGCTTTGGGGGTGACCAGTGAGATATACCTGCTGGAGCGCGTGCTACAGGTGGGTGTTGCTATGGTGACCAGTGAGCTGAGATAAGGCGGGGCTTTACCTAGCAGAGACTTGTAGATGACCTGGAGCCAGTGGGTTTGGCGACGAGTATGAAGCGAGGGCCAGCCAACAAGAGCGTACAGGTCGCAGTGGTGGGTAGTATATGGGGCTTTGGTGACAAAACGGATGGCACTGTGATAGACTGCATCCGATTTGTTGAGTAGAGTGTTGGAGGCAATTTGTAAATGACATCGCCGAAGTCGACGATCGGTAGGATGGTCAGTTTTACGAGGGTATGTTTGGCAGCATGAGTGAAGGATGCTTAGTTCCGAAATAGGAAGCCGATTCTAGATTTAATTTTGGATTGGATATGTTTAATGTGAGTCTGGAAGGAGAGTTTACAGTCTAACCAGACACCCAGGTATTTGTAATTGTCCACATATTCTAAGTCAGAACCGTCCAGAGTAGTGATGCTGGACGGGCGGGCAGGTGCGGGCAGCGATCGGTTGAAGAGCATGCATTTAGTTTTACTTGTATTTAAGAGCATTTGGAGGCCACGGAAGGAGAGTTGTATGGCATTGAAGCTCGTCTGGAGGTTAGTTAACACAGTGTCCAAAGAAGGGCCAGAGGTATACAGAATGGTGTCGTCTGCTTAGAGGTGGATCACAGAATCACCAGCAGCAAGGATGACATCATTGATGTATACAGAGAAGAGAGTCGGTCCAAGAATTGAACCCTGTGGCACCCCCATAGAGACTGCCAGAGGTCCGGACAACAGGCCCTCCGATTTGACATACTGAACTCTATCAGAGAAGTTGTGACCATCCAGTGACCACAACTACTGACCATAACAACACAACTTCTGACCACAACCACAAAACTACTGATCACAACCACAAAACATCTGACCAGATCTAGTGACTACAATAACACAACTTGTGAACACAACCACATAACTTCTAACCACAACCACACACCTACTGACCAAAACCCATACAACTTCTGACAGCACAAGTAATGTCCACTCAACTGCTGACCACAACTGTTGGTCACAACCACACAACTTCTGACCACAACCACACAACTATATTGACCACAACAACACAAATTCTGACCACATCTAGTGACCACAACTACAAAACTAGTGACAAAAACAACACATTTATTGACCACAACCCCACAATGTCTGACAATAACCACACAACTGCTTACCTTAACCACACAATTTCTGACCATCAACTACGACCAAACAGCAAGTGATCACAACACAACTACTGACCACAGCCACACAACTTCTGACCACAACGTCTGACCACAACCACACCATTACTGACTACAACCACACAACTACTTACCACAACCACACCACTTCTGCCCACACAAGTATTGACCACTCAACTTCTGACCACAATTTCCAACCCCAACCACACAACTTCTGACCAGAACCACAAAACTTCTGACCACATCTAGTAACCACAATCACACAACTACTGACCACAACTCCACAATGTCTGACCACAACCACAAAAACTACTGACCACAACGACAACACGACTGACCATAACTGACCAATCAACTGCTGATGACAATTACTGACCAACACCACACAACTTTTGATCATAGCCACACTTATACTGACCACAACCACACAACTTCTGACCACATCTAGTAACCACAACAACACAACGTCTGACCGCAAACAGACAAACTACTGACCACAACAATACTGACCATAACTCCACAATGTCTGACCACAACCACAAACACTACTGAGCACAACGTCAACACAACTGACCAAAACTGACCAAACAACTGGTGATGACAATTACTGACCAAAACCACACATCTGACCACACAACTACTGACCACAATTACTGACCACAACCACACAACTGCTGACCACACATCTACGGAACACTAAACTGCTGACCACAATTACTGACCACAACCACACAACTACAGAAAACAACCACACAGCTTCTGGTCACAACCATACTAATACTGACCAAAACCACACAACTTCGAGCAAATGTAGTGATCACGCCAACACAATCTGTGACCATAAGCACACAACTTCTGACCACAACAACATAACTACTGACCAAAACCACACATCTGACCACACAACTACTGACCACTCAACTGCTGACCACAACTACTGGCCATAACCACACAACTTCTGACCACATCTATTGAGCACAACCACAAAACTACTGACAACAACCCCAGCTTTTCTGACCACAACTACTGACCACACAACTACTGGTCACTCAACTGCTGACCACAATTACCGACTACAGCCACACAACTTCTGACCATAACCAAACAACAACTAAACAAAACCACACAACTTCTGACCATATATACTGACCACAACCCCACAATGTCTGACCACAACCACTCCACTACTGACCACAACCACACATCTAACGACCAAAATCACAAAACTTCTGACCACACAACTACTGACCACACAACACAGCTAGACCAAAACCACACAACTACTGACCAAATCCACACACCACAGAGTGACCACAACCACATATCTTGTGACCAAACAACTGTTGACCACACAACAAGCGATCACAACACAACTCCTGACCACAATCACAAACCTATTGACCACTCATCTGCTGAACATAATTACCGGCCACAACCACACAACTTCTGACCATAACCACATAACTGCTGAACAAAAACACACAACTTCTGACCAGATCCAGTGACCACAAACACACAACTACTGACTACAACCCCACAATGTCTGACCACAACCAATCCACTACTGACCACAATCACACAACTTCTGACCACACAACGACTGACCACACAACACTTGATCACAACACAGCTAGTGACCACAACTAGACAACTGACCATGACTACTGACCACAACCACACACCCGCTAAACAAAACCACAGACCTGCTGACTACATCTAGTGACCACAACCACATATCTTCTGACCACACAACACATGATCACAACACAAGTACTGACCACAACCACACAACTTCTGACCACAGAGGTAGTGACCATTTAACTGTTGACCACAATTACCAGACACAACCACAAAATTTCTGACCACATCTAGTAAACACAACAACACAAACTACTGACCACAACAATACTGACCATAACCACACAACTTCTGACCGCACAACTACTGACTTACTCAACTGCTGACCACACAACTTCTGACCACATCTAATGACTACAACCTCACAACTACTGATAACAAGCACAGATTATCTGACCATAACCAAAGAACTACTGACCAAAACCACACAACTTCTGAACACAACCACAAAACTACTGACCACAACCACACAACAACTGGCAACAACCACAAACATGTTGACCACAACAACTTCTGACCAGATCTACTGACTACAAAAACATAACTTGTGAACAGCACACAACATCTGACCACAACCACACAACTTCTGGCAACACAACTACAGACCACTCAACAGCTGACCACAATCACACAACTATTGACCACAACCACACAACTACTGACCACACAATTTCTGAACACAACCACAAAACAACAACTGACCGCAACCACACAACTAGACCATAACCATACAACTACTGACCACAATCACTCAACCTCTCACCATACAACTACTGACCACTCAACTGCTGACCATAACTACTGATCACAACCACACAACTTCTGACCACAAACACACAACTACTGACCACAACCACACAACTTTGGACCAATTCTAATGACTACAAAAACATAACTTGTGAACATTACCACACAATATCTGACCATAACCAATACAACTACTGACCACAATGATACTTCTGACCGTACAACTACTGACCACTCAACTGCTGACCACAACTACACACATCCTGACCACAACACCACACCTGCTGACCACATCTAGTGACAACAACCACATATCTACTGACCACACAACTACTGACCACAATCACACAACGTATGACCACAGAAGTACTGACCATTTAACTGCTGACCACAATTACCGGACACAACCACACAACTTCAGACCCCAACCACAACATTTCTGACCACATCTAGTAACCACAACCACAAAACTACTGACCACAACTCCGCAATGTCTGACCACAACCACACAAACTACTGACCACAACAATACTGACCATAACCACACAACTTCTGACCACACAGCTACTGACCAATCAACTGCTGATGACAATTACTGACCAAAACCACACAACTTATGACCATAACCACACAACTACTGATCACAACCACGCAACTTCTGGCCACATCTAGTAACTGCAACAACACAATTACTGACCACAACTCCACAATGCCTGACAAAAGCCACTCAACTGCTGACCACACATCTACTAAACACTAAACTGCTGACAACAATTACTGACCACAACCACACAACTTCTGAACACACCTACACAATTCCTGACCAAGTTCAGTGACCACAACCAGATCGAATAACTACAAAAACACAACTTGTGAACATTACCACACATCTTTGGACAACACCACTACTGACCACAACAACACAACCTGTGACCATAACCACAGATCTACTGACCACAACAACACAACTTCTGACCACAACCACACAACATATGACCACAACTACACAACTTCAGACCACAACCAGATACCTGCTGACCACATCTAGTGACCAAAATCACATAACTACTGACCACGCATCTACTGACCACAACCACACAACTTCTGATCACTCAACCGCTGACCACAACTACTGACCACAACCACACAACTTCTGACCACAACCACACAACTACTGACCAAAACCACACAACTTCTGACCAGATCTAGTGATTACAAAAACACAACTCTCTGACCAAAACCACACAACTGATGAACACAACCACGCAAATATTGACCACAATCACACAACTTCTGACCATACAACTACTGACCACTCAACTGATGACCACAACTACTGACCACAACCACACAACTTCCGACCACAACCACACAACTATTGGTCAGAACCACACAACTATTGGTCACAACCACACAACTATTGGTCACAATCACACAGGCCGCCGGAGAGCATCTTGGCTTGTTCATTTATTTTTTATAACAATGCTTACAATTTGAGATTTTTTTATTATCATGTCACTACCAGGAAGTCTGAAATGACAGTGGGCAGGGAGATAGTAGGCTGAATGGGCGGGGAGCTAACCTTGCCTGGCGGCTCTTTGAAAACGCATATGTCAAGCAATGTGGACACAGTGAGCAGTGTTGCAGTGAGATTATCTCAAGCAAATTTGCTGATACACAAAGCAACTCAAACAACATTGAAATTGCATGCAACATCCAATCCTGTCATACATCACAGTTGAACAAATTATTTGTTTATTCAAATGTTTGGTTATTGTAACAGCATCAACATGGACAAAATGTTGGCTGTGTTTAGTTAGCTAGGCCAAATGGAATCGTTAGCACTGTTTATCCAGCTAGCTAGCTAGTTCATCTTGAATATCAGTTAAAACTTTACAGGATGAGGTCTCGTCTTTAAGGCTGAGAATAAATCACTTTTCTCCCGGGTAAGCCGATATTTCCAGCAGAAAACGGAAGTGTCATTCTAAAGCATAGAAAGCATATGTATACAGTATGTCTGGATTTGATTAGATATTTGATTTATTACCTGAAAAGGAAGGTAATTTCAACAATGCAACAATTTGAAGTTATAGTTCATATAAGGAAATCAGTCAATTGAGGGGGGAAAAAATGAGGCCCTAATCTATGGATTTCACATGACTGGGAATGAAGATATGCATCTGTTGGTCACAGATAAAAAAAAATTTAAAGGTAGGGGACTGGATCAGAAAACCAGTCAGTATCTGGTGTGACAACCATTTGCTTCATGCAGCGCGACATATCTCCTTTGCATAGAGATGATCAGGCTGTTGATTGTGGCCCATGGAATGTTGTCCGATTCCTCTTCAATGGCTGTGCGAAGTTGCTGGATATTGCCAGGAACTGGAACACGCTGTCGTACATGTCTATCTAGAGCATCCCAAACATGCTCAATGGGTGACGTGTCTGATGTGTATGCAGGACATGGAAGAACTGGGCCATTTTCAGCTTACAGGAAGTGTGTACAGATCCTTGCCACATGGGGCAGTGCATTATCATGCTGAAACATGATGTGATGGCAGTGGATGAATGGCACGACAATGGGCCTCAGGATCTCATCACGGTATCTTATGCCTGCCCATACTATAACCTCACCGCCACCTTGGGGCACTCTGTTCACAACATTGACATCAGCAAACAGCTCGCCACACGACGCTGTCTGCCATCTGCAGTTGAAACTGCAATTCTCCAGTGGCCATCGAAGGTGAGCTTTGCCCACTGAAGTGAGACAGTTTCTGACAGTTTGTGCAGACCCACAGTTTCATCAGCTGTCCGGGTGGCTGGTCTGAGACGATCCCACAGGTGAAAAAGCTGGATGTGAAGGTCCTGGGCTGGTGTGGTTACACATGGTCTGTGGTTGTGAGGGCTGTTGGATGTACTGCCAAATTCTCTAAAATGACGTTGGAGACGGCTTATGGTAGAGAAATTAACATTCAATTATCTGGCAACTGCTCTGGTGGACATTCCTGCAGTCAGCATGCCAACTGCACACTCCCTCAAAACGTGAGACATCTGTGGCATTGTGTTGTGTGGAAAAACTGTACATTTTAGTCCCAGCACAAGGTGCACCTGTGTAATGAGCATGCTGTTTCTTGATTTACCACACCTGTCAGGTGGTTGGATTATTTTGGCAAAGGACTACACAGCTGATTCAAATAACCAACTCATCATCAAGCTTTGGTTATTTGAATCAGCAGTCGAGCGATAGGGCAAAAACTAAACATGCACTCAGGGGGGGCCCTAGGTCCAAGTCACTCATTGCTTCAAGCCACACCTCTCCACAACCACCAAACGGGAGAAAACGTACCTCAAAGTCTGTTCAATAACGTACAAGACCGCTTTGTGGAAACATGTAATTCAGTACAATTCGTTCCCAATGTAGCAAACGTTCAAGCGAATTGAACGCATCTTTGTTGTCCCCGACAGGAAAGAAATGGCCACAGACCAATGGCGAACATGAATGGGTGTAACTTGACATCAAGGGTGCGTTCGTATATTCAATCTGGAGTGCGCTCAGATTGCCCTCTGGGCGTTCGTAAATTCAGAGTATTGTCAGATTGTCCATTTGTAAATTCAGAGCATTTCGCTCTCAGAGCGTTCAGAGCGCACAGTGGACGCTTTGGCTGAGGAGTAGGGTTGATCCATGTGTGCTGGCCTCACCCCAGCAGTCAAGCACCCAAGCTAACTGTGTAACATTGGCTAGCTTACGAGCTACTTCCAAACACAAATGAGAGAACACCTCACTCTGGTCATTTTACTCGCACTAACAGAGCTGGTTGGGCTGTTTCTATGTTATCCAGAGCGTTGGTGACTGCAACTGCTGCTGGCAACAATTTAATGACGCTTTTTTTGCTGAAGTTTACTGACACTGGACATATTCAATGGGTGTTGGACTGTTTGTAAATTCATCAGTTATTCTGTGCTCTGGCACACTCAGGTGAGAGTGCTCTGAAATCGGAGTAGATAGCCAGAGTGAATTTACGAACGTGCCCCAAGAAACACCCCTAATTGCGGTCTGCAATTACACCCCTCACCAAATGTTCAAGTTCGATTGTTTCAAAGTGTCGCTGAAATTAATTCTATGCCTCTACCAAGCTTAAAATAGCCACACTTTACAAAAGAAGCTCCATAGATATAAAGTGCCTGTGTGTTTTGGAACTTTTACGGTAGCAATTGTGTTTCCACTTGATTTGCTCACTGTCTCTATTATACTTTGTTCATAACACTGTGGTTATTCTGTCATCCTTCACCATTGACAATCCTCTGCTGATATTTTTGCAATCCCGCCTTGCCATCATCCATGATGCTTGTTGTTTATCAGTTCCTATCATTGAATGTGCAGCGACCGCAAATTGCTCCAGAGGAGTAAATCAGATGGATGCTGACCTCTTCATTGGGAAGAGTCACACATACCCTCAATCTCTCTCTGTCTCTCACACACACACGTCACTGACAGACAGTCACAAACACACACAGACACACACACTCAAATTAGGATTCATGACAGAAAGCATTGCGCATCGAATTCAATCCAACCAGCTGTGGTTTTGTGAGAGCTCCATTGTTAGAGGCTGAGTGCGTTTGTACTTTTTAAAACTTTTACATCAGCCGGGGCTAGCACCTTGCTATCTACTTTTTTGAATTATGATTTATGGTTGCATAGGAGGAACTGAAACAGTTTGACGATGCAGAACTACAAAGCCCAACCTTCTCGATAGAAGTCGTATTCAATTTACGCCTTGTGGTGATATCTCGTTCTCTCTCTCCCCATTTGCATACACAAGATGGTGATGGAAATGTTAATATAATATAGCCTATAAATATTCAATTTGGAATATTCTTATCCAAACCGACTTACGATTAGTGCGTGCATACAAATGTTTGTGTTGACTTTGAAATGGGTTGAATTTGTAATTGCTTAGTAATCTTTCAGAGAGAAACTTCATGAAAATGAGTCACAAATATAAAGTAATCAGATATATAGTTTCCTCTACGTACAGATCTAGGATCAGCTTCCCTTCCCCCGATTCTAACCTTTTTGTGGGAAAAAATGCTAAACTGACCCAATATCAGTGTCAAGGGGCAATTTCACCCTACTCCAATTTTACCAAAGGTACGGTCTAGACTCATTGTTTATCCTCAGACGGTAAAGATGTATGGGTTGTGGGTTTCTACTATAGTATAAGAAGTCTTAAAAAGTATTCTGGATCAAACAGATGAGGTTAGACGGCACGATAACTCTGAGCGAAGTGAGACGATTATTCTCTGAGTCAGCCAACATTCAACAAAGTCACTAAGGCTGCGTTCCAAATGGCACCCTATTCCCTATAAACCCCATAGGGCTCTGGTCAGAACTAGTGCACTATGAAGGGAATAGGGTGCCATTTGGGAGTTGACCCTGAGAAGGAGCTTAGGTTATCACAAGCTTAGTACCATCAACGTCTCAAATTCCTCTGTAGACTGTCTTCAAAGAAAAGTATGCCTATTTGACCTATTTGTTCGTCTCAACTGCTTGTGAAAACAATGCCACTTGAAGGCTATTTGTCAACATCGGAAGATTGGGAAGATGGCAGATAATTGACACGGCACCTTTTCTCTAAGGAGTGTTACTTCACACACATTGTAGGTGACATTTTCTGTTTGCAAAAAAGCTCTCGCAGTGTGCATAAAAATATTTGACTAAAAACAACCATTTAAGTAGATGGGAGGACACTAAATCCAGAACAAGTTACAAGGAATAATACAGTTTGGAATTGCATCACATTCATCCCATACTGTTTAATTTAAATACAGATCAATGTTTGCTTCCGTTTTATGGATATCATAGAAGATAAGATTGTGCCAGAAGATCAGATTTTAGAAAAATATTTGCAAGTATTGTGAATTATAATGGTAATTCTTGTGTACGTCAGCGCAGTTTATCACAGCTTTTTTTCTTCTTCTGCCTACTCTTGTGCACAAACAGAATGATTGTTCATCACCATTGTGACCATTTTGTAATCCGAATGCTCCGTTGCGGTGTGGGAGAGGTTAGGCATCTGTCGTGCTCAGATTAAAAAAAGATCCGAAGATCACCACTCCTTTCAATCTAGATTTTTCGGAACACAAACTAAATTTACCCTGTGGTATTTTTAGGCCAGGCCCGAGTAACCATGCCAACAGTGGTTGCTCCACTAAAAGTTTTGTGGGTATGCTAAGGGATTTAGAGGTCATTTGTGGTTTAATACAGTGACCTGCTTCACCACTTCATTGCTCCAGACCAGCGCAAGGGGGAGTTAGAGCACTGATTATGCTTTTGGGTCCTAATGTGTCTCTAACTGACAATGAATGGGCGACATAAACCTAAATGGAAACTGATAGTTGTCCACGACTTCAGTATTACTTACTGAAACTGTTGTTTCACTAAGGTTTTTATAATTTTATTTTGTTAGGATTATTTTCTTCTTACTGTAGCCCACTCCCGACCACAGTTTACACCCCATGTAAACTGTGTTGCTACAGATGCTGGTTCAATACCTGTGCCAGCCTCAACTGGGAGACCCATGAGATGACTGTAGTTTTTTTGGTTTCTCTCCCTCTAAAAACAGAAATAAAACATTCTAAATAACAAACTGGCTTTATTTACAAATTAGTAACAATGTCTCACCCCATGTTCAAGAATGGCCTTTTCCTCGCTCATTTTACGTTATTTGAAAACAAAATCATCTCCACAATATTGTTATTTTTTAAACAAAATTATTATTATTATTATTATTATTATTCATTTAGAGTTATATAAAAGCCCCTTGGATATTCTCACAGATATAATATTAACCCTGTTATTAGCAGGACAATATTTATTGGTCATATTGGTTATGGCTCCCGAGTGGCGCACAATGGGATTGCCTTGCAGTTCTCCAGCTGTATCCACTGAAAGCGTGCAAGGTTCAAGGCACGAGGGCAGGGGGCACGGGATGGGCCGCAAAGCTGCACACAGAAGATGGACCTAGCCCATGGGGGACATGGGGTGGACCCCTACCCCGCCACACTGGGTAGCACAGAGCAACACTAAGAGGCATTGTACTAATAATGGCGCTGACTAGGGAAACATTCCCGCTGTTCTTAGTGCCAGTCTGCACATTCAAACTAAAACAATGTAACTAATAATGGCATCTTTATGCTTTCGTTAATAAAATAATTATAAAAACACTCTTTCAAACTGACGATGTTTATTTAGTTATGGATCCATAACGAATTACTATGGAAATAAATATCACTGAATTACGGAAATATTTGAACACATTTGTCTAATGAAGGTAAACAAATTGTTGCTTAATGGAAAATACGCTTTGGCTTCAACGTTTGGCTTCAAAGTGCATACATGACAGATGGATAAGTGGTCCATATGCTATCAGCAGTTAAGGGTAATGGATCAGAAAGTGCATTGTGGGTGTTCTTGTTAGGGAAGACTTCTTGAAAAAAGAAGATGACATTCTATAATTTTCTCTTCCAAGTAATGGTACCCGAGACATTTTAATGGTAGGTGCCTTGATTATGTCCCCAATTTCTCTCATTAACTGGTGCACTTCCCATGCATCACATATGGCTATTGTGGTAGTGGTCTGGATGCTTTGTTGTAGTTGCCATAGGGGAGGTTATCAATCTTGTAATTTAGCTGAGCCACAGTGATTTGTTCTGTCTTCACAAGCTCCTGTAACACCAACCCCAGTACAGCAGGTATGATGGCCTCAAGAAAGTCTTGCATCACATCATGGGGAAATAAATACATAATAGGTGAAGGTGCATTTGTCATCTCAGAGAAGCAGTATGCTTATGACACCATAGACCATAGTCCCACATGGTGAACTCCCCCTCTGTAAACTTCGTACAGATCTTGTCCTTGGTTGCTGTGCAAAAGCGACAAATCCTTCCTGAACTGAAGTTTTTTGATAAACCAGCAACATCATGGGAAGAGAGGTTGTCAGCGGAGATTGTGTCAACGTTGGCACGAAAGACCTCGCTTTCTATGATGCACTCCAAAGAAACACCTTGTCTCTCCAGCAGTCTGATATAATCAAGCAGAGGCTGGAAGACTTCATCATAACTTGTTAATCCTTTCTGAAATAGCGTGTGTTGTATCAGTGTGGAGAGGTAAATGTTTCTTATCAATATTGTCAATTTGAAAATACACAGCTGAAAGCTTGTTTTACTTTTTTTGATCCAAGTGGATTGACAACCTCAAATGAAGCCGCATCGTTTGTTTTTGCGTGAGCAAGGGATTGCTCTTGAAGAAATCCCCATCTGTGAAATCACTCAAGATTTCATTGTTGGCAGGTTCTTCTTCTCCATCTCAGCTCGCCCAAACATCTTCATTTTGTGCCACCTTCTTCAAAAGGTCAGGTAGTGGGATGTACTGAAAACTGCCTCCGTCCTGTTCGTCCCCACTCAGGTCTAACCATTCCCATTTTTTCACATCAGTATTGCTCCAGCATCCACTCTGTGTTGATGCTTTTCATGCACTCTTCAAAAACCTTTGGTTTAAAAGCTCACACAAGTCATCGTCCTCATCTACATTGATGTGAATATTTCAAAGATAGAATTTCAAGGCATCGCTGAAGTGGGACATGAATTGATCAAAAATAGAATGAAGATCCTCCAAAAACTGCTCTGCACAGTCGCAGGAACACAATGCTTCACTCTGACCTGCAACATAAAAAGGCTGAGATGTCTCTTAAGGCCTCGAACCAGGTCTTCAGCTTTGAAGTCCACGGACTTAATAACATTAGTTGCAGGCGCCCAAGTGAGATCAGAGTCATCGTCGTTCACATTTGCCTCAATGTAGTCAGGCACAGGGATTACAGAACAATTAGGCCTATTGTCAGCAAATCTTTGTGTTTTCTGTATATACACTACCATTCAAAAGTTTGGGGTCACTTAAAGATGTCCTTGTTTTTATAGAAAAGCTAAGTTTTTGTCCATTAAAATAACATCAAATTGATCAGAAATACAGTGTAGACATTGTTCATGTTGTAAATCACTATTGTCGCTGATTTTCTATGGAATATCTATATAGGCGTACAGAGGCCCATTATCAGCAACCATCACTCCTGTGTTCCAATGGCATGTTGTGTTAGCTAATCCAAGTTTATCAGTTTAAAAGGCTAATTGATCAATAGGAAAATCCCTTTTGCAATTATGTTAGCACAGCTGAAAACTGTTGTTCTGAATAAAGAAGCAATAAAACTGGCCTTCTTTAGACTAGTTGAGTATCTGGAGCATCAACATTTATGGGTTCGATTACAGGCTCAAAATGTCCAGAAACAAAGAACTTTCTTATGAAACTCGTCAGTCTATTCTTGTTCTGAGAAATGAAGGCTATTCCATGCGAGAAATTGCCAAGAAACTGAAGATCTCGTATAACGCTGTGTACTACTCCCTTCACAGAACAGCGCAAACTAGCTCTAACCAGAATAGAAATAGGAGTGGGAGGCCCTGGTGAACAACTGAGCAAGAGGACAAGTACATTAGAGTGTCTAGTTTGAGAAACAGACGCCTTACAAGACCTCAACTGGCAATTTCACTAAATAATACCCGCAAAACACCAGTCTCAACGTCAACAGTGAAGAGGCGACTCCGGGATGCTGGCCTTCTAGGCAGAGTTGCAAAGAAAAAGCCATATCTCAGACTGCCCAATAAAAATAAAAAGATTAAGATGGGCAAAAGAACACAGACACTAGACAGTGGAACTCTGCCTAGAAGGCCAGCATCCCGGAGTAGCCACTTCACTATTCACGTTGAGTCTGGTGTTTTGCGGGTACTATTTAATGAAGCTGCCAGTTGAGGACTTGTTTCTCAAACTAGACACTCCAATGAACTTGTCCTCTTGCTCAGTTGTGCACCGAGGCCTCCCACTACTACTAAAGTAGCTACAGTGCCTTGCAAAAGTATTCATCCCCCTTCGCATTTTTCCTATTTTGTTGCATTACAACCTGTACTTTAAATAGATTTTTATTTGGATTTCATATAGTTGACATACACAAAATACTACAAATTGGTGAAGTGAAATGAAAAAAATAACTGAAACGGAAAAGTGGTGTGTGCATATGTATTCCCTTCCTTTGCTATGAATCCCCTAATAAGATCTGGGGCAACCAATTACCTTCAGAAGTCACATAATTAGTTAAATAAAGTCCACCTGTGTGCAATCTAAGTGTCACATGATCTGTCACATGATCTCAGTATGTACACACCTGTTCTGAAAGGCCCCAGAGTCTGCAACAACACACCACAGATGCTAGGACAACCCTGAGGGGGTTTCTCGACCTGCCAATCACACAATGATTGGCAGGTCGGGGCAGCAGCGTAGACTAGTGGTTAGAGTGTTGGACTAATAACCGAAAGGTTGCAAGTTCGTATCCCCGAGCTGACAAGATACAAATCTGTTATTCTGAACAAGGCAGTTAACCCGCTGTTCCTAGGCCGTCATTGAAAATAAGAATTTGTTCTCAACTGACTTGCCTAGTTAAATAACGGTAAAATAAAATAAAAAAACAATCAACGGTTGGTGACCTCCAACTTGTGTGGACTGAGAGTTTCTGCTATCGAACACTGCCTCACTGCAAAGGGAAATTTTATGGAGATAAATAAAATTTGATTTGATCTGTCACATAAGCCCGAATACAACAGGTATTACAGGTATTACAATACAACCTTACCGTGAAATGCTTACTTACACAGCCTTTACCAACAATGCATTTCAAGAAATAGAGTTGAGAAAATATTTACTAAATAAACTAAAGTAAAACATTTATAAAAAGTAACACAATAAAACAACTAACGAGGCTGTATACAGGGGGTACTGGTACAGAGTCAATGTGTGCGGGTACAGGTTAGTCGAGGTAATTTGTACATGTAGGTAGGGGTAAAATGACTATGCATAGATAATAGACAGAGAGTAGCAGCAGTATACAAAATAAATGGAGGGGGGGGTCAATGTAAATAGTCCGGTGGCCATTTGATTAATTCTTCAGCAGTCTTATGGCTTGGGGGTAGAAGCTGTTTAGAAGCTTTTTGGACCTAGACTCGGTGGTCCGGTTCCGCTTGCCGTGTGGTAGCAGAGAGAACAGTCAATGACTAGGGAGGCTGGAGTCTTTGACAATTTTTAGGGCCTTCCTCTGACACCGCTTGGTATAGAGGTCCTGGATGGCAGGAAGCTTGGCCCCAGTGATGTACTGGGCCGTACGCACTACCCTCTGTAGTGCCTTGCGGTCGGAGGCTGAGCAGTTGCCAAACCTGGAAGTGATGCAACCAGTCAGGATGCTCTCGTTGGTGTAACTGTAGAAATTTTGGAGGATCTGAGGACCCATGCCAAATCTTTTCAGTCTCCTGCAGGGGAATACATTTTGTCGTACCTTCTTCACGACTGTCTTGGTGTGCTTGAACCATGTTAGTTTGTTGGTGATGTGGACGGCAAGAAAATTTAAGCTCTCAACCTGCTCCGCTACAGCTTCGTTGATGAGAATGGGGGCGTGCTCGGCCCTCCTTTTCCTGTATTCCACAATCATCTCCTTTGTCTTGATCACGTTAAGACAGAGGTTGTTGTCCTTGCACCACACAGCCAGGTTTCTGACCTCCTCCCTATAGGCTGTCTAATTGTTATCGGTGATCATCCCTACCACTGTTGTGTCGTCAGCAAACTTAATGATGGTGTTGGAGTCATGCCTGGCAATGCAGTCGTGAGTGAACAAGGAGTACAGGAGGGGACTGAGCACACACCCCTGATGGGCCCCCGTGTTGAGGATCAGCATGGTAGATGTGTTGTTACCTACCCTTACCATCTTGGGACATCCAGTCAGGAAGTCCTGGACCCAGTTGCAGAGGGAGGTGTTTGGTCCCAGGGTCCCTAGCTTAGTGATGAGCTTTGAGGGCACTATGGTGTTGAACGCTGAGCTGTAGTCAATGAATAGCATTCGCACGAAGGTGTTTCTTTTGTCCAGGTGATAAAGGGCAGTGTGGAGTGCAATAGAGTTTGCATCATCTGTGGATCTGTGGATCTGTTGGGGCGGTATGCAAATTGGAGTGGGTTTAGGTGTTCTGTGAGAATGGTGTTAATGTAAGCCATGACCAGCCTTTCAAAGCACTTCAAGGCTACAGACATGAGTGCTACGGGTCAGTAGTCATTTAGGCAGGTTACCTTAGTGTTCTTGGGCACAGGGACTATGGTGGTCTGCTTGAAACATGTTGGTATTACAGACTCAGTCAGGGACAAACATCTGTGCCACAGAGGAATGCGGTCTCGAGTAGCCGCCTTTAAGCCTGACTGGTTAGGGTTGTTCTGAAAGCGATAACGGGAAAGTGGGTCAGAGACAGTATGCTCAAGTGTTTTGGAAAGAAAAGAAAGAAGGAATACAGGTCTCAGATGAGTCGAGTGTTGGTTTTTTGAGGAGGGGAGCGACTTGGGTAATTTTGAGGTCACAGGGGACACAGCCTGTGTTCAGGGATGAGTTGATGAGGAAAGTGAGGAATGAGAGAATGTCTCCAGAGATGGTCTGGAGAAGGGAGGGGTTGGTGTCAGTGAGCAGGTTGTTGAGCTGCTACTCACAGGATTTCATCTGGCGAGAGAGGGGAGAAAGAGGTCAAGGCGTAAGGTGGGAGTGGGAGCAGTGGACTAATAAGCTTTGTGAAAGAGGAACAGATGTTGTCAACTTTTTTTTCAAAGTGGTTGACAAAGTAATCCACAGAGAGGGAGGAGAGAGGGTGAGGAGGTGGAAAATTAACTTTTTATGGCTGCAATCCTGTTAACGGGATTGATATGACAACAGCCAGTGAAAGTGCAGGGCGCCAAATTCAAACAGAAATCTCATAATTAAAATTCCTCAAACATACATGTATCTTATACCATTTTAAAGGTAAACTTGTTGTTAATCCCACCAAAGTGTCCGATTTCAAATAGACTTTACAGCGAAAGCACCACAAACAATTATGTTAGGTCACCGCCAAGTCACAGAAAAATTCAGCCATTTTTCCAGCCAAAGAGAGGAGTCACAAAAAGCACAAATAGAGATAAAATGAATCACTAACATTTGATGATCTTCATCAGATGACACTCATAGGACTTCATGTTACACAATACATATATGTTTTGTTTGATAAAGTGCATATTTATATAAAAAATCTCAGTATACACTGGAGCGTTATGTTCACTAGTTCCAAAAACAACTGGTGATATTGCAGAGAGCCACATCATTTTACAGAAATACTCATTATAAATGTCGATGAAAATACAATTGTTAGACATGGAAATATAGATACACTTCTCCTTAATGCAACCGCTTGTAAGGGCTGTTGTCCTCCTCCTCCTCAGATGAGGAGAGGAGAGAAGGATCAGTGGACCAATACGCAGCAGTAGGGAAATAAGCCATCTCTTTATTTGAATACGACGGCAACACGAAAACAAAACACTTACAAAATTACAAAACAAGAAAACGACGTAGACGAAACCTGAACATGAACTTACATAACTAAACGTAGAACTCACGGACAGGAACAGACTACATCAAAACGAACGAACAGCCAAACAGTCCCGTATGGTACAGACATGGACGAAACAGGAAACAATCACCCACAAACAAACAGTGAGAACACCCTACCTAAATATGACTCTCAATTAGAGGAAAACTCAAAACACCTGCCTCTAATTAAGAGCCATACCAGGCAACCCAAAACCAACATAGAAACAGAAAACATAGACTGCCCACCCAAAACTCACGCCCTGACCATTATACACATACAAAAACAACAGAAAACAGGTCAGGAACGTTACACCGCTGTGTCAGATTTTTTTTTAACTTTACGGAAAAAGCAACCCATACAATAATCTGAGTACAGCTTTCAGACAACAAAGCAGCCAAAAATATATATTTTTGTCTATATTGGGTAGTCAACAAAAGTCAGAAATAGCATTATAAATATTCAATTACCTATGATAATCTTCATCAGAATGCACTCCCAGGAATCCCAGTTCCACATTAAATGTTTGATTTAGTTCGATAATGTCCATAATTTATGTCCAAAGTGCTACTTTTGTTTGCACGTTTGGTAAACAAATCCAAAGTCATGAAGCGCGTTCCCTAGTTGCAGAAGAAATGTCAAAAAGTTCCGTTACTGTCCGTAGAAACATGTCAAACGATGTATGGAATCAATCTTTAGGATGTTTTGAAATAAAACGTCAATAATGTTCCAACCGGAGAATTCCTATGTCTGTAGAAAAGCAATGGAACGAGAGCTAACTCTCTCGTGACCGCGCCTCAGAGCCTGTGGCAATCTGCCAAACACCTGGCTCATTCCTCTCTCATTCGCCCCCCACTTCACAGTAGAATCCTCAAACACGTTTCTAAAGATGGTTGACATCTAGTGGAAGCCTTATGAAGTGCAACATAACCCATATCCCACTGTGTATTCAATAGGGGCTGGGTTGAAAATCGACCAACCTCAGATTTCCCACTTCCTTTTTCGGATTTCTTCTCATGTTTTTGCCTGCCATATGAGTTCTGTTATACTCACAGACATCATTCAAACAGTTCTAGAAACTTCAGAGTGTTGTCGATCCAATACTAATAATAATATGCATATATTAGCAACTGGGACTGAAGAGCAGGCCGTTTACTCTGGGCACCTCTGGGCACCTTTCATCCAAGCTACTCAATACTGCCCCTGCAGCCATAAGAAGTTTAAGGAGGGAGGAAAAAGTGGAGAAAAGTTTCCCGGGGTTGAAATTTAGAGTGGTAGAAAGTTGCTTTAGCAATGGATATGGAGGAAGAGAAGGTAGAGAGGAGGGAGTGGAAGATTTTCCTCCATTTCCGCTCAGCTACCCGAAGCACTGTTCTGTTAGCATGCAGAGAGTCACTCAGCCACGGAGCGGGAAGGTCGGGCCAGCTGGGAGGAAAGGGGACAGTGAGAGTTAAAGGATGCAGAAAGGGAGGAGAGTAGGATCAAAGAGGCAGCATCACCTCCCGGGTGGCGCAGTGGTCTAGGGCACTGCATCGCAGTGCTAGCTGTGCCACCAGAGTCTCTGGGTTCGCGCCCAGGCTCTGTCGCAGCCGGCCGCAACCGGGAGGTCCGTGGGGCAACGCACAATTGGCATAGCGTCGTCCGGGTTAGGGAGGGTTTGGCCGGTAGGGATATCTTTGTCTCAGTATGTAAAATGTAATAAAATGTATGCTCTGGATAAGAGTGTCTGCTAAATGACTAAAATGTAAATGTAAATGTAAATCAGGAGACAGGAGGGAGAAGGGTTTAGCAGAAGTAAGAGAGGATAGGATAGAAGAGGCGAGAGTAGCAGGAGCAAGAGAGTGAAGATTGTGGTGACGCATGACCATCTGGGTAGGGCCTGAGTGGGTAGGGTCAGTGGGGAGATGGTGAGAAAAGGAAACAAAGTAGTGATCAGAGACATGGTGGGGGGTTGCAGTGGGCAAACAGCCTATGCAGTCAAGCGCATTGCCTTCCTTGTGAGTGGGAGATGACTGGGAAAGGGTGAGGTCCAAAGGGGAAAAGAGTGGGAAAAAAAGATGTCGAATGAGTTGATTTAAAGTCTGACATCGGGAGGTTGATCTCATTGAGGAACTTTCCAAGGGCACCCGGTGGGCAACAGATGACAACAATGTTATGCTTGAGTGGAGAAGTGACAGTGACAGCATTGAATTCAAATGAGGAGATAGACAGGTGAACTGCAGAGACGTGTGTGTGTGTGTGTGTGTGTGTGTGTGTGTGTGTGTGTGTGTGTGTGTGTGTGTGTGTGTGTGTGTGTGTGTGTGTGTGTGTGTGTGTGTGTGTGTGTGTTTGATCTGCATGGGTGTGGGTGCGTGTAGGTGGAATTGAGCAGGAGGGATCGTACCACTCTACTCAACAGAATGCCCCCAGGCCCCGGGTCCAGAGATAGATGGAGAATGACATTTTAAATAGTATGCATTATTAATAAGAGGAGCACTGTGAGAAAAAGTCTAGTGTTGAACAGAACCTGCCAGCACACTTCTTGACTTCCCAATATCTTAAGATGGAAAAACAAACACTCTCTCAGCTTGTACTGTCTCGCAAAATGTAGAAGGCAATTTAGAACTTTTAGAAAGGTGCTGTCTGTAAGGTATGCTTCCGAACCGCAAAATGAAACACTAGAACATTGCAAAACAACAATTTCATATTCACTGAGTATACAAAATATTAAGAACATCTGCTCTTTCCATGACATAGACTATCCAGATAAAGTTCTGATCCTGTATTCATGTCACTTCAATCAGTATTGATGAAGGGGAAGAGACAGGTTAAAGACGGATTTTTAAACCTTGAGACATGGATTGTGTATGTCTGCCATTCAGAGGGTGAATGGGCAAGACAAAAGATTGAAGTGCCTTTGAACAGAGTATGGTAGTAGGTGCTAGGCGCACTGGTTTGTGTCAAGAACTGCGACGCTTCTGGGTTTTTCATGCTCAACCGCTTCCCATGTGCATCAACAATAGTCCACCATGCAGACATCCAGCCAACATGACACAACTGTGGGAAGCATTGGAGTCAACATAGGCCAGCATCCCGGTGGAACGAATTTGACACCTTGTAGAATCCAGCCCTGATGAACTGAGGCTCTTCTGAGGGCTGAAGCGGGGTGCAATTCAATATTATGAAAGTGTTCCTAATGTTTGGTATACTTAGTGTAGATGGTCAAAACAGTCTTTCAAAAAAAACACAGGTATTTTACCTGCACTAGAAACAAAATGGCTAACAAAGTGGTTTTGGCTTTGCTGTTGCCAGAACTCTCTCTAATTTCAAAAATAGGATTGCCATTCTGTCACTGGTGTGCTGCTGCGAATGTTCCTAATAATAAGGATGATATAAATATAATATTGTATGCCATTTAGCAGACGCTTCATTCCAGATAAAAGTATAGTCAAATGTGCATACATTTTGTAAAGGTGGCCCCAGCGGGAATTGAACCCACAACACCTGACGAACCCACCACCACTGCTTCAAATGGTCCTCCAGGTCTTTAGGGGGCGCTCTAACTGTCACCATTTTATAAGCTTGTCATGTATAATGGAGCTCGCTGGCAGCAGAAATGTGGACCACACAAGCATCCTTTTAGTCAGGATTCACAAGCTGCCAGGCCCGTTGGACATGTATCATATATCAAAGCCTACATCCATGTCCAGTAATGAATCATTTGTCTTAAGCCGCCATGATAGGTGACACAGGATAACAGGTGAAATATTGCAATAGAAACGACAGCAAATCGATTTTCTGACACCTGTCTGAGGCCCACTCTGGGTTCGATGAGTGAAAATAACATGGGCTCGTCAGTATTGTCATTCAGTGCTGTCAAACAGATGTACCATGCATTCAGAAAGTATTCAGACCCTTGACTTTTTCCACATTTTGTTACATTTCAGCCTTATTCAATCTGCACACAATACCAAATAATGATGAAGCAAAAACAGGTTTTTAGACATTTATGCATAAAAAAATAAGTATTCAGACCCTTTACTCAGTACTTTGTTGAAGCACCTTTGGCAGCGATTATAGTCTCAAGTCTTCTTGGGTATGACGCCAATTGCTTGGCAGACCTGTATTTGGGGAGTTTCTCCCATTCTTCTCTGCAGATCCTCTCAAGCTGTCAGGTTGGATGGGGAGCGTCGCTGCACAGCTATTTTCAGGTCTCTCCAGAGATGTTAGATAAGGTTCAAGACTGGGCTCTGGCTAGGCCACTCAAGGACATTCAGAGACTTGTCCTGAAGCCACTCCTGCATTGTCTTGGCTGTGTGCTTAGGGTCGTTGTCCTGTTGGAAGGAGAACCTTCACCCCAGTTTGAGGTCCTGAGTACTCTGGAGCAGGTTTTCATCAAGGATCTCTTTGTAATTTGCTCCGTTCATCTTTCCCTCGACCCTGACGAGTCTCCCAATTCCTGGTGCTGAAAAACATCCCCACAGCATGATGCTGTCACCACCATGCCTCACCATAGGAATGGTGCCAGGTTTCCTCCAGACGTGACGCTGGGCATTCAGGGCAAAGAGTTCAACCTTGGTTGCATCAGACCAGAGAAACTTGTTTCTCATGGTCGGAGACTCTTTAGGTGCCTTTTGGCAAACTCCAATCAGGCTGACATGTGCCTTTTACTGAGGAGTGGCTTGCATCTGGCAACTCTATCAGAAAGGTCTAATAGGTGGTGCTGCAGAGATGGTTGTCCTTTTGGAAGGTTCTCCCATCTCCACAGAGAAGCTATGGAGCTCTGTCAAAATTACCATTGGGTTCTTGGTCACCTCCCTGACCAAGGCCCTTCTCCCCCGATTGCTCAGTTTGGCCGGGCGGCCAGCTCTAGCAAGAGTTTTGGTGGTTCCAACCTTCTTCCATTTAAGAATGATGGAGGCCACTGTGTTCTTGGGGACCTTCAATGCTGCAGAATTTTCTTGTCTCAGAGCTCTACAGACAATTCCTTTGACCTCATGGCTATGCTTCTGCTATGACATGCAGTGTCAACTGTGGGACCTTATATAGACAGGTGTGTGCCTTTCCAAATCATGTTCAATCAATTGAATTTACCACAGGTGGACTCCAATCAAGTCGTAGAAACATCTTAAGGATGTTCATTTGAAACAGAATGAATTTATTCTTAAAGAATAGGACTTGGAAATATGGAAGTATAGATTAGGCCAGGCCTCTGCAATTATCTTCCATGGAGGGCCACATTAGAATATATTTTTGCCATCGCGGCCCAGAATCATATTACAGGATTGTACATCATGTGTATGACTGTGTTGACAGATATATCTACTGTAAATCACATCCAGATATGCTACTTATTTTACTTTTTTAGCATACACAGAAATAAACCACATCCATGTTCTCCTTGTGGTAGGTATTTTCATTATTTAACAAGCAATGAACTACACGGAGGGAAAAGTACCCTGTGCATTCAGCACCACGGACAGAAATATTTTTAACGGGTATGCACAAAAGCACAAGAAAGAGAGAGAGCTAAACATGACATTTAAACTACTCAATCAGTGTCAGGAGTGAAGTCTCTGATGGGCATTGACTAGAGCAGTGAAGTCAGGTATAGTTTCTGACGTCGCTATGCACAGGATTGCTGAGAGGTTAGTCAGTAAGAGATGATCTGTGCCTTGACTTGTTATATTTCATCACTTAAAATGTCTGTTCACATACATAGGTTGACCCAAACAGTACAGTCGTGGCCAAAAGTTTGTTGATGTTACTATGGAATACTGAAGTATAGTTAAAAGCATTTCATACGTGTCAAAGGCTTTTATTGACAATTACATGAAGTTGATGCAAAGAGTCAATATTTGCAGTGTTGACCCTTCTTTTTCAAGACCTTTGCAATCCGCCCTGGCATGCTGTCAATTAATTTCTGGGCCACATCCTGACTGATGGCAGCACATTCTTGCATAATCAATGCTTGGAGTTTGTCAGAATTTGTTGGTTTTTGTTTGTCCACCCGCCTCTTGAGGACTGACCACAAGTTCTCATTGGGATTAAGGTCTGGGGAGTTTCCTGGCCATGGACCCAAAATATTGATGTTTTGTTCCCCGAGCCACTTAGTTATCACTTTTGCCTTATGGCAAGGTGCTCCATCATGCTGGAAAAGGCATTGTTCATCACCAAACTGTTCCTGGATGGTTGGGAGAAGTTGCTCTCGGAGGATGTGTTGGTACCATTCTTTATTCATGGCTGTGTTCTTAGGCAAAATTGTGAGTGATCCCACTCCCTTGGCTGAGAAGCAACCCCACACATGAATGGTCTCAGGATGCTTTACTGTTGGCATGAAACAGGACTGATGGTAGCGCTCACCTTGTCTTCTCCGGACAATCTTTTTCCGGATGCCCCAAACAATCAGAAAGGTGATTCATCAGAGAAAGTGACTTTACCCCAGTCCTCAGCAGTCCAATCCCTGTACCTTTTGCAGAATATCAGTCTGTCCCTGATGTTTTTCCTGTAGAGAAGTGGCTTCTTTGCTGCCCTTCTTGACACCAGGCCATCCTCCAATGGAGCGTTACACCGAGGCCTGTACTTTGGAGCGGGAACGATTTGGAGGTAGAGGGTCCGTCATGGTCTGGGGCGGTGTGTCACAGCATCATCAGACTGAGCTTGTTGTCATTGCAGGCAATCTCAATGCTGTGCGTTACAGGGAAGACATCCTCCTCCCTTATGTGGTACCCTTCCTTCAGGCTCATCCTGACATGACCCTCCAGCATGACAATGCCACCAGCCATACCGCACAGAACTGTGCGTGCGGGCAGCGATCGGTTGAAGAGCATGCATTTAGTTTTACTTGTATTTAAGAGCAAATGGAGGCCACGGAAGGAGAGTTGTATGGCATTGAAGCTCGCCTGGAGGGTTGTTAACACAGTGTCAAAAGAAGGGCCAGAAGTATACAGAATAGTGTCGTCTGCGTAGAGATGGATCAGAGAATCACCAGCAGCAAGAGCGACATCATTGATGTATACAGAGAAGAGAGTCGGTCCAAGAATTGAACCCTGTGGCACCCCCATAGAGACTGCCAGAGGCCAGGACAACAGACCCTCCGATTTGACACACTGAACTCGATCAGAGAAGTAGTTGGTGAACCAGGCGAGGCAATCATTAGAGAAACCAAGGCTGTCGAGTCTGCCGATGAGGATGTGGTGATTGACAGAGTCAAAAGCCTTGGCCAGGTCAATGAATACGGCTGCACAGTATTGTTTCCTATCGATGGCGGTTAAGATATCGTTTATGACCTTGAGCGTGGCTGAGGTGCACCCATGACCAGCTCTGAAACCAGATTGCATAGTGGAGAAGGTATGGTGGGATTCGAAATGGTCGGTAATCTGTTTGTTGACTTGGCTTTCAAAGACCTTAGAAAGGCAGGGTAGGATAGATATAGGTCTGTAGCTGTTAGGGTCAAGAGTGTCCCCCCCTTTGAAGAGGGGGATAACCGCAGCTGCTTTCCAATCTTTGGGAATCTCAGACGACACGAAAGAGAGGTTGAAAAGGCTAGTAATAGGGGTGGCAACAATTTCAGTAGATAGTTTTAGAAAGAAAGGATCCAGATTATCTAGCCCGGCTGATTTGTAAGGGTCCAGATTTTGCAGCTCTTTCAGAACATCAGCTGACTGTATTTGGGAGAAAGAGAAATGAGGAAGGCTTGGGCGAGTAGCAGAGGGGAGGGCAGTGCTGTTGACCGGGGTAGGGGTAGCCAGGTGGAAAGCATGGCCAGCCGTAGAAAAGTGCTTATTGAAATTCTCAATTATAGTGGATTTGTCGGTGGTGACAGTGTTTCCTATCTTCAGTGCAGTTGGAAGCTGGGAGGAGGTGTTCTTATTCTCCATGGACTTTACAGTGTCCCAGAACTTTTTTGAATTTGTGTTGCAGGAAGCAAATTTCTGCTTGAAAAAGCTAGCCTTGGCTTTTCTAACTGCCTGTGTATATTGGTTTCTAGCTTCCCTGAAAAGTTGCATATCACGGGGGCTGTTCGATGCTAATGCAGAACGCCATAGGATGTTTTTCTGTTGGTTAAGGGCAGTCAGGTCAGGAGAGAACCAAGGGCTATATCTGTTCCTGGTTCTAAATTTCTTGAATGGGGCATGCTTATTCAAGATGGTGAGGAAGGCATTTTTAAAAAATATCCAGGCATCCTCTACTGACGGGATGAGATCAATATCCTTCCAGGATACCTCGGCCAGGTCGATCAGAAAGGCCTGCTCGCTGAAGTGTTTCAGGGAGCGTTTGACAGTGATGAGTGGAGGTCGTTTGACCGCTGACCCATTACGGATGCAGGCAATGAGGCAGTGATCGCTGAGATCTTGGTTGAAAACAGCAGAGGTGTATTTGGAGGGCAAGTTGGTTAGGATGATATCTATGAGGGTGCCCGTGTTTACGGAATTGGGGTGGTACCTGGTAGGTTCATTGATAATTTGTGTGAGATTGAGGGCATCAAGCTTAGATTGTAGGATGGCTGGGGTGTTAAGCATGTTCCAATGTAGGTCGCCTAGCAGCACGAGCTCTGAAGATAGATGGGGGGCAATCAGTTCACATATGGTGTCCAGAGCACAGCTGGGGGCAGAGGGTGGTCTATAGCAGGCGGCAACGGTGAGAGACTTGTTTTTAGAGAGGTGGATTTTTAAAAGTAGAAGTTCAAATTGTTTGGGAACAGACCTGGATAGTAAAACAGAACTCTGCAGGCAATCTTTGCAGTAGATTGCGACACCGCCCCCTTTGGCCGTTCTATCTTGTCTGAAAATCTTGTAGTTGGGGATGAAAATGTCAGAATTTTTGGTGGTCTTTCTAAGCCAGGATTCAGACACGGCTAAAACATCCGGGTTGGCAGAGTGAGCTAAAGCAGTGAACAAAACAAACTTAGGGAGGAGGCTTCTAATGTTAACATGCATGAAACCAAGGCTATTACGGTTACAGAAGTCATCAAAAGAGAGCGCCTGGGGAATAGGAGTGGAGCTAGGTACTGCAGGGCCTGGATTCACCTCTACATCACCAGAGGAACAGAGGAGGAGTAGGATAAGGGTACGGCTAAAGCTATGAGAATTGGTCGTCTAGAACGTCTAGGACAGAGAGTAAAAGGACGTTTCTGGGGGCGATAAAATAGCTTCAAGGAATAATGTACAGACAAAGGTATGGTAGGATGTGAATACAGTGGAGGTAAACCTAGGTATTGAGTGATGATGAGAGAGATATTGTCTCTAGAAACATCATTGAAACCAGGTGATGTCATCGCATATGTGGGTGGTGGAACTGAATGGTTGGATATGGTATAGTGAGCAGGGCTAGAGGCCCTACAGTGAAATAAGCCAATAAACACTAACCAGAACAGCAATGGACAAGGCAAATTTACATTAAGGAGAGGCATGCTTAATCGAGTGATCAATAAGGGTCCAGTGAGTAGAGGTTGGTTGGGGTCACGGCGATCCAGACAGCTGGCCGGGTAGATGGCTATCGGTAGCAAGATAGCATAGGATGGAGGTCTATTTTTAGACACCTCGTGCGTTTCCGTCGGTAGATTAGTGGGGTTCCGTGTCTTGTAGAGGGGATCAATCCAATTGGCAAAATAGATATAGTGACCCAAGAAAAAAATAAAGAAAAATGTCCGATATACGTATTAAGATAACAGCCGATAAGACAGCTAACGATTAGCGGGCCCCAGATGAGCGTTCAGGTAACGTCGCGACGGAGGTGCCAGTTGGATAACTCCCTCGGGCAAATAATGTCGGCAGTCAATCGTGAAGGCCCGGTGGGGCTCCGTATCTGTAGCAAAAAAAAAACGGGTCCGGATAGGTGACTGTAGCCCAGGAATGGCTGATGGAACTACTCAGCTGGCTAGCTCCGGAATAGTTTAAGTTTGCTCCGGGATCGACGTAAGCCAATAGTCACACGGTTTGCAGCTAGCTAGCTGCGAAATCAAGGTGCAAATGTCCAGAGCCTGCGGCTGAAATCCGGGGAAACTGAGAGAAAAAAAAAGGCCCGGTATGCTCCGGTCCGAGTCGCGTTGCACAAAAGTGCCGGTAGATTATCGAGCTAAAGGAATAGCTGATGACCACAAAACGTGGGCAGCTGAAACACCAACGCTAGCCAGCAAGCCGGCTAACTTCTGGGCAGCTTCAGATTAGCTTTCGGCTAGCTTTCGGCTAACTTCTGGTTAGCTTTCTGGCTAACTTCTGATTAGCCCCTGGTTAGCTTCCACTGTGGATTTTCAGATTTGAGGTAAATAATACTTTTTTTGTTGTAATTGGTGAGGCGGGTTGCAGGAAAGCTTTTGTAGTTGAGTTCTTGGATAATAAAAAAATATAAAGATATGCAAAGAAGGTGTAAATATATATATACAGGACAAGACAGTACGAGGAAAAAAAATGACGTCTGCTAAGCCATCTTGGAAAACATAGAACTGCTAAGCCATCTTGGAAAACACTTAGGAAGCAACACTGATTGATAATACATTTCACATGCTGTTGTGCAAAGGGAATAGACAAAAGGTGGAAATTATAGGCAATTAGCAAGACACCCCCAATAAAGGAGTGGTTCTGCAGGTGGTGACCACAGACCACTTCTCAGTTCCTATGCTTCCTGGCTGATGTTTTGGTCACTTTTGAATGGTGGCGGTGCTTTCACTCTTGTGGTAGCATGAGACGGAGTCTACAACCCACACAAGTGGCTCAGGTAGTGCAGCTCATCCAGGATGGCACATCAATGCGAGCTGTTGCAAGAAGGTTTGCTGTGTCTGTCAGCGTAGTGTCCAGAGCATGGAGGCGCTACCAGGAGACAGGCCAGTACATCAGGAGACGTGGAGGAGGCCGTAGGAGGGCAACAACCCAGCAGCAGGACCGCTACCTCCGCCTTTGTGCAAGGAGGAGCAGGAGGAGCACTGCCAGAGCCCTGCAAAATGACCTCCAGCAGGCCACAAATGTGCATGTGTCTGCTCAAACGGTCAGAAACAGACTCCATGAGGGTGGTATGAGGGCCCGACGTTCACAGGTGGGGGTTGTGCTTACAGCCCAACACCGTGCAGGACGTTTGGCATCTGCCAGAGAACACCAAGATTGGCAAATTCGCCACTGGCGCCCTGTGCTCTTCACAGATGAAAGCAGGTTCACACTGAGCACATGTGACAGACGTGACAGAGTCTGGAGACGCCGTGGAGAACGTTCTGCTGCCTGCAACATCCTCCAGCATGACCGGTTTGGCGGTGGGTCAGTCATGGTGTGGGGTGGCATTTCTTTGGGGGGCCGCACAGCCCTCCATGTGCTCGCCAGAGGTAGCCTGACTGCCATTAGGTACCGAGATGAGATCCTCAGACCCCTTGTGAGACCATATGCTGGTGCGGTTGGCCCTGGGTTCCTCCTAATGCAAGACAATGCTAGACCTCATGTGGCTGGAGTGTGTCAGCAGTTCCTGCAAGAGGAAGGCATTGATGCTATGGACTGGCCCGCCCGTTCCCCAGACCTGAATCCAATTGAGCACATCTGGTACGTCATGTCTCGCTCCATCCACCAACGCCACGTTGCACCACAGACTGTCCAGGAGTTGGCGGATGCTTTAGTCCAGGTCTGGGAGGAGATCCCTCAGGAGACCATCCGCCACCTCATCAGGAGCATGCCCAGGCATTGTAGGGAGGTCATACAGGCACGTGGAGGCCACACACACTACTGAGCCTCATTTTGACTTGTTTTAAGGACATTACATCAAAGTTGGATCAGCCTGTAGTGTGGTTTTCCACTTTAATTTTGAGTGTGACTCCAAATCCAGACCTCCATGGGTTGATAAATTTGATTTCCATTTATAATTTTTGTGTGATTTTGTTGTCAGCACATTCAACTATGTAAAGAAAAAAGTATTTAATAAGAATATTTCATTCATTCAGATCTAGGATGTGTTATTTTAGTGTTCCCTTTATTTTTTTGAGCAGTGTATATATATACATAAACTGGATGTTTGAGCATGTGTCCATTAGGCGTATGCATAATTTTTTTTTATCAGCATGAATTAGATTGAGCAATTAAAGCCCCACTTTTATTCCATTGGCTTGGATCCGCACTCTGCAGCTGTTGCAAGAGCACATTTTTCACTGACTGTTGGATAATCTTTGGATGCCGACAGCAGTCGCACCATTGGAAGACATAGCTTGGACTGTAGCCTACAAAAGCCTATAAAACACATTTGGTGTGTCGTCATAGTGACTCGCTCAGGTGGAACAAATATAAAATTGCGCCTATTATCTATGCTGATTTGAATGTCATTGAGAAAACAGGAGTGTCGAAGATTTTTTTTCGCAAACATCCATTCTGAATTTAAAAGTCATCCTTAAAGTAATCGTCTCGTTTTTCAAAAGTATCTGTAATCTGATTACAATTTTTTTTGCTGGTAATTTAACGGATTACAGTTACTGTTTTTTAAAAACAATTATCCCTTCCATGTCACGGATTACATGTCATTTGTTACTCCCCAACCCTGGCTGTAACGTAACAAAATGTGGAAAAAGTCAAAGGGTCTGAATACTTTCCAAATGCACTGTACAGACTAGTGACACACACACACAGACAAATAGAGAAGTAGACAGGCAGACACCAGGCAATACACCTGCATGCCCCATCTGACCCAGCTCAAACACACACACACACACACACACACACACACACACACACACACACACACACACACACACACACGCTGAGGCCACATTCATCTACATTCACATGGAGTGACCTCTGCACTTTGAGCCGAGCTGTCACACTGTGTAGACTGGCAAGCTCTGGACAAGGGCATCTACCCTTCAGCAAGTGAGATTCACACTACTGAGGGAGAGGGAGTGGGAGAGAGCGAGCCGCAATACGTTTTCATCTAAAATATTAAAGCACTCCGCGTTTATCTGTGTTTCCAGTGTTTCTCAGTGTCCCACCGCTCCTTGGCAATGAACCTCAAATCCTACCTTCCCCCTTCAGTGGAAACACTCTCTCTACCTCTCCTCTGAGGATGACAATTTAGAAGAGAAAATGGATATATTAAAATGTATCTCTTATCTATCCACTGTGTACAGATTTTGACAAGATTTCCTGGCCTCTCCCTAAATGCAAACTCTTTGACAGAAACACTTTCTAAAAAAGTGGGCACAATCAGAATGTGGACAGGATCAGGACCAAGGATGCATGTCAGCACCAGGTATAAACAAGGCTAATGATGCAACCTGTCAATGGTTTTAGAGTGCAAGATAATGATGATTTAAATGGTTTCTGTCTACAATGCGTGCCTGACTACCTCACAATGATATCACAATGCGTCTTTTAATCGTCTACAGCTGTCTCTCGCTCTGTAGCCAATGTGAGTAAGACCTTTTGACAGGTTAGCATTTACAAGTCCGCGGGGCCAGATGGATTACCAGGAAGCGTTCTCAGAACATCTGCTGACCAGCAGGCAAGTGTCTTCAGTGACACTTTCAACCTCTCCCTGGCCCAGTCTGTAATACATACATTTCAAGCAGACCACCATAGTCCCTGTGCCCAAGAACGCCAAGGTAACCTGTCTGAATGACTATCACCTCGTAGCACTCACATCTGTAGCCATGAAATACTTAACGGCTGGTCATGGCTTACATCAACACCATCATCATCCTTGAGGAAAACTGTTTTTAAATTAATATCTCCATACATATCAGTGACATTGGGCGAGTGTCTATCTACCTCATCCCGCTAGGGTTTAATAATATAGTCACATATGTCATTTAGCGGATGCCAAAGTGACATTTTCGTATAGATGGCCCCAGCAGCAATCAAACCCACAACCCTTGGCGTTGCAAGCACAATGCTCTAGCAACTATGCCACACAGGACACACGTCTTATGTGGAGCATTTAGCTGCTGATTAATGGTTTCTGGTCTGTAGTATCAGTCCATATTGTCCCACTATGCACCAAGCCATAACCCTGACTCTAACTTGCTGGCACCTCACGAAGTGTCACCTGTCCTCTTATCTAGGCCACCAGATCCACAGCTGGCCTCCCCACTACACACACACCTGCGCACTCACGCATGCAATCAGGTACATACACACCACAAACACAGACACACACAGACAGACATACACAAATGTCTGTGTACAAATACACATTAGTTTACACATGCGAACACATATGCGCACCCATACTCACCCACTCACACATATATTCGTACACCCACATACAGACCCGTGGACATACACACACACCAGCTGTTACCCAGGAACAAGTGCAGGCTACTTTCTGAAGTATGCCCAGCCTTTAGCCACATTTTTAACTGGTGCTAATATGGGTACTTTGTCCTGATCTTCTCTACTCTGATTTTAGAAGGCGGAAAAATTATGATTTAAATTATTTCTCTGTCCAGATCTGTCTGCACTTGTAAGATATTCAGATGCAATGTGTGTCTGACTACCTCCGGAGGTGGGCAGGATGATCTGATCACAATGTGTCTTTTGATTGTCTACACCTGTCTAAAATGTGGGCACAATCAGAATATGGACAAGATCAGGACAAAGGTTGCAAGTTAGAACCAGGTATAAACAGTATTTTTTGTGCTCTCCCTGGGTTTCGACCTGAAGCAAGAGCACAGGCTTGCCCATGGAATGGAACTTCTAATCTGGCACCCTCCCTCCATTCTCAACTAAACCTGACAACTTCCTTATAAACATATTACTCTAATAGCATATCCCATGCAGTTACCAGCATAATTGTATTCTGCCGACTGTTTTATACTGCATGTATGTTTCACAGTGCTTATTGACAGAGCAAAAGCCAAAATGGGAAGTGTGAATCAGTGGTGGCAGGAAGTTTCTGCCTCACACTGTATTTCTTTCCAGGACACGACCCTAACACTCTGAGAAATGAGCCAGGGATCCGACTTTCTTTTTAATCAAAATGGATTCCGGTCAGAGAGGGAGTGGAAATCCATCCGTCTCGCTCCGCCCTTCTCCCCCTACCCCTCCGTTCATTCGTCTCATCATGTCCATCCAATCTCCATTCCCCCCATCTCAACTTAATCTTCACTATTCTCCGTAAAACCAGAGGAGACCGCAGGGGTTGGCCGCGGCGCTGGGAGAGAGAACAGAACAGAACAGAACGTACAGACCACTCGCTCACTAAACCTGTAGCTAAAGCTAATACGCGAAGCAGGGTGAAAGTTTCTGACTTGTGAAATCTCAGAGAGCGTTTTCAAAAAATGTAAAAAAAATCATTCCATCGTATCCCAAAAGCACCCAGGACTCCAGCAGGGATCAGAGTAATACTTAATGTGTCACACCCTGATCTGTTTCACCTGTCTTGTACTTGTCTCCACCTCCCACTAGGTGTCTTCAATTTCCCCCCCATTATCCCCTGTGTACTTATACCTGCGTGTTCTGTTGGTCTGTCTTTTCTTGTCAAGTCTTACCAGCGTGGTCTCCCGGCTTTCCAGTAGCTCTAGTTTCTGTTTTCTAGTCCTCCCGGTTCTGACCATTCTGCTTGCCTTGACCTTGCCTGCTGTTTGATGCTTTCTTGGATTACTGACCTTTGCCGCCCTGACCCTGAGCCTGCCTACCGTTCTGTCCCTTATTGATGCTGTCTTGGATTACCGATCTCTGCCTGCCCTGGACTTGCTGTTTGCCTGCCCCCTGTTTTGCAATAAACATCTGAGGTTTGAACTGTCTGCCTCCTGTGTCTGCATCTGGGTCTTATCCTGAGTCGTGTTATAATGTAGGAAAGCATTTCTGTATCTTGCACAGCAGTGCTCCACTTGTGGTTCCAATACACTTGCTGGCTTCATGGTGCCTTTGCTCCTTTAAAATGACCATGATAATACTTAGGCATCGAGAATGAATTTCCCTGTGTAGTTAAATGGCAATGGAGCCACGAGACAGCGTTTTTGAGGCAATTCAGAAATCTCTATACCATAATGACTTTGGATGAAAAAGACACATTTTATGTTTCTATCATTTCGATGGTTGGTACTCAAATGTTTCTATACTTTATATAAAAAAGAATGACTGCAGCTAGTGTCTAGGAGCTTGAAGGGTGAAGATCAAATAACTACTTCATCGTATCTAATCCAATCCAATTTGTTGTTCCTATTTGTTGTTCCTAACATTGCATGCATAACATACAAATATAAATGTGTGATCAATTGGATTGAAATATAATTTTGTGAAGAGGTCATCTTCAACTTATTTATGACTGCCACTCGTATCTCATCTAAAATGATTCTGTATTCTACAGGTACCTAACCTACATATTATTTTAGTTCTATAATTACATATAAATTAGATTTCAAATTATCCTGGAACAAAAAAAACTAAACTCTGATTTGCTTAATTCCATGTTTATGGCAAATTGAACCATGGTGTTTCTGCTGATTGTGAATGAGGGCCATTTTATTTTTGAGCTGATAGGGAATTAGGGACCATTGTGCTTGGGCTGTGATAGTGAATGAGGACCATGTGTTTGTGTTGAGAGTGAGTGGGGGAGAAACTGTGTTTTAATGAAACAATGACTTGTTCCAGCATGGGAACAGCATGCCAGGTACTTCAGCAGACAGCTCTCTGTCTGCAGTTTGGGGTCCAATTTTGTTCCTGCCTGTTCAGCAGATCAAAACTGCTCAGCTATTTGGTCTGTGTTCCTTTCAGTCTACCAGTGACAGGTGTATTATGAGAACGAGAGAGCGATTGTTTGAGATGTCCTATCAATGATTCAGCGAAAGCACATCAAATGCAAGAGAGAAAGATGTTTCGCCTAGGATGTTCCTCTGGAAACATTTGATATATAATTCACTATGTTTTTGGACAGGTTGCCAAGTGTACATGCCACGCCCTTGGTTTAGATAAAGGATTCCCTGGCAGCCAAGGTTCTCCCTTTCCCCAAAATTGGAGTGCTCAGAGTCTCCTGACAGTATGTTGCCTCAAACATGCTCCCATTGGTGACTAATCATCTGTAACAGAGCATTTTAGTAGGACACAATCAGGTAAATACTTAATTGGGTCATGTAAGTACTTAAAAGACCATTAACACAAATGATATACCCATAAATTAATTGGTATTGCTCTGGAAATACAGAGGGGAGACCTTCAGAAAGAGAGGTAACGAAGTTAGTACATCTTTTTTAAATGCGTTAATCAGGTATGCTTGTGCTATGAATCTATGGGAGAATCCCATGTAAAATGACAGATTATAGGGGAATATGGAGCACACTCTGGAGTTAGCAATCAGCAGATGGGGCTTTTGTCTTGTTTACTTTGGGAGTGAGTTGACATCCCCACGGATAAGGTTTTACCATGCACGGATTACCGCCACGAAACAGCCTCCGTAAATAACAAGAGCAGACCTAATCAATCTCTGTCTCATTCTCTCTCCCTTTCTCTTTCTCTCTCTGTCAATCTCTCTCGATCTCTCTCTAACAATCTGTCGATGTAGACAGTTGAGGTTTTAGAGCTTCAATCAATTGTTCAGGGACACATTATTCCATTTTTGTTAGTAACATGTCTGTGGAAATTGTTCAGTTTATGTCTCAGTTGTTGAATCAAACGTTCATACAAATATTTACACATGTTAAGTTTGCTGAAAATAAACGCAGTTGACAGTGGGAGAACGTTTCTTTTTTTACTGAGTTTAGATGGCACAGCTGTCAATTTCTTGGTCCTTAAACGAAACTGGTATATATTTTTATTTATCACAGTTATCTTTAACCAATTTTGGTCTTTAATGCAGGGCTGACAGACAAGTCCCTTACTTTTTCTCCCTTCCACTTGATAAAGGTTACAATTGATAAAGTAATTTCGATTTTCCAATTTCTGCCCTCTGAATTCATTATATAAATAGGCCCTTTTAATTTTGTCTGGCTTGCCATTTCAAATAAAATAGAATATTTTTTGCTCATATAATTTAAAACTTCTTAAAGGCTATTTTGGGGGCAGTATTTTGGCGTCCGGATGAAAAGCGTGCCCAAAGTAAACTGCTTGTTACCCGGGCCCAGAAGCTAGGATATGCATATAATTGATAGATTTGGATGGGAAACACTCTAAAGTTTCTAAAACTGTTAGAATAATGTCTGTGAGTATAACAGAACTGATTTGGCAGGCAAAACCCCAAGGACAAACCATCCAGCGGGGGAAAATTGAGGTCATTGGTATCCCAATTGATTTCTATGGGAAAACTATTTATGAGGAACCTAGTTGCAGTTCCTATGGCTTCCACTAGATATCAACAGTCTTTAGAAATTGGTCTATGTTTATCTTTTGAGAAATGAAGAAGTAGGGCTATTCATTCCATGTGTCACTCTGAAGGTCCCTACTATTTTGGTGCGTGTGAACAGGAACGCACTCCGTGTTATTTTTCTTCGGTATTGGAAACAGATTAACCCGTCTTAAATTTGATAGATTATTTACATTTTAGGATACCTGAGGTTGGATTAGAAACGTTGTTTGAAATGTTTGGACCAAGTTTACAGGTAATTTATAACCTGTAAAAGGAAGAATTGGCTTTGGGGATAACCAGTGAGAAATACCTGCTGGAGCGCGTGCTACGGGTGGGTGCTGCTATGGTGACCAGTGAGCTGAGATAAGGCGGAGCTTTATCTAGCAGAGACTTGTAGATGACCTGGAGCCAGTGAGTTTGGCGACGAGTATGAAGCGAGGACCAGCCAACGAGAGTATACAGGTCGCAGTGATGGGTAGTATATAGGGCTTTGGTGACAAAATAAATGGCACTGTGATAGACTGCATCCAATTTGCTGAGTAGAGTGTTGGAGGCTATTTTGTAAATGACATCGCCGAAGTCGAGGATCGGTAGGATGGTCAGTTTTACGAGGGTATGTTTGGCATTATCAGTGAAAGATGCTTTGTTGGAAATAGGAAGCCGATTCTAGATTTAATTTTGGATTGGATATTTCTAATGTGAGTCTGGAAGGAGAGTTTACAGTCTAACCAGACACATAGAATATGTGGACAATTACAAATACCTAAGTCAGAACCGTACAGAGTAGTGATGCTGGACGGGCGGGCAGGTGCGAGCAGCGATCGGTTGAAGAGCATGCATTTAGTTTTACTGGCATTTAAGAGCAGTTGGAGGCCACGGAAGGAGAGTTGTATGGCATTGAAGCTCATCTGGAGGTTAGTTAACACAGTTTCCAAAGGGCCCGAGGTATACAGAATGGTGTCGTCTGCGTAGAGGTGGATCAGAGAATCACCAGCTGCTAGAGCAACATCATTGATGTATACAGAGAAGAGAGTCGGCCCAAGAATTGAACCCTGTGGCACCCCCATAGTGACTGCCAGAGGTCCGGACATCATGCCCTCCGATTTGACAAACTGAACTCTATCAGAGAAGTAGTTGGTGAACCAGGCTAGGCAATCATTTGAGAAAACAAGGCTGTTGAGTCTGCCGATAAGAATGTTGTGATTGACAGAGTGGAAAGCCTTGGCCAGGTCGATGAATACGGCTGCACAGTAATGTCTCTTATCGATGGCGGTTATGATATCATTTAGGACCTTGAGCGTGCCTGAGGTGCACCCATGACCAGCTCTGAAACCAGATTTCATAGTGGAGAAGGTACGGTGGGATTCTAAATGGTCGGTAATCTGTTTGTTAACTTGGCTTTCGAAGACCTTAGAAAGGCAGGGTAGAATAGATACAGGTCTGTAGCAGTTTGGGTCTAGAGTGTCCCCCCCTTTGAAGAGGGGAATGACCCCGGCAGCTTTCCAATCTATGGGAATCTCAGATGATACGAAAGAGTGGTTGAACAGGCTAGTAATAGTTGTTGCAACAATTTCGGCAGATCATTTTAGAAAGAGAGGGTCCAGATTGTCTAGCCCAAAATGTACAGATTTTGCAGCTCTTTCAGAACATCAGCTATCTGGATTTGGGTGAAGGAGAAGTGGGGGAGGTTTGGGCGAGTTGCTGTGGGGAGCGCAGGGCTGTTGACCAAGGTAGGGGTAGCCAGGTGGAAAGCATGGCCAGCCGTAGAAAAATGCTTATTGAAATTCTCAATTATAGTGGATGTATCGGTGGTAACAGTGTTTCCTAGCCTCAGTGCAGTGGGTAGCTGGGAGGAGGTGCTCTTATTCTCCATGGACTTTACAGTGTCCCAGAACTTTTAGTTTGTGCTACAGGATGCAAATTTCTGCTTGAAAAAGCTAGCATTAGCTTTCATAACTGCCTGTGTATATTTGTTCCTAACTTCCCTGAAAAGTTGCATATCACGGGGGCTGTTCGATGCTAATGCAGAACGCCACAGGATGTTTTTGTGCTGGTCAAGGGCAGTCAGGTCTGGAGAGACCCAAGGGCTATATCTGTTCCTGGTTCGACATTTTTTGAATGGGGCATTCTTATTTAAGATGGTGAGGAAGGCACTTTTAAAGAATAACCAGGCATCCCCTCTACTGATGGGATGAGGTCAATATCCTTCCAGGATACAAGGATCTACCACTAACGATCGCGGCATTAGCTCTTAACTTTTAAAGGAAGAACCACTGTAGATTGAGGACAAACAGGACCAACGTAAAATGGTACGAGGAAGTTTAAAATGGTTGCTTGAGGATTGTACAGCGAATAGTAATGAGGTATCTACTGTCCTTCGCTGCCCTCGGTCTGCATCCCAAATGTAACTCTATTCCCTACATAATGCACTACTTTTTACCAGAGCCCTACTGGCCCTGATCTAAAGTAGCACACTAAATAGGGAATAAGGTGCCATTTGGGACTTAGACTCGCTTGCGACATAGTTTCTCGGTCTCCACCTCCCATTCTCTTTTTCTCCCCTTTTCTACTTCTCTCTATGTCCCTCATTCTCTTTTTGTCATCTTCATCTTTTAATAATCTCTATTTTCTCTCTCTCAGTATCTCCCTTTCCTTTGTTATATATCCCACTCTCTCGCACTTTCTCTCAGTATCCCCCCCTCTCTTGTGACTCCCTCTCCTGCTCTGAGAGAAAAATATAGATCAGAGGGCTGGTATAGCACCTTGATTGTCCACAGAACATCTCCTAGTAAGATATACACTACCGTTTAAAAGAAAAGCGATTTTTGTACATTAAAATAACATAATATTTATCAGAAATAACACGTAGACATTGTTAATGTTGTAAATGACTATTGTAGCTGGAAACAGCTGATTTTTAATGGAATATCTACATAAGCGTACAGAGGCCCATTATCAGCAACCATCACTCCTGTTTTCCAATTGCAGGTTGTGTTAGCTAATCCAAGTCTTTCATTTTAAAAGGCATATTGAACATTAGAAAATCCCTTTTGCAATTATGTTAGCACAGCTGAAAACTGTTGAAGCAATAAAATAGGCCTTCTTTAGACTAGTTGAGTATCTGGCGCGTCAGCATTTGTGGGTTCGATTACAGGCTCAAAATGTCCAGAAACAAAGAACTTTCTTCTGAAACTCGTCAGTCTATTCTTGTTCTGAGAAACTGCCAAGAAACTGACGACCTCGTACAACGCTATGTACTACTCCCTTCACAGAACGGCGCAAACTGGCTCTAACCAGAATAGAAAGAGGAGTGGGAGGTCCCGGTGCACAACTGAGCAAGAGGACAAGTACATTAGAGAGTCTAGCTTGAGAAGCAGACGCCAGACGTGCTCAACTGGCAGCTTCACTAAATAGTACCCGCAAAACACCAGTCTCAACGTCAACAGTGAAGAGGCGACTCCGGGATGCTGGCCTTCTAGGCAGAGTTGCAAAGAAAAAGCCAAATCTCAGACTGGCCAATAAAAAGAAGAGACTAAGATGGGTAAAAGAACACAGACACTGGACGTCTGTCCTTTCTCAGAACAAGAAAAGATTGACGAGTTTCAGAAGAAATGTATTTGTTTCTGCCCATTTTGAGCCTGTAATCAAACCCACAAATACTGATGCTCCAGATACTCAACTAGTCTAAAGAAGTTTTATTGCTTCTTTAATGGAGCGGCAGGTAGCCTGGTGGTTAGAGCGTTGGGCCAGTAACCGAAAGGTTGCTGGATTGAATCCCCAAGCTGATAAGGTAAAAATATGTCGTTCTGAACAAGGCAATTAATCCACTGTTCCCTGGTAGGCCGTCGTTGTAAATAAAAATATGTTCTTAACTGACTGGCCTAGTTAAGTTAAGGTTACACACATTAATCAGCACAACAGTTTTCAGCTGTTGCAAAAGGGTTTTCTAATGATCAATTATCCTTTTAAAATTATAAACTTGGATTAGCTAACTCAAAGTGCCATTGGAACACAGGAGTGATGGTTGCTGATAATGGGCCTCAGTACGCCTATGTAGATATTCCATTAAAAATCTACCGTTTCCAGCTACAATAGTCATTAACAATGTCTACACTGTATTTCTGAACAATTCAATGTCATTTTAAATGGACAAAACGTGTGCTTTTCTTTCAAAAACAAGGACATTTCTAAGTAACCCCAAACTTTTGAACGGTAGTGTATGTCGCTTTGAGAATCTGCACAGCGTCTAGCCAGCTCATGACTGACCCTCACGAGCAAACAGAACTTGTTTGAGGACAAACAAGAGGGGCCTCAGAGGCTGGGAGGAAAATCTGAGCCTGACCAACATTATTTGGGGTTTATATGGTCCCACCCCCATTTTGTGTTAAAACTACTCTGGTCATGATGGTGATATATAAAACGACACAAAATGGAGTAAATATCCAACTCTCAGAGAGTTGTTTAAATTTAACTCCAATTGTCATTTTATTATTTTCAGTGTCATTATTTTTATAACACCCTGACCATTTTACACTTTTCTGTGTTGTTTTGAATCAACTCCAGCAGAGTACATTTCAATTTTGGTTTACTTCCTTCGAGTTATAACTATGTAAAGCAACAATGACAAGCCACCAAGGTCTGACAACTTGGATAGAAAATTACTGAGGATAATAGCGGACAATATTGCCACTCCTATTTGCCACATCTTCAATTTAAGCCTGCTAGAAAGTGTGTGCCCTCAGGCTTGAAGCGAAGCAAAAGTGATTCCGCTACCTAAGAATAGTAAAGCCCCCTTTACTGGCTCAAATAGCCTACCAATCAGCCTGTTACCAACCCTTAGTAAACTTTAGGAAAATATTGTGTTTGACTAGATGCAACGCTATTTTACAGTTAACAAATTGACCACAAACTTCCAGCATTCTTATAGAGAAGGACATTCAACAAGCACAGCACTTACACAAACGACTGATTGGCTGAGAGAAATTGATGATAAAAAGATTGTGGGGGCTGTTTTGTTAGACTTCAGTGCGGCTTTTGACATTATCGATCATAGTCTGCTGCTGGAAAAACGTATGTGTTATGGCTTTACACCGACTGCTATACTGTGGATAAAGAGTTACCTGTCTAACAGAACACAGAGGGTTTTCTTTAATGGAAGCCTCTCCAACATAATCCAGGTAGAATCAGGAATTCCCCAAGGCAGCTGTCTAGGCCGATTTCTTTTTTCAATCTTTACTAACGAATTGCCACTGGCTTTGAGAAAAGCCAGACTGTCTATGTATGCGGATGACTTAACACTATACATGTCAGCTACTACAGCAACTGAAATTACTGCAACACTTAACAAAGAGTTAGAGTTAGTTTCAGAGTGGGTAGTAAAGAATAAGTTAGTCCTAAATATTTCTAAAACTAAAAGCATTGTATCTGGGACAAATCATCCACTAAACCCTAAACCTCAACTAAATCTTGTAATAAATAATGTGGAAATTGAGCAAGTTGAGGTGACTAAACCGCTTGGAGTTACCCTGGATTGTAAACTGTCATGGTCAAAACATATTGATACAACAGTAGCTAAGATGGGGAGAAGTACAGTGGTTGCTCCACTAAAAGTTTTGTGATTATGCTGTGGGATTCAGAGGTAATTTGTGGTTTAGTACGGTACCCTGCTTCACCACTTCATTGCTCCAGACCAGCGCAAGGGGGAGTTAGAGCACTGATTATGCTTTTGGGTCCTACTGTGTCTCTAACTGACAATGAATGGGCAACATAAACCTAAATAGAAACTGATAATTGTGCACAACTTCAGTATTACTTACTGAAACTGTTGTTACACTAAGGTTTTAATTATTTTATTTTGTTAGGATTATTTAGATTTTACTGTAGTACTGTAGCCCACTCCCGACCGGTCATGTTGTACAGCGCCTGAGTGGCGCAACGGTCTAAGACACTGCATAGCAGTGCAAGCTGTGTTGCTACAGAGGCTGGTTCAATACCTGTGCTGGACTTGACTGGGAGACCCAGAAACCCGTTTTTTTGCCCATAAATAATTCTAAATAACCGACTGGCTTTATTTACAAATTAGTAACAATGTCCCACCCCATGTTGAAGAATGGCATTTTTCTCGCTCATTTGATGTTATTTGATACACAAGTTAATCTACAAAATAAACAAAGTGATTATTATTCATTTAGAATTACATTTACATTTTACATTTATGTCATTTAGCAGACGCTCTTATCCAGAGCGACTTACAAATTGGAAAGTTCATACATATTCATCCTGGTCCCCCCGTGGGAATTGAACCCTGGTCCTCCCGTGGGAATTGAACCCACAACCCTGGCATTGCAAGCACCATGCTCTACCAACTGAGCCACACGGGACCACGGGACCAGAATTATATATAAATGCCCCCTGGATATTCTCACAGATGTATTATTAACCCTGTTATTAGCAGGACAATATATATTGGTCATGGCTCCCGAGTGGGGCACAATGGGATTGCCTTGCAGTTCTCCAGCTGCATCCACTGAAAGCGTGCGAGGTTCAAGGCATGAGGGGAGGGGGCACGGGATGGGCCGCACACAGAAGACGGACCTAGCCCATGGGGGACATGTGGTGGACCCCCATCCCCCCACACTGGGTAGCACAAAGCAACACTAAGGGGCATTGCACTAATAATGGCGCTGACTAGGGAAACATTCCCGCTGTTCTTAATGCCAGTCTGCACATTCAAACTAAAACAATGTAACTAATAATGACATCTTTATGCTTTCGTTAATAAAATAATTATAAAAACACTCTTTCAAAATGCAGATGTTAATTTAGTTATGGATCCATAACGAATTACCATGGGAATAAATATCACTGAATTACAGAAATATCCTCCAATCCTCCAATATTGGCAGAGTCAAGTCATATTTTTCGATATATTGTAGGCCTACCGTAGGCGACATGAGTCTCACTAGTGTTGAGTAATGTGCTGTTAAAAGCGGTGTAGGTCTTATTTATTTAAAGAGCATATTGAAGTTAGAAGCAATAGGATTTGAAGCAGTAGCCTACAACTATTTTAGCACCGTTCCGCCATGCTCCTAGATGAGCATGGGGACTGGTCTTGATAAATCAATGAGATTTTTATTTTCACTTAATCTCCGTTTGGGTATTGGTTAGACTACAATTAGGGTGTAAAAATGTTATGCTCTTAGAAACCCAGAGGGTTATTAATTTTTCTTGGAATAGAAACACCATAATATTAATCAAATTAATCCAAAACTCTAAAAGTAATTAGATACAAATTATTTGTGGCATTGTGGTTACAATAAAGGATGTAAACAAGATGCTGTGTTTTTATTTACATTAGTGATGGACAGCTGGTGGCTCTTTATAGCCTGTCTACTGTAGGTGTGAACATCCCTCTACCTGCAAAAACTGACATTGTGATCAAAGAGAACAGACAAAATGGACATGTTTTTATCAAGCCAGCTTCTTTCTATGGTTCCAGGGTTAGGACCGTAACTACGAGAGGACTTGAAAGTGAGCCGGAGCTGAGAGGATCACCAAAACTTAAAGGTATTTTGGTTTCAGTGCATTTAAAAAAAAAAATGATATAGCCTATCAATGTGTAGGCATACTGTGTAATTAAATAAAGGTTAAATAAAAACAAAATACAAATTGTGTACTAAAAAAGTGAATGTGTTTTTGTAGAGCATACAACCATACTGACAACCATCCATGGAGATCAGTGGACAAAGGGATGGACAACGGGCCTCGCCGAAAATGTTTGCCAAGAAAGCGGTTCGTTTTGCTAGATTCTTAAAATGTGTATGCAGCATTTGTGTGTTGGAGTCACTTTTAATTCTTAATTGATTTACCATTTCTATCATAGGCCACTGTAATTGATGGGCGCTCAGGGCTGTACCATTCTGCTCATCTGATGAAGGTGCGCATGGATCAGATTCAAACTTTGAAGACAGCAGACCAGCAGAAAGAGAAACATTGTTGGGGGGCAGAGATACGAGCGACAGCTGATGCATTGGTCCAGAGCCAGGCGGCATTGGCGGAGAGTCAGGCGGAGAATGACGCATTGAAGAGGGCGAGGAAAAGAGATGGAGTCACTGAATCTCCATTTTGGGTATTGGTTAGACTACAATTATACAATTAGGGTGTAGAAATGCTATTAGTGTTCTTAGTGTAACCTTTATTTAAATAGGCAAGTCTGTTAATTACAAATTCTTATTTACAACGACAGCCTACTCCTTCGTCCCCGTCGGGGAATTGAACCCCGGTCTCCCGCGTCCCATTACTGTAGCCTACTCCCGACCGTCACGTTATACAGTGCCATATTTTCCATTCCATCCTAACGGAAACCCAGAGGGTTTTTTGTTTTTCTTGGAATAGAAATATCATAATATTAATCAAATTAATTAAGCAAAAATTCTTAAAATCAGTCCCATATACTATGTTCTTCCAAAAAAAGTTTTAAATTCTCTAGTACAGCCACTAGTGAAGGCTATCAAATGCTTCTCAAAAATGCCCTCTGGTGGTCAAACTAGCACTAACTAGCATTAATGGTACCAGCGGTTGGCACTTAAATAACGTGCCATAGAATTCTGCGGCACCATGCAAGTTGTGCCACAGTACCCGCAGAAGCCGAACAACTGTATGTCCGTGATAAGGCACTGCTCTACCTTCTTGACAGCACTGTCAACAAGGCAGGTCCTACAGGCCCTAGTTTTGTCGCACCTGAACTACTGTTTAGACGTGTGGTCAGGTGCCACAAAAAGGACTTAAGAAAATTGCAATTGGTTCAGAACAGGGCAGCACGGCATGGCACAGCTGGCCCTTGGATGTACACAGAGAGCTAATATTAATAATATGCATGTCAATCTCTCCTGGCTCAAAGTAGAGGAGAGATCGACTTCAGCACTGCTTGTATTTATGAGAGGTATTAACATGTTGAATGCACCGAGCTGTCCATTTGAACTACTGGCACACAGCTCGGACACCCATGCATACCCCACAAGACATGCCACCAGAGGTCTCTTCAGAGTCCCCAAGTCCAGAACAGACTGGGGAAGGCGCACAATACTAAATAGAGCCATGACTACATGGATCTCTATTCCACATCAATAACCCATGCAAGCAGTACAATTTTATTTAAAAAAAACAGATTAAAAAACACTATGGAACAGCGGGGACTGTGAAGCAACACAACCATAGGCACAGACACGCATACACACACACACGATAGCATACACACTATACACACACGTACACATGGATTTTGTACTGTATATATATATGGGGTAGTGGTGGAGTAGGGGCCTGAGGGCACACAGTCTGTGAATGTATTGTAATGTTTTTTAAATTGTATAAACTGCCTTAATTTTGCTGGACCCCAGGAAGAGTAGTTGCTGCCTTGTCAAATACAAATACAAAGCTTTATTTGAATATTTCTTAACGTGTCATGTTATGGTGGTTTGCAATGTGATACGCAATCTCTATTGGAATACAATTTGCAGGAATATATCCAGCACTTTCACTTCACCCATAATTTACATATAAAATACCTGTCATAGTAGGGTCAAAAATACAGTACATGGGGACTACCTACAGCATGTAAACTGGAACTGTCTTGCTAACGGCTGCTATAAATCCAACCAATTAAAGATTAGATTAGTTTAGAAAAATGTATGTTTCTTATCTTTGAGTAGCATCAGATCAACAACAATCGATGTACATGCAAAAACACAGCTATTGAAACAAACAATTTTAATAATGAACCTGCAACAGAACATTCTGGGAAATATGACAATGAGGTTCCTCCCACATCTGTGGATATCTCCAAAGATTTAACTCCCTGTCTCTGGTTACTCTTAATAGAGTTAAAAGTACTATGTCCCAATCAACTCCAGTTATTAACAGAAATAGACAGGAGAAAATGGATTGAGGTAGAAAACAATGATATGGAGAGAATGAGTGGCCTTCACCAAGACAGAGGGGGAACGAGGAAAAGAACAGATGAAGAACGGAGCCATGTGAGGTTTCAGTGAATTCGTCCAAAATGGCACCCTATTCCCTATAATGCACTACTTACGTCACAAGTTGTGAACTATAAAGGGAATACGGTGCCATTTGGAACACAGGCAGTGAAATATGCAGGTGCCTGATGGAGAGAGCATGTCTTTCTCCAGGACACCGAGAGATTCATTTAGATCTTGACCAACCACAGGCCGGAGGAAACGGGGGCTGAGTGATATAGAAATGATGTTACTGTCACCCTGATCCAGTCCTTCACTCCTGAAACGCCGGCACATCTTTAAGTGCATTACCATACAGATCTCACATCCTGAACATGAGCATTTCCCAATTTTCCACTAATGTAGCTACCCAGCTAGCCAACAATCTAAAAACTGGCACAATGTCAACTCATTTCCCAACTCGGTCAATAAACATAAAAGCATGCGGCTTCCATTTTTGGGTGAGAGATCAGTCTGATGCGACTTCCTGCTGACAGCCCAGCATTTTTCTGACTTCTTATTTTTTTTCTTTTGAATATATGCAAACATACAAAGTCAGTCACTTGAACAAATAGGTTAACTAAATGTTTCACTTCTTGTCAATAGGGGGGCGCTATTTTCACTATGGAAAAAATCGTGCCCAATTTAAAGGGCCTCATACTCTATTCTAGATCATACAATATGCATATTATTATTACTATGAGATAGAAAACACTCAAGTTTCTAAAACTGTTTGAATTATATCTGTGAGTAAAACAGAACTCATTTGGCAGCAAACTTCCAGATAGGAAGTGAAAATTCTGAAAATGGGGCTCTGTTTCAGGGCCTACCTATTCAACTGGCTTATATTTATCGATATACATGCACTTCATACGCCTTCCACTAGATGTCAACAGGCAGTGGAAGGTGGAATGGGGTGTCTAGCTTGATCTGAGGTCGAACAAGAGCTTTTGGAGTGGCAGGTCAGGAATTTCCTTTCTCTACCAAGGCGCGCGAAGCACCTCGATATTGTCTTCTGATAAGCGTTCGATTTACATGCCGAATATCTCCGGCTCTGATTTTATTTGATACATGTGATAATAACATCGTAAAGTATGTTTTTTCAACCGAGTTTTATCAGATTATTCAACGTTTATTGGGACTTTTGGAGTTTTCCGTTCTTTGCGTCGAGAGAAAATGGGAACGTCATCAACATTGGCTAGCATTGTGGCGCGAATTCGACAGGAGAAAAGGACATTCTAAAACCAAACAACGATTTATTCTGGACCAAGGACTCCTTGTACAAGATTCTGATGGAATCTCAGCAAAAGTAAGAACAATTTATGATGTTATTTCGTATTTCTGTGGAAAATGTTGATTCCTATTCTCTGCCGTTTTGGCGAGCGCTGTCTCGCAATAACGCAAGCTGTTTGTTATGGTAAAGTTATTTTAAAAAAATCTAACACGGCGGTTGCATTAAGAACAAGTGTATCTTTAATTTGCCATACAACAAGTATTTTTATGTAAAGTTTATGATGAGTTCTTTGGTCAGATTAGGTGAGTGTCCAAAATAGCTCCGGACATTCTAGTGAATCGATGCTACATATTCACAATGTATAACCACGGTTTGCAGCTCTAAATATGCACATTTTCGAACAAAACATAAGTGTATTGTATAACCTGATGTTATAAGACTGTCATCTGATGAAGTTGGTCAAGGTTAGTGATTAATTTTATATATTTTGCTGGTTTTTGCGATAGCTACCTTTTGCGGTGAATAAATGCATTTGTATGTTTGGCTATTGTGGTAAGCTAATATAATTCTATATTGTGTTTTCGCTGTAAAACACTTTAAAAAATCGGAAATATTGGCTGGATTCACAAGATGTTTATCTTTCATTCGCTGTACACCATGTATTTTTCATAAATGTTTTATGATGAGTATTTATGTATTTCACGTTGCTCTCTGTAATTATTCTGGTTGCGTCGGTGCTATTTGTGATGGTAGCTGCAATGTAAAATTATGATTTATATAACATGTTATAAGACTGTCATCTGATGAAGTTGTTTCTTGGTTAGTGACTAATTATATCTCTATTTCGTCGGTTTTGTGATAGCTACCTATGCGGTAGAAACATGGTGAAAATATGCGGTTGAGTCTTTGGCTATTGTGGTTAGCTAATAGAAATACATGTTGTGTTTTCGCTGTAAAACATTTTAAAAATTCGGAAATGATGGCTGGATTCACAAGATGTTTATCTTTCATTTGCTGTATTGGACTTGTGATTTCATGAAAATTATATTATATAATATCCCTGTCCCGTTAGGCTAGGCTATGCTAGTCAGCTTTTTTGATGAGGAGGATCCGGGATGGGTATCACTGAAAGATTAATTTTTTTATGATTTTGTAGAAGTGAGAGTTCACCAGGAAGTAATGTCACACTGACCGCTCACCTCTAACTGGACTACCTAAAAAACACTCACATTGATACAGCTACGACCGGAAGTGACTTTTGGTAGTAGGTTAGGAGAGAATTTTCGCTAACCCATTTACTAACATTACCCTAATTATTCTATCCTGCTACGTTAATCATCATAACCTGCTGGTAATTTCTCCAAACCTGCTATGAAAAAGTCACTTCCTGTTGTTGCTCTATCGAAGTGCCGTGTTTTTATGGAATCTTCACCTCTCACATGCTCCTCTGCACCAAAATGGAAGATTTTGTCTATTAATTTGTCATTTTGTCAATTTCTCCTTATAAAAAGGTTTATAAGGAGCAAAAATGTATTGTTAGTGTCAAAATAGTGAAATAACATTGTAAACCATAAAATATATACGTTTTATGATGATTTTGTAATGTTATTGACCGAGTTGGAAAACGTGTTGACATTGTGCCAGTGCTTAGATTAGAGCTAGATAGAGCTAGATTAGAGCTAGAGCTAGATTTTAGCACGTTTCACTAACTAGTTATTGCTTTGAGTCTAAAATGGGGAATTTAATTTGAATGGTTTGGATATGATTCTTTGTCCAATCTATTAAATAAAAGTCCAACTGAAAAATGTTCTCCTGTCTCCTTACTCCTCCTGTTCAGCCTATTGTCTGCAAAGGTTGTTACATTGTAACTACAAAGTCATTAAAATGTCACTTCACTTTACATTAAGTCCTGGGTAAGTACATATTAAATACATGTATATTCCTTGTAACTGTTACGGCAGATTTCCTCCTCTTCGTCTGAAGAGGAGGTGTAGCAGGGATCGGACCAAAACGCAGCGTGGTAAGTGTCCATGTTTTAATAGAAACAACTGAACATGACACAATACAAAATAACAAAGAGAATCTAACCGAAAACAGTCCCGTGTGGCACAAACACTGACACAGGAAACAAACACCCACAAACCAACAGTGAAAACAGGATACCTAAATATGGTTCCCAATCAGAGACAATGAATGACAGCAGCCTCTGATTGAGAACCATATCAGGCCAAACTAGAAAACCCCACATAGAAACAGACAACATAGATAATACCCACCCAACTCACGCCCTGACCAACAAAATAAAGACAAAACAAAGTAAATAAGGTCAGAAACGTGACAGTAACAACATTTTAATTACAGAGTTTAAGTACAATGTAACTAAAAGGGTTATACCTAATATTCTCCTGTCTCCTAATTTCTCCTGGTTAGCCTTTTGTCTTCAAAGGTTGTTACATTGTAACTACATAGTAAATAATCCTTCTGGGCTTCACTTTATATTAAATTGCTTGCTCCTGGGTAGGCACATGATAATTACAAATATATTTTATGTATCTTCATTGTTCTTACAAAACACTTGATTCAGCACAGTCTTTGAGCCAGGTCATAACATAGAAATAACGTGAATATTTAACGACCAGAAAAATACAACTTTACTTAGTTTTAATCTGGTTATGTAACATCTCCTCAACCTGAAACATAGTTTTTCAACCGGAAAATAACGGCATTACGACATTCCCTGCCAAATTTAACCCAAAGCCCCATGGGAATGAGCCTCGACGAGGAGGCTTAAACATTATTCTCTGTGAAGTCTCCATCCATGTCTTAGAAACGGTATATATGGAGACAGCCCCCTCATTCGCCATGTCTTGAATACCTGACATCATCAGCCATGTACAGCATCTCCCGCTTTAAAACACACATTCAAGGAGTTTTATATTCAACTAAAGCCAGTCTGAGCTTCATCTCACTTTGTCAGTGTCTTACCATTGAGAACCAATATCATTGATGGGGATTGGACAAAAAGCATGGAACAATGGAGGTGACTGGACAAAAACGTGTTAAACATGGGAATCCATTTGAAAACATTCCAGTGAGCAAAACTTGTTGAAATTATGTATAATTTCATCGACAAAAAAAGTATGTCACCTCTGGGGCAGTACTATTAGCATAGAGTATGTGTTCACGTCAAAGTGTTGAGTCACCTAACTGCAAACGTCTCTGTTGTGATCACATTCTATGTTTCAATGCCAAACTGTAATTCAGACAGGCTTGTGACATTCAAATCATTTATTAACATTGACAGAGAACATTAATGGGTTCGATAAGGTATGCTGCATAAATAAACTCAAACTCTCTTTTTCATGACAAAATGTTTATTAACTAGTGCTAAACTTCCATTGCATCTTGTGTACTGCTATTAACTATGAATTATTTGGAAAAAATACAGTAGTATGCACTTAAATCAACTTTATAAACCAATAGGATATTTATGTCAATGAGGGGGGAAAATGAGGTAATCCCTTTTAGAATAAGGCTGTAACGTAACAAAATGTGGAATAAGTCAAGGGGTCTGAATACTTTCCAAATGCACTGTATAAATGGGCTCCACTTATGCCCTAAAATAAATGTGTTTATATGGGCAGAATATTGTAGGTAAATAAATACAATTGTGCTGCATTAGTTGACATCCTTTAAGACAGAATAAATAAAACAGGGTTGGGCGAATAAATCGAAAAATGTAATCCATAAGCCTACTAATACATTAATAAATAAAAAACGTGCACATCTAAAGGAACGGTATTTCAACCTTGCAATAATCAATTTTCTTTCAGTTTGCTTTACAGAATCTGGTTATCAATATAATTAAACTAGGCCTATGATATTTCCTTGAATAGGCCTATCCTCCACACACACACCCTGATTGGCTTTAGGATAAGCGAATTATTAGAGATTATGCACAGCTGTTTTCAGCAGCACACTAAATCTTTCCAGCAATTGAAGGAGTATTAGGATATAGTGACTGGCACCAATAGTCTATTTAGAGTCTGTGTCAATAGGCTACCAGTTGCATTTCTTCGATATGAAAAGGACACGGAAATATGACTGGCCTGCACTGCACATTGGAAAGTGTCCAAACGACTGTGAGCTGATTGACCAGTAGGCTAGGTGTGAATGTTCTGAAAGCTTTATTCAAATCCATCATCTGAATACTAAAAGCTCCCTTACCCCATATTTGTTTTACAAAACAAGGATATGTTTCCCATGGTGATGGCACATGTCTAAAAAGCTTTTGCGTCCCCCACGTTCAACTGTGAAACAGGCCCATAGTCAAAGAGCCAATTCACAGAAGTATTGTAAGCAACAATTTTTTTAATGACACTAATATCAAGTGCGTGGAGCCTGTAGGAGCAGAGATTCTTAATGCAGTCAAATGACCAAATCATTCTCTGGTTGCCTCATGGGTGGAATGTTATTAATATTTTTCATATTTCAGTCTTTTGTGATGAATTTAAAGGTGTACTCTTTTTTTAAGACCATAACCATATATGTGAGGTGTGTGCTTTCGTTTCAAAGTAGCTTTGATTAAGACTACCAAGAAACACTCTGTGACCCTGATTTAGCCCACTGCAGTAGATGGTTAATGTACAAGTCAAAGATAAAGGTGAGGGGAAAGGAAATCAAGTGCTCTCAGATTACTATTCAGCCACAGTGTGAATGCCATTATGTTACATGAGTGCCTCCTTTCATGCCGTTTAAGGAGCTCATCCTTATACATATTTAGACTATGGTTGAAACAAGGTAGCCTTTTGAGGGGGAGTTTCTTTAGCAGCAGCCATACATTAATGTATGGTCCGGCCAATTATATTGGTGCCGGAGGGGAAGGCTGCTGTTTTACAGGCTCCTAATCAACAGGTGCTATTTTGTGTGTTTGTTCGCATTGTTTCTAACTTATTTTGTACATAATGTATCTGCTACTGTTTCTTACAACCGAAAAGAGCCTCTGCCTATCAGAACAGCAATTACTCGAGCTGGACGAAGAGTCTTTCTTAAATTAGTCTGGCGCGAAGGATATACTGTTTCTCTGAGACCAGGCCCAAATCCCTGTCATTTGCGTGAAGAAAATACGGAAATACAGGGGGCGGAGATCGGGGTGACTTGTGAGAATTCGTCGGCGAGTGGGTAACCCGCCTCTACCATCCGTTCTATTGGCCAATGTGCAATCACTGGAGAATAAACGGCATGATCTCCATTCGAGACTATCCTACCAACGGGACATTAAAAACTGTAATATCTTATGTTTCACCGAGTCGTGGCTGAATGACGACACATATAATATACAGATGGCTGGGTTTTCATTGCATCGGCAGCTATGTCTGGTAAGACGAGGGGTGCGGGTGTGTGTATATTTGTCAATAACAGCTGGTGAGCGATGTCTAATATTAAAGAAGACTCAAGGTATTGCTTGCCTGAGGTAGAGTACCTTATGATAAGCTGTAGACCCCAATATCTACCAATAGAGTTCATCTATATTTTTCGTAGCGGTCTATTTACCACCACAAACCGATGCTGGCACTACGACCACACTCAGCGAGCTGTATAAGGCCATAAGCAAACAAGAAAATGCTCATGCAGAAGCGGCACTCCTAGTGGCCGGGGACTTTAATGCAGGGAAACAAACAAACTTAAATCTGTTTTACCTCATTCCTACCAGCATGTCACATGTGCAACCAGATGAAGACCACCTTTACTCCACACACAGAGACGCATACAAAGCTCTCCCTCGCCCTCCATTTGGAAAATCTGATATAAATTATATCCTCCCGATTCCTGTTTACAAGCAAAAACTAAAGCAGGAAGTACCAGTGACTCGCTCAAGAAGTGGTCAGATGACGCGGATGCTACGCTAGAGGACTGTTTTTCTAGCACAGACTGGAATATGTTCCAGGATTCATCCAATGGCATTGAGGAGTATACCACCTCAGTCACCGGCTTCATCAATAAATGCATTGACGACGTCGTCCCCACAGTGACTGTACATTCATATCCCAACCAGAAGCAATTGATTACAGGCAACATCCGTAGCGAGCTAAAGGCTAAAGCTGACACTTTTAATTCTACAACACTGACAACACTGACTCTGATGATCGTCGTACGCGGCATGGCTTGCAAACTATTAAGGACTACAAAGGGAAACCCAGCCATGAGCTAAATGCCTTTTATGCTCACTTCTAGGCAAGCAACACAGAAGCATGCATGAGACCAGCAGCTGTTCCGGACTACTGTGTGATCACACCTTTAAATAGGTCAACATTCACAAGGCCACAGGGCAAGACGGATTACCAGGACGTGTACTCAGAGCATGCACGGACCAACTGGCAAGTGTCTTCACTGACATTTTCAACCACTCCCTAACCGAGTCTGTAATACCAATATGTTTCAAGCAGACCACCATAGTCCTTGTTCCAAAGAAAGCTAAGGTAACCTGCCTAAATGACTACCGCCCCATAGCACTCACGTCATTAGCAATGAAGTGCTTTGAAAGGCTGGTCATGGATCACATCAACACCATCGTCCCGGAAATCGTAGACCCACTCCAATTCGTATACCACCCCAACAGATCCACATATGACGCAATCTCAAATCGCACTCCACACCGCCCTTTCCCACCTGGACTAAAGGAACACCTATGTGAGAATGGTGTTCATTGACTACAGCTCAGCATTCAACACCATAGTGCCCTCAAAGCTCATCACCAAACTAAGGACCCTGGGACTAAACACCTCCCTCTGCAACTGGATCCTGGACTTTCTGACAGGCCACCCCCAGGTGGTAAGGGTAGGCAACAACACATCTGCCACGCTGATCCTCAACACGGTGGCCCCTCAGAGTTACTTGCTTATTCCCGTCTTGTACTCCTTTTCACCCACGACTGCGTGGCCAAGCACGACTCCAACACCATCATTAAGTTTGCTAATGACACAACAGTGGTAGGCTTGATCACCGACAACGATGAGACAGCCTATAGGGAGGAGGTCAGAGACCTGGCAGTGTGGTGCCAGGACAACAACGTCTACCTCAACATGAGCAACACAAAGGAGATGATCGTGGACTAAAGGAAAAGGAGGGCCGAACACGCCCCCAGTCACATCGACGGGGCTGAAGTGGAGCAGTTCGAGAGTTTCAAGTTCCTTGGTGTCCACATAACCAACAAACTATCATGGTCCAAACACACCAAGACAGTCATGAAGAGGTCACGACAATGCACTTTGCATGGGTCCCCAGATCCTCAAAAAGTTCTACAGCTGCACTATCAAGAGCATCGTGACCGGTTGTATCATCGCCTGGTATGGCAACTGCTTGGCATCTGACCGTAAGGCGCTACAGAGTGTAGTGCGTACGGCCCAGTACATCACTGGTGCCAAGCTTCCTGCCATCCAGGACCTATATACTAGGTGGTGTCAGAGGAAGGCCCAAAACATTGTCAAAGACTCCAGTCACCCAAGTCATAGACTGTTCTCTCTGATACCGCAAGGCAAGCGGTTCCGGAGCACCAAGTCTAAGTCCAAAAGGCTCCTTAACAGCTTCTACCCCCAAGCCATAAGACTGCTGAATAATCAAATGGCCACCCGGACTATTTACATTGACACCACCCACTCCCCCCTTTGTTTTTACACAGCTAATCGCTGTTTATTATCTATGCATAGTCACTTTACCCCTACCTACATGTACAAATTACCTTGACTAACTTGTACCCCCGCACATTGATTCAATACCAGTACCCCCTGTATATAGCCTCGTCATTGTTATTTTATTGTGTTACTTTTTTAAACTTTAGTTTATTTAGTAAATCTTTTTAAAACTATTTCTTGAACTGCATTGTTGATTAAGGGCTTGTAAGTAAGCATTTCACAGTAAGGTCTACACTTATTGCATTTGGCATATGACAAATAACATTTAGTTTCATTTGATTGGGCACCAGCTCTCCGATGCCATCAGCCAGATAGAACAAACGCTAGAGCTGTTGTGAACACTCTATTTAATTTGCACACAAACACACCCTCCCTTTAAGAAAAGCAGACTTACGTGTTCTGTATCGGTGGTGAGGGCGTGTGGCGGGACCTTTTGCAGAGCGTCCAGGTTTCCAGTGCCCAGTGGGCTTGCCTGGGGGAGATGGTGGAAAAGTTGGTGGTAGCGCCTTGGTTGTGGTGTTGGCGGTAGAGGTTGTGCTAGTAGCTTTGGAGGTTGGACCAGATCGCGAGTTCGGGGGGTCCTTATCCTTACGACCATTGGCTGTGCCGCCGACCCGAAGTACCGTGGTGCTGTGTGGGGTCACTTCTTTACCCCAGGGCGGGGGGAGTCGTGTGGTGCGGGTGGTGGTGCCAGTCACGCGGGTGCCACTGCCAACCCAGTTGTGGAGGTGCGGGACCGAGTGGTTGGAGGGCAACCCAAATTGAGTTCTCAGGGCTGGGACCGTGCCATCGGCCTCTAGAGAGGTGGTGGAGACAAACACGGTGGCGGTGGTCTTCGTAGTCGTGGTCATAGTGTCTGGACGCTTGGGTGGAGCGCTGGGTTCGGAGAGAAAGATGGGGTCCTGCCCTATGCCCTTGGCATCCACTAGGTCCGTGGGCACATAGTCTTGAACGGAACCCACTACAATCCATTTGAGCAGCATGAGACTGAGGCCCAGGCCCACGAAGCCCATCACCAAGGGCACTGCGCACAGCCAGGTCTGCTGCCGGTGCCACACCGCACAGGGCCCACAGCGAACAGGCCCCGGTGCCCGAGGGGAGGCCTGTTCGCCCCCGGGTTCTTCCAGGGTCATGGCCCCCAGAGTGCTCTCTCCCGAGGGCTCACTCATCCTGCTGATGCCGTCAAAGATCAGGGGTCAAACCGGGGACCCAATGACAAAAGGACAGGAACGAGGGAGGGGATGGGGCAAAGAACCAATACTGGGCATCATACCAATTCATCCACACAAAATTCCTACATTTATACCCACACACACACACATGGACACAAGACAGCACCCACAGACACATACAAGTAATTACAAGCCAAGCAGCTCACACGGATGCACAAGTAAGCAAATATACACTCCCTCTGGCGCCGAGATAGCTAATTACACACACACACAAACAAACACAGACACACTCATACACACACAGGTTGGACACGGGCAGGTGAAAGGGCTGACCGGTGGGGCAAGCCTCGCTGTAGTTAGGTGGAAACGAAATGACGGTAAATCCCAAGATGCTTCACTCTACGGTGAGAAAAAATGCAGAAGAAAAAGGCAGGCAGGAGGGTATTGATCCACGGTGTGGCAAGCTTCAGACCGGAGCTGTACATCCTGTGTGTGTCTGTCAATGAGAAACAGGCCAGGCCGGGCAGCAACCCTTCTCTGCAGCTTTTTGTACTGTGTTTTTTTATGCTCCAGTCCAGGGGCTTCCTCTGCAGTCTTCTTCCCTGTTTTGGGTCAGCCTCAGCTTCCCCTCACTGACAGCCCTGTGCAGCGGTGCTTTAGCGCTAGTAGCCGATGGTAATCTTATATGGAGAGCCAATGGAACTGAATAGAGAGCGAGAGTGAGGGAGAGGATTTGTAGGGATGAGGCTGGCAGGGGGATGAAAGGGGGGGGGTTAAATCCAACTGATGTCCATCAAATGCCTTTCCCCTCAGATCTCCCGGACTGTCCGTCTTTCTCCAGCTGTCTGTCCACCGCTTGTCATTGTGGTAGAAAAATGAAAGCCTTGGCTACTTGCTTGCTAACTCAGAACGCTACATTGGCGGCGGTGTTGAGAGCAGAAGTGCGAGCGACAGAAAGGGAGGGAGAGAAAGAGAGAGGAAGAGGAGGAAGAAGGGAGGGAGGGAGTGCTGCTCTGAAAAACTGATGTGGCTGCTGTTGTTGTTAGCTGCAGACTGGGAGAAACACTCCACTGTGAGCAATGTGGGTTTCACGGCACACAACCGGCGCTTTCCTCCCTTCCACAGACTACAACGGGCGCTTTCCTCCCTTCCACAGACTGCAGGACTCCAGACTGACAAACAACTGCCCCATCCCTTCTCCGACACACTGCGTGTGCGTGTGAAAGCGATAGAGACCACACTGCCTTCCCTATCACCGTCAAATCTGAGAGCAAGAGAAAGAGAGAGGAGGCAGAGATCCTGGGAGAAAGCTCTGCAGCAGCAGAGACAAGGAGGCACTGCACAACACACTGTGCGGAGGAGAGAAGAGCTGCCACAGACACCCCGGGGAACAGAGAGAGGGGAGGAGGAGAAGGGGGGGCAGTGCGGAGCTACATCTCCCCACCTACAGTGAGAGAAACAAACCAAACATTGGGCTCATAATTTATGGGCGGGATAAATCCTTCCTTCAAAACTGATTTTTTCGGCTCACAGTCGATGAAACACTCATTTTACAGTTCCCATGAGACCCCGGTGCTAGGCCTTATCTGCAGGGCTTTGCTGTTATTTCCCGGTGACTGACTGTCTTGCAGTCGAGGAAGGAAGCGTAAAAATGGAGGAAGGTGAATGCAGTAATAATAAGGGTTTATTGTCCAAGTCGTCAGAAAAGGTGTGTGTGTGTGTAAGAGCACGAAAGAAAGTGTGTGGCAGAGTAGAGAAACAGAGATGGAGATGGAGAGGGAAAAAGATCAGCATGCAGAGCTTAAAGTTTGTGACATTTTTATGTGTTCATTTCTTCTCCCATCCCCCCGCCTCCTAGTCTGGCTCCTTGATGTTGTAGGCACGGTGCGTTGATAATGAAGGGGGCTAGGCTTCTTTACTAATTGGTTCTCCTCTGTCTCTCACTCAAACACCCACATGGTCACAGCCCACGAGTACTGCATTTTGGCCCTTGGTTCCGCAACCAAGCAATCACGTCCCACATTTTATCAACAAATTCAAACACCGCTCTGATTTAAAGAAAATGGTTGATTTGTCTTGTATTTCAGTCAGACATTCCAACCTGCCTCTTACACTTACACATTACACTTATGAAAAAAGATCAAGTAAAAATACATGACCAAAAGTATGTGGACACCTGCTCGTCGAACATCTCATTCCAAAATCATGAGTATTAATATGGAGTTGGTCCCCTCTTTGCTGCTATAACAGCCTCCACACGTCTGGGAAGGCTTTCCACTAGATGTTGGAACATTGCTGCAGGGACTTACTTCCATTCAGCAACAAAAGCATTAGTGAGGTCCCAGGCCTTCCCCAAACTGTTGCCACAAAGTTGGAAGCACAGAATTGTCTAGAATGTCATTGTATGCTGTAGCGTTAAGATTTACCTTCACTGGAAATAAGGGGCCTTACCAGAACCATGAAAAACAGCCCCAGATCATGAATTTCTCCTCCATCAAACTTTACAGTTGGTACTATGCATTGGGGGCAGGTAGCGTTCTCCTGGCATCCGCCAAACCCAGATTCGTGCGTCAGACTGCCAGATGGTAAAGCGTGATTCATCACTACAGAGAACGTGTTTCCACTGCTCCAGAGTCCAATGGCGGCAAGATTTACACCACTCCAGCCAACGCTTGCCATTGAGCATGGTGATCTTAGGCTCGTGTGCGGCTGCTCGGCCATAAAAACCCATTTGATGAAGCTCCCTACAAACAGTTCTTATGCTGAAGTTGGATGAGCCATTCTTACTAATCTACTGGAGAGCCAGTTCGGGTTTAAGTATAACTTCTTATAACTTTTGTATGACTGATGCTTTTAGTTCAAGCTTTAATAGGGATAGGGGGCAGTATTCAAAAATTCGGATGAATGACGTGCCCAAAGTAAACTGCCTGTTACTCAGTCCCAGAAGCTAGGATTATGCATATAATTGGTAGTATTGGATAGAAAACACTCTGAAGTTTCTAAAACTGTTAAGATAATGTCTGTGAGTATAACAGAACTGATATAGTAGGCGAAAACCCGAGGAGAATCGTTCCAATTTTTTATTTTTTGAGGTCACCACCCATTGGAAGGACTGTCTATGGGAAAATCAAAGGAACACCTCCCAGATTGCAGTTCATAGGGACTCCATTAGATGTCAACAGTCTTTAGAAAGAGTTTCAGGCTTGTTTTTTGAAAAATGAGCTAGAATTTGTAGTTTTTCTAAGTGGCTCTCATTTTGGCTGTAGTATTGTTGCGCGCACTCTGTAATTTACATTTTACATTTACATTTTAGTAATTTAGCAGACGCTCTTATCCAGAGCGACTTACAGTAGAGTGCATACATTTTATTACATTTTTTTTTTTTACATTTCATTACATACTGAGACAAGGATATCCCTACCGGCCAGACCCTCCCTAACCCGGGCGACGCTATGCCAATTGTGCGTCGCCCCACGGACCTCCCGGTTGCGGCCGGCTGCAACAGAGCCTGGGCGCGAACCCAGCCCAGCCTGGGCGCGAACCCAGGGACTCCTAGACCACTGCCCCACCCGGGAGGCTAATTTATCTCTGGTAATCAACATACTATTCTCCGTCTTAAATTTGATTGTTTATTTACATATTAGGGTACCTGAGAATTGATTAGGAACATTGTTTGACTTGTTTGGACAAAGTTTATTGGTAATTTTTGGGATTCCTTTGTATGCATTTGAACAAGGGAAACAGGTGGATTACTGAATCAAGCGCGCCAACTAAAATTGACAGATCGAGTGAAAAAAAGCAATTTTCCCACACAACAGCTCTCCTTCTCACTATCACGTATTAGTTTGGCTTCCCCACCCGCCATTTTTTTTAAAGACCCGACGGAGCTCATTGCCTTGTTGAATTATGCAGAAACGGACAGCGTGGGGGTCAAGTAATTGATTCTTTTGGAAAGGGGATAAATTGTGCTTTACAATGGCATTGACATTACAGTTGATCTAGAAGAATGACGTTTTTGGGGCGCTAAAATAAGGTCAATTGTACGGACCAAGGCGATGTACAAAAGTGAGTGAGTTTACCTTACTGCTGTACAGTAACGTTAGCTAACTAGCGATGTCTGTATGAAGAACCATTTTCTTTAGCTAGTTTGTAGCTAAAGTACGTTAGTTAAAACTGCATCAACTGTCAATGCATGGATGTCTTCATAGGTCAGAGGCTCAGAGTTGGCACAGTTTAGACAAGAGACCACTTTAAGGGTTGTTAACTAAGTACAAATAAAATGTCAATGGACCAATCGGGTCTGCGGTCTATTTTTCAGGCTAGAGACCATGTTGCGGAGCCTTCGGTGGGCAAGCGGGTCATTTGATTGATGAAGAGATGGCCGGCAATCTAATTGCTGTTGCAGAGGAGTTCCTACAAGAGGCAAATGACATCCAACAACGGCAACCTTACGAAGATGGCAAGTTATTACATTTGTATATATTTTTTTGCAAGGCATGAGTGGCTAAGGCTGAGATTGTATCATTTTACTTGTCCTGTGTTGTCTCCTGTGCCAAGTCAATCAATGAAAAAAACATTTGGTTGGCCTATAATGCTGTTCCTAAATTCTATATGGTGATCTTATAGTCTTTTAACCTAATGAATTTAGGAGTGTTTTTTGTAATTAATTATCTATTGTATTTTTTATTTCAGTAGCCTATATAGCGCCTTTGGAGGGAAGGTGGTATCACATCACCAAGGAGCAGCTTGAGTTCCTCATAGATTATAATTTGACCATCAGACAAATGGCAGATGTTCTCAATGTGTCGCACTCCGTGGTCAAGCGGCGCACGAGCTAAGTTATCGTAATTGAATAAAGTAATTGTAACACAAGAGGGAGATCTCTACATCCTCTCTAGATTTGATCACATTCCTGATTGATGTATCTTTTTGTGTTATTTTTGTACTTAGTCATTTTCAGCTTTTCAGGTTCTACTCACTGTTGTCAGACGCTCGGCTGGATGAGGGGATCAACGAGCTGATATCAATATGAACAGAATGAGAGAAAGATAAGAGAAAGAAAAGTAGGTGGAGGATTGGAGGATTGTTATCCATGGTGCTGTGGATGGTTACAGCAAACTTGTTGTGTTTCTGAAGGCCTCTGACAACAACAGGACCGCCACAGTCATGGAGTCATTCGAAGCAGCCATCACCAGCTACGAAGTACCATCCTGGGTGAGATGTGACCGGGTGGTGAAAACAACCGTATCTATGCCTTCATGGAGCAGTTCAGTGGTGGTGAGAGGGGAAGTTCCCTCCGGGGAAGGAGCACTCACAACCAGAGGAAATAGTGGCTGTGGGGGGACGTCTGGCATGGAGTCTCCAACGTTTACCATGACCTGTTCACCTTCTTGGAGACGGAGCAGGTCATCGACATCAACAATGAGGTGCACCTGTGGGCACTGCACTTTGTGTTCCTGCCACGGGTGAACAGAGATCTTGCTGTGTTTGCCAGTCAGTGGAACCACCATGGGCTGAGGACTGAACAACGGCAGTCACTTCTGCAGTTGTTCCGTCTCGGGTTCCCTGGCAATGCAGAGGGCCAATCTGACAGCAGTAAGGGATTTGTTCGCCCCAAATTTAACCACCATCAGCTCCTCCAACCACCACCTCAGCTCCAACCCCTGGCGCCGCAGCTCTTTATTGGTCGGAATGGGTGATTGGGCCACAAATCCAGTTCACCATCAGCAACTCACAGATGGAACTGTTGCAGACAATAATTCCATTGGAAGGCCCCAGAGGCAGCCTGGGAGTTGACAATCTACAGAGGGTTGTGGCAGTTATATCTTCAGCGCCACTCGTTCCTACTCCAACCTGACTTACTACACCCCTGATACTCCCCTACTGGGATGAGGGATTGGACGCTATATCTTCAGCGCCACTCGTTCCTTTGAATCAGTTCATTTTTATAATACATGTTTCCCCTCTTTCGCACACTGTATGATTTGGTCTCTAGAAAGGTTCGACAGACATCTTCAACTCTAAACGGATGGGGTCCAGAGTTTAGACACAGGTGGCCTTAACTTTTGTTAAGTACTTCCCCATTCCAGTACGATTCTGTTTGGTCATGTTTGGAGAAAGTCAGGTAGTGTTAAGATATACGGCATATGGTTATTGTATTTTGCTCTGTGGCGCATTAGCACAACATTCCATCTGCTGACACAATATTTGTCTTCCACTCAGTACAACACGACCCAGGAGAGGCCTACTGCAAGCACTGGATTGGACCCTTCAGAGCGTGCCTGCTGTGGGAGGACAACAGAACATCCCGAATGGACATTATTAAAACAGAACTTACATTTTTGTAATGCCCAATCGGGACTTGTTAAAATAAATAATTGTGTGGAGAACGCTTGATAGTTTAAAAAAATAAACTATGAAGATAGGGATTTGGTGGTTCGGCCCCCGTTACATTTTATATCATTGTGATTAACAGCAACATATTACAGTTAGTAACATAACATTGTTGACACATTGTGACAGCTCAAATTATGTGGTTGAAGATGGACTAGTGCAGGGCTCTCAACCTTGTTCCTGGAGAGCTGCTGTCTTGTAGGTTCACTCCAACCCTAGTCTAGTGCACCTGATTTTAATAATTAGCTGCTTAATAAGTTAATCAGGTTAGTTACAACTGAGGTTGGAATAAAAACCTACAGGAGGGTAGCTCTCCAGGAACAGGGTTGGAGAGCCTTGGACTAATGGATCTAGTTCTTAGATCAATGCATTTGAAATTCGATAAGTCACTACAAAGGTGCAGTTCCCAGAAGTGGAGCTGTTACTTAATGCAGAGGATGGGAAGCCTTATTTCATGTCGTTCTAATTAAATGATAATGGCTGAAGTTAATTTGATGTCCTACATTAAGAACAAATGATCAGATTTGAATGAGTTGGCTGCAATATGGCAGCAGTACTTCAGTCAATATCAGCAAAGGATACTGGTTATTAGTGAAGTGTCGGTAAAGTGTTTCTGAAAAAACTAAACCTTAAAAACAAGCAATATGGATTGTATAATTTAATATTAATGATCATCAAGTGAACAATAACGGCCAATATGGAAATAAAGTGTATTTGGAAAGTATTCAGACCCTTTGACTTTTTCCACATTTTGTTACATTAGAGTTTTATTCTAAAGTGTATTAAATAAATACAAATGTAGCGTAATACCCAAGAATGGTGTAATCTATATCTATGGTGTAATCTCTGCCAAAGGTGCTTCAGCAAAGTACTGAGTAAAGGGTCATAAATGTAATATTTCCTTTTTTTATACATTTGCAAAAATGTCAACCTGTTTTTGCTTTGTCATTATGGAGTATTGATGAGGGGGGAAAAAAATATTGTATCCATTTTTGAATAAGGCTGTAACGTAATAAAATGTGGAAAAAGGGGTCTGAATACGTTCCGAATGCAATGTACAAACAATAGAGATGTAAGTAGATAAATGCTTAAATGTTGATGTGCAGTTACATTTTCAAACACTCAATTGCTACTGTAATTTAGTGCTACTAGATACAATTATGTATCGTAAAAATGTGTTTTTATGCAACACCGAAATGTGGGGAATTCACAATACCCGGAGGTCATGAATTCCCTAAAGACATTGTGGGTGCTATGAAGTGGGAGCCTTAGTGTCACAGCACACGTGTTTGCCTCTGGGTACTTTTTCTTCTGCTGCCCAGCGAGACGCCCTCGCGCTGTGTGGAGGAATTCGATGGTCGGGGTGTCCTCAAACCCAAGGGGTGGCACCACCGTTGCCAGAAAACTCCAACACCATCGCCACTGTTAGAGGAGGACATTCTCCATCTGAGTACACGGTAAAACATTTAAATCACAAAATGGAATAATATACAGTTACCGATAAACTGGAACAATTTACTATTTTACCTTGCACCTCAGCCAGCCAGTTGAACCAGTGGCAGATGGTGTTGTTCTCCAAACACCGCCGGTTGCCGCCAGGTATGGAATAGGTTACTTTAAACAGGTCCCTGGCAGTGGGAGGCTTGATGGAGTCCACAAAAAGTGCTCGGAAGCTGTCCGGATGGTTCCCCAATGCCTCGAGCAGCCCAAGAGAGTTGAGACCATATTTCAACCTGTTATGGTTTAGAGACAGTATGTATATTAAAAATAAGTGTTAAGGACAATATAGTGAGGTGTATTGATTTAGGGGGGTGGACTGATTAAAAAGGTAATGACAAGTACTTCACAGATTTACGACAGAGTTGACTTACTGCTCCAAGGCCACCTGCATACAAATTGTTGAGCCACCAATTCAACCACACCATCTCTGTCCTCCATTGTGTTGACAACAATCCTTTTTTGTAGAGGAACGAGCCTCCTCCTCCTCCTGTCTTAAAGGCCTCTACATTTAGATTCATCTGGGGGAATGTTTTCCCCAAAACCTTCAAGAAGCTGCTCTCCTCCTGACCACAGGGCACTTTGATCTGCCACACAGGATACTCTAAAGATACTGAGATATGGAACCATTATTTAAATCTAATAAAAAGTATCCTAATATAAAACAGGGAAATAGTCCATGATCTTTAAAAATCAGTAAAATAACCTTCAATAAGTCTATGTTTAATCACAAGATAGATTCACACCTAGCTTACTTACAAAGCAAGCACTGCATCGCACTGTGTCCTCATGTACTACATTGATATAGGGAAAATGTACCTATCCTGTTCAGCTACCGGATGGTAGGGTCAGCGATCAGACAACCCTCATAGTTATCAACCTGCTACTCCCGATTTGCCGCCTTTGGACTCCAGCATTATTCAGTCTCCCGAACGATTGAAATCTGACATGTGCAAACGTTATAAAAGTTACAATAATGACACTCAGCATAATCGCCGCCGCCCATACTCGCGCACCCCACGGTAGCTGTTGCAACCATTAGCTAGCTAACGTTACTAGGCCTGTTAATATTGACTTTTGCCAGAAATGACCTAACCTACCAGAATGAATCCTACCTTTGAACCACCCGATCCTGGGGTGGTTGTAAAGGTGGTTGCACTTGGCTGGCAAAACTTAAAAAGCGGTCTCATGTTTTCAAGGTTCGACATGACTTAGTCATTTGTTGGTGATGATGAATGTTCAAATACCTCAAATATTTTTTTTTTTTAATGGCCCAAACAACAATGCATTGGCAGGGCAATTCAAACAAAGCCAACATGCGTTGATAATGTATTGGGCCTATAGCTTACTGCACAAACCTTATTGCTCCAGTACAGCTGGTTAATGTTGCATAGGCTTACGTAGATCTCTGCTTGCATTTTGACTCAGAAAGTGATCTTGACTCAGAAAAGTTTGGTGACCACTGTTCTCGAGTTTTCCCTGTTAACACTATCAACGTTTCCCTTTACTGTGGCAATTGTGATTGAATCAATGCAATATTAGCCACTTTCAATGTCGTGACGTGATTTTCATTAACCTGCTAGTTATTGGATTGAATAAATAAGTTATGTTCAATTTTTACCCAATTAAATTAATCATGTAACAATTAACAAATTATATATCGATAACAGTTATATATCGATAACAGTCACTTATAAATCGTTACCTCATATCAGTTCTCATTCTGAACAGTTGTAACCTTCTTGGATCTGCAAGAACTCAAGATTTTGCTGTTATTCAGTACTATACAAATTGGTTTCATTATTTATTTACTAACTAAATAATAACACAGAATACACATACATGAGACAAAAGTCCCTAGTGGACTGACAAGATATGATGGCTTGTTACAACATAAATGGAGGGGGATAGAGAGGAAAAGAACACTGATCGTGGATACATTATAGGACATTAATCATATACCTTGCACACGAATCGCCGCCCATTTTGGGATAAGGAGTAATTGATGTATTTACGTGTGGATGTCTTAATTTGATTAATATTATGGTATTTCTATTCCAAGAAAAACAAAAAACTCTGGATGGAACCGAAAATATGGTGGTGTACAACGTGACGGTCGGGAGTAGGCTACAGTGCTGGGCTATTTAGCTAAATAATCCCTGTGTCGTGCGTGGAGGCCAGTTGTGTATAGCCGTAATGGAAATTTTGGTGACCTTATTTGACCTTTTCTGCTGCTTTTGAGACACGATTCAATCCCTCCTTGGGCACTACTTGATTGAGTAAATAAAACACTCAACAATCACAGTATTGGTCTGTGATTGGTCACTCTATTATGTATTATTATTCTAATATGAATTCATTATAGAATTGTGTGTTATTAATGATAAACCTTTAAACTGCACTCTTCCTCCCCTCCCTACCTATCCCTCTATTTTTCAGCTTATTTACATTGTGGATCGTGTGTGTGTGAGTGCATGTTGTTTTATTTTTCCTTGTCAGCCACCCATCTCTGCTTGTCAGTCTTGATAGACCCAGTGTATGCAATTTTGGGTGAGGCTGTCAGGCAGTGGTGGAGATGCACAAAGTGACAGTAAGTAAACAGCTCAACAACATGTCGGTGTGTACATCTGTTGGTGTGAGTGAGCATATGCAATATAATTCTGAAATACCTGCATCTATCTAGGTATCCTCAAAAGTTTCTCACTTCACAGTCAGTAGAGTAGGAACTGGTGCAGCCGGTAAATTAAATACCACAGCAGATGACTGCTGTGACTGCAGCTGAACTGCTGGGGGAGGCAGATCTAAAAGAGATGGGCACAATTGTCTTAACTGACTGAAATGAGTGTAAGGCCTAGATTCAATCAGATCAAGAATTAACCGGCGATAGCCGACACTGCATTTTGGCCGTGTCTGAGGTGTAACTGCGTTGGATCTGTCAAATCAGTAAGCAGCAGCTCTTGATCATTGTCACAAAACCACACCCGTCCTACTCTCGTTACAAGTTCTGAAAGAGAAAGTGTAGGTTATATAGAAATAATGTCACTCAAATTAAAAATCATGAAACTAAATAATGAGGATTTCTACCAGCCTAATCGAGGTGTAGATTACATCTCAAATTGCAGTGTTCTAACTTGTGAACAGGGCTGCATGAGATGTCTGTTAATGCGACTCTGCGCAGCCAATGGCAATGTCCACTTTAGGTATAATTCCAGGAGCTGCTTGTGGATTTGACAGCTCTAACACAGTTCCACCTCAGACACCACCAAAACAACCACTATGTGTATTTGACAGCTCTAACACAGTTCCCCCTCAGACACCACCAAAACAACCACTATGTGGATTTGACAGTTCCACATCAGACACCACCAAAACAACCACTATGTGGATTTGACAGTTCCACATCAGACACCACCAAAACAACCACTATGTGGATTTGACAGTTCCACATCAGACACCACCAAAACAACCACTATGTGGATTTGACAGCTGTAACACAGTTCCCCCCTCAGACACCACCAAAACAACCGCTATATGGAAGTCGGCTAAAGCGAACGTGATTGAATAGAGCCCCAAGTGAGGGAGAGTGTGCATGTGTGTATACATGCATGTGATAATTACCTGTATCACCTGTCGTGGCCCGGGGTAGCAGACGCAGGGGCAGACGACTGCAGCTGTGAAGACTGTGGTTGAGCTAATAGGGGTGTCAAATCTAAAAGAGAGAGGAACTATTTCCTTAAGTTAAAATAATTATACAACTAAACCAAGTGAGTGATTGAGTGAGTTTCATAATTACCTGGACCACAACAAACTGCTTCTGGTCTACAAGCCTCTGGAAGTTCCAGCGTGCCACTCCAGGCCTGGAACAGCTTGGTGGAAAGACGGTTACCTGTCACCCGCCGAGCAGGTTGGCAGATCTGAAAAATGGGCACAATATAATTTATGACAAAACCTTGACTACACACTAACCTAAACAGAACAAACTATGGGAGGCGCACAGTAGAACATAGAGCCATAACTACATGGAACTCTATTCCACATCAAGTAAGTCATGCAAGCAGTAAAATTAGATTTAAAAAACAGATTCAAAATACAACTGTTGGAACAGCGGGGACTGTGAAGAGACACATGCATACACATGATAACATACGCACTGTACACACACGTAGACAAGGATTTTGTGTTGTAGATATGTGGTAGTAGAGTAGTGGCCTGAGGGCACACACTTAATGTGTTGTGAATGTATTGTAATGTTTTTAAAATTGTACAACTGCCTTAATTTTGCTGGACCCAAAGAAGAGTAACTGCTGTCTTGGCAGCAGCTAATGGGGATCCATAATAAATACAATACAACAAATGAATTAAGTTTGCGTGTGACTTCATTTTCCCAACTGCTCATTGTACTTGCTCTTGCAATCTGATGTGTGTGTGTGTGTGTTCTGTGTTATGACTTAGAAGTGTCAACCTGACCACATTCGTGTAGTAGGCCATTCAGTGATTAGCTTGGGAAAACTTACTATAAACAGAGTACAGTAAAAAGGATATCAAATATTCAGATCTGGATTGACAAGTAGGCTAAATCATGTGAAGTTACGAACCTCTAGGGCTTAGTCCGGACCTACTGTCTCAACCTCTAAATGCTCAGCTATGAAGAGCCAAGTGGCATTTATTCCTGAGGTGCTTAACTATTGCACCCTCTATAACCCTCTATTATTTGACACCGCTGGTCATCTGTGAACGTTTAAACGTCTTGAAGAATAATCTGGCTAAATGTCTGTACTCTTTTATAATCTCCACCAGCACAACCCGAAGAGGACTGGTCACCCATCAGAGCCTGGTTCCTCTCTAGGTTTCTTCCTGGGTTCCTGCCTTTCTAGGGAGTTTCTCCTAGCCACTTTGTTTCTATGTCTGCGTTGCTTGCTCTTTGGGGTTTTAGGCTGGGTATCTGTTTCAGCACTTTGTGACAACTGCTGATGTAAAAGGGGCTTTATAAAATACATTTGATAGATTGCTTGTATATGCTTCTATTCATGGAAGTAACTAAATCTAAATATGACATTGAGTTGTCTTACATTCCTCAATAGGAAGTTAAGCCAGCACTTTTTCCTGGTCTTTCCTGCTGGGGACAGGGGGCTTCAGGGTTGGGAATAGAGGGCCTAGAGAATTGGAATATTAACAATAATTAGTGTCCACATTTATGAATGAATGAAATGCAATATGGGTTAGCTGTGTATCTCATCTGATTGAGAATTGCTGATGATATACAGTATATGTCTATTGTCTTATGAAAATCTGCCACCAAACCACACAATTATATCTAGTGAGAGTGCACACAACCATTAGCTTATTTTACCAAGTCAAAAATAACATCATTTTGTCAAGGGACCCAATGAATAACAACGACGCTAGCCTACTGCACCCCATATCAACCAACTTGCCAACTAGTAGTGAACAAGGCTATATTGTTGTCATTCAGTAATACCAAAGATGTTCTACTAAAATAGAGTACATCCTGTCCTTTCCAATGGGAGGCAAGTGAGCCGAGTAGGTGGGATCAAGTGTCGAGATGGGTTTTTCAAAGTGACGTCGATTGGTCTGTCAGATGGCTTAGTGACGTCAATAGAAAAGCATGGTCATCATATTCAGATTAGGTTCAAAATGAGATGCAGACGTTGGACTGGAGATTTGGAAAAGAGGGACTTAAACACTTGATTTGATGTAGCCAACGTTAAGTAACTATTCGTTGTTGAGCCTTTTATAACACTACCAAGATAGAAAGTAAGTTACAAATATATAGTTGAATGTTATACATGTTATATAAATGATATATTAAAACGTTTTGTAGCGTTTTGTAACTGTTCGGCTAGCTATTTTCCGGTAACATGCTGAGGAACAGTAACGGTAAATTAGCTAACAGTTAACGTTAGCTAAATCAATAACATTAAATTAGATGGGCTCCGCACATGCAAGAAACTAGCTGAGGACTAGTTAACAGTTGTCATTTTGCGAATCAATACTGAAGACTTTTGGTAAAATATAATTGAGTGAAGTTATTAATAGCTAACCCGTTACTCTTCTCTTAATACATTACATAATTTCACATGGGCAAGAAGAGAGAAATAGTAGCTAGCTTGATATATACAATATGATATATTTCTCCGCTAAAGTTAGCTAGCTAACGTTACTGTGGCGCAATAAATCCGATTCTGCACATGGCAGAAAAATAGAGTAACTAGCTAGTTTAGCTAGCTAATCATTCAGGACCGCACATCAGAGTGAACAGGACGTAAGTTATTTGTTTACTCGAAGAGCTAGAAACTGCTAGAACATGATTGAGCACGGACGAACAGCATTTGTATGAATTAATATACTCTCTACAGTACTGCATTGTTACACTTCAAAAGAGCTAGAATCAGGTGTTGGAACAAATTATTTTACAATCGTTTTGTTTTGAACAGAACCATTACCAGGCGGACATTGGAATTGGTTTCTGAGTGACAGTGAGGACAAAGCACTGTCCCCCCCAACTCGCGGGCCAAATTTGACACATGGGTGGTTATATTTAGCCCCAACAATTGAGGCAATTTAAAATATATACACTGCTCAAAAAAATAAAGGGAACAGTTAAACAACACAATGTAACTCCAAGTCAATCACACTTCTGTGAAATCAAACTGTCCACTTAGGAAGCAACACTGATTGACAATACATTTCACATGCTGTTGTGCAAATGGAATAGACAAAAGGTGGAAATTATAGGCAATTAGCAAGACACCCTCAAAAATGGAGTGATTCTGCAGGTGGTGATCACAGACCACTTCTCAGTTCCTATGCTTCCTGGCTGATGTTTTGGTCACTTTTGAATGCTGGCGGTGAACTCACTCTAGTGGTAGCATGAGACGGAGTCTACAACCCACACAAGTGGCTCAGGTAGTGCAGTTCATCCAGGATGGCACATCAATGCGAGCTGTGGCAAAAAGGTTTGCTGTGTCTGTCAGCGTAGTGTCCAGAGCATGGAGGCGCTACCAGGAGACGGGCCAGTACATCAGGAGACGTGGAGGAGGCCGTAGGAGGGCAACAACCCAGCAGCAGGACCGCTACCTCCGCCTTTGTGCAAGGAGGTGCACTGCCAGAGCCCTGCAAAATGACCTCCAGCAGGCCACTTTATTTTTTTGAGCAGTGTATATATTTTTTATTGTTGTACATAAGACTGTAAAAACACCAGGAAATCAGCTCCAAGTGATTTTTATTTAAGAATCTATTAAATGTATTCCCATGCATAATAGAGACACCTGATCATATACAATTGTAAGCAAGGCTTCTTCCAGTCAATTTGCAGTCTACAAATTATATTCCGGCCCCCCAACCATCTGCTCAAGAAAAATTGGCACGCGGCTGAATCTAGTTGATGATACATCCCTGGGATAAAGGGAATGGATGACTCCCCCTTTCTCCGTTTGTTTATGTTCTCTTCACCAGAAAAGTGAGACGGGGGAGTCCAGGCACTAAAAGAAAAGTGCTATCCGGTGAAACACTTCAATTTTCACTGCGCTATGGTTTTTGGTTCGTTAACTTCACCATGTTTTTTTCCTAAGCTGCGCTAGCATTCTACACATGGTGCATTTCATTATAATTTTTTTCTATGAGGCGTAGGCATGCTCGACATGGCCTTCCAGGATGAAATCAAAGGCACTAGATCTAAGTAAGAGGACTCTTAGTACTTACACAATGCCAATTTTTGCCCAGAGACTGCTAAGGTTTTTTGTCAACTATGTCCTCCATTTTTTGTTATTCCAATCTATAAAATGACTATGTACTTGGTTTTGGTGGCTTTCGGTATTGCAGCATGCCTACTTTGCATTTGCTGTTGTTTTTTTGTGATTGACAGCTTCTTTTCTAGTAGTTGTATTCTCTTAAAGTAACATCTGTATGAGATTAACTTTGTGATATTTTTCTTTCAATGTGTGTGCAATTAATCACTGTGGGTGTATTATTATTATACTATAGACCTCCTTCAATTGGATGATGGCCTCCTCCTGCATGACACCTGTGCTACATGCTGCTTCCTTTGACACCTGAGCTTCCTCTCTGCTCCTGAGGACTACTCCTTCCGCCTCCTGTCACCTAACAGACCACCTCCTGTATGCTTGTGAGGAAGCCTCCTGCCACCTCTGTCACCTGGTAAACCACTTCCTGCAGACCACCTGAACTAAATTCAGCATCAGCTGCTTCCTCTGCTGGGTCTACGCTCTCTTGTTCTGTCTTTCTCGCCTAAAACTCCTACATCTGCTTCCCTGTCCTCCTTCAAAAATAGACCATTCAAGACTTTAAACCTGTGATATAAAACAATAACGATGCATCTTTAATTGCTATGAACTTTGTGGTTGGCTTACTTTTTCCACTACGCCGTGCATTTGTTGCAGATTGAGGGGGTGGATTCATGTAATGTCTTCTGGTAGGTACTGCCTCAGAGGACAGTGTCTTCCGTGAACCCTGTTGAAAGACATTTTTTACCAGAAAATATCATGACTGATTATTATTTATTTTAGACAAAGATAATAATCAGAATATAACTCTTCAAAGTGCTCCTCGCACACAGCGTAACCCCCTTTCTTCAGGTCCTCAAAAGGACTTCTGCAGACTGATATCCCTACGCCTGATGTTTCTCAGCCACATCTTCCTCCTGAGTAATTACAAAAGTGTGTAAGGTTTAATCTCACATTTTATTGAATTCAGATGGATGTTGGTCTATGCTTAAGGTCTCCTGTTTTATAGTTCATTTAGTACTGTAGTGGTTGCAGATAACCATAAACTATTATGTCCTCTACCTCCGTTATTGACCTTGATTTTAGATTTTCTTTTAAATAGTACTCTACAGTTAATTTCGGCAGCCATGTTGTTTTTTCTCTCTGTATGTGTAAGAGGAGCGTGACGTAGACTCCAGAAGTAAGCAGAAAGGCAGCCTTTCTTGCTACTCCTGTGACCAGTACCCAAATGAGGACCTGACATTTTTACGGATCGTGTCCTGCTATAGTTAGTAGTGTATATGGACTCACCCCTGTAGTCTGCAGACTTCTGGGTTCTACGTCACACCTCTCTTCAATCAAAACTGACACTCCTCTGTAAGACACCACCTTAAAAACCATCGCCTGATTAGCAACACCCCCAATAACGGAGAACATATTATAAAATAAAGACCCACACTTTATCCTGTCCTATGAAACATTAGAATAAATACCCACACTTTATTCTATGAAACATTTTCAGTTGCTGCCCTCTGAAACCTGATTGATCTTTGGAAGCTCTGCTCTAATACTACACATGGTGTATGTCTTTATGCTTGGACCATTTTCCTATTCATTGGATGCATGCACAATGTGTTCTTCCAGGTTGTGATCAAATGCTCTACTTTCATGGTGTCTATATGTTCTATATTTTTCACCATTTTAAAAGGCATTTAATAAATGTACAGTGTCTTGCAAAAGTATTCATCCACCTTGGCGTTTTTACTTTTTTGTTGCATTACAACCTGTAATTTAAATGGATTATTATTTGGATTTCATGTAATGGACATACACAAAATTGTCCAATTTGGTGAAGTGAAATGGGAAAAAATTACTTGTTTCCGAAAACTGAAAAAAATGTAAAACGTAAAATTGCTGTGTGCATATGTATTCACCCCCTTTGCTATGAAGCCCCTAAATAAGATCTGGTGCAACCAACTACCTTCAGAAGTCACATAATTAGTTAAATAAAGTCCACCTTTGTGCAATCTAAGTGTCACATGATCTGTCACATAATCTCAGTATATATACACCTGTTCTGAAAGGCCCCAGAGTCTGCAACACCACTAAGCAAGGGGCACCACCAAGCAAGCGGCACCATGAAGACCAAGGAGCTCTCCAAAACAGGTCAGGGACAAAGTTGTGGAGAAGTACAAATCAGGGTTGGGTTATAAAGAAATATTTGAAACTTTGACATCCCACAGAACACCATTAAATCAATAAAAAATGGACAGGATATGGCACCACAACAAACCTGCCAAGAGAGGCCCGCCCACCAAAACTCAGACCAGGCAAGGAGGGCATTAGTCAGAGAGGCAACAAAGAGACCAAAGATAACCCTGAAGGAACTGTATTTTTTTTTATTTCACCTTTATTTAACCAGGTAGGCTAGTTGAGAACAAGTTCTCATTTGCAACTGCGACCTGGCCAAGATAAAGCATAGCAGTGTGAACAGACAACAACACAGAGTTACACATGGAGTAAACAATAAACAAGTCAATAACATGGTAGAAAAAAGATAATCTATATACAATGTGTGCAAAAGGCATGAGGTAGGCAATAAATAGAATAATTACAATTTAGCAGATTAACACTGGAGTGATAAATCATCAGATGATCATGTGCAAGAAGAGATACTGGTGTGCAAAAGAGCAGAAAAGTAAATAAATAAAAGCAGTATGGGGGTGAGGTAGGTAAATTGGGTGGGTAGTTTACAGATGGACTATGTACAGCTGCAGCGATCGGTTAGCTGCTCGGATAGCAGATTTTTAAAGTTGTTGAGGGAGATAAAAGTCTCCAACTTCAGAGATTTTTGCAATTCGTTCCAGTCGCAGGCAGCAGAGAACTGGAAGGAAAGGCGTCCAAATGAGGTTTTGGCTTTAGGGATGATCAGTGAGATACACCTGCTGGAGCGCGTGCTACGGGTGGGTGTAGCCATCGTGACCAGTGAACTGAGATAAGGCGGCACTTTACCTAGCATAGCCTTGTAGATGACCTGGAGCCAGTGGGTCTGACGACGAACATGTAGCGAGGGCCAGCCGACTAGGGCATACAGGTCGCAGTGGTGGGTCGTATAAGGTGCTTTAGTAACAAAACGGATGGCACTGTGATAAACTGCATCCAGTTTGCTGAGTAGAGTATTGGAAGCTATTTTGTAGATGACATCGCCGAAGTCGAGGATCGGTAGGATAGTCAGTTTTACTAGGGTAAGTTTGGCGGCGTGAGTGAAGGAGGCTTTGTTGCGGAATAGAAAGCCGACTAGATTTGATTTTGGATTGGAGATGTTTGATATGAGTCTGGAAGGAGAGTTTACAGTCTAGCCAGACACCTAGGTACTTATAGAGGTCCACATATTCTAGGTCGGAACCGTCCAGGGTGGTGATGCTAGTCGGGCGTGCGGGTGCAGGCAGCGAACGGTTGAAAAGCATGCATTTGGTTTTACTAGCGTTTAAGAGCAGTTGGAGGCCACGGAAGGAGTGTTGTATGGCATTGAAGCTCGTTTGGAGGTTAGATAGCACAGTGTCCAGGGAAGGGCCGGAAGTATACAGAATGGTGTCGTCTGCGTAGAGGTGGATCATGAAATCGCCCGCAGCAAGAGCAACATCATTGATGTATACAGAGAAAAGAGTCGGCCCGAGAATTGAACCCTGTGGTACCCCCATAGAGACTGCCAGAGGACCGGACAACATGCCCTCCGATTTGACACACTGAACTCTGTCTGCAAAGTAGTTGGTGAACCAGGCAAGGCAGTCATTAGAAAAACCGAGGCTATTGAGTCTGCCGATAAGAATATGGTGATTGACAGAGTCGAAAGCCTTGGCCAGGTCGATGAAGACGGCTGCACAGTAATGTCTTTTATCGATGGCGGTTATGATATCGTTTAGTACCTTGAGCGTGGCTGAGGTGCACCCGTGACCGGCTCGGAAACCGGATTGCACAGCCGAGAAGGTACGGTGGGATTCGAGATGGTCAGTGATCTGTTTGTTGACTTGGCTTTCGAAGACCTTAAATAGGCAGGGCAGGATGGATATAGGTCTGTAACAGTTTGGGTCCAGGGTGTCTCCCCCTTTAAAGAGGGGGATGACCGCGGCAGCTTTCCAATCCTTGGGGATCTCAGATGATACGAAGGAGAGGTTGAACAGGCTGGTAATAGGGGGTGAGACAATGGCGGCGGACAGTTTCAGAAATAGGGGGTCCAGATTGTCAAGCCCAGCTGATTTGTATGGGTCCAGGTTTTCCAGCTCTTTCAGAACATCTGCTATCTGGATATGGGTAAAGGAGAAGCTGGGGAGGCTTGGGCGAGTAGCAGCGGTGGGGGCGGGGCTGTTGGCCAAGGTTGGAGTCGCCAGGAGGAAGGCATGGCCAGCCATTGAGAAATGTTTGTTGAAATTTTCGATTATCATGGACTTATCAGTGGTGACCGTGTTACCTAGCCTCAGTGCAGTGGGCAGCTGGGAGGAGGTGCTCTTGTTTTCCATGGACTTTACAGTATCCCAGAACTTTTTGGAGTTAGAGCTACAGGATGCAAATTTCTGCTTGAAAAAGCTGGCCTTTGCTTTCCTGACTGACTGCGTGTATTGGTTCCTGACTTCCCTGAACAGTTGCATATCGCGGGGGCTCTTCGATGCTATTGCAGTTCGCCACAGGATGTTTTTGTGCTGGTCGAGGGCAGTCAGGTCTGGAGTGAACCAAGGGCTATATCTGTTCTTGGTTCTGCATTTTTTGAACGGAGCATGCTTGTCTAATATGACCAGGCATCCTCAACTGACGGGATGAGGTCAATATCCTTCCAGGGTACCCGGGCCAGGTCGATTAGAAAGGCCTGCTCGCAGAAGTGTTTTAGGGAGCATTTGACAGTGATGAGGGGTGGTCGTTTGACCGCGGACCCGTGGCGGATACAGGCAATGAGGCAGTGATCGCTGAGATCTTGATTGAAGACAGCAGAGGTGTATTTGGAGGGCAAGTTGGTCAGGATAATGTCTATTAGGGTGCCCATGTTTACGGATTTAGGGTTGTACCTGGTGGGTTCCTTGATGATTTGTGTGAGATTGAGGGCATCAAGCTTAGATTGTAGGACTGCCGGGGTGTTAAGCATATCCCAGTTTAGGTCACCTAACAGAACAAACTCTGAAGCTAGATGGGGAGCGATCAATTCACAGATGGTGTCCAGGGCACAGCTGGGAGCTGAGGGGGGTCGGTAGCAGGCGGCAACAGTGAGAGACTTATTTCTGGAGAGATTAATTTTTAAAATTAGAAGTTCGAACTGTTTGGGCATAGACCTGGAAAGTATGACAGAACTTTGCAGGCTATCTCTGCAGTAGATTGCAACTCCTCCCCCTTTGGCAGTTCTATCTTGACGGAAAGTGTTATAGTTGGGTATGGAAATCTCAGAGTTTTTGGTGGCCTTCCTAAGCCAGGATTCGGACACGGCAAGGACATCAGGGTTGGCAGAGTGTGCTAAAGCGGTGAGTAAGGCAAACTTAGGGAGGAGGCTTCTGATGTTGACATGCATGAGGCCAAGGCTTTTTCGATCACAGAAGTCAACAAATGAGGGTGACTGGGGACATGCAGGGCCTGGGTTTACCTCCACATCACCCGAGGAACAGAGGAGTAGTAGGATGAGGGTGCGGCTAAAGGCTATCAAAACTGGTCGCCTAGAGCGTTGGGGACAAGGAATAAAAGGAGCAGATTTATGGGCGTGGTAGAATAGATTCTGGGCATAATGTGCAGACCAGGGTATGGTGGGGCACGGGTACAGCGGAGGCAAGCCCAGGCACTGGGTGATGATAAGAGAGGTTGTATCTCTGGACATGCTGGTCTCAATGGGTGAGGTCACCGCATGTGTGGGGGGTGTGACAAAGGAGGTATCAGAGGTACGGAGAGTGAAACTACGGGCCCATTGCAAACCAAAACAATGATAACTAGCCTGAACAACAGTATGCAAGGCATATTGATATTTGAGAGAGACATACAATAAGGCATAAAGTGATTGCAGGTCTTGATTGGGAGAGCTAGCTAAAACAACAGGTGAGATAACAGCAGCTAGTCAGCTAACACAGCAACAGAAGGTAAAAATGGCGACGACTAGGCAGAGAGGGTCGGATTAACTACACACAGATCCTGAGTTAAAGCACAGAGCCGACAGATAAAACACAAATAAACAGAATGGAGTACCGTGAATTAATGGACAGTCAAGCAGGCATCAGCTATGTAGCCAAGTGATCAGTGTCCAGGGGGCAGCCGTAGATGGAGCAGTGAGGCCTCCACTAAGCTAGCACGCGGCGTATAAAGTTAGTAGCCCGGGGGGTGGTCTGCTCAGACGGAGGGGGTCTGCTCAGACGGAGGCCGGTTGAGGGCACAGCGGATGGGGTATTCGTCTGCAGACCAGACGTGGTCGCGTCGACAGAGAATCCAAGCCGGATGGCGAAAGAGAGGTTGTGAATTGTAGAATTGTGTTTGCTAACTGGTGCTAGCTTCGTGGCAGTGGCGCTAGCTGCAAGCTAGCTGTGAGGATCAGAAGTCGTGGCTCAGGGATTACGGCAGGAATCCGGCGTTGTTGTCGAGAGGCAGTCCGATGCTGGTAAATTGGTGAGTAATATCCAGGCTAATAACAGGGCTGGTGTCTGTGCAGAGGTTAAGCTGCTAGCAGCGGCAAAAAATGGCTAAATTAGCTTGTAGCTGATTAGCTGGTTAGCTACTGGGGGTTCAGGACAGTAATGGACGAGGCATATTGATATTAGAGAGGCATGCGTAGCCAAGTGAACATATGGGTCCAGTGAGTGGTTGGGCTGACTGGGGACACGGCGATTCAGACAGTTAGCAGGCCGATGCTAACAAGCTAACAGTTAGTAGGCCGGGGCAAAACAGGCTAGAAGTTAGCAGACCGGGGAAGGCAAGCTGGCAGTTAGCAAACCAGGGCTAGCAAGTTAGCCTTTGGGGGACGTCGCGATGGGGGGAAGTCTGTTTTTGCCTCTTCGTGCGGTGACGTCGATAGACCAGTCGTGGAATTAGTAGGGTTCCAGGTAGCTCTAGGTAGCTAGCAGGCCTAGTAGGTTAGCAGAATGGGCCTTCAGCGGGCGTCACGCCTGAGGGGCCTGTTGGAGTCCTCGGGCAGATTATGTCGGTATTCCAGTCGTAGAGGATCGGCGGGGTTCCGTGCTCCGTACCGGCAGTAAAGGGGTCCGGATATTGTAGCCCAGGAGTGGGCTTCAGTGGTAGCACAGGAGCCCTGGCCGGGCTAGCTTCAGGCTAATTGGTGCTTGCTCCGGGATGGAAACGCTAGCCAGGAGTGGTCACCCGGGATTGTGGTTAGCTAGTTGCGAAGATCCAGATGAAAATGTTCAGAGTTTGCGGTAGGAATCCGGGGATATGGAGAGAAATAGGTCCGTTATGCTCTGGTTTTAGTCGCGTTGTTCGAACTAGCGAGAGCTTTCCGAGCTAAAGGTTAGCTGATGACCGCTAGCAATGGTTTGCTAACTGATAGCTGGTAGGTAGTTAGCTGGCTATCTTCAGTTGATGGATTCCAAAAAAGCTCCACAGTGGAGATTGGAGTATCTGTTCATAGGACCACTTTAAGCCGTACACTCCACAGAGCTGGGCTATACGGAATTGCCAGAAAAAAAGCCATTGCTTAGAGAGAAAAAAAAGCAAACACGTTTGGTGTTTGCCAAAAGGCATGTGGGAGACTCCCTAAACATATGGAAGAAAGTACTCTGGTCAGATGAGACTAAAATTGAGCTTTTTGGACATCAAGGAAAAACGCTATGTTTGGCACAAACACAACACCTCATCACCCCGAGAACATCATCCCCACAGTGAAGCATGGTGGTGGCAACATCATGCGGTGGGCATGTTTTTCATCAGCAGGGACTGGGAAACTGGTCAGAATTGAAGGAATGATGGATGGCGCTAAATACAGGGAAATTCTTGAGGGAAACCTGTTTCAGTCTTCCAGAGATTTGAGACTGGGACGGAGGTTCACCTTCCAGCAGGGCAATAACCCTAAGCATACTACTAAAGCAACACTCGAGTGGTTTAAGGGGAAACATTTAAATGTCTTAGAATGACCTATTCAAAGCCCAGACCTCAATCCAATTGAGAATCTGTGGTATGACTGAAAGATTGCTGTACACCAGCGGAACCCATCCAACTTGAAGGGGCTGGAGCAGTTTTGCCTTGAAGAATGGGCAAAATCCCCAGTGGCTAGATGTGCCAAGCTTATAGAGACATACCCCAAGAGACTTGCAGCTGTAATTGCTGAAAAAGGTGGCTCTACAAAGTATTCACTTTACAGGGGTGAATAGTAATGCACGCTCAAGTTTTCAAATTTTTTGTCTTATTTTTTTATTTGTTTCACAAAGAATATTTTGCATCTTCAACGTGGTAGGCATGTTGTGTAAATAAAAAAAATACAACCCCCCCAAAATAATTTTCATTCCAGGTTGTAAGGCAACAAAATAGGAAAATGCCCAGGGGGATGAATACTTTCACAAGCCATTGTACAACCTTTTGAATTTTGTCTATTTCCTTAAGATGCATATAATTATAGTAGACTATATTTTGTGGTATTCTTACTTAATATGATCATAGGGCAACAGAACATAAGTAGTTGCCTATATAATATTTTTACAGACCTCTACCATCATTTAAGAGGTACTTAATGGTGTTCTACAACTTGATAAATTACTTTGCAATGACCCAGTGTCACAAATGATCGCTTCTGTGGTCCCGTGTGGCTCAGTTGGTAGAGCATGGCCCTTGCAACGCCAGGGTTGTGGGTTCAATTCCCACGGGGGGACCAGGGTTCAATTCCCACGGGGGGACCAGGATGAATATGTATGAACTTTCCAATTTGTAAGTCGCTCTGGATAAGAGTGTCTGCTAAATGACTTAAAATGTAAATGTTTCTATTGATTGTGCAGCATACCCTGGGATGGCCTTGGATGCAATATGGCTGGGCACATTGGTAAACTAACGTTTGCTAGCCATGCTGCCTCATGCTAATTGTGTTAAACCCAGCTATAGATTTGTTTCATTACTGGTAGCTAACATGTTTTATCTATCAGTGATTATTGCTTTGGTGATTGAGTCAATGGGTAGTCATGGATACAGCACACTACAGATTACACAGTCAACAACGTGTGCCTCACCATGCAATAATTACTCCAAATGCATCTTCTCGTTATTTATGACATACCTTTCAACGTCTGTTGGAAAATGGAAAAGGGATTTTCCACCCTTCCATTTTACAGTAAACAATGTATTTATTGATGGCATATGTTTCTTATCATGAAAAATAGTTGATTCACAAAAGGAGTACGAGTAGAGGGAAAACTTGCAAAGAAATCGATTTCTAGCTATTTAAGCCAAGTATGTTTTATTTTTTTAGTTGTGAATTAGCTAGCCAGCTAGATATCCACTTGGGACAGCTAGCTAGTAACCGCCAAGAAGAGGATTTAAACTATTTGTGCCTTACTGAATATGCATGACGTTCATTAGGAAAATGCCCACTATCTAGTGCACTCGTCATAAAAAATGAATCTCCATAAACAATTAGGTAAGTCAAGTCTACCAAACTTAGTGCACTCTGTTATGGATTCTAGTTTTGGAAACAGAAAACTGTATGGAGATCAAATGTTTAATTTGAGAAAATGTGCAGAACGTCGGCCAAAATCCATCTAGCTCAATCTTCTCCCACTACCAGCCACTGGGCTTCCTCTTCCTACAACATTTGGTAGTGAGAGGAAAAGCCAACCGGATCTCTCACATGTATACCTCCGGTGAAATATCTGTGGTAATACTGTAACGTTACCACATTATTATCCACCTAGCTAGCTAGTGATAGCTTAGCTAGCTCCAAAGAAACAACAAATGAATAACAAGCTTTTTAACAAAATACCTATCTAGCTTGTATGTAAAACAACTTTACAGATTATTAAAACGTTTGGAAGCAAAATTGCCTTACCAGTATGCTACTCTCTCCGGAACTTGAGTGATGCATCCAGATATGAAGTTAGCTAGCGACGTTAGCATTAGCTAGCTAGCGTGTTAGCTATGACAGTATCCAGCAACAATGTCGAGGTCAAAAACGAAAGTAACTATGTTAAACCATGCTGACTTTGTAAAGTAAGCCAAATCAGACTGAAACAATTAACAGGCTGAACGTACATTTCTGTGACTAACTAGCTAACTTTAGCTTGCCAGCTCAGTGACCGGTGTTGCACCTATTCCTGTTTACAGAGTGTGCGTCCCTCCCCACTCCCACGTCCTGCATTGAGGAGCGCCACTGAGTCAGCATGTGGCCAGAATTCTATTACATCCGTGTTGGTTTACAAACCCCATTGACAATGCATGGGAAACTGTTTAGGGCCCTTTAGCAAAATAATCCCCGGCAGATGGGGAGGAAGGAGTAGGCTGTCATTGTAAATAAGAATTTGCCTAGTTAAAAAAAAGGTTATACTAAGAGCATAACATTTCTACACCCTAATTGTAGTCTAGCCAATACCCAAATGGATATTCAGTCAAAATAAAAAATCTCATTGATTTATCAAGACCATGCTTGTTCAGAGCAGCGCGAAACGGTGCTAAAATAGTTGTAGGCTATTGCTTCAAATCCAATTGCTTCTAAATGCAATATGCTCTTTAAATAAATAAGACCTTCACCACGTTTAACAGCACATTACTCAACACTAGTGAGACTCATGTCACCTACGACAGGCCTACAGTATTTTGAAAAATATGACGTGACTCTCCGCCAATAATTACATATAGAGGATTGGAAGATTGTAAATTAAAATCAAAAGTCACCTCATGGGTCTCCCAGTCGAGGCCAGCACAGGTATTGAACCTGCATCTGTAGCAACACAGCTTGCACTGCTATGCAGTGTCTTAGACCATTATGCTATTCAGGCGCTGTACAACGTGACCGTTCGCGAGTGGACTACAGTAAGAATATCCTGGAAGGATATTGACCTCATACCATCAGTAGAGGATGCCTGGTTGCTCTTTAAAAGTGCTTGCCTCACCATCTTAAATAAGCATGCCCCATTCAAAAAATGTAGAACTAAGAACAGATATAGCCATTGGTTCACCCCAGACTTGACTGCCCTTGACCAGCACAAAAACATCCTGTGGCGTTCTGCATTAGCATTGAATAGCCCCCGTGATATGCAACTTTAAAGTTGTATTGTCAATCTTGTTTTGTATTTAACGCCACTTTAACTGTGTACATGACACTGCAACAAAATTTCCCCATGGGGACAATAAAGTAAGTAAGTAAGTAACTTTTCAGGGAAGTCAGGAACCAATACACACAGTTAGTTAGGAAAGCAAAGGCTAGCTTTTTCCAACAGAAATGTGCATCCTGTAGCTCTAACTCCAAAACGTTATGGGACACTGTAAAGTCCATGGAGAATAAGAGCACCTCCTCCCAGCTGCCCACTGCACTGAGGGTAGGAAACACTGTCACCACTGATAATTTTCAATAAGCATTTTTGTACGCCTGGCATAGCTTTCGACCTGGGTACCCCTATCCCGGCCAGCAGCTCTGCACCCCCTGCAGCAACTTCCCCAAATACTCCGGTACATTTACATTACATTTAAGTCATTTAGCAGACGCTCTTATCCAGAGCGACTTACAAATTGGTGCATTCACCTTATGACATCCAGTGGAACAGCCACTTTACAATAGTGCATCAAGATCTTTTAAGGGGGGGGGGAGGGGGTCAGAAGGATTGCTTTATCCTATCCTAGGTATTCCTTAAAGAGGTGGGGTTTCAGGTGTCTCCGGAAGGTGGTGATTGACTCCGCTGTCCTGGCGTCGTGAGGGAGTTTGTTCCACCATTGGGGGGCCAGAGCAGCGAACAGTTTTGACTGGGCTGAGCGGGAACTGTACTTCCTCAGTGGTAGGGAGGCGAGCAGGCCAGAGGTGGATGAACGCAGTGCCCTTGTTTGGGTGTAGGGCCTGATCAGAGCCTGGAGGTACTGAGGTGCCGTTCCCCTCACACCTCCGTAGGCAAGCACCATGGTCTTGCAGCGGATGCGAGCTTCAACTGGAAGCCAGTGGAGAGAGCGGAGGAGCGGGGTGACGTGAGAGAACTTGGGAAGGTTGAACACCAGACGGGCTGCGGCGTTCTGGATGAGTTGTAGGGGTTTAATGGCACAGGCAGGGAGCCCAGCCAACAGCGAGTTGCAGTAATCCAGACGGGAGATGACAAGTGCCTGGATTAGGACCTGCGCCGCTTCCTGTGTGAGGCTGGGTCGTACTCTGCGGATGTTGTAGAGCATGAACCTACAGGAACGGGCCACCGCCTTGATGTTTGTTGAGAACGACAGGGTGTTGTCCAGGATCACGCCAAGGTTCTTAGCGCTCTGGGAGGAGGACACAATGGAGTTGTCAACCGTGATGGCGAGATCATGGAACGGGCAGTCCTTCCCCGGAAGGAAGAGCAGCTCCGTCTTGCCGAGGTTCAGCTTGAGGTGGTGATCCGTCATCCACACTGATATATCTGCCAGACATGCAGAGATGCGATTCGCCACCTGGTCATCAGAAGGGGGAAAGGAGAAGATTAATTGTGTGTCGTCTGCATAGCAATGATAGGAGAGACCATGTGAGGTTATGACAGAGCCAAGTGACTTGGTGTATAGCGAGAATAGGAGAGGGCCTAGAACAGAGCCCTGGGGGACACCAGTGGTGAGAGCGCGTGGTGAGGAGACAGATTCTCGCCACGCCACCTGGTAGGAGCGACCTGTCAGGTAGGATGCAATCCAAGCGTGGGCCGCGCCGGAGATGCCCAACTCGGAGAGGGTGGAGAGGAGGATCTGATGGTTCACAGTGTCGAAGGCAGCCGATAGGTCTAGAAGGATGAGAGCAGAGGAGAGAGAGTTAGCTTTAGCAGTGCGGAGCGCCTCCGTGATACAGAGAAGAGCAGTCTCAGTTGAATGACTAGTCTTGAAACCTGACTGATTTGGATCAAGAAGGTCATTCTGAGAGAGATAGCAGGAGAGCTGGCCAAGGACGGCACGTTCAAGAGTTTGAGAGAAAAGAAAGAAGGGATACTGGTCTGTAGTTGTTGACATCGGAGGGATCGAGTGTAGGTTTTTTCAGAAGGGGTGCAACTCTCGCTCCCTTGAAGACGGAAGGGACGTAGCCAGCGGTCAGGGATGAGTTGATGAGCGAGGTGAGGTAAGGGAGAAGGTCTCCGGAAATGGTCTGGAGAAGAGAGGAGGGGATAGGGTCAAGCGGGCAGGTTGTTGGGCGGCCGGCCGTCACAAGACGCGAGATTTCATCTGGAGAGAGAGGGGAGAAAGAGGTCAGAGCACAGGGTAGGGCAGTGTGAGCAGAACCAGCGATGTCGTTTGACTTAGCAAACGAGGATCGGATGTCGTCGACCTTTTCAAAATGGTTGACGAAGTCATCTGCAGAGAGGGAGGAGGGGGGGGGGGGGGAGGAGGATTCAGGAGGGAGGAGAAGGTGGCAAAGAGCTTCCTAGGGTTAGAGGCAGATGCTTGGAATTTAGAGTGGTAGAAAGTGGCTTTAGCAGCAGAGACAGAAGAGGAAAATGTAGAGAGGAGGGAGTGAAAGGATGCCAGGTCCGCAGGGAGGCGAGTTTTCCTCCATTTCCGCTCGGCTGCCCGGAGCCCTGTTCTGTGAGCTCGCAATGAGTCGTCGAGCCACGGAGCGGGAGGGGAGGACCGAGCCGGCCTGGAGGATAGGGGACATAGAGAGTCAAAGGATGCAGAAAGGGAGGAGAGGAGGGTTGAGGAGGCAGAATCAGGAGATAGGTTGGAGAAGGTTTGAGCAGAGGGGAGAGATGATAGGATGGAAGAGGAGAGAGTAGCGGGAGAGAGAGAGCGAAGGTTGGGACGGCGCGATACCATCCGAGTAGGGGCAGTGTGGGAAGTGTTGGATGAGAGCGAGAGGGAAAAGGATACAAGGTAGTGGTCGGAGACTTGGAGGGGAGTTGCAATGTGGTTAGTGGAAGAACAGCATCTAGTAAAGATGAGGTCAAGCGTATTGCCTGCCTTGTGAGTAGGGGGGGAAGGTGAGAGGGTGAGGTCAAAAGAGGAGAGGAGTGGAAAGAAGGAGGCAGAGAGGAATGAGTCAAAGGTAGACGTGGGGAGGTTAAAGTCGCCCAGAACTGTGAGAGGTGAGCCGTCCTCAGGAAAGGAGCTTATCAAGGCATCAAGCTCATTGATGAACTCTCCGAGGGAACCTGGAGGGCGATAAATGATAAGGATGTTAAGCTTGAAAGGGCTGGTAACTGTGACAGCATGGAATTCAAAGGAGGCGATAGACAGATGGGTAAGGGGAGAAAGAGAGAATGACCACTTGGGAGAGATGAGGATCCCGGTGCCACCACCCCACTGACCAGCTGCTCTCGGGGTGTGCGAGAACACGTGGGCGGACGAAGAGAGAGCAGTAGGAGTAGCAGTGTTATCTGTGGTGATCCATGTTTCCGTCAGTGCCAAGAAGTCGAGGGACTGGAGGGAGGCATAGGCTGAGATGAACTCTGCCTTGTTGGCCGCAGATCGGCAGTTCCAGAGGCTACCGGAGACCTGGAACTCCACGTGGGTCGTGCGCGCTGGGACCACCAGATTAGGGTGGCCGCGGCCACGCGGTGTGAAGCGTTTGTATGGTCTGTGCAGAGAGGAGAGAACAGGGATAGACAGACACATAGTTGACAGGCTACAGGAGAGGCTACGCTAATGCAAAGGAGATTGGAATGACAAGTGGACTACACGTCTCGAATGTTCAGAAAGTTAAGCTTACGTAGCAAGAATCTTATTGACTAAAATGATTAAACTGATACAGTACTGCTGAAGTAGGCTAGTTGGCAGTGGCTGCGTTGTTGACACTACACTAATCAAGTCGTTCCGTTGAGTGTAATAGTTTCTACAGTGCTGCTACAGTGCTGCTATTCGGTGGCTAGCTGGCTAGCTAGCAGTGTTGATTACGTTGCGTTGCGTTAAAAGAACGACAATAGCTGGCTAGCTAACCTAGAAAATCGCTCTAGACTACACAATTATCTTTGATACAAAGACGGCTATGTAGCTAGCTATGTAGCTAGCTACGATCAAACAAATCAAACCGTTGTACTGTAATGAAATGAAAATGTGATACTACCTGTGGAGCAAGCGGAATGCGACCGGGTTGTTGAGTGCGGAAGTTCTATTCGGTAGACGTTGGCTAGCTGTTGGCTAGCTAGCAGTGTTTCCTACGTTAAGGACGACAAATAGCTGGCTAGCTAACCTCGGTAAATTAAGATAATCACTCTAAAACTACACACTCTGAACTACCCAATTATCTTGGATACGAAGACAGCAAAGACAACTATGTAGCTAGCTAACACTACACTAATCAAGTCGTTCCGTTGAGTGTAATAGTTTCTACAGTGCTGCTATTCGGTAGACGGTGGACGTTTGCTAGCTTGCTAGCTGGCTAGCTGCTGGGCAGATAGCAGTGTAGACTGCGTTAGGACGACGAAATACGATAATTACGCAATTATATGATAGTCTCGGTAATGTGTTTTCTGACCTTCCCTTGGTCGTATTTTCGCGGGGCAGAAATCTCTGAGACCAATTGGTACACTCTGATTTAACCCCCCAAGATATTCCTGAACAACGTCTATTTGCGCCCCTACTGGATGGAAATTATAAGTGTAATGGCTGTGCCCAGGGACATCGATCCCAATCAAAGGTGTTATTACGTGCTCCACTAAGGCAGTTATTTATCTTATAACTTGTCCTTGTGGTAAAAATTATGTGGGTAAAACAAAGCGTGAATTAAAAGTACGTATCTCAGAGCATCGTAGCACCATTAGGTGCAAAAACTTGACCTACCCAGTTGCGGCCCACTTTTTGGAGGCAGGCCACTCGATTTCATCTTTGCGTTATATTGGCATCGAACATGTCACCCTCCCTAGGAGAGGGGGTGACCTTGATAATTTATTGTTAAGACGAGAGGCTGCTTGGATATTTAATTTAAAGACCCCTGCTCCCTTTGTTCTTAACGTGGACTTTGATCTGAAGCCATTCTTGTGATTGTTGTGATTGTTGTGACTTTGCCATTGTGGTTGTTTGTAGGCTTGTGTGGTCTTTAGTGAGTCTATGATCGTATGCTATCCATTTGTATTTATTGTATGTTGCTCATTCTATGCCGTTTTAATATGAGAAATTAACCAATGATATTAGGCCACTGTTGGCCATGATTACAGACACCTGTGTGTCTTGACACTATATATAAACGAGACAACCCGCAGTGTCTGTGATTGTACCCTGATGAAGACAGCTTGCCTGTCGAAACGTTGGTAAATGAAATATTTTTGCATCTGAGCTCCTAGAGTGTGCGGCTCTCCTTTATTTTCAGGTATTACTTTAGGTGACAGTTTCCTTACGTTGATCGTATTATGATCGTATTATGCAGCTAGTACAGCTTCCTTTTTAGGTTCAGAAGTCTGTTCAATTACTAAATTGTAACTCTCTCTCTCTCTCTACTCTGTTTATTTCCCCCTACTCTCCTGTCTTCCAGGTCTCCATCAAGGCATTGTGGCCTGAGGATCAAACTACAGAATTTCCTGAGGAGGATGAAGCACAATGTACTGTAAACCGAGAAGACGAAGAGCAGAGAAGAAGAAGACTGTATTTGACCATTTCAGAGTAGGAGATACTCATTGAGTAATGAAGATAATTCACCAAACAGGACCGACCGGTGATTTTCCATAATGAAGCAAGATTGAACCAATTATTAATATGCTTTGGGTTTGATTGACTTTGGGTATGTGTAATGTTCTCAGTCAACTTACCTGGTAAAATAAGGATTAAATTATAATATTAATAATAAAGGATGGATTGGGGGAGGGAATAAAAAATACGATTTTAAATGGATTGAGGATGAAAGAAAGATGAAGGAAGTTATGGAAGGAAGGAAGGAAGTTATGGAAGGAAGGAAGGAAGTTATGGAAGGAAGGAAGGAAGTTATGGAAGGAAGTTATGGAAGGAAGGAAGGAAGTAAGTTATGGAAGGAAGGAAGGAAGTTATGGACGGACGGACAGACAGATAGAGGGGTGAAGGTTAGAGACTGTATGCTGTACAATGTGTGCCGTTTACAATACAATATACTGTGAACAATGTTTCTAATAGGTGTTTAATGATTTGATAAAAGGTGTATTACTGCGTGAAGGGAAGTGGATGTGTAGTATTTATTGTTACATCATTTAGAACAGTTTCATATTGCAGAGTCTTGTTTTTATCAATGTAATTGTCTGCATCATTTCCAATCCCCCATATAAGGGAAGTGGGATTTGTTCATCCTCATTTGACATGTTTTATTTATCTGTTCTGTTTGAAGAGCATGTTTTTATACTGGAATTATATTTATTGGTTAATAAATACATCCACTTTAAAATAACCCTGTCTTAGAGTTGTGAAATTGCTTATTATTATCATTACATTAGGAAAGTAACTGTCCGATATCCAACTATTTATGGCCCCCAAATAGAGTTGTGGGTGTTAATCCACTACACATTCTACCCTACTATTTCCTACAACACAAAACAAACCCAAAACATTCCACTATCCTTGGTTGTGGTGTGTGCAGTACATGACTGAAATCCCTCTCTGTCGTCATCATGTTTCAGAGAACCCTGTACGCATTCTAGCATATGAGATTCCCTAAAAACACATCAGTTCGATAAAGCCATGACCAAAATGTACTTTTTCGTAAAAGGTTAGGAGAATTTACACAGCAGGTTAGGAGAGTTAACGTTGTTGGTTAGGAGAATGAGGTTAAGGTTAGGAAAAGGCTTAGGGTTAGCGAGAATGCTCTCCTAACCAGCTAGAAAAGTCACTTCTGGTCGTAGCTGTATCGAGGTGGTGTGTTTTTAGTAAGTCCTTCTGTGATTGGTGGAACTCATGTCTGTTTTGTTTGTGTACGTTTCAATACATGGTGTGAGTTATTGCATTGGTCACTAGGCTGTCTTGAAACCATGAAAATGACCTTCTTGATCCAAATCAGTCAGGTTTCAAGACTAGTCACTCAACTGAGACTGCTCTTCTCTGTATCACGGAGGCGCTCCGCACTGCTAAAGCTAACTCTCTCTCCTCTGCTCTCATCCTTCTAGACCTATCGGCTGCCTTCGATACTGTGAACCATCAGATCCTCCTCTCCACCCTCTCCGAGTTGGGCATCTCCGGCGCGGCCCACGCTTGGATTGCGTCCTACCTGACAGGTCGCTCCTACCAGGTGGCGTGGCGAGAATCTGTCTCCTTACCACGCGCTCTCACCACTGGTGTCCCCCAGGGCTCTGTTCTAGGCCCTCTCCTATTCTCGCTATACACCAAGTCACTTGGCTCTGTCATAACCTCACATGGTCTCTCCTATCATTGCTATGCAGACGACACACAATTAATCTTCTCCTTTCCCCCTTCTGATGACCAGGTGGCGAATCGCATCTCTGCATGTCTGGCAGACATATCAGTGTGGATGACGGATCACCACCTCAAGCTGAACCTCGGCAAGACGGAGCTGCTCTTCCTCCCGGGGAAGGACTGTCCGTTCCATGATCTCGCCATCACGGTTGACAACTCCATTGTGTCCTCCTCCCAGAGCGCTAAGAACCTTGGCGTGATCCTGGACAACACCCTGTCGTTCTCCACTAACATCAAGGCGGTGGCCCGTTCCTGTAGGTTCATGCTCTACAACATCCGCAGAGCACGACCCTGCCTCACACAGGAAGCGGCGCAGGTCCTAATCCAGGCACTTGTCATCTCCCGTCTGGATTACTGCAACTCGCTGTTGGCTGGGCTCCCTGCCTGTGCCATTAAACCCCTACAACTCATCCAGAACGCCGCAGCCCGTCTGGTGTTCAACCTTCCCAAGTTCTCTCACGTCACCCCGCTCCTCCGCTCTCTCCACTGGCTTCCAGTTGAAGCTCGCATCCGCTACAAGACCATGGTGCTTGCCTACGGAGCTGTGAGGGGAACGGCACCTCAGTACCTTCAGGCTCTGATCAGGCCCTACACCCAAACAAGGGCACTGCGTTCATCCACCTCTGGCCTGCTCGCCTCCCTACCACTGAGGAAGTACAGTTCCCGCTCAGCCCAGTCAAAACTGTTCGCTGCTCTGGCCCCCCAATGGTGGAACAAACTCCCTCACGACGCCAGGACAGCGGAGTCAATCACCACCTTCCGGAGACACCTGAAACCCCACCTCTTCAAGGAATACCTAGGATAGGATAAAGCAATCCTTCTGCCCCCCCCCCCCCCCCCTTAAAAGATCTAGATGCACTATTGTAAAGTGGCTGTTCCACTGGATGTCATAAGGTGAATGCACCAATTTGTAAGTCGCTCTGGATAAGAGCGTCTGCTAAATGACTTAAATGTAAATGTAAATGAAAAAGCTCTTCAAATAGACAGACAGGTTGTGTCTGAAATGGCCCCTATTCCCTATATAGTATACCACTAATGACCAGGGACAGATAGTACAGTATATAGTATACTACTTTTGACCAGGGACCGGATAGTACAGTAATGACCAGGGACCGGCTAGTACAGTATATAGTATACTACTTTTGACCAGGGCCCGACTAGCACAGTATATAGTATACTACTAGTGACCAGGGACCGGCTAGTACAGTATATAGTATGCTACTAATGACCAGGGACCGGCTAGTGCAGTATATAGTATACTACTAATGACCAGGGACCGGATAGTACAGTATATGGTATACTACTTTTGACCACGGCCCATCTAGTACAGTGTATAGTACTTTTGACCAGGGCCCATCTAGTACAGTATATAGTATACTACTTCAACCAGGGACCGGCTAGTAAAGTATATAGTATACTACTTTTGAGTAGGGTCCGGATAGTGCAGTATATAGTATAGTACTTTTGACCAGGGACCGGCTAGTACAGTATATAGTATACTACTTTTGAGTAGGGTCCGGATAGTGCAGTATATAGTATAGTACTTTTGACCAGGGACCGGCTAGTACAGTATATAGTATACTACTTTTGAGTAGGGTCCGGATAGTACAGTATATAGTATAGTACTTTTGACCAGGGCCCGGCTAGTGCAGTATATAGTATACTACTTTTGAGTAGGGTCCGGATAGTGCAGTATATAGTATAGTACTTTTGACCAGGGACCGGCTAGTACAGTATATAGTATACTACTAATGACCAGGGCCCGGCTAGTACAGTATATAGTATACTACTTTTGACCAGGGCCCGGATAGTGCAGTATATAGTATACTACGTTTGACAAGGGACCGGCTAGTACAGTATATAGTATACTACTTCAACCAGGGACCGGATAGTACAGTATATAGTATACTACTTTTGACCAGGGCCCGGCTAGTACAGTATATAGTATAGTACTTTTGACCAGGGCCCGGCTAGTGCAGTATATAGTATACTACTAATGACCAGGGCCCGGCTAGTACAGTATATAGTATACTACTTTTGACCAGGGACTGAATAGTACATTATACTGTACAGGGAATAGCATGCAATTTCAGACAGACGGCGACATGAGTTGACACGTCTTGGGTTGTGTTTGTTGTCAGTCAACCCATGAGCCAATCAGTTCAGTCCGGCTTCGTGAGTCTCCCTAACTGTGGTTATACAGGGATTTAGAGACCAATATGTTTAAACATCCAATGGACTTAGCTGACTAGTATAGCAACAACACAACAGTCTATATAGACCCTAATGAGGAGACAACAGTCTATATAGACCCTAATGAGGAGACAACAGTCTATATAGACCCTAATGAGGAGACAACAGTCTATATAGACCCTAATGAGAAGACAACTGTCTATATAGACCCTAATGAGGAGACAACAGTCTATATAGACCCTAATGAGGAGACAACAGTCTATATAGACCCTAATGAGAAGACAACAGTCTATATAGACCCTAATGAGAAGACAACAGTCTATATAGACCCTAATGAGGAGACAACAGTCTATATAGACCCTAATGAGGAGACAACAGTCTATATAGACCATAATGAGGAGACAACAGTCTATATAGACCATAATGAGAAGACAACAGTCTATATAGGCCATAATGAGAAGACAACAGTCTATATAGACCCTAATGAGGAGACAACAGTCTATATAGACCATAATGAGAAGACAACAGTCTATATAGACCCTAATGAGGAGACAACAGTCTATATAGACCATAATGAGAAGACAACAGTCTATATAGGCCATAATGAGGAGACAACAGCCCTGTATATATAAACTTTGTTTAATATGTATAATAATTGATATAATAATTGATATAATAATTGATAATTGTAGCCTTGAGGTGTCTATCAGAGAAGTAGGCAGCTCTGTTGTCCCTGTGTGTGTCCCAATTGCTACCCTATTCCATATGTAGTGCACTCCTTTTGACCAGAGCCTTTGCCTTTAAAGTAGTGCACTATGTAGGGAATAGGGTTCCATTTGGGACAAAGTCCCTGTGTTACCAAACAGGGCTGACGGTAGAGCTGGTTACCGTCCCTGGCTAGCAGAATTACTCATCATTTACTGTCATTTAGCTCACGTTGTTTTAGTGTGCAGCTTACTCATTACTTCAGGAAGCAGAAAAATAACAATTAGAAACTATCAGAAGACTTTGACAAAGCTCTTTCAGTCTCTTGTTCTGGCCCTTTAATGATAGGAATTCATTTGGGAGATACATCCACATTTCCTGCTTAATTATGTGACGATTTTAAAGAACAAATGTTTGGTGGTTCTTTTTACTTTGTGTTTGTTTGTGTGTCTGTTGTGCGTGTTTGGCTCTTAGCTGACATTGGGAATAGACAGGTGTGAATCACCTGGAATTTCCAGTTGAACAAATAGTAGAGCCGTCACAAATTATGATTTCATAATCAATCCGGTTTATTTCCAAGTTTCAACAGGGAGACTGTTTTCTAATTGACTGGTTGGGAGGTTGTTTACAAGGTTTCCACTGAACTTGTGACTTGATTTGATTAGAAACACGTGACTTTAAAACAATAACAACACAGCAGCCTGAAACTCTCCTGATTGGTGTTTCATTCATCCATCAAGTCATCAGATTTCTATGGTAAAACTACTGGACAGCCCACTCACTCATTAACACCTGACATTTCCATGGAGTCCTGGGATCCATATAAACTATAACAAACGTCATCATTTTACATTACATTTACATTTTAGTCATTTAGCAGACGCTCTTATCCAGAGCGACTTACAGTAGAGTGCATACATTTTATATACTGAGCCAAGGATATCCCTACCAGCCAAACCCTCCCTAACGACGCTATGCCAATTGTGCGTCGCCCCACGGACCTCCCGGTTGCGACAGAGCCTGGGCGCGAACCCAGAGACTCTGGTGGCGCAGCTAGCACTGCGATGCAGTGCCCTAGACCACTGCGCCACCCGGGAGGCCCAAGATACACTTGTTTAACAAGCAAAGTGTAATTTTCACCTAATTCTCTCATTCTGAAAATTAACCACATACTGTAGAGGGAAAACATTAGTTCACAGATAATATTTTGTTCGTTAGCTAACTATAACTAGTTAACATTTCACACAGTGCAGGGCCCAGTAAGCAACTAACACGTAATTTGAGGAACGGCAAGGAGTCGTATGTTACCAGTTAATACTATAGCGAATTGGTTAGGTTACTAATGTTAGCTCATCTGATGTTGTAACGTTAGCTAGTTAATACTGTAGCGAATTGGTTAGGTTACTAATGTTAGCTCATCTGATGTTGTAACGTTAGCTAGTTAATACTGTAGCGAATTGGTCATCCACAATATACAGGTATACCATATACTGTAAGATAAGTGAGTCATTAAAGGGTTAAGGAGAAGTTCAACAACTGCTTCCATTGAACTGTGTCACTGTCTCTAATCTATAAGAGTTATGGCTTCATCTGAAATGATTCTGTACATAAATACTACAATAACCAGGAACGTAATACAGTATACCACCCAAGCTTATTTTATACTGTCTATTTTATTGTATATTTTACCTGTTATTGATGTGAATGCCTTGTCTATACTTTGTATGGTACATTATGTGCAGTGATCTGTATTGCGTTGTAAAAAATGTATAAATTGTCTTTACCTGTTCACCAATTGTCATGACATTACATAGATCTACACTATGTTTTGTTGACTTTTACCAATTTACCTTTAGTATTCAAATGTTGCTGATACATTGATCTGACTGCTATAGTTCATACATAAAACTATAATATGGCATATTGTAATGAAGTGGTCAACAACCGGTCCATCACGATCAACTGGTCGATCTCAAAGACATTCCTTTTCAATCACCAAACATTTCTGTAGAAAAGACAACTATAAAGTCAGTGATAAAGGCTTGCGCTCCTTATTTTTTTATTTGTGTTGCGCTGTTGGTGGTAGATGTACTTAATTCAGAAGCCCTGCAAAATGTTCCCATTTTTAACCATTTAATTTGTCTGAAACTGCAAACTATGCCTACCCGACGGACTGTGAGATCTGTGGCTAAATCGTGTGTGCCTACTGCACTGGCCAATCAGATAGCTCAGATCACTGTGCCTACAGAGCTTCCAAAACCCTGGCCAAAGCAAAGCTTGATACTAGCCTACGTAAGATATTTTTTATTTTACCCTCTTTTTCTCCGCAATTTTCTCCTCAATCGCTGCAACTCCCCAATGGACTCAGGAGGGAAAGGTTGAGTCATGCATCCTCTGAAACATGACCCGCCCACACCAATGTGTCAGAGGAAACACTGTTCACCTGACTACCGAGGTCCGCCCTGCCCGCCACAAGGAGTTGCTAGAGCGCGATGAACCAAGTAAAGCCCCCCAGCCAAACCCTCCCCTAACCCGGACACCGCTGGGCCAATTGTGCGCCGCCAGATGGGACACCCAATCACGGCCGGTCGTGATACAAGCCTACATAAGATTTAAGAACTTTTAAAACCATGACCACAGAGAAACTGTCAAAGAATACAGCAAAGGGCTGCTGTTTTTATGAGTGAGTTCATGTAAAAACATTTATTCAGCGCAGTCAACACTGTTTTATTCAACACTATTACAAAACACGCTTCTCCCTACTTCCACTCGTACTACAGCGCCAATGAATGAAAAGTAAAGTATATCATTAGCCCTGCATTTTCATTATTCAAATCAAAATCAAATGTTATTGGTCACATACATATATTTAGCAGATGTTATTGCAGGTGCAGTGAAACGCTTGTAATGCTCGTATTATTAGCAGCTCCTCGTGTATATTTTAATATCAAGGAATATTTAACTTTCTCTGGTCATAGGAACAACATGAATTTGTGCATGAGGCAGATGCGGTGCGACTCATGTTTCGCAATCAGGTGGAAGAAGGTGTCACCTCTCTCAGTCTCACGGTTGGAAAGGAAGGAGAGAGCAGGGACCGTGAGCGGCAGACCCTCTGCTGTTTTTCCCTCCCTCTGCAGAGACTAATGTCGTGTTCAAAACAACTGGGAACTCGGAAATCTATGACTTCAATGCGTTCAAGACAACTGGAAACTTTGAAAGAAACAAGATCCGACTGGGAAAAATCGTTTTGAACAGTCATCCAACTCAAAATACCAAGTCGGCAACTCTGGCATTTTTCTAGACAACCAATTGTCCAACCTAAAGATCACTGATGTCATGATTTGACCTCATTTTTTTCAGAGTTCCCAGTTGTATTGAAACTACATGCCCATCAGATGCAGGTACCATCAGCCATGTAAAATAAAAAAGCAATGTTTTCTTCAGTTTGTGTCATCTGGTTGATACTTACAAATCTTTGAACCAAGAGGAAGATGAAGTTCTGACTGACCCAAGTTGCGGCTCTGCGCAGATTAATTGAAAATTGCTTCCTGGATTTTAATGAAAAAATGACCAATATCATTGGGAGATATTAGTCTAGGTAAATATTTTAGCAACGTAATCTTATCGAGATTTTAACTACAAGGGCTATTGCAGTGATTGAAGGCACCGGTGGTGTCTTTCGAAGGTATATATGATGTGATATGATATTTATGAAATGGGGTTTCTATGGGAGAGGGAGAAGTAGAATTCGCTGATGAGCTAAACTAAATACTTATCCAACCAACCTAAAAACTGTCTCTGGTGAAGGCTAATGCCACGGAATAAGTTCTAGTGAGATTAAACATATTTTTTGATGAACCTCCCCTGTAACATAGTTGATGAAAACATTAAAGAAGGCAATACAACAGTTTACATTTCAAGATACTACTTTATGAACAAAGCATTTATCTAAACGTGAATCTGAGAGTTAGGCAGAGAACATCTAATATACTATACTTAGAAAGGGGGGAGAAAGATAGAAGGGGAGAGTGACAAAGTGAGGGAGACAGAGAGAGAAAGAAAGAGATAAGAGTTGTATAGTTACCACTAGTGCTGGGGGATAGGACTACATCCATCATCAATGGCGACTTATGTGACAATGTCAAAAACACTGTGTTGTTAAATTTGAGGCCGACTTGAGAAATTCTGTTTTTAGAAACTTTTTACAATCACCGGATAATGATGTTAATAATCTATACATATGTGTTCTGCAAAGTCCTAATATCGGTAACAATAATGGTTTTGTCCGAATACTCGGCACACCCCTATCAAAGACATACTGGGGATGATTGTGCTAACAAGGCAAGGTTTTTTTAGAACAGGTGCACACAAACTGGAGGTCGGAGCCAATCCTAATATTAAAATACTGTATTGATTGCATGTAATTAAAAAAAATATATTCTAATATACAAAAAACTAAGTTTCTGTCCGTCACAAAGGAAAGTTTGAATACATTGTTGATAACTACTACAGTACTGTACAAAGAGAACATTTTGACCACAGCTTTTGACCACTCCCAAAATGGAACTGGCAAAGTGGAACTGGCTTATTTTTTAAATGTATTTCATTCAAGTTATTGTTTTATGATGTTTTACAGCTGGAACTGGCAGAGGGTGTTAAACTCCAGGCAAACATTATCAATCGACTGAGCAAAGAACCATCAAAGTGCATTTCTGTTTAAAACTACTAATATAGTGGTTTCGTCAGATAGCATAGAGATGATGACTTGGAATGAAATAATAAAGTCATCAGATGAAACAAATTAATGTAATTTACACAACAAATATTTTATTAAAGTAAAGTAATGTGAATAAATAATAGTTAATAACTAATAAGCAGTCACTACCATCATGGGACTTTTATGAATCATTTTATTCTGTGTTGTTACAGCATTCAACCCTCATAATGCATAGTGTACTTAATGTTTTTCTTTTAAATCTCAATCAAAAACCGTGATTATTTTTTAATAATCGAACCGAAACAAACCTCAAAAAGTATTAATTTCTCATCACTATTGTTTTTTAAAGTTCTTTATAATGTTGAAATAAACATGTCTCCAACACCCCATATTACACAATTACAAACTGAAAATCTTTGTGTGTACATTGTACAGTTAATTGGTTAGAGAGACTCAAATACATTTGTACATATCCACTGTATATGGTCATGGCTAGAAGGGATCCATCTTTTGTCAAATTAACGCCACAAGTGGCTGTTCTTTGCATTTTAACTCAACCTATCTCTCCTAACCTGCTAAGTGAATTCTCTTAACCTGATGCTTAAGTTCCCATAACCTGCTACGAAAAGTCAATTCTGACATTCATTTTACAAAAGCTGGTTCCTTGCTAGTCCCTTCTAGCCTGATTCAGTCATGTCTTTGGTCACGTTCGCATGGATCAAACAAAAACACCTTAATGATTGGTTGAAAATAGAGCCTCCCACAATACAGGATGAAGTTGGTGAAGAGCAACTGCAGACATTTGCAGTCGACTGCAGCAAAGTTTATGGATATACTGAAAAGATACACGTCTCTCCGCCCTAACAATGGGAGTCGTTGTACACAGTGGCACGCTGTCTAGCTCCCGCATATACTTTCTTTGGGTTAAGGGGTTGTAAGTAAGCGTTTCACGGCAAGGTCTACTCGTTGTATTTAGCGCATGTGACAAATACAACTTTATTTGGATACATCTCATTATTGTAATCCTTTTCTGAATATTCAATGAGTGTTGTTGACATCAACCACCTATATTCAATGGAGACGCTATGCTACTAGCCACATGCCATGAATGTGCATAGCCATCTCGAGACAACTCTGATAAAACACTATATCTAAAAGTTGCGTGTCCACACTCGTAACAACATAAAGCATTACGAAACTTCTATTCGATCAAATAAACCTCACGTAGCAAATAAGCCATTCATTTTATGTGGACCAAATTCAACACTGTTACATTGGCCTCCATACAAAAACTCCTTGCTTGGTGGGCGAAACAATGAAAAACGCCACCTACTGGAGGGAGAAAGATTTTCCGCTGAGTTGGGCCTTTTTAAAAAAAAATTTTTTTATTTTTATTAACAAATATCATCAAACAAAAGAGGAATAGTCACATGCAAACAAGCATACAAACACACTATTTACATTGCCAGGAATCCTAAATAAACAAATCATATTCATTAATAATACAACAAGTTTTAATTGCCCTTTTGTTTTTCATTTTTTTTCAAGTGGTGTCATATTGTTTAAACTCATTTATAAAGTGAAAAAAGTTAGGTTTTGAATTAGACCATTTGCATTTGTGAATATGAAATTTACCTAGTATTATTAGAAGTTGAATTAAATATTCTACATCTTTATCTATGTCAGAATTTCTGAAATAAATCAAACAATTGTGTCACGTTCGTCGTATGAATCGGACCAAGGCGCAGCGTGGTATGCGTACATTCTTTATTATAATAAGAATGAACACTGAACAAACTAACCAAAATAACACGTGAAGCTATACAAAACGAGTGCTGACAGGCAACTACACATAGACAAGAACCCACGAACACCAAAGGTTAAATGGCTACCTAAATATGATCCCCAATCAGAGACAAAGATAAACAGCTACCTCTGATTGGGAACCATATCAGGCCACCATAGACATACAAATCATCTAGAACTACAAAAATCTAGACATCCAAAAAACCCTAGACAATACAAAAACTAATGTACCCACCCTAGTCACACCCTGACCTAACCAAAATATAAAGAAAACAGATATCTCAGGTCAGGGCGTGACAAATTGCATATTCTTTTGGGGTTGTTGGAATTTTAAACTTACCAGGAAATTCCCCATGTGAGTAGATATCCATCCTCATTCAGTAACTGTACAATAAAACCAGTTACAGAAAAAAAGACATTTTTAAATCATAAATCTTTGTTGTTCCTTATAAAGTATCTGTGAGGGGAAACATGGTGTTTATACGCTAACATCCCAACTTGACTGGGATTTTATCCACATCAAAGTTACATCGAAGCAAAAATTCTAAACCACCAACAGAGTCAAATAAATACTTAAGGAAGACATTAAGGAAGCAAATTGGATGCAGTCTATCACAGTGCCATCTGTTTTGTCACCAAAGCCCCATATACTACCCACCACTGCGACCTGTACACTCTCGTCGCCAAACCCACTGGCTCCAGGTTATCTACAAGACCCTGCTAGGTAAAGTCCCCCCTTATCTCAGCTCGCTGGTCACCATAGCAGCACCCACCTGTAGCACGCGCTCCAGCAGGTATTTCTCTCTGGTCACCCCCAAAACCAATTCTTCCTTTGGCCGCCTCTCCTTCCAGTTCTCTGCTGCCAATGACTGGAACGAACTACAAAAATCTCTGAGTGGAAACACTTATCTCCCTCACTAGCTTTAAGCACCAGCTGTCAGAGCAGCTCACAGATTACTGCACCTGTACATAGCCCATCTATAATTTAGCCCAAACAACTACCTCTCCCCCTACTGTATTTATTTATTTTGCTCCTTTGCACCCCATTATTTCTATCTCTACTTTGCACATTCTTCCACTGCAAATCTACCATTCCAGTGTTTACCTTGCTATATTGTATTTACTTCGCCACCATGGCCTTTTTTTTTGCCTTTACATCACCTCATTTGCTCACATTGTATATAGACTTATTTTTCTACTGTATTATTGACTGTATGCTTGTTTTACTCCATGTGTAACTCTGTGTTGTTGTATGTGTCGAACTGCTTTGCTTTATCTTGGCCAGGTCGCAATTGTAAATGAGAACTTGTTCTCAACTTGCCTACCTGGTGAAATAAAAAATAAAAAAAGTGTTGTAATTGCCATTATTACATTTAAAAAAAAATAATAAATAATAAAATCGGCCGATTAATCGGTATCGGCTTTTTTTTGGGTCCTCCAATAATCGGTATTGGCGTTGAAAAATCATAAATCGGTCGACCTCTACTTGAAACATAGCAAGAATGAAAGGAATCAATTTATCATTGAATGCTTTATAAAACTTGATTATTACACCATCATTTCCAGGGGACCTATTGTCCTTAAGGCTTTTAATAGTCTTTTATCTCAATTTCAGATAACTAGTCACAAAAATCCCTGAAATCATTATCTATCTTCTTAGCAATGTTGGCTACATTGTCTAAGAAAAGATCCATATTGGAAGTTGACTGGGCTGATGTATACAGATTCTGATAAAACTGGGCAACATGCTGAGAGATTTCTTTTGGATTTTCTTTGGGAGTATTATTAATCATTAATGTACATATGGAAGTCTTTTCGCCTGCCCTTTTTTCTAAATTAAAGAAATATTTTGTATTTTTCTCTCCCTCTTCCATCCATTTTCGTCTTGATCTTACAAACGCTCCCCGGGCCTTTTCCTCGTAGATACAGTCTAACTGCATTTGCAATGATGATAGCTCCAGTAATTCCTGATTAGTTAGTTCACTTTTTTTTTGTATAATCCATTATTCCCTTTATGATGTCATATTCTTTCTCTCTCTTGGCACGAGCAATTTCTTTCCCCATTGAAATAGCCAAAAGCCTTAATCAAATTGCATTAGCTCCCAGTAACTTCCAAACGTATTCATAACACAGGCACAATTCCAGTATTTATCAATAATTCCTGCTACTTCCATTTTAAATACTTCCTTCTCTAGTAAAGTCTTGTTCATTTTCCAGTAACCTTAAGTAACTTTTTGTTGTTGACAAACCATGCATATTTATCTCTATTAAGATCCCTTTGTGGTCTGTTAAAATCGATGGTTCAATCGAGACCTTGTCAGCCATATCTTCAGATATCAGCCAGAAATCAATACAGGATTGTATAGATAAATATTTGGTATAAACATAATCTTATCTGTGTTCTTATGTCTTCAAATATCTAGAACACCTAACCTAGACTTATATTCCTTATCTCACAAACAGAATTGCTATCCTTAGGAGGCCATCTATCTAGATTATCATGTAATACTGTATTAAAATCTCCACCCCATATTACTTTGGACAATGGAAATTTAGACATAATTTTACTTATTATCCTCTCAATGTCTCTAAATAAAATACAGTTACTTGACTTGTTATTGGAAGCATAAGTATTTACAACAATGAATTGAATGTGGTTGACATCTACCAATAGTATAATCCATCTCCCTGTATTATCTGCTTCATGACTGCATATATGACCCTTAAAGTTGCCTTTTAAAATAGCGACACCTGCTGACCGATTAGTACCAAATGAAAACCAAATATCATTCCTTGGAACGCGAAGCGAGGCGGCCATCTCTGTCGGCGCATTGACACTTCCAAAACGCAGTATCGGTGGAACAGGCATGAGTTTCTTGAATGAAATAAAAGTCGGCACTCTTACCCTTACAGTACAAAAATAAAGATTCCTTTTCAAAATATTACGTATTCCCCTGGCATTAATAGAAAAAACAGAAATTGACATTTACTATCACAGTGACTATATGAAGAATATTAAACTTGTATACATTCACATGAATTGGGTTCTCACAAAAAGAAAAGTTCTTACTAGTTGCAAATAAAAACAGTCCAACCACGCAAGTGGTTGACCTAAATTATATATATATTTTTTTTTAAATAAATTTGCAAATAACATTGTACCATAGATTGGTAAAACAAATAGCCATAAAGCAAACATTAAGTGTCAATGTGAATTTCCCTGCCATAAAAAAAAAATATATAAAAATATATTTAAAAAAAGGTTCACACAAACAATGCTCTTCCCTCAATAAATATAAAGTTTTATCAGATGCAAATAAAACTCAGTCCTGCACAACTCACTTGATAAATCCAGCAGTCAACAAGCTAGGAGTCAGCGTGATTTTCCCTTCCATTAACAAAAGCCTTGGCTCCCACAAAGTATGCACTTTTCCCTTCCTTCCTTCCTTGCTCTCTCAATCATCAGCCACAGACGATTCCGAGCTTCTTTGTCAAATGCTGTCAGATCCTGTAGCTGGCTCATTGATGGTTCACTTCTCAGCTTCTTTGGAAGTTGCTCCTTGGTTGGGGTATTCGGGTATGGATCACATTCACCCCCCTTTTTTACACTGCAAGCATATGAGTGAGTTTCAACAATGACTCTTTTCTCCTTTGAAGTTTCAACATCCATCATCTCAGCAACAGTTTGGTCATGTCGTGATTACATGCTACTAGCTATGAAGACGTTAACAGGCTAACTTAACTACACACGCTGAAACTTTTCAATAGCTAGCTTGTTCGTTGGAAATCGTCAAATATATATTTAAATGGTTTGATTAATTACAAAATTATTCAAAATAGCTACATTGTATGGTTAGATTCTTTTTTTTGTGAATTTTTTTTTTTGCAACTGCAGTCTAAAACTATAAACTGAGAAAACCCCCAAAATGTTCCTCACCCGTGAGTTGGGCCTCTCTCACTGCAGTCAAAACATCATGACACTAATCACATGATCACTCATTGCATCTTTAAGTGCTAAAATGTCACATTTTGCAATACAGCTTTTGTGTATTGGAAAATTAGACTATAGAGCATTTATTCTGAGATTGTTTACATAGTGAAATATTTTGGACAGATATGAAAATATATATTAGTGATTAAATGGGTTAACCTATAAGGATTACCAAATTTGATGTTCCTTTTTATTTTACATACACACAGTGACTGCCAATACAGTGTGAATTTACTCATTTCATTGCGAAGTTCATGGGTAAACAACTATTTTCAATATTTTATAATCGATTTACAATATTATATAACATCCCAAAAATATATAAATACCAAATTATCAAATAAGTGTCAACAGTGTTGGTAAAAATGTAACTTGTCTAAAGCATAATACTTTTTTTGTGTCTCTGGATTTATTAATTATTTATTTTATGTCTTTTTTGTTATGTGTGATATCTGTATATTGTTTTGTACAATGTTCGTGTAATGCAATAAAAAAAAATCAACGGATCACATTTTGTGAAGTTCATGCAATCGAAAATAGGAGCACGTCGGCAATAGTACTGTTTGTCCCTCTTGATGTGCCGTAGCATGTATACACTTCCTCAAAATAGTCTCAATTCATTCTTACGTTTTTTTGTCTTGGAGGTTTTAGTCGCGCAATTTTACATCTAACCAAGATGTTTGGCGCAGTATTTCTCAAGTGAAAACATTTGCATGAAAACTAGTCTCTCCTTCAAAGACAACAAACGTTTGGCTGAAGGATCCCTCAGACGGGGTGTAGACAACAGCTACGAACTTCCGCTTGCGCACAAACCATAGAAATTGAATGAATAGAAAGGACATGGAACATCATGGGTACACTTGCAATGGCTGCCTGGTATTGTGACGCAATAATTTACATGGTACTGTAGAATGTTAATTTAACTTATGCTAACTGATGTGGCTCCAGCAATGGAATGTATTTTATGTTATGTCCTTTGAGTTGTTAAAACAAATCACAGCCCAAATTGATGGGTACACTTCCTGCTTTGCTACTATGGGTACGCTTGCAATGGCCGCCAGTCCACCCATTATGCATAATTCAATTGAATGGGGATAACCGTTCTATTCATTCTAGTGCTATGGCACGAACAGCCGGGAAAAAAACATTGCAGAAGACCAAAACGTCATAAAATGTCGTCATAATATATGCAAGAACTGTTTCGGATGGGAAGCACTACCATGATAATTTAGCGAAACAGATGGAATGTAGAACACGGGCCTGTGAACATTGTCTTCATATGAATTTGCCACTTCTGAATCAGTCGGTCGTATAGAAAAAATATTTTCTAATTGCTCGAACAGCTCTTGAATCGAGTCTAGAACTGAATTCATATTCATCCGCTTTAGATGCCTCACCAACCTCAGTCAATCAGCAACGGAGTACCCGGATGGAACTGTCATGGCCGCCGTCGCTGAACTGCAAGGCTGAAGAGAAAAGGAAGGTAAATTAATCAACATTAAGCCCTTTTTCAACTGTAGTTTTAACAGTCAAGAATGTCTTATTTCTAACCGTCTATTTCCATTATGAGGTGTTATTTCTCGAGTGGGTGTGAGCAAGCCCTATTTTGTATTCAAATAACCGGTTACACAAGTCGCAACGTAAAGTAATTATGTCAGTATCAAGGATGAAGTTGATCAGTTAAGTAACGTTAGCTAGAACAGTGGGAATTCGCAAGACAAACATTGTTTAATGATTCCTTACACTGGTTTTGTATACGTCCACGTTTCTCAAAGTTAGATAATGTAGAGGCTCTATAGATGGGTTGGTTGAGATGCGCCCAATCCATGGGGCAAAACGGATGAGGTTGGCTTAGATTGTTGACAACGTGTAAACTATATTTTGTCTCCACTGTGTATTGAAAGCATACATTTGCACAATGACCACTTGTTGTTTCTCAAATACATCGTTACAGTTGTTGATTAGTTAGCTATTGAACTAGAATTTTAGCCTTACAAGCCTTACAACTTGTATGTCAGATTAGACAATTTTGTCTAAACAACAATAGATAATTGAGTAGTAACAAGTAGGCTATGACGACTAAAGTGTAATTTCAGGTTAAAAAAAACTCCATACCAGCGGTGACCAACCTTGCGCCACAATCTACTGGGTGAGCAGACTTCTATTCCAGCCCAGCAATAGTACTCTTGATTGTCATCTCATTAGATTTGATAAATTGAATCAGGTGTGTTATTTGCTGGGCTGAAACAGAACCCTGCAAACCTCCAGCGGGGTTGGGCCTCCTCCAATTGTAATGGGTTTGTGATGTTAAACTGTATTTTTGTATACAACAATTGCTGACAGATGGGCTTACACGTATAACCCATGGCATATAGTTCCCGAGTGGCGCAGCATCTCAGTGCTATAGGAGTCACTACAGACCCTGGTTCGATCCTGGGAGTCCTATAGGGCAGCGCCAATAGGCCCAGCGTCGTTAGGGTTTGGCTGTGGTAGGCCGTCATTGTAAATAAGAATTTGTTCTTAACTGACTTGACTAGTAAAATAAATAAAAATTATAATAAATATAGGATACACCTGTCTCTTGGGACATCGCTCTTCATCTGAAAACAGGCTTTCACAGCTTTCCAGATCTTGGGACAGAAAACATCACAAAGAAACAGGCTTCATTATACTGAAATTAGACGGCACTGAATATTATGTTGCTGTTATCGCTCGGTCCTCAGTTTTCCCTTCCAGGGACTGGCACTGGAGAATCTTTTCATGATGTCCTCCCACAAAATGACCTGCCCTATCCAGTACAGTAACCTACACTCTCCCTGGAAAGAGAGACAGCTCCACTGAAAGCTGGAGCTGCAAATTCACCTTCCTTATTTTATTTGTTTATTTTGTCTATATTTAACCTTTTTAACTAGGCTGCTTCCATGGCTGTTATTTACAAATGCATTTGGAGACGTTTTAATTTACAACGATAGCTAGCTAATAGGAAGTTTGCTACCTGATGACATTTATTTCACTTAGCTAAACAGTGTACAGTTAGCTTTTTACAAAATAGTGGGAAATCTTCACTGTTTTTGGTGGTAGCAAAGCGCAGCCATCTGGATGAATGCAGACAATGAAAAAAGTTGGTTCGTCACCAGAGCGGTTTAGAATGTGTTGTGACGTTTGACTTTATCAGCAGGGCCTAAAATTCACTTTTTGTTTCACCAGCCACAGTGGCAGGTAGATGAGAACAATCTACCAGACAAAATAATTTTTTCACCGTAAATGCATAAAAAAACTGACCATGCTTTGGAGGGTTTCCAAAACAGTAAAAGTATTAGTAAGAAGTAAGGTGGTATATTGCTCAATTTCATTTTTTATTTTTACCAAAGTACCAGATGAGACACAAGTTCAGTGTATGTGTGATAGGATGTGTCTGTTTTTTAATCAGATCAACTGTATTCACTGAGCTTGTCTGATGCTTTAAGCGCACTGTTTGATTAAATAATTAAGACACACACACACATTACTAGAGGTAGTCCGACTGCAATTGATTTGATTGTGCTGGCCGGACTCGGACTTGCTGCACTGTATATAATTGTTTTCTTCTTCGAATAAATCACCCAGAACATCAAGTGTTTATTGCGGTCCTTGTTGCTGAAACTGCAACATAGTTACAGCCATTTTTGACTGAAAAGTTTTGATACCGAAATCCCTAATTTGTTTAGGAAAAACATTCCCTTAACCATTGCTCTCTTTACGTGACACATGTCTGCGTCGCAAGCATGTGACCAATAGGACCTGACCTATAGCATATCATAATCACACCAAAATGGTTATAACAAACTCCACACCGTAACACATGTGATAGTGAAATGGATGGAGAGAACATGAGAAACTCAAAATGGGGGGAATGTTTGTTTATTGGTTGCTCAGGACGTAAAGGTGAAGTCAGATGTGTGGAATACAATTGACTACTTGTTGAAAATACTGGAGATCAAGATTGCGTGTGTGCCAAACAGGCGCTGTTAGACTACACTATTTTTTTCTGACCGTTTGGAACAATGTCAACACAAAATAAATTATAAAGGTACCAGATAGTCTGTAATGTTTTGTTTGTTTTTAAGGTGTTACAAAAACAGTCTTTTGCAATTGCAGAAATGGAACGGTTTAAGTATTATTTACATAGAATTATTCAAGGCTCGCTTTATTTTATACTGAACAAAATATAAACGCAACATATGAAGTGTTGGTCCCATGTTTCATGAGCTGAAATAAAAGATCCCAGAAATGTTCCGTACGCACAAAAAGCTTATTTCTCAAGTTGTGCACATATTTGTTTGTCTCTGTTAGTAAGCATTTCTCCTTTGCCAAGATAATCCATCCACCTGATAGGTGTGGCATATCAAGAAGTTGAATAAAACAGCATGATCATTACACAGGTGTACCTTGTACTAGGGACAATAAATCGGCCACTCTAAAATGTGCAGTTTTGTCACACAAAACAATGCCACAAATGTCTCAAGTTTTGAGGGAGTGTGCAATTGGCATGCTGACTGCAAGAAAGTCCACGAGAGCTATTGCTAGAGAATTGATGATAATTTTTCTACCGTAAACTGCCTCCAACTTAGTTTTAGAGAATTTGGCAGTACGTCCAACCGGACTCACAATTACAGACCTTGTGTAATCACACCAGCCCAGGACCTCCACATCCAGCTTCTTTACCTGCGGGTTCGTCTGAGACCAGCCAGCCAGACAGCTGATGAAACTGAGGACTATTGCTCTCTGTAATAAAGCCCTTTTTTTGTATGGAAAAACTCATTCTGATTGGCTGGGCCTGGCTCCCAAGTGTGTGACAGCAATTCAGTGAATGCAACAAGTACTAGATAGACAGACAGAGAGAGAAGATACAAAACACAAGTGTTCAGAGACGATTTTAAAAAAAGTACACTATTTCCCTATAATATTTGTCGAACAAATTCATGTCAAGCTATCACTTCAGTGTTTGCATTTAGCCTACAACATGCCATGAAACTTCTTGAAGCACGGCCCCATCCTACAAAGTGACACAAATTGTAATGATAGTAATTTGACAACCAGTCAGGAAATGCAACAAGTATTAGATCGAAAAAGATTCAGAGAAAAATTCATAATGCTCCCACGCAAAGTAGGCTATTTTATTGATAATGATTCTTACTTCTGTAACAATGTAAAAATGCAAAAAACTCTCGAGATTTTAACAAAATGTAGATAACCTCTCAAGTACAGACTAGGCCTGACTCAAAATGTAGAAATAGTAGCCTACTTCGACAACAATTCAGTGAATTGGATGTGGTGGCAGACAGGTTGGTGTTTAACACCAACCTATCTGGAGAGAAAAATAGACTCCTTCCACTTTTTTAAAAACAACTCCAAAACCCCTACCACTGTTACTTTAGGCCCAGGCTGTGTGGTACAAGGGTGAATGGTGGGACTTGGGGCAGACGCACTCCATGGAAACGTAGGTTTCCCTCTCAGGTGTGCTCTACCTCTGCTTCCGCCTCTCCCTCCTCCTCTTCCATGTTCCTCTTCATGTGCCTCTCCCTCCACACCCCTCTCCCTCCTTCATTCTTCTCTTCCACTTTCCTCCCTCCTCGCTATCCGTCCAATCATCTCTAACTCCTCTTCATCCCTGCCTTCTGCTGCTGAGCCCTGACTCTCCACATCACTTCCCTCGCTTTCATAGACCTAGAGAAACAGTAAGAGGGAGCTGGAGCGGAGCAACACATAGTATACAATTGTGGTCAGGAACATAATCTCTCTCTCACACTGTCTCTCTTTTTATTTAATTTATTTAACCTTTATTTAAGTCAGTTAAGAACAAATTCTTAATTACAATGACAGCTTAGGAACAGTGGGTTAACTGCCTTGTTCAGGGGCAGAACGACATTTTTACCTTGTCAGCTCAGGGATTCGATCTAGCAACCTTTCGGTTACTGGCCCAACGCTCTAACCACCAGGCTACCTGCTGCCCCTTTTCCTTCTTCTCTTTCATTTTCTCAACCATACACATAGTCACTCTTCCTAATAATCACCCTTTAGGGATTTCCATAGTAAATAGTGTGATAGTTACACGACTCACATTACTTACTTACACACGCACACACATTATTCTATCCTCGTGGGGACTTAAAATGTATTTCTATAAAAAAAATCCTATTTTCCCTAACCACAACCCAAATCCTTAACCTAACTGTAACCCTAAACCCGAAAACACCAGTCTCAACGTCAACAGTGAAGAGGCGACGCCGGGATGCTGGCCTTCTAGGCAGAATTGCAAAGAAAAAGCCATATCTCAGACTGGCCGATTTATAAAAAAAAAAAAAAAAAAAAAAAATAAAAAAATAAAAAAAAAATTAAGATGGGCAAAAGAACACAGACCCTGGACAGAAACTCTGCCTACAAGGCCAGCATCCCGGAGTTGCCTCTTCACTGTTGCCGTTGAAACTGGTGTTTTGTGGGTACTATTTAAAGAAGCTGCCAGTTCAGGACTTGTGAGGTGTCTGTTTCTCATATTAGGCACTCTAATATACTGGTCCTCTTGGTCAATTGTGCACCGGGGCCTCCCACTCCTCTTTCTATTCTGGTTAGAGTCAGTTTGTGCTTTTCTGTGAAGGTGATTAGTAGTACACAGCATTGTACCAGATTTTCAGTTTCTTGGCAATTTCTTGCATGGAATAGCCTTCATTTCTCAGAACAAGAATAGACTGACAAGTTTCAGAAGAAAGTTCTTTGTTTCTGGCCATTTTGAGCCTGCAATCGAACCCACAAATGCTTATGCTCCATAATCAACTAGGCCAGTTTTATTGCTTCTTTAATCAGAACAACAGTTTTCAGCTGTGCTAACATAATTGCAAAAGGGTTTTCTAATGATCAATTTGCCTTTTAAAATGATAAACTTGGATTAGCTAACACAATGTGCCAATGGACCACAGGAGTGATGGTTGCTGATAATGGGCATCTGTACACCTATGTAGATATTCCTATAACTCCAGCTACAATAGTAATTTACAACATTAACAATGTCTACACTGTATTTCTGATCAATTTGATATTTTAATGGACAAAATGTGGTTTTCTTTAAAAAACAAGGACATTTATAAGTGACCCCAAACTTTTGAACGGTAGTGTACATATGAGATAAGTAATGCGAGATATGTAAACACTCTGTGGTGTTATTACAGTGACTAGTGTTCCATTTATTAAAGTGGCCAATGATATCAAGTCTGTAGGTAGGCAGCCGCCTCTCTGTGCTAGAGGTCAACCGATTATGATTTTTCAACGCCGATACCGAATATTGGAACACCAAAAAATGCTGATACCGATAATCAGCCTTTCAAACTATTTTTTAAAACTTAATACATCAATAAAATCAATTTAGTCTCAAATAATGAAACATGTTCAATTTGGTTTAAATAATGCAAAAAAAAACAAAGTGTTGAAGGAGAAAGTAAAAGTGCAATATGTGCCATGTAAGAAAGCTAACGTTTAAATTCCTTGCTCAGAACATGAGAACATATGAAAGCTGGTGGTTCCTTTTAACATGAGTCTTCAATATTCCCAGGTAAGAAGTTTTAGGTTGTAGTTATTTTGGGACTATTTCTCTATACGATTTGTATTTCATATACCTTTGACTATTGGATGTTATAATATGTACTTTAGTATTGCCAGCCTATTCTCGGGAGTTGATAGGCTTGAAGTCATAAACAGCGCAATGCTTGAAGCACAGCGAAGAGCTGCTGGCAAACGCAGTAAAGTGCTGTTTGAATGAATGCTTACGAGCCTGCTGCTGCCTACCACCGCTCAGTCAGACTGCTCTATCAAATCATAGACTTAATTATAATATAATAACACACAGAAATACGAGCCTTAGGTCATTAATATTGTCAAATTCAGAAACTATCATTTTTGAAAACAAAATGTTTATTCTTTCAGTGAAATACGGAACCGTTACGTATTTTATCTAACGGGTGGCATCCATAAGTCTAAATATTGCTGTTACATTGCACAACCTTCAATGTTTTGTCATAATTATGTAAAATTCTGGCAAATTAGTTCGCAACGAGCCAGGCGGCCCATACTGCTGCATATACCCTGACTCTGTTGCACAGAACACAAGAGAAGTGACACAATTTCCCTAGTTAAAATAAATTAATGTTAGCAGGCAATATTAACTAAATATGCAGGTTTAAAAATATATACTTGTGTATTGATTTTAAGAAAGGCGTTGATGTTTATGGTTAGGTACACATTGGTGCAACGACAGTGCTTTTTTTCGCGAATGCGCTTGTTAACCTATCTGGTATTCCACCTTCACAGCAGCCAGTGAAATTGCAGGGCGCCAAATTCAAAACAGAAATCCCATAATTAAAATTCCTCAAACATACAAGTATTATACACCATTTTAAAGAAACTTCTTGTAAATCCAGCCACAGTGTCCAATTTCAAATAGGCTTTACGGCGAAAGGACACTTTGCGATTTATGTTAGGTCAGCGCCTAGACACAGAAACCCATACAGCCGTTTTCCAACCAAGGAGAGTGTCACGAAAGTCAGAAATAGCATTACAATTAATCACTTACCTTTGATGATCTTCATCTGGTGGCACTCCCAGGTCTCCATGTTAGACAACAGTTTGTTTTGTTCGATAAAGTTCATCATGTCCAAATACCTCTGTGTTGTTGGTCCGTTTAGTTCAGAAATCCAAAGGCACAATGCGCGCTCTCAACACCAAGACGAGAAGTCAAGAAAGTACAATAAAAGATAGTAGAAACATGTGAAATGATGTTTAAAATCAATCCTCAGGTAGTTTTTGTCATAAATAATCAATAATATTTAAACCAGACAAAAGCTTCGTCAATGGAAAAGGTAAACAAGAAATGTGCGCTCCCGATCACGTGCTTGGTTCATGTCTGGAAATGTCCACTGTCCTCTCATTGAAAGCGGTGTATCTCCCTCATTTTTAAAAAGCCTGAAGAATGCCTAAAGACTGGTCACACGTTGAGGAAGCCATAGAGATCGTGAACTAGGTCCTAAGTCTTGTATGGCGGATAGGCTTTCAATGGAAAAACAGCCTTTCAAAATAATATTACTTCCTGGTTAGATTTTCCTCGGGTTTTCGCCTGCCATATCAGTTCTGTTACACTCACAGACATTATTTTAATAGTTTTGGAAACTTTTGTGTTTTCTATCCAAATCTACTAATTATATGTATATCCTAGCTTATGGGCCTGAGTAGCAGGCCGTTTAATTTGGGCACGCTTTTCATCCAAAATTCCGAATGCTGCCTCCTACCCTAGTGAAGTTAAATCACCCGCTTGGCAAAGTAGGCTGTGATTCAATGAGAAATTAACAGGCACCGCATCAATTATATGCAACGCAGGACAAGCTAGATGAACTAGTAATATCATCAACAATGTGTAGTTAACTAAGATTGATTATTTTTTATAAGATACGTTTAATGCTAGCTAGCACCTTCCCTTGGCTCCTTGCTGCACTCGCATAACAGGTAGTCAGCCTGCCACGCAGTCTCCTCGTGGAGTGCAATGTAATCGGCCATGATCGGTGTCCAAAAATGCAGATTACCCATTGTTATGTAAACTTGAAATCGGCCCTAATTAACCTCTCTAGGGTATGTCGGACGGTAGCGTCTCACCTCGTCAACAGCCAGTGAAACTGCAGGGCGCCAAATTCAAAACAACAGAAATCCCATAATTTACAACACTTGTTGTAAATCCAGCCACAGTGTCCAATTTCAAAAAGGCTTTACGACGAAAGCAAACCAAACAACTATGTTAGGTCAGAGCCAAGTCACAGAAAACACAGCCATTTTTCCAGCCAAAGAGAGAATTCACAAAAAGCAGAAATATAGATAAAATTAATCACTAACCTTTGATGATCTTCATCAGATGACACTCATAGGACTTCATGTTACACAATATTACACATGAATGTTTTGTTCGGTAAAGTTCATATTTATATCCAAAAATCAGAGTTTACATTGGCGCGTTATGTTCAGTAGTTCCAAAACATTCTGTGATTTTGCCGAGAGGCACATCAATATACAGAAATAGTCATCATAAATGTTGATGAAAATACAAGGGTTATACATGGAATTTTAGATACACTTCTCCTTAATGCAACCGCTGTGTCAGATTAAAAAAGACAACAAATCAACCCAAAGAGATATCCGCCATGTTGGAGTCAACAGAAGTCTGAAATAGCATTATAAATATTCACTTACCTTTGATCTTCATCAGAATGCACTCCCAAGAATCCCAGTTCCACAATAAATGTTTGTTTTGTTCGATAATGTTCATAATTTATGTCCAAATTCCTCCTTGTTGTTCGCGTGTTCAGTACACAATCTAAACAAGAAGTTATATTACAGTCCGTAGAAACATGTTAAACGAAGTATAGAATCAATCTTTAGGATGTATTAACATAAATCTTCAATAATGTTCCAACCAGAGAATTCCTTTGTCTTCAGAAATGCAATGAAACTCAAGCTAACTCTCGTGGCACTCTGGGAGAGAATTTACTCAATCCCCTCTCATTCACCCCCACTTCACAATAGAAGCATCAAACAAGGTTCTATAGACTGTTGACATCTAGTGGAAGCCTTAGGAAGTGACCCCATTAGTCGAAGCCTTAGGAAATGACCCCATTTCCACTGTATCTTGGATAAGCAAAGAGTTGAAAACCTACAAACCTCAGATTTCCCACTTCTTGGTTCGATTTTTTTTCTCAGGTTTTTGCCTGCTATATGAGTTCTGTTATACTCACAGACATTATTCTAACAGTTTTAGAAACTTCCGAGTGTTTTCTATCCAAATCTACTAATAATATCATGATTCTGTCAAGTTTTAAGTTCATCATTCACCAGTAGTGGGTCCTGCGTGCTCTGGGCATTACTGAATCAAATGAACAAAATTAGTCGAAAGATTTGTTCTTTTGACCGAACGAATTGAAAAGATCTGAGGCAATAAAAGCTGAACTTCACTACAACCACCACTGCAGGATCAGTTTTCTTGGTTGGGTCAAAAGACATGGGTTATGTGCTAATACCTAACCTCAAAAGGGTCCTGTGCAAATAATGCTGAAATTACAAAACCAGCTATTTAGACTGCCCTTTATACTACCCACCTAATCATTGATAACTATAATTTTTTTTGATGCATGAAGTACACTAAATAACAATATCGGGCCGACTCATACAACCACTAAGAGCGTGAAGTGTGAGCCTACACTTCTGTGCTGTTGTCCAGCGGAGCTTCACGTGGCAGCACAGTGAAGCATACCTGTGCAGATACTTTGTGTGAGTTCGTCTTGCATTGCGCTCATCTGCAATCTTATCGGTTCATCCTGCTGCTTGTGGCAACGTCATAGTGCACAATCTTAACATTACCCTTCATTCAACCATAACCATAATCTTTACCTTACCCTTTAATATTTAACCAATTAACACAGAAATGTATGATTACAATAAATGGACATCAAAACCATGTAATCAGTCCACACAATAAATGGTAGCCGTAGTATTGATCATTTTGCTATTTTTCTGACAGCTCGCGGAGCGTATCCCCACATAACCAACCCCGAGGGAGAAGACACAACATTGATGATAAGGCTTCCTTGGAAGGGGTAAAGGTAAATTCACATACCGGTAGTAATATTATAAACAGAGGAGGTCATTTCTGACGTTTTTTTTTGTTGAGGAAGTGTTCTATTGAGTTCAGTCTTGATAATTTTGTAAAATATGAATTAGGTTATGTGCATACAACAGACATACAGTATTTATACCTATTTCAGTACATTTTCTTTTGTCATGGTGTCCTTTAATCTGTTTAGGCTACCACAATTCTAATCTCTGATATGAGGCAATTGGACCAACAAATGTGCTCATGCTCTGTGGAAGCTGTATTTCTTAGTGGTAACAATGGGATATAACACAGATTTCAGTGTGACCATAATCTTGATTGCAATGAAAATGCCACAAGAATATAGCAGGAAAACATCTGAACTCACACCCGAACTGTGTGAAGTCATCATTGTTTAAGTTTTCTATGCCTCACCAATGGGGATCATTATGTGCATGCAAGGAGATCACCTCATGTTCATACGGCTGTCGATGTTTGTTGCAATGTCCCCTTGATGCTTATTTTGACCACTTCCATCTCTTCAGATACAGAAATTGCTGATGGGCAATGTTTCATAAAAATTATAATTATTGGCTGTGGTCTGATTCCTGAAATAAGACAAAATTGAGGCTAATTCGGGGTCCAGAGCCGTGATAGTCCGACAAGGCATTGTGACATAGCTATGCGGCTCTGAGACCACGGTCCATCGGGGGGACACAGACCGACAGCGCACCTCCCCAAAATTCCCAGCCAACATGGCACCACATTCGTGGAGTCTATTCATTCTTAATGTTGTGACAGTTGGAGAAACAACTCGAGCCGCGCTGAGAATTTGAAACGAATGAAATGTTCAATAACGCTGACTCGAACAAGGTTTGGACTCTGATTAGCGCTTTAACTCTTTCAATAGTTTTGCATTTATATTGCACGCTTAATTACTGAATGTATTTCATGATTTCTAATCAAATTTTATTGGTCACATGCACATTGTTAGCAGATGTTAATGCGAGTGTAGCGAAATGCTTGTGCATCTAGTTCCGACAATGCAGTAATAACCAACAAGTAATCTAACAAATTTACTACAACTACCTTATACACACAAATGTAAAGGGATGAATAAGAATATGTACATATAAATATATCGATGAGTTATGGCCATGCGGCATAGGCAAGATGCAGTCGATGGTATAGAATACAGTATATACATATGAGATGAGTAATGTAGGATATGTAGACGTTATTTAAAGTGACTAGTGATAACTTTATTAAATCAATTTATTAAAGTGGCCAGAGATTTGAGTCAGTATGTTGGTAGCAGCCTCTATGTTAGTGATGGCTGTTTAACAGTCTGATGGCATTAAGATAGAAGCTGTTTTTCAGTCTCTCGGTCCCAGCTTTGATGCACCTATACTGACCTCGACTTCTGGATGATAGCGGGGTGAACAGGCAATGGCTCGGGTGGTTGTTGTCCTTGATCTTTTTGGCCTTCCTGTGACATCGGGTGGTGTAGGTGTCCTGGATGGCAGGTAGTTTGCCCCCGGTGATGCGTTGTGCAAACCACACCACCCTCTGGACAGCCTTGCATTTGAGGGCGGTGCAGTTGCCGTACCAGGCGGTGATACAGCCCGACAGGATGCTCTCGATTGTGCACCTGTAAAAGTTTGAGTGTTTTTGATGACAAGTCACATTTCTTCAGCCTCCTAAGGTTGAAGAGTCGCTGCTGCGCCTAATTCACCACGCTGTCTGTGTGGGTGGACCAATTCAGTTTGTCTGTGATGTGTACGCAGAGGACTTTAACGTTCCACCTTCTCCTCTTCTTGCCCATCGATGTGGATGGGAGGTGCTCCCTCTCCTGTTTCCTGAAGTCCACAATAATCTCCTTTGTTACGTTGACGTTGAGTGTGAGGTTATTTTTCCTGACACCACACTCCGAGGGCCCTCACCTCCTCCCTGTAGGCTGTCTCGTCGTTGTTGGTAATCAAGCCAACCACTGTATTGTCGTCTGCAAACTTGATGATTGAGTTGGAGGCGGGCATGGTCACGCAGTCATGGGTGAACAGGGAGTACAGGAGAGGGCTGAGAACGCACCCTTGTGGGGCCCCAGTGTTGAGGATCAGCAGCGTGGAGATGTTGTTTCCTACCTTCACCACCTGGGGGCGGCCGTCCGCTGGAGTTAATGACAAGTTTGGAAGGTACTATGGTGTTAAATGCTGAGCTGTAGTCAATGAACAGCATTCTTACCTATGTATTCCTCTTGTCCAGATGGGATTGTGCAGTGTGATGGCGATTGCATCGTCAGTGGACCTATTGGGGCGGTAAGCAAATTGGAGTGGGTCTAGGGTATCAGGTAGGGTGAAGGTGATATGATCCTTGACTAGTCTCTCAAAGCACTTCATGATGACAGAAGTGAGTGCAACAGGGCAGTAGTCATTTAGTTCAGTTACCTTGGCTTTCTTTGGTACAGGAACAATGGTGGCCATCTTGAAGCATGTGGGGACAGTAGACTGGGATAAGGATTGATTATGTCTGTCAACACACCATCCAGCTGGCCTGCGCATGTTCTGAGGACGCGGCTAGGGGTGACGTCTGGGCCGGCAGCCTTGCGAAGAAAAGCACGTTTAAATGTTTTTCTCACGTTGGCTGCGGTGAAGGACAGCCCACAGGCTTTGGTAGCGGGCCGTGTCAGTAGCACTGTATTGTCCTCAAAGCGAGCAAGTTGTTTAATTTGTCTGGGAGTAAGACGTCAATGTCCGCGACGGGGCTTGTTTTCTTTTTGTAATACACAGCTGTGTCTAATCGAAGAGAGTTCTCTTGGAGATAATGCGGTTGGCATTTGATAGTAAGGAATTCTAGGTCAGGTGAACAAAAGGACTTGAGTTCCTGTATGATGTTGTGGTTACACCATGAAATTTTAAATTGAAGTCAATGAATATTGACTTTGTAGACTCTACACTTACACTCGACTCTACACTCTACACTTAACTTCTTATGGGCAGGTGGGACGGTAGCGTCCCACCTGGCCAACATCCGGTGAAATTGCATTGCGCGAAATTCAAACTACAGTATTATATATATTTAACTTTCATAAAATCACAAGTGTAAGACAACAAAATAAAGCTTCACTTCTTGTTAATCGAGCCACTGTCAGATTTCAAATAGGCTTTACGGCGAAAGCACACCATGCAATTATCTGAGGAGAGCGCCCCGCTTACAAACACATGAAAAACATATTTCAAACAGGCAGGTGTGACACAAAAGTCAGAAATAGCGATATAAAAAATGCCTTGCCTTTGATGATCATCTTCTGTTGGTACTCCAAAAGGTCCCAGTTACATCACAAATGGTCCTTTTGTGCGATAATGTCCTTCTTTATATCCATAGAAACTCAGTTTAGCTGGCGCGCTTCAGTCAATAATCCACCCAGTTTTCCTCCATCAAAATGCATTGAAAATGAATCCCAAACGTTACTAATAAAGTTTTCCAAACAAGTCAAACAACGTTTATAATCAAACCTTAGGTACCCTAATACGTAAATTAACGATCAAATTTAAGACGGAGAATCGTTATGGTCTTTACCGGAGAAAAATACCAAAGAACGCGCTCTCTTCCACGCACTTGGAAACACTATAGCCAAAATGGGAGCCACTTTGAAAAACTACAATTTCTGGCAAATTTTTCAAAAAATCAGCCTGAAACTCTTTCTAAAGACTGTTGACATCTAATGGAAGCCCTAGGAACTGCAATCTGGGAGGACTTGGCCTTATAAAAGTGAGCCATTGAAAATAGTGGTAAGCTGAATTTTTTTGGGGGGGGGGGGTTTGTCCTCGGGGTTTTGCCTGCCATATCAGTTCTGTTATACTCACAGATATAATTGTAACAGTTTTAGAAACTTTAGAGCAGGGGTGTCAAACTCATTCCACGGAGGGCCTAGTGTCTGCAGGTTTTTGGTTTTTCCTTTCAATAAAGCCCTAGACAACCAGGTGTGGGGAGTTCCTAACTAATTAGTGATGTTAATTCATCAATCAAGTACAAGGGAGGAGCGAAAACCCGCAGACACTCGGCCCTCCGTGGAATGAGTTTGACACCTGTGCTTTAGAGTGTTTTCTATCCAAATCTACCAATTATATGCATATCCTAGCTTCTGGGCCTGAGTAACAGGCAGTTTACTCTGGGCACACTTTTCATCCGGATGTCAAAATACTGCCCCCTACCCAGGAGAGGTATTCGAGTAAGTAAGTACAACAGTCAGTAAAATGCATTCTATCACAGCGTTGCCCCTGTCTTTTAGTTTACTTACATTCAAAGAGGTACAGTTAAAGGAAATTTTCACCCCAAAAATATGTATTTTATTTATTAACTTCATTAGTCCATGGTTGAAATAGCTGACATGTAAACCATTTTGGGGCTATCAAGTTTTCAAGATGTATTACTCTCAAAATACAGAAATGGAGCCGGTATGATGAATAATGAATCATATGATGCAAAATGTATCATACTGGCTGTATTTCTGGGCATGATTTGGAAGCTTGCTGTATTGCCAACATGACTAGCTAAGCCATACAATATGATCTTAGTGTTAGACATTCACAAGGCATTTCAAAGAAATGGATCGTATTTTGTTGCATTTAGAAGGGAGTAATGAGTGCATTCAGGTGCGTGTGTCCCGGTGAATTTTCTTTACAATCAACAAACAGGCTCATTCTGTTCAGAACAACCCAAGGTATGATGCCATGTCATCTTGTAACTGTACATCAAACATAGTGATGATCATAAACGTAGACACTGTATATTACATGAGTTAGAAGATTTGGAAATGTGCAGTGCACGTTTGGACTCATGCGTTTGGCTTGCTTCTATGACATCGTAGCGGTATTTATTATTATCCTCTCATCTTTCAAAATACATAGACATTTTAATTGACGTTGTTTCCCTCACTCGGACAACAAAACATTTGTTAAAGTTCCCCAATTACCGGGGAGGATGGGGGCAACTTCTTATGGTGCTTAAGTTCAGAAAGGCCATCAGTCAAAACCCATACAGCGCTGTAAAGCACAGAGCCAGAGTTCTGACGTCATGTATAGCATGTTACTGTACAGCCACTACGTTCAAATATAGGCACTTATTAGTGCCCAAATCCGCCATGTTCAACCCTTACAGTGCATTCGGAAAGTATTCAGACCCCTTGACTTTTTCCACATTTTGTTACATTACAGCCTTATTCTAACACCCCATTAAAAACAGGTTTTTAGAAATGTTTGCAAATGTATAAATAATTAACTTAAATACCTTATTTTCATATGTATTCAGACCCTTTGCTATGAGACTCGAAATTGAGCTCAGGTGGATTATTTTTGCATTGCTCATCCTTGATGTTTCTGCAACTTGATTGGAGTCCACCTGTGGTAAATTCAATTGATTGGACATGATTTGGAAATGCACACACCTGTCTATATAAGGTCCCACAGTTAGCAGTGCATGTCAGAGCAAAAACCAAACCATGAGGTCAAAGGAATTGTCCATAGCGCTCCAAGACAGGATTGTGTCGAGGCACAGATCTGGGTAAGGGTACCAAAACATTTCTGCAGCATTGAAGGTCATTAAATGGGAGAAGTTTGGAACCACCAAGACTCTTCCTAGAGCTCGCTGCCTGGCCAAACTGTGCAATCGGGGGTGAAGGGCCTTTGTCAAGGAGGTGATCACGAACCCAATGGTCACTCTGACAGAGTTCCTTTGTGGAGATGGGAGAACCTTCAAGAAAGACAACCATCTCACTCCATCAATCAGGCATTTATAGTAGAGTGGCCAGACAGAAGCCACTCCTCAGTAAAAGGCACATGTCAGCCTTATTGGAGTTTGCCAAAAGGCACCTAAATGACTCTCAGACCATGAGAAACAATAGTCTCTGGTCTGATGAATCCAAGATTGAACTCTTTGGCCTGAATGCCAAGCGTCACGTCTGGAGGAAACCTGGCACCACCCCTACGGTGAAGCATGCTGCTGGTAGCATTATGCTGTGGGGATGTTTTTCAGCGGCAGGGACTGGGAGAATGGTCAGGATCGAGGGAAAGATGAACAGAGCAAAGTACAGAGATCCTTTTTGTTTAATCATTTTTGAAATGCAAGAGAAAGGCCCAGGTGCAATTTAAATGTTGGACACTAGACGGCAGCAGTGTATGTGCGTAATTTTAGGCTGATTTCAATTAACCATATCTGTTCAAAATGTTGTATCAAGACTGCCCAAATGTGCCTAATTGGTTTATTAATAGATTTTCAAGTTCGTAATTGTGCACTCTCCTCAAACAATAGCATGGTATTATTTCAGTGTAATAACTACTGTTAATTGGACAGTGCAGTTAGATTAACAAGAATTTAAGCTTTCTGCCCATATCAGATATGTTTGTCCTGGGATTTCTTTTGTTACTTACAAACTCATGCTAATTACTGTCGTAGCGTGACAATCATTAAATGTGAAGGCTGTTATATTATCAAATCAATTCTCTGTGTAATTATTCCTTACGTGATTAAACTATTTATGTACATTTTAATTAACTGGGACATCAGGGCACCACGGGAAAATGTTTTTAAAGAGTCAATTTCCCAAATTAACTCTTCAGATATTTTCATATCTTATCGATTACAGATTTATATTAATGTATTATTACCTCATCAGTCTCATTCCTGAACGTCGCAAACCCTTGGATATCTGCACGAACCCTAGCATAAATCATGAATCAGCGATATACAAATTGGCTTAATTATTTATTTACTAACTAACTAATCAATTACAGAATTACATAAACACACAGTAGATCATCATTGGTTACGAACAAGACACAAAGAAAATATCCCTAATGGACGAAACCGATATGACTGCTTGGTAGACAAAGGAAATGGGTGGGGACAGCTCAAGAGCAGCAAACTACAGTTGATACCTACAGTCATGGAAATGCTAATACTTTGAACATGAACAACCGCTCATTCTAAAATAATTTACACGTTTACGAGTGTATGCCAATGTTTTCCCTCTCGGCGATCGCCGGTCCGTCTGCTGGATAGTCAGTCAACAGAAAGTCTCTGGTTTGTTCACCAGAGATCAGTCTTCCGTAGTTGTAGCTTGTTATAATGGATACGTCAGGGTACCATTCGGAAATGTTCTTGAGAATAGATCTTTCAGAGTACCATTGTTCTTAAATCGGCTGCGTTTACCAGACTAAAGTATTTAAACAGCTGAAGCCTGAATAATTGTTCTTTAGTTTGTAGATTTCTTAGCCATTTCAACATGGGGATCCCGTCCCTGCGACATGGGGATCCCGTCCCTGCGTTATCTTAACTAATTAAAATGTCACGAGTCCTTTTTATTAACTCTGTGGAAAGGGGTGTTTCATGATGTTTGGGTATAATGTATGTGCTCACGAGGGCGTGGCCACTGACTGGATAAACTTTACATGAAAAAAGCATTTTCTCATTTAGAAGACTAAAGTCACATTTAAGAACAAATTCTTAATTTACAATGAGGTCCTACCCCGGCCAAACCCTAACCCAGACGAATCTGGCTAATTGTACCCTATTGGACTCCCAATCACAGCCGATTGTGATACAGCCTGGAATTGAACTAGGGTCTGTAGTGACGCCTCTAGCACTGAGATGCAGTGCCTTAGACGGCTGCGCCACTCGGGAGCCCTCGGAGGTTAGTACCTCTGTAGGCCTCCCGTACTAAGCAACACTAACTGTTGAACGAGGAAGAGCTAGAGTTTGTTTGAAAGTGATTTGGAAAGTTCTTGATAGCTACCTAGCTTCTTAGTTTTGATCCCGCGACGCAGTTGGCATCAGTTGCTGGGACTGCTTGTTAGGGCTGGGCGATATGACGATATATATCGTGTGATGATGGAGCATAATATATCTATAATTTATTTCGTTGTCACATATCACACTCTTTACGGCAACATTTTTAGTCAATTGGACGACGCTTTGCGTTCGTGTGGAAGGAAATTTGCAACACAAACAAACATGAAGGAGAGTGAATGTGACACAGAGCACGGAGACATGGAGCTCGTACCTAATAGGGGCTACTTCTGTCGCATGGAAGTGGTTTTGGTATGGAAGTATGACACAAACCAGAAAACCGTCCTCTGCAAATTATGCCACAGGCCGGTCCCGACAACAGGCTCAAACACCACTAACCTCTTTTACCACCTACGCAAGAATCATGTGAAACAGTACGGAGAGAGTCTACGGATGAGACCCCAAAAAGTACAAGAGTGCTCAAAACAAAACCTCCGACTCAGAACGTTGCAAGAGGCTTTTGCCCGCGGCAAACCATATGGCAAAGAATCACGAAGATGGAATGAGAACAGCTGCCGTTACAACTTACATCTGCAAAGACATGGCCCCAATTTACACTGTCGAGAAACGGGGGTTTTGTGAGTTGGTGCGGACACAAGGTACCAAATGCAAATTGTATCGTTATCGGGATATGAAATTACCTATATCGTGAGATTTTTGCCATATCACCCAGCCCTACTGCTTGTCTCTTTCCAGTGATCCTGCCAACCGATCAATCAATTAAATGTCTTTTTAAAGCCCTTCTTACATCAGCTGATGTCAAAGTGCTGTACAGAAACCCAGTTTAAAACCCTAAACCGCAAGCAATGCAGGTGTAGAAGCACGGTGACTCCCTAGAAAGGCCAGAAACTAGGAAGAAACCTAGAGATGAACCAGGCTATGAGGGGGGTGAACAGGTCAGGGTTCCATAGCTGCAGGCAGAACAGTTGAAACTGGAGCAGCTGCACGACCAGGTGGACTGGGGACAGCAAGGAGTCATCAGGCCAGGTAGTCCTGAGGCATGGTCCTAGGGCTTAATCTACTCAAGTGACGTACCCCTCCTAGGGACGGCATGGAAGACCACAAGTAAGCCAGTCACTCAGCCCCCGTAATAGGGTTTGAGGCTGAGAATCCCATTGGAGAGGTGGAACTGACCAGGCAGAGCCAGCAAGGGCGGTTTGTTGCACCAGTACCTTTACGTTCACCTCCACACTCCTGGGCCAGACTACACTCAATCATAGGACCTACTGAAGAAATTAGTCTTAAATAAAGACTTAGTTTGAGACCGAGTCTGCGTCTCTCACATGGAAAGGCAGACCATTCCATAAAATGGAGCTCCATATGATAAAGCCCTGCCTCCAGCTGTTTGCTTAGAAATTCTAGGGACAGTAAGGAGGCCTGCCTCTTGTGACCGTAGCGTATGTATAGGTATGTACGGCAGGACCAAATCTGAAGGATATGTAGAAACAAGGACAAACTGGAAAACCCACCACCGGCCCAGGTGATAGGCCCAGGCCAATAGTGGTCAAGTTCCTGAGGTTCAAGGACAAGGTAGCTGTTCTGAAAAGAGCCAAGAACTTGAGAGGAACGTATATCTTCCTCAACGAGGACTATCCTGAAGATGTGCCCCAGAAGAGCAAAGAACTGATCCCAGTCATGAAAGCTGCCAGAGCGCATGGGGACATTGCGTACATCCGCTATGACAGGTTCATTGTCCACCTTCCCTCCCAGAAGCCTGGAAGGGATGAGAAAGCCAAGCCTATGGGTTCGTAGCCTCAACCCCGCAGCACACACACACACCAATTGATTAATGGACTGCTGAATGTATATATTTTTTGTCTCTTGATTTGTATGCTCTTTTCAGTATTATGTCCATCTCTGATAAGCTATCCAGGAAAATAGCCCATATTAATATATGTAGGTAAATGAAATCAATAACTTGCTAACATCAGATAACATTCATATATTATTTGTTTTTGAGACTCACTTAGATAATGATTTTGATACATCAGTAGCAATACAAGGATATAACATTTATAGAAGAGATAGAAATGCTCATGGGGGACGTGTTTCTGTATGTATTCATAGCCATATCCCTGTAATACTTAGAGAGGATCTTATGTCAAGTGTTATTGAAGTGTTGTGGTTGCAGGTTCACTTGGCACATCTACAGCCTTTTCTTTTGGGGTGTTGCTATAGGCCTCCAAGTGCTAACAGTCAGTTTCTAAATAATATGTGTGAAATGCTTGATAGTGTATGTGATGTAAACAGAGGTCTACTTTCTTGGGGACCTCAATATTGACTGGTTTTCATCAAGCTGTCCGCTCAAGAGGAAGCTATATCCGTACCCATTGGACGCAGTGATCACAATATAGTGGCTATATCCAGGAAAGCCAAAGTTCCAACAGCAGGGCCTAAAATAGTGTATAAGAGATCATACAAAAGATTTTGCTGGGACTCTTATGTGGATGATGTTAAAAATATTTGTTGGTCTGATGTGATTAGATGTGATGTGATCCAGATGCTGCACTTGACGAATTTTATGAATTTGCTTCTTCCAATAACTGACTGTTAGAACGGTTAAGGCTCCATGGATTGATGAGGAATTGAAAAACTGTATGCTTGAAACAGATGGGGCAAACGGAGTGGCTATTAAGTCTGGCTGCACATCTGACTGGCTTACTTACTGCAAATTGAGAAGTTATGTGACTAAACTCAACAAAAATAAGAACTTTATTATGATGCCAAGATCAATGATGGGAAAAAACGTGTGTACTTTAAATAAAATTATGGGCAGAAATTCAAATTCAACTCCATCGTTCATCGAATCAGATGGCTTATTCATCACAAAACCATTTGATGTTGCCAATTATTTTAGTGATTATTTCATTGGCAAAGTGAGCAAACTTAGTCAGGAAATGCCCACAACGAACAGTGGGCAATTTTATTAATTCATTAGAAAACTAATAATGAAAGAAAAGCAGTGCAAGTTTGAATTTTGTAAAGTCACTGTGGGAGAGGTGGACAAATTGTTATCGATAAAAATGACAAACCATCTGGCATTGACAACTTAGATGGAAGGCTACTGAGGATGGTGGCTGACTATAGCCACTCCTGTCTGTCATATCTTTAATATGAGCCTAGAGGAAAGTCTTTGTTCTCAGGCCTGGAGGGCTTTACTTCTGTTCTAACAGCAGACCTATACGCTTGCTACCAGCTCTTAGCAAACTGTTGGAAAAATTGTGTTTGACCAAATACAATGCTATTTCTCTGTAAACAAATTACAAACAGTCTTTCAGCATGCTTATAGAGAAGGACACTCAACATGTACTGCCCTGACACACATGAATGATGATTGGTTGAAATAAATTGATAATAAGAAGGTTGTGGGAGCTGTGCTGTTCGAGTTCAGTGCATCCTTTGATATTGTTGACCATAACCTGTTGTTGAAAAAACATACAGTGGGGAGAACAAGTATTTGATACACTGCCGATTTTGCAGGTTTTCCTACTTACAAAGCATGTAGAGGTCTGTAATTTGTATCATAGGTACACTTCAACTGTGAGATACAAAAATCCAGAAAATCACATTGTATGATTTTTAAGTAATTAATTTGCATTTTATTGCATGACATAAGTATTTAATCACCAACCAACCAGTAAGAATTCTGGCTCTCACAGACCTGTTAGTTTTTCTTTAAGAAGCCCTCCTGTTCTCCACTCATTACCTGTATTAACCTGTTGAGGATGGGGGCGCTGTTGAGACTATTTATGCTAATTGGGTAATTTTTGAAACGGCTTCCCACAAAATCCTTGATCGTACAATATGCATATTATTATTATTATTGGATAGAAAACAGTCTATAGTTTCTATAGGAGTTTAAATTTTGTCTCTAAGTGGAACAGAGCCCATTCTACAGCAATTTCCCTGACATGGAGTCAGATTTGAGAAATGTTGGCCACTGTTCTGAAGTCAGTTAAAAGGGCACTGTTATTGCTATGACTATACGGACACTTCTTACGTCTTCCCCTGGATGCCTTTACGTGATGACGATTCCAATGGGGTCGATTGCGCGTTCACAGGCACTACAAATGAAAAAACCCTGAGGCTAGCAAGTCTTTTCTTGGTGCGTAACGCGCGTGGAAGACACCGACCCGCTCCTGTTCCAAGCGTTAGTTTAGCCTGTTATATTTCTCCGGTCATCTTTTCACTCGTTATAGGAGTTAAAAACATCATAAGGTAGTTAATTTAAAGCGTTTTATAGCAATTTATATCCGTTTAGTGCGATTTTGGGACATTTATTTTTGAAACGATGTGAATAGCCGGGCACGCTTTTCAGTTCATCCCGAACGCAGTTGGCATTTCCACATGGCAAGAGGACAGCTTTCCACCAAAAGACGATTACTCCCAAGAAAGGATCCTTTGCCCAAGATACTGATGGAAGAACAGCTCATAGTAGGACATTTTTATTATGATAAATCGTGTTTCTGTCGAAACATTTTAGTGGCTTAGGACGCCATGTTTTTTGACGTAGCTTCGCTTGGCGCAAACTGTATTGAAAAGTAAGGATAAATTAAAAAATGTAATTCCGCAATTGTATTAAGAATTAAATTGTCTATCAATCCCTGTCCACCCTATATTTTTTAGTCACGTTTATGAGTATTTATGTATAAGAGTAGATCACTGTCTAAGTGGCGCAAGGACATATCCTGACCAGCTGAGCTACATTTCACATTGTCTAACCATGATTTTGGTGGCTAAATATAAACGTTTTCGATCAAACTCTATATGGATTGTGTAATATGATGTTACAGGAGTGTCATCTGAAGAATTCTGAGAAGGTTAGTGAAAAAATTTATATATTTTTGGCGATGTTGACGTTATCGCTCACTTGGGCTAGAATCAATGCTGGGCTGCTATGTGCTATATGCTATGCTAATATAACGATTTATTGTGTTTTCGCTGTAAGACACTTAGAAAATCTGAAATATTGTCTGTATTCACAGGATCTGTGTCTTTCGATTCGTGTATGCTGTGTATTTTTACGAAATGTTTGATGATTAGTAAGTAGGTAAACACGTTGCTCTAAGTAGTTTTTCTATTCCATTTGTGACGGTGGGTGCAATTGTAACCTATGCCATCTACCTGAAATATGCACTTTTTTCTAACAAAACCTATCCCATACCATAAATATGTTATCAGACTGTCATCTGATGAGTTTTTTTGTTGGTTAGGGGCTATAAATATCTTAGTTTAGCCGAATTGGTGATGGCTACTGGTGTTGGTGGACAAATAAAAGATGGTGGATTATGCTAATGTGTTTTTAGGTAATAGATGTACATCTTTACATATTGTGTCTTCCCTGTAAAACATTTTAAAAATCGGACATGTTGACTGGATTCACAAGATCTGTGTCTTTCATTAGCTGTATTGGACTTTAATGTGTGAAAGTTAAATATTTTAAAAAAATATCTTTTTTGAATTTCGCGGCACTGGTTTTTCAGGGGGGGGGGGGGTGCCGCTAGCGGCACGCTGATCCTAGACAGGTTAACTGCACCTGTTTGAACTCGTTACCTGTATAAAAGACACCTGTCCACACACTCAATCAAACAAACTCCAACCTCTCCACAATGGCCAAGACCAGAGAGCTGTGTAAGGACATCAGGGATAAAATTGTAGACCTGCTCAAGGCTGGGATGGGCTACAGGACAATAGGCAAGCAGCTTGGTGAGAAGGCAACAACTGTTTGCGCAATTATTAGAAAATGGAAGAAGTTCAAGATGAAGGTCAATCACCCTCGGTCTGGGGCTCCATGCAAGATCTCACCTCGTGGGGCATCAATGATCATGAGGAAGGTGAGGGATCAGCCCAGATCAGCCCACCTGGTCAATGACCTGAAGAGAGCTGGGACCACAGTCTACGAGAGAACCATTAGTAACACACTACGCCGTCATGGATTAAAATCCTGCAGCGCACGCAAGGTCCCCCTGCTCAAGCCAGCGCATGTCCAGGCCCGTCTGAAGTTTGCCAATGACCATCTGGATCATCCAGAGGAGGAATGGGAGACGGTCATGTGGTCTGATGAGACAAAAATAGAGCTTTTTGGTCTAAACTCCACTCGCCGTGTTTGGAGGAAGAAGAAGAATGAGTACAACCCCAATAACACCATCCCAACCGTGAAGCATGGAGGTGGAAACAGCATTCTTTGGGGATGCTTTTCTGCAAAGGGGACAGGACGACTGCACCGTATTGAGGGGAGGATGGATGGGGCCATGTATCGCGAGATCTTGGCCAACAACCTCCTTCCCTCAGTAAGAGCATTGAAGATGGGTCGTGGCTGGGTCTTCCAGCATGACAACGACCCGAAACACACAGCCAGGGAAACTAAGGAGTGGCTCCGTAAGAAGCATCTCAAGGTCCTGGAGTGGCCTAGCCAGTCTCCAGACCTGAACCCAATAGAAAATCTTTGGAGGGAGCTGAAAGTCCGTATTGCCCAGCGACAGCCCCGAAACCTGAAGGATCTGGAGAAGGTCTGTATGGAGGAGTGGGCCAAAATCCCTGCTGCAGTGTGTGCAAACCTGGTCAAGAACTACAGGAAACGTATGATCTCTCTAATTGCAAACAAAGGTTTCTGTACCAAATATTAAGTTCTGCTTTTCTGATGTATCAAATACTTATGTCATGCAATAAAATGCAAATTAATTACTTAAAAATCATACAATGTGATTTTCAGGATTTTTGTTTTAGATTCCGTCTCACAGTTGAAGTCTACCTATGATTAAAAAAATTACAGACCTCTACATGCTTTGTAAGTAGGAAAACCTGCAAAATCGGCAGTGTATCAAATACTTGTTCTCCCCACTGTATGTGCTATGGCTTTTCAACCTCTGCCATATCGTGGATTCCGAGCTATTGTCGTAGCAGAATTAGTTAGGTAACATAAATAAATAAGATGTTTTATTTACTTTATACTTGTAATTAGAATGTCTTCTTTTGGACTATACTGTTGGCAGTTGCAGTTTCCTTTCTCCTCTAGGGAAAAATCACTTAGGGCCCAGAGAGGGGAGAGGTGAGGCTTGTCTTGTACATGTCTGGTAATATGCAGAATATCAGAAAGGGAGAAGTCAGGTTTGAACATTGTCTTCATAGGTGAATCATCTGTGAAACCATGTGAAGGGCTCCACTATGTCTGTACTCCAGTCAGTCCCTCCTTTTCCCATTAGGGGGAGGAGTATGGCAGTGTCTGGAACCATTGTATTACCCCTCTGATGTTGCATGAATCTTGACCTAGTATATGGCCTAGAGGTTCACTCCCCTTAGTGAGCTTCTCCGGGAGTGGGGAGAAGAGGGGGTGTATTTGAGATGGGGGTATCTAGAATTGACAATTGATATATGCCATTGGATGAGGTAATGTTTTGGTACTAGGAAGTACCAAGAACGAGAAGTAGAACCTTGTCTAAGAGACCAAACTGAACGATAATTTATTATTAATGCTATCTGGCTATGGGATACTCCTTTCAAGTAAAAGGCCCTTTGTGAAGTTCCTAAGATCTGTGGTTCGTCATGTGAGTTGAGAGGGGTGAATCTTGGCTATAAAAGATACTAAGTATTCTTTTGTAAGCACTCTCAGAGAATTCATGTATATACACTGAATTGATCTGAGAGTCAAAGGGCTATGGTGAAGCTCATATAATTAAAGATGGAGTTTAAAATATAACTCTGACTTGTGTGTGTGGTTTGTAAACTCTCCTCATTTAGTAATACAGGAAATTACCACGACACTATCTAATAGAACTGAAAGGATTTTCTTTAATGGAAGCTTCTCTAATGTCAAATATGTAAGGTGTGGTGTACCGCAGGGCAGCTCTCTAGGCCCTTTACTCTTTTCTATTTTTACCAATGACCTGCCACAGGCATTAACTTATGGCTGCAATCCCGTTAACGGGATGATATGACAACAGCCAGTGAAAGTGCAGGGCGCCAAATTCAAACAACAGAAATCTCATAATTAAAATTCCTCAAACATACATGTGTCTTATACCATTTAAAAGTAATCTGGTTGTTAATCCCACCAAAGTGTCCGATTTCAAATAGGTTTTTCAGCGAAAGCACCACAAACGATTATGTTAGGTCACTGCAAAATCAGACAATTATTTTTCCAGCCAAAGACAGGAGTCACAAAAAGCAGAAATAGAGATAAAATGAATCAGAGCCACGTCAAATAACATAAATACTCATCATAAACATTGATGAAAGATACATGTTTTACATAGAATTAAAGATACACTTGTTCTTAATGCAACCGCTGTGTCAGATTTCAAAAAGCTTTACGCCAAAAGCCCAATATTCAATAATCTGAGAACAGCGTTCAGCCACAAAAGCAAGCCATACAGTTACCCGCCAAATTGTGCAGTCAACAAAATAGATAAAAAGCATTATAAATCTTCACTTTGCTGATCTTTGTCGGATGCACTCCCAGGACTCGCACTTCCACAAGAAATGTTTGTTTTGTTCGGTAATGTCCATTTATGTCCGAATAGCTATTTTTGTGGCGTGCTTGGTAAATAAATCCAATGTCAGGAAGCGCGTTCACTAAAAGCTGACAATGTCCAAAAGTTCCGTAACAGTCAGAAACATGTCAAACGATATATTGAATCAATCTTTAGAATGTTTTTAACATAAATCTTGAATAACGTTCCAACCGGAGAATTACATTGACTTCAGATGAGCGATGGAATCGGAGCTCCCTCTCATGTGAACGCGCATGGTCAGGTCATGGCAGACCTGACTAATTTCCCCCCTCATTCGGCCCCCCTTCACAGTAGAGTCATCAGACAAGGTTCTACAGACTGTTGACATCTAGTGGAAGCCGTAGGAAGTGCAAACTCATCCATATCTCGCTGTGAATTCAATAGGATCTTGGTTGAAAATCGACCAGCCTCAGAATTCCCACTTCCTGGTTGGATTTTTCCTCAGGTTTTTGCCTGCCATATGAGTTCTGTTATACTCACAGACATCATTTAAACAGTTTTAGAAACGTCAGTGTTTTCTATCCAATACAAATAATACTATGCATATATTAGCAACTGGGACCGAGGAGCAGGCAGTTTACTATGGGCACATTTGTGCACCTTTCATCCAAGCTACTCAATACTGCCCCTGCAGCCATAAGAAGTTAAACAAAGCATGTGTGTCCATGTATAGTGATGATTCAACCATATATGCATCAGCAACCACAGCTAATGAAGTCACTGAAACCCTTTACAAAGAGTTGCAGTCTGTTTTGGAATGGGTGGCCAGTAATAAACTGGTCCTGAACATCTCTAAAAGTAAACGCTTTGTATTTGGTTCAAATCATTCCTTAAGTTCTAGACCTCAGCTGAATATGGTAATGAATGGTGTGGCTGTTGAACAAGTTGAGGGGACTAAGCTACTTGGCATTCCCTTTAGATTGGAAACTGTCATGGTCAAAACATATAGATTCAATGGTTGTAAAGATGGGGAGAGGTCTAGATTTAATAAAGACACCAACCTCCAGAAAGCAAGTTCTGCAGGCTCTAGTTTAGTCTAATCTTGATTATTGTCCAGTCGTGTGGTCCTGTGCCGCAAGGAAAGACCTAGTTAAGCTGCAGCTGGCCCAGAACAGATCGGCACGATTTGCAATCAGAGGGCTAATATAAATACTATGCATGCCAGTCTCTCTTGACTAAGAGTTGAGGAGAGACTGACTGCATCACTTTTTCTTTTTATAAAACATTGTTGAAAATCCCAAATTGTTTGCATAGTCAATTTACACACAGCTCTGACGCACACACTTATCCCACCAGATATGCCACCAGACATGCCACCAGGGGTCTTTTCACAGTCTGCAAATCCTGAACGAATCCAAGAAAGCATACCGTTTTATATAGAGCCTATAAAGTAGTTGCTGCTTTTGCAACAGCTAATGGCGGTCTTAATAAAATACCAAATACCCTCCACTGGACATTATTCTATTGGATGATTCAATGAAGATTGTAAGTCTGAACCGGACCGATACAATACAGCAGTAACATTAATAGAAACTATACTTGTCAGTTGGTAATACTGTAACAAATATTCAAAGTATTCCCATGCATAATAGAGAAATACACTACATGGCCAAAAGTATGTGGGCGCCTGCTCGTTGAACATCTCATTCCAAAATCATGGGCATTAATATGGAGTTGGACCCCCCCCCCCCCTTTTGCTGCTATCATAGTCTCTACTCTTCTGGGAAGGCTTTCCACTAGATGTTGGAGCATTGCTGCGGGGACTTGCTTCCATTCAGCAACAACCGCATTAGTGAGGTCGGGCACTGATGTTGGGAGAATAGGCCTGGCTCGCAGTCGGCGTTCCAGTTTATCCCAAAGGTGTTTGATGGTGTGGAGGTCAGGTCTCTGTGCAGGCCAGTCAAGTTCTTCCACACCAATCTCGACAACCATTTCTGTATGGACCTTGATTTGTGCAGGTAGTGTTCAAACCCAGATTTGTCCGTCCGACTGCCAGATGGTGACGTGTGATTCATCACTCCAGTGAACATGTTTCCTCTGCTCCAGTGTCCAATAGCGGGGAGCTTTACACCACTCCAGCCGACGCTTGGCATTGCGCATGGTGATCTTTAGGTTTATGTGCGAATGCTCGGCCATAGAAACCCATTTCATGAAGCTCCGGATGAACAGTTCTTGTGCTGACGTTTCAGAGGCAGTTTGAAGCTTGGTAGTGAGTGTTGCAACCAAGGACAGATGATTTTTTTACGCACTACGTGCTTCAGCACTCCGCTGTCCCGTTCTGTGGCTGAGCTGTTGTTGCACCACTTCACAATAACGGCACTTACAGTTGACCGGACAGCTCTGGCAGGGCAGAAATTGGACAAACTAACTTGTTGGCAAGGTGGCATACTGTGTCATGTTGAAAGTCATTAAGCTCTTCAGTAAGGCCATTCTACTGCCAATGTTTGTATGGAGATTGCATGGCTGTGTGCTCGCTTGTATACACCTGTCAGCAACTGGTGTGACTGAAATAGCCTAATCCACACATTTGAAGTGTCCACATACTTTTGACCATTTTGTGTATGTGATCGTATACAAATGCAAGCAAGGATTGAAATTATTGTTTTAGTCAAATATTAAATATGTTTTCAGTCTACACATTATTTGTGATTATGTTCCTTCCCGGGGCTGAATCTGGTCCCTGCCATATTGGGTCTTGGGATTTAAGCATAAATAGCACTTTATTTTCGCACGCAAACCTGAATTCAATTTCATGTTCAAATGTGTCGGGTGTCTAAAGTTCTGATTTGATGCATCACATTAATTTCTCCTTTGACACCAATGCCTGATTTGCAAGGTTAGTCAGAATTCCCAAGTTGTGATTGACTGACTGTTTAATCAAAATTGGATTCCGTGGTGAGAAATTGTCTTGTGCCGCTAGATAGCATATTTGTGACACTCTTCTCTTGTTCATAGGAGCCTGTATATTGAAGCATGGAAGAGGACCTGAAAACACTGGATGATCCTGCTGAAAGCCATGACGACATGGAGGCTGAGGAAGAAAAGGAATCGGCAAAGGACCACACCGGCCAGAAGTTAGATCAATTTCCTGGGTTGCCATGTAGTGACCAATGTGACCCTGATGAAACATCTGTTGAAGAGTCAGGTAGTCGCAAGACAGCCAGAAAAGCATCCAAGTCCCCATGTAAAATACAGCAAGGTGCAGTCTTCTCTGGGAAAATACTTAGCTTTGGGTGTTCAGAGTGTAAGGGTGATGCTACCTACAGCCCCAATGATCTCCTCAAACATTTTCAGGGGGCTCACAAGGGGACTCTGCCGACATATCCATGTGACTTGTGTGGCTTTGTTACAAATGAGTTCCCTGCACTTCAGCGCCATCGGATCGGGCACAGGAACACTTTAGTCACATGCGAGATCTGTAATAATGATGTACAGTACTCTCTCCTCCTGCTCACTAGACACTATATCATGTCTCACAGCCAAAATGGCCACTTTCACTGCGAAAAATGTGAGTTTTCAACAGTTGACGCAGGGACATTTGTGCAGCACATCCATCATCACAATGAGAGCTGGCTCAAATGTGTGAAATGTCAACATGTGAGCTCTAGCCGAGGTGAGCACCAGAGGCACCTAAAACTCCACTCGGGTACCTTCCCCTTCACGTGTCAGGTCTGTGGATATGGGGCAGCACGGAGAGAATACCTCACAAAGCACATGGTAACTGTCCATGGTGAGGAGGCAGGCAAGAAAAATATATGGAGAGCAACGGAGGACAGCAACAATACCCTGGCAAACTCCTCTTCAGGATTAAAACTCCTGCTGAAGAAAAGCCCTGCTGCAGGTGGTCAATCTAAGGAATCCCAGTGGATGTCCAAACTGAATTCTCTTCCTGGAGTAGGTTTACTTGACCAAAATGGAAGGTTGTTGAACCCAGAGAAAACATTGGAGGAAACCCAACAGTTCCTTGACAGGGCTGTGGGTGTGAAAAAGGACTGTAAGAAGCGGGTCAAAGGGACTCTTAAGAATGAGCAGCAATGTGACTCCCAGGCTGTATCATCTATAACACCACCTAAGTCCCAGGAAAGTGATGACAGTTATGGGGCTGACACCCTAAGCCCGAACAACTCCAATGGACTAACTGTTCTCATGGTCAAAAATAAAATCTCTATTCCACCTAACTGTACTACAAAAGTAATGGGGTTCAAAATGGTTGACGGCAAAAAGCATTTAGTTCTCAAAGTTATACCAACAGCAAAACCTGAGTCCTCTGCAGAAAATAAAATGTCATGTAGAGCTCAAGAGAGAGGCTGCCCAATTATAGACGCTACCTCCGATGGAAATCAATGCTCAGATTCGGCTGAAAATTGGGAAAATTCAAGTACTATCTTCCCTTACATGACAGTTCTAAGCCCCTCTGGAACTGATCGAGATGCTGCAATTTCAGTTCAAGTGAAACCCGAGGAAGAGGACATTAGCATTGAGGAGACGTTGCCCATACTGGAGAAACTAGCACAGAAAGCAAAACACCCAGAGCAGCAGAGGAATGGTGAACAACATAAGTTTCAGGATGAACAGATTCCTTCTTTGGCAGTTTCTCCAATGACCAAAGAGTCAGATCACTCCACGATTCAGAACGGTCAACTGAATAACAATACGTCATCAATTGCTAAGCAGCCGAATGATTCTGAGTTGGGAGACAAAATGTCTGCTTATTCAAGCCCTAATGTGACTGCTGTGGAGGTCGTTCCAGCCAAAATGCTCACAGATAAGACCATGCCCTCTGAATCAGCTTATGAGACCATGCTTCCCAAACTAGTCTCTGAAGAAACTATCAGCATGCTTAGAGTTGGTGACCTGAATACAGCTACAGCTGATAAGATCAGTCACCCCATCACTGAAAATTCCCCTGTGCCCAATGGAGAGACGTTACCCTCCAATGACAAACCTAAGAAGACTGCCTCGGAACCCATGACTGGCGACATCCTACCTTCTGATGATACCATTGAAAAAAATCATTCAATTATCAAGGAGATGGTTCCTTCTGATTTTACTGCCAATAAGATGAATTCCTGTGTAGCGACGAAGACTAAAACTGAAACTTTATCCCCAGATCTGATGCCCCTACTGGAGTCACACCCAGCTGAATCGGACAACTCCAAAGAGACTGATACTAATGCTGAAAATCTTAATTCTCCCAACCAAGAGGTGTTCAGTTTTCATAATTACTCAAAGGAAACATCAAGCATTTCCTCCAACTCAACACAACCTTGTGAACATCCATCAGAGCTTTCGACAGAGGATGAAAGTGTTTGGATGACAGAGTCACCTGAATGGAGCTTGACATTGGCTGCATCCCCCCAACCTCCAGATGAGGGAAATGGGGACGTGGAGTCTGCAGAAGAGACTGAGACTGCAATGGAAAGAGTGTCAGACAGTGACATTGAGGTTGATGAGTGCATAGCTACTGTAGACCTGGCCACCCCAGTGGCAGCTGAGAGAGATAATCATGGACACTCTGGGTCTAAACACCAAGTCCAAACTACAGTAAAAACGGAGGAGGAGAGTGTTCCTGTGTCAGAAAGGGCAACAGGGAGCATAAATAGTTTGGCCGTGTTGGGTCGCATACTGGAGGAGCATTCAGATGCTATCATTAGCCACCAGCTTGAGAAGGATAGAATAGGCTGCTCATCTGCTAGCCATGATTCTGTCAAGCCACCTAAGACTATGCTAAGGATCCTTAAAACGACAGAGGGAAAGCAACAAATGTTCTTACAGACTGCAGAGAACCAGTTTGCTGGGCCTGTGCAGCTCCAAGGCAACGCAGGGTTCAAGCTGATAACCAAATCCTCTGCTCCTCAGATCAATGTGTCCTATGTTAAGCCAGGAATTGAAATACAGAATCACACCACCGGGTTGGCACTCACCCTCAATGGTGGAAGGTTCAGCATTCTAGGACATACTGTAGGTGCTAGTGAAAAAGGTGCAATGCCGTTATCTGCTATTCAGCCTGGAGCTAGTACTAGTGCAAGCCACTACCTAGTCAACAGCACAGCTTTTAAAAGAAATATGCTGTTGTCAGACGCAGCACATAGTTCTCCTGGAGAAAATACCATAAAGTCACTGCAGACTTGTTACTTAGTCCAGAGGCCAGTCCCTGTAACCCAGCCCCCCCACAATGCAGGTAGCAAATTAGCAAGCTCAATGTCTCAATCTCCACTCATGTCCCGTCCAGTTCTAGCAATGTCTGCGAACTCGGTGAACAAATTAACTGCATTGCACACTGGGCGACAAGCCTTCTTGGTTAGATATATCTCTCCAGCTAAGTCAGGGATGCTTCTGAATAGTCCTGATGGGAAGTCTGTGAACCAGAAAGGTCAACCTAATGAAAATCGAGGAAATAAAGTTGTTTATAAGATCGTCAGAACTGCCAATGGTAGCACGTTTCTTGCTGGTGCTGCACACTCCTCTGCCAACAAGCCCATTTATCTGGCCACAAATTCCACACAGATGCCCTGTTTTCTGATGTCATCAAATAATGTCTCTACTGCAGGGCAGAAATTGGTACCCATACAAAATGCCTCCCACAAACCTGTCATAGCTTCCAAGCTCTCAAATCTTCTGTCCCCCCAATCCAACATGCAAGGTAGGGTCAGGCAGCAAGTGGGCATAGATGGTCTGAATAAATCCCCCCTTACCCCAAGTCGCCAGCTAAGTCAAAGGAAGAGGCACAGGAAAGCATTGTTTGATGAACTCCCAGAGCACTTGCCTAAAGTGAAGAGGCTCAAGGCGGTAACTGAGAAAGGGGCTCCCTCGCTCTGGGTGCCTGTACCCAAAGATGCAGAGAGGACTCTGAGACTGTACCCATTCAGTTCACTACAGGAGATTAAATGCCCTCGACGAAATCAGCCGGTAGTGGTTCTCAACCATCCCGATGCCGACATTCCTGAAGTGGCCAGTATCATGAGGTCTGCTAACAAGTACAAAGGTGCTGTTTCCAAGGTGGCACTGTCCCAAAAAACGGTTCAAGCTCTCTCTGAACTCAGCCCGACTGGACTTCTGGGGAAAAGCGCCAAGGTGAAATGTCCCTCGTCACAAAGCTGTGGGTCGAGACTTCGGCCTTCAGAAAGCAGAGTCCGGGAGCGATTTCTGTTAAAACTGAAGTTTAAAAAAATGAGCAGGAAAAAGTACGAGGTGGTGAAGTCCTTATCTAGATGTGCAGAGAGGTCATCAATGTTCGCCTGTTGGTTTTGTGGTCGACTCTTCAACAACCAAGAGGAGTGGATAGGCCACGGCCAACGGCATCTCATGGAGGCAACCAGAGACTGGAATAAGCCGTTTTAAAGCTGTCACATAGCCCCTGGATGGGCCAAAATACCATCCTATAGTGGCACAAATGGAGAGATTAAAGTTGTATATTTTTCAAATGACTCATCAGTATACTTTATTCTTACAGCAGTTTCTATTCCCATAAATGCCCTAATAGCTATGTTTGAATCACCGTTTTTGAGGCTGATGTGTGGTACAACCTGAAACCTTTTAGTATGTATAGATATTCTAATATGTTTATGTAAGTATGACTTAAACTCGTTTGTACAGATGGAATTGAACTGTGAAAACTTGGCACACTGTAATGGAGTATATTTGAGGGAGCACTGTTAGATTTTTTTTGTATTCAGAAATGTACCAAATTCCTCAGGTGATTTCATATTCTCTGATTCAACTAATCTGCTTTGTAACATACAGTTGAAGTTGGAAGTTTAAATACACTTAGGTTGGAGTCATTAACTTGTTTTCAACCACTCCACACATTTCTTGTAAACAAACTATAGTTTTGGCAAGTCGGTTAGGACATCTACTTTGTGCATGACACAAGTAATTTTTCCAACAATTGTTTACAGACAGATTATTTCACTAATAATTCACTGTATCACAATTCCAGTGGGTCAGAAGTTTACATACACTAAGCTGACTGTGCCTTTAAACAGCTTGGAAAATAAAATTCCATAAAATTCTGTCATGACTTTAGAAGCTTCTGATAGGCTAATTGACATAATTTGAGTCAATTGGAGGTGTACCTGTGGATGTATTTGAAGGCCTACCTTAAAACTCAGTGTCTCTTTGCTTGACATCATGGGAACATCAAAAGAAATCAGCTAAGACCTCAGAAAAAATTTGTAGACCTCCACATGTCTGGTTGATCCTTGGGAGCAATTTCCAAATGCCTGACGGTACCACGTTTATCTGTACTAACAATAGTACGCAAGAATAAACACCATGGGACCATGCAGCCGTCATACCGCTCAGGAAGGAGACGCGTTCTGTCTCCTAGAGAAGAACGTACTTTGGTGCAAAAAGTGCAAATCAATCCCAGAACAACAGCAAAGGACCTTGTGAAGATGCTGGGGGAAACAAGTACGAAAGTATCTATATCCACAGTATAGATATACAGCACAGTCCTATATCGACATAACCTGAAAGGCCGCTCAGCAAGGAAGAAGCCACTGCTCCACCATAAAGCCAGACTACGGTTTGCAATTGCACATGGGGACAAAGATCGTACTTTTTGGAGAAACGTTCTCTGATCTGATGAAACAAAAATAGAACTGTTTGGTCATAATTACCATCGTTATGTTTTTGATTGATAAGGCTTGCAAGTCGAAGAACACCATCCCTACTGTGAAGCACGGGGGTGGCAGCATCATGTTGTGGGGGTGCTTTGCTGCTGGAGCACTTCACAAAATGGATGGCATCATGAGGAAGAAAAATGTATGTGGATATATTGAAGCAACATCTCAAGACATCAGTCAGGAAGTTAAAGCTTGGGCACAAATTGGTCTTCCAAATGGACAATGACCCCAAGCATACTTCCAATGTTTTGGCAAAATGGCTTAAGGACAACAAAGTCAAGGTATTGGAGTAGCCATCACAAAGCCCTGACCTCAATCCTATAGAAAATGTGTGGGCAGAACTGAAAAAGCGTGTGCGAGCAAGAGGCCTACAAACCTGACTCGGTTACACCAGCTCTGTCAGGAGGAATGGGCCAAAATTCACCCAACTTATTGTGGGAAGCTTGTGGAAGGCTACCTGAAATGTTTGACCCAAGTTAAACATTTTAAAGGCAATGCTACCAAATACTAATTGAGTGTATGTAAACTTCTGACCCACTGCAAATGTGATGAAAGAAATAAAAGCTGAAATAAATAATTCTCTACTATTATTCTGACATTTCACTTTCTTAAAATAAAGTGGTGATCTTAACTAACCTTAACAGGGAATTTTTACTTGGATTAAATGTATTTGGATAAGGTGTTTGTAAACTTCCGACTTCAAGAAATTATTTTTACATTTATCGTCTTTTCATAGGTTTGAGAGAACATTGTGATAATTTGTGTTTTGATTCCCTTCATTTTGTTATTCATGTTTTATTCACATATTATTGTTTTTTATGTTCAGAAATAGTTGTGAAGAATTAGTTTTACAGGAATACAAATGGGTCGTCCTTGTGGATTATTTTTTTTTTCAGCAGTTACATACAGTACTTCCTATATACATCCCGGTTTGTTTCACTATTTTACCTGTTTTTATTTCTGGGGTGACAGATGTTTTAGCTTCTTTTACGATAACACAACCCCATTTGTCTATCTTAATTGTCATTGCTTGACTTTAGCATTAGTCATAACATAGTTATGTTGATTTTAGCTCTCGTAACTGTCATTTGTTTCCACATCTGTGCTCAGTACGCAAAAATATCTCAACTGATAAATTATTGCATGAGTGATACTTTATGAGAATTTTTGCACATTTAGTACTGTTTAGCGGGCAGGAAAATGTTCCCCATGATCAAAGCCGTACTAGTAGTTGAAAATTAATAGGCATACAAAATAATATCATATGGCTTCATGAAAGACTGGTGAAACAGCATGCACAAAATAAGACTAAACCACAGTTTAAGCATCAACCACACCAGCAGATTAGCTACTTTCCTTGTACATTTCATTCAAGTTTGTGTTTCTGATCTTATGCTAATTGAACACCTTATTTCCAATGTCCCAATACATTTGTTTTGTAGTAGTAGAGTGAGTTCTGTTAACACTTTCTTTGAACCATATATAATCTGTTTTATTTGACAAAATGTCACTTGTTACAGACTAGCCCCCTCCCCCTTGACACCACAATACCTCTGAACTCAACGACCAAATAATTGTTATTCTCTTAAGTTTTATGGAATTCTCCTTTTATTAGGAAAAAATGTTTTTTTCAGTTTTAATATCCCTGTCAGACAGGTTGCCGGGATCTTTTTACCTGAGAATAAAGTGCCTAAACTGTTGTGCACCAGGTTGACACTATTGTACTGTATTCACCTCCTTGTGGTTCTCTCTTCTCAAATAAATGTAAGTACTTTGGAAAATAACTAATGTCTTGTGTTTTGCTAATATTTAGTTTTGTTGTGTCTTTGGGCACAGGAACACAGATTAATAGATTCATCTATTTGATTAATAAAAATATTCAGAAATGTAAGATTTGACTAATTTAAACAAATAAAAATCCTCAGGACACTCATCGTCTCTTCCTGTTGTATGCGGAAAAGCTTGGTTTTGTTTGTTTGGAAAGTTTGTTTAATAGAATATTGGGAAGTTCTTGATAGCTACCTAGCTTCTTATGTTGGATCCCGCAACGCAGTTGGCATCAGTTGCTGGGACTGCTTGTATCTTTCCAGTGATCCTGCCGACCAAGGACGGGTCTGAGGAGCTATTTGGCGTTGCAGCTAGCCTAGCTGCTAGCTAACTGGACATCAAGCTAGCAAGGTGTTCCTGAACGGAGCCTGTGATGCGGTTAGCCATTGTGGCTGGGACTGTGGATTGTCCCAGGTTTGTGGCTGTCTAGATCTCTGCTGTTTGTTGTTTTCCATCTTTCCCGTGACCTGCCCTGTCTGGAACTGTGAGGAGTAACAGCCTAACATGCGTTGCTAGCTACCATGACAAAGACCGAAGCCGGCGGGAGTACTGTTGAGGACAGTGGTGTCTCTGTATCACACGTGAAGGATCTTTTAAACAAACAAAAAGAGACCTATAAGCAGTTGTTACAACCACAAGAAAATTGTTTCAAGTGTTTTGTCCAAATACTGGTATATTCTAATAATAAAAGAATGGACGACCTGACCAGAGAAGTCCAGGACCTGAAGAACAGTTTGCAGTTCTCCCAGGGTCAGCTCGATGAGTTGAAACAGGATAACGGCAAGATGACAGCAAATCTGTAAGTCATTGAGAGAGGACATCAGTTCTGTGTGTGTGAATCGATGATAACAATGACCGATAAATCAGGGACAATCAAGGCGGAATAACATGTTTGTGGATGGAATTGCAGAATCTCCACATGAGTCCTGGACTGAGTCTGAGGATAAAGTGAGGGAAATGATCTCTGAGAAATTGAAGATGGGCCACAGGAAGATTGAGGTGGAGCGTGCCCACAGGACTGGAAAACTCACCACCAGCCCAGGTGATAGGCCCAGGCCAATAGTGGTCAAGTTCCTGAGGTTCAAGGACAAGGTAGCTGTTCTGAAAAGAGCCAATAACTTGAGAGGAATGTATATCTTCCTCAACGAGGACTATCCTGAAGCTGTGCCAGAAGAGGAAAGAACTGATCCCAGTCATGAAAGCTGCCAGAGCGCATGGGGACATTGCGTACATCCGCTATGACAGGTTCATTGTCCACCCTCCCTCCCAGAAGCCTGAAAGGGATGAGAGAGCCAAGCCTATGGGTTCGTAGCTTCAACTGCGCAACACACACCAATTTATTGATGGACTGCTGAATGTATATATATTTTTTATCTTGCTTTGTTTTCTCATTTCCATATTATGTCTATCTATGATAAGCTACACAGGAAAGGGCTGAAAATAGCCCATATTAATATGTAGCCTTAGAAATATGGTTAATGAAATCAATAACTTGTTAACATCAGATAACATTCATATATTAGCCATTTCTGAGAATCACTTAGATAATGAATTTGATACATCAGTAGCAATACAAGGATATAACATTTATAGAAGAGACAGAAATGCTTACGGGGGAGGTGTTGCTCTATATATTCATAGCCATATCCCTGTAATGCCTAAAAAAGGTCTTATGTCAAGTGTTATTTAAATGTTGTGCCAAGTAAACCTACAACCACATCTAAAGCCTTTTCTTTTGGGGTGTTGCTATAAGCCACCAAGTGCTAACAGTCCGTTTCTAAATAATGTGTGAAATGCTTGATAGTGTATGTGATGTAAACAGAGAGGTCTACTTTCTTGGGGACCTGAATATTGACTGGTTTTCATCAAGCTGTCTGCTCAAGAGGAAGCTTCTTACTGTAACCAGTGCCTGTAATCTGGTTCAGGATATTAATCAACCTACCAGGGTGTTTCTAAACACTACAGTAACAAGATCATCCACATGTATCGATCACATTTTTACTAATGCTGTAGAACTTTATTCTAAAGCTATATCCGTACCCATTGCTTCTTCCAATTATTGTTAAACATGCAGCATGACAAGAAACTGACTGTTAGAAATGTTAAGGCTCCATGGATTTATGAGGAATTGAACAACTGTGTGGTTGAAAAAGATGGGGCAAAAGGAGTGGCTAATAAGTCTGGCTGCACATCTGACTTCAAATTGAGAAACGATATGACTAAACTCAACAAAAAGAAGAAGAAACTGTATTATGAAGACAAGAACAATGATATAAATAATGATGGAACAAAAACGTATAAAGGGAAAGCCAGCCACATAGCGGACACCGACATCTCGCTCCCAGATGAGCTGCAATGCCTTCAGAAAGTATTGATTTATTCCACATTTTGTGTTACAGCCTTAGTTCAAAATGTATTAAATATAATTTTTTTCCACATACCTACACATAATACCACATATGACAAAGTGAAGAAAAAATGTTATTTTTTGAAAAATACAGGAATATCTCACTTACATAAATACTCACACCCGTGAGTCAATACATGTTTTGCCTGCTGCGCGCATGCGCCATCGTGCGCTATCGTGCATAAATGTATTTTGCCCCCCCACACCAAACGCGATCACGACACGCAGGTTAAAATATCAAAACAAACTCTGAACCAATGACATTAATTTGGGGACAGGTTGAAAAGCATTAAACATGTATGGTATTTTAGCTAGTTAGCTTGCTTTCTATCACCCACGTGGGTATAACCAATGAGGAGATGGCACGTGGGTACCTGCTTCTATAAACCAATGAGGAGATGGCACGTGGATACCCGCTTCTATAAACCAATTAGGAGATGGGAGAGGCAGGACTTGCAGCGCGATCTGCGTCAGAAATAGGAACGACATCTATTTTAGCCCTTGGTGTCGCAGACGCTCGTTGGTGCGTGCAAGCAGTGCGGGTGCAATAATTGAATAACATGGGTTTCTAAATTTATTTTGAAACCCAATTTATTTTGCGACGCTTAGGCTATTGTCCTGCTGAAAAGTGAATTTGTCTCGCAGTGTCGTTTGGATTGCAGGTAGAACCATTTTTTCCTCTAGGATGTTTCCTGTGCTTAGCTCTATTCCATTTATTTTTATCCTAAAAAACTCCCTAGTACTTGCTGATGACAAGCATACCCATAACATGATGTAGCCACCACCATGCTTGAAAATATGAAGTTGGTACTCAGGGAAGTGATGTTGTGTTGCATTTGCCCCAAACATAACGGTTTCTATTTAAGACATAACGTTCATTTCTTTGCCACATTTTTAGCAGTTTTACTTTAGCGCCTTATTGCAAACAGGATGCATGTTTTGGAATACACAGGCTTCTTCTTTTCACTCTGTCAGTTAGGTTAGTATTGTGGACTAACCACAATGTTGTTGATCCATCATCAGTTTTCTCCTATCACAGCCATTAAAGATGCATTATCCAGAAATCACTCCACCATTTCCTGGTTTGCTAAAAATCTAATAGTTTGTCTAATTTCAGTTCGTGACAAAACAAACAAGTATAGTGTAGAGAATCAACATACCATCTAAACCGATGTGAAATATATTTCCCATAACAAAAAGTATAGTATTTTCAGCTGTTTGAAGCTGGTGTAAAAAAAGAAAAAATGAAATTCAAGAACGGAAGCATCTAAAATCAAATGAAATGTTTTGGTCACATACACATACAGTTGAAGTCGGAAGTTTACATACAGCTTAGCCAAATACATCTAAACTCTGTTTTTCACAATTCTTGACATTTAATCCTCGTAAAAATTCGCTGTTTTATGTCAGTTAGGATCACCACTTTATTTTAATAATGTGAAATGTCAGAATGATAGTAGAGAGTGATTTATTTCAGCTTTTATTTCTTTCATCACATTCCCAGTGGGTCAGAAGTTTACATACACTCAATTAGTATTTGGTAGCATTGCCTTTAAATTTGTTTAACTTGGGTCAAACGTTTCGGGTAGCCTTCCACAAGCTTCCCACAATAAGTTGGGTGAATTTTGGCCCATTCCTTCTGACAGAGCTGGTGTAACTGAGTCAGGTTTGTAGGCCTCCTTGCTCGCACACGCTTTTTCAGTTCTGCCCACACATTTTCTATAGGATTGAGGTCAGGGCTTTGTGATGGCCACTCCAATACCTTGACTTTGTTGTCCTTAAGCCATTTTTCCACAACATTGGAGGTATGCTTGGGGTCACTGTCCATTTGGAAGACCCATTTGCAACCAAGCTTTAACTTCCTGACTGATGTCTTGAGATGTTGCTTCAATATATCCACATCATTTTCCTCATGATGCAATCTATTTTGTGAAGTGCACCAGTCCCTCCTGCAGCAAAGCACCCCCACAACATGATGCTGCCACCCCCGTGCTTCATGGTTGGGATGGTGTTCTTCCGCTTCCCCCTTTTTACTCCAAACATAACGATGGTCATTATGGCAAAACAGTTATATTTTTGTTTCATCATACCAGAGGACATTTCTCCGAAAAGTACAATCTTTATCCCCATGTGCAGTTGCAAACTGTAGTCTGGCTTTTTTAATTGCGGTTTTGGAGCAGTAGCTTCTTCCTTGCTGAGTGGCCTTTCAGGTTATGTCGATATCGGACTCGTTTTACTGTGGATATAGATACTTTTGTACCTGCTTCCTCCAGCATATTCCCAAGGTCCTTTGATGTTGTTCTGGGATTTATTTGCACTTTTCGCTTTGAACCCCCGTGTCCATAGGCCTTGGAAGCTTAATTGCTGGCAAAAGTGTCCATAATCAGAGGTAATTAAACTGTTCTGTGTTCTTTTTCTCCATCTCTGCCTGTCTTGTTGTACATGGAACCTGTCTCACATGCACAGTTTGGAGCAAGAAGGATACCTTGAATTCTATCCACCTCTTCTGTGTGGGATATGTGTTCCTACCTCATCTGCGTGCAGATCTGCAGCATTTCACAGAGAGTTGGAATAATTACCCTTTAAGTACAGAAGCGAACCTGACACCTCACCAGCTGTGGCATATCAGAATGCTCCAAACACCTGTGCACATTTTAGTTTTTGCCTTAGCACTACACAGCTGATTCAAATGATCAAGTTATCATCATCCTTCAAGTGGTATTTATGTTGAATAATGACATTATCTTCTATTGTTTGTGCTCAAATGTCTGTTTTTCAGCATAAAGTACTCTGTAGCCACTTAGTGTGGACACCAGGTGAGACCACACACACACAATAACAGTCTCTCTCCTTCACTTCATTCCTCCCCCACTTCTCCCTAAATCATCTAGGTTATATTTTTTATTTAACCTTTATTTAACCAGGTAGGCTAGTTGAAACAAGTTCTCATTTGCAACTGTGACCTGGCCAAGATAAAGCAAAGCAGTTCGACACATACAACAACAGAGTTACACATGGAGTAAAACAAACATACAATCAATAATACAGTAGGAAAATGTATATACAGCATGTGCAAATGAGGTAGGATAAGAGAGGTAAAGCAATATATTTATTGGTGACATGGTAAATACAATATAGCAATTAAACACTGGAATGGTAGGATGTGCAAAGGATGAATGTGGGATGAACGACCAAATACAGATATAAATAGTCACTAACCAAGAAACAACTTCATCAGATGACAGTCTGATAACATATTTATTGTATAGTGTAACGGATGTGAAATGGCTAGCTAGTTAGCGGGTACGCGCTAGTAGCGTTTCAATCAGTTACGTCACTTGCTCTGAAACCTATTAGTAGTGTTGCCTCTTGCTCTGCAAGGGCCGCGGCTTTTGTGGAGCGATGGGTAACGACGCTTCGTGGGTGTCAGTTGTTGATGTGTGCAGAGGGTCCCTGGTTCGCGCCTGTGTCGGGGCGAGGGGACGGTTTAAAGTTATACTGTTACATTGATGCTGTTGACCCGGATCACTGGTTGCTGCGGAAAAGGAGGAGGTTGAAAGGGGGGTGAGTGTAACGGATGTGAAATGGCTAGCTAGTTAGCGGGTACGCGCTAGTAGCGTTTACGTCACTTGCTCTGAAACCTATTAGTAGTGTTGCCCCTTGCTCTGCAGTTTAAAGTTATACTGTTACAATAGCATATGTTTTGTTCGAAAAATTTGCATATTTCAGGTATAAATCATAGTTTTACATTGCAGTAGTCTCACCAAAGCAGCTAGAATAACTACAGAAACCAACGTGAAATACCTAAATACTCATCATAAAACATTTATGAAAAATACACGGTGTACAGCAAATGAAAGACAAACATCTTGTGAATCCAGCCAATATTTCAGATTTTTTAAGTGTTTTACAGCGAAAACACAATATAGCATTATATTAGCTTACTACAATAGCCTACCACACAGCCGCATTCATTCAAGACACGTTAGCGATAGCGAATAAACCAGCAAAAGATATTAATTTTTTCACTAACCTTCTCAAACGACATCAGATGACAGTCCTATAACATCATATTACACAATACATATATGTTTTTTTCGAAAATGTGCATATTTAGCGGCACAAATCGTGGTTGAACAATGTGAATACGTAGTGAAAATGCACCTATTCTAATCAAATAACTAATCATAAGCTTTACTAAAAAATACATGTTGGACAGCAAATTAAAGATACACTAGTTCTTAATGCAACCGCTGTGTTAGATTTTAAAAATGAACTTTAGTAAAACTTTAGTAAGACAGCTTACGTTATAGTGATACAGCACCCAAAATCAGCGCCCAAATTACGTCTAAACATTTGACAGAAATACGAAAAAACATCATAAATCGTTCATACTATTTGATGAGCTTCCATCAGAATCTTGTACAAGTTGTCCTTTGTCCAGAATAATCGTTGCTGGGTTGTAGAATGTCGTCTTCATCTGTAGAACGCTAGCCATGCGGCACAGAAGTGTCACAAATCCCCAGAACGCATCACAGGCCAATTCGGCATTCAGGCCAATGAGTTCAATCTTGGTTTCATCAGACCAGAGAATATTGTTTCTTATGGACTGAGAGTCCTTTAGGTGCCTTTTGGCAAACTCCAAGCAGGCTGTCATGTGCCTTTTACTCAGGAGTAGCTTCCGTCTGGACACTCTACCATAAAGGCCTGATTGGTGGAGTGCTGCAGAGATGGTTGTCCTTCTGGAAGGTTCTCCCTTCTCCACAGAGGAAGTCTGTCAGTGACCATCCTGTTCTTGGTCACCTCCCTGACAAAGGCCCTTCTCCCCCGATTACTCAGTTTGGCCGGGAGGCCAGCTCTAGGAAGAGTATTGGATGGTTCCAAACTTCTTCCATTTAAGAATGATGGAGGCCACTGTGTTCTTGGGGACCTTCAATGCTGCAGACATTTTTTGGTACCCTACCCCAGATCTTTGCCTCGGCACAATCCTGTCTCGGAGCCCTACGGACAATTCCTTCGACCTCATGTTTTGGTTTTTGCTCTGACATGCACTGTCAAACTGTGGGGCCTTATATAGACAAGTGTGTGCCTTTCCAAATCATTTCCAATAAATTGAATTTACCACAGGTGGACTCCAATCAAGTTGTAGAAACATCTCAATGGTGATCAACGGAAACAGGATGCACCTGAGCTCAATTTTGAGTCTCATAGCAAAGGGTCTGAATATTTATGTAAATAAGTTTTTCTTTTATTTTTAATTGCAAAAATGTAGATTAAAAACCTGTCTTCGCTTTGCCGTTATGGGGTATTGTGTGTAAATCTATATAATCCATTTTAGAATAAGGTTGTAACGTAACAAAATGTTTTTAAAAAGTCAAGGGGTCTGAATACTTCCCGAATGCACCATGTTGTTGACATTATACAATGCATTCTGGTTGTCACGTAAGCATCTGTTAGACCAAAGATGCTATAAAAAACAAGGTGAAGGGATAGTTCACGACTGACTTATGGTGCTTTCAAAACAACTGGGAACTTGGAAAAACACGGTCAAATCATAACATCAGTGATATTCAAGTCGGAATGTCGTAGCTCTAGAAAGAGGCACGAGTTCCTGAGTTGGACTTACTAGTTGAATCGACATTTCTACCCCCCATGGACTTGAAACCCCCCCACAAATGAAATGAACCCCCCTCTCCACAAAACCCCCTAAAATGGCTTTATCCCTGTATAGCTATGGTTCAGCAAGGCAGTAGACTTCTATTTGGTGTGATGATCTTACTTGCTTTTTAATAAAGTAAAAAATGGTAAACGACTTGTCAAGTCATGTGCTCCGGTTCTTGTATACACTGTAACAAGTACTTCGGAGATTTGTAATATCCAAAAAGTGGCCAAACTAAGTTAATATTCTTCAGGCAATGGGCGCTGCCATCTTTGACTTTGTTTATTTGCATCAACAAACAAACATGGCTGCTCTTAGCTTAGCTGACACGGATCTCTTTTCTAAACAATATTACATTTCTCCCTTGTGCTCACCAGAGATGTGGTACATTGTAAACAAATCTAGCTGTTAAGTCGTTAACTTATGTGTATTTTATTGTCAGGGCAACAAGTTATTTAACTTGGTTTATGCAATGAGTTTGGGTGTGGATGTGTTCCGTGTGTTGTTTTGATGACGAAATTCGTATTTATCTTTTACAATAAAAGGTGTAATTGAGGAATAAAGTTGTGAAGAGCTTTATTTCCCATCAAAACAAAACATTGTGTCGATGCTTTTCAGACAATGCTGTTTAGACGTGTTTGTTTTATCATAGCTACGTTCTGTTGTTACTATTCCAATCGCATATTTACGATGGTACGCTGCAGGGACCAGTCAACAATGATCGCAAATGTGTGATTGTATGCGTCAAAGGGTTAATATATTCTTCCTTTTCTTCTCCAGGAGAGGGCAGTGAATAACACTGTTCCAGAGTGATTACTAAGGTAATAAACCTAATCCTTTAGCCACCTTACAGTAAATACCCAAACGTTTCCTCAGCAACACCACCATCCTGGTCCTTGGATCCCTTTGGCCAATCCCATATTTATCTCTAACCCCTAGACAGATAATAAAGGACATATGCAATTATTGCTTTAAAAGGCTGTCTCAAGATGTAAGTGGATGCACATTACAAGGGATATGTCTGGTTTGGTTTTAAAATCCACAATTTCCTCTACTCCTTATATTTACATATGCTTTTTTGTTGTCTTTGGGCTATAAATGAGAATCCAATTGGAAAGAGATGCACCACACAAAGAGATGAAATTAGATGGCAGATGTGACAAATTATCAGCAATGTGATTGGTTTACCCCAAAACGTGCCTGCCTTAACGTGTTCAGATGCATTTTGCTCGACTCCCAAGCAGTTGGCTTGTTGATCTTCTTTGTCAGGTGATCAGACGAGTTCACCTCTCTCCACTGATCCCTTTAGTCAGGTTAAGTGTCATAAAAGCTCTTGTAAGGAGCTTGGACAGAAGCCAAATAACGGCCTTGTCCTGAGATCTAGTCCATGACTTCATCACGTAAGCTATAAGAACCTGAAATTACCTAGAACAGAAGGAATGCATCAGAGATTCACCAGTCCATAATATGAACTTTCTAATTGTTTGTTGGTTTTGTTTTGGATTATGTGTGTATTGTGATTGTATTCTTAAATATTACTGCACTGTTGGTGCTAGAAATGTGAGCATTTCGCTGCACCGGTGATAACATTTGCAAGTCTGTGTACGCAACCAATAAACTTTGATTTGAACAGACTTTGAACCAAAGACACGCATGCACAGACGATCACGTTTTTGTCAATAAAAAAAAAAAAACAGCTGATGACTTCTACACATTGGTGTTTGACTTCTACACACACAACATAAAGCACTTTGAAAGTTGCTGTATGAATTATATCTTTCATTGAGTATCATGACTCCCACTCACCAATACTCACAAGCAGACACACACACTCACTCTCTCGCTCTCCTAAGAGCAGTTTGCCAACCTCCTCTGGTCCAGTCTAATTTTGAGCTCAGACACCAGTGCTGCGTTCACACTGTCAACTGGTCTGTTCCTGTTCCTCTTAGGCTTGATCTGTGCTACTGTGCCCAATACCGTCGGTACCATCCACTGTCTGTCCCCAGGCCTCCCTCCAAGGAGCAGTGGGGGAAGGGCAGGGGCATTGGGCGGTGGTGGTGGTGGTGGCCAATGTCGTCCACTCACCATGCTCACATTGTGGTTTGGAGACCAATGGTGTCCAGTCACCACATTCATGTTGTGGTTTGGAGGCAGAGGGTGTCCGCTCGCTATGTTACAGTTGCTACAGTTGACGTTGTCCCCCACCATGACCTCTGGTTCTTGGATTAGGAGTTTCTCTCCAGGGTTCGGGAACTTGAAGGTCACGGGTGGTTTGTTTCGCCTCCGGATGCGGCGGTGGGGCAGGATCCTGTTGGACTTTTTGTTGCGCATGAACATGATGGTGGAGATGGAGACTGTCACCACAACCATGAGACTAATGACACCAGCGATCATGGCTAAGATGTGCAAAGGCTTGTCTCTACTCTGCACGAAAAAGGATGCCAAAGGCCCCCTGAGTTGAGTCTGTAAAAGAGCACAGAGAGACACAGTCATGTCCATTGGACTGAAATGGGAGACTGCAAGTATACATGGGAAAATCCTAGTTGTTATTACCTTACGTGGTTCTGTGTGTGTTGCCATTTGGCTATGGAAATTTGGGACACCGAGTGTATTACAATACATTTAAACTGCCAGACCACCACAGCCAAATCCACACGTGTTAAGCTAGCTACACAGTGTGAAAACATTACACTACATTAGAATAACAAATCCCCAAATACGTCTACCAACGCTTGGTCAGTGCAAACACAATCTGTCTGCAAAACGTGGATCTGCAAAATTCTAGTCTGAGTTTGTCTGAAATGATAATTCCTGCCCCATTGACTGTTTTTTTGATTGAGACAAGATCAGAAGGATTAGATGGGGCACCCATTATTAACTGAGACCATGCAGCGTCACAATTGCAAATGAAATGTTATGAGTTTACAGTTCATCCATAACGTTTATCATGGATTTCCATTTCATTTCAAATGAGTGATCAAAATATTCTATTGTGCTCCTGTACTCTTTCACAGACACAAATCATGCGCTATGGTACAATGACCAGCCACAAATACAGGTGTCCTTCCAAGACAACATACAAACAGTAAGAGTCTTAGTGCAATGATATGGGGGGGACACCAAGACTGCTGGATGATCTCAAGGCAAGCTTTGTTTATGGCATTATACAGGCCTCCGTATAATCTTTCTGATCTTGCCCTGAGGTTGAACAACAGACTTTTTCAAAGTGTTGCAGTAAATGCGGGTGGAAATGAGGACAGTCGTTGCAATGGTGAAGGTGACAACACTAAAACAAATCCCAAACACAGCTGCGGGATGCTTCTTGAGGCTCAGGAAGTAGGAGAAAAATCTGGATTTGACCTGAAAATACAAAATTGGCATTTAGAGAAGTTTAGATAATTTCGGGAATAGTTTAGGGATGTTTCAAAGTGGAAACCTAAAAAAAACAAAAAAACAAACAGATATAGTGGGTTTGGATTTCTGTGTTCAGTTGGATTGTTCTATTGAGCAGCTTCAACTATTTGTGATCACTAGGGCCAAGAGTTTTTCCTAAGCACGTGGTCTGACCAGGAAAATCTCTATGCCCTGGTTATTACATGGTTATAGCATATAGTGAGCGTGTGAGTCGGTTTGAGCTGCGTGTGGTGTTGTGTTTCCCAGCTAGCTAGGGGGATAGCTAACTAGTGGAGATTTGATCAAACTAAAACCAATGGCTCAATGCCTCTGTCGCATTGAGTTCAACCTTTTATCTGAAAAAGACTGCATCAAAACTTATTGGGTTACTCAAGCAGTGAGCATCCCACTGGCTCACACATGAGGCTCCCAAAGATAGTATTAGTAGTATGCTTGGAATGAGGATATGTCACATACGTCGAAATGTAAACATTAGTGGAGCCACCTTATCAGTTTTGGAGGCAGCAATACTTTTGCTAGCAAAGAGTGGTGCGGTAGCTAACTAAATCAAATTTCAAGTCAAATTTATTTTATAGCCCTTCTTACATCAGCTGATATATCAAAGTGCTGTACAGAAACCCAGCCTAAAACCCCAAACAGCAAGCAATGCAGGTGTAGAAGCACTTTGGCTAGGAAAAACTCCCTAGAAAGGCCAGAACCTAGGAAGAAACCTAGAGAGGAACCAGGCAATGAGGGTTGGCCAGTCCTCTTCTGGCTGTGCCGGGTGGAGATTATAACAGAACATGGCCAAGATGTTCAAATGTTCATAAATGACCAGCATGGTCAAATAATAATAATCACAGTTGTTGTCGAGGGTACAACAAGTCAGCACCTCAGGAGTAAATGTCAGTTGGTTTTTCATAGCCGATCACTAAGTGAATTGTTTCACCCGGCAGTTAGCCAAAACTGTTAGCTAGATAGCTAAAGTATGTGTGCATAGATGTTCTGTAAGTAAGCTATTGTCACATTCCTGACCTATTTATGTTAGTTTGTTATGTGTGTTAGTTGGTCAGGACGTGAGGTTGGGTGGGCATTCTATGTTTTCTGTTTCTGTGTTGGTTTTGGGTTGCCTGGTATGGCTCTTAATTAGAGGCAGGTGTTTGGCGTTCCTCTAATTAAGAGTCATATTTAGGTAGGCGTTGTCACAGTGTTCGTGGTGGGTGATTGTCTTCCGTGTCTGTGTAATTGTTTGCACCATAAGGGACTGTTACGGTTTGTTCGGTTTGTGTAGTCTAATTGTCCTATTCGTGCGTTCTTATTGTTTTATGTAAGTTCGTCGTATAGGTCTGTCTTCACCGTTTTGTTGTTTTGTTAGTTTATACAAGTTTGTGTCTTTGTTAAATAAATATGTGTTCAAACTTCGCTGCGCCTTGGTTCCCTCAATACTCCTCCTTTTCGGTTGAAGAGGAGGAGGACCGCCGTTACAGCTATCTAGCTGTTTTAATTTACAATTTTATTGTAACGTTATCCATTTCCCATGCACTATTTTTTTTACCGAAACCACTATTATGCCCCATTCATGACTTTTGCCCTATCAAGTCGCACTGTTTCTTGACACACTGCTCGCTTAACATGGAAGCCAGCCGCACCATTGTGTCAGAGGAAACACTGTACATCTGGCGACCGAAGTAAGCCCGCCACAGGAGTCACTAGAGTGCAATGTCAAACCTCCCCTAACCGAGACGATGCTGGGACAATTGTGCGCCTCCTCATGGGTCTCCCGGTCTCGGTTGGTTGTGACACAGCCTGGGATCGAACCCGGGTCTGTAGTGACGCCTCTAGCACCTCTAGCCTTAGACCTCTGCACCACTCTGGAGGCCCATAGTGCACTACTTTTGACTAAAAGCAACTATGCACCACTTTTGACCAGAGCCACTAAAGTGTGCCAGAGACAAGTCCTAACTTGAGACTTTCGTGCAAATCTCCCATTGCATTCTAAATCTCCATTGATGCATCATCTACACACAAAAACTGAGTTACATGTGCATATTCCAAGTTTAATTTCATCCCTGTAAAATGAAATAGGTGTCATTGGAGATGTTCCCACTGTCTCTTACCGCCTCTGTGATGTCTATCTTGACCACCGTGGTGGTGCTGAAGGAGGGCGAGCCTCTGTCTTGGGCCTGGACCACCACAGACCAGGTACAGTCATTCTGTTTGGTGATGTTCTGGACGATGTCCATAGACTTGATGTAGGACTTGAGCTTGATCTCGCCCGTGTCTGCGTTGATGTCGAAGATGTTTTCCGGGTCTGTCTTCATGATGGAGTACTCAATGACATTGTTGGGCCCCTCTGCATCGTCATCTTGCGCCTGTTGGCACATTACACATAAACCAGACACACGAGATACCGTTTTTCTCAATAGTGCTGGCACATTTATGAAAATATTGTCCATTGCTCTCAAAGTAGTTTGCAAAACCATCATAACAGACTTCCACATATGTTCCTTTTGAGGCCAAAGGCAAATCTACTTCCTTTGTGTTGTGTTGAATTGAGTTGAGTTGAGTTAAATTGTGTTGTATTTAGATGTGCGTGGTTGCCATGATGCAAGCTAGGCAGAGACATAGAAATTAAATGAATAGAATGGATTGGGAATCTCTAACCCTGGAAAGATTGACGTAACACAAGCAGTCATATTCCGCTAACTCTCGGCTGACAGAAACCACAATATCAATTAGCTAATAACAATTACTATTTACAATTCATCACATCACGTGTCAGCTCCCCATTGATTGAAATAATTGAGTAAAACACTTTCTAAAAATCTAAGGTAATCCGACGATAGTAGTTTTGTTTGTTTTTTCACATCAAACAAAGATAAGAAAAAGTGACGAGGAGTTTGGTCTGTTTGCAGTATGTATGTTGAAGGGGGTTAATTTAATCGAAAGATGAGTGAACCATTCCTTCACCTCATTATGGTATCTTTGGGCTGACAGATGTTTATGTGACACCCATAATGCTTTGTCTAATGGCAACTAACATGGCGCCACACATTGCTGGCAAATAGCTTAGCATTAGCTCATCATAATCAGTACAACCTTCAAAAAAATATTTTACACACACATAGGTGTCCATTACAATCCATGCAATAATCGGAAGGTATTATTTGTCAATAGTACTTGAAAACATGTGAATAAAATTGTAAAAACATTATGCTCCATACATATGCTACAGTAGAAACGACAACACAGAAATGACAGAAAATAAGGCACTTACTTTGATAGGAACGCACACATGTCCAAAGTTATTATTTGTAAGGAAAACAACAATAAAGGCAATGTGAGGGCCAGCCAGAAAATGTGCCAGAAAACGTAAACATCTGTGCAAATGTCTGCATACTTGATCTGCAAAAACACTGGGGAAGTGTTTGGGCTCTCTTTCAAGAGAGAAGTTTGTCTGGCTCAGTAAAGCCGTCCTGTTGTGTAACGATAACATTTTGGAACAGTGAGTGCATTCTGACATTATGTGCACAAAACAACTCACTCTGGGGCGACCGTTAGAGGTATTTAGAACTCACACGTGAAAATGTTAATTTAAGGATGAAATTCACCTTCAAATGTTTTGTGCAACTGACTTAAAGTTAAGGAAACTTTAAGGGAAAAGGTAATGGGGAAATGATCTTGTTTTTTTAAACCGGGCCTAGATCCTGAGGTGGGTGAGGCATGCACGTCGCTACTTCAATCTGTGCTTCAATCAACTCAACTGATTTAAAAAAAATATATACATTCCAATGCATGAGTCACATCAGTTAGCATCATTTGAAATAACATTCTACATGACCATGTCAATCCAGCAACAGTTGATAGAACATGCAAAATTACAGTGGAAATTATTGCATCATAATACCAGGCAGCCATTGTGAATGTACCCATGACTTTACCAGTCAAATTGCCTCAGTTAGCTCTAGGACTAATGTAGATAAAAATTTCCGGTTTGGATGATTGTGTTATGCTATTGATTCTTCTGTGAATGTCTGAACATTGCATCCAAAAATAAACTGGTCACATTCAGGACATAACTTTGTAAGTATTGTGTTTGTGCAAATTGTTTCTGTGAAAAAACAGCGTCAATCGAAACTGGACATTATAAATAATATTTTGAATCACATCGGTTTGAGCTTACGCTGCAGGGACCACTATAGAATGATCACACCCGTTTATTGGTACATTTCAAAGGGTTAAGTGGAAAAAGTTAAGGGTGCCCATGAGGTCCCTAACTGTTTCGTCCAGTATGGATATCAATGTAAACAGCATTTGTGGAGGAGAATGTTGCTTTAATCTGCTCTGGTTACAAAAGGAAAAACATCAACCAGTTAGCTACTTAGCTAAACAATGGAAGGTGCACAATCCATGGGTACAAAGCTAGCTGGCTAGTTATTTATTTATAGATACTCTGTAAGCTAGCTTGACATACCTGAAAGTAATACATCAAATCAAATTGTGTTGGTCACATGGTTAGCAGGTGTTAATGCGAGTGTAGTGAAATGCTCGTGCTTCTAGTTACGACAGTGCAGTAATATCTAACAAGTACTCTAACAATTCCAGAACAACTACCTAATACACACAAATTTAAAGGGATGGAATTAGAATATGTACATACAAATATATGGATGGGCGATGACCGAGCGGCATAGGTAAGATGCAATAGATGGTATAAAATACAGTATATAATGTACATATGAGATGAGTAGTGTAAGATATACAAACATTATTAAAGTGGCATTATTAAAGTGACTAGTGATCAATTTATTAAAGTGGTCAATGCTTTTGAGTTTTTTATGTAAGCAGCAGCCTCTCTGTGATAGTGATGGCTGTCTGATGGCCTTGAAGTTGTTCAGTCTCTCGGTCCCAGCTTTGATGCACCTGTACTGACCTCGCCTTCTGGATGATAACGGGGTGAACAGGCAGTGGCTCGGGTGGTTGTTGTCTTTCATGATCTTTTTGGCCTTCCTGTGACACTGGTCCTGGAGGGCACGTAGTTTGATCCTGGTGATGCATTGTGCAGACCGCACCACCCTCTGGAGAGCCTTGTGTCTGTGGGTGGTGCAGTTCCCATACGAGGTGGTGATACAGCCCGACAGGATGCTCTCAATTGTGCATCTGTAAAGGTTTGTGAGGGTTATAGGTGACACACCAAATTTCTTCATCCTCCTGAGGTTCTTCACCACACTGTCTGTGTGGGTGGACCATTTCAGTTTGTCCATGATGTGTACGCTGAGGAACTTAAAACCTCTACTCAATAGGGGGAGCTGTTAGCACTTTTTCTTTCTGGACGTTGCCAAATTAAACTGCCCAGTACTCAATTCTTGCTCATACAATATGCATATTATTATTATTGTTGGATAGAAAACACTCTCTAGTTTCTATAGCCGTTGGAATTATGTCTCTGAGTGAAACAGAACTCCTTCTACAGCACTTTTCATGACAGGGAGTGAGATTTCAGAAATCTTGGCCCCTGTTCCCAGGTCAGTTTTAAGGTCCCTGTGAATGCTATGGGGATACAAACACTGCCTACGTCTTCCTCTAGATGTCAGTAAGTGGTGACACTTTGACTGGAGTCGATTGCGCAATCAGGGCCTGTATAAAAGACCAATGACCGGAAGTACATTTATTTTCGTCTCTGCGCCTGACGCACGATGGACGTCGGACTGGCCTCCTTCCAAGCTGTTGTTTAGCCAGTAATATATCTCCGGTCATGTTTTTACTCGTTATAGTTGTTAAAACCATCATAAGGTAGTTAATTTAAACCGTTTTATAGCAATTTATATCCGTTTAGGGCGATTTTATGGTATTTCTGTGTGACGCACTTCGAGGAGCTGGGCACTTTTCTAGTACATGGTGAACGTTAGTGGCCATTTCGACGGGACAAGAGGACATCTTTCGACCAAAAGACGATTAGACCGGAGAAAGGATTCATTGCCCAAGATTCTGATGGCAGTTCAGCTAATAGTAAGAACTATTTATGATGATAAATCGTTGTTCTGTCGAAAAATGTTAAACGCTTATGCCGCCATTTTCTTTGGGGTAGCTTCGCTTTGGCGCAACCTGTATTGAACAGTAAGGATAATTTAAAAAATGTAATTCAGCGATTGCATTAAGAACTAAATTGTCTTTCAATCGCTGTCCACCCTGTATTTTTTTGTCAAGTTTATAAATATTTATGCATTAGACTAGATCACTGTCCAATATGGCGCCCGACATTTTCTGACCAGCTTGGCTACTTTTCTCATTGTATAACCACGATTTTGGTGGCTAAATATGCACATTTTCGAACAAACTCTATATGTATGTTGTAATATGATGTTACAGGAGTGTCATCTGAAGAATTCTGAGAAGGTTAGTGAAAAAATTAATACATTTTGGTGGTGATAATGCTATCGCTCTTTTTGCCGTGAATCAATGCTGGGGTAATGTTTGCACATGTGGTATGCTAATATAACGATTTATTGTGTTTTCTCTGTAAGACACTTAGAAAATCTGAAATATTGTCTGGATTCACAGGATCTGTGTCTTTCAATTAGTGTACGCTGTGTATTTTTAAGAAATGTTTTATGATTAGTAATTAGGTAATACACGTTGCTCTCTGTATTTATTCTAGTCGAGTTGTGATGGTGGGTGCAATTGTAAACTATGATTTCTACCTGAAATATGCACATTTTTCTAACAAAACCTATCCTATACAATAAATATGTCATCAGACTGTCATCTGATGAGGTTTTTTCTTGGTTAGTGGCTATCAATATCTTTATTTGGCCGAATTGGTGATAGCTACTGGTGGAGAGAAAAAATGGTGGACAAAGAAAAATGGTGTCTTTTGCTAACGTGGTTAGCTAATAGATTTACATATTGTGTCTTCCCTGTAAAACATTTTACAAATCAGAAATGATTGCTGGATTCACAAGAAGTGGATCTTTCATCTGGTATCTTGGACTTGTGATTGAATGATATTTAGATGCTACTATTTACTTGTGACGCTATGCTAGCTATGCTATTCAGCTTTTTTACTGGTGGGGGAGGTGGGGGGTGCTCCCGGATCCGGGTTTCTGAGGCGGTAGAAGTTAAAACTTTCCACCTTCTCCACTGCTGTCCTGTGGATGGGGGGTGCTCCCTCTGCTGTTTCCTGAAGTCCACGATCATCTCCTTTGTTTTGTCGACGTTGAGTGAGAGTTTGTTTTCCTGACACCACACTCCGAGTGCCCTCACCTCCTCCCTGTAGGTTATCTCGTCTTTGTTGGTAATCAAGCCCACTACTGTTGTGTCGTCTGCAAACTTGATGATTGAGTTGGAGGCGTGCATGGCCACGCAGTCATGGGTGAACAGGGAGTACAGGAGGGGGCTGAGCATGCATCCTTGTGGGTCCCCAGTGTTGAGGATCAGCAAAGTGGAGATGTTGTTTCCTACCTTCACCACCTAGGGCGGCCCGTCAGAAAGTCCAGGACCCAATTGCACAGGGTGGGGTTGAGACCCAGGGCCTCAAGCTTAACCTCTTTCAGCTAGGGGGCAAAAATTTTATGTTTGGAAAAATAACGTTCCCAAGGTAAACGGACTATTTCTCAGGCTCAGATATTAGAATATGCATATAATTGACAGATTGGGATAGAAAACACTCTAAAGTGTCCAAAACGGTCAAAATATTGTCTGTGAATATAACAGAACGGATTTTGCAGGCGAAAACTGAGGAAATCCAACCCGGAAGTGCATTTTATTTGGAAAAATCCCTGTTCCATTGCCTGCCTTTCCTTCATTTAAAGGGATATCAACCAGATTCCTTTTCCTATGGCTTCCTCAGGGTGTGAACAGTCTTTAGATATAGTTTCAAGCTTTTATTCTGAAAAATGAGCGAGATTTATCAAAAAGCTTCAGTGGATAGCTGAATGTCCTTCAATTAGTTAATGCAAGCGAAAGTTGTAGCTTGACATTTTCTTTATTGCTTTTATTGAATAGTTTACCGTCCGTTTGAAATATTATTGATTATTTATGTTAAAAACAACCTGAGGATTGATTCTAAAAAACGTTTGACATGTTTCTACGAACTTTACGGATACTATTTGGAATTTATTGTGTAACTGGGAGTCTCGTGAGATCAAACATCCGAAGATCATCAAAGGTAAGCGATTCATTTTATTGCTTTTCTGACTTTCGTGACCAATCTACATTGCTGCTAGCTGTTCGTAATGTTTTGTCTAGTGATCGATAAACTCACAAACGCTTGGATTGCTTTCGCTGTAAAGCATATTTTCAAAATCTGACACGATAGGTGGATTAACAACAATTAAGCTGTGTTTTGGTATATTTCACTTGTGATTTCATGAAAGTAAATATTTTTTGTATTTTGGGGGGAATTTGGCGCTCTGCAATTCAGCGGTTGTTTACAAAAATTATCCCGTTAAAGGGATCCGAGCGCCAAGAGGTTTAACTTCTTCTGGCTGCAAGCCCAAGGCCGGCCATAATATGGCAACAGCCACTTCAAGTGCAGGGCGTGAAATTCGAAATATATTTTTTAGAAATATTTAACTTTCACACATTAACAAGTCCAATGCAGCAAATGAAAGGTACACATCTTGTGAATCCAGTCAACATGTCTGATTTTTAAAATGTTTTACAGCGAAAACAGCACGTATATTTATGTTAGCTCACCACCAAATACAAAAAAGGACAGACATTTTTCACAGCACAGGTAGCATGCACAAAGTCAACCTAACTAACCAAGAACCAACCAAACTAAGCAACAAACAACTTCATCAGATGACAGTCTTATAACATGTTATTCAATAAATCTATGTTTTGTTCGAGAAATGTGCATATTTCAGGTATAAATCATAGTTTACATTGCAGCTACAATCAGAAATTGCACCAAAAGCAGCCAGAATAATTACAGACACCAACGTCAAATACCTAAATACTCATCATAAAACATTTCTGAAAAATACATAGTGTACAGCAAATGAAAGACAGGCATCTTGTGATTCCAGCCAATATTTCTGATTTCTTAAGTGTTTTACAGCGAAAACACAGTATAGCGTTATATTAGCTTACCACAATAGCCAGAAACACAAGCCATTTCCCAGTAGCAAAGGTTAGCGATCGTAACAAACCAGCAAAAGATATATAATTTTTGACTAACCTTGATAAGCTTCATCAGATGACAGTCCTATAACATCAGGTTATACATACACTTATGTTTTGTTCGAAAATGTGCATATTTAGAGCTGAAATCAGTGGTTATACATTGTGCTAACGTAGCATATTTTTCCCACAACGTCCGGATATTTTTCTGACACTTTTTCTGACACACATATTCTGACCAAATAGCTATTCATAAACATAACTAAAAAATACATGTTGTATAGGAAATGATAGATACACTAGTTCTTAATGCAATCGCCGTGTTAGAATTCTAAAAATAACTTCATTACGACATACAGCTTCGGTATAGATAGAGAGTACCCAAAACCTGGGCGCCAACGACTAGTTCACATGAACGACAGATATATGAAATAGCATCATAAAATGTTTCCTACTTTTGCTGATCTTTCATCAGAATGTTGGACAAGGGGTCCTTTGTCCAGAACAATCGTTGTTTGGATTTAGAACGGCCTTTTTCCCTCTCGATTTAGCAAGCACACTAGCCAAGTGGCACGAATCTCTCCATGTCAACAAACGGAAGAGAACGGAACACGGCAAAACTCCCGAAAAAATTTCAATAATCTGATTAAACTATATTGAAAAAACATACTTTACGATGATATGGTCACATGTATCAAATAAAATCAAAGCCAGAGATAGTAGTCGCCTATAACGACAGCTTTTCATAAGGCAATCCCCAGTTCCTTCTCGCGCCTTCCTGAAAAAAGGAAATGGGTGACACGTCATTCCAAGAGGATTTATTCCACTTCAGACCAAGATAAACACTCCATTTCTTCTCTCACTGCCTCTTGACATCCAGGGGAAGGTGTATGACGTGCATGTATACTAATACGTATCATGCCCATTTATAGGCAGGACCTAGGACAGAGCCTTGATTTCAGACTTTCCACTTCCTGGTCAGGAGGTTTGTGCCAAATGAGTTCTGTTTTACGCACAGATATAATTCAAACGGTTTTAGAAACTAGAGAGTGTTTTCTATCCAATAGTAATAATAATATGCATATTGTACGAGCAAGAATTGAGTACGAGGCCGTTTGAAATGGGCACCTTTTATCTGGCTACTCAATACTGCCCCTGCAGCCCAAACAGGTTAATGCAATCGCCGTGTTAGAATTCTAAAAATAACTTCATTACGACATCCAGCTTAGGTAGAGCGAGAGAGTACCCTAAAGCTGGGCTCAAACGACTAGCACAACATGTTCGACAGATATATGAAATAGCATCATAAAATGGGTCCTACTTTTGCTGATCTTTCATCAGAATGTTGTACAAGGGGTCCTTTGTCGGGAACAATCGTTGTTTGGATTTAGAACGGCCTTTTTCCCTCTCGATTTAGCAAGCACACTTGCCAAGTGGCGCGAATCTCTCCATGTCAACAAACGGAAGAGAACGGAACACGGCAAAACTCCCGAAAAAATTTCAATAATCTGATTAAACTATATTGAAAAAACATACTTTACGATGATATTGTCACATGTATCAAATAAAATCAAAGCCGGAGATATTAGTCGTCCATAACGGCAGCTTATCAGAAGGCAAATCCAGGTCCCTGCTCGCGCTCTCCAGAAAACAGGAAACTGGTGACACGTCATGCCAAGAGCTATGATTCGAGTCCAGATCAAGTTACACACTCCATTTCTTCTCTCACTCCTTGTCGACATCTAGTGGAAGACGTATGAAGTGCATCTAAACGAATAAATATCAAGGACTTTAATAAGCAGCCCCTAGAAGAGAGCATCGATTTCAGACTTTCCACTTCCTGGTCAGGAGGTTTGTGCCAAATGAGTTCTGTTTTACGCACAGATATAATTCAAACGGTTTTAGAAACTAGAGAGTGTTTTCTATCCAATAGTAATAATAATATGCATATTGTACGAGCAAGAATTGAGTACGAGGCCGTTTGAAATGGGCACCTTTTATCCGGCTACTCAATACTGCCCCTGCAGCCCAAACAGGTTAACGCCTAATCTTAACCTTCAACACTTCGAAATTTGACATTTAAGAAACATGGATGATTGTCTAATTCTGATGTGAGACTGTGAGAGCTGGTAGAATTACCATGCGCATCTCTCATTGTGCCTATTAGATATTATAATGTCAAGTTTTTTGCATTCAAAAGGGAGCCCAGTTTATAACATGCAGTACAGTTTAACAGGTGAATAGACAGTTGAAGTGTATAGGCTACCACTTTAAGTAGGTCTACTGTTGTTTTCATTTTTTTCTGAGTAGACAATGTTTCAGAATTCGCAGGCAGTGCAGCATAGCCTATTTAGGGTCTGGAAAAAGTAAATGCAAAACACTATGGAATTCAAACTATCTGTTTACAGGTCCACAACAATATACAATTGTTTTTGTCGTTTAGATACAATAAATGTCACTACAAAAGCAAACATTCTGACAAGCCCTTCAAAGACATTTGATCACGTTCACCATGCGTTGCTATTTCCTTAGATACGGTCTAATTCCAATGCTGCCAAAGTATACAGCAAGTAATGAAGTTATTGTCACCATAAAAGGTGAATGATGGGAGTTTTTCAGGCGGAGTTATAATGCTCATTCACACGTGCACAGTTTCACGACAGATCTGATATGTAATGGAAAACATGCCTTTATAAACCTCAGTATGTTTTTCTGAAATGGAGCAGGCAGATATTTAGCATTAAATTTATGCAATGGTTATGAATGAGGCCCCTGGGCCTGTTGCTATATGACTGACGCTTCTCCCTCCCTCCCTGTACCATCAATGCTCCCTTTTCTCAAGCTACTGCCTTTCTGAACTGCCTCAACACCTGATCAGCTGTGGAAGACCATCGCCTAGACCTGCCAGAACCCAACATTTGTTTTTGTTTTGCATTAGTGTCATAGAGATTCTCGATGTAATGACACGTGCTATGTAAAATAATGATATTCTTATTGTCCACAGAAATGCATGAAAGCATGGCTTTGGACTTGTTCTTGTAATTGCTGCAAACGAATCAACCTTTGGGGTATGGCAAAGATGAATCGTCTCAAAACTGGAAGTTAGATTGCAACACAAACCTCTATCTTCACCAGCGCTCCTATGATCATGGTCTTTTCCAGGAAGTTCTCATTGAACTCTGGCGGGTGATCGTTGAGGTCCAGTACGGTCACAAATACCTCGGCCAGGCTGTACTTGCCATCTGCGTCCTCGGCTTTGACATAGAAATTATACTTGGACTTCACCTCCGCGTCCAGGCTGGCCCATGGCTGGGTGTAGATGATCCCTGATGCTGAATGAATCAGAAACCTGGGGAGGGGTAAGATATTGGGTGTTATTTCTCTTTCAATTATAAAATAATTGACAGCTGTCTTCTGGGTCATTATTTAATTATGGGACGAGGAACCTGATATAAACCACATTGAAAAAACAAATATATTTCAAACTTAAAAAGATGGGAGCTGATATAAAATACACTGCTCAAAAAAATAAAGGGAACACTTAAACAACACAATGTAACTCCAAGTCAATCACACTTCTGTGAAATCAAACTGTCCACTTAGGAAGCAACACTGATTGACAATAAATTACACATGCTGTTGTGCAAATGGAATAGACAAAAGGTGGAAATTATAGGCAATTAGCAAGACACCCCCAATAAAGGAGTGATTCTGCAGGTGGTGACCACAGACCACTTCTCAGTTCCTATGCTTCCTGGCTGATGTTTTGGTCACTTTTGAATGCTGGCGGTGCTCTCACTCTAGTGATAGCATGAGACGGAGTCTACAACCCACACAAGTGGCTCAGGTAGTGCAGCTCATCCAGGATGGCACATCAATGCGAGCTGTGGCAAGAAGGTTTGCTGTGTCTGTCAGCGTAGTGTACAGAGCATGGAGGCGCTACCAGGAGACAGGCCAGTACATCAGGAGACGTGGAGGAGGCCGTAGGAGGGCAACAACCCAGCAGCAGGACCGCTACCTCCTCCTTTGTGCAAGGAGGGGCACTGCCAGAGCCCTGCAAAATGGCCTCCAGCAGGCCACAAATGTGCATGTGTCAGCATATGGTCTCACAAGGGCTCTGAGGATCTCATCTCGGTACCTAATGGCAGTCAGTCTACCTCTGGCGAGCACATGGAGGGCTGTGCGGCCCCACAAAGAAATGCCACCCCACACCATGACTGACCCACCGCCAAACCGGTCATGCTGGAGGATGTTGCAGGCAGCAGAACGTTCTCCACGGCGTCTCCAGACTCTGTCACGTCTGTCACATGTGCTCATGTGCTCAGTATGAACCTGCTTTCATCTGTGAAGAGCACACGGCGCCAGTGGCGAATTTGCTAATCTTGGTGTTCTCTGGCAAATACCAAATGTCCTGCACGATGTTGGGCTGTAAGCACAACCCCCACCTGTGGACGTCGGGCCCTCATACCACCCTCATGGAGTCTGTTTCTGACCGTTTGAGCAGACACATGCACATTTGTGGCCTGCTGGAGGTCATTTTGCAGGGCTCTGGCAGTGCCCCTCCTTGCACAAAGGCGGAGGTAGCGGTCCTGCTGCTGGGTTGTTGCCCTCCTACGGCCTCCTCCACGTCTCCTGATGTACTGGCATGTCTCCTGGTAGCGCCTCCATGCTCTGGACACTACGCTGACAGACACAGCAAACCTTCTTGCCACAGCTCGCATTGATGTGTCATCCTGGATGAGCTGCACTACCTGAGCCACTTGTGTGGGTTGTAGACTCCGTCTCATGCTACCACTAGAGTGAGAGCACCGCCAGCATTCAAAGTGACCAAAACATCAGCCAGGAAGCATAGGAACTGAGAAGTGGTCTGTGGTCACCACCTGCAGAATCACTCCTTTATTGGGGGTGTCTTGCTAATTGCCTATAATTTCCACATTTTGTCCATTCCATTTGCACAACAGCATGTGAAATTTATTGTCAATCAGTGTTGCTTCCTAAGTGGACAGCTTGATTTCACAGAAGTATGATTCACTTGGAGTTACATTGTGTTGTTTAAGTGTTCCCTTTATTTTTTTGAGCAGTGTATAATGAATGTGTACAGTACATTACAATTACAATGTAACAAAAAGTACAGCTGTATAGTACAGCTGTAACAGCTAAGATTTTTGTAACTAACTAACTAACTGTATAAAGTAATCTGAAACTGTAAATCATGAAATGTGTAATAACCTGAAATATGAAAACTGGGAAAAACCTGAATATATATATAGATGAAGCAGTGTGAGGTGGTGTTGAAGATCAGCACCGAAACACTGTCATGAGTTCGCATGAAGTACCACGATTTCTTTGTGTATATATATATATATATATATATATATATATATATATGTATATATATATATATATATATATATATATATATATATATATATATATATATATATATATATATATATATATATATATATATATATGTATATGTGTGACACTACATGACCAAAAGTATGTGGAAACCTGCTCGTCAAACATTTCATTCAAAAATCATGGGCATTAATGTGGAGTTGGCCCCCCTTTTGCTGCTATAACAGCCTACACTCTTCTGGGAAGGCTTTCCACTAAATGTTGAAACATTGCTGCAGGGACTTGCTTCCATCCACCAGAGCATTAGTGATGTCAGGGACTGATGCTGGGCGAGTAGGCCTGGTTCACAGTCTGCGTTCCATTTCATCCCAAAGATGTTCAATGGGGTTGAGGTCAGGGCTCTGTGCAAGTTCTTCCACACCGATCTCGATAAACCATTTCTGTATTGACCTCGCTTTGTGAGGTCATTGTCATGCTGAAACAGGAAAGGGCCTTCCCCAAACTGGCAACAGTTTGGGGAAGGCTGTAGCTTTAAGATTTCCCTTCACTGGATCTAAGGGGCCTAGCCCGAACCATGAAAAACAGCCCCAGACCATAATTCCTCCTTCACCAAACTTTACAGTTGACACTATGCATTGGGGCAGGTAGCGTTCTCCTGGCATCCGCCAAACACAGATTCGTCCGTCGGACTGCCAGATGGTGAAGCGTGGTTCATCACTCTAGAGAACGTGTTTCCATTGCTCCAGAGTCGAATGGCGGCGAGCTTTAAAACACTCCAGCCAACCACTTGGCATTGCGCATGGTGATCTTAAGCTTTTGTGCAGCTGCTCGGCCATAGAAACCCATTTCATGACGCTCATCACGAACAGGTCTTGTGCTTCCAGAGGCAGTTTGGAACTCAGTAAGGAGTGTTGCAACCGAGGACAGATGATATGTAGGGCGTTACGAGCTTGTGTGGCCTACCACTTTGCGGCTGAGCCGTTGTTGCTCCTAGACGTTTCCACTTCACAATAACCATCACTTACATGGCAGAAATTTGACGGCGGCATCCTATGACAGTGGCACGTTGAAAGTCACTGAGCTATTCAGTAAGGCCATTCTACAGCCAATGTTTGTCTTTGGAGATTGCATGGATGTGTGCTCGATTTTATACACCTTTCAGCAACAAATCAAATCAAATTGTATTTGTATTTGTCACGTTCTGAATAAAACGTAGACCTTACAGTGAAATACTTACTTACAAGCCTTTAACCAACAATGCAGTTTTAAGAAGAATAAGTGTTAAGTAAAAAATGGATAATAAAAATTTAAAAAAGTTACAAATAATTACAGAGAAACAGTAAAATAACAATAGCGAGGCTATGTACAGGGAGTACCAGTACAGAGTCAATGTGCGGGGGCACCAGTTAGTCGAGGTAATATGTACATGTAGGTAGAGTTAAAGTGACATAGATAATAAACAGAGAGTAGCAGCAGCATAAAAGGGGGAATGCAAATAGGCAAGGCCAGCATCCTGGAGTCGCCTCTTCACTGTTGACGTTGAGACTGGTGTTTGCGGGTACTATTTAATGAAGCTGCCAGTTGAGGACTTTATCAATTTGATGTTATGTTAATGCACAAATTAATTAATCTTAATTCCATTCCTTTACTAGATTTGTGTGTATTGGGTACAGTGGGGCAAAAAAGTATTTAGTCAGCCACCAACTTCAACTATGACAGACAAAATGAGAAAAAAAAATCCAGAAAATCACATTGTAGGATTTTTTATGAATTTATTTGCAAATTATGGTGGAAAATAAGTATTTGGTCACCTACAAACAAGCAAGATTTCTGGCTCTCACAGACCTGTAACTTCTTCTTTAAGAGGCTCCTCTGTCTTCCACTCGTTACCTGTATTAATGGCACCTGTTTGAACTTGTTATCAGTATAAAAGACACCTGTCCACAACCTCAAACAGTCACACTCCAAACTCCACTATGGCCAAGACCAAAGAGCTGTCAAAGGACACCAGAAACAAAACAGAACAAAACGTTAACAAGACAAAACTCCATCTTATCTCCTCTTCCACATTTACTGGATTTGTTGAACAGTGCAGAAGAGAAACTCCCCAACAGTTTAAAAAAAAAATCTCGTCAAGACCAGAACGTGGGGATCTAGTTGCAGGTGTTTCTTCTACCCTTGCTACTGAAGGGGTTAACACCCCAGCTGTCCTACAATCTAAGCTAGATGCCCTCAATCTCACACACATTATCAAGGAACCCACCAGGTACAACCCTAAATCTGCAAACATGATCACCCTCATTGATATTATCCTGACCAACTTGCCCTCCAAATACGCCTCTGCTGTTTTCAATCAGGATCTCAGAGATCTTTGCCTCATTGCCTGCATCCGTTATGGGTCCGCGGTCAAACAACCACCATCACTATCACTGTCGAACGCTCCCTAAAACACTTCTGCGACCTGGCCCAGGTATCCTGGAAGGATATTGACCTCATTCCGTCAGTAGAGGATGGCTGGTTGTTCTTTAAAAGTAATTTCCTCACAATCTTAAATAAGCATGCACCTTTCAAAAAATGTACAACTAAGAACAGATATAGCCTTTGGTTCACTCCTGACCTGACTACCCTCGACCAGCACAAACACATTCTATGGCGTACTGCACTAGCATCGAATAGTCCCCACGATTTGCAACTTTTCAGGGAAGTCAGGAACCAATACACACAGTTAGTTAGGAAAGCAAAGGCTAGCTTTTTCCAACAGAAATGTGCATCCTGTAGCTCTAACTCCAAAAAGTTCTGGGACACTGTAAAGTCCATGGAGAATAAGAGCACCTCCTCCCAGCTGCCCACTGCACTGAGGCTAGGAAACACTGTCACCACCGATAAATCCACGATAATCGAGAATTTCAATAAGCATTTATCTACGGCTGGCCATGCTTTCCTCCTGGCTACCCCAACCCCGGCCAACAGCTCTGCACCCCCCGCAGCTACTTGCCCAAGCCTCCCCAGCTTCTCCTTCACCCAAAACCAGAGAGCAGATGTTCTGAAAGAGCTGCAAAACCTGGACCCGTACAAATCAGCTGGGCTAGACAATCTGGACCCTCTCTTTCAAAAATGATCCGACTCCATTGTTGTAACCCCTATTACTAGTCTGTTCAACCTCTCTTTCGTATCGTTCGAGATTCCCAAAGATTGGAAAGCTGCCGCGGTCATCCCCCTCTTCAAAGGTGGTGACACTGTAACCCAAACTGTTACAGACCTATATCCATCCTGCCCTGTCTTTCTAAAGTCTTCGAAAGCCAAGTTAACCAACAGATAATTTTGAATCCCACCATACCTTCTCCGCTGTGCAATCCGGTTCCCGTGCTGGTCATGGGTGCACCTCAGCCACGCTCAAGGTACTAAACGATATCATAACCGCCATCGATAAAAGACAGTACTGTGCAGCCGTCTTCAACGACCTGGCCAAGGCTTTTGACTCTGTCAATCACCGTATTCTTATTGGCAGACTCAACAGCCTTTGTTTCTCAAATGACTGCCTTGCCTGGTTCACCAACTTCTTCTCAGATAGAGTTCAGTGTGTCAAATCAGAGGGCCTGTTGTCCGGACCTCTGGCAGTTTCTATGGGGGTACCACAGAGTTCAAACCTCGGGCCAACTCTTTTCTCTGTATATATCAATGATGTCTCTCTTGCTGCAGGTGATTCCTTGATCCACCTCTACGCAGACGACACCATTCTGTATACATCTGGCCCTTCTTTGGACACTGGGTTAACAAACCTCCAAACGAGCTTCAATGCCATACAACACTCCTTCTGTGGCCTCCGACTGCTCTTAAATGCTAGTAAACCTAAATGCGTGCTCTTCAACCGATCGCTGCCCGACACCCACCTGCCCTACTATCACTACTCTGGACAGTTCTGACCTAGAATATGTGGACAACTACTAATACCTAGGTGTCTGGCTAGACTGTAAACTCTCCTTCCAGACTTATATTAAGCATCTCCAATCCAAAATTAAATCTAGAATCGGCTTCCTATTTTGCAACAAAGCCTCCTTCACTCACGTAAAACTAACTATCCTACCGATCCTCGACTTCGGCGATGTCATTTACAAAATAGCCTCCAACACTCTACTCAGCAAACTGGATGCGGTCTATCACAGTGCCATCCGTTTTATCACCCAATATACCACCCACCACTGCGACCTGTAGGCTCTCGCCTCCTGGCCCTCGCTACTTATTCGTCGCCAGACCCACTGGCTCCAGGTCATCTTTAAGTCTTTGCTAGGTAAAGCTCCGCCTTATCTCAGCTCACTGGTCACCATAACAACACCCACCCATAGTACACGCTCCAGCAGGTATATCTCACTGGTCATCCCCAAAGCAACACTTCCTTTGGCCACCTTTCCTTCCAGTTCTCTGCTGCCAATGACTGGAACGAATTGTAAAAATCGCTGAAGTTGGAGACTTATATTTCCCTCACTAACTTTAAGCATCAGCTGTCTGAGCAGCTTACCGATCGCTGCAGCTGTACATAGCCCATCTGTAAATAGCCCATCCAACTAAATACCTCATCCCCATAATGTTTTTATTTACTTATTTTGCTCTTTTGCACACCATTATTTCTACTTGCACATCATCATCTGCACATCTATCATGCCAGTGTTAATTTGCTAAATTATAATTACTTCGCTACTATTGGCCTATTTATTGCCTAACCTCCTTACTCCATTTGCACACACTGTATATCAATTTTTTTATTGTGTTATTGACTGTACTTTTGTTTATCCCATGTGTAACTCTGTGTTGTTTTTTGTCGCACTGCTTTGCTTTATCTTGGCCAGGTCGCATTTGTAAATGAGAACTTGTTCTCAACTGGCCTACCTGGTTAAATAAAGGTGAAAAAAAAACAATTAAAAAAACAAGCCTCATACCTTTTAAAGGGTTTATAAATTGTGTTATGATAAACTTTAAGGTCTCATCTTAGGAGACCTCTGTGTGTGTTAACACCTGTTTTGAGTGATGTCCCCAGAAGACGGAAACCCCTACGCTCATACTCCTCCTGTCTGGGTCCCACCGTGACTGTCTGAGGTTCTGAGAATACGACTGGTTTTCTGAGAACACAAGGCCACCACAGGCCTGATGGAAACCACCACCTGGCAGAAGATGCTTAGACTTATCTGTTATGAAATGTCAATGGGGAGGCTATAAAAGTTGCAGGATGTCTTAGACGCCTTGCAGAACCTGGGGAAATCATATACTGTACTCTGTACCAACTTCTGCCAACAATTGTATTACTAAAGGAGAATCCTAATACTTAAAATAGTGTCTGTGAGTATAACAGAACTGATTTGGCAGCTGAAAACCTGAGAAAAATCGATTCGGGAAGTATTTTTTTTGTTGGTTTTGTAGTTTTCTATTCAATGCCATTACAGTATCCATTGACTTAGGACTCAACTTGCAGTTCCTATGCCTTCCACTAGATGTCAACAGTCTTTAGAAATTGTTTCAGGCTTGTATTCTGAAAAATGAGGAAGTAAGAGCAGTCTGAATGAGTGGACCCTAAAGTGTCACAGAGCTTTTCATGCGCGAGATCGAGAGAGTGCCTTTCTTGTTTACATTTTATATTGACAACGTTATTGTCCGGTTGAAATATTATCGATTATTTAGGCTAAAAACAACCTGATGATTGACATGTTTGACATGTTTGTATGAACTTTACGGATACAATTTGGATTTTTTGTCTGCCTGTTTTGACTGCGTTTGAGCCTGTGGATTACTGAAGAAAACGCGCAAACAAAACTGAGGTTTTTGGATATAAAGAGAACAAAAAGAACATTTATTGAGTAAATGAATGTCTGCTGAGTGCAACCATATGAAGCTCATCAAAGGTAAGGGATTAATTTTTATCTATATTTCTGACTTGTGCAACTCTTCTACTTGGCTGGTTACTGTTTGTAATGATTTGTCCTCTGGGCTATGTTCTCAAATAATCGTAAGGTATGTTTTCGCCGTAAAGCATTTTTTAAATCTGACACCGTGGTTGGATTCACAAGAAGTTAATCTTTAAACCTATGTAAAATATGTTTTGTTTTCAGAATTTTTATAATGAGTATTTCTGTATTTGAATGTGGCGCCCAGCAGTTTCACTGGCTGTTGAAAAGGTGGGAGGCTAACGTCTCACGTACCCAAGAGAGGTTAACTGGCTGCCCAATGAACGTTCCTTTACACAGACCAATGACTCAAACTGACTGCACTGGATGATGATTTGAGCAAATATATGAAGGAATGCTGTTAGGTCTTTGTATTCCCAATACAGGAAGGCCCAGGAAGTCCCAGAACAGTGTGACCCAGACTGTTGGCGTTGGAGAATGGATCAAGCTAAAAGTCCACAAAAGGAAGTAGAACCACCCCAGATGGATGGGTCCCTACCAGGTCATCGCAGCACCACCAATAACAGTGAAGTGACACAAGCGGCACCATGAAGACCAAGGAGCTCTCCAAACAGGTCAGGGACAAAGTTGTGGAGAAGTACAGATCAGGGCTGGGTTCTAAAAAAAGATCAGAAACTTTGAGCATCCTACGGAGCACCATTAAATCCATTATTAAAAATTGAAAGAATACGGCACCACAACAAACCTACCAAGAGAGGGCCGCCAACCAAAACTCACAGACCATGCAAGGAGGGCATTACTCAGAGAGGCAACAAAGACACCAAAGATTACCCTGAAGGAACCTCAAAGCTCCACAGCGGAGATTGGAGTATCTGTCCATAAGACCACTTTAAGCCGTACACTCCACAGAGCTGGGCTTTACAGAAGAGTGGCCGGAAAAAAAGCCATTGCTAAAGAAAAAAATAAGCAAACACATTTGGTGTTCGCCAAAAGGCATGTGGGAAACTCCCCAAACATCCGGAAGAAGGTACTCTGGTCAGATGAGACTAAAATGTAGCTTTTTGGCCATCAAGGAAAACGCTGTCTGGCGCAAACCCAACACCTCTCATCAGCCCGAGAACACCATCCCCACAGTGGAGCATGGTGGTGGCATCATCATGCTGTGGGGATGTTTTTCATTGGCAGGGACTGGGAAACTGGTCAGAATTGAAGGAATGTTGGATGGCTCTAAATACAGGGAAATTCTTGAGGGAAACCTGTTTCAGTCTTCCAGAGATTTGAGACTAGCACGGAGGTTCACCTTCCATTAGGACATTGACCCTAAGCATACTACTAAAGCAACACTCGAGTGGTTTAAGGGGAAACATGTAAATGTCTTGGATTGGCATAGTCAAAGCCCAGATCTCAATCCAATTGAGAATCTGTCGTATGACTTAAAGATTGCTTTACACCAGCGGAACCCATCCAACTTGAAGAAGCTGGAGCAGTTTGCCTTGAAGAATGGGTAAAAATCCCAGTGGCTAGATGTGCCAAGCTTATAGAGACATACCACAAGAGACTTGCAGCTGTAATTGCTGCAAAAGGTGGCTCTACAAAGTATTGACTTTGAGGGGGTAAATAGTTATGCACGCTCAAGTTTTCAGCTATTTTGCATCTTCAAAGTGGTAGGCATGTTGTGTATATCAAATGATACAACCCCCCCCAAAATACATTTTAATTACAGGTTGTAAGGCAACAAAATAGGAAAAATGTCTAGGAGGGTGAATACTTTCACATGTAAAAATCCATGTAAAAATAAAACAACAATAGGTTTTTGTTAGATAGAGTCAAGGAAATGTTTTGTATGATTTTACCAAGTCCTAGTGAAACTTCCAGCCAATGACGCATCAACATTCCTACAGTCTAATAAATGCATTTCATATATGCTATCGGAAGAATAATAATTTGGTTTTGTTTATAACGGTCTTAGGTAACATTAGAAATCTAAAAAGTTATCATTTCAAAGAACATATTTGCATTTTCATTAGTTTATGTTACTCTAGACTATAAGTAAAAACTATAAACCACAAGTTTAAGTTCATCACAAAGTTTTGGCAAGACTAAAGAAACATTGTGGAAATAAGAAAATGTATTTAAAAGTAAAGAGAACAGCGGATTTTACATGTATTATGTTACTAATCTGGTTAGCAGCCAGAGCAATGCTACCATGTCAGTGGTCATGTGCTGAACACATGGAGAGCAGATATTCTTGGAAAAAGTGAAATTTGGAAATAGAACTGCACCTTTTGAATTTTGAGAGTTATTTGATAAAGGTAAGTGTAAAAGAAACTGCAGAATATGCTCTTTCTGATACTATATAGAAGTCAAAACATTTTACCTGCATGTGACTCTGAAGGAGGATTTGATAAAGTGATGTTCCTTTCCCTGAATCTGTCAATTACAAGATGTAACCATCTGATAATATTGTCACTCATCAGACTATTGTCATTTGAATCGTATCTATTGGCTAACTCTTATTATGTGTGAAATTAGTTTCGATGGGCCGGCTGTGCAGGCTGACTGGCATCGTTTGTTTCCCGCTCATCAACTTAGAAAGAGTCAAACATATGTTTTTCATTATTCTAAAGGCGTACTGCAACACATAACATGTTTTCGTTTCCCTTACAATAAATGTGATTCTTAATAGAGTTATATTAAATAAAACAATCCCGTAACAGCTTATTTTTACAAAGTAAAATGTGACAAAAAAGAAGACACCTGCACACAGCTCTTGCTAGTATAGCTGCTCTTTATTAACTTTTACGTATCGGTCTCCAGGCCTTCGTCAGAGCTTTGTGTGGGTTTCTTCTTTTTTCTCATGTTATTCAATTGTTACCATGCACCTGCAACAAAGATAGCTCAGATGTGCGAGCGCCTTTAGAATTTTGAATGACAAAATAAAATGTAAAAGAGAAAGGTATAATTCGGTCAAATTATTAACATGAGCGCCAACAATGATAAATAGGCTTAACACAAACTAATCATTACACAAACTCCATGTTCTAAATTAAATCAACCTCTTCACCCTCCTTATAATTCAGTTAAGCCTCATTTATATTTGACTGTGAAGTAATGTGCACAATTATCGCCCATTCACCCATTTGTCATTCATTCACTGGGCTGGCATCGTTTGCTTCCCCTCGCTCATCAACTCGGATAGAGTGAAGAATATGTCGTTCATTATTCTAAAGGCTTACTGCAATAAGTACCATGTTTTAGTTTCTCTTACAATAAATCAGATTCGTAATAGAGTTATAGTAAATGAAACAGTCCAGTAACAGCTTCTTTATACAAAGTAAAACGTAAAAGAAAATTATATCAACATGCAAGGCGCACGGTCAAATTAATTTATACAAACATGAGTGCCAAAGCTAAATAGGCATAACACAAACTCATGATCACACTATTGTCTTTCTAAATTATATCAACCTCTTCACCTTCCTTATCATTCAGTTAGACCTAATTTAAATTCAATTTTAAAGTAAAGTGCTTAATTATTACCCATTCATCTATTTGTCATTCTTTCAGTGGGTAAAGAGAGCGCCTGGATGGGTACCAACGTCCCACAGCACATTGTCTTGGAGCCTGGCTGGGTACCAACGTCCTACAGCACATTGTCTTGGAGCCTGGCTGGGTACCAACATTCTACAGCACATTGTCTTGGAGCCTGGCTGGGTACCAACGTACTACAGCACATTGTCTTGGAGCCTGGCTGGGTACCAACGTACTACAGCACATTGTCTTGGAGCCTGGCTGGGTACCAACGTACTACAGCACATTGTCTTGGAGCCTGGATGGGTACCAACGTCCTACAGCACATTGTCTTGGAGCCTGGCTGGGTACCAACGTCCTACAGCACATTGTCTTGGAGCCTGGCTGGGTACCAATATCCTACAGCACATTGTCTTGGAGCCTGGCTGGGTACCAACGTCCTACAGCACATTGTCTTGGAGCCTGGCTGGGTACCAACGTACTACAGCACATTGTCTTGGAGCCTGGCTGGGTACCAACGTACTACAGCACATTGTCTTGGAGCCTGGATGGGTACCAACGTCCTACAGCACATGGTCTTGGAGCCTGGCTGGGTACCAATGTCCTACAGCACATTGTCTTGGAGCCTGGCTGGGTACCAACGTCCTACAGCACATTGTCTTGGAGCCTGGCTGGGTACCAACGTCCTACAGAACATTGTCTTGGAGCCTGGCTGGGTACCAACGTCCTACAGCACATTGTCTTGGAGCCTGGCTGGGTACCAATGTCCTACAGCACATTGTCTTGACGGGCTCGGTTTGGAATCGGTGTGAAAAAAAACAGGTAAAAGGCTCTAAATAGGTTTGTGATTTCAAAATTCTGACAAATGAGCAGTGTAAAATACAAACATTTAGGAAAAGTCAGGGAAGGAGCAGGACATTGCTCTTTTGGGGGGGGCGATTATTTTTATTTACAAAACAAATGTCAATGCCTGTTGGCCTATGGCGATTATTGTGTTAAGTGGGGGTAAAATGTTCAAAATGTTACAGGAATTTACAAAGCTTAGGACAGAGATGGGCAGTATTTCTGTTACATGTATTTGAAATATGTATTTCAATTACTTTTTAGTATTTTGCCATTTGTTTTACACTGGGCTCTGTTTGAAATCTAATAAAAGAGAGCAGAATGAAAATACAAGCAAATCCTCAGAAAGGCCAGTAAGCTTATGTGAATGCACAATAAAGGAGGTATGTTCAACTATAAAAAGAGAATCATGGAAATGTAAGGCCACTGCAATTATCCACAGCTTACAGTGAGGTATCTACTTTAGTGCTCACTCATAGATCTCTGCCAGCACCTTATTGTTTAACATACTGGTTGAATTTGAGTTTGCCTCAAAGTGAACCATTACTTTTAGATCAGGTTCATTTGAGCTACCATTTTCATACATTATTTGTTTCATCATCATTGATTCAGCATAACCACAAGTGTTCATTTATTTTTGTTTATTTATCTATTTATTAACACTCTTTTGGCAAAATCTTAGATGTTCCTATAATAAAATAACCCTCTACTTCGTTGTCATTTTCATACCAGACAAGGGCCATTTTGTGTGGTGAGCCTGGGCGTATTCTTCTCCGTATTGATAAATATTTTACATCGCCCACTGATAATGTCACGTAAGGGTTTTTTTCTGGTCAGCTGGATCCTCAACAACTAGTATATCTACTGAATCGCTGGCTCTTTATTGACAATCACTCCACGGATATATATATACTGTATATATGAGAGAGAGAGTGAGAGAGACTACTCACAAGTCAGCCCCTGAGCCGTAGATTGAGTACTTGACTTCTCCCCAAAAGCCTGAATCTGGATCTGTTGCCTATGTGTGTGAGAGAGAGAGACAGAGAGAGACAAATAACACAAAACAAGACATACATTTGATTAGACACCAACGTTTCTTGACGCCCAAATCCCGTAATCAAGGTAGACAATAACATGAGGTCACCTACACTGTAAAGTAAGGTTATTATAGTTTTTGGATTTTGTATTTGTTTTTATTTCTATTCGTTTTTAGATTTTTATTTTAAATTCTATTTAGTTTCAGTTTGTTTCCAGAGGTGATTTAGTTGTTTTTATTTAGTTTCGTGTTGCATAAAAACATTTCTATTTCGTTTTTATATTATTTCGTTTCAGTGTTAGGGACTGAAAGTAGCCTCTGCATGGGAAGCTAGAAGCCATTTACAATATGTGTTGTAGGCCTATTGTTTTTTTGGCATGCCTAACTGTACACGTGCCAAATAGCCTACACGCCAATCGGCAAATGCTTATGGGAACAGGCAGAAAAAGGTAAGTTGATCCATGGAGGCAAAAAGGACATGGTCGGAGTTTACATTACAGGATGTAATGCAACAAAATAGGAAAAACGCCAAGGGGGATTAATACTTTTGCAAGGCACTGTATTACACAACAAAATTAAAGTGAGAGCCATCTGGCAGTTTACCTCCCCTTGCTTTATCTACATGTTTTTACATATTATTCTAACCCAATATTTAGAGAATAGATGTCTCAATTCATAATTTTGCACAAATATCCATGCCTTCGCCTAGAGTGAATGACGTACATGGGCTTTGGGATGTATTTTTTAGGTGGGATAGAATGGGAATGGGGTGAGACTTACGGTCACAGACACAACATTGGAGTTGCCGGGAGAGTTTTCTGGAATTCTGGCGATGTAGTAAACGGAAGAGAACTTGGGAGCGTTGTCGTTGGTGTCGAGAAGATGTATGACGATGTCCGCTGTGGCGCTGAATCTTTCTGGTGTGTCCATCTCCACGGCAAGAAGCTAAGAGAATAAAATTGTCAGTCACACAAGTTTGGCATTCCCTTAGTCATTCATACTTCATATGAAGAGGTATACAAAAAGTGCCTTGCAAAAGTATTCGTCCCCTGTTGGCGTTTTTCCTATTTTTCTGCATTACAACCTGTAAATTAAATATATTTTTATTTGGATTTCATGTAATGGTCAAACACAAAATAGGCCAAATTGGTGAAAAGAAATGAACAAAGAACCCTGAAGGAGCTGCAAAGCTCCACATCGGAGATTGGAGAATCTGTCCTCAGGACCACTTTAAGCCGTACACTCCACAGAGCTGGGATTTATGGAAGTGTGGCCAGAAAAAAAGCCATTTCTGAAAGAAAAAAATAAGAAAACACGTTTGGTGTTCACCAAAAGGCATATGGGAATCTCTCCAAAGAAATGAAAGAAGGTACTCTGGTCAGATGAGACTAAAATGTAGCTTTTTGGCCATCAAGGAAAACGCTACGTCTGGCGCAAACCCAACACCTCTCATCATCCCGAGAATACCATCCCCACAGTGAAGCATGGTGGTGGCAGCATCATGCTGTGGGGATGTTTTTCCATTGGCAGGGACTGGGAAACTGGTCAGAATTGAAAGAGTGATGGACGGCGCTAAATACAGGGAAATTCTTGAGGGAAACCTGTTTCAGTCTTCGAGAGATTTGAGGCTGGGATGGAGGTTCACCTCCCAGTAGGGCAATAACCCTAGCATACTGCTAAAGCAACACTCCAGTGGTTTAAGGGGAAACATTTAAATGTCTTGGAATGGCCTAGTCAAAGGCCACACCTAAATCCAATTGAAAATCTGTGGTATGACTTAAAAATTGCTGTACACCAGCAGAAGCCATCCAACTTGAAGGAGCTGGAGCAGTTTTGCCTTGAAGAATGCCAAGCTTATAGAGATATACCCCAAGAGACGTGCAGCTGTAATTGCTTCAAAATGTGGCTCTACAAAGTATTGACTTTGCAGGGGGTGAATAGTTATGCACGCTCAAATTCAGTTTTTTTGTCTTATTTCTTGTTTGTTTCACAAAAAAATATATTTTGCATTTTCAAAGTGTTAGGCATGTTGTGTAAATAAAATGATACTCCCCAAAAATCTATTTTAATTCCAGGGTGTAAGGCAACAAAATAGGAAAAATGCCATTTCGGTTGAATACTTTCACAAGCCACTGTAAGGCACACTTTTTTGAAACCAATTATGACACTTTTATGAATATTGCAGGATCATTCATACCACATTAATTATATTCACAACATCTCATAAGAGGTCTTCTAAATATACAGTTGAATTCGGCAGTTTACATAGACTTAGGTTGTAGTCATTAAAACTCATGTTTCAACCACTCCACAAATTTCTTGTTAACAAACTATAGTTTTGGCAAGTCGGTTAGGACATCTACTTTGTGCGACACAAGTCATTTTCCCAACAATTGTTTACAGACAGATTATTTCACTTATAATTCACTGTATCACAATTCCAGTGGGTCAGATGTTTACATATGCAGAGTTGACTTTGCCTTTAAACAGCTAGGAAAATTCCAGAAAATGATGCCGTGGCTTTAGAAGCTTCTGATAGGCTAATTGACATAATTTGAGTAAATTGGAGGTGTAGCTGTTGATTTATTTCAAGGCCTACCTTCAAACTCAGTGCCTCTTTGCTTTACATCGTGGGAAAATCAAAAGACATCAGCCAAAAACAATTGTACACCTCCACAAGTCGGTTTCATCCTTGGGAGCAAGTTCCAAACGCCTGAAGGTACCACGTTCATCTGTACAAACAATTGTACGCAAGTATAAACACCATGGGACCACACAGCCGTCATACCGATAAGGAAGACGACGCATTGTCTCCTAGAGATGAATGTACTTTGGTGCGAAAAGTACAAATCAATCCCAGAACAACAGCAGAGGACCTTGTGAAGATGCTGGAGGAAATAGGTACAAAAGTATCTGTATCCACAGTAAAACAAGTCCTATATCGACTTATCCTGAAAGGCCGCTCAGCAAGGAAGAAGCCACTGCTCCAAAACCACCATAAAAAAGCAAGACTACAGTTTGAACTGCAAATGGGGACAAAGATCATACTTTTTGGTGAAATGTCTTCTGGTCTGATTAAACAAAAATAGAACTGTTTGGCCACAATGACCATCATTATGTTTGGAGGAAAAAGGAGGAGGCTTGCAAGTCGAAGAACACCATCCCAACCGTGAAGCACGGTGAAGCAACATCTCAAGACAACAGTCAGGAAGTTAAAGCTTGGTTGCAAATGGATCTTCCAAATGGACAATGACACCAAGCATACTTCCAAAGATCTGGCAAAACGGCTTAAGACAACAAAGTCAAGGTATTGGAGTGGCCATCACAAAGCCCTGACCTCAATCCTATAGAAAATTTGTGGGCAGAACTGAAAAATTGTGTGCGAGCAAGGAGGCCTACAAACCTGACTCAGTTACACCAGCTCTGTGTCAGGAGGAATGGGCCAAAATTCACCCAACTTATTGCGGGAAGCTTGTGGAAGGCTACCCGAAACCTTTGACCCAAGTTCAACAATTTAAAGGCAATGCTACCAAATACTAATTGGGTGTATGTAAACTTCTGACCCACTGGGAATGTGATGAAAGAAATAAAAGCTGAAATAAATCATTCTCTCTACTATTATTCTGATATTTCACATTCTTAAAATAAAGTGGTGATCCTAACTGACCTAAAACAGGGAATTTTTACTGGGATTAAATGTCAGGAATTGTGAAAAACTGAGTATAAAGGTGTTTGGCTAAGGTGTACGTAAAGTTCCGACTTCAACTGTAAGTCCATTTTCATTATAGTACAAAAATATATTTTATTCTGAAAATCTGTTGGGAGTGGTTGTTGGTGTTACTGACGGGGGTTCAAGCCCAGGACTCCTTCACACCACAATATTGTGTTAGCCTTCTGAAATTAAGGCTAAGCATTAGTTTGTGCAGATAGCTGAGGTCTGAAGACTTTCATTAAGATTGCTTTCCACCACATAACAATGGACTGTCAGATGGGCAACTGGGATTATTGCATTGCTTTTATTGTGCCAGTCAAGCTTAATCAAGAACAGCTATCTAATGTATTTGAAAGATACTACACCCAGGGCTGGTGCGATCCAATACTGCCATTGTGGCCTTGAGCAAGAACTCCTAAACTGCTACATGGGTAATGCTGTAAGAATGACCCTGTGCTGCTCCTTTCTGTTAGAATAATGTCTGTGAGTATAACAGAACTGATATGGCAGGTGAAAACCCGAGGAAAATCCATCCAGGAAGTACTATTATTTTGAAAGGCTGTTTTTCCATTGGACCCAGTTCACGAGCGCTGTGGCTTCCTCTACATGTGGCCAGTCTTTAGGCATTGTTTCAGGCGTTTACTCTGAAAAATGAGGGAGCTACAGCACTTTCAATCAGAGGCCAGTGGAAATTTCCAGACATCAGCCATGATCGGGAACGCGCCTTTCTTGTTTCTCCTTTCCTATTGACGAAGCTTTTGTCCGGTTGAAATATTATTGATTATTTATGACAAAAACAACCGGAGGATTGATTTTAAACATCGTTTGGCATGTTTAAACTTTTATTGTACTTTTTAAAAACTTTTAGCCTGGACTTTAAGCATTCGGATTACTGGACAAAACTCGCAAACAAAAAAGAGGTTTAATGTAATTTTGTATTGCTGTTGACTCCAACATGGCGGATAAATGTTGTTAAATCTGAGCGCCGTCTCAGATTATTGCATGGTGTGCTTTTTATGTAACGTTTTTTTTTAAATCTGACACAGCGGATGCATTAAGAACAAGTGTTTTAATTCTGTGTAAAACATGTATCTTTCATCAAAGTTTATGATGAGTATTTGTTATTTGACGTGGCTCTCTGCAATTACTCCGGATATTTTGGAGGCATTTCTGAACATGGCGCCAATGTAAACCGAGATTTGTGGATATAAATATGCACATTATCAAACAAAACATAAATGTATTGTGTAGCATGATGTCCTATGAGTGTCATCTGATGAAGATCATCAAAGGTTAGTGATTCATTTGATCTCTATTTCTGCTTTTTGTGACTACTATCTTTTGCTGGGAAAATGGCTGTGTTTTTCTGTGGCTATGTACTGAGCTAACATAATTGTTTGGTGTGCTTTCCCCGTAAATCCTTTTTGAAATCAGACATGTTGGCTGGATTCACAACATGTGTATCTTTAATTTGGTGTCTTTCATGTGTGATTTCATGAAAGATTGATTTTTATAGTAATATATTTGAATTTGGCTCGCTACATTTTTTCTGCATTTTGCCCAAGTGGGACGCTAGCGTCCCACCTATCCCAGAGAAGTTAAGCGAATTGGTATATCGCTGATTCATAATTTATGCTAGGGTTCATGCAGATTTCCAAGAGTTTGCGACATTTGGAATGAGACTGATAAAAGGTAAACAATGTATTATTAATGACAGATTGATGACTGAAATGTGAGAGGTATTTATATCTGTAATAGTTAACTTGGAAAACGGTAACTCGTTAAATAAACCTTTTCTGTGGTGCCCCAAGATTGCGAATGAGTCAATTGTTCAGGATTAATTTAATCATCATAATAATTAAACATAGTTAAAACATGTTGGTATTACAGACTCGGACAGGGAGAGGTTGAAAATGTCAATGAAGGCACTTGCTAGTTGGGCAACGCATGCTCGCAGTACACGTCCTGGTAATCTGTCTGGCCCTGTGGCCTTGTGAATGTTGACCTGTCTAAAGGTCTTACTCACATTGGCTGCAGAGAGGGTGATCACACAGTCTTCTGGCACAGCTGGTGCTATCATGCATGTTTCATTGTTATTTGCCTCGAAGCGAGCATAGAAGTAGTTTAGCTCGTCCGGTAGGCATGTGTCACTGGGCAGCTCTCGGCAGTGCTTCCCTTTGTAGTCTGTAATGGTTTGCAGGCCCTGACACATCCGACGAGCGTCAGAGCCGGTGTAGTACAACTTGTTCTTAGTCCTGTATTGATGCTTTGCCTGTTTGATGGTTCATCGGAGGGCATACAGAGGGCATAGTGGGATTTCTTATAAGCTTCCGGTTTAGAGTCCCGCTCCTTGAAAGCGGCAGTTCTAGCCTTTAGCTCAGTGCGGATGCTGCCTGTAATCCATGGTTTCACAGAGACAGGGAGGTTTTAGTCTGCAGAAACAACTTTACCAAGACAGAAATTAAACATAACAAAGAAAATCACTTAGGTTTAGCCTGGTCCTTCTTTTCTACTGTGGCTTGGTGTCGGTCTCCGTCAGGGCTTGGAACCCCGCCTCTGTGTCCTCCGTCCATCGCACCGTCTGGAGTAGTCGTACCTTTGTTAAGTATGTGAGGGGAGAAGCTATAGCAGCAAAGTTATGTACAAATCTACTGTAGTACCCTGCTAACCCCAGGAATGACTTCCCCTGCTTCTTGGTTCGGGGGACCGGCCATCCCCTAATGGCAGCAATTTTTTTTCAATCTTGGGGTTTAACATTTGCCCTCCTGATCTGATAGCCCAGGTACTCCACCTCGACGTAGCCCAGCTTACACTTGTGGGGGTTCGCGGTCAGACCTGCATCCCTTAGTGCATCCACCACGGCCTGTAACCTACAAAGATGTGACTCCCAGCTGTCACTGTGCACAATTATGTCATCCAGATAAGCAGCGGCGTACTCACTGTGCGGCCGCAGGACGCGGTCCATGAGTCGCTGAAAAGTCGCTGGTGCCCCGTGGAGCCCGAAAGGCTCCCAGGGGTGGAGAAGGCAGTCTTCTCCCGGAAAGCCGCTGCCAGTGGCACCTGCCAGTACCCCTTCGTCAGGTCCAAGGTGCTGACGTATCTCGCCATCCCCAAGCGGTCGATCAGTTCGTCCACCCGGGGCATGGGGTAGGCATCACATTTACTGACCTCGTTCAGGCCCCGGAAGTCATTACAGAAGCGGATGGGTCCGTCTTCTCTACTGTGGCTTGGAGTCAGTCTCTCCCCCTTCTCTCCCTCGGTGTGCCTCTGTGCTCCTTTTATTTGGCCTCCACGGCTGGTTGGCACTTTCCTCTAATTTCCTCAACTTAGAGCTGTCCGTGTCGGGATTCCCAGCTCCCGTAGTCCCAGCAGAGGGAGCAAACGTCGCCTCACGTACCTCCCCTTTATTACCATCCCCCGGGGTAGACCTCCTGGGATACCACAGTACGTACAGTCAGTGTGGGGACGACGTCATTGGTGCACTTATTGATGAAGCCAATGACAGATGTGGTGTACTCCTCAATGCCATTGGAGGAATCCCGGAACATATTCCAGTCTGTGCTAGCAAAACAGTCTTGTAGTTAGCATCTGCTTCATCTGACCACTTTTTTTATTGATCTTGTCACTGGTGCTTCCTGCTTTCATTTTTGATTCTAAGCAGGAATCAAGAGGATGGAAATATGGTCAGATTTGCAAAATGGAGGGCGAGGGAGAGCTTTGTATGCATCTCTGTGTGTGGAGTATAGGTGGTCCAGAGTTATTTTCCCTCTAGTTGCACATTTAATATCCTGATAGAAATGTGGTAAAACTGATTTACGTTTCCCTTCATTAAAGTCCCCGGCTACTAGGAGCGCCGCCTCTGAGTGAACGTTTCCTTGTTTGCTTATGGCGGAATACAGCTCATTCAATGCAATCTTAGTACCAGCCTCTGACTGTGGTGGTATGAAAACAGCTACAAAGAATATAGATGAAAACTCTCTCGGTAGGTAATGTGGTCTGCAACTTATCATGAGAAACTCTACCTCAGGCGAGCAATAGCTCGAGACGTCCTTAGATATTGAGCACCAGCTGTTGTTTACAAAAATACATAGACCGCCACCCCTTGTCTTACCAGACACCGCTGTTCTATCATGCCGGTACATCGTATAACCAGCCAGCTGTATGTTGATATTGTCGTCGTTCAGCCACGACTCCGTGAAGCATAAGATGTTACAGTTTTTAATGCCCTGTTGGTAGTTTAATCTTCCCAATAACTTGTCCATTGTATTGTCCAAAGATTGCATGTTTGCTAGCACAATTGAGGGAAGTGGGGGTTTATTCGATCACCTCCGACTTCTCTGCAGGCAGCCCGCTCTCTGGACTCTCTTTCTCCACCTCCTCTTCCTGCAGATCACGGGGCTCTGATCCTGTTCCCGAGGGAGCCTTATATCCTCCGCCTCAGGCTCGTCAGAGTCGTGAAAGAAGAAAAGGGATTCTGCTAGTTCGTGGTGAGGAATTGCAGTCCTGATGTCTAGAAGTTATTTTCGGTCACAAGAGACGGTAGCGGCAACATTATGTACAAAAATAGTAAAAAAAATAAGTTACTGTTGGGGGAGCGTAAAATGTCTGCCTTCTTCTCCGGCGCCATCTTGCTGTGTTTGCATTCCGATTCTTGAATACATTGTAATGGACGCATGTGATGTGTATTAAAATACTTTTTTTAAAGGTTGTACTGATTATATGATGAGCTAATGCTAAGCTAATTGCTTGTTAGCTAAGTTCCCCTTCTCAACATGCATACTGCAAACAGACCCAACTCATCTTGTCACATTTTCTTGACACGGAAAAACAAACATGGCAGCATGCACAAACTCTGGCCACCATCAAATGACTTCAGACTTTTAGAAAAGGTTTTACGCAATTATTTCGATCACTGATGAGCTCACCCATGATGTAATACATTGTAAATAGTAATTGCTATTATTTAATTTATTTTATGGATTCTGTCAGCTGAGAGTTAGCTAAATTTGACCGCTTGTGTTAGCTCACTCTTTCCTCAGCCAGCACTAGGACTAAGGTGGCCTACATTTTCCGATTTGGATAAGAATGCTGTTACTTCAGTGAATGTCTGAACAGCTACATCCCCCAAAAAACTGCTCACATTTAGGAAATACAAAAATGTAAAGATTGTTTGTGCAAAGTGTTTCTGTGAAAAAAATGTGTGGCCAGCTCAAAAACGGACTGTTGTGTCAATCATGAATAGACATTCTAATCGCACCGGTTTGAGCGTATGCTGTAGGGACCACTGTAGACCGATCACACCCGTTTACTGGTATGCATAAAAAATATTGATGTTCATCATCCCACTCAGCAACAAACAGTACATGCATCACACTGAATTTCACAACTATGAGCATTTTCACATATGAAATTGGCTACAATTGTTCGGTTCCTGGAGCGTTTGTGAGAATACCTGGTACTCTGGTCCTGGATCTTAGACCCGCTACTCACACAGGTCCAGGATTAGTTTCAGCCAAGATTAGCTTGTGTTTCATACATGCTTTAAAGCACAGTTCAGGGTACCAAATGCTCCAGGATCCAAATCATAAGGGGATATGTGAAAGCGCCCTATGTAATCTCTTGTGTAGATTCAGATTTTTATTGATTTTGTTTATCATCAAACCATTACTGGTATCAGATGTGTGAATAATGAATAGATAGCAGTGCGTAGGGATCTTGTAGAGACATAAGACTCAACTTTAACACAGACAGATAGACAGACAGAAAGACAGACAGACAGACCTTGAAGGTGAGGAAATGGAATTTCTCATAGTCCATGGCAGCAGAGTCCTCCACTAAGATGGTTACCTGGGCCTCATTGAGCACAGTCTGGGGAACCACCCGTAACATCCGCCCAGGACCAACAAGTCTGAGGTTGAATTTAGCATTGGACCCCTGCAGCACACAACCCAAGAGACATTCATTAGTGCTAATGCCACCAGCTTAACCAAGCTTACAACATGAGCAATTGGTGTACATTTTGAATATTTTGCAATGTTTTTCAGTGTCAGGGACTGGGAGACTAGTCAGGATCGAGGGAAAGATGAACGGTGCAAAGTACAGAGAGATCCTTGATGAAAACCTGCTCCAGAGACCTCAGGACCTCAGACTGGGGCCAAGGTTCACCTTCCAACAAGACAACAACCCTAAGCACACATCCAAGACAACGCAGGAATGGCTTCGAGACAAGTCTCGGAATGTCCTTGAGTGGCCCAGATCAACATCTCTGGAGAGACCTGAACATAGCTGTGTAGTGACGCTCCCCATCCAACCTGACAGAGCTTGAGAGGATCAGCAGACAAGAATGGGAGAAACTCCCCAAATACAGGTGTGCCAAGCTTGTAGCGTCATACCCAAGAAGATTCGAGGCAGTAATTGCTGCCATAGGTGCTTCAACAAAGTACTCAGTAAAGGGTCTGAATACTTATGTAAATGTAATATTTCATTTTTTTTTATACATTTGCCCAAATTTCAAATTTCAAAATTGATTCAAACGTTTTATTTTGTCAGTATGGGGTATTGTGTGTAGATTGAGGTGGGAAAAAACAATTGAATCAATTTTAGAATAAGGCTGTAACATAACAAAATGTGGAAAAAATCTAGTGGTCTGAAAATTTCCGAATGCAAAAATGAGTGAACTTCCCATTTAAACTGGTACAACAATTTCACTAACTTTTGGGACAAACACAACATATCACTGTGCGAAAAAGGTCCATATCAGGAGATATCTTTACTTGACACGTTTTCGATATACGTATTCTAGAGAATACAGACCATTTCTAATGCATATTTGGAGTTTTGTCCATATCCGGTCAAATTCTGAATCCAGGTGTGTCTTTTTGACATACATGACATTGGGATTATTCTGAAAATCAAACATGGACAGGAAGTGGTTCCAATAGTTTTTCCACGATTCATTTTTCCCATAGGGAATTTTACTTTAAACACTTTAAACACTTTAAACACTTTAAATACGGGCTGTGTTTCGTGTAGGTTTACCCTGGAGTGACATTTTGATACGCGTGTTAATCTCTCTTTAAGTCAAAACTATAACTAGGCCATTCAGGAACATTCAATGTTGTCTTTGTAAGCAACTCCAGTGTATATTTGGTATAGTGTTTAAGGTTATTGTCCTGGTGAAAGGTGAAGTTCAGAAACACTTGAAATAAGGGCTGTGTTTCGTGTAAACTTACCCTGGTGTGACGTTTTGATAACCATTTAAATCTCTTTTGGACAAGGTGAGATATCTCATTTACATAAGTATACACACCCCTGAGTGGATATTGGAATCACCTTTGGCAGCAATTACAGCTGTGAGTCTTTCTGGGTAAGTCTATAAGAACTTTCATTACCTGGAATGTACAATATTTGCATATTATTATTTTAGAAAATATTTCAAGCTCTGTCAAGTTGGTTGATGATCATGGCCATTTTCAAGTCTTGCCATAGATTTTCAACACGATTTAAGTCAAAACTGTAACTAGGCCACTCAGGAACATTAAATGTCATCTTGGTAAACAACTCTAGTGTATATTTGGTCTAGTGTTTTAGGTTATTGTCCTGGTGAAAAGTGAATTAGTCTCCCACTGTCTGTTGGAAAGCAGACTGAACCAGGTTTTCCTTTAGGATTTTGCCTGTGGTTATTTTTATTCAGTTTCTGTTTATCCTAAAAAGTTCTCTATCCCTTGCCAATGACAAGCATACCCATAACATGATGCAGCCACCACCATGATGGAAAATATGAATAGTGGTACTTAGTGATGTGTTGTGTTGGATTTGCCCCAAGCATAACGCTTTGTATTCAGGACGTCAAGTAAAAAAAAAAAAGCCACATTTTTGGCAGTTTTAATTTAGTGCCTTATTGCAAACTGGATGCATGTTCTGGATTTTTTAAATTCTGTACAGGCTTCCTTCTTTTCACTCTGTCATTTATGTTACTATTGTGGAGTATCTACAATGTTGTTGATCCATCCTCAGTTTTCTCCTATCACAGCCATTAACCTCTATAACTGTTTTATAGTCACCATTGGCCTCATCGTGAAATCCTTTCCGGCAACTGAGTTAGGAAGACGCCTGTATCTTTGTAGTGACTGGGTGTATTGATGCACCATCCAAGTAATTAATAACATCACAATGCTCAAAGGGATATTTAAAATCTACAATTTTTTATTTTTACCCATCTACCAATAGGTGCCCTTCTTTGCGAAGTATTGTAAAACCTCCCTGGTCTTTGTGGTTGAATCTGTGTTTGAAATGCACTGCTCGACTGAGGGACCTTACAGACAACTGTATGTGTGGGGTACAGAGATGACGTAGTCATTCAAAAATCATGTTAAAACCCTTTAGAACCCATAGCAGCCGCGAATGGCATTGTTTTTTTAACAAAAATATCTGTGTCAGAATATGAGTTGGCCTACTGTATGTTATCTGGCTGTGGGCCATGCCATAGGCTGTAGGCTTGTTCATTTAGCAGACAAGAATATCATAATTTAAAATAATTGAACTTAGCTGAATAAAATAGAAAGGATATTTTTCTCATACTGGAGCAAGTGTGCATATGAAGTGGCTATGTTGAGTGTAAAAGTGATCATTTGAAACAGGTCCTATACACTAGATTTCATTTTTTTTTGGCAACTTTAGTTGTGAATGATACAAACCTTAGAATGACTTAGTAATCAAAACATACAGTATATGGGCTGCATGATGGAACTATAGTCTATTGAGGATTTGAGGAAAAAAAGTGTGTGCTCTTGCCTCACGCTGCACAGCTGTTCTCTAATCAAGTGATCATATTTTCACCCATCAGACTATCCTCAATATAATCTTGTCTTTGTAAATCAAAAGTATTTATACATATTAATAATGGCCCCATTATCAAATGGGCAGGAACAGGGGCAGGGGGAACAATTAATGACTTCCGTATACACTTGAATAGCGAATGGAGGCCACTTTTCCGCTGGTTCATTTTTTTTAATGCTACTTCAGTTTCATGGTTCAGTTGTTGTGTGGTTCAGTAGCTGTGTGGTCAGTAAATGTGGTCAGTAGCTGTGTTCTGTATTACTGTGGTTGTGGTTAGCAGCTGTGGAGTTGTGGTCAGTAGTTGGGTGGTTGTGTTCAGTGGTTGTGGTCAGTAGTAGTGGTCAGTTCTCAGTCATTTTGTTCAGTAGTTGTGTGGTTCAGTAGCTGTGTGTTCAGTAGTTGTGGTCAGTAGTAGTGGTCAGTTGTCAGTCATTTTGTTCAGTAGTTGTGTGGTTCAGTAGCTGTGTGGTCAGTAAGTGTGGTCAGTAGTTGTGTTCTGTATTACTGTGGTTGTGGTTAGTAGCTGTGGAGTTGTGGTCAGTAGTTGTGTGGTTGTGGGCAGTCGTTGTTGTCAGGAGATGTGGTCAGTAGTTGTGGTTAGAAGTTTGGTAGTTGTGATCAGTAGTTGTGTGGTTGTGGGCAGTAGTTGTTGGCAGGAGATGTGGTCAGTAGTTTTGGCCTGTAGTTGTGTCCGTCAGTAGTTTTGTTGGTCAGTAATTGTGGTCAGTAGTTTTGTTTTTGTTTTCAATAGTTGTTGTCAGTAGTTGTGTTAATGTGGTAAGGAGTTGTGTGGTTGTGGTCAGTGGTTGTGGTCAGTAGTTGTTTGGTTAATAGTTGTCAGTAGTTGTTCTCAGTAGTTATGCGCAGTAGCTGTGTTTTTGTGGTCAGTTGTTGCGGTCATTCGTGTTCAGAAGTTGTCTGGTCAGCAATTGTGTGGTCGTGGTCAGAAGTTGTGGTTGTAGTCAGTAGTTGTGGTCAGTGCTTGTGTTCAGTAGTTGTGTGGTTGTGTTCAGTAGTTGTGTTTAGTAGTTGTGGTCAGTAGTCAAGGATGGGGAGTAACGGATTACAAAAAACGGTAACTGTAATCCGTTACGTTACCAGCAAAAAGATGCTAATCAGATTACAGATACCTTAAAAAAATAGGATTACTTTTAAATTCAGAAGTATGTTTGTGAAGAAAATCTGACATTCAAGTCATCATTGAAAAAAGGTGGGAGTTTAAGTTTGTTCCACCTGAGCGAGTTTGACCACAAGTCAGAGACCACTATGATAACACACCAAATGTGTTTGATGGATTGCGGGAAAAGAGCAGAAATAAGCTTTTGTAGGCTTCAGTCGAAGCTGTGTTTTTCAATGGTGTGACTGCTGTCAGCATCAAAAGATTATCCAACTTGAATAAATGCTTGGAGGTAAGGGTGACAGCAGTGGTGTAGTCTGCAGCGAGACAGATATCACTTATTATTGATATCTACACAGCGCGTTGATGTGAAGTGTGCATATGAAGTGGCTATGTTGAGTGTAAAAGTGATCATTTGAAACAGGTCCTATACACTAGATTTCATTTTTTTTTGGCAACTTTAGTTGTGAATGATACAAACCTTAGAATGACTTAGTAATCAAAACATACAGTATATGGGCTGCATGATGGAACTATAGTCTATTGAGGATTTGAGGAAAAAAAGTGTGTGCTCTTGCCTCACGCTGCACAGCTGTTCTCTAATCAAGTGATCATATTTTCACCCATCAGACTATCCTCAATATAATCTTGTCTTTATTAATATGTATAAATACTTTTGATTTACAATGGCCCCATTATCAAATGGGCAGGAACAGGGGCAGGGGGAACAATTAATGACTTCCGTATACACTTGAATAGCGAATGGAGGCCACTTTTCCGCTGGTTCATTTTTTTTAATGCTACTTCAGTTTCATAGCAGAGCTGTGCTTCATATGAGCAGCTGAGAAATACATATAAGAACATGTATTGCACTCCACGCATCAACCACTGTTTGAGGAGCAGCAGCTGTTGTGATCAGTATTTGTAGTCAGTAGTTGTGTCGTCAGATGTCTGTTTGTGGTCAGAAGTTGTGTGGTTAATAGTTTTAGTCAATAGTTGTGTTCAGTAGTTGTGGTCAGTGATTGTGTTCAGTAGTTGTTTGGTTGTGTTCAGTAGTTGTGGTTAGTAGTTGTGTGGTTGTGTTCAGTAGTTGTGGTTAGTAGTTGTGTGATTTGGTCAGTTATTGGGGTTGTGGTCAGTAGTTGTGTGGTTCAGTAAGTGTGGTTAGAAGTGGTGTACTTGTGGTCAGTAGTTGTGGTCAGTAGTTGCGTGGTCTTGTTCAGTAGTTATTGTTAGTGGTTGTGTTGTTGTGATCAGTAGGTGTGTTGTCAGTAGTTGTGTGTTTGTGTCCAGTGGTTGTGATTATGGTCAGTAGTTGTGTGGTTGTGTTCAGTAGTTGTGTGGTTGTGTTCAGTAGTTGTGTGGATGTGGCCAGCTGGCTGTGGTTGTGGTCAGTAGTTGTGTGGTTCAGTAAGTGTGGTTAGAAGTGGTGTACTTGTGGTCAGTAGTTGTGGTCAGTGGTTATTGTTAGTGGTTGTGCTGTTGTGGTCAGTAGTTATGTTTTCAGTAGTTGTGTGTTTGTGTTCAGTGGTTGTGGTTACGGCCCGTAGTCGTGTGGATGTGGTCAGTTGTTGTGTCCAGTTATTGTGATCAGTAGTTATGTGGTGAGTAGTTGTTTTGTTGTGGTTAGTATTTATGTGGTTGTGGTCAATAGTTGTGTGTTTGTGGTCAGTGGTTGTGGTCAGTCATTGTGCCATCAGAAGGGGTGGTCAGTAGTTGTGTGGTTGTGTTCAGTAGTTCTGGTCTGTAGTTATGTGGTGAGTAATTGTGTTCAATAGTTTTGTGGCTGTGGTCAGTAATTGTAGTTGGTATTTATGGTCTGGTGTTATGTGGCCAGTAATTATTTGTATGTGGTTTAGTAGTTGTGTGGTTGTGGTCAGTAATTGTGGTAAGTAGTTGTGTTGTTGTGGTCAGTAGTTATGTGGTTTTTACAGTAATTTTGGTCAATAGTTGTGTGTTTGTGGTCAGTGGTTGTGGTTTTGGTTGTGGTCAGTAGTTGTGTAGTCAGTAGTTATCTGGTTACGGTCAGTAGTTGTGGTCTGTATTTGTGTGGTTGTGTTTATTATATGGGTGGTTGTGGTCAGTAGTTGTGTGGTTGTGGTCAGTAGTTGTGGTCAGTAATTGAAGTTGGTAGTTATGGTCTGGTGTTATGTGGCCAGTAGTTATGTGTATGTGGTTTAGTAGTTGTGTGGTTGTGGTCAGTAATTGTGGTCAGTAGTTGCGTGGTTGTGGTCAGTAGTTATGTGGTTTACAGTAATTTTGGTCAATAGTTGTGTGTTTGTGGTCAGTGGTTGTGGTCAGTAGTTGTGTGGTTAGTAGTTGTAGTCAGTAGTTATCTGGTTATGGTCAGTCGTTGTGGTCAGTAGTTGTGGTCAGTAGTTGTGTGTTTGTTGTCAGTGGTTGTGGTTGTGGTCAATAGCTGTGTGTTTGTGGTCAGTGGTTGTGGTTGTGGTCAATAGCTGTGTGTTTGTGGTCAGTGGTTGTGGTTGTGGTCAGTAGTTGTGTGGTTGTGGTCAGTAGTTGTGTGGCTGTGGTCAGTAGTTATGGTCAGTAGTTGTGTGTTTGTGGTCAGTGGTTGTGGTTGTGGTTGTTGTCAGGAGTGGTGTGGTTAGTAGGTGTAGTCAGTAGTTATCTGGTTATGGTCAGTAGTTGTGTGGTTGTGGTCAGTGGTTGTGGTTGTGGTCAATAGTTGTGTGTTTGTGGTCAGTGGTTGTGGTCAGTAGTGGTGTGGTTAGTAGGTGTAGTCAGTAGTTATCTGTTTATGGTCAGTAGTTGTGTGTTTGTGTTTATTATATGCGTGGTTGTGGTCAGTCGTTGTGGTCAGAAGTTAAGATCAGTGGTTGTCATCAGTAGACATGTGGTTGTGGTTAGTAGTTGTGTGGTTGTGGTCAGTAGTTGTGGTCGGTAGTTTTGTATGTCAGTAGTTTTGGTGGTCAGTAGTTTTGGTGGTCAGTAGTTTGTGTCAGTAGATTTGCTTTGTGGTCAGTAGTTGTTGTCAGTAGTTGTGTTATTGTGGTAGGTAGTTCTGTGGTTGTGTTCAGTAGTTGTGGTCAGTAGTTGTTTGGTTAAAGGTAGTCAGCAGTTGTAGTGCTCAGTAGTTATGGTAAGTAGCTGTGTTTTTGTGGTCAGTTGTTGTGGTCCCACATTATGGTCAGCCATTGTGGTCAGTAGTTGTGTGGTCAGTAAGTGTGTGGTTGTGGTCAATAGTTATGGTCAGTAGGGGTGCTGGTGAGTAGGTAAGTGGTCAATATTTGTATGGTTGTGGTCAGTCGTTGTGTGGTTGTCGTCAGTAGTTGTTGTCAGTGGATGTGTGGTTGTGGTCAGTAGTTGTGAATGATAGTTTTGGTGTGAGTAGTTGTGTTCAGTAGTTGAGGTCGGTAGTTGTGGTCACATTGTGATTAGTAGTCATGGTCTGTTGTATGTGGTCAGTAGTTGTATGGATATGGTTTAGTGGTTGTGTGGTTGCTGTCAGTTGTTGTGGTCAGTAGTTGTGAATGATAGTTTTGGTGTGAGTAGTTGTGTTCAGTAGTTGAGGTCGGTAGTTGTGGTCACATTGTGATTAGTAGTCATGGTCTGTTGTATGTGGTCAGTAGTTGTATGGATATGGTTTAGTGGTTGTGTGGTTGCTGTCAGTTGTTGTGGTCAGTAGTTGTGGTTGTGTGGTGGTGTTCAGTAGTTGTATGGTTGTGTTAAATAGTTCAATAGCAGTAGTCAGTAATTGCGGTTAGTAGTATTTAGTATTTGTGGTCAGTAGTTGTGTAGTTGTGGTGAGTAGTAGTGTTCAGTAGCTGTGTTGGGCTGTCAGTAGTTGTAGTCAGTAGTTATGATCTGTAGTTATGTGGTCAGTAGATGTGTGGCCGTTGTCGGTAATTTTGTGGTTGTGGTCAGTAAATGTGATCGGTAGTTGTGGTCAGTAGTTGGGTGGTTGTGTTCAGTGGTTGTGGTCAGTAGTAGTGGTCAGTTGTTAGTCATATTGTTTTCGATAGGTGTGTGGTTCAGTAGCTGTGTGTTCAGCAGTTGTGGTCAGTAGTAGTGGCCAGTTGTTAGTCATTTTGTTCAGTAGTTGTGTGGTTCAGTAGCTGTGTGGTCAGTAAGTGTGGTCAGTAGTTGTGTTCTGTATTACTGTGGTTGTGGTTAGCAGCTGTGGAGTTGTGGTCAGTAGTTGGGTGGTTGTGTTCAGTGGTTGTGGTCAGTAGTAGTGGTCAGTTCTCAGTCATTTTGTTCAGTAGTTGTGTGGTTCAGTAGCTGTGTGTTCAGTAGTTGTGGTCAGTAGTAGTGGTCAGTTGTCAGTCATTTTGTTCAGTAGTTGTGTGGTTCAGTAGCTGTGTGGTCAGTAAGTGTGGTCAGTAGTTGTGTTCTGTATTACTGTGGTTGTGGTTAGTAGCTGTGGAGTTGTGGTCAGTAGTTGTGTGGTTGTGGGCAGTCGTTGTTGTCAGGAGATGTGGTCAGTAGTTGTGGTTAGAAGTTTGGTAGTTGTGATCAGTAGTTGTGTGGTTGTGGGCAGTAGTTGTTGGCAGGAGATGTGGTCAGTAGTTTTGGCCTGTAGTTGTGTCCGTCAGTAGTTTTGTTGGTCAGTAATTGTGGTCAGTAGTTTTGTTTTTGTTTTCAATAGTTGTTGTCAGTAGTTGTGTTAATGTGGTAAGGAGTTGTGTGGTTGTGGTCAGTGGTTGTGGTCAGTAGTTGTTTGGTTAATAGTTGTCAGTAGTTGTTCTCAGTAGTTATGCGCAGTAGCTGTGTTTTTGTGGTCAGTTGTTGCGGTCATTCGTGTTCAGAAGTTGTCTGGTCAGCAATTGTGTGGTCGTGGTCAGAAGTTGTGGTTGTAGTCAGTAGTTGTGGTCAGTGCTTGTGTTCAGTAGTTGTGTGGTTGTGTTCAGTAGTTGTGTTTAGTAGTTGTGGTCAGTAGTCAAGGATGGGGAGTAACGGATTACAAAAAACGGTAACTGTAATCCGTTACGTAACCAGCAAAAAGATGCTAATCAGATTACAGATACCTTAAAAAAATAGGATTACTTTTAAATTCAGAAGTATGTTTGTGAAGAAAATCTGACATTCAAGTCATCATTGAAAAAAGGTGGGAGTTTAAGTTTGTTCCACCTGAGCGAGTTTGACCACAAGTCAGAGACCACTATGATAACACACCAAATGTGTTTGATGGATTGCGGGAAAAGAGCAGAAATAAGCTTTTGTAGGCTTCAGTCGAAGCTGTGTTTTTCAATGGTGTGACTGCTGTCAGCATCAAAAGATTATCCAACTTGAATAAATGCTTGAAGGTAAGGGTGACAGCAGTGGTGTAGTCTGCAGCGAGACAGATATCACTTATTATTGATATCTACACAGCGCGTTTGATGTGAATCACACTGTTGCTGTCTCATTTAGTTATTTGCACCTTACGTATTGTGCTTGTTGTGTATGGCTGTTCAAAAATCTAAATGTGTATTTGAACCCAATAAAGGTTGAATTCAAGAAGTTTAGGTTGCTTAATTCTATGTAAAACATGTATCTTTCATCAAAGTTTATGATGAGTATTTCTGTTATTTGATGTGGCTCTCTGCAATTTCTCCGGATGTTTTGGAGGCATTTCTGAACATGGCGCCAATGTAAACTGAGGTTTTTGGATATAAATATGAACTTTATCGAACAAAACATACATGTATTGTGTAACATTGAGTCTTGGGAGTGTCATTTGATGAAGATCGTCAAAGGTTAGTGATTAATTGTATCTATGTTTCTGATTTTTGTGACACCTCTCTTTGGTTGGAAAATGTCTGAATGCTTTCTGTGACTAGGCAATGTCCCAACATAATGATATGTTGTGCTTTAGCCGTAAAGCCTTTTTGAAATCGGACACTGGTTGGATTAACGAGAAGTGTATCTTTAAAATTGTGTAAAATACTTGTATGTTTGAGGAATTTTAATTATGAGATTTCTGTTGTTTGAATTTGGCGCCTTGCAATTTCACTGGCTGTTGGTGAGGTGGGACGCTAGCGATCCCAGAGAGGTTAAAACCTCTAACGAGTCACAAACCCGGATCCAGCATCCCCCCCATCAAAAAAGCTGACTAGCATAGCCTAGCCTAAAGTCACAGGGATATCATATAATAAAATGTTCATGAAATCACAAGTCCAAGACACCAGATGAAAGATACACATCTTGTGAATCCAGCCATCATTTCTGATTTTTAAAATGTTTTACAGGGAAGACACAATATGTATTTCTATTAGCTAACCACGTTAGCAAAAGACACCACTTTTTTTACTCCACCATTTTTTTCCTGCATAGGTAGCTATCACAAATTCGACCAAATAAAGATATAAATAGCCACTAACCAAGAAACAACTTCATCAGATGACAGTCTGATAACATATTTATTGTATAGCATATGTTTTGTTAGAAAAATGTGCATATTTCAGGTATAAATCATAGCTTACCATTGCAGCCACCATCACAACTCTCACCAAAGCAACTAGAATAACTACAGAGACCAACGTGAATTACCTAAATACTCATCATAAAACATTTATGAAAAATACATGCAAATACATACATGCAAAAATACATGCAAATGAAAGACAAAGATCGTGAATCCAGCCAATATTTCAGATTCTTTAAGTGTTTTACAGCGAAAACACAATTTAGCATTATATTAGCTTACTACAATAGCCAACCACACAGCAGCATTGATTCATGCACGTTAGCGATAGCGAATAAACCAGCAAAAGATATTACATTTTTCACTAACCTTCTCAAAACTTCATCAGATGACAGTCCTATAACATCATATTACACAATACATATATTGTTTGTTCGAAAATGTGCATATTTAGCGGCACAAATCGTGGTTATACAATGAGAATAGTAGCCAAGCTGCAAAGAAAATGTCGGGAGAACTCTTGGGAGAGGCACCTAATCTAATCAATAACTAATCATTAACTTGACTAAAAAATACAGGTTGGACAGCAAATTAAAGATACATTAGTTCTTAATGCAACAGCTGTGTTAGATTTTTAAAATTAACGTTACTACGACATACAGCGTGCGTTAAAGCGAGACCGCACCGAAATTAATGGCGGAATAGTAGTTTAACATTTTTCAACAGAACAACGAATTAACATCATAAATAGTTCTTACTTTTTGATGAGCTTCCATCAGAATCTTGGGCAAGTTGTCCTTTGTCCAGAAGAATCGTTGCTCGGTTGTAGATTGTCGCCTTCAACTTTGGAATTAGCAGTAAACATTAGCCATGTGGCGAAGACGTGTCCAACTCACTATAACGCAGCACAAAGAAATATCCGAAAATCGCAATATACTGATATAAACTGATATAACTCGGTTTAAAATAACTACATTATGATGTCTTTAACACCTATATCGAATAAAATCAGAGCCGGATATATCTAAGGCCTATAACGAGAGCTTTTCAGAATGCCATCCTGAGGTCTGTCTTGCGCCATGACGAACGTTGAAAAGAGTGCACCCTACGTTCCAAGACCCTTTATATGGCCTCAGATCTGCCTAGCAACACCATTCCAATTCTCACTGCTTGCTGACATCTAGGGGAAGGCGTATGCAGTGCATGTCGACCAATAGAATACATGCAAATTAATAAACTAACCCTGGAACAGACTGCCTGATTTCAGATTTCTCACTTCCTGACAGGAAGATTGCTCCAACTTGAGTTCTGTTTTACTCACAGATATAATTCAAACGGTTTTAGAAACTAGAGAGTGTTTTCTACCCAATAGTAATAATAATATGCATATTGTACGAGCAAGAATTGAGTATGAGGAAGTTTAATTTGGGAACGAATTTTTACAAAGTGAAAACAGCGCCCCCATATTGACAAGAAGATAACAGTGATTATTTTTTAAACCAGTGGACAGCCATTGAAAAATGTGCTCTTGCAACAGCTGCAAAGTGCGGATCACAGCCTATGGAATAAAAATGGGGCTTTTATTGCCCAATCTAATTCATGTTGATACATTTTTTTAATTATTTTTTTACTACACTTTTATATATTGTAGAATAATAATGAAAACATCGAAATGACAAAATAACACATATGGAATCAAGGAATAACCAAAAAAGTGTTAAACAAATCAAAATATATTTTATATTTGAGATAATTCTAATATCGACCCTTTGCCTTGATGACAACTTTGCACACACTTGAACTTCTCTCAACCAGCATCATTAGGTAGTCACCTGGAATGCATTTCACTTAACAGGTGTGCCTTGTTAAAAGTTCATTTGTGGAATTTCTTTCCTTCTAATCGCATTAATTTTTTTTTAAATGTCACCTTTATTCAACCAGGTAGGCTAGTTGAGAACAAGTTCTTATTTACAACTGCGACCTGGCCAAGAAAAAGCAAAGCAGTGCGACACAAACAACAACACAGAGTTACACATGGAATAAACAAACATACAGTCAATAATTTAATAGAAAAAGTCTATATACAGTGTGTGCAAATGAGGTAGGATAAGGGAGGTAAGGCAATGAATAGGCCATAGTGGCAAAATAATTACAATATAGCAAGCAAACACTGGAGTGATAGATGTGCAGAATATGAGTGTGCAAGTAGAGATACTGGGGTGCAAAGGAGCAAAACAAATAAATAAATAACAGTATGGGGATGAGGTAGTTGGATGGGCTATTACAGATTGGCTATGTACAGCAGAGAACTGGAAGGAAAGGCGGCCAAAGTAGGAATTGGTTTTCGGGGTGACCAGTGAAATATACCTGCTGGAGCGCGTGCTACGGGTGGGTGCTGCTATGGTGACCAGTGAGCTTAGATAAGGCGAGGCTTTACCTAGCAAAGACCTATAGATGACCTGGAGCCAGTGGGTTTGGCGATGAATATGAGTGGTGGGTAGAATACGGGGCGTTGGTGACAAAACGGATGGCACTGTGATAGACTGCATCCAATTTGCTGAGTAGAGTGTTATTTTGTAGATGACATCGCCGAAGACAAGGATCGGTAGGATAGTCAGTTTTATGAGGGTATGTTTGGCAGCATGAGTGAAGGATGCTTTTTTGCGTAGTTGTCCACATATTCTAAGTCAGAACAGTCCAGAGTAGTGATGCTGGACGGGCAGGCAGGTGTGGGCAGCGATCAGTTTAAGTTTTACTTGCATTTAAGAGCAGTTGGAGGCCACGGAAGGAGAGTTGTATAGCATTGAAGCTCGTCTTGAGGTTAGTTAACACAGTATCCAAAGAAGGGCCAGAAGTATACAGAATGGTGTCGTCTGCGTAGAGGTGGATCAGAGAATCACCTGCAGCAAGAGCGATATCATTGATGTATACAGAGAAAAGAGTCGGCCCGTGGATTGAACCCTGTGGCACCCCCATAGAGACTGCCAGAGGTCCGGACAACAGGCCCTCCGATTTGACACACGGAACTCTGTCTGAGAAGTAGTTGGTAGTAGTTGGCGAGTCAGTCATTTGAGAAACCAAGGCTGTTGAGTCTGCCGATTAGAATGTGGTGATTGACAGAGTAGAAAGCCTTGGCCAAGTCGATGAATAGAGCTGCAACGTATTGTCTCTTATCGATGGCGGTTATGATATAATTTAGGACCTTGAGCGTGGCTGAGGTGCACTCATGACGAGCTCAGAAACCAGATTGCATAGCGGAGAAGGTACGGTGGGATCCGAAATGGTCAGTGACCTGTTTGTTAACTTGGCTTTCAAAGACCTTAGAAAGGCAGGGTAGGATAGACATAGGTCTGTAGCAGTTTGGGTCTAGAGTGTCTCACCTTTGAAGAGGGGGATGACCATGGCAGCTTTCCAATCTTTGGGGATCTCAGACAATACAAAAGAGAGGTTGAACAGGCTAGTAATAGGAGTTACAACAATTTTGGAGGATCATTTGGAAAGAGAGGGTCCAGATTGTCTAGTCCGGCTGATTTGTAGGGGTCCAAATTTTGCAGCTCTTTCAGAACATCAGCTATCTGGATTTGGGTGAAGGAGAAATGGGGAGGCTTGTCCAAGTTGCTGTGGGAGTTGTAGAGCTGTTGACTGGGGTAGGGGTAGTCAGGTGGAAAGCATTGCCAGCCGTAGAAAAAAACGTATTGAAATTCTCAATTATTGTGGATTTATCGGTGGTGACAGTGTTTCCTAGCCTCAGTGCAGTGGGCAGCTGGGAGGAGGTGCTCTTATTCTCCATGGACTTTACAGTGTCCCAGATCCTTATGGAGTTGCAAATTTCTGTTTGAAAAAGCTAGCCTTTGCTTTCCTAACTGCCTGTGTATATTGGTTCCTAACTTCCCTGAAAAGCTGAATATCGCGGGGCTGGTCGATGCTAATGTGGTACGCTACACAATGTTTTTGTTCTGGTCAAGGGCAGTCAGGTCTGGAGTGGACCAAGGGCTATATCTGTTCCTGGTTCTAAATATTTTGAATGGGGCATGCTTATTTAAGATGGTGAGGAAAGGACTTTTAAAGAATAACCAGGCATCCTCTACTGATGGAATGAGGTCAATATCCTTCCAGGATACCCTGGCCAGGTCGATTAGAAAGGCCTGCTCGCTGAAGTGTTTAGGGAGCGTTTGACAGTGATGAGAGGTGGTCGTTTGACCGCAGAACCATTACGGATGCAGGCAATGGGGCAGTGATTGCTGAGATCCTGGTTGAAGATAGCAAAGGTGTATTTGGAGGGCAGGTTGATTAGGATGATATCTATGAGGGTGCCCGTGTTTACGGATTTAGGGTTGTAGCTGGTAGGTTCATTGATAATTTGTGTGAGATTGAGGGCATCAAGTTTAGATTGAAGGATGGCCGGGGTGTTAACTTCACTAGGTTAGGGGGTACTATTTTCACTTCTGGATGAAAAGCGTGCCCAAAGTAAAACGGCGTGCTACTCAGGCCCAGAAGCTAGGATATGCATATAATTGTTTTAAAAAAACTGTTAAAATAATGTCTGTGAGTATAACAGAACTGATTTGGCAGGCAAAAACCTGAGAAAAATCCATCCAGGAAGTGGGATTTTTTTTAAATGTTTGTAGTTTTCTATTGAATGCCATTACAGTATCCATTGACTTAGGACTCAAATTGCACTTCCTATGGCTTCCACTAGATGTCAACAGTCTTTAGAAATAGTTTCAGGCTTGTATTCTGAAAAATTAGGGAGTAAGACTACTCTGAATGAGTGGACACTGTCCCAGAGCTTTTTCATGCGCACTACCTAGAGTGAACCTTTTCCTGTTTACCTTTTATATTGACGACGTCATTGTCCTATTGAAATATTATCGACTATTTCGGCTAAAAACAACCTAAGGATTGATTATGAACATCGTTTCAAATGTTTCTACAAACTTTACGGACACTATTTGGATTTTTCGGCTGCCTGTTGTGACTGCGTTTGAGCCTGTGGATTACTGAACAAAACACGCAAACAAAACTGAGGTTTTTGGATAAGTGATTAATTGTATCTCTATTTCTGACTTTTGTAACTCCTCTACTTGGCTGGTAACTGTTTGTAATGATTTGTCTGCTGGGCGCTGTTCTCAGATAATCGCATGGTATGCTTTCGCCGTAAAGCCTTATTGAAATCTGACACCGTGGTTGGATTATCAAGAAGTTCATCTTTAAACCGATGTTTAATACTTGTATGTTTTATTAATTTTTATACTGAGTATTTCTGTTTTGAATTTGGCGCACTGCAATTTCACCAGATGTTGGCCAGGTGGGACGCTAGTGAGGCTAATCATGTGCCTGTTTAGGTCACCTAACAGCACGAGCTCTGAAGATAGATGGGGGGCAATCAATTCACATATGGTGTCCAGGGCACAGCTGGGAGCAGAAGGTGGTCTAGGAGGTCACCGCATGTGTGGGAGGTGGAACTAAAGGGTTAGCTAAGGCTTATTGATTAGGGCTAGAGGCTCTACAGTCAAATAAGGCAATAATCACTGTCCAAAACAGCAATGGACAAGGCATGTTGACATTAGGGAAAGGCATGCGTAGCCGAGTGATAAAAGGGGTCCAGTGAGTAGCTCGGCGAGCTGGAGACACAACAATTCAGATAGCTAACAGGCCGGAGCTTGAGCCAATCAGTTGTGTTGTGACAAGGTAGGGGAGGTATACAGAAGATAGCCCTGTTTGGTAAAAGACCAAGTCCATATTATGGCAAGAACAGCTCAAATAAAAAAAGAGAAACGACAGTCCATCATTACTTTAACTTCTTCGGGGTAGGGGGCAGTATTCGGAAGTTTGGATGAATGAGGAGCCCAATGTAAACTGACTGTTACTCAGGCCTAGAAGCTAGGATATATAATTGGTAGTATTGGATAGAAAACATTATACAGTTTCCAAAACTGTTAAAATAATATCTGTGAGTATAACAGAACTGATATAGCAGGCGAAAACCTTTTTTTTTGGAGGTGACACCATTAAAAATGCCTGTCTATGGGGAAATCAATTGAATACCTCCCAGATTGCAGTTCCTATGGCTTCCAATAGATGTCAACAGTCTTTAGAAAGAGTTTCAGGTCTGTTTTCTTTTTTTTTAATGAGCTAGAATTGTAGTTTTTCTAAGTGGCTCCCATTTTGGCTGTAGTGTTGTGGCGCGCGTAGATGAGGGCGTGTACTTCGTTATTTATCTCCGGTAATGACCATACTATTCTCCGTCTTACATTTTATAGTTTATTTCCATATTAGGCTACCTGAGGATTGATTAGAAACGTTGTTTGACTTGTTTGGACAAAGTTTATTGGTAACCCTTGGGATTCATTTGTATGCATTTTGAACGAGGGAAACCGGTGGATTACTGAGTCAAGCGCGCCAACTTGTTGGGAAGTTTTGGGATATAAAGAAGGACTTTATCGAACAAAACAATGATTTGTGATGTAGATGGGACCCTTTGGATTGCAAACAGGGGAAGATCTTCAAAGGAAAGTGATTTATTTTATCACTATTTCTGACTTTCGTGATGCCTCTGCTTGCTTGGAAAATGTTTTAAGGGTAAACCAGTTATTAAATCCAAGGGTTCACATTCTTTTTCCATCCTGAACTGTGAATGTTTACACGTTGTGTTCAATGAAGACATGAAAATGTATAATTGTTTGTGTTTTATTAGTTTAAGCACCGTGTTTTGTCTATTGTTATAACCTAAAGGAAGATCAGATCACATTTTTTGACCAATTTATGTAGAAATCAAGGTAATTCCAAAGGGCTCACATACTTTTTATTGCAACTGTAGATTAAAAGTTTTGTAACGACTTCCGCCGAAGTCGGTCCCTCTCCTTGTTCGGGCGGTGTTCGACCTTCTAGCCATCACTGATCCATTTTTCATTGGTTTTGTCTTGTCTTCCTTCACACCTGGTTCCAATCCCATCAATTACATGTTGTGTATTTAACCCTCTGTTTCCCCTCATGTCCTTGTCGGAGATTGTTTTATTGTATGTTATTGTGCTAGTATGTGTTGGTGTGCGACAGGTTTTTGTACCCACTTTGTTATTTTTATATATTTTGTTTTTTGGAGTTTGGAGCACTTATTAAACGACTCTGTTTATACCAAGGTCGTTCTCCTGCGCCTGACTTCCCTGCCACCAACACGCACCCATTACAAGTTTGAATAGTCTGAACGTATGAATGTTGGTTTGGTGTCTCTACTTTGAAAACTTCAACAGTTACTGTTGGTGGGTTATTTTTTGGAAATGTGTGCAACTGTATATAGTTATACTTTAGATGTTAAAAGTTTTATTAAAGAATTAAAAGGATAGCATGAACAAGTGAAAGTTGGTTTAGTGTCTCCAACTTGAACTGTTCAAGAATTACAATTATTGTTGTTAGTTATTATATGCTAATATATGTACATTTTGTTAGTTATAATTTAAAGTGCAGACCAGAGCTAGACTAAAGCTAGTGCTAATCAGAGCTAGCTAGCTACGCCCAGGACCAGAGCTGGACCAGAGCTAGTGCAGACCAGAGCAGTAGTTGTGGTCATCAGTAGTGTGTTTGTGGTCAGTAGTTGTGGTCAACAGTTGTGGTGTTTTGGTTATTAATTGTGTGGTTCAGTAGTTTAGTGGTCAGTAATTCTGTGGTTGTGGTCAGTAGATGTGGTCAGTAGTTGTGATTTGTAGTTGTGTGGTTCTGTAGTTGTGGTCAGTAGTTTCGTGGCTGTGGTCAGTAGTTCCGTGGTTGTGGTCAGTAGCTGTGTGGTTGGTAGCTGTGGTCGTATTGTGGTCTTTAGTGCAGTCATTTTGTGGATTTGGTCAAAGGTTGCGTGGTTGTGGTCATTAGTTGTGGTGTTTAGTAGTTGTGTGGTCAGTAGCTTTGTTCAGTACTCATAGTCAGTAGTTGTGTGGTTGTGGTTAGAGTATTTGTGGTCAGAGTATTTGTGGTCAGAGCTTTTGCCAGATAATTTGAATGTTCATTTCTCTACCATAAGCCGCCTCCAACGTCGTTAAGAGAATTTTGCAGTACGTCCAACCGGCATCAAAACCGCAGACCATGTGTAACTACGCCAGCCCAGGACCTCAACATCCGGCTTCTTCACCTGCTGGATCGTCTGAGACCAGCCATACAGACAGCTGAGGAAACTGGGGTTTTGCACAACTGAATAATTTCTGCACAAACTGTCAGAAACCATCTCAGGGAACCTCACCTGCGTGGTCGTCGTCCTCACCAGTGTCTTTACCTGACTGCAGTTCAGTGTCGTAATCGACTTCAGTGAGCAAATGCTCACCTTCGATGGCCACTGGCACGGATTAATCCCCTTTTCAACTGTACCGGGCAGATGGCAGACAGTTATGGTATGGGCAGGTATAAGCTACGGACAACGACACAATTGCATTTTATCGATGGCACTTTGATTGCACAGAGATACCGTGACAAGATCCTGAGGCCCATTGTCGTGCTATTCATCCACTGCCATCACCTCATGTTTCAGCATAGCACGGCCCCATGTCGCAAGGATCTGTACACCATTCCTGGAAGCTGAAAATGGCTCAGTTGTTCCATGGCCTGCATACTCACCAGAGATGTCACCCATTGAGCATGTCTGGGATGCTCTGTATCGACATTGAAGAGGAGTGAAACAACATTCCACAAGCCACAATCAAAAGCCTGTTCAACTTTATGCAAAGGAGATTTCTCGCTCTGTATGAGACAAATGCAGTTCACACCATATACTGACTGGGTTTCTAATCCACGCCCCTACTTTTTTTTAAGGTACAGTATCTGTGATCAACAGATGCATATCTGTTTACCCAGTGATGTGAAATCCATAGATTATGATCAAGTGAATTTATTTAAACTGACTGATTTCCTTAAAAGGACTGTAACTGTTGCATGTTGCATTTATATATTTTTTCAGTGTAGTTTAAAAAGTATTAAAGATGTAAAAAATGGTATGTAAGCAACTCAATCCAGCCCATTTTTAACCTTTGAATGACGTTTCTAGCTTAAATGGTGTAAAATAATTAATAATAACAAAAAGTAAAAATTAATTAGTGCAATATTTAAAGTGTGGCTGCTTTTGCAAGCCACATTAATAATTACTTCCTAGTATGATGCTGCTGTCTTAAAAAGCAGAAATGTTTATTCATTTGATGAATGGAAGTTTATATTTAAGTTGATATATGTCAGAGTAATGTCACTTATAGTGGAGATTTAAACTTGCGGTGGTTGACATAAGCGTTTATAAAATGATCATACTGCTTATGGATGTGTTGTAATTTCTTTATGTAGGTACACTTCAAATAAAGGAATGTTCAATTCCTTGGTGTCGGCCAGGCAATCAGCGTTCCATAAGAGATCGCTATGAGAAACTCACCTGATCAGAATCATTGACTGTGATCTTCAGACCACGGATGATCTCTCCCTCTGGAGGGTGTTCATACATGGTCATCTCAAACATGTTCTGCGGTCCATTCTCCCCATAGAAGGTGGGGGGGTGGTTGTTTAGGTCTACCACCCGGATAACGACCGTGGTGACCCCATAGTCCATAAGGTTCCCCTCAGGGCTGACCTCAGAGGCCTGGACAGAGAGAGATGATTATTAGACCCTTATCATACCATGAAGTCTGAGCCTGGTTTGAACCCATTTTCTGTTAAACCTTGTTCACACCGCAGGCCTTAATAATCAAACCAGTTTCGGTTTGGAATACAGACTGTCCAAACAGCACGTTACAATTGACCAAATCAGATTTGTGTTTGTTCAGATTGTAGTCATTTGCTGACATGGCTACACTAGTTTGTCATGGAAATGGGCTTTTTCTGTAGGAAGTTGCGTAGTTTGATTGGTGGTGGTGTTCATGCTTCCTCTCAATCAGAAGTTGTTGTGTACCAAGGTGAATAGCCACAGCAGTAAACTATCTAGCTGCAGTGGCTTACGAAATTATTCACCCTCTTGGCATTTTTCCTATTTTGTTGCCTTACACCCTGGAATTAAAATTGATTTTTGGGGGGTTTGTATCATTTGATTTACACAACATGCCTACCACTTTGAAGATGCAAATATGTTTTTACTGTGAAACAAACAAGAAATAAGACAAAAAAACTGAAAACTTGAACATGCATAACTATTCAACCCCCCCAAAGTCAATATTTTGTAGAACCACCTTTTGTAGAAATTACAGCTGCAAGTCTCTTGGGGTATGTCTCTATAAGCTTGGCAGGTCTAGCCACTGGGATTTTTGCCCATTCTTCAAGGCAAGACTGCTCCAGCTCCTTCAAGTTGGATGGGTTCCGCTGGTGTACAGACTCTCAATTGGATTGAGGTCTGGGCTTTGACTAGGCCATTCCAAGACATTTAAATGTTTCCCCTTAAACCACTCGAGTGTTGCTTTAGCAGTATGCTTAGGGTAATTGTCCTGCTGGAAGGTGAACCACCGTCCCAATTTCAAATCTCTGGAAGACTGAAACAGGTTACCCTCAAGAATATCCCTGTATTTAGAGCCATCCATCATTCCTTCAATTCTGACCAGTTTCCCAGTCCCTGCAGATGAAAAACATGGTATTCTCAGGGTGATGAGAGGTGTTTGGTTTGCGCAAGACATGGCGTTTTCCTTGATGGCCCGCCATTGAGCCAGTGGATTACTGAACAAAACACGCCAACAAAACTGAAGTTTTGGGACATAAAGAGGAACTTTATCAAACAAAACAAACATTTATTGTGTAATGGGGACTCTTGTAAGTGCAACCAGATGAAGATCATCAAAGGTAAGTGATTAATTTTAGTGCTATTTCTGACTTTTGTGACTCCTCTACTTGGCTTGAAAATGTTTGTTTTTGTAAGCGGGGTGCTGTCCTCTGATAATCGCATGGTGTGCTTTGCCGTAAAGCCTTTTTTGAAATCTGACACAGCGGCTGGATTAACAAGAAGTTGAGCTTTACTTTGATGTTTAACACTTGTATTATTATGAATGTTAAATATTTATAATACTGTAATTTGAATTTTTGTGCTCTGCAATTTCAACAGATGTTATCGTGGTGTGCCGCTTGCGGGACGCTTATCCTAAAATGATTTTAAGGCATTGAACAAATACAAAAAAGAGACAGCTAGATACACCTACTTCAAAATACTAGCTAACTAATAAAACATTGCTAAAGCCTACAACAATACCACAGATTATTTTACCAGACTCACAACATTTTATTTTCTTTCTGTGCCATCAAATGTTTGCATACTACTAGTAAAGTGAAAAAGCTAAAACTGTAAAATTATGGAACAACATTATTTACATTAAACAAATGGTTAGCGGGGAGAGGCTATAATGGACACTCTTGGCCTGCAAAACAATGACATATGTTGTGCAGCTGAGAGCCGAGCGAACCGAATCACACAGGGCTGTGACAGCAAAGGAGGACACTGTGTCCTGGTGTTCTTGGCATTCATTGAGTAGACTGTATCACGGTGACATCTGGTTGGCTACCTCTATTAGTTATTTGTTGTGTAGGCTGCTATCCAACTTTAAATATAATCCTGGGAGGGAAAACAATTGTCCATGTTACTAGCTACTGCGAGAGACACTGATTTACAGCTTCCTAGTGGCAAACACCTTAGGTTGGCAGGCACCTCGATACAACACCGGTGGAGTAGTCATTCATTCATTGGGTTTAGCGGCTCACAAGTAGTTTAACGGTCCACGACGTGGATTATGTGTAAAATACAGCCCATCTATCTGAAAAAAAAACATTGTGCCTCTGAAAATATGGGTAATAACTTTTGAACTGCTAGAAACATTTTCTCTGTAATAATGGTGAAAACCCAGCGTCACCAATCTGCACTCAGTTTATTCTCTATGGCACTCAGAGGCTGCGGTGTACCTAAAAGCCTATCATCACCACAAATATTATCTGGGTGATTTTCTTCTAGGTCTCACAGCAAGATATTTACGAGCAATTTAGAGCAGACCAAAATGGCTTGCATCAACTTGAGCTAGCTAGCTGGATAGTGTTGATAAAACGTTTACTGGAGACAGGAGAACAAGAGGAGTCATAGGACAAGGTGTATAATTGTATAATAAGGCACATTTATTCAAGTGTAAAAATATTAAGCAAAGCGTGCGGCACGGCTCTTTCTGTCTGATTCGTATGGAATCGTCCGGAAAAGAGGTAGTTTCAACAGTTGTACAGTTTTATATAGACAACAAGCAAAGTAGGTTGATCTGGTAGTCTGGCCTTCCGATTGGTCGATCTGGGTCTTGGGTAGTCCTGATCAGGCCTGGTGTCAACGTTCCATTGGTTCCTGAGATAGTTCTTTGTTTTGTGCTCCAACCTTGAGTTGTGTGTGTCTGTGGTTGTCATGGGGGAGGGGAGTTGTGTGTGTCTGTGGTTGTCATTTTAATAAGTCCAGCATATGTCCAAGAGAAATGAGGAGTATGTGTATTTTGTATAAAAGATGGCTATGTTGAAATGTTGTTATTACTAGTTTCCAGTCTCTATTACAATTTCTTACAATAGCTAGCGAACTTAAGCCAGCTAGCTACCTTGGTTAGCTAAGAAAATATGCAGTAATTCAACGTTGTCTAGCAATAAAGATACTTATAAACAAGTCAAGATTCCTACCCAGCAGAAGTTGAAAATATTCTTCCACTTCACAGCCGCTTCAAAAAGATATTTACTAAAATAGTCTGAGCTTCATATGTCTCACCTGACAGCATGACGTTCGCGCCTGAAACTGATCATTTGAATCTACAGTAGGCATAAATTATTACTGTAAAGAAATACAGTATTTTAGAGTAATTTTTACAGGAGGCTTCCAATTACAGTTAATAACAGTATTTTTCAGCATTTTACCCATAATTCAATGCTGTATACACATTAATTTTACTGTGCATTCTACAGTGTTTTACTGTTGAGATTACACAAAAGAATTACAGTGACGATGAACACATTCCATAACAAACAGAAAAACAACTCCTATTGGAGCAGTATATTATAGCCTACAGTTTTGTCTTATTGTGTGGCTACATAAACCTACCTTGACTTTCATGTTGAAAATGTCCCTCTTCAGATAGATAGGGTAAGTCAGCAGACTAATCACACCACTTGTTTTGTTGATGCTGAAAACACCATCTGTACCTGCATAGGAAAGAGGAGAGATATCACAGTACGGTAGGAACATGTCATAGGGAGTAGGGATGTACTATAATATGTATACTGTACACTCTTAGCACTTTTTTTCCTAAGTAAATTCAGCAAAAAAAGAAACATCCTCTGACTATCAACTGCGTTTATTTTCAGCTAACTTAACATGTGTAAATATGTGTATGAACATAACAAGATTCAACAACCTAGACATAAACTGAACAAGTTCCACAGACATGTGACTAACAGAAATTGAATAATGTGTCCCTGAACAAAGGGGGGGTCAAAATCAAAAGTAACAGTCAGTATCTGATGTGGCCACCAGCTGCATTAAGTACTGCAGTGCATCTCCTCCTCAAGGACTGCACCAGATTTGCCCGTTCTTGCTGTGAGATGTTACCCCACTCTTCCACCAAGGCACCTGCAAGTTCCCAGACATTTTTGGGGGGGAATGGCCCTAGCCCTCACCCTCAGATCCAACAGGTCCCAGACATGCTCAATAGGATTGAGATCCGGGAATTCGCTGGCCATGGCAGAACACTGACAATCCTGTCTTGCAGGAAATCATGCACAGAATGAGCAGTGTGGCTGGTGGCATTGATGATGGAGGGTCATGTCAGGATGAGCCTGCAGGAAGGGTACCACATGAGGGAGGAGGATGTCTTCCCTGTAATGCACAGCGTTGAGCTTGCCTGCAATGACAACAAGCTCAGTCCGATGATGCTGTGAAACACCGTCCCAGACCATGACGGACCCTCCACCTCCAAATCAATCCCGCTCCAGAGTACAGGCCTTGGCGTAACACTCATTCCTTCAATGATAAACGCGAATCTGAGCATCACCCCTGGTGAGACAAAACCGTGACTCTTTAGAGTCACATGATCTGTCACATTCAGTGTATATATACACCTGTTCTGAAAGGTCCCAGAGTCTGCAACACCACTAAGCAAGAGGCACTACCAAGCACACGGCACCATAAAGACCAATGAGCCCTCCAAACAGGTCAGGGACAAAGTTGTGGAGAAGTACAGATCAGGGTTGGGTTATAAAAAAATATCAGAAACTTTGAACATCCCAAGGAGCACCATTAAATCCATTATTAAAAAACTGAAAGACTATGGCAACACAACAAACCAAGAGAGGGCCGCCCACCAACACTTATGGACCAGGCAAAGAGGGCATTAATCAGAGTGGCATCAAAGATACCAAAGATTACCCTGAAGGAGCTGCAAAGATCCACAGCAGAGATTGGAATATCTGTCCATAGAACCAATTTAAGCCGTACACTCCAAAGAGCTGGGCTTTACGGAAGAGTGGCCAAGAAAAAGCCGTTGCATGAATAAAAAATAAGCAAATGTGTTTGGTGTTTGCCAAAAGGCATGTGGGAGACTCCCCAAACATATGGAGGAAGGTGCTCTGGTCAGATGAAACTAAAAATGAGCTGTTTGGCCATCAAGGAAAACGCTACATCTGGTGCAAACCCAACACCTCTCATCAACCCGAGAATACCATCTCCACTGTGAAGCATGGTGGTGGCAGCATCAAGCTGTGGGGATGTTTTTCATCAGCAGGGACTGTGAAGGAATGATGGATGGAGCTAAATACACGGAAATTCTTGAGGGAAACCTGTTTGTCTTCCAGAGATTTGAGACTGGGATGGAGGTACACCTTCCAGCAGGACAATGACCCTAAGCATACTGCTAAAGCAACACTTGAGTGGTTTAAGGGGAAACATTTAAATGTCTTGGAATGGCCTAGTCAAAGCCCAGACCTCAGTCCAATTGAGAATCTGTGGTATGACTTAAAGATTGCTCTACACCAGCGGAACCCATCCAACTTGAAGGAGCTGGAGAAGTTTTGCCTTGAAGAATGGGCAAAAATCCCAGTGGCTAGATGTGCCAAGCTTATAAAGACATACATCAAGATACTTGCAGCTGTAATTGCTGCAAAAGGTGGCTCTACAAATTCTTGACTTTGGGGGGGGGGGGGGGGGGGGGGGGGTGAATAGTTATGCACGCTCAAGTATTCCGTTTTTTTGTCTTATTTCTTGTTTGTTTCACAAGAAAAAATATTTTGTATCTTCAAAGTGGTAGGCATGTTGTGTAAATCAAATGATACAAACCCCCAAAAAATCTATTTTAATTCCAGGTTGTAGTGTGATTATAAGTCAGAGGCCATAAGTCTCGGAGGTGTAAACATACAAATCAACTGAGAATATTAATCATGTTGTTTTCTTTTCTGTACATTTATATGCAATTTCAAAGTTGATATAATGTTGAACAGCATGAAGTTACTATTCAAAAAGGAGGAACTGCATGATGCATATTTGAAGTGCACTCAGAAACAGTCTCATTTCATTCTTTGGGAGCTGACGTAGCTCCTCAACACATTGACAGCAGATCACGATGTCATGTGTTTACATTTTAGAAGCAGACCATTGAATGCCTTCATCACGAGGGGTATGTGAAGGACTTCAGACATACAACAGGCTTTTTGGTACGTTATATCACATAAAATGAGCACATATCATGGTAAATCAATGTAAATAAACAATGTATACAGAGATACTCCATAGAAAGCCTACTGGAGAACTGTTGACGCTTACCATTCTCGAGGGAATAATGGATTGGTTTGGGCATTCCTAGGTCTCCATCTTTGGCGAAAACTGTGAATATTTCCGAACCCTGAGGACAGAAGTGTTATTAGAATAGTCTATGAAACAAATCTCTGTAATTACCAGTAAAACAGGATTGGTAATCAGCTTTGAAGCCTTAGAGGCATTCAGGATAAATACAGCTGGAGTTTTCCTCTCCAATAGCTACATGGACGGTAACAGTTTGCTCGTTGGACTATAATGAAGATGTATATGTAAGAAATAGAGAAAAATAATATATATTAATACTATAAAATATACTTTTTTTGTTCAGTCTACATGTTACCAGTTGCGCAATATATACCATGCTCCCCCAAAATCTATTTTCTATCGTCCATATTATGAGGCGTTGAATGAATATAATCTTAGTTTATGAATTCCCATCAACATCAAAAACAGAAATATAGTTGACATGATAGTTCAATAGTTGAATGTTTTTGCTGAATGTAACACATGCAACATCACTCAGTGTTTACAATTACACTTGTCGTTTAGGCTGTTTCATACTGATAATAAGGAGATTCATTAGACAAAGACCGTAGCATAAAGTTGCAAAATGTTTTGTCATGTAAACCTTTTACTCCAAACAGAAAACATTTTACAGCAAAAACTAGAGTTTATTTTGGACAAATGCAGGTAGGTCCCTGTTTCATCCCGTTTACTTCCGTTTGCTTCCGTTTGGTTCGTAGTGAATATACCCCTGGAGCAGTTCACCGCAAAAACACAGCATGGGGCTACTAAGAGACTGCAGAGAGAGATCCCACTGGTTACAAACGGGTTGAAACAGCATTTCCATGTCATTTCAACAACAATAAAAAACACGATACATTTCCAAACGATGTCATTTAAATCAACATGGAAACTGTTTGGATTTGAAAGAATACATCAACATAAAGGAATTTCTGGACTTTTTCAATGTGCAATAAGTAGAAATCACTCCCCCAGTCGCTTCATAAATTCATCTGATCTGTTTTCTAATCTTTTAGATTGCTGCTGCCTGACACCAAGATGAATCACACGGAGAGGATCTTTGCTATCAAGCTATCAATGTGCATAATATCTAACAAGCGAGACAAGGGTTGTGAAAAAATATGAACCGCCGATGGGCTTTCTGACTGACTGATAGCAAACTAGGCTGCCCGCTGCATGTTGAGGACACACACACCCCTCCTTGCACTACTCCTAATCTGCAGCTTTTTGCAGTGACTGTGAGAATGTGCAGGAAGGTATTTTTCCAACATCTACTTACGCATATTAACACGAATATCACGAGTATCACCTAATCCGACTGTCAACTGTCAATTTATGGGTACGACTACGAATACGAGTATTGCCATGGCGGCATACCCCTACTTTTTACTCTTGAGTTCCAAACATCTATCTGAATAGGTCTATCGGACAATTTTCTTGGGCCACTATAACTATAACTATTTTGCCGATTGGATTGGTCCCCTCTACCACACGAAACCCCACTAATCTACCGACGGAAACGCACAAGGTGGCTAAAAACAGACCTCCATCCTCTGCCAGCTTGCTACCCATGGCCCGGCTAGCTGTCTGAATTGGCGTGACCCCAACCAACCTCACTACTCACTGGACCCTTATGATCACTCGGCTAAGCATGCCTCTCCTTAATGTCAATATGCCTTGTCCATTACTGTTCTGGTTAGTGTTTATTGGCTTATTTCACTGTAGAGCCTCTAGCCCTGCTCATTATACCTTATCCAACCTTTCAGTTCCACTACCCACACATGCGATGACATCACCTGGTTTCAATTATGTTTCTAGAGACAATATCTCTCTCATCATCACTCAATGCCTAGGTTTACCTCCACTGTATTCACATCCTACCATACCTTTGTCTGTACATTATACCTTGAAGCTATTTTATCGCCCCCAGAAACCTGCTCCTTTTACTCTCTGTTCCGGACGTCCTAGACGACCAATTCTCATAGCTTTTAGCCGTACCCTTATCCTACTCCTCCTCGGTTCCTCTGGTGATGTAGAGGTGAATCCAGGCCCTGCAGTGCCTAGCTCCACTCCTATTCCACAGGCGCTCTCTTTTGATGACTTCTGTAACCGTAATAGCCTTGGTTTCATGCATGTTAACATTAGAAGCCTCCTCCCTAAGTTTGTTTTATTCACTGCTTTAGCACACTCCGCCAACCCGGATGTCCTAGCCGTGTCTGAATCCTGGCTTAGGAAGACCACCAAAAACTCTGAAATCTCAGAGTCTCAAAAATCAAAAAAATCCACCTCTCTAAAAACAAGTCTCTCACCGTTCCCGCCTGCTATAGACCACCCTCTGCCCCCAGCTGTGCTCTGGACACCATATGTGAACTGATTGCCCCCCATCTATCTTCAGAGGTCGTGCTGCTAGGTGACCTAAACTGTGACATGCTTAACTTCTTTGGGGTAGGGGGCAGTATTTTCACGTCCGGATGAAAAGCATGCCCAGAGTAAACGGCCTGCTACAAAGCCATAAAAGCTAGAATAGGCATATTATTAGTAGATTTGGATAGAAACACTCTGATGTTTCTAAAACTGTTTGAATGATGTCTGTGAGTATAACAGAACTCATATGGCAGGCAAAAACCTGAGAAAAATCCAACCAGGAAGTGGGAAATCTGAGGTTTGTAGTTTTTCAACTCTTCGCTTGTCCAAGATACAGTGGAAATGGGGTCATGTTGCACTTCCTAAGGCTTCCACTAGATGTCAACAGTCTTTAGAACCTTGTATGATGCTTCTACTGTGAAGCTGGGGGCGAATGAGAGGGGGTTGAGTAATATCTTCCATGAGCTGACCGTGCGCTGACCATGTGCGTTCATGTGAGAGTTAGCTTGAGTTCCTTCGCATTTCTGAAGACAAAGGAATTCTCCGGTTGGAACATTATTGAAGATTTATGTTAAAAACATCCTAAAGATTGATTCTACACTTCGTTTGACATGTTTCTACGGACTGTAATATGACTTTTCAGCTGAACTTTTGCCTTGACCTGCCCGCGCGTCGTGAGTTTAGATTGTGTACTGAACGCGCGAACAACAAGGAGGAATTTGGACATAAATGATGGACATTATCGAACAAAACAAACATTTATTGTGGAACTGGGATTCCTGGGAGTGCATTCTGATGAAGATCATCAAAGGTAAGTCTGTAAATTATTATAGATTATTATTTATTATTAGATTATTAGATTATAGATTATTATATTATTATTATATTATAGACTGTTGACATCTAGTGGAAGCCTTACCAACATTACCAATATCCCACTGTATCTTCAATAGGAGCTGAGTTGAAAATCGACCAACCTCAGATTTCCCACTTCCTGGTTGGATTTTTTTCTCAGGTTTATGCCTGCCATATGAGTTCTGTTATACTCACAGACATCATTCAAACAATTTTAGACACTGCAGAGTTTTTTCTATCCAAATCTACTAATAATATGCATATCCTAGCATCTGGGCCTGAGTAGCATGCCATTTACTCTGGCCACGCTTTTCATCCGGATGTGAAAATACTGCCCCCTACCCCAAAGAAGGTAATCACCACTTCATTATGTCATGATTCTTATTTGATTCAGCATTGCATCCTTGCCTGTCCAACATTTCCTAATCTCCCACCTCTTCTAATGCAACTATCCCCGATGCTTCTCCATCTTTTCCCCCTACCCCGCTACAAAGTTTCTACCTGCAGGTTTCACTGAGTCCAAGGTGCTAAACCATCTGGGTCAGATGCAACCTTAAACTCGGTAGATCATTTTCCATCAATGGATGTCGATTATAACTTGTTTGACTGCTTTGATTAAGCAATAAGGCCCGAGGAGGTGTGGTAGGACACAGCCCTTAGCCGTGGTATATTGGCCATATACCACAAACCCATGAGGTGCCTTATTGCTATTATGAACCGGTTACCAACATAATTAGAAAAGTAAAACGTTTTTGGGGAAATACCCTTCGTACACGGTCTGATATACAGTTGAAGTCAGAAGTTTTCAACCACTCCACAAATTTGTTAACAAACAATGGTTTTGGCAAGTCGGTTAAGACATCTACTTTGTGGATGACACAAGTAATTTTTCCAAAAACTGTTTACAGACAGATTATTTCAATTATAATTCACTGTATCGCAATTCCAGTGGGTCAGAAGTTTACATACACTAAGTTGACTGTGCCTTTAAACAGCTTGGAATATTCCAGAAAATGATGTCATGGCTTTAGAAGCTTCTGATAGGCAAATTGACATAATTTGAGTCAATTGGAGATGTACCTGTGGATGTATTTCAAGGCCTACCTTCAAACTCAGCGCCTCTTTGCTTGACATCATGGGAAAATCAAAAGAAATCAGCCAAGACCTCAGAAAAAAAAATTGTAGACCTCCACATATCTGGTTCATCCTTGGGAGTAATTTACAAATGCCTGAAGGTACCACGTTCATCTGTACGAACAATAGTACGCAAGTATAAACACCATGGGACCACGCAGTCATCATACCGCTCAGGAAGGAAACGCGTTCTGTCTCCTAGAGATGAACGTACTTTGGTGGAAAAAGTGCAAATCAATCCCATATCAACAGAAGGGACCTTGTGAAGAAGCTGGAGGAAACATGTACAAAAGTATCTATATCCACAGTAAAACAAGTCCTATATCAACATAACCTGAAAGGCTGCTCAGCAAGGAAGAAGCCACTGCTCCAAAACTGCCATAAAAAAGACACACTACGGTTTGCAACTGCACATGGGGACAGAGCTCGTACTTTTTGGATACATTTCCTCTGGTCTGATGAAACAAAAAAATAACTGTTTGTCCCCAGTCCACCTGGCCGTGCTGCTGATCCAGTTTCAACTGTTCTGCCTGCGGCTATGGAACCCTGACCTCTTCACCGGACGTGCTACCTGTCCCAAACCTGCTGTTTTCAACTCTCTAGAGACAGCAGGAGTGTTAGAGATACTCTGAATGATCGGCTATGAAAAGCCAACGGACATTTACTTCTGATATGCTGACCTGTTGCACCCTCAACAGCCACTGTGATTATTATTATTTGACCCTGCTGGTCATCTATGAACATTTGAACATCTTGGCCATGTTCTGTTATAATCTCCAGCCAGCACAGCCAGAAGAGGAGTGGCCACCCCTCATAGCCTGGTTCCTCTCTAGGTTTCTTCCTAGGTTCTGGCCTTTCTAGGGAGTTATTCCTAGCCACCGTGCTTCTACACCTGCATTGCTTGCTGTTTGGGGTTTTAGGCTGGGTTTCTGTACACAGAGGAACTTAAAACTTTCCACCTTCTCCACTGCTGTCCCGTCAATGTGGATAGGGGGGGTTCTCCCTTTGCTGTTTCCTGAAGTCCACGATCATCTCTTTTGTTTTGCTGACATTGAGTGAGAGGTTATTTTCCTGACACCACACTCCGAGGGCCCTCACCTCCTCCCTGTAGGATGTCTCGTCGTTGTTGGTATTCAAGCTTACCACTGTTGTGTCATCTGCAAACTTGATGATTGACTTTGAGGCATGCATTGTCACGCAGTCATGAGTGAACAGGGAGTAAAGGAGGTGGCTGAGAACGAACCCTTGCGGGGCCCCAGTGTTGAGGATCAGCGGAGTGGAGATGTTGTTTCCTATGCTCACCACCTGGGGGCGGCCCGTCAGGAAGTCCAGGACCCAGTTGCACAGGGTGGGGTCAAGACCCAGAGTCTCAAGCTTAATGATGATTTTGAAGGGTACTATGATGTCGAATGCTGAGCTGTAGTCAATGAACTGCATTCTTACATAGGTATTCCTCTTGTCCAGATGGAATAGGGCAATGTGCAGTGTGATGGCAATTGCATTGTCTGTGGCCCTATTGGGGCAGTGAACACATTGAAGTGGGTCTATGGTGACAGGTAGGGTGTAGGTGATATGATCCTTGGCTAGTCTCTCAAAGCACTTCACACAAAAGTGAGTGCTACGGGGCGATAGCCATTTAGTTCAGTTACCGTAGCTTTCTTGGGAACAGGAACAATGGTGGCCATCTTGGAGCATGTGGGGACAGCAGACTGGGATAGGGATTTATTGAATATGTCCGTAAACACACAGCCAGATGGTCTTCGCATGCTCTGAGGACGCGGTTAGGGATGCCATCTTGGCCTTCAGCCTTGCAAGGGTTAACACGTTTAAATGTTTTACTCTCGTCATCCACAGAGAAGGAGAGCCCACAGTCTTTGGTAGCGAGCCACGTCGGTGGCACTGTATTATCCTCAAAACGGGCAAAGACGTTGTTTAATTTGTCAGGAAGCAAGACGTCGATGTCCGCGACGGGGCTGGTTTACTTTTTGTAATCCGTGACTGTTTGTAGACCCTGCCACAAATGTCTCATGTTTGAGCCGTTGAATTGCGACTCCACTTTGTCTCTATACTGACACTTTGCTTGTTTGATTGACTTACGGATGGAATAACTACACTGTTTGTATTCGGCCATATTTCCAGTCGCCTTGCCATGATTAAAATGTGGTGGGACGAGTTTTCAGTTTTGCGTGAATGCGGCCATCAATCCACAGTTTCTGGTTAGGTCAACATATACGTCAATGTTATTATCTGAGACTACCTGGAACATATCCCAGTCCACGTGATTGAAGCAATCTTGAAGCGTGGAATCCAATTGATCAGACCAGCATTGGATAGACCTAAGCACAGAGCTTCCTGGTTTAGTTTTTGCCTATAGGAGGGAAGCAACAAGATGGAGTCATGGTCAGATTTGCCAAAATGAGGGCGAGGGAGGGCCTTGTATGCATCGCGGGAGTTAGAGTAGTAATGGTCGAGCGTGTTACTCGCTCGTTTACAGCAATCGATATGCTGATAGAATTTAGGTAGCCTTGTTCTCAAATGAGCTTTGTTAAAATACGCAGCTACAATAAATGCAGCCTCAGGATATATGGTTTCCAGTTTGCATAAAGTCCAGTGAAGTTTCTTGATGGCCGTCTTGTTATCCGCTTGCCGGGTGATATACACGGTTGTGACGATAACCGAGGAGTGTTCTCTTAGGAGATAATACGGTCGGCATTTGATTGTGAGGAATTCTAGGTCAGGTGAACAAAAGGACTTGAGTTCTTGTATGTTATTACAATTACACCATGAGTCGTTCATCATGAAACATACACCCCCACCCTTCTTCTTCCCGGAGAGATGTTTATTCCTGTCGGCGGGATGCACTAAAAATCCCGAAATTAGCCTAAATTAGCCTAAATCTAATGACATGGTTACATTTTTGTTGAAATGTTATACAATTGTACGGTGTTCTTGTGTGTGTGTCATGTTAGTGTGATATCTTGAGAGTTGTGCATGTTTGTACTTACTGGTATGGACACTTCATAAACGTATCCGAAATATGGTGTCCCGACAAAGCTAGGGGGTGTGTCCTGGGTGTCAATCACATTGATTGTCAAGGTGGCAGAGGATGACATCACCTGTTCTTTCCCGTTGTAATTCCCACCACCATCCTGTTACAGAATCAAATATCCCATATTATACAGCCTTATTTTGTGCAATTTAATTTAAAAGATCATGTCTTCATTTAGATAAAATATATCCTTCAAGAAGGATTTCGCACAAGATAACAGCACAATCAACAGTAGAGAAAACAAGGTGGATCATACTGCTGCTGGAAGTGTGTGCCCTACAATGTTTCGGGAATTCGCGGCGCGGCCAGTCCATCCATATTTACGTTGGGGGAAATGTCGATGGAAAACATTGTTGAATTCAAACGTTCTGCTGAAAGGTCCATGACAATTTGCTATTGTTTTCTCTTTCCAGATACATTATAAATTACTGCTAAAGATTCTGCCAACACAATAAATAGACCGTGGCTTACGTAAAATATTTCACAGTATGTGTAGGGTACAGTAATTCTGTGCGATAGGAGCGCGACATCATTGCCTATTTAATCTCTGAACGTATACCAGGACAGGACAAATAAATGTATTAATCTATTGATTAACTAAATATTGAACAACAATTTGTCTTTTGCATGCCGTGGCCTGATGGCAATAGTTCCAAATGATACAGTAGATGAAGGGCGTTACTGTCATACAGAATATTTATAACGGGAAACATGCGTATGTATGGTTTGCGGCAAGTTTATGAATCTCGATATGTTTGTACGTGCGCCAACTTTTCAGAAATGGCGCAGGGCAGAAATGTAGTAGTGTGAAATTTGCGCAATGGTTATAAATGAGGCCCCAGGACACTAGCATGCCTGTATCCTAGTGTCATGACTGGCCTGTGAGGATCAGGTTACAGTAGATCACAGTTCTACAGAGATATCTCTCCCTCCCGCAGAGGGGGAGAGGTATAGAGGGATTGATGGGGGAGTGGTTTATGACACCTCACGCCCTTCGTAAATTCTAAGGCAGCAGACTAATCATTTTTCCTTTAGTGTTGGGGATTGGAATGTCTGTGTGTGCCTTAGGGAGAGGCTACCTCAGAACTGTAACATGCAATAAATGGACTTTGGGACATTATATTTCATCAGCCAAAATGGTGGTAACAATGATAGATGGAATATGAAAATGAATGTTGATTTTGTGATGTCATTCAAAGTTAAATGAAGATGTTATAACGGAAACATTGTAACTATAGTTTTCATAATATGTGCATGACGTTGTGTAGAAAATATCCATATCAAAGAGAATGTTTTTGTGACGATGAGGCTGTGATTTTAGTTGTCTAATAAGAACATAGTATATTGTAATACCTTGCATCGTAACTAGCTATGCCGCAGAGAACCCAGAGAGCAAGTCATAAAGACGGAAACACCCCTTTCTTCCCTGGTGTATAAAACATGTGAGTTAAGAATTTACATATCAGACTAAGTTGACCACGCACTACAGACGAGTAGTCGTGACACCAAAACGCAACATGAAGTTGAAGAGGACAACGGAATCTCTTAACAATCAACCCTAAGGTTGATTACTGTATCGACGAAGGTAATTTCAAGCAGGACCACCCGGTTGTTCTTCTCAAGCCACCGGTTGTCTACATGGCCCTCCTACCCATGCTGGGAGCATCGACACGGGTGATTAGTCTCCTCAGAAGCCGACTCACAGAACGAGTGCAAGGAAACAGACAACTAAGAGAAAGAACATTGTGACATCGTGTGGACAATCAGAGACTTACACCTGAAGGCGTATGCCAAACCAGGGCGTCAGCCAGGGCGTCAGCCAGGGCGTCAGCCAAACCTATCCCACTAAGCGGAACTCGGCCCACAAAAAGATACCCAACAAGGACCTTCAATACGTAAATACATGCATTGCATTTTACCCATAAGAGTGGCAGTTTGTTTGGGGCAAGGGCTAAAACTAAGTTTACAAATATATCCAAGTGTTGAATTTCTCGCTTGCTCTTTCTCTCGCTTTCTTTAAATCTCCATCTTGTGTAACACGTGTCATATTGTGTTGGTCCGCTAAGGACCTGTTGCCATTGTACTAAGTTCTAACCAATAACCTAGACCGTTTGTGTATGTGTATCTAATTGTATCATTTAGCCTGTTAGTATATAAATAATCAACTCAATTTGTGTGGTTCGGAATGATTAGTGAGACCTGGGTTTGTGCAGATTATGCGACGTTCTGAATGAGACTGATGAGGAAATTAATTCATTAGTGACTGCTATGAAATCGATATATTCTGATATAATTTGGGAAACGATAACTCAACTTTTCCCGTGGTGTCCCAGGTTTCTGAGTTAATGGTTATATGATGAATTTAACCATGAAATTATAAACATAGTTAATTATTTAATAAATAGCATGTCATCACATTAACGACAACAAACGACACGATACTAGATTTATCCACAGTGACATTATTTTTGTTGAGTGATGTGCTATTTATTTTTCCTTAACTTCATGTATATCTTGTATATCATGAGGATTCAGTACCCCATTCCTTATTTTAAGGTGATAAAGAGTGAGCATGGTGTTTGCCAATGCATGATATACTGCAGGGTTATCAGTGTTATCAGTGGTAGGCAACGACCATTACCTTGGCCACCACTGTGATGAAGTGTGTTGTCGACCTCTCATAGTCCAGCGTCTCCCCGGGCTTGATCCTCAGCACACCACTGTGTCGGTCTATGGCAAATTTACTGGATTGACCATTAGTCTGTCATGGCAGAAAGAAAGGCATAATATTAAAAGCTTAAATACACACCGATGAGGTCAAACAGCAAAGAGCCTTTCAATCCTTAAGCCTCTACATCCTGAAATCCCACCATCACCACTCACTAAGGTAAACGTGAGCAGACATATCATGCCAGTAATCAGATAAATAAATAACTACCCCTTTAAGGACCATGGGAATTTGGACATAGAGTGAATACAAAATATGCATATCTATGTTTGGATATAAAGAGGCCATATGCCCTGAATAGGGGCAGGCAGGTAAAAGGCTGGTGTGTCCAGCTATGCTCTGCTCCTAATAGCACGTCTCCACACAAAGTGCACACCAACATTCCCCGCCATCTCTGGCCAAAGCCACCAATACCTCACACAACTTGATTTAATTGAATTAATGTGATTTAATCCCTGGCTGATGAGCCCAATAACTACATACTCGTGTGTGCATACAGACAAGTGCATGTGCGTGTAAACACACACACACACACACACTCACACACACACACACACACACACACACACACACACACACACACACACACACACACACACACACACACACACACACACACACACACACACACACACACACACACGACTGTTTTGCTAGCAGAGACTAGAATATGTTCCAGAAGCAATGGATTTCAGGCAACATCCGCACTGAGCTAAAGGCTAGAGCTGCCATTCAAGGAGTGGGACAATAATCCGGACGCTTATAAGAAATCCCGCTAAAGTAGAAAAAAAAAGACATTTTTCAGTCAGTAAGTATTCAATCCCTTTTTTATGGCAAACCTAAATAAGTAAAAATGTGCTTAACAAGTCACATAATAAGTTGCATGGATTCCCTCTGTGTGCAATAATAGTGTTGAACATGCTTTTTTTATGACTAGCCCTTCTCTGTACCCCACACATACAATTATCTGTAAGGTCCATCAGTTGAGCAGTGAATTTCAAACACAGATTCAACCACAAAAGGCCTTCATTGCCTCGCAAAGAAGGGCACCTGTTGGTAGACTGGTTAAACTAAAAAAGCAGACATTGAATATCTCTTTGAGCATGGTGAAGTTATTAATTACACTTTAGATGGTGTGTCAATACACCCAGTCACAACAAATATAAAGGTGTCTTTCCTAACTCAGTTGATGGAGAGGAAGGACTCTGCTCAGGGATTTCACCACGAGGCCAATGGTGACTTTAAAAAAAGTGATAGAGTTTAATGGCTGTGATACGAGAACACAGAGGATGGATCAACAACATTATAGTTACTCCACAATACTAACCTAAACGACAGAATGAAAAGAAAGAAGCCTGTTCAGAATACAAATATTCCAAAACATGCATCCTGTTTCCAACAAGGCACTAAATTACTATTCATACTTTTTTAGTCCTGAATACAAAGTGATACAGTGCCTTCAGAAAGTTTTCATACCCTTTGAATTATTGCACATTTTGTTGTGTTACAGCCTGAATTCAAAATGGATTTAAAAAAATATATTCTCACCCATCTACACACAATACCCCATAATGACAAAGTGAAAACAGGTTTTCAGAATTGTTTGCAAATGTATTGAAAATGACATACAGAAATATCTAATTTGCCTAAGTATTCACACCCCTGCGTCAATACTTTGTAGAAGCACCTTTGGCAGTGGTTACAGCTGTGAGTATTTCTGGGTAAATCTCTAAAAGCTTTCACCACCTGGATTGTGCAACATTTTTAAGTAGATTTAAGTCAAAAAAGGTAACTCATCCAACCAGGAACATTTACTGTCTTCTTGGTAAGCAACATCAGTGTAGATTTGGCCTTGTGATTTAGGTTATTGACCTGCTGAAATGTGATTTCATCTTCCAGTGTCTGGTGGAAAGCAAAAAGGTTTCCCTCTAGGATTTTGCCTGTGCTTAGCTCCATTCCGTTTCTTTTTAATCCTGAAAAACTCCACAATCCTTAATTATTACAAGCATACCCATACATGATGCAGCCACTACTATACTTGAAAATATGGAGTGGTACTCAGTAATGTGTTGTATTGGATATAACCAAAACATAACACTTGGTATTCAGGACAAAAAGTTCATTGCTTTGCCACGTTTTTTGCATTATTACTTTAGTGCCTTGTTGCAACAGGATACATGTTTTGGAATATTTTTATTCTGTACAATCTTCCTTCTTTTCACTCTGTCAATTAGGTTAGTACTGTGGAGTAACTACAATGTTGTTGATCCATCCTCAGTTTTCTCCTATTACAGCCATTAACTTCTTTGGGAAAGGGGGGCAGTTTTGAGTAGCTTGGATGAATAAGGTGCCCAGAGTAAACTGCTTGTTACCCAGGCTCAGAAGCTATGATATGCATATAAGTAGTAGATTTGGATAGAAAACACTCTAAAGTTTCCAAAACTGTTAAAATAATGTCTGTGAATAAGAGCTGTTTCAACAAGTGGACTAGGCTGAGGCCAATGAGTTGTTTACTGCGCGGTCACGCGCCGTTCCTTCTTTTTCCTCTGTAATGAATACGCTATTGTCCGGTTGGAATATTATTGAAGATTTATTATAAAAAGACCCCAAGGATTGATTGTAAACATAGTTTGACATGTTTCTACAAACTGTAATAGAACTCTTTTGACTTTTCGTCTGGATTTTGCACTCCTTTGGAATAGTGAACTGAATGCGCGAACAAAATGGTATTTGGACATAAATATGGACGTAATGGAACAAAACAAACATTTCTTGTGGAAGTGGGAGTCCTGGGAGTGCATTCCGACGAAGATCAGCAAAGGTAAGTAAAGATTTATAATGCTATTTCTGACTTTTGTTGACTCCACAATTTGGCGGGTAACTGTATGGCTTGCTTTGGTGGCTGAACGCTGTACTCAGATTATTGAATATTGTGCTTTTGCCATAAAGCTTTTTTGAAATCTGACACAGCGGTTGCATTAAGAACAAGTTTATCTTTAAACTCTGCAATGGTTGTAAAGTCATCATTGGCCTCATGGTGAATTCCCTGAGCGGTTTCATTCCTCTCCATCAACTGAGTTAGGAAGGACGCCTGTATCTTTGTAGTAACTTGGTGTACTGATGCACCATCCAAAGTGTAATTATTAACTTCACCATGCTCAAAGCAATATACAATGACTGCTTTTTTTTACCCGATCTACCAATAGGTGCCCTTCTTTACTAGGCATTGAAAAACCTCCCTGGTCTTTGTGGTTGAATCTGTGGTTGAAATTCACTGCTCGACTGAGGGCCATTAAAGATAATTGTATGTGTGGGGTAGAGAGATGAGGTAATCATTAAAAAATTATGTTAAACACTTTCATTGCGCACAGAGTGAGTTTATGTGACTTGTTAACACTAGAACCACCATAGGCCAATGGCTAGTGACATTTGCTTTTGTAAATAAAAAAACACCTTAGATGTTGATACGATTTCTCTTTTACATTTTACTTTGTAAAAATAAACTGTTATGGGACACTTTTATTTACTCTTACTCTATTACTAATCCAATTTATTAAGGGAAACGAAAAAATGCTTTGTGTTGCATTAGGCCATTAGAATAATGCAAAACATATCATTGACTCTATTCAACTTGATGAGCGGGAAATAAAAACGATGCCAGTCAGCCTGCACAGCCGGCCCACCGAAACTACACCTGAACTATACCGAAACTAATTTCACATATAATAAGAATCAGCCCATAGATAAGATTAAATTGACAATAATCTGGTGAGTGACAATAGTAGGCCTATCAGTTGTCAAATTGTACATGAGATGGACGTATCTTGTAATTTACAGATGCAGGGAAAGTATCATCACTTTATCAAATTCTCCTTCAGAGTCACTTGCAGGTTAAACATTTTGATTTCTATATACTCTCAGAAAAATCATATTGTGCAGTTTCTATTACAATATAATTCGAGACGTGGTGTGATCATAACAACATACAGGAACTCAAGTCCTTTTGTTCACCTGACTTAGAATTCCTTACAGTCAAATGCTGACCGCATTATCTACCAAGAGAATTCTCTTCGAGTATAATCACAGACGTGTATACTCCCCCCCAAGCAGACACATCGACGGCCTTGAAATAACTTCATTTGACTCTATGTAAACTGGAAACCACATATCCTGAGGCTGCATTTATTGTAGCTGGGGATTTTAACAAGGCTAATCTGAAAACAAGGCTCCCTAAATCATATCAGCATATCGAATGCGCGACCCGGGCTGGTAAAACCCTGGATCATTGTTACTCTAACTTCCGCGGCGCATACAAAGCCCTCCCCCGCTCTCCTTTCGGCCAATCTGACCACGATTCCAATTTGTTGCTCCCAGACAGAAACTAAAACAGGAAACGCCCGTGCTCAGGTCTGTTCAACGCTGGTCCGACCAATCGGATTCCAAGCTTCAAGATTGCTTCGATCACGTGGACTGGGATATGTTCAGCATAGAGTCAGACAATAACATTGATGAATACGCTGATTCGGTGAGCGAGTATATTAGCAAGTGCGTCGGTGATTATTAAAACCTTCCCCAACAAGAAACCGTGGATTGATGTAGCCATTCCCTCCGCAAGGCAATCAAACAAGCTATGCATCAGTATAGAGACAAAGTAGAGTCGAAATTCAATGGCTCAGACAAGAGAGATATGTGGCAGGGTCTACAGTCAATCACGGACCACAAAAAGAAAACCAGCCCCATCGCAGACCACGATGTCTTGCTCCCAGACAAACTAAACAACTTCTTTGTTCGCTTTGAGGACAATACAGTGCCACCGACACAGCCCGCTACCAAAACATGCGGGCTCTTATTCACAGCAGCCTACGTGAGTAAAACATTTAAACGTGTTAACCCTCGCAAGGCTGCCGGCCCAGACGGCATCCCTAGACGCGTCCTCAGAGCATGCGCAGACCAGCTGGCTGGTGTGTTTATGGACATATTCAATCAAGCCTTATCCCAGTCTGCTGTTCCCACATGCTTCAAGAGGGCCACCATTTTTCCTTTGTTCCTGTTCCCAAGAAAGCTAAGGTAACTGAGCTAAATGACTGTCGCCCCGTAGCACTCACTTCCGTCATCATGAAGTGCTTTGAGAGACTAGTCAATGACCATATCACCTCCACTCTACCTGAAACCCTAGACCACCTCCAGTTTGCTTACCACCCCAATAGGTCCACAGATGATGCAATCGCAATCACAATGCACACTGCCCTAACCCATCTGGACAAGAGGAATACCTATGTAAGAATGCTGTTCATCGACTACAGCTCGGCATTTAACACCACAGTACCCTCCAAACTCGTCATTAAGCTCGATACCCTGGGTCTCGACCCTGCCCTATGTAATTAGGCCCTGGACTTCCTGACGGGCCGCCCCCAGGTGGTGAGGGCAAGAAACAACATCTCCAGCCCGCTGATCCTCAACACTGGGGCCCCACAAGGGTGCGTTCTCAGCCCTCTCCTGTACTCCCTGTTCACCCATGACTGCGTGGCCATGCACGTCTCCAACTCAATCATTAAGTTTGCAGACGACATTACAGTGGTAGGCTTGATTACCAACAATGACGAGACAGCCTACAGGGAGGAGGTTAGGGCCCTCGGAGTGTGGTGTCAGGAAAATAACCTCACACTCAATGTCAACAGAACAAAGGAGATGATCATGGAATTCAGGAAACAGCAGATGGAGCACCCCCCTATCCACATCAACGGGACAGTAGTGAAGGAGGTGGAAAGTTTTAAGTTCTTTGGCGTACACATTATTGACAAACTGAAATGGTTCACCCACACAGTCAGCATGGTGAAGAAGGCACAGCAGCGCCTCTTCATCCTCAGGAGGCTGAAGAAATTCGGCTTGTCACCAAAAACACTCAAACTTTTACAGATGCACAATTGAGAGCATCCTGTCGGGTTGTATCACAGCGTGGTACGGCAACTGCTCTGCCCACAACCGTAAGGCTCTCCAGAGGGTAGTGAGGTCTGCACAACGCATCACTGAGGGCAAACTACCTGCCCTCCAGGACACCTACACCACCCGATGTCACAGGAAGGCCAAAAAGATCATCCAGGACAACAACCACCCGAGCCACTGCCTGTTCACCCTGCTATCATCCAGAAGGCGAGGTCAGTATAGGTGCATCAAAGCTGGGACCGAGAGACTGAAAAACAGCTTCTATCTCAAGGTCATCAGACTGTTAAACAGCCATCACTAACATTGAGTGGCTGCTGCCAACATACTGACTCATCTCTAGCCACTTTAATAATTAAAATTTGGATGTAATAAATATATCACTAGCCACTTTATATAATGTTTACATACCCTACATTACTTATCTCATATGTATATACTGTACTCTATACCATCTACTGCATCTTGCCTATGCCTATGCCGTTGCCTATGCCATCGCTCATCCATATATTTGTATGTACATATTCTTATTCATTCCTTTACACTTTTTTTTTCTCTGACTGTAGAATTATACAAAATCATTGACTCTATCTAAACAAACAAGTATTGCTGTTTTTTAAATTGATATATTTCCACAAATATTTCTTCATGCAATTAATCCTTTATAATAGTTTATTTATCAAGCGTTGGTACTTATGTTTGCTGCACCTTGCGGGTTGATATGCATCTGATGGTAAATAGTGTTAAGCAAATGTTTACTTATTTAGGCTTGCCATAACAAAGGGCAAGCAAATACTTACTGACCCAGGACATTTCAGCTTTACATTTTTTATTATAATTAATTTGTAAACATTTTGAAAAACATAATCCACTTTGACATTACGGGGTATTGTGTGTAGGCCACATACAATCTAAATGTAATCAATTTTAAATTCAGGCTGTAAGACAACAACAACAAAAAGTAAAGGGGTGTGAATACTTTCTGAAGGCACTGCATGTTTGGGGCAAATTCAATACAACACATTACTGAGTACCACTCTCCATATTGTCAAGCATAGTGGCAGCTGCATCATGTTATGGGTAAGCTTGTAATTGTTAAGGACTGGGGAGTTTATCCAGGATGAAAAATAAACAGAATGGAGCTAAACACAGGCAGTCCTAGGGGAAAACCTACTTCAGGCTGCATTCCACCAGACACTGGGAGATGAATTCACCTTTCAGCAGGACAATAATCTAAAACACAAGGCCAAATATGCACTGGAGTTGCTTACCAAGAAGTCAGTGAATGTTACTGAGTGGCCTTGTTACAGTTTTGACTTAAATCTACTTGAAAATCTATGGCAAGACCTGACATTGGTTGTCTAGCAATGATCAACAACCAATTTGATAGAGCTTGAATAATTTAAAAAAAAATAATGGGCAAATGTTGCCCGATCTAGGTGTAGAATGCTCTTAGAGACTTGCCTAGAAAGACTCACACCAGTAATCCCTGCCAAAGGTTCTTCTACAAATTCAAGGGTGTGAATACTTATGTAAATTAGATATTTCTGTATTTCATTTCCAATACATTTGCAAAACTTCTAAAAACATGTTTTCACTTTGTCATTATGGGCATTGCCATTGGCAACAGTTGCATTAAGATAAATCCCATGCAGCCTTGTTTACAAGTTCAAACATTCGAATGTGAGATGTAATCTACACCTTAATTAGGCTGATAGAAAAAATTATTTTGTTTATAACTTCTTAGGGCTGCAATCCCGTTAACGGGATCGATATGTAAACAGCCAGTGAAAGTGCAGGGCGCCAAATTCAAACAACAGAAATCTCATGATTAAAATTCTTCAAGCATACAAGTATTTCACACCATTTTAAAGATACACTTCTTGTTAATCCCACCACAGTGTCCAATTTCAAAAAGGCTTTACAGCGAAAGCACCACAAACGATTATGTTAAGTCACCGCCAAATCACAGAAAAACACAGCCCTTTTTCCAGCCAAAGACAGGATTAACAAAAAGCAGAAATAGAGATAAAATTATTCACTAACCTTTGATGATCTTCATCAGATGACACTCATAGGACTTCATGTTACAAAATACATATGTTTTGTTCAATGAAGTTCATATTTATATCCAAAAACCTCAGTTTACATTTACATGTTCAGAAATGCCTCCAAAATATCCTGAGAAATTGCAGAGGGCCACATCAAATAACAGAAATACTCATCATAAACTTTGATGAAAGATACATGTTTTTACATAGAATTAAAGGTAAACTTGTTCTTAATGCAACCGCTGTGTCAGATTTCAAAAAAGCTTTACGGAAAAAGCAAACCATGAAATAATCTGAGTACGGCACTCAGAGCCCAATCAAGACAAAAAGATATGTGCCATATTGTGCAGTCAACAGAGGTCAGAAATAACATTATAAATATTCACTTACCTTTGATGATCTTCATCAGAATGCACTCCCAGGAATCCCAGTTCCACAATAAATGTTTTATTTGTTCGGTAATGTCCATCATTTATGTCCAAATAGCTACTTTTGTTAGCGCGTTTGGTAAACAAATCCAAAGTCACGAAGCGCGTTCACTAAAAGCAGACAAAATGTCACAAAGTTCCATAACAGTCAGTAGAAACATGTCAAACGATGTATTGAATCAATCTTTAGGATGTTTTTAACATAAATCTTCAATAATGTTCCAAACGGAGAATTCCTTTGTCTTCAGAAGTGCGATGGAACATGAACACGCGTGGTCAGCACATGTTCAGGTCATGATAGACCTTACTCAATCCCCTCTCATTCGGCCCCCCTTCACAGTAGAAGCATCAGACAAGGTTCTAAAGACTGTTGACATCTAGTGGAAGCCGTAGGAAGTGCAACATGACCCATATTCCACTGTGTATTCGATAGGCAATGAGTTGAAAACCTACAAACCTCAGATTTCCCACTTCCTGGTTGGATTTTCTTCTCAGGTTTTTGCCTGCCATGTGAGTTCTGTTATACTCACAGACATCATTCAAACAGTTTTAGAAACGTTGGAGTGTTTTCTATCCAGAACTAATAATAATATGCATATATATATTAGCAACTGGGACTGAGGAGCAGGCAGTTTACTCTGGGCACCTCTGGGCACCTTTTCATCCAAGCTACTCAATACTGCCCCTGCAGCCATAAGAAGTTTAATAATGTTTTATTTGAGGGCAATTATTTAAATATAGCCTACACATTTTCGTTCTTAACTTCTAACGCAAGTAGGATGGGTCGGGCTTCCTGACAATGATTAAGAGCAGCTGATCACCATTTTGATAGCTCCAAAAAAGTTACACCCCTGAAACCGACAAAACATCAACTATGTGGGAGTCGGCTATGGCCGGTTAACACGTGATCTGATTGAATCTAGGCCCAAGGGCAGACCTGCAGTGACCTCCTGGGTGGGCACTGGTTAAAGGGGTTTATCCCAGCCAGATGTTACAGTACCTGTAGATAGAAGGTAATCGAGCCTCCAGAGCCTGTATCCCGATCCACAGCCAGCACTTTGTAGATACTGCTCCCACTTTCAGAGTTCTAGGAAAAGCAGGGAAAACCACAGAGAAGTAATGTAGGACATGACATGTAGCACAAATTGAATAGGCTAGAGTAGAGTGATCGCTGTTTTGGTTTAACTTCATTTGGGGGAGAACCTTTTCCGCTGGTTACACTTTCTCTAGGTTTTTTGCAGTTTTCATGTGAACTGATACCTATTCAAATCTCTTTCAAAGCAAATCAATGTTAATGACCATGAACGTATGGACTTGACGCAATAGGGAAGAAGTGACATCTTGTCATCAGCTAAGACAGCTATACTTTCTAAAGCCCATGGACGTTTGCCTTTTAGCTAATATAAGGAAAGTGTAGCATCAACGGATGTGATTTTTTTTGTAATATGTTATTGCCTTCATTTTTAGAAATGAAATGATATTAGCCAACAGGAAAACATATATGTGTTCTATAATGAGATCTGTACAAGGTCTGGACTTCCTATTATGTTCCCTATAAGCCCTGCTTGGGAAAAAAACATAGACCAGCATACATTTCAAGCTGGTCTGATCAGCATGGTCCAGCAGGTTATGCTGGTTGACCAGCATGGTCTGTTGACCAGCATGATCAGTCTGAAACTTTGCACACACCCTGTTGCCATCTTGTGGACAAAAGCTTATGCTGATCTATGCAGTTTTTTTAAAGCAGGGAGATCTTGTTTTTCTGTACAGTAAAAAAAAAAAACCTGGACATCATATCCAGTGCAGTATAGCTGTGCAAATTCCACTTTGGGAAGCATTGTATACCGACTGTTGCATTTTAATTAATAGGGCTAGGCCCCTTTTTTTTCTCCACTTCCTGTCTGAATGACGTACCCAAAGTAAACTGCCTGTAGCTCAGGTCCTGAAGCCAGGATATGCATATAATTAGTACCATTGGAAAGAAAACCCTTTGACGTTTGTATAAATGTTAAAACAATGTAGGAGAATATAACACAATAGATATGGTAGGATATGGTAGGAGAAAATGCAAAGAAAAACCAACCATAATTTTTTTTGAGAGAGAGACCATCCTCTTAGAAATGCAAGAGAAAGGTCTTATTGAAAATTAGCTCCCTGGATGCAATTCCTATGGCTTCCACAGGTTGTCAGCAGTGTATGTTCAAGGTTTTTGGCTTATAACTTCAAAAACAAATAAGAAATATCAGTTTTAGTAGAGGGACACAGTTTTGGAAATTCGTGTTTGCGTGCACCATGAAGACATTATGCACCTGCTAAAATCGGTTTCCTATTGAACATACTTCTTTCAAGAACTAAATATTATAGTTTGATTACATTTTAAAGTATCTGAGTAGTAAATAGAAAATATTTTGACTTGTTGAAACAAAGTTTTTTCAGATTCCTACATGTTGAACGAGTGGATTATTCAAATTGATGGCGCAACTAAATAGACTTTTTGGGATATAAAGAAGAATTTTATCTAAGAAAACGACACTACATGTTATAGCTGGGAGCCTTTGGATGACAAATTAGGGGAAGATTTTCAAAAAGTAAGTGAATATTTAATCGTTATATGTGAATGTATGAAACCTGTGCCAGTGGAAATGATTTTGATGCATATTTTGGTGCAGTCCTCAAACAATGACATGGCATGTTTTCGCTGTAATAGCTACAGTAAATCGGTCAGTGCAGTTAGATTAACGAGAATGTAAGCTTTCAGACGATATAAAAGACACTTATACATAAACGTTTAAAATCCATAATATTTATTATTATTTATTTGAATTGCGCGCCCTGCAGTTTCAAAGGAAGCGGGACACCTAGCTCTAAGAAGTTTTAAAAACACTGAAATTAAAACACTTTTTATTTGAAGGCCACAATGTCTTACCTCTGGAACATCCAAAAAGGAGGGCAGGTTTTTGAACACTGGTCGTTCATCATTGGCATCCATGACAAACACTGTGACCTTTTCAGTAACCTGCAACAAGAGAGACAGGGAATTCAGTGACATATTATATATGAGTGACAGATAATTCATAGTGTCTATAATATATGTATGTATTTTGTACTATATTATATTTCATTTGGTTTACGTATTTAAACCAAGATGAACTGAATATGCTTACCTTACTTCGGCCATCTGTGATACTGACAAGAACTTCAATAGAATCTAAAATCTTTAGTGGCAGAGAAAATAATGTCTCTCAAAATACAGTAGTATATGAAAGAACAATTCAAGACTTTGAGGCCACTGAATGTGAATGAAAGCTACTCATAAGACTAGTATATATACAGTATATTATACTCATAGAAAAATATTTCATATGAACCATTCAGAAAACAATCTGAGTGTATATGCTATATGTTGATGTAAGCTATACCTCTCTGTCCAGTTGCTCCACCAGAGTTATGTTTCCAGACTTGGGCTCCACTCTGAAGTATTCTTTGGCACCGGGTTCAAAGCTCAACCCATACCTCACCTCCTGGCCTTCCGGGTCGGTGCCATTGAGAGCATAGATCTGTGTGCCTGAGGAGCAAATATATCATATTTTCACAACAAGTTACCTTCTCAATCTAAGCTGTGATTTTAGAAAAAAAATTGACAAATACTTGGAGAATTGAATAGGTTTGTTTCTATAGATAAAGTAAAGTCTTAGGCACTGGCGGGGAGGAAGGGGAGGAAGGTCCGCCGTTTTGTGGGGAAAAGTCTAAAACAATAATTGTCAACAATGTCATCCCAGTAAAAGCATGTTAATGGCTCATCTCATCGGCTTTTCCCCCCTCAAAATAATTGTCATACTGTAAAGAAAATCCTGTAATTTTTACAGTAAATTACTGGCAGCACAGAAGCCAGTAAATTACCGTAGATTTACAGGACTTTTACTGAAACAAACATTTACAGCATTTTACTGGAACACCTGACTACAGCAACATGCTGTATTTTCTAGAATGTACTGTACTGGAAGCACAGCGGATAGTAAAATGTTGCAGATCTACAATGTAGGCAGCTAGTGCCAACATTTGACAGTATTTCTGTTCTATGTACAGTTGAAGTCGGAAGTTTACATACACCTTAGCCAAGTACTTTTAAACTCAGTTTTTCACAACTGACTGTCTTAGGTCAGTTAGGAACACCACTTTATTTTAAGAATGTGAAATGTCAGAATAATACTAGAGAGAATGATTTACTTCAGCTTTTATTTATTTCATCACATTCCCAGTGGGTCAGAAGTTTACATACACTCAATTAGTATTTGGTAGCATTGCTCTAAATTGTTGAACTTGGGTCAAACGTTTTGGGTAGCCTTCCACAAGCTTCACAAAATAAGTTAGTTGAATTTTGGCCCATTCCTCCTGACAGAGCAGGTGTAACTGAGACAGGTTTGTAGACCTCCTTGTTCGCACACACTTTTTCAGTTCTACTCACACATTTTCTATAGGATCAGGGCTTTGATGGCCACTCCAATATCTGGACTTTGTTGTCCTTCAAGGAACACATTTTCATTCTAGCCCGCCTACCCTACCTTTATAAAGCAGGGATCATCAGCTAGATTCAGCCGCGGGCCGATTTATTTCTTGAGTGGATGGTCAGGTGGCCGAAACATAATTACAAATCATTTGAAGACTGCAAAATGACAGCAATATGCCCAAACAGATATAATATTTGAATAATATCTGGCCACTCTACCATAAAGGCCTGATTGGTGAGGTGCTGCAGAGATGGTTGTCCTTCTGGAAGGTTCTCCCATCTCCTCAGAGGAACACCTCCCAGACCAAGGCCCCTCAATTTGGCCAGGCGGCCAGCTCTAGGCAGAGACTTGGTGGTTCCAAACTTCTTCCATTTAAGAATGATGGAGGCCACTGAGGCCATTTTTCTGGGATTAAAGGTCAAAAGCAAAAATAGAGCGCTAATTTGAACCTACGGTGTCAGAAAAAAAAGAACCAGCCATTTATCTATCGTAATTTAAGAGAAATCGTACAATGTACAATTGGTGATGTTCAAATCTTTTATTTTTTTTATTTTTTTAAGTTTCAGATCCAGTTGCAACGTGTTCAGACGAATCCGTTAAGGTGGGTTTCGGAGCTCTGCGAGATTTCTGTGATTTTCTGAAATGACACACACTCATTCAACCCTCGGTAAATAAGTCAGTTCTTAACGTAAAGACTTAAAACTCAATTTTCTATAAGAGCCTACCCCAAGGAGGATATGTGTTCACTTTCAGCTTCCTGTGTCAACTGGAAATACCTTAAAAAGGTGTCATAGGGGCTTTTTGAAGGGTTAAAAAGGTCAGATCATTTAAAAAAATTCATATGTATGATTAGGCAACCCTCATGACCTGTAAATCAGTCATTTCTCCTAACAGATGTCAAAGAAAAGCTCTCTCTTAGACCTCCCGGGTGGGGCAGTGGTCTAGAGCACTGCATCGCAGTGCTAGCTGCGCCACCAGAGTCTCTGGGTTCGCGCCCAGGCTCTGTCGCAGCCGGCCGCGACCGGGAGGTCCGTGGGGCTACGCACAATTGGCTTAGCGTCGTCCGGGTTAGGGAGGGTTTGGCCGGTAGGGATATCCTTGTCTCATCGCGCTCCAGCGACTCCTGTGGCGGGCCGGGCGCAGTGCGCGCTAACCGAGGGGGGCGGGTGCACGGTGTTTCCTCCGACACATTGGTGCGGCTGGCTTCCGGGTTGGAGGCGTGCTGTGTTAACAAGCAGTGCGGCTTGGTTGGGTTGTGCTTTGGAGGACGCATGGCTTTCGACCTTCGTCTCTCCCGAGCCCGTACGGGAGTTGTAGCGATGAGACAAGATAGTAATTACTAGCGATTGGATACCACGAAAATTGGGGGGGAAAGGGGATAAAATAAAATAAAATAATAATAAAAAGCTCACTCACACACACACACACACACACACACACACACACACACACACACACACACACACACACACACACACACACACACACACACACACAGCAAGGATGGAGTGACAAAGTGCGGGGCTTAAAGACACACAGAGCCTGCAATTGCATTACCATAATCACTAGGCTGTGCCGAGTTCAACGAGATGCCCCGCTTGACCGTAGCTCGCTCGGTCTGAGCGCAACTGCCGTGAAAAATAGAAGGCCCAAAATTAAGCCTGGCCCTAAATTTCAGGTGCTTTTGGGTGACAGCAGGAGAACCGTTAGGGTGAGAAGCACAATTCGACCTCAGGAACGTTCCTGAGGTCCTCCCGATCTGTGCAAGCCTAACCTTGACAGATTGGCATTTTAGGGATAGGGGGCAGCATTTTCACTTTGAATCGCGTGCCCATAGTGAACTGCCTCCTACTCTGTCCCAGATGCTAATATATGCATATTATTATTAATATTGGATAGAAAACACTCTGAAGTTTCTAAAACTGTTTGAATTATGTCTGTGAGTATAACAGAACTCATATGGCAGGGAAACTTCCAAACAGGAAGTGGAAATTCTGGGGCTGGTTGATGTTAAACTCATCGTCTATTCACATCCCAGTAATATATGGATCTGTTCGCACTTCCTACACCTTCCACTAGATGTCAACAGTTAGTAGAACGTGGAATGAAGCCTCTAGTGTGATGTGGGGCCGGATGGCAGCTATTTGAGTCAGTGGTCTGGCAGAATGCTAGTTCCTGGTCATGCGCACTAGTCATGATATGGCCATGAGTTCCATTACTCTGTAGACAAAAACGAATGCTCCGGTTGGAACGTTATTGGATATATATGATAACAACATCCTGAAGATTGATTCTCTACTTAATTTGACCAGTTTATTCGACCTGGATTATAACTTTTTGAAGTTTTCATCCGAGTTCGCCAGCGTTTGGACATGTGAACTAAACGTGCTAGCAAAAGTAGCTAATTGTAATGACACTAGTAATGTACATTATCGAACAAAACAACGATTTATTGTGGAACTCGGATTCCTGGCACTGCATTCTGATGAAAGATCATCAAAGGTAAGGGAATATTTATGATGTAATTTCGTATTTCTGTTGACTCCAACATGGCGGAGAAATGTTGTGTATTTCTAAGCGCCGTCTCAGATTATTGCATGGTATTGTAACGTTCCTGACCTGTTTTATGTTGTTTTTGTATGTGTTTATGGTCAGGGCGTGTGTTTGGGGTGGGCAGTCTATGTTTTCTGTTTCTATGTTGGTTTTGGTTGCCTGGTATGGCTCTTAATTAGAGGCAGGTGTTTTGCGTTCTCCTCTAATTAAGAGTCATATTTAGGTAGGGTGTTCTCACTGTTTGTTTGTGGGTGATTGTCTTCCGTATCTGTGTTATGTCTTGCACCATACGGGACTGTTCGGTTGTTCGTTTCGTTTCGATGTAGTCTGTTCCTGTCCGTGAGTTTTACGTTTTAGTTAAGTAAGTTCATGTTCAGGTTTTTTCGTCTACGTCGTTTTCTTGTTTTGTAATTTTGAAAGTGTTTTGTTTTTCGTGTTGCCATCGTCGTGTTTAAATAAAAGATGGCTTATTTCCCGAATGCTGCATTTTGGTCTGATGATCCTTCTCTCCTCTCCTCGTCCGAGGATGAGGAGAACGACAGCCCTTACAGGTATGCTTTTTCCGTAAAGTTTTTAAAGAAACTGACACAGCGGTTGCATTAAGAACAAGTGTATCTTTAATTATATGTAAAACATGTATCTTTCATCAAAGTTTATGATGAGTATTTCTGTTATTTGACGTGGCTCTCTGCAATTTCTCTGGATATTTTGGAGGCATATTTGAACATGGCGCCAATATAAACCGAGATTTGTGGATATAAATATGCACATTATCGAACAACACATAAATGTATTGTGTAACATGATGTCCTATGAGTGTCATCTGATGAAGATCATCAAAGGTTAGTTTTGAATTTTATCTCTATTTCTGCTTTTTGTGACTACTATCTTTTGCTGGGAAAATGGCTGTGTTTTTCTGTGGCTATGTACTGAGCTAACATAATCGTTTGGTGTGCTTTCGCCGTAAATCCGTTTTGAAATCAGACATGTTGGCTGGATTCACAACATGTGTAGCTTTAATTTGGTGTCTTTCAATCTTTCATGAAAGTGTCACGATCGTCTTCTGGTGAAAGAGTGGACCAAGGCGCAGCGTGATACGAATACATCTTTTTAATTATAACGAAGACGAAACAAACACTTTTACAAAACTAAACAACAAAACAACAAAAGACCGTGAAGCTACAAACGAAAGTGCAGGAACAAGCTACTAACGTTAGACATAGACAATTACCCACGAAAACTCAATGAATATGGCTGCCTAAATATAGCTCTCAATCAGAGACAAATGAACAACAGCTGCCTCTAATTGAGAACCAATCTAGGCAGCCATAGACATACAAACCCCTATACAAGACACTGCCCCATTAAACATACAAAACCCTAGACAATACAAAAACATATACATTCCCCATGTCACACCCTGACCTAACTAAAATAATAAAGAAAACAAAGATAACTAAGGCCAGGGCGTGACAGAAAGATTGATTTTTATAGTAATATATTTGAATTTGGCACGCTACATTTTTCTGGTTTTTGGCCAAGTGGGACGCTACCGTCCCACATATCCCAGAGAAGTTAAAGTTAAGTTTGCAGACTTGAGGAATTAAGGTAATGAAGAAAAAAGAAGAGAAAAGGAAAAACAAATAGGACAACTATAACATCAATGCCTAAACTGTCAATGGAAGGGCTGTGGAAGCCATAGCTCTTGTTCCAATATCCTCATTATTATTAGCACATAATGTAGCCTCATTTTTTATGATGCAAAAATGCAGTCTATAATCTACAACTAAATCTATAACTAAATCATTGCCTGTAGGCCAAGTCAACCCTGGGAGATAAATTCAGGAGTGTAACCTGAGTGGCACACAAAATGTCAACAGGAAGAAAAAAAATGGAATTGTGTGGTAGCCCATTTGGGACTGGCAATCTATCCTGAACAGTTTATCCCATAGGGATGCAGGGGGGTGGAGACAAGCACAAAGACAGGTGAAACAGATCAGGGTATGACAGTAGCCCCACAAGGAAGCAACCCCAGTCTGTATAGCGCGTCAATACATTGAGTGTGAAAAGTATTAGGAACCTCTCCTAATTTTGAGTTTCAACCCCTTTTGCCCTCAGAACAGCCTCAATTCGTTGGGATATGGACTCTACAAGGTGTCGAAAGCGATCAACAGGGATGCTGGCCCATGTTGACTCCAATGCTTCCAACAGTTGTGTCAAGTTGGCTGGATGTCCTTATTCTTTAACCTGTCTCCTTCCCATCTTTACTGATTGAAGTGGATTTAACAGGTGATATAACAAAGGGATCATAGCCTTCATCTGGAATCACCTGGTCAGTCTATGTCATGGAAAGAGCAGTTGTCCTAATGTTTTGTACACTCAGTGTACATTGTCCATTTTTCATTAATTGGCGTGGAATCATCATTGTCTAAATATCCTGGACCACTGGCAATATAATAATAACAAAGTCCAATGTTTAGAAATGATAATGTGTTCCTTTTACCCAAATTGAGGGGGTGTCCTCATCATTGTCTTATGCTGAGGGTAGCATCACAGCCATAGGCTAGGCTGCATGATTGTGGGTGGATAGCATACCTGAATATTGAGACGGCTAACCCCAATTTGACTTAGATCTGTCGGCTCGTCCCCTTTTGTGTTGGACATGATGTGCTTCTCGAAGAATTCCACTGCATCCTTGGCAGTGGAAAACGTGTGTGTTGTATTTCGTAAAGTCAAGATGAGTTTTGCCGGGATCTTAGGTTTAGCTTGCATAGCTGGGATCTCACCTCGTTGTAGGTTGCCCTCTGTTCAGCAGTTCGGCATTCAGATCTGGGTAGATTCTGATCCTCTTCTCCGCATATGCCCCGATTCTTTTGCGAGGTGAACAATTTGGTGTTTGACATCAAAACTGTGGATTTGTACAATCATGCACGACATCCCTTCCGGAGAGGACCCGTGCAGTGCGCAATGTTTATCATTGGCATGGGACCCAGCTTCTCCTGCCCAAACAGTTCATCAAAAAGATCGTTCATAAGGGAAGTTTCAAGTCCTGTGACCCTCACATTGAATTTACAGGAATAAGTTTAGAGTGATTCTTTTTTAGAAGATTGATTTCTCACTGTCTCCAAATGTTACACTTTAGTTGATTAGGTATCCCCTTTAGAAATGAACAGTGCAATAGTTTTAATTGCACGTCGAGGTCAGAGGTAATTTTCTCACAAACAATCTCTCGGATAGTAGTGCCAAACTCTTGTTGCCGAATGTTGAGAGCTGCCATGTTCCCACAGGTGAATTGTGAAAGGACAGAATATGCCAGCTGCTGGAGCGAAATATACCTGCTCTTCTTCCCCGTAATCCAATGAGTCCTGTAACTTATTGTGATGTTAAATGTTGCCAGTTAATTGAAAATAAGTCTGTTAATTCATAGTTATTTTGTAAAAGAAAGTCACGAGAAAGCCACCCGTTTCAATTTGTGAATAAAAAATTTGTCAAAGAAAATGTTTGTCTCATCTGTGATATTTTGGTTAAATGACTCATGTTATAAAAAATACATATTATTCAATATATCACATTAGTTTATTCTTACTAGTAATACATGTATTATTTTAGAAACATAACAAAGCATGCTCATCTGTTTTTTTGTGTTTTGTTGGTGTAATTTTCACTGCAATTTATTTTTCTTTTAATCTACCTGCCAGTGACTGGTTGACCAAAAAGTACATTTATTGCCCTGTTCCTCGCCGTGAAAGTTGCCTATGGGCCAGGAGAATACTGAAATCCATGGCCTGATTTTATTTAAACAGCCATTGCAAACGTCATCTAACTTTAGCCACGACGGGCTAACAATCAATGGAATTGATAGGGGCATGTGAGCATGTATTACTTATTTTTTGCTAAATTACCATGTTAGTAACATCAAACCATATATAGAGTTCATTTCAGGTTATTTGGCCATTTTGGGGGGGGTTAGGGTAAGGTCTTACCGACAGGAGTATCCTCTGACAGACTGAAGAGTGCCAGGTTCCCGTTGCTACTGTAGGGCCCATTATCGTAGAAAAATGGGGCGTAGTCTGCTTGTGCTAGAAGAGATATATCAAGACTCTAATCCATTTGTTGTTATACTGTACTACTAATTCCCCCTAATAACATCTTAGCACTGGCTGTAGGTGTCAGATACACAGAGCAGGGTATACTGTACTAACCCCCTCTGCTTTCTCTATCCCTTGACTGGGATTACAGACGCAGTTACGTCAACCAGCCCAAAAATATACACACTTTTCTTGACTTTTCCCAGCGCCATCAAAGGTAATTAAAATAGCTTTTTTTCAAATACATACAGTATTCACAATTGACGGTACTGTGGTGTAATTTTACATTCTTCGAAATCACTTGGGCGTTTCAAACAATATCCAGCAACTTCTATTAAATCATAAGATATTGCACTCACTTGCAACTAGCAGGTAAGCAGGCGATGGGAGGAAAGGCAAGCGTTAAATGCAGAACAGGAAAAACATGTTCTTAGCTCTAAAAGTGTATGATTATGAAAATGCTAGCCATCTCTCAAAGCCCTCTAGTGCAATTGAAAACCATTAACAACCAGAACAAAGCTTAATTAAGTTGCCAATCAGGTATAAAGGAAGCGAAAAGGAAAAGGTAGACTTACCAAAGCAAACATGCACTAATACGAGAAGCAGTGAAAAATGTAACTTCTTGACATTCTTCATCTTAGAGAGCAAAACCATGAAAGCACACCAAGAAAAGAGCTTGTGGAGGTAGCTACTACATTTAGTTCTGTACATAAGGTGTCCTTCAAGGTGTTTACGGTGAACTAGAGGAGGAAGGCTTTGGCAAATGCCCACATACTAATCCAATAACACGTCTTAGCCCCGGAGACGCATATAGACCCCCCCCCTTCTCTCCAATCATGCCGTTTACCACCAATTGTCGGGCAGGGGGTGGGTCAACAGAGAGGGGCTTGGGGTCTGGGAGTGTCCACTCTGTGAGAGCTGGGAGCTGAACTGGAAAACACTAAAAGGCTAAAAATATATTGATTAATGTGATGAGAAAATTAACTCAGAATTATTTAATATGTAGATATTTATTACATCAAGAATAAATATTTCTTAATTGATATGTTATTCATCATCTGGATTCATGCATTATTGATGTGTAATTAATGTGTTAAAAAATCTGTCTAATTCATGTTAAGTTAGTTTGTCTACAGTTGTGCAGCTGGGAATGTATTACAATTCATATTTAAATTGCTTGAAGAAAGTAAAATACTGTGGGGATACAGTGCCTTACAAAAGTATTCACCCCCCTTGGCGTTTTTCATATTTTGTTGAGTTACAACCTGTAATTTAACTTCACTAGAGTAGAGGGAACTATTTTCACTTCCGGATGAAAACCATGCCCAAAGTAAACAGCCTATTTCTCAGGCCCAGATGCTAGAATATGCATATAATTGACAGATTAGGATAGAAAACACTCTAAAGTTTCCAAAACTGTCAAAATATTGTCTGTGAGTATAACAGAACTGATTTTGCAGGCAAAAACTTGATGAAATCCAACCCGGAAGTGCCTCTTATTTTATCCCTGTTCCATATCCTCCATTTAAAGGGATATCAACCAGATTCATTTTCCAATGGCTTCCACAGGTTGTGAACAGTCTTTAGACATAGTTTCAAGCTTTTATTCTGAAAAATGAGCAAGATTTATCAAATCGCGTCAGTGTCCTTGATTAGTTCTTGCGAAAGTGGTAGTTCGACTTTTCTTTACCCCATCTACAGGCAATGGAAGAGGCTTGTGGAGACATGGATCAGGTGTCAAGCCAGGCCTGGATACGGCACTCCAGGCGATACTTTCTACGCTGCCTAGCTCAAGACGACATCGCATGTAATGTGGATGATGTCTTTCTTGTATTTCTAATTGTATTTATTATGGATCTCCATTAGCTGATGCCAAAGCAGCAGCTACTCTTCTTGGGGTCCAGCAAAATGAAAACAGTTTATCCTGTTGAGGATGGGGGCGCTGTTGTGACTATTTATGCTAATCGTGTAATTTTTGAAACGGCTTCCCACAAAATCCTTGATCGTACAATATGCATATTATTATTATTATTGGATAGAAAACAGTCTATAGTTTCTATAGGAGTTGAAATTTTGTCTCTAAGTGGAACAGAGCCCATTCTACAGCAATTTCCCTGACATGGAGTCAGATTTCAGAAATTTTGGCCCCTGATCTGGAGTCAGTTAAAAGGGCACTGTTATTGCTATGAGTATACGGACACTGCTTACGTCTTCCCCTGGATGCCTTTACGTGATGACGATTTGAATGGGGTCGATTGCGCGTTCACAGGCACTACAAATTAAAAAACCCTGAGGCTAGTCACTCTTTTCTTGCTGCGTCATGCGCCTAGAGGACACCGACCCGCACCTGTTCCAAGCATTAGTGGAGGGAGTAATATTACTCGGGTCATGTTTCTACTCGTTATGGGAGTTAAAAACATCATAAGGTAGTTAATTTAAAGCGTTTTATAGCAATTTATATCCGTTTAGTGCGATTTTGGGACATTTATTTCTGAAACGCTGTGAATTGCTGGGCACGCTTCCAGTTCATCCCGAACGCAGTTGGCATTTCCACATGGCAAGAGGACAGCTTTCCACCAAAAGACGATTACTCCCAAGAAAGGATCCTTTGCCCAAGATACTGATGGAAGAACAGCTCAAAGTAGGACATTTTTATTATGATAAATCGTGTTTCTGTCGAAAAATGTTAGTGGCTTAGGACGCCATGTTTTTTGACGTAGCTTCGCTTGGCACAAACTGTATTGAAAAGTAAGGATAAATTAAAAAATGTAATTCCGCGATTGTATTAAGAATTAAATTGTCTATCAATCCCTGTCCACCCTATATTTTTTAGTCACATTTATGAGTATTTATGTATAAGAGTAGATCACTGTCTAAGTGGCGCACGGACATTTTCTCACCAGCTTGGCTACATTTCACATTGTCTAACCATGATTTTGGTGGCTAAATATAAACATTTTCGATCAAACTCTATATGGATTGTGTAATATGATGTTACAGGAGTGTCATCTGAAGAATTCTGAGAAGGTTAGTGAAAAAATTAATATATTTTGGCGATGTTGACTTTTATCGCTCACTTTGGCTAGAATCAATGCTGGGCTGCTATGTGCTATGTGCTATGCTAATATAACGATTTATTGTGTTTTCGCTGTAAGACACTTAGAAAATCTGAAATATTGTCTGTATTCACAGGATCTGTGTCTTTCGATTAGTGTATGCTGTGTATTTTTACGAAATGTTTGATGATTAGTAAGTAGGTAAACACGTTGCTCAATGTAGTTTTCAATTCCATTTGTGACGGTGGGTGCAATTGTAACCTATGCCATCTACCTGAAATATGCACTTTTTTCTAACAAAACCTATCCCATACCATAAATATGTTATCAGACTGTCATCTGATGAGTTTTTTTCTTGGTTAGGGGCTATAAATATCTTAGTTTAGCCGAATTGGTGATAGCTACTGGTGTTGGTGGACAAATAAAAGATGGTGGATTATGCTAATGTGTTTTTAGGTAATAGATGTACATCTTTACATATTGTGTCTTCCCTGTAAAACATTTTAAAAATCGGACATGTTGGCTGGATTCACAAGATCTGTGTCTTTCATTAGCTGTATTGGACTTTAATGTGTGAAAGTTAAATATTTGAAATAAAAAAAAAAATTGAATTTCGCGGCTCTGCCTTTTCAGTGGGGGGGGGGGGAGTGGCACCCTCATCCTAGACAGGTTATACAATTTTAAAAACATTACAATACATTCACAGATTTCACAACACGGTGTGTTCCCTCAGGCCCCTACTCCACCACTACCAGATATCTACAGTGCTAAATCCATGCATATGTATAGTGCGTATGTTATCGTGTGTATGTGCCAATGTTTGTTTTGCTTCACAGTCCCCGCTGTTCCATAAGGTGTTGTATATCTGTTTCTTTTATCAAATTTTCTGCTTGCATCAGTTACTTGATGTGGAATAGAGTTCCATGTAGTTATGACTCTATGTAGGACTGTGTGCTTCCCATATTCTGTTCTGGACTTGGGGACTGTGATGAGACCTCTTGTGGCATGTCTTGTGGGGTATGCATGGGTGTCCGAGCTGTGTGCCAGTAGTTTAGACATCGGTGCATTCATGAAAGCTGTGATGAATTCAATCTCTCCTCCACTTTCAGCCAGGAGCGATTGACATGCATATTATTAATATTAGCTCTCTGTGTACATCCAGGGGCCAGCTGTGCTGCCCTGTTCTGAGCCAATTGCAATTTTCCTAAGTCCTAAGTTTTTTGTGGCACCTGACCACGACTGGATAGTAGTCAAGGTGCGACAAAACTAGGGCCCGTAGGACCTGCCTTGTCGATAGTGTTGTGTGACGGAGAAGTCCGTCACTGGCCGCGGGCAGCGTTTGGTACACTAACACACACATTCATCGCGCCTCCCTGCTCCGTTATCAGGTACGTTAACAATGTGGGTCGACACACAAGTTAACTTCTCTATCTTAGTACATACAATTCACACTTTATTCTTACCTCCTGTCAGTAACAGTTTATGGTATAATGAATATACAGACAAGCGTTCATGTTTATTTTAAACAACGTTTATTGTACGTATCAATGTTACGGATGAGCATGTTGTTTGTTTGGTTCTGTTCCTCTCTCTCTGTAGCCTCCGGGTATGCTGGGATAAGGACCAGAGCTACGGTAATCGGGCTGGGATAAGGACCAGAGCTACGGTAATCGGGCTGGGATAAGGACCAGAGCTACGGTAATCGGGCTGGGATAAGGACCAGAGCTACGGTAATCGGGCTGGGATAAGGACCAGAGCTACGGTAATCGGGCTGGGATAAGGACCAGAGCTACGGTAATCGGGCTGGGATAAGGACCAGAACTACGGTAATCAGGCTGGGATAAGGACCAGAGCTACGGTAATCAGGCTGGGATAAGGACCAGAGCTACGGTAATCGGGCTGGGATAAGGGCCAGAGCTACGGTAATCGGGCTGGGATAAGGGCCAGAGCTACGGTAATCGGGCTGGGATAAGGACCAGAGTTTAGGTAATCGGGCTGGTTTTGTAGTGCCTGTTCCGACTGGCTCATTCATGTGAATGGGCACATTGGAAGATTCCATGTCAGTAGGGATGGTATTTTGTAAATGGGTTATACTGGTATATTGTACCATGAGAAACGTGTTGTAGTGTATATCATTCAGTATGTATAACTGAGTGGAAAATGTAGGCTTTGATGAAGGTAATTGCTTAATTAATTACTGCTGGGTATGTTCTGATGGGAGGGGCTTCCCCTACAAAAGGAGCCTCTCTTTCAGTTCAAGGGGGGAACCATTTTGGATTGAGCTGTTGATGGGGCAGCATTGTTTTTAAGCTGTCCCCATAATGTATACTTTGAACGGCAGAGCATCGCTTTATTATAGACAGACTTCTACCCATCTTAGCTACTACTGCATCAATATGTTTTGACCATGACAGTTTACAATCTAGGGTTACTCCAAGTAGTTTAGTAATCTCAATTTGCTCAATTTCCACGTAATTTATTTCAAGATTTAGTTGAGGTTTAGGGTTTAGTGAGTGTTTTGTTCCAAATACAATGCTTTTAGTTTTAGAAATATTTAGGGCTCATTTTATCCTTATCACCCACTCTGAAACTAACGGCAACTCTTTGTTGTCAATCATCAGTCATTTGTGTAAGTGCCGTGCTTGTTGAGTGTCCTTCCCTATAAGCTGAAATTCTGTTGTCAATTTGTTTACTGTGAAATAGCATTGTTTCTGGTCAAACACCATTTTTTCCAGAAGTTTACTAAGGGTTGGTAACAGGCTGATTGGTCAGCTATTTGAGCCAGTAAAGGGGGCTTTACTATTCTTAGGTAGTGGAATGACTTTAGCTTCCCGCCAGGCCTGAGGGCACACGCTCTCTAGTAGGCTTAAATTGAAGATGTGACAAATAGGAGTGGCAATATCGTCTGTTATTATACTCTTATGGCCAGACCCACAAAGAAGGCGAGATGTAGCCTCATTTTTTTCTGTTCTTTTTTTTCTAGCACAAATGTTTTTGTTTTCTTCTACTGCGCTTTGGTTGTTTGAGGAGTGTTGGAGCATTTTGGGGGAAAAAAATAAACTTTGCCCTCTTATTTTTTTTCATAGTGTGTTATGTTCAGAATACACATCCATACTTTACACATTTGGATACCTGTGTGTTTACAACATACACTGCTCAAAAAAATAAAGGGAACACTTAAACAGCACAATGTAACTCCAAGTCAATCACACTTCTGTGAAATCAAACTGTCCACTTAGGAAGCAACACTGATTGACAATACATTTCACATGCTGTTGTGCAAATGGAATAGACAAAAGGTGGAAATTATAGGCAATTAGCAAGACACCCCCAATAAAGGAGTGGTTCTGCAGGTTGTGACCACAGACCACTTCTCAGTTCCTATGCTTCCTGGCTGATATTTTGGTCACTTTTGAATGCTGGCGGTGCTTTCACTCTAGTGGTAGCATGAGACGGAGTCTACAACCCACACAAGTGGCTCAGGTAGTGCAGCTCATCCAGGATGGCACATCAATGCGAGCTGTGGCAAGAAGGTTTGCTGTGTCTGTCAGCGTAGTGTCCAGAGCATGGAGGCGCTACCAGGAGACAGGCCAGTACATCAGGAGACGTGGAGGAGGCCGTAGGAGGGCAACAACCCAGCGGCAGGACCGCTACCTCCGCCTCCATGTGCATGTGTCAGCATATGGTCTCACAAGGGGTCTGAGGATCTCATCTTGGTACCTAATGGCAGTTAGGCTACCTCTGGCAAGCACATGGAGGGCTGTGTGGCCCCACAGAGAAATGACACCCCACACCATGACTGACCCACCGCCAAACCGGTCATGCTGGAGGATGTTGCAGGCAGCAGAACGTTCTCCACGGCGTCTCCAGACTTTGTCACGTCTGTCACATGTGCTCATGTGCTCAGTGTGAACCTGCTTTCATCTGTGAAGAGCACAGGGCGCCAGTGGCGAATTTGCCAATCTTGGTGTTCTCTGGCAAATGCCAAACGTCCTGCACGGTGTTGGGCTGTAAGCACAACCCCCACCTGTGGACGTCGGGCCCTCATACCACCCTCATGGAGTCTGTTTCTGACCGTTTGAGCAGACACATGCACATTTGTGGCCTGCTGGAGGTCATTTTGCAGGGCTCTGGCAGTGCTCCTCCTTGCACAAAGGCAGAGGTAGCGGTCCTGCTGCTGGGTTGTTTTCTACAAGTTTCCACTTGTAATTCCGACTTAGAGGGTAGTTCAAGTCAAACCTTCCAGTCAGAACTAGAAATGTACGATAACTGATAGAATGCTGCATATGACACAACACTCCCTGGAAACTATATTGAGAATAATAGCCAAAACCTTGTGAGACAGAGAAATGTATATCTTCAGCTTCAAGGCTTTTTCAAGACTCATGGTAATGATGGGGGGAAAAGTTATTGTTCAAAAAGCTTTTGTTGTCTTGGCACATATCTACAAGTAACTAAAATGTGGATAAACAATCCAAATATTTATTTGTCTGTCTGTCTGTCTCTCTCCCAGCCTCTCTCTCTCCCAGCATCTCTCTCTCCCAGCATCTCTCTCTCCCAGCATCTCTCTCTCCCAGCATCTCTCTCTCCCAGCCTCTGTCAATCAACAGGGCATCATAGCCTTTGATGACAATGTCAGGTCGCGGCGAGAACACCAGCTGTCTCTTATTAGAAGTGCTCCCAGTCAATCTGTTAGCAGGCCAATACAGAGCTCAAATCTGAGCCAATTAGGAGCAGTGTGTGAAAGGGCTAAAGGATCTAAAGGGCTTAGCCTATCTGTCATCACTCTGATCGCACCAGAAACATAAACACATAAGAGTTTATGCGTTCACATGGATTAAGGAAATATGTCTGTCAACAGAACATGTATAGCAATTGAGACAATAATACATGTGCAGTTCACACTCAAGAAAACAACATTTTTCAACTTAACCATCTAAATTATGATGATCATTCATTGAATTTAGATTGCACTTTTCCAATGCACAAAGTGCTTAACATTATAAGGAGAGTGGGACCTCACTTCACCCATTACTATTCTGCAGCACCAATTGGACATGAACAACCAATAAGTCTTCAATGGGACCAGATAAACCAATAAATAAGTTGTCAAGATGTCTTACCTGTGATGACCGAGTAGCTCTGTGAGATGCTGGAGCCCAGATCTGAGCTGGCGCTGGTGGATAGGCAGGGTTTGGTCTCATCTAGACTGCTGTTCGGGGATGGGAAAGAGGACTCATTTGCCTGTGGAATAAAATACACAACATTAGCATTGGTCTTTTAGCACATACGCACGCAAGTGCTAGCACACACACACACCCTCACTGCCTGTCTAAACTTGTCCTGTGAGTGACCCAAACAAAGCCTATCAAATGTCAAACCCACCGAATACAACAAAACTATCTCAAGTCTTCAGCCAAGACCCAAAAGGAGTGTGACCGCTAATGACCATTTGGGAAGCCCTTCCTTAAACAACAATGGTTTTAAGGTGTAGAAACCGATAAACACATCTGAAGGGTCTCTGTAATCCTCTAATTGCGATTCCTTCTGAATATTTCCATGCGTTCTGCTGTGACCCCCTCGTGCTTGAACCAAAGGCCTGAGATGTATGCATACATTAGGCTATGTCTGAGAGGAAGAGAGAAAGGAATGAGAGAGGGATTGCGAGAAGGAGTGAAAGGCTAGGAGTGTCAGCTGGTTCTTTGTGCTCGGTTGCGGTCATCCCTGTGACCAGTCAAAGGAGGAGACATTCAGGGCTTTGTTACAGGAGACACATGTGGTCATGCTTTTTTAAAATGGGAGGAAAAAACCTTGACATCAAAATCTCTGTTTTGAAGTTTCAGGATGAATAAATAAAAGTTTTGTCTAATTTTAGGGGTTTGCGACATCAAGATGTGAGATGAGCGTGGCTACTGTGTTTCTGTAGAAAACCACACATGTTAAATCTTGAAAGCATGCAGATGAGAGATGCTCTTAACTTCATTGAGAGGAAGTTCCTGAATTTGGGAACTTTCTGTGTATTTTAATGTGTTTTATCAAGGTTAATTCACTTCTAAATCAGTCTATGAATGGGCAATAGCCCTTCTTTAGAGTAATAGTCAGCCATTACTTCCTGTTAAGTGTTTATTCCCCTTGAATTATTACACAATTATAAGGGTTAAGGCTCTATAGGCGGTGAGGAAGACCTCCTGTCTGTCCCTCGTGTGTGTGGCTCTCTGTCTGTGGGTGTGTTTGTATCCATGGGGGCCGCCCCATTCCCAAAGGGGCCGAAACTCTAATTGTCTTCTTACCACTGTTCCTTGGCACTCCACTGGATGTTCCTCTCTATTGCACTGGGCCTAGGGAGCACAACAGCCATTTTGTTATGCTAATGGTCTGTGGGCTGGGTGAAGGGTTGGGCGGAATGCTGGGTGGAGGCCGAGTGGCGAGCACAGAGGGCCTTTGAGTGGCCTGGGCCACATGGCAGCCAGAAGTGTGGGAGGGATGAGAGCCATTCAACCAGGCAGGCCTTCTCCAAAATTGCTTTTTAATGCCCTGACGCAGACACCCCAGATACGACCCTAATAGCCTAATAGTCAAGCACCTTTTCACCAGTTGAAAAAAAGAGGGGGGAGGAGGAAAGAGGGGGATGAAAATAACGAAAAAAAAGGCTCCAATGAAAGCGGGCTAGTCTGATTAATATTACGTTAGATGAAAACAGATTTTTCTGGACCATTCTGGGGCGGCTTCTCTCCCCTCTCCCCCCTCCTTCCTCCCTCCTTCTCTCCCCTCCTTCCCTTGTTTCAATACCTTCTCCTCCACTCTTTATGATTGCAAGTCATTTCCAATTCGTTTTGGTATTGATCTTGTGGTAGGAATCAGTTTGGTAATTAGTTGCATTATGGGCCTGTCCCGCCGGCTGAGGGGCTGTCCCCATCCTGATTTATCACCGATCTAATTCGCTACGATCGCACCCGAGATGAAAATGAACTCACTAAGGCCACTAGCCACGGCTGCTAAGGCTGCATGGGCAGTAGCTCTGGGAGTTTCAAGAGAGAAAATAATAGTCTCTTGTTTAATGAAAGTAAATAAAGGTTATCCGACGAAATAGGGCCCATAGCTTTAAATAAGAGGTTGGTAGCAATTAGGGATTTATATTACATTTACATTACATTTAAGTCATTTAGCAGACGCTCTTATCCAGAGCGACTTACAAATTGGTGCATTCACCTTATGATATCCAGTGGAACAACCACTTTACAATAGTGCATCTAACTCTTTTAAGGGGGGGGGGGGGGTTAGAAGAATTACTTTATCCTATCCTATCCTATCCTTAAAGAGGTGGGGTTTCAGGTGTCTCCGGAAGGTGGTGATTGACTCCGCTGACCTGGCGTCGTGAGGGAATTTGTTCCACCATTGGGGTGCCAGAGCAGCGAACAGTTTTGACTGGGCTGAGCGGGAACTGTACTTCCTCAGAGGTAGGGAGGCGAGCAGGCCAGAGGTGGATGAACGCAGTGCCCTTGTTTGGGTGTAGGGCCTGATCAGAGCCTGAAGGTACGGAGGTGCCGTTCCCCTCACAGCTCCGTAGGCAAGCACCATGGTCTTGTAGCGGATGCGAGCTTCAACTGGAAGCCAGTGGAGAGAGCGGAGGAGCGGGGTGACGTGAGAGAACTTGGGAAAGTTGAACACCAGACGGGCTGCGGCGTTCTGGATGAGTTGTAGAGGTTTAATGGCACAGGCAGGGAGCCCAGCCAACAGCGAGTTGCAGTAATCCAGACGGGAGATGACAAGTGCCTGGATTAGGACCTGCGCCGCTTCCTGCGTGAGGCAGGGTCGTACTCTGCGAATGTTGTAGAGCATGAACCTACAGGAACGGGTCACCGCCTTGATGTTAGTTGAGAATGACAGGGTGTTGTCCAGGATCACGCCAAGGTTCTTAGCACTCTGGGAGGAGGACACAATGGAGTTGTCAACCGTGATGGCGAGATCATGGAACGGGCAGTCCTTCCCCGGGAGGAAGAGCAGCTCCGTCTTGCCGAGGTTCAGCTTGAGGTGGTGATCCGTCATCCACACTGATATGTCCGCCAGACATGCAGAGATGCGATTCACCACCTGGTTATCAGAGGGGGGAAAGGAGAAGATTAATTGTGTGTCGTCTGCATAGCAATGATAGGAGAGACCATGTGAGGATATGACAGAGCCAAGTGACTTGGTGTATAGCGAGAATAGGAGAGGGCCTAGAACAGAGCCCTGGGGGACACCAGTGGTGAGAGCACGTGGTGCGGAGACAGATTCTCGCCACGCCACCTGGTAGGAGCGACCTGTCAGGTAGGACGCAATCCAGGCGTGGGCCGCGCCGGAGATGCCCAGCTCGGAGAGGGTGGAGAGGAGGATCTGATGGTTCACAGTATCAAAGGCAGCCGATAGGTCTAGAAGGATGAGAGCAGAGGAGAGAGAGTTAGCTTTAGCAGTGCGGAGCGCCTCCGTGACACAGAGAAGAGCAGTCTCAGTTGAATGACTAGTCTTGAAACCTGACTGATTTGGATCAAGAAGGTCATTCTGAGAGAGATAGCAGGAGAGCTGTCCAAGGACGGCACGTTCAAGAGTTTTGGAGAGAAAAGAAAGAAGGGATACTGGTCTGTAGTTGTTGACATCGGAGGGATCGAGTGTAGTTTTTTTCAGAAGGGGTGCAACTCTCGCTCTCTTGAAGACGGAAGGGACGTAGCCAGCGGTCAAGGATGAGTTGATGAGCGAGGTGAGGTAAGGGAGAAGGTCTCCGGAAATGGTCTGGAGAAGAGAGGAGGGGATAGGGTCAAGCGGGCAGGTTCTTGGGCGGCCGGCCGTCACAAGACGCGAGATTTCATCTGGAGAGAGAGGGGAGAAAGAGGTCAAAGCACAGGGTAGGGCAGTGTGAGCAGAACCAGCGGTGTCGTTTGACTTAGCAAACGAGGATCGGATGTCGTCGACCTTCTTTTCAAAATGGTTGACGAAGTCATCAGCAGAGAGGGAGGAGGGGGGAGGAGGGGGAGGAGGATTCAGGAGGGAGGAGAAGGTGGCAAAGAGCTTCATAGGGTTAGAGGCAGATGCTTGGAATTTAGAGTGGTAGAAATTGGCTTTAGCAGCAGAGACAGAAGAGGAGAATGTAGAGAGGAGGGAGTGAAAGGATGCCAGGTCCGCAGGGAGGCGAGTTTTCCTCCATTTCCGCTCGGCTGCCCGGAGCCCTGTTCTGTGAGCTCGCAATGAGTCGTCGAGCCACGGAGCAGGAGGGGAGGACCGAGCCGGCCTGGAGGATAGGGGACATAGAGAGTCAAAGGATGCAGAAAGGGAGGAGAGGAGGGTTGAGGAGGCAGAATCAGGAGATAGGTTGGAGAAGGTTTGAGCAGAGGGAAGAGATGATAGGATGGAAGAGGAGAGAGTAGCGGGGGAGAGAGAGCGAAGGTTGGGACGGCGCGATACCATCCGAGTAGGGGCAGTGTGGGAAGTGTTGGATGAGAGCGAGAGGGAAAAGGATACAAGGTAGTGGTCGGAGACTTGGAGGGGAGTTGCAATGAGGTTAGTGGAAGAACAGCATCTAGTAAAGATGAGGTCAAGCGTATTGCCTGCCTTGTGAGTAGGGGGGGAAGGTGAGAGGGTGAGGTCAAAAGAGGAGAGGAGTGGAAAGAAGGAGGCAGAGAGGAATGAGTCAAAGGTAGACGTGGGGAGGTTAAAGTCACCCAGAACTGTGAGAGGTGAGCCATCCTCAGGAAAGGAACTTATCAGGGCGTCAAGCTCATTGATGAACTCTCCAAGGGAACCTGGAGGGCGATAAATGATTATATATATATATTATATATTATATATATTGTCGCTGGCGCTGGTTTGAGTGGGCCACCTCATTCAATGATGGAATGGCGTTCTCTGGAAATTTGACCTCAACTGCTCATACATGCGTGGGGAACAAAATTGTAAAACAGTGAACATTTTTAACAGTGAAATAAGGAAATTGCAACATTTTTATAATGAGGTACGCTATATAGACAGTCATTCACTATTGCATGTGAAAATGTCACTGGATGCATTTGTAGCCATTTAACTTTAAGTTTATGTTGGTGGCCTACTTTTTGATAGTATAGACCCCTTTCTGTGTTTGCAAACGTTCGCGCACGAGGGCAATGCAAGCAATTTGGTGGCAGAACACAGGGGAGTTCTCAGAGGTTGACAGCTAAAAAAGCCTCCATTTACATGTTGCATTTCACACTACTTTTGGATTATAATTGGATTTAAGGCTCGTATTTCAATTGATTAAAGATCCCCATTAGCTGCTGCCAAGGCTAACTCTTCCTGTGGTCCAGCAACATTAAGTCAGTTATATACCGTTTAAAATATTACATGACATTACATTTAATAGCACTTTAGCCAATACATTTAGTGTGTTCCCTCAGGCCACTACTCCACTATCACATATTTATAATACAACATCCATGTGTACGTGTGTGTGTCTTATCATGCGTGTCTGTGCCTGTGTGTGTTTTTTCAGAGTTCCCGCGGTTCCATAAAGTGTATTTTATCTGTTATTTAATCTGATTCTACTGCTTGCATCAGTTACCTGATGTGGAATAGAGTTCCATGTAGTCATGGCTCTATGTAGTACTGTGTGCCTCCCGTAGTCCGTTCTAGACCTGGGGATTGTGAAAAGACCTTTGGTGGCATGTCTTGTGGGGTATGCATGAGTGTCCTAGCTGTGTGCTAGTAGTTTAAACAGACAACTCGGTCCATTCAGCCTGTCACCACTTCTTACAAAAAAAAGTGGTGATGAAGTCCGTCTCTCCTCCACTTTGAGCCATGAGAGATTTATATGAATGTTATTAATGTTAGGTCTCCTTGTACATTTAAGGGTCAGCCATGCTGCCCTGTTCTGAGCTAATTGTAATTTTCTGAGGTCCCTCCTTTGTGGCACTTGACCACACGACTGAACAATACTCCAGATGCGACAAAACTACAGCCTGTTGATAGTGTTTGCTAAAAAGGCAGAGCAGCACTTTATTGTGGACAGACTTCTCCCCATCATAGCTGCTGTTGTATCAATGTCATGATGTTCCTCCTCCTCTCCATTTTCGGAGAAGGAGGAGTATTGAGGGAACCAAGGCGCAGCGGATTGTGAAGACATAATGATTTATTGAAGACACGACAAAATAACAAACACGACGTAGACAGAAAACGAACTATACTTGAATAAACTACAAAACAAAATAAACGATGAAAACAGACCTGGACACGATGAACTTACATACAACGTGAAGAACGAAATGAACAGACTACATGAAATGAACAAACCGTATACAGTCCCGTATGGTGCAAACATTGACACGGACACAGGAGACAACCACCCACAAACACACAGTGATAATGCCCTACCTAAATATGACTCTTGATTAGAGGAAAATGCAAACCACCTGCCTCTAATCAAGAGCCATACCAGGCAAACCGAAACCCACATAGAAACAGATAACATAGACTGCCCACCCAAAACACATGCCCTGACCATAAACACATAAAAAACAACATAAAACAGGTCAGGACTGTTACAGTACCCCCCCCTCAAGATGCGCACGCCGGGCGCACAAGCACAAAGTCCAGGGGAGGGTCCGGGTGGGCAGTTGACCACGGTGGTGGTTCCGGCTCAGGACGCTGTCCCCTTACCACCTTAGTCACTCCCCTCTTCTGTCTACCCCTTCTAATGACCACCCAAACATTAGCTTCCCCTAAATAAACAGCTAGCACCGGGACAAAGGGCAGCACCGGGACAAGGGGTAGCACCGGGACAAGGGGTAGCACCAGAACAAGGGGCAGCACCAGGATAAGGACCATCACTGGAATAAGGGGCAGCACCGGGACAAGGGGCAGCACCGGGACAAGGGGCAGCACCGGGACAAGGGGCAGCACCGGGACAAGGGGCAGCACCGGGACAAGGGGCAGCACCGGGACAAGGGGCAGCACCGGGACAAGGGGCAGCACCGGGACAAGGGGCAGCACCGGGACAAGGGGCAGCACCGGGACAAGGGGCAGCACCGGGACAAGGGGCAGATCCCGGCTGAAGGACTCTGGCAGGTCCTGTTTGGACGGCTCTGGCAGGTCCATGCTGGCTGACGGCTCTCGACGCTCATGGCAGACTGACGGCTCTCGACGCTCATGGCAGGCTGACGGCTCTCGACGCTCATGGCGCTCTGACGGCTCTGGCTGCTCATGGCTCACTGACGGCTCTGGCTGCTCATGGCTCACTGACGGCTCTGGCTGCTCATGGCTCACTGGCGGCTCTGGCAGATCCTGTCTGGTTGGCGGCTCTGGCAGATCCTGTCTGGTTGGCGGCTCTGGCAGATCCTGTCTGGTTGGCGGCTCTGGCAGATCCTGTCTGGTTGGCGGCTCTGGCAGATCCTGTCTGGTTGGCGGCTCTGGCAGATCCTGTCTGTCTGACGGCTCTAGCGGCTCCTGTCTGGCTGATGGCTCTAGCGGCTCCTGTCTGGCTGACGGCTCTGTAGGCACATGGCAGACGGGCGGCTTTGCAGGCTCATGGCAGACGGGCGGCTTTGCAGGCTCCTGGCAGACGGATGGCTCAGATGGCGCTGGGGAGACGGATGGCTCAGATGGCGCTGGAGAGACGGATGGCTCAGATGGCGCTGGGGAGACGGATGGCTCAGATGGCGCTGGGGAGACGGATGGCTCTGGCCGGATATGGCGCACTGTAGACCTGGTGCGTGGTGCCGGAACTGGAGGCACCGTGCTACTGACAAGCACCTTCCTACTAGTGCGGGGAGCAGGGACAGGGCACACTGTATTCTCAAAGCCTACTCTATCCCTGATGCGTGGTACCGGCACTGGTGACGCCGGGCTGAGGACAAGCACATCAGGATTAGTAGGGGGAGAATATACAGTGTGTACAGGGCTCTGGAGACGCACTGGTAGCTTAGTGCGTGGGCCCGGAACTGGAGGCACCGGGCTAAATACACGCACCACAGGGAGAGTGCGTGGAGGAGGAACAGGGCTCAGGATACGCACTGGTAGCCTAGTGCATAGTGTAGACACTGTAGGTACTAGGCTGGGGCGGGGAGGTGGTGCCGGAAATACCGGACCGTGGAGGCGTACTGGCACTCTTGAGCATTGAACCTGCCCAACCTTACCTGGTTGAATGCTCCCGGTTGCCCGACCAGTGCGGGGAGGTGGAATAACCCGCACCGGCCTATGTAGGCGAACCGGGGAAACCATGCGTAAGGCAGGTGCCATGTATGCCGGCCCGAGGAGACGCACTGGAGACCAGACGCGTTGAGCCGGCCTCATGACACCTGGCTCAATGCCCAATCTAGCCCTCCCAGTGCGGGGAGGTGGAATAACCCGCACCGGGCTATGCACTCGTACAGGAGACACCGTGCGCTCTACTGCGTAACACGGCGCCTGCCCGTACTCCCGCTCTCCACGGTAAGCCCGGGAAGTGGGCGCAGGTCTCCTACCTGCCCTTGGCCCACTACCCTTTAGCCCCCCCCCAAGAAATTTTTGGGAGTTACTCACGGGCTTTTTCGGCTTCCGTGCCAGACGCGTTCCCTCATAGCTCCGGTTCCTCTCTCCGGTAGCCTCTGCTCTCCGCAGTGCCTCCAGCTGTTCCCATGGGAGGCGATCTCTACCAGCTAGGATCTCCTCCCATGTGTAGACACCCTTTCCATCCAACACATCGTCCCATGTCCATTGCTCCTTCTTCTCCTGTCCCTTTCTCCTTTGACTCCGCTGCTTGGCTCTGGGTTGGTGGGTGGTTCTGTCATGATGTTCCTCCTCCTCTCCATTTTCGGAGAAGGAGGAGTATTGAGGGAACCAAGGCGCAGCGGATTGTGAAGACATAATGATTTATTGAAGACACGACAAAATAACAAACACGACGTAGACAGAAAACGAACTATACTTGAATAAACTACAAAACAAAATAAACGATGAAAACAGACCTGGACACGATGAACTTACATACAACGTGAAGAACGAAATGAACAGACTACATGAAATGAACAAACCGTATACAGTCCCGTATGGTGCAAACATTGACACGGACACAGGAGACAACCACCCACAAACACACAGTGATAATGCCCTACCTAAATATGACTCTTGATTAGAGGAAAATGCAAACCACCTGCCTCTAATCAAGAGCCATACCAGGCAAACCGAAACCCACATAGAAACAGATAACATAGACTGCCCACCCAAAACACATGCCCTGACCATAAACACATAAAAAACAACATAAAACAGGTCAGGACTGTTACAATCAACATGTTTTGACCATGACAGATTACAATCCAGGGTTACTCCGAGCAGTTTAGTCACCTCAACTTGCTCAATTTCCACATTATTTATTACAAGATTTAGTTGACGTTTAGGGTTTAGAGAATGATTGAAATATTTACAACTAACTTATGACTTGCTCTTTATTAGATGTTTTAGTGATTTCACTTGCTGTACTAGCTGATGTGGATAGTGTTGAGTCATCCGCATTCATAGAAACACTGGCTTTACTCAAGGCTAGTAAAATGTCATTAGACAGCTCCTAGACAGCTGCCCTGGGGAATTCCTGATTCTACCTGGATTATGTGGTAGAGGCTTCCATTAAAGAACACCCTCTGTGTTCTGTTAGACCGGTAACTGTTCATCCACAATATAGCAGGGGGTGTAAAGCCATAACACATACGTTTTTCCATCAGCAGACTATGACTGAAAATGTCACAAGCTGCACTGAAGTCCAGCAAAGCTGCTCCCACAAACGTTTTTATCATCAATTACACTCAGCCAATCATCAGTCATTTGTGTAAGTGTTGTGCTTGTATAATATACTTCCCTATAAGTGTGCTGAAAGTCTGTTGTCAATTTGTGTACAGTAAAATAGCATTGCATCTGGTCAAACACCATTTTTCCCAAAAGGTTATTTGGCTATTTGAGCCAGTAAAGGGGGCTTTACTATTCTTGGGTAGCGGAATGACTTTAGCTTCCCTCCAGGCCTGAGGGCACACACTTTCTAGTAGGCTTGGATTGAAGATATGGCAAATAGGAGTGGTCATATTGTCCGCTATTATCCTCAGTAATTTTCCATCCAAGTTGTCAGACCCCGGTGGCTTGTCATTGATAGAGAGCAATAATTTATTCACCTCTTCCACGCTCACTTTACAGAATTCCAAATTACAATGCTTGTCTTTCATAATTTGGTCAGTTATACTTGGATGTATAGTGTCAGCGTTTGTTGATGGCATGTGATGCCTATTTTGCAAATCTTGCTAAAATAAAAAATAATTAATGAATGAGCCCTCTGATTCAATGATGGCACTGAGTTTGCCTTGGTGTATTTTCAGTCCTCCTCTGGGTATATTGACTTCAATAAAAAATCTAGGAGGATGATGGTTCTCACCCCCTTCCATAGACTTACACAGTAATTATGACGACTTCCGGAGGATTTCCTCCAAACTATCAGAGCTCTTGCAGTATGAACTAACATCTTGTCCAGCCAATCAATGAATCTAGTACTGAAAGCATAAGCTACAGCTAGCTAGCACGGCATTTGGATAAAGTGTGTCGAGTAGTTGACAGAGAAAGAAAATATTTGAACAGTTGAACAAATTAATGTCTTCAAAAATTAAGGAGGAGACAGAGACAGAGACAGAGACAGAGACAGAGACAGAGACAGAGACAGAGACAGAGACAGAGACAGAGACAGGTAGTTGTATTTTCTCTTCTTCTTAGTTTACCTTACTTAGCCAATGCAGTTAATTTAGCCTGCTCAACAACCTGACTCAAACAGAGGAATGCTAGCTGGCTAAGGCTATCCTACACGGAAACTCTTCCAACTCAAGTTAAGCATTCGGTTTTATTCATTTATTGGCACCGGGGCTGGCCATTGTAACTTTTTAATGTACACTGTACTGCGTGATTGTACACATGGATTGGATTGTGGGTTTGCTCATGTGTTAGTTCTAGTTTGTTGACTATAACATTAATTTGGTGACAACTATGTAGGCTGTGTAACAGTTAGAGGTTATGGTGTAAAGGTTTGGCTTTGAGAGGTGTTTGCGCCTGGTCACAGACAGCTGTTGTGTTGTGCACTGAAATCCACAAGCAAAGGAAAAAGGTGAAAGGAGGAGGAAGACGCGAGAAGGAATTATATAACGAGCAAAGTGATGAAAGTGAACTGTGTGTGCAAGTGATAAGGGGTGTATTCATTCCGCCGATTCTGTTGCAAAACGTTTCTTAAATGGAACGAAACGGGGAGGGACCTACCTGAATTTGTCCAATAGAAACTCTAGTTTTTTGGACACCCCAGATCAGCTAGATGCAGGCCAGAGTGTGCAAGGCGGTATTGAATGTGTCACTGTCATCTTGATTACTTAAATTTGACTCTCGACCTGTGCACCTACATTATAAACTTTCATTTTGTAGGCTAGGTTGTAGCAACCCCATCGTATAGTATAGTTCCTTATGCAAAATTGTATTTAAAAGGTCATAATTATTCATTCATATTGTAGCATTTTGCATCATAAAGTCCCATCATATATTGAATTACAGTATATGTAACAGTCACTCTGTGCCTCAACATAAATGTGGAAATTGAACTGCATGCCTTTACGTCGAACATATGATGTGCTGAAGTCACTTCATGACAATTTGTTAAAGTTACTCCCGATTGTCGCCATGAGGATATCAATAGTCACAATCAAAGTGTCTTCCCTCTTCTTCCTCAAACCCGCACAGACAACCACACTCCTATAGAGGTAAAAGGCCTCTGACAGACCTAAGCAAGACAAACGGTTTGCTAAAGTTAACATACAATGTCCGATTTTCCGCCCATCCAAGTGGTTGCCACTCCAGGGAACTAAGGAGACGGAAACATAAAAGAAGCAAGTGACCTGCTTTGATGAATGCTGCACGAGAATGCACAAGGCACACCAACTGGGTTGTGCGCACGCACGCACACACCATGCACACAGGCAGGCACGCACACACGTTCTTACACACACACACAACCAAGCAAAAACACACACACGCACAGCAACCTCAGCCCCCCTGCCTGACTCCAAGGTCTGTTCCTACACCTGTTCAGGCCTTCACCAGGGAACATGTTAATTCACAGACATTAAAAAGCCAATTGTTTGCAGAAGCGATAATCTATTAGGCCTCAGGCACTATGTGTCCACTCATTATGTTTAGCCTGAGAATGAGGCATTCTGGGTCGGGAGTGCTCGGGCTTCCACTTAATCTTGGAACGTATCTACCTCTCACTCTCTCTCTCTCTGTACACGCTCAGTTTCTACAACTGATGTACAACACTTATGACAAAACAGTTGCGATCCAAAAGAAGTGTTTGTCTGCACATTATTTTACACAACCGTTGTGGAGACACTACAGAATGGTTGTGTAAACATTTTTGCGCAGACAAACTCGCTGTTGCATGCCAAAAATATATGTTGTATCACAACCATTATGTCAAACGCGTTTAACATCAGTTGTACAACCTGAGTGTGTATGGGGCCTCTCTCTACTTTCTTGCACTTGTCTAAAGTCTTTCCCTGCATGATAAGTATTTTTCTTTCTTCAAATTCCTCATCCTCTTACTGTTAAACTCTCCACTCTCACTTGCTCAATAAACAACGAGCCTGCATCTTAATTCATTGTATGTCATTCAAAAGATCTCAATTTATTCCTACCGCTGTACTCTACACAAAACAGAAACAAATGAAGAATGAGCTGTGTTTAACACCTTAATGGTCTATAAGAAGAATTAAATAAGTAGTGATATAAAGAACAGCACCCCTGCTGCCTTGCCAAAATGGATTACACTTGTATGAAGGCTGTGTGTGATTTCTAGTGCCAAGCGTCAGATAAAATTGAGATGCAGCTCTGTAGGCATAGGTGGTAAAACATACTGTTTCTACAATCTGATTGATACACAGTTCACTCCCGGGCTTGCCTGCCGATAACACAACACAACAACAAACAGGAGAGAGCAGACACAAAAGCACATGGCTCCGGCGCTGTCATAAATGCCATCCTCTTTCACACACAGAAAAGTACAGAGACGAGGGGAGAGAAATAAAACGAGGTTCTTACCATCGTCTCCTTTCCTCTTTTCACCATTGGAGCGGGGGATCCCCAGGATGTCGTTGATGGAGTAGGATCCTACCGGGTTGTTGGAGGCGCCGGTAACGGGGGGAGAGGCCGTGCTAAGGACTGGGGCAGAGGAATCACGAGTTGAAGTGTGTTGTTAGCACATTTGTTAGGACTACTACTTACTTAATACTTTGTAAAAATATGATATACTGTGTATAAATATTAAATTGAGGCCCTTCTCATATTTATGGTATGTCCAGTATTTGTCAGTACTGTGTATTTGTGTTTATACAGAGGCCCTTTCTTATACCTATGGCTGTACCCAGTATTTGTCTGTACATACTGTTTTATATTGTATATATTGAGGCCTTAACTCTTACCTATGGCCGGTATTTGTTAATACATACTGTGCATATTGCCCTTTCTCAAACCTGTATGATGTGTCCAGTTTGTCAGTACATACACAGTATTTACTGACAAATACGTATGTTGAGTACCTTTCTCATACCTATGGTTTGTCCAGTAAAATTTGTCAGTACAGGTTCCTAGCATGTATATATTAAGGCCTGCTCTCATACCCCTGGTGGGGCCAGTATTTGTCAGTGAATACTGTGTATATACAGTATATTTAGGTCCTTTCTCCTACCTATGGTGTGTCCAGGCGTGGAGAGTGGTGTTATGGAACCGTCAAGCGATGGGTGGAATGACTGCTGGACTTTGGTGCGAATAATCCTGCCAAAGTGAACAACATACACGGATCAATCAACTCTTCGCCTCAGGGCATGGAGATTTGACACTGTTCCCCCAATCCTCACAATACAGCATGCTTTAACATAGCACACATCACATCCATTTATAACCCTGCATGTCTAAAATTCCTCCATCGTTTTGGGGCCTCGTATCCCGATACTCTGGTTCTGTCACAAATAACCAATCTCAGGGCATTAGAGGGGTGTGGGAGTGAATAGGGGCTGCCCCCTGAGAGAGCGGATTCAATCTAGCAGCATTCTGGGGTTAGAAATATGATTAAGTCCCAATACCCTTAAGATGTGGTATGGAGGGAAGGTCTTCATTGCACTTCGGACTGGATGATCTTGCAAACAAAGCATGAAATCACATCAATTCACCTCAATGATCAGCTTCACTGAGTCTACCTAGCCTCCTCTTATAATCTCCCTGTCTCACTTCCTATACCATACCCTTATCATTTTCTATCTCTCTCCACATCTCTCTTTCTCTTCTCCTGCTCTCTTCCCCATGCCCTCCATCTCTCCCTTTCTCTCATTCTACCCTCTCCCTCTACCCTCAATCTCTTATCGCTGTCCCCCCTTTACTGTTTTTGTATATCTGTCTCACCCATTTCCATTTAACACTCACTCCCCCCCCCACCTCCCCCTCTGTTTGTTGCTCTCTCCTCCTCCCTCCTCATATCTTTCGTCTCTCTCTCTCTCTCTTTCCTCAGATCAGTCAGATTAGCAGTGAGACATCTCCCGATGTCTATGAGGATCAGGCTCTATTGATCTGATCTTGGGGATAGAAAAGTTGGGGGGGGGGAACGCGTGACAGAGACCAGATGCAAATGGCTAGGCTATAAAGTATATCTGACAGGAAAGCCAATAGTGTCTCGTCCAAGCCCCCTGCAACAACCTATATTTTTTCAATAACCTGAAAACGGAGGGGCCACATTTGAACAGAATTACAGATGACACCTTGTTACCACGACAGAAACTCTGAGATAATTTTAGAACAGTGAGCAGTACATTTGTGCTTTATAGTAATTCAGCCAGAGAGTGTAGTGTATCACACTGGGTAAGCAGTAAGACTCACTGATTCAAAGGCTGGAAATCTAATGTGACACAATCACTTGAACATTACAATCACTATACAAAAACAAAAGAGAGTTGCCTAAAAACCATGGGAGAAAAGCAAGTCTTCCTCCATTGGACCTGTATTGGTAACGGACGTCAAACAAGGTGATGTAACTGTAGCTAGCTAATCTACAGCATTTCTGATGCTTTTTACCCATATGCAGTGCATTCGCGAAAGTATTCTGACCACTTTACTTTTTCCACATTTTGTTAAGATACAGCCTTATTCTAACATTGTTTAAATTGTTTTTTCCCCTCATCAATCTACACATAATACCCCCAAAATGACAAAGCAAAAACAGGTTTTAGATATTTTTTTATACATTCGCAAAAATATCACTGTAACGATGTGCGCTGAGAGTCGGGAAGCAATTCCAGGGAGTGAGTGTTTTAATGAAATAATCGAAACATAATTCAAAACAAAAAACACTAACAGCACACAGACCAGAAACAGAAACAATGACGCCTGGAGATTGGAACCAAAGGGACAGACATATATAGGGAAGGTAATCAAGGAAGTGATGGAGTCCAGGTCAGTCAGACGATGCGCAGGTGTGTGTAATGATGGTGAACGGTGTGCGCCATAATGAGCAGCCTGGTGACCTAGAGGCCGGAGAGGGAGCACAGGTGACAATCACATGCACATAAATATTCAGACCTTTTACTCAATACTTTGATGAAGCTGGCAGTGATTACAGCCTTGAGTGTTCTTGGGTGTGACACTACAAGCTTGGCACACTTGTATTTGGAGAGTTTCTCCCATTCTTCTCTGCGGATCTTCTCAAGCGCCCTCAGGTTGGATGGGGAGTGTTGCTGCACAACTACAGTATTTTCAGGTCTCTCCAGAGATGTTTGATCGGGTTCATGTGCGGGCTCTGGCTGGGCATCTCAAGGACATTCCAAGACTTGTCCTGAAGCCACTGATGCGTTGTCTTGGCTGTGTGATTAGGGTCATTGTCCTGTTGGAAGGGGAACCTTCGCCCCAGTCTGATGTCCTGAGCACTCTGGAGCAGGTTTTCATCAAGGATCTCTCTGTACTTTGCGCCGTTCATCTAGCCCTCAATCCTGACTAGTCTCCCAGTCCCTGCCGCTGAAAACATCCCCACAGCATGATGCAGCCACCACCATGCTTCACCATAGGGACGGTGCCAGGTTTCCTCCAGACAAGACGCTTGGCATTCAGGCCAAAGCGTTCAATATTGGTTTCATCAGAGCAGAGAATCTTGTTTTCCATGATGTGAGAGTCCCTTAGGTGCCCTTTGGCAAACTCCAAGTGGGCTGTCATGTGCCTTTTATTGAGGAGTGGCTTCCGTCTGGCCACTCTACCATAAAGGCCTGATTGGTGGAGTGCTGCAGAGATGGTTGTCCTTTTGGAAGGTTCTCCCATCTCCACAGAGGAACTCTGGAGCTCTGTCAGAGTGACAATCGGGTTCATGGTCACCTCCCCTGAACAAGGACCTTCTCCCCATGATTGCTCAGTTTGGCTGGGCGGCCAGCTCTAGAAACAGTCTTGGTGGTTCCAGACTTCTTCCATTTAAGAATGATGGAGGCGACTGTGTTCTTGGGGACCTTCAATGCTGCAGAAATGTTTTGGTACCCTTCCCTAGAGCTGTGCCTCGACACAATCCAGTCTCGGTGCTCTATTGGCAATTCTTTCGACCTCTTGGTTTGGTTTTAGCTCTGACATGCATTGTCAAGTGTGGGACCTTATATAGACAGGTGTGTGCCTTTCCAAATCATGCTCAATAAATTGAATTTACCACACGTGGACTCCAATCAAGTTGTAGAAACATCTCAAGGATGATCAGTGGAAACAGGATGCACCTGAACTCAATTTCGAGTGTCAAAGCAAGATAAATAAGGTATCTGTTTTTTTATTTTTAATACATTTGCAAAAATGGTTTAATCTGTTTTCGCTTTGTCATTATGGGGTACTGTGTGTAGATTGATGAAAAAAAATGATTTAATCAATTTTAGAATAAGGCTGTAACATAACAAAATCTGGAAAAAGGGAAGGGGTCTGAATACTTTCCTAATGCACTCTATCTCGGGCTCCCGAGTGGCGCAGCGGTCTAAGGCACTGCATCTCAGTACAGTCCTTGGTTCAAATCCAGGCTGCATTACATCTGGCAGTGATTGGGAGTCCCATAGGGCAGCACACAATCGGCCCAGCATTGTCTGGGTTTGGCCGGGGTAGGCCGTCATTGTAAGTAAGAATGTGTTCCTTAACTGACTTGCCTAGTTAAATTTAAAAAAAACTGACCTTATGGCTCGAGAGAGCCTAATAGATTAAATGTATTTCCAATCTATGTTCTTGAAATTGAATTTGGGCGGGGAAATGAATTAGGTGTGTTGGCATTGTTTTCCAGAAGAAAATAAATCCTAAATAAATATTAAAATGGGGATGAATATGATTGAAAGCAGCTTATGCTGCAGGACCTTGGGTTCACGTGTTATGTTCATTAAACATGTGGTTGTTGGTGGCAACTCTTTTCTGCAGCTACAACACAAAGTGAAACCCAGTCTCTGCTTTAAACACATGAATTATTAAAGATTACACAAAGACATTCTCTTTTATCAGCGGAGCAGAGGTCAACTCTTTAACCACATGCCATGATGTTCTCTCTCCTTCTCCCTCCCTCACATTCGCTCTCCTTTGCACCATTCTACCATTTCTTTCTACCACATCTTTTTAAACCAAAAGCAGGCGTACTGTTGTGACTACACTGAATGTGTTAAAAGAAGAGTTTGGAGTGTGACTGTTTGAGGTTGTGGACAGGGGTCTTTTATACTGATAACAAGTTCAAACAGGTGCCATTAATACAGGTAACGGGTGGAGGACAGAGGAACCTCTTAAAGAAGAAGTTACAGGTCTGTGAGAGACAGAAATCTTGCTTGTTTGTAGGTGACCAAATACTTATTTTCCACCATAATTTGCAATTAAATTCATTAAAAATCCTACAATGTGATTTTCAGGAAAAAAATTTCTCATTTTGTCTGTCATAGTTGAAGTGTACCTATGATAAAAATTACAGGCCTCTCATCTTTTTAAGTGGGAGAACTTGCACAATTGGTGGCTGACTAAATACTTTTTTGCCCCACTGTATATATATTTTGAGGGTACTTTGCTTTTAAGCACACTTCAATGTATAACAGGTACATCTTCAGATGTCTGCATCAGGGCTTAGGTCCAAAGCTCACCAATATGTCCTTTATGAATGATTTCCATTTCTAAGGGTGGATTGCATCTTTAACCTCTACTTATAGTTTTGGGCTACATCAATTCACTTATATAGCCCATATTACAGCAGGTAAAATAATCCAGAGGATTTGTGGTGTATGCAAGTGTAACGGATGTGAAATGGCTAGCTAGTTAGCGGTGGTCCGCGGCCCTTGCAGAGCAAGGGGAACCACTACTTCAGGGTCTCAAAGCGAGTGACGTAACCGATTGAAACGCTATTAGCGCGGACCACCGCTAACTAGCTATCCATTTCACATCCGTTACACATTGTCTAGAGGATGTGTGCTATGTCCAAGAGCACACATCTTTTGTCTGTGCTCTCTTGAAAACTAAAATAAGAAACACCCCTCCTCAACCGTCCTCTAGCAATTCAGACACCCTTCTTTGCTTTATATAATACACATATCAAAAGATGTGTAGACTATAGACAAACTTAGTCCAACAATAAATGATTAAGTTGGACGGATGTCTTTTCATGTGGATACACATTTAGAATTCAATCTGTTCAAATCTAAAGAATGTATGATTATAAAATGTGTTTTTCCCCCCTTCGGCTCATTAAAATGTAATGCTAATTGCATAGGCGGAAATCCCAGGGGGGACGGGGGGGACACGACCCCCCATCCTGGGGAAAATATGATTTGTCCCCCCCAATATATCACTGTAAACATAACTATTTAATTTCAATAATATTAATAATACGCAATGAAAGCACTTGTACTGATTATAGACACTTAATAGCGCGTTTTTAAATTTCACAAGATTGCGACCCCCCCGCCCTTTGCCTCACAATGGTTTGATCCACTGCCAGTTCTTTAGCTGGCAAGGTAATAGAGGGCTCGTATCTACTGTCCGAAAGGCACTCAATGTACGTAACTGACGTGAGGTAATCCAGTCAATCGCGCCTTAGCAATGTATATATTTTTTTCATGTTGCAGGGTTCACACACTAGCTGAATTTGCAGAGCTAGCGTGCAAACTAAAGCAAACATTAACTATCAAGCTAGCTAGTACCTATTCCATTTATGTGGCGTCGTCAAAGATGGAATATTTGCTATCGTCAGTTTATTCCAAGATTAGCATGCAGCTGTAGTGCTTCAAAGTCCGTGTGATAAGGTTAGCGATAAACTGAAGTCCAAACTGAACAAAACTACACTCTCTTATACCATTGTCTTAAATATATTTAATGGTCTCGTTGCAAAAGCTAAATTGTCGCTAGTGAATTTTTTATTTTTTTCACCTTTAACCAGGTAGCAAAGATTATAGCAAACACCACAGAAATGGAATTGGTGCTCGCTAGCTTTGCAAATTCAGCTATTGTTGGAAGCCTGCCAATATGAAACAAACTATGTTAAAATTTCAAAACGTTGCAGCATGTGTTGTGTAAATGTGTGTGTGCAGCTAGACCGGTCAGCCAGCCAGCCAGGTAGAAAAATGTCAGAAAAAAGTAAAAAGACGGACATCAGAGTATTTTTCAGTACACCAAAACGCAAAGTAAGAACTCTAGTAGCCTAATATCTCAAAGACCAGTTGATAAAATGTTCATAAGAAAGAAGTGAAATGCTAATGGAAATATTTCACAATGATGTCATTAGGCAGAGCAGGCAACAGATGGCACACAGACAGCAGAGCTGGGGACAGATATGCAGGGACAGACTGGCAGAGACAGGGAGTCTCAGGTAAGTTTGTTGAGTCTTTGTTTGGCAACATTATGAAAGGTTCTCAATTTTTTTGATTTGTAAAATAGGGACATAATTGGAAAATGCCATGAATACCCCCACTCTCAATTTAAACTGGTGACTGAACCAAGATTTGTTTAAGGCAATGGTATTGCTGTTGTGATTAATTGTGTAGTTTTGGGTACCGGTAGTTAGGAGTACAGCAAACACCTTATTTCTTTTCTAGGAGACAGACTGTGAGGGTGGTGAAAGGGAAAGAGCCAAGGAGAGAGACTTGAGGACAGTGTCACAGCCACGGCAGGACCAGGTGTCACCCTTGTTGCCAGCAGCACCAGTATAGAGGACAGTGGCACAGCATCGTCCAGTTACCTCAGTGATGACACAAAACCATATCAGCCACACCCACAATTTATAGAACCGCAAACTCTTGCAAACGTTTCAAGAGAGAGGAACACTGCACTGATAAGGAACATTGCTATAACTATTATTATTAGTAGTATTATAATGATTTAAACAAGTTGGGACAACCCTTCAGTTAACTACTGTACCTAACAATTATCCAGTAGTAGTGATTATGGTCCCTCAATATACATTTAACATATTACAACATAGTCTATGTGTTACAGCACTACTTTTGGTGTCCCCCTCAGGAATTGCTCCTGAGAAAATTTCATGTAATTGTCCCCTCCAAGGTTGATATCAGATTTTCGCCCCTGGCTAATGGCCAGGTCTATAAATAGTGCCTCCTAACCAAAGTTCATTATTTGCGCTTGCAGGTATGGGGCTTTTTCACCTTGCGCACTTCCATTTGGGGTTTTCACCGTCTGCCGTCTAGATTGTCCTGTATAATGTGAAATGTGAGGGTGTTGAACGACTGTTTAAAGCTCTCTTCCTACAGCTATTCAGTTTAATGCACTAAGTAGGCCTAAAGGCTAACTTGCTAAAATTCTGTTTTAAAAAAAAGAATTATTTGACCTTTATTTAACTAGACAAGTCAGTTAAGAACAAATTCTTATTTACAATGACGGCCTACCAAAAGGGCTTCTGTGGGGATGGGGGCTGGGATTTTTTTTAATTAAAAAATAAATAACATAAATAGAGGACAAAACACATCACAACAAGAGAAACAACAGAACACTACATAAAGGGAGACCTAAGACAACAACATAGCAAGGCAGCAACACATGACAACACAGCATGGTAGCAACACAACATGACAACATGGTAGCAACACATGGTAGCAGCATAAAACATGGTACAAACATTATTGGGCACAGACAACAGCACAAAGGGCAAGAAGGTAGAGACAACAATACATCACACAAAGAAATCACAACTGTCAGTAAGAGTGTCCATGATTGAGTCTTTGAAAGAAGAGATTGCGATAAAACTGTCCATTTTCAGTGTTTGTTGCAGCTCATTCCAGTCGCTAGCTGCAGCGAACTGAAAAGACGAGCGACCCAGGGATGTGTGTGCTTTGGGGACCTTCAACAGAATGTGACTGGCAGAATGGGTGTTTTATGTGGAGGATGAGGGCTGCAGTAGATATCTCAAATAGGGGGGAGTGAGGCCTAAGAGGGTTTTACAAATAAGCATCAGCCAGTGGGTCTTGCGACAGATATAGAGAGATGACCAGTTTACAGAGGAGTGTAGAGTGCAGTGATGTGTCCAATAAGGAGCATTGGTGGCAGATCTGATGGCCGAATGATAAAGAACATCTAGCTGTTCGAGAGCACCCTTACCTGCTGATCTATAAATTATGTCTCCGTAATCTAGCATGGGTAGGATGGTCATCTGAATCAGGGTTAGTTTGGCAGTTGGGGTAAAAGAGGAGCGATTACGATAGAGGAAACCAAGTCTAGATTTAACTTTAGCCTGCAGCTTTGATATGTGCTCAGTTGAACATTGTGCGATGGATTTCAAAATGTAGACTATGGATTGCTTGTTGGTAAATTGTAAATAATAACAACAATAATAGCCTAAAAATAAGCCCAACGACATGCCTAATAATAATAATAGTCATCATTATAATCATAATAATAAACAATGGTAATATTATAGTGATGTCAGGGGGTGCTGAGGATGTATGAACTTTCCAATTTGTAAGTCGCTCTGGATAAGAGCGTCTGCTAAATGACTTAAATGTAAATGTAAATGTAAATATCAATGTCAATGAGTATTTTTCTCTGCTCATACAGGAGTAATAAAGGCCTAGCGTACTAATTTGGGGGGAATACTTTTAAAATATTTTTTATATTAATACATTTTTCATTGTTATTAATCTGGGGGTGCTGCAGCATAGTGCCCCATCAATTTGTATAGGCGACAGATTGGTGTGGCAGCTCTCCTTAATGGTTGAACATTCTGCCAAGTTCTTTTGGTCTGTTTTGCCCTGTAGTCGCTACCAGTTTGGAAGCCTTTGTTGAGGCCACTAGAAGTGCAAGTGATATAAAACACCAACTATTAATTAATATACTTTGATGTGTAAACACTTAACTAGCAGCCAAACTCCTTGCACCAATCCCTTGTAATTACAGTAAAATACCATGAAATATAAACCCCTCCCCTCAAATACAAAATCCCTCTCATCATCCACTAATTCATTCCGATTACGGTAGCCTTTACTTTTTATTTAATTACATTTTTTACAGTATTGTCCTTACATAGTACTTGCTTTGATACCGTATTTAAATTACAGGAGGTGTACCATAAAATGTAAAACAATTTTACTTGCCATCAAGCTGCCTGTAAACTACTGTCAATTTCACAATAACCCCTTTACAGAGTAGGCCTGTAGGCTATATCAAAATAATAATCTATTTTTTTTTTCTTCTACCAAAAATAAAAAAATGACTCTACTAATCTCCAAATAATACGAACAACATGTATAGGCCTATCAGTCTATACTAGGTTTTATTCGCAACGTCCCTGCATGCTATAACCTCTCTAGTTCACATGTGTTTACTATGGCTCCCACACCGCTCCTATTTGAAACAGAGATCGGTTGGCTATATAAAGCAGCTGCCGGCTCTGTCGCAGTGTGGTCCGCGTATTGAACGATTTGGTTGGGTATTTCCCGTTGCAGCTGGAGCTTTTCCCCGTTGTTGAAGGGTTTTTATCGAGATCTGATATTCGTGGCATAAATCGCCAATCGAATGCTGACTGTGGAGGGTTGCGGTACTGAATTTCCACTTTAAAGACCACCTTTGAGATGGACGAAATGTGTGTGCATATGTGCCCTTTCACCCAAATCTGGTAATGTACTGCGTGCAGCAGATATGGAAAAACCTCTTTATTTTCACACAAGTTCTAGATCCAATAGGCAGCATGTGTCTAAACCCATATAAGTCTGATATAAATTCATCTTCGCACACAAGTAGGCTTCCGTGCTTCTATTGGGCAATATTACACATAGGCCTATTATTTTTGTTATCTGTTTGGTCTACAACGAATTGATTCACTGGTCAGAGTAGGTAGGTTTACGAAAATTCTCCCCTCGATATAGAGAATATAGTGAAGTTATCGCCTACCTGTTGATGGATGACACACTGGGAACGGTGTCGTTGTCACAGACGGCCTCGGACAGAAGTCGGTCTCGAATCTCCCAAGCGAACAAGGTGGGGTTCTGACGCTTGTAATCTGCGATTTTATCAACTACTTTAGGAGTCGCCACCTTTGGTTTGGAGCCCCCGATAACTCCGGGTTTAATACTGCCGGTTTCATAGTACCTGTAGGGTCAAAATATGAATTGGCTTGAATGATATGGGAAAAATACTATAGCTGAGTATTGCTGAAGGAATTTATCTGAAATATCTTAGTTGTAGTTTCATGTATCGGCCAAAATGTTCCTTTTTTAAAGCCGATATTAAAGCAATAACTGTGCTTAATATACCTGAGTTAAAGGATAGTCTGAGTAGACTAAACATTAGTTGAAGAGAGCATCTGAGATTGAAATTGAGCATACTAAAATATAAAGATAACCGAATTACTGTAGAAAGTTATATTATGGAAGGCGAATAAACAATTCCAAAATCAAACAATGTTCTCATGCTTTCATCATCCACTTTGTTAAATATTTAGCCAATAAACGAATGTATGGTTAGGGTTTAGGTTTAGAGTACGGGGTTAGGTTTAGGGTAAGGGTTGGGGTTAGGGTTGGGGTTCAATTTAAACATAACATCACTTAAATCCAGAAATGTAGTTTGAATATAATTTCAAAATATTTTCTCTAAATGTTGGTTTTCAAAATGAAAACATGAGCTTGAATCCAGAAAATGAGCCCAAACGCTTTTCAGATCTAGGCCAATAATACTGATAGTATAAACTATTGCCTTGTCTGAGGCCCATTTTATAAATTAAGGAATTCATCAAAACCATTGGGGGTGATGGATTCCTAATCGTCGACACAGATTCAAGCAAATTCAAGAGAAATGCCGATAACTCTGGCTAAAATAAGTACTGTGCAAACATATGTCAAGATATTTCTGTTTGACACCAATTTAATTGTGCAATTATGTTTCCCTTACCTGCCGAGTATTTTGCTGACGCAGCCGTGACTGACCCGTAGTTGGCGGGAGATGTCACATGGCCTGACACTTTGGTGCGCCAGCTCGACAATTCTCTGCCTCACTACATCAGGCAGAGGTCTGCCATTCACAAACACCCCGCCTAGCTGGTTCACACCCCCATGCCCTATATGGGATACAACAACACACCGAGGGAAACACAACATTACATACAAACAGAAGACATGATGCATCGTGAAACACGACATCCCTTAGAACAACATGACAGCACATCGAGCAATTACAGTAAGAGCTCTTTCTATGTCAGTTTTAAAATACACATTCATAAAGTAGCTTTCACACACACACACAATACATTTGTTTGTACTTTTTTGTTGCCTAATGGATGATTAGCCTAATAAATAGTGGTAGTAGCATATTGCAGATTAGGAGCAGGGACTGTAATACACTAAGACTTTTCTGTAATTTCAACAGTAAAACACTGTAGAATGCACAGTAAAATACCGTGTGTTTTAACAGAAATAATAAAGTAGGTTTGCACTGCATTGTCTGTAAAATTATGAAAAATCCTGTTATTAACTGTAATTGTAATCCTCCTGTAAAAATTACTCTAAAATACTATTTTGTTTTTTTTGTTTTTACAGTAATAGCTTATGCTATCAGTTTCCAGCACCATTGCCATCTTGTCGGGTAAGATGCATGAAGCTCAGATTATTTTAGTATATTAAAAAAAAAACTTCAATACTGCAGCCTCTGGGTGCCATAGTGAATAAACAGAGAGCAGATTCGTGACCATTATGTTTGCACCATTATTTTGATCTGCACTGTTGGATCTGCACTGTACCCTGTAAATTCCAATGACATGTTTGTTTAACATGCATTACTTTCAAGAAAAACTGTATTTCAAATGGCACTGCAATTCCACTACACAGAATACCACACCCTACTGTGTTTTTGGAGCGCCAAGAAACTTTTGACCACTAGTGGGTGCATGGTATTGTTGTTTCTGTCTTATTATTAACATATTACGAGGCTGGCATTTCTTGTAAGAGGCTATTTAACTGATATGTGGTAGTTGTGCCCAAATATTTAATTGTGTATAGGGAATTGATTGGAGTGACAGTAAGACTCAAACCTTTGGTTGAGTATTTACAATGTCCTTGGTCTGTTTTGCTCTGTAGCCACTGCACGTTTTACAGCCTTTGATATGACCTCTAGAAGTGCAAATCATGAATACATTTTTGGTATACATATAGAATCCCTGAGCTGACAAGGTCAAAATCTGTCATTCTGCCCCTGAACTAGGCAGTTAACCCACTGTTCCCCGGTAGGCCATCATTGTAAATAAGAATTTGTTCTTAACTGACTTGCCAAGTTAGATAAAGGTTAAATAATAAATGTTTTAAAATATACTGTAATATGAAAACACATTACCTAGCAGCCAATGCGCTTGCACCAATCCCATGCAATTACCATAAAATACAAACTATGCCTACCCTAAATTAATTTCATCCATTCATGCATTCATTCATTACAATTACTGTAAAAAATATGACAAAACCAACAAATTAAATGACATGTTCAAATGCCTCTAAGCATAATGAAGCCCACACTGTACAAATTGTCCCTGTAAATTTACAGCATTATACTGGCAGCAGAGAAAACTGCTGTAGTCATTACAGCAGGATTATATGATTACAGGAGTTTGCTCTGGTCCCAGTATAATGCTGTAAATTTACAAGGACAAGTTGTACAGTGTAGGCTTCATTATGCTTAGATGCATTTAAACATGTTGTCCTTTAATTTGTTGGTTTTAATATAATCTAATGTTCCATGACACAAAGCTATGCTATTTTGTTTGTAGTGAATTGGATAGCCCAAAACTTTATACAATTATGCCTCAACACCGACTACCTTCACTGTGTATTGCAATATTTCCACTTAGTAACCGTTCCATTGCAGCCTAAAACATGTTGCAGATATTATGTTTCAAGCTGTTTAAATTGAATTGCAAAATTATTGTAATTAATTAAAAAGAGCTTTGATAACCGGGATAGCTGGTCCAATAATGATTCATTTATAATTTAGGCTACATTTGGCAGTGGTCTCTCGTTGCCTTTACTCTAATCGTAGGCTAATACAATGTAAGGAAAAAACTCCTTTTCACAACAACGGTGTGCTTTAAAAATACATCTAAAGGCATATCCTATATTTCTGACGGTTATTTCGCGTCAATGAAATGATAAAAATAGACAATGTTAGACTCAAATCCCCCCAAAATGAAAGGGTCTTCTTTGGTCTCTGCATTTGAAGAGTTTCATTCCAAAACGCTATAAATCAATTTTCAGAAATGTTGGTAAATTAGCTTTTATTGTTTTAAAGAAATTATGAAAGATATTGGTGTGTTTTTCACTATGTAATCATGCCATCTTAATGTTATATTTTTCAGAAAGACAAAATCATGTTTTTTTTTGTTGAAAATGCTATATATCCGCCTCATTCGCTGAGAAATATGTAGAACTGCTCGTACTTTTACACAATCAAATGTAACGAATAACGACGTTTTTAATAAGGAAATGTACAAATGGTACATTTTGTGACATCAATATAAAAAATATATTTAAACAAAATCATTCAATACAGTAAAATGTGATCTGTATGTAAAACATGTACATTTGGCATTTTAGTCATTTAGCAGATGCTGTTATCCAGAGCGACTTACAGTAAATGCATTCATTTTAAGATAGCTTTGTGTCATGGAACACTAGCTATGCTATTTTGTTCTTGCCTATGCCGCCGCTCATCCATATACTTATATGTACATAATCCTATTCATTCCTTTCCACTTGTGTGTATGAGGTAGTTGTTGTGAAATTGTTAGATTACTTGTTAGTTATTACTGCACGGTCGGAACTAGAAGCGCAAGCATTTCGCTACGCTCGCAATAACATCTGCTAACCATGTGTATGTGACCAATAACATTTGATTTGAGACAACCACATATCACAGTCAAAAATACAGGATACTCCATTCCAGATAAACAATGGATATATAGCGTTTCGCAACAACAACAAATAACATTTTTATACACATCTCAAATCTATGAATAAAAAATATGTGAACAGTAGTATTTTACACAGACATGAAGTTACCAATAAGCAATAATTTCTGATGAAAAAATCACAAATGGTTAAACGTTGTGGATATAGCGTTTTGGAAGTAAACTCTTAATTTATTTCACAGGTGCCATTTATTTCAAAGGCAATAAAAAATGATTTGTATTCAAATGTATGCTATGGAAGGTGCATTGATGCCTTCATTCCCCACCTATTCAGGAGCGCTCATTTCAACTGACCTCTAGATTTTAGTCAGTAAACGGTATCCTATTCAGAATACTATGCCGATACGACTAAAATACAAATATGTACAATCTGAAATTACAGCTTTTACTGGGATCAAGTCTGCAGGGAAACGTAATGAGGGCTACATTGGATATTCTAACAATGTTTATGGAAAGGTTCTCAATATGATGTTATTCGTTTATAGCCTGGGTTGTTTTGAACGCACATCTTCAATTACGAGAAATATATACAGTATTTCCTGTGCCCATAGCGAAGCGAAAACGTATAGGCTACAAATAGACTAATAATAGGCAATGTTTTTATTAGCAAATTCTTCTGAGAATGAAATTTTAACGGATTCGTTTAAATGCAGTAATGAATGCGTAATCTAACGAGATTATCATGGTGAAACGAATTCTCTACTCACGGTGCATCGCCAGGAAGGGGTCTGTTTTGCAGTGAATATCCATGGGATAGCAAAGAAAAGAAAGGCAGTCTATTGAATTCGCCGTTTTTGCCTTAGTGATATAGCTCTTTTATGCGTAAGAAGAGAGATTGCGTGACAAACAGTCTGCTTCCGTGGCCAGTAGCTCGCAAAATAACTTCTTCATAACAGAAACCCCGCGCAAAATTGTCTCTCCTGTATAACCCAGTCCGTTCAGTGGATACCAATGTGTCAGGTGAAGAGCATGACCAACGTTTTCACAGAGAACACAAAACGCAGCTACGTTCGTCAAACCGGGGTCACTCTTAGACGGTAAAACCACATTATAAGGAAAATAAGGGCCTACACAGTCAACCGAGTCTCCCACGGCCCAGTCACGAAACTGCGGTGGAAAATCCCTCTCCCTGTCAGCGGCAGGTACTGGTGAGTCTCGGGGTTTAATAATCAGATAGGGCGTTCGGGGATTACAGCAGGGGCAGTAAGGACACGCCGAGAGTGGGCTCTCTCTCTGTCCCCCTCTCTTCGAGGATGGACTGTTCCTCAACGAAGGTTTGGGCTGAGAATGAAGCCCATCTCCTTGTGTGTCTGTTTCTAAAAATCTGCAGTCCTACCAATCCTCCCTCTTTCCAGTTCCCTGCCCCCTCTCTCACTCCATCCCACAGATCGTCTCGCATATGGATGACTTGTCAGACTAAGGCAATAGATTACAACACTTTGATTCGCCAACGCAAAAAAACTGGAGACCAAATGAGAAGATACCTGCACACAACAGTTCGGAATGGGAGAGAGACGAACAGGGGAGCTATGACAGTATGAAGTGAGGAAACCGATGACATTTACAGACAGGAAGAAAAGAAGTGAAACAGTGGCAGACACCTCTTATTGTTAACCATCTTACCAAGTGTTTGTTCTTTACATTTGAAAGACACTTACTCTCCAGACTGTCAGAGCTATAAATGGGGATTTAGTAATAGTTTTAATCTCTAAAAAATGTATAATACATTTGAATGTGGTAATAACGTTTCACTTGTGAATTCGATACTGGTAATTCACATAACAGTATCATGACGTGCAACCATCAGATTTGTTGTTATTTATAGTAAGCTTATTGAAAAGGGGGTCTTATGCATTTTGGTCATGTTAACAAACCCTGTAGGGCCTAATATTCAAATCACCCCCTTTTCTTGCATGCATTGGGGCTGTGAAATCTTTTTTTTTTTTTTTTTCAATCTGATCTGCTTTAGCCAACATATTGGTTGTTTTGATGTGTCAGAAGTGGAAGGAAATGTGTTAGAGCTGTCAAATCTACAAGTGGCTCCAGGCATTATACCTTAACTTCACTAGGGTAGGGGGCAGCATTCGGAATTTTGGATGAAAAGCATGCCCAAATTAACCTGCCTGCTACTCAGCCATAAAAGCTATAATATGCATATAATTAGTATATTTATATAGAAAACACTCTGAAGTTTCTAAAACTGTTTGAATGATGTCTGTGAGTATAACAGAACTCATATGACAGGCAAACACCTGAGAGTTGTCTTTGCTGTCCTTGTATCTAAGACAATTGTGTAGTTTAGACTAATTATCTAGCCAGTTACCGAGGTTACCTAGCCAGCTATCGAGGTTACCTAGCCAGCTACACTTTCAAACAAAGTCAACAACGCAGCCACTGCTAGCTAGCCTACTTCAGCAGTACTGTATCATTTTAATCATTTTAGTCAATAAGATTTTTGCAACGTAAGCTTAACTTTCTGAACATTCGAGACGTGTAGTCCACTTGTCATTCCAATCTCCTTTGCATTAGCGTAGCCTCTTCTGTAGCCTGTCAACTATGTGTCTGTCTATCCCTGTTCTCTCCTCTCTGCACAGACCATACAAACGCTTCACACCGCGTGGCCGCGGCCACCCTAACCTGGTGGTCCCAGCGCGCACGACCCACGTGGAGTTCCAGGTCTCCGGTAGCCTCTGGAACTGCCGATCTGCGGCCAACAAGGCAGAGTTCATCTCAGCCTATGCTTCCCTCCAGTCCCTCGACTTCTTGGCACTGACGGAAACATGGATCACCACAGATAACACTGCTACTCCTACTGCTCTCTCTTCGTCTGCCCACGTGTTCTCGTACACCCCGAGAGCTTCTGGTCAGCGGGGTGGTGGCACCGGGATCCTCATCTCTCCCAAGTGGTCATTCTCTCTTTCTCCCCTTACCCATCTGTCTATCGCCTCCTTTGAATTCCATGCTGTCACAGTTACCAGCCCTTTCAAGCTTAACATCCTTATCATTTATCACCCTCCAGGTTCCCTCGGAGAGTTCATCAATGAGCTTGATGCCTTGATAAGCTCCTTTCCTGAGGACGGCTCACCTCTCACAGTTCTGGGTGACTTTAACTTCTTGCGACTACAGGGGGTGCTGTTTTCTCATTAGCATAATTGCATTACAGATTAAACGGCTTCCTACTAAATTCTTTATCATACAATATGCATAGTATTACTATTATTGGATAGAAAACAGTCTCTAGTTTCTATAGGCGTTGGAATTTTGTCTCTGAGTGGAACAGAACTCATTCTACAGCAATTTCCCTGACATGGAGTCAGATTTCACACATTTTGGCCCCTGATCTGGAGTCAGTTTAAAGGACACTGTGAACGCTATCAGGATACGGACACTGCTTACGTCTTCCCCTGGATGCCTTTACGTGATGACGCTTTGAATGGTATCGATTGCGCAATCACAGCCACTATAAATGAAAAAAACCTGTAGGTAGGAACTCTTTTCCAGATGCGTCGGGCGCGCGGTGGACACCGACCTGCTCTTTTTCCAAGCATTAGTGTAGCCAGTAATATTTCTCAGGTCATGTTTTTACTCGTTATAGGAGTTAAAAACATCATAAGGTAGTTAATTTAAACCGTTTTATAGCAATTTATATCCGTTTAGTGCGCATTTTGGGACATTTATTTCTGAGACACTTTGAAGCGCCGGGCAGGTTTCCAGTTCATGCCGAACGCAGTTGGCATTTCCACATGGCAAGAGGACAGCTTTCGACCAAAAGACGATTAGACCCAAGAAAGGATTCTTTGCCCAAGATTCTGATGGAAGAACAGCTCAAAGTAGGAACAATTTATTATGATAAATCGTGTTTCTGTCGAGAAATGTTAATCGCTTATGACGCCATCTTTTTAGACGTAGCTTCGCTTGGCGCAAACTGTATTGAAAAGTAAGGATAATTAAAAAAATGTAAATCAGCGATTGTATTAAGAATTAAATTGTCTATCAATCGCTGTCCACCCTATATTTTTTAGTCACGTTTATGAGTATTTATGTATACGACTAGATCACTGTCTAATATGGCGCACGACATTGTCTGACCAGCTGGGCAACTTTTGTCATTGTCTAACCATGATTTTGGTGGCTAAATATGCACATTTTCGAACAAACTGTATATGTATGTTGTAATGTGATGTTACAGGAGTGTCATCTGAAGAATTCTGAGAAGGTTAGTGAAAAAATTAATATATTTTGGCGATGTTTACGTTATCGCTCTCTTTGGCTAGAATCAATGCTCTGGTAACGTTTGCATATGTGGTATGCTAATATAACGATTTATTGTGTTTTCGCTGTAAGACACTTAGAAAATCTGAAATATTGTCTGTATTCACAGGATCTGTGTCTTTCGATTAGTGTATGCTGTGTATTTTTACGAAATGTTTGATGATTAGTAATTAGGTAAACACGTTGCTCTATGTATTTATTCTAGTCCATTTGTGACGGTGGGTGCAATTGTAAACTATGATATCTACCTGAAATATGCACATTTTTCTAACAAAACCTATCCTATACCATAAATATGTTATCAGACTGTCATCTGATGAGTTTTTTTCTTGGTTAGTGGCTATCAATATCTTAGTTTAGCCGAATTGGTGATAGCACCTGATGGAGTAAGAAACTGATGGAGTTAGAAAAGTGGTGTCTTTTGCTAACGTGGTTAGCTAATAGATGTACATATTTTGTCTTCCCTGTAAAACATTTAAAAAATCTGAAATGGTGGCTTTATTCACAAGATCTGTATCTTTCATTGGGTGTCTTGGAATTGTGATTTAATGATATTTAGATGCTACTATTTAATTGTGACGCTATGCTAGGCTATGCTACTCAGTGTGGGGGGGGGGGGGGTGCTCCCGGACCCGGGGTAGATACTCGTGAAAGGTTAACCTCCCCACGTCTACCTTTGACTCATTCCTCTCTGCCTCCTTCTTTCCACTCCTCTCCTCTTTTGACCTCACCCTCTCACCTTCCCCCCCTACTCACAAGGCAGGCAATACGCTTGACCTCATCTTTACTAGATGCTGTTCTTCCACTAACCTCATTGCAACTCCCCTCCAAGTCTCCGACCACTACCTTGTATCCTTTTCCCTCTCGCTCTCATCCAACACTTCCCACACTGCCCCTACTCGGATGGTATCGTGCCGTCCCAACCTTCGCTCTCTCTCCCCCGCTACTCTCTCCTCTTCCATCCTATCATCTCTTCCCTCTGCTCAAACCTTCTCCAACCTATCTCCTGATTCTGCCTCCTCAACCCTCCTCTCCTCCCTTTCTGCATCCTTTGACTCTCTATGTCCCCTATCCTCCAGGCCGGCTCGGTCCTCCCCTCCCGCTCCGTGGCTCGACGACTCATTGCGAGCTCACAGAACAGGGCTCCGGGCAGCCGAGCGGAAATTGAGGAAAACTCGCCTCCCTGCGGACCTGGCATCCTCTCACTCCCTCCTCTCTACATTTTCCTCTTCTGTCTCTGCTGCTAAAGCCACTTTCTACCACTCTAAATTCCAAGCATCTGCCTCTAACCCTAGGAAGCTCTTTGCCACCTTCTCCTCCCTCCTGAATCCCCCCCCCCTCCCCCCTCTCTGCAGATGACTTCGTCAACCATTTTGAAAAGAAGGTCGACGACATCCGATCCTCGTTTGCTAAGTCAAACGACACCGCTGGTTCTGCTCACACTGCCCTACCCTGTGCTCTGACCTCTTTCTCCCCTCTCTCTCCAGATGAAATCTTGCGTCTTGTGACGGCCGGCCGCCCAACAACCTGCCCGCTTGACCCTATCCCCTCCTCTCTTCTCCAGACCATTTCCGGAGACCTTCTCCCTTACCTCACCTCGCTCATCAACTCATCCTTGACCGCTGGCTACGTCCCTTCCGTCTTCAAGAGAGCGAGAGTTGCACCCCTTCTGAAAAAACCTACACTCGATCCCTCCGATGTCAACAACTACAGACCAGTATCCCTTCTTTCTTTTCTCTCCAAAACTCTTGAACGTGCCGTCCTTGGCCAGCTCTCCTGCTATCTCTCTCAGAATGACCTTCTTGATCCAAATCAGTCAGGCTTCAAGACTAGTCATTCAACTGAGACTGCTCTTCTCTGTATCACGGAGGCGCTCCGCACTGCTAAAGCTAACTCTCTCTCCTCTGCTCTCATCCTTCTAGACCTATCGGCTGCCTTCGATACTGTGAACCATCAGATCCTCCTCTCCACCCTCTCCGAGTTGGGCATCTCCGGCGCGGCCCACGCTTGGATTGCGTCCTACCTGACAGGTCGCTCCTACCAGGTGGCGTGGCGAGAATCTGTCTCCTCACCACGTGCTCTCACCACTGGTGTCCCCCAGGGCTCTGTTCTAGGCCCTCTCCTCTTCTCGCTATACACCAAGTCACTTGGCTCTGTCATAACCTCACATGGTCTCTCCTATCATTGCTATGCAGACGACACACAATTAATCTTCTCCTTTCCCCCTTCTGATGACCAGGTGGCGAATCGCATCTCTGCATGTCTGGCAGACATATCAGTGTGGATGACGGATCACCACCTCAAGCTGAACCTCGGCAAGACGGAGCTGCTCTTCCTCCCGGGGAAGGACTCCCCGTTCCATGATCTCGCCATAACGGTTGACAACTCCATTGTGTCCTCCTCCCAGAGCGCTAAGAACCTTGGCGTGATCCTGGACAACACCCTGTCGTTCTCAACTAACATCAAGGCGGTTGCCCGTTCCTGTAGGTTTATGCTCTACAACATCCGCAGAGTACGACCCTGCCTCACACAGGAAGCGGCGCAGGTCCTAATCCAGGCACTTGTCATCTCCCGTCTGGATTACTGCAACTCGCTGTTGGCTGGGCTCCCTGCCTGTGCCATTAAACCCCTACAACTCATCCAGAACGCCGCAGCCCGTCTGGTGTTCAACCTTCCCAAGTCCTCTCACGTCACCCTGCTCCTCCACTCTCTCCACTGGCTCCCAGTTGAAGCTCGCATCCGCTACAAGACCATGGTGCTTGCCTACGGAGCTGTGAGGGGAACGGCACCTCAGTACCTTCAGGCTCTGATCAGGCCCTACACCCAAACAAGGGCACTGCGTTCATCCACCTCTGGCCTGCTCGCCTCCCTACCACTGAGGAAGTACAGTTCCCGCTCAGCCCAGTCAAAACTGTTCGCTGCTCTGGCACCCCAATGGTGGAACAAACTCCCTCACGACGCCAGGACAGCGGAGTCAATCACCACCTTCCGGAAACACCTGAAACCCCACCTCTTTAAGGAATACCTAGGATAGGATAAAGTAATCCTTCTGACCACCCCCCTTAAAAGATTAGATGCACTATTGTAAAGTGGCTGTTCCACTGGATGTCATAAGGTGAATGCACCAATTTGTAAGTCGCTCTGGATAAGAGCGTCTGCTAAATGACTTAAATGTAACTGTAAAAAAATCCAACCAGGAAGTGGGAAATCTGAGGTTTGTAGTTTTTTTAACTCATTGCCTATCGAATATACAGTGTCAATGGGGTCATATTGCATTTCCTAAGGCTTCCACTAGATGTCAACAGTCTTTAGATCCTTGTTTGAGGCTTCTACTGTGAAGTGGGGGCAAATGAGAGGGGATTGAGTAAGGTCTCTCCCAGAGTGTCATGAGCTGACCACACGCGTTCACGTGAGAGGTAGCTTGAGTTCCATTGCAATTCTAAAGACAAAGGAATTCTCCGGTTGGAACATTATTGAAGATTTATGTTAAAAACATCCTAGAGATTGATTCTATACATCGTTTGACATGTTTCTACGGACTGTAACGGAACCTTTTGACTTTGTCTGCACCTAGTGATCGCGCCTCATGAATTTTAATTACTGGGCTAAACGTGCAAACAAAAAGGAGGTATTTGGATATAAATGATGGACTTTATCGAACAAATCAAACATTTATTGTGGAACTGGGATTTCTGGGAGTGCATTCTGATAAAGATCATCAAAGGTAAGTGAATATTTATAATGCTATTTCTGACTTCTGTTGACTACACAACATGGCGGATATCTGTATGGCTTGGTTTTGTGTCTGAGCGCTGTACTCAGATTATTGCATGGTGTGCTTTTTCCGTAAAGTTTTTTTGAAATCTGACACAGCGTTTGCATTAAGGAGAAGTGGATCTAAAATTCCATGCATAGCAGTTGTATGTTTCAGCAATGTTTATGAGTATTTCTGTAAATTGGCTCTCTGCAAAATCAAAGGATGTTTTGGAACTACTGAACATAACACGCCAATGTAAACTGAGATGTTGGGATATAAATATGAACTTTACCCAACAAAACATACATGTATTGTGTAACATGAAGTCCTATGAGTGTCATCTGATGAAGATCAAAGGTTAGTGATTCATTTTCTCTATTTCTGCTTTTTGTGACTGCTCTCTTTGGCTGGAAAATGGCTGTGTTTCTGTGACTTGGCTCTGACCTAACATAATCGTTTGGTGTGCTTTCGTCATAAAGCCTTTTTGAAATCGGACACTGTGGCTGGATTTACAACAAGTGTATCTTTAAAATGGTGTAAAATACTTGTATGTTTGAGGAATTTTGATTATGGGATTTCTGTTGTTTTGAATTTGGTGCCCTGCAGTTTCACTGGCTGTTGACATACCCTTGTGAGGTTTTAAGCAACATTGCCATTGGTCGCATTAAGAAAAATCCCATGTAGCCTTTTTTATACATTTGAACACTGGAATTTACACCTTGATTGGGATGACAGAGATCCTCATTATTAGTTTGAGTGTAACTAACTTAATTAACATATGGAATTGTTTTAAGATGTTCATACCATGGAGCATTCAGATATTTGATTTTGAATTTTACAACCCCTGTAGTTATCCCAAAAAATATGTAAAAATTATATTATAAAATATTGAATTTGGCCTTTACTACTATAGCCCATAGAAACGTATTGAATAACACTTTCATACATGTCAAAACAGTAAAAAATAATAATAAATAAATTAAAAGGTGTTGATGTATCTTTCCTATATCTAGGAGATATAAGAAAGCACTAAAAGCCAATATTTAACTCCTTTTTTTGGCACAAAACTACCTCCATACCTGCATTCATTTTTTACACCAGTACCTGGTTACCTTCAAATGAGTCCCGTGACACTTGTGGGTGTTTGTGAGAGTCTCCCCTTTCCATAGTGGGGTCATATTAGTTTGTAGCCCAAACGGTTTGAACGGTACTGTCACGTTCGTTGTAATGAGGAGACCAAGGCGCAGCGTGATATGCATACATTCTTCTTTTAATGAAAAAAGAACACTAAACAAAGTAACAAAACGAACGTGCCGCTATATAAGACGAGTGCTGACAGGCAACTACACATAGACAAGAACCCACAAAACCAAAAGGGAAAATGGCAACCTAAATAGGATCCCCAATCAGAGACAACGATAAACAGCTGCCTCTGATTGGGAACCAATTCAGGCCACCATAGACCTACAATATGCCTAGACTTACAAACACCCCATGACATACAAAAACCCTAGACAATGCAAAAAACACGCATACCCACCCTCGTCACACCCTGACCTGACCAAAATAATACAGAAAACATAGATAACTAAGGTCAGGGCGTGACAGGTACAGACGTTTTCGTGAGAAGACCGATTTTAGGGATGTCTCAAGGTCTGACAAACAGCGCGGCAGCTCTGCCACTTTTCACCTCAGATTCGGGGGCCTGTGCAGCTCTGTCACTTTCCACCTCAGATTCGGGGGCCTGACATAGGTTGATGTGGTGGATTGAGATGTAGCCCATGCAACCACAAAAAAAATATCTCTAGCTTAAACTGATGGATTTTGATGAGGATTTTTTAATTATGTTAATTAGTTTTACACATGGGTACGTCAATAGACTAAAGTTAATCACTTGAAACGTCTGAGGAGCCAAAGCTTAGACAGTGGCCACTATTTTTGACCATGGGTTTGATGGTATAAGCCTCTGAATTATAATGGTGGCTGGTCATCTCTCCAAGGGACAAGGTGTATTTACAGTAAAATTTGGTTTGTGCTTTGCACTTGTACACTGTAAAGGGTTACCGTGAATTTGACAGCAGCTTACAGGCAGCTCTGTGGCAAGTAAAATAATGTATTTCATATTACAGTACACCTACTGTAATATAAATACAGTATCAAAGCAAGTACTGTGTAATGACACAGTACAATATCATCAAATTGGCTGCATTATCACAGATAGAACAATGAGCCAGATATTTCGCAGGATGTATAAATGTGAAGCATCTGGTTGGCGTTTCCACTCACTACCAAATATGGTGATGAGAGGAAGCCCAGTGGCAGGCAGTGGGAAAAGATGGAGCGAGATGGATTTGGGCAGATATTCTTCTTACCTTGTCATCGATGAAACATTTGATCTCCATACAGTTTTTTGTTTCCAAAACTATACTGAACAAAAATATAAACGCAACAAGTTCAAAGATTTTACTGGCTTATAGTTCAAATAAGAAAATCAGTCAATTTAAATAAATAAATGTGGCCCTAATCAATGGATTTCACATTACTGGGCAGGGGCACAGCCATGAGTGGGCCTGTGAGGGAATAGGCCCAGTCACTAGGGAGCCAGACCCACTCACTGGGGAGCCAGGCCCAGCCAATCTAAATGAGTTTTTCCCCACAAAAGGTCTTTATTACAGACAGAAATACTCCTCAATTTCATCAGCTGTCTGGGTGTCTGGTCTCAGATGATCCCGCAGGTGAAGAAGCCGGACTTGGGGGTCCTGAGCTGGCATGGTTACACGTCATCTATGGTTGTGAGGCTGGTTGGACGTACTGTCAAATTCTCTAAAATTACGTTGGAGGCGCCTTATGGTAGAGGAAATTAACATTCAACTCCCTGGCAGCAGCTCTGATAGACATTCCTGCAGTCAGCATGCCAATTGCACGCTCCCTTAAACTTGAGACATTTGTGACGTTGTGTTGTGTGACAAAACTTCACATTTTATAGTGGCCTTTTATTGTCCCCAGCACAAGAGCCACCTGTGTAATGATCATGCTGTTTAATCAGCTTCTTGATATGCCACACCTGCCAGGTGGATAGATTGTATTGGCAAAGAACAAATGCACGCGAAACATGATGTAAACAAATTTGTGCACAAAATTTGAGAGAAATAACCTTTTTGCGCATATGGAACATTTCTGAGATCTTTTATTTCCGCTCGTGAAACATGGGGCCAAGACATTAGATGTTCTGTTCATAATTTTGTTCAGTATAAGATCTGTAACAAAGAGTGGACCTTAACCTTTTCCTAAGTTTCCAAAAATGGCATTGTTTAGATGGAGAGCAAGGGCGAATTGATTTATTGCGCACACGGACCTCACATAGTAGGCGTTCCCTAAAGGAAATATGAAAATATATGCTAGACCACGCCAATAGGATCTCACTAGCTCGTGCTTGGCTCTGCCCACTTCCTTTCTTGTTCTGCCCACTATGATTAATTTGCTCCCGTTGGAAAGAACAGGCTCTGGTCTATCTTGGGTTAGTTATAAAAAATATTTGCCATTATACTGTAATAAAGTAAATGCTACCTAATCGGAATGAATGGATTAATTACATTTATTTAGGGGAGGGGTTTCTAGGTATTTCACAGTAGTTTACTGTAATTACAAGGGATTAGTGTAAGCAGGTTGGCTGCTAAGTAAAGTGTTCACACATTACAGCATATTAATGAATATTTGGTGTCACTTCTAGAGGCCTTAACAAAGGATTCCAAACTGTCAGCAACTACAGGGCAAAACAACACTGCAAAATGCACAACCATTTAATATTTTATACTTGCTGGCACTCCAATCTGTCTCCTATCCATTTTATTTGATAGGGCACTATAACCACATACGAGAATAATTGGTACAGCGTTCATACTCTTGGATGCAACAAGTATGTGACTCACCACCAGGATTCGGTCTTATGTATCAACATTTTAAATTGTGTTTTTTACATTAGATAAAAGTAGAGACTCAGAGCTACAAAAGGGTATATCATGCACTGCATTTGATGAACAATGGGAAAGTAATTCTGATTTGAAAGTTGATCAACTTGTAAACTCACTTTTGAGAAAATCGCATTTGAATGTTTTGGTATCTAGTGAAGAGCTCTTTGTCTATTCAGCATCATTCACATCCTCTTAAGCTTTAGCCCCACCCATCTCGTTTCGCTCTCGCAGCGCACACCTAACCAGCTCCGCTGGCAAATATTTCATTACGCTTTTTTTTACTGACACCAGCCATATTCAACGGGTGTTGTACAAACGTCATGTAACGAGCCAGCCAGCTAATGTTAGCTAGTTAAACAACAACGAACAGTGCCAACAATGCCACAGAGTGCTGGGAGCTAACCAACCATGTTCAATGTTAGCTAGCTAACATTAGGCTCTAACTAGAACAGCACAGCTCTGGGAAACAAATAATAATGTCAGCTAGGGAGCCAGCCAGCTAACGTTAGCTAGCTAGATAACAGTACACTTTAGCTTGAAATGAAATCACTTTCTGTCAAAATTAGAAAACATGTAATATCTGAAAATGTATCTACTATGCAAAACTGTTACCTTTGTCCTTCATATCTTAAAGGAACATAGTCCTAAATAGGCCTGAATTACATTTTTGAGTAGACTAGGCCTACATTTTGACAACAGTTGTATTTCTAAACTAATTACTAGATTGTCAAAAGACTCCAGCCACCCAAGTCAAAGACTGTTATCTCTGCTACCATAAGGCAAACAGTACCGATGCATCAAGTCTGGAACCAACAAGATCCTGAACAGCTTCTACCCCCAGCCATAAGACTGCTAAACAGTTGGTTAAATAGTTAGTCCAGGTAGCTATTTGGTTATCTGCATTTACCCTTTTTGTGCACCTTTTTTGACTCATCACATACACTATTGCTACTGTTTGTTATCTATCCTGTTGCCTAGTCACTTTATTCCTAGTTATATGTACATATCTACCTCAATTACCTCGCACTCCAGCACATCGATTCGGTACTGTTACCCCTTGTGTATATATAGCAAAGTTATCTTTACTTATTGTGTATTATTATTTATTATGTGTTATTACTTTTCTATTATTTCTTTATTTTCCTTCTCTCTACATTGTTGGGAAGGGTCAATAAGGAAGCAATTCACTGTTAGTCTACACTTGTTGTTTACGAAGCATGTGACTAATAAAATTAGATATGATTTTATTTGATATCGGAACACAATAAGATAACTTTGTCTCAAAAGAGGGTCACATGCAGTTGCACTGACTGACGATGTGCAATGTTGCAGTTTCCTCATGTCCACATTCCAGAGCGGAGGGTTGTGCTGCATATGCAGTAGCTTGCGAAAGTATTCAACCCCTTGGCATTTTTCCTATTATGTTTTCTTACAACCTGAAATTAACATAGATTGTTGGGGGGGGGGGGGGTTGTATCATTTGATTCACACAACATGCCTACCACTTTGAATATGCAGAATATTTTTTATTGTGAAACCAGCAAGAAATAAGACAAAAACACAGAAAACTTGGGCATGCATAACTATTCACCCCCCAAAGTCAATACTTTGTAGAGCCACCTTTTGCAGCAATTACAGCTGCAAGTCTCTTGGGGTATGTCTATATAAGCTTGGAACATCTAGCCACTGGGATTTTTGTCCATTCTTCAAGGTGAAACTGCTCCAGCTCCTTCAAGTTGGATGGGTTCCGTTGGTGTAGAGCAATCTTTAAGTCATACCACAGATTCTCAATTGGATTGAGGTCTGGGCTTTGACTTGGTCATTCCAAGACATTTAAATGTTTCCCCTTAAACCACTCGAGTGTTGCTTTAGCAGTATGCTTAAGGTCATTGTCCTGCTGGAAGGTGAACCTCCGTCCCAGTCTCAAATCTCTGGAAGACTGAAACGGGTTTCCCTCAAGAATTTCCCTGTGTTTAGCGCCATCATTCCTTCAAATCTGGCCAGTTTCCCAGTCCATGCCAATGAAAAATATCCCCACAGCATGATGCTGCCTCCACCATGCTTCACTGTGGGGATGGGGTTCTCGGGGTGATGAGAGGTGTTGGGTTTACGCAAAACAGCGTTTTCCTTTATGGTAAAAAAGCTCAATTTTAGTCTCATCTGACCAGAGTACCTCCTTCCATATGTTTGGGGAGTCTCCCACATGCCTTTTGGTGAACACCAATCATGTTGTCTTATGTTTTTCTTTAGGCAATGGCTTTTTTTCTGGCAACTCTTCCGTAAAGCCCAGCTCTGTGGACTGTACGACTTAAAGTGGCCCTGTGGACAAACACTCCAATCTCCGCTGTGGAGCTCCTTCAGGGTTATCTTTGGTCTCTTTGTTGCCTCTCTGATTAATGCCTGGTCCGTGAGTTTTGGTGGGCGGCCCTCTCTTGGTAGGTTTGTTGTGGTGCCATATTCATTCCATATTTTAATAATAGATTTAATTGTTCTCTGTTCAAGTTTCAGATATTTTTTTATAACCCAACCCTGATCTGTACTTTTCCACAACTTTGTCGCTGACCTGTTTGGAGAGCTCCTTGGTTTTCATGGTGCCGCTTACTTGGTGGTTCCCCTTGCTGAGTGGTGTTGCAGACTCTGGGGCCTTTCAGAACAGTTGTGTGTATATATACTGAGATCATGTTGCACTTAGATTGCACACAGATTAACTTTATTTAACTAATTATGTGACTTCTGAAGGTAATTGGTTGCACCAGATCTTCTTTATTGGCTTCATAGCAAAGGGGTGAATACACCACTTTTCAGTTTTTATTTTTGAAGTTATTTTTTTCATTTCACTTCACCGATTTGGACTATGTTGTGTATGTCCATTACATGAAATCCAAATAAAAAATCTATTTAAATGACAGGTTGTAATGCAACAAAATAGGAAAAATGCCAAGGGGAATGAATACTTTTACAAGGCACTGTACCTCCATCACTCGAGTATCCCTGCACATTGTATTGGAACTGACACTGTATATACTGTAGTATGCTTACTTTTTCTCATGTGTTTTTTCTACTATTACATTGTTATTGATTATTGTACTGTTGGGTTTTGAGTTTGCAAGAAAGGCATTTCACTGTACTTGTGCATGTGACATTAAAACTTGAAACTTGAAGCCTGAAACTAGCTAGTAACGTTATAGCTATGGCTACCTCTCCAAACGGTAATGTCCAAAGAGGAGGAATGCCTCTGCTGTCTGGAAAGTGCACAGGGGCAGGGACTGCTCGAAGAGATCTGGGAGGGTGCATGCCCCCACCCCAGTGTTGGCCCCCACACAAACTGAAGGATACTTACCACCTTCTTCCACATCCCGAAGAATAACTGTCATAAGCAGCCCAGATCAGAGAGAGCGGGAAGACAGATGTCCATCAGGATAGTTAGTTATTTCATTGAATTCATAACTTTTTTCACATGCTCCTTTGCTGCATGTAAGTTAGCTAACGTTAGCTAGAACCAGTCTCGCTAACTAGCAATCGCAAATAGTAGGCCATGTATGCTTGGTCACGTCTACCCATGACTTATTTCTCTCTCATTTCCCGAGATGATTTAAACACCTCTGGTAAAAAAAAAGTAGGTCTTATACATTGTAACATATTCAAGTGTCCAACCAAAAATTTCATGACTTATATTTAGTGATATAAATGTAATATTTTTGTATTATTATTTATATTTTTTGGTATTTTATTTATTTTTGTATTTATTTTCCTTTATTTAACTAGGCAAGCCAGCTAATAACAAATTCTTGTTTACAATGACCACCTACACGGGCCAAACCTGGACGACACTGTGCCAATTGTGCGCCGCCCTATGGGACTCCCAATCATGGCCGGATGTGACACAGCCTGGATTCGAACCAGGGTGTCTGTAGTGACACCTCTAGCACTGAGATGCAGTGCCTTAGACCGCTGCGACGGCCTCAATTCTACGTGACCAAATGTACAGTTTAAGCTCTTAAATTATTAACTTGTGATTTCCCGGCTGCTGCCAGCTCCTCACTCGTCACCTCAAAAAACTCTTTCCATTTAGCTCATCACCCCTGGAGGTTATCACTGAGAACTCAACGAGCTAATTTTTGTTCCACAGCATTTTATAGAAAAGTCCATCCTCCTGGATGTTCAAGACAAATCACAGATGACAGAATTTATACAAATGCACATTGTGCTCTCATGCAACAGACATCAAGATTTACATGGCAACAAATATCTGTCTCTAGTTCATTTACTGCATGCTTGTACAAAAATACTAATGTAACCTAGAATACTAAATCCTTCCTTTAAAGAAACGGGAGAGTGGTTCTCCCTGTTTCCGACAGACAGGGACACAGACACTAATCATGGATTGGAATGTTGTCTTTACCACAAATTCATCGTAAATCCACTGTCAGTATTAAGTGTCCCAGAGGCCCACTTTCAGTCCACACACAAAGATGAGTGTTCTAAAAAAATAAGCTATTCGACAAATCACAGTATTATAACATAATCTTGTAATTTCTCCACCATAAGGTACATTTAAAAAAAAAAAAAAAAAAATCCCCATTAGCTGCAGTCAAGGCCTCAGCTACTCTTCCTGGGGTCCAAACACATTAAGGTTTACACATTACATATAAAACTAAATCTAAAAAAGCACATCATATAACATTAATACAACACTACATATATAAAATACAAAATGTATAATACCAGCATACAACAATATTACAATGTGCGTGTGTGTAGACTGTGCTAGCTCTTGTGCGTATGTCTGTACCTGCGTATGTGTGTCTGTACCTGTGTGTGTGTCTGTACCTGCGTATGTGTGTGTGTCTGTACCTGCGTATGTGTGTCTGTACCTTTGTGTGTGTCTCTTCACAGTCCTCGCTGTTCCATTAGGTATATTTGTATCTGTTTTTAAAATCTGATTCTACTGCTTGCTCCCGTTACCTAATGTGGAATAGAGTTCCATGTAGTCATGGCTCTATGTAGTACTCTGCACCTCCCATAGTCTGTTCTGGAGTTGGAGACTGTGAAGAGACCTCTGGTGGCATGTCTTGTGGGGTATGCATGGGTGTCCGAGCTTTGTGCTAGTATTTTAAACAGACAGCTCATTCCATTCAGCTTGTCAACACTTCTTAAAAAAACATGTAGTGATGTCAATCTCTCCTCCACTTTGAGCCATTAGAGATTGACATTCATATCATTAACATTAGCTCACCGTGAAATTTTAAGGGCTAGCAGTGCTGCCACTCCCCAATTGTAATTTTGTGCGACCTGACCACACTACTGAACAGTAGTGCAGGTGCAACAAAACTAAGGCCTGTTGGAGGCCTGTTGTTAAGAAGGCAGAGCAGCGCTTTATTATGGGCTGACTTCTCCCCATTTTAGCTACTGTTGTATCAATATTTTTGACCATGACAGTTTACAATCCAGGGATACTCCAAACAGTTTAGTCACCTCAACCTGATACATTTCCACATTATTCATGAGAAGATTTATGTTGAGGTTTAGTGAGTGTTTTGTTCCAAATACAATGCTTTGAATCAAATCAAATGTTATTTGTCATTTACACATGGTTAGCAGATGTTAATGTGAGAGTAGCGAAATGCTTGTGGTTCTAATTCCGACAGTGCAGTAATATCTCAGAAGTAATCTAACAATTCCCTAACAACTACATAATACAAACAAATCTAAAGGGGTGACTGAGAATATGTACATGTATATTGATATACAGTGGGGAGAACAAGTATTTGATACACTGCCGATTCTTCAGGTTTTCCTACTTACAAAGCATGTAGAGGTCTGTAATTTTTATCATAGGTACACTTCAACTGTGAGAGACGGAATCTAAAACAAAAATCCAGAAAATCACATTGTATGATTTTTAAGTAATTCATTTGCATTTTATTGCATGACATAAGTATTTGATACATTAGAAAAGCACAACTTAATATTTGGTACAGAAACCTTTGTTTGCAATTACAGAGATCATACGTTTCCTGTAGTTCTTGACCAGGCGTTGACCATGCTAGCGTTCCACCACGACAACAGCCAGTGAAATTGCAGGGCGCCAAATTCAAAACAACAGAGATCCCAAAATTAAAATTCCTCAAACATACAAGTATTATCCACCATTTTAAAGATACACTTCTTGTAAATCCAACCACAGTGTACGATTTCAAAAAGGCTTTACTGCAAAAGCACACTATGCGATTATGTTAGGTCAGCACCTAGTCACAGAAAACCATACAACCATTTTTCCAGCCAAAGAGAGGAGTCACAAAAAGCAAAAATAGAGATTAAATGAATCACTAACCTTTGATGATCTTCATCCGATGGCACTCATAAGACTTCATGTTACACAATACATGTATGTTTTGTTCGATAAAGTTCATATCCAAAAATCTCAGTTTACATTGGCGCGTTATGGTCAGAAATGCATTGTCTCAAACAAATATCCGGTGAAAGTGCAGAGAGCCACATCAAATTACAGAAATACTGATCATAAACATTGATAAACGATACAAGTGTTAAACATACGGATAAAGATAAACTTCTCCTTAATGCAACCGCTGTGTCAGATTTCAGAAAGGCTTTACGGAGAAAGCACACTTTGCGGTTATGTTAGGTCAGCACCTAGCCACAGAAACCCATACAGACATTTTCCAGCTAAGGAGAGTGTCACAAAAGTCAGAAATAGCATAAAAATGTATCACTTACCTTTGATGATCTTCATCTGGTGGCACTCCCAGGTCTCCATGTTAGACAATAAATGTTTATTTTGTTCGATAGCTATTGTCCGGTTGAAATATTATTGATTATTTATTTATGACAAAAACAACCGGAGGATTGATTTGAAACATTGTTTGGCATGTTTCTATTAACTTTTATTGTACTTTTTTTGACTTTTCGTCTGGACTTAGTGCAGGCGCCTTAAACATCAATGTTCAGTACATCTGCACTTCATGAATGAATACATGAAAAGTAAGTAGACTGGCACTTGTATTATGTTTGGTTTATTGTTTTCCACTGTTTTTAAATAATGGTATATGGTGTTGTCGCCCATTTTGGGTGCAGTTTAACAAATATACAACCTTCATTGTGCATTGTACCTTAATAGTCGTATCTTAGTATTTTCTATGTTCAGTTGCAGACATGGCCACCTGCTTGGAGGAACAGTGTGCTCCTGACCAACAGCCTGTAACCAGTGACAATGATGGGTAAGGGGTAAGGGAATTGTACTTCTAAGCAGTTCACATTCAGCACTGACATTATATTTACAGTGACACATTTTCTGTAACTTCAGTTGTCTGTCCCCTAAGAATGGGATGAATTACTAGACTTTTACATTGCACAAAAAAAAAGTTTTATTTTAATTATCACCAACTGAATTATCACCAACTGACCTGGTTGCTGGAATGCTGGATGACCTCAACAGGCTGAGTATCGACGACAACTTTAGTGAGGCACTGGTGGCAATTGCGAAGCAGTTAAAGGCAATCCATCAAGGCTTGTCAGCCATTTCTTTGGGAAGTCTCACATTAGCCCAGCGGCCAACAGAGCAGCAGCACTCTGAAGAGCTGCCAGATGACCAGGCCATATGATTCCCTGTCAGCTGTTGCCCATCGTTCCACCAAGGATGGTACAAAACGGCGCCTCACGACTGGACGACCAAAAGGCCAGAACAGTGGCTCTGAGCACCCATACTGTTCACATACTAAAAGGAAAAGGCCATCAGAAATTAGATATCAAGTTGTTTGACTCAGTGTATGCAAATAGTAATCACCCAAAGTGAATAAAGCACATTAAGTAAAATGATGTTCCTCGAAGTTCCTACTATCTCAAAAAAATACAAAATGCTGAAGGGGAGTGGTTAGCCACTGGCATAGAAAAAATATGTATGTATTAAGGATTTAGCAAATATGATGTAAAACATAACTAATCCGTCGAATACGCTATGCTACAGCCATTGAATCTGTCTTTGAGTATGATATTCACTTCCAGACATGGAGAGCGCTCAATCGTTGTAGAACGACCCTCTGAATTACGGGCGTGGTTTTGGCTTAACTGCGTTGGGGAAAAGAAAAATGCCTGAAAAACAGCTCGGTGTGGGGCGGTGCTTCCTTTATTGGCCCCATCATGCATTGTGCAACGGCCATGAATGCTGGCTGGTCATTGTGGTTCACTAGGAGCAGACAATTACACAGGATTGATTTCCTGATTCTATCATTGAAAAGAAAATCCACTCGTTCTTGCTTGTGGTGAGGAGATTTTTTAGGTTTATGCCAAAACATAATGTTTTTAATATGGTATTGACTATGTACACTGGCAGAGCCAAGATTAAATTTCCCTTTAACTGTTTCCCCCCACAGTTAGCCAAATTATTAAGGTAGCCACTGCTCCAACAATCAATCTAGCTAGATACCATAATGCTGTTTGGTCAAAAGCTTGCATCCATAAATTACGAGGTGTCTCCAGTTATGTTTACATTTTATTTATTTAACCTTTATTTAACCAGGTAGGAAGGTTGAGACAAGTTCTTATTTGCAACTGCGACATGGCCAAGATAAAGAAAAGCAGTGTGACACAAACAACAACACAGAGTTACACATGGAATAAACCAACATACAGTCAATAACACAATAGAAAACGTCTATATACAGTGTGTGCAAATGAGGTAGGATAAGTGAGGTAAGGCAATAAATAGGCCATAGTGGAGAAATAATTACAATTTAGCAATTAAACACTGGAGTGATAGATGTGCAGAAGATGAATGTGCAAGTAGAGATACTGGGGAGCAAAGGAGCAAAAAAAAAATATAAATAAATAACAGTATAGGGATGAGGTAGTTGGATGGGCTATTTACAGCTGGACAATTTACAGGTGCAGTGATCGATGAGCTGCTCTGACAGCTGGTGCTTAAAGTTAGTGAGGGAGATATGAGTGTCCAGCTTCAGTGATTTTTGCAATTCGTTCCAGTCATTGGCAGCAGAGAACTGGAAGGAACGGTGGCCAAAGGACGAATTGGCTTTGGGGGTGACCAGTGCAATATACCTGCTGGAGCGCGTGCTAGGTTTGGGTGCTGCTATGGTGACTAGTGAGCTGAGATAAGGCTATTTTACCGATTGTGACACAATTTACTTTGAAGTGTATGGTTTAATCAAATGTTTGTGTTAAAATATATCATATTACACATTTAGTAATGACATAATGCATTAAACTTCACGCAATGTAACACTTTTGTATGACTTAATAAAGTCCGAAAAAAGGTGCATTGATAAGCACACCAAAGCACACCAAAAACTGTATTAACGATAAGTAATAAAATTATGTCGGAACTTCTAAAAGCCTATTTCACACCAAACCCTGCTGAATTTGCAATAACTTTTCTTTCATTTTGATTTCGGTACAAATTAAAATGTGGCACTGACTCGCCCATGGATTGATGAGTTCGGCATTCAACTAGCCATGTGCAACATGCACGCAGTTACAAGCCTGCGAGAGTTAGCACCAGGCGGATGAGCTGGAATGTGAAGCTAGTTAAGCTTTAGAAAACCCCGAGTAGATCTAGCTTGCTTCATAGGATTCCCCTCAGAGCCTACACATACCTGAGCACCATTTGTTCTATACTGGACAAATAGTTGTTTTTGACTCTTGATTTGATGTTGATGAGAGTATTGTGCATGACACTTTTTTATTCTGCCAATGATTATCGTTACAAAACATCTATTAGCATCTGTTGAAATGGCAGAATTTCAAACTTACAAGAAATGCAGACACTGGTTTGTCAGATGACAGGAAAAAATGCAGGAATGCATCCTTTGATCCATATCACTTACGATTTAACTTTCTGTCAGAAATTAGCCAGAATTTTGTTTACATAATTACATTGGCAATTTAGTTACAACATTTCTTTCACAATGCATTACAAAGATCATTATGGATACTAATCTAAAGCAGCATTAAAAAGCATTTCCCAGAAGTCATCCAACAGCCACAGCTACGAATACAGATCGGCCAACTCACACCATTTCTCCTGCAGCCATGAAAATAATAATAATGATCTATAATATTTACAATTATTATTTCTTATCTCGTGGATGGATCCGTTCCCTGCTTCTCAATGCAGTGAAGTTTTAATTAGACACACACACTGGGGCGTGGGAAGGGCTATCGTTAATAACGCGGCATAAAAGTAATGCCAGACAGCCTCTGACACTTTTAGTAGTTGGGGAAACACGATGTAATCTGCATTTGGTGCCAGGAACAAGCCTGTACTGTGAGGAGAGGGAGTGTGGCTCAGTAACTCAGAACAGAGTAGTGAAAGTACATCACTGATGAAGACATTATCTGTGAGTTATACACAGGCAAGACAGAGGTTGGGAGAGCATATAGACCATAGGAGAGAAAGAAAGAGATGGTCTGCTACGGCGGCCGCTAATCCCTGATACACGTTCTCTGATTTCTCTTCCCCATCCCTGGGAATTAAAGGGATAGTTCACCCAAATTACAAAGGGCCTGATATAGAGTTGAGATAAGCACAGTTTTATGGTAATTTTTAAGATTAATTAAGATCATATTCAGTTAAGAACATTTAACTAAATGTTTCAGCATGTTATATATTTTCCCTTTCTGTAATACACATTGCAGTGTTCTGTTTGTGACATGGGTTGAGGGTCACTAGACTTGATATTGAATGTTATGGATTCTTGCAATATCTGTTTATAGTGATTGACGCCAGACATGGGGTCCAAGTACATGGACTGAGGACACACTAATTATTCAATGTGTTTTATTGATGACATTCTATGAACACTGTGTGATTCTGCAGCAGATAACAGTCACTGCTTTTTGTTTTGAGTTTCTAGAAACCTTTTGACTGGTGTTGTCTGATTAGTATGCAATGGGACATTTTCTCCGCTTCTGCACCGTAAGTGTCTCCCTGTTGCAACTTGTAATAAACCGGATAGATTTTTTATTGACGTTATCTGCAACTGCTCACCTTTTAGTTCACCCCTAAATTCCTATTATACACAGTCAACTTAAAAAGATAATTGATGCCAGTGGGAGACTTCTGAGATGTGCAACAAGAACACAAGTTAAAATGCCAGACCAAATGAAGTCGTCAAAGAGTGATTGTGGCCCATTTAATCTAGGTGAACTATTTCTTTAAAACTCCCTTTAGCGGGATGATTTTCATCAACAACCGCTAAATTGCAGAGCGCCAAATGATTTTTTTTTTGCTAAAAACATTTATATTCATGAAATCACAAGTGCAATATAGCAAAACACATTTTAGCTTGTTGTTAATCCACCTGACGTGTCAGATTTTGAAAATCTGCTTTACAGCAAAAGCAATCCAAGCGTTTGTGTGAGTTTATCGATCACTAGACAAAACATTAAGAACACCTAGCAGCAGTGTAGATTGGTCACGAAAGCCAGAAAAGCAATAAAATGAATCGCTTACCTTTGATGATCTTCAGATGTTTGCACTCACGAGACTCCCAGTTACACAATAAATGTTCCTTTTGTTCAATAAAGATTATTTTTATATCAAACCTCCATTTGTTTGGCGCGTTATGTTCAGTATTCCACAGCCTTAGGCAGGTCATCAAGGCTTGACGAAAATTCCGAAGATTATCCGTAAAGTTCGTAGAACATGTCAAACGTTTTTAATAATCAATCTTTAGGTTGTTTTTAACATCAATAAATGATAATATTTCAACCGAACTGTAAACTATTCAATACTGGAGAGAAAGAAAATGTCGAGCAAACCATGCGCGTAAAAATGTTGACAGTTTTGGAAACTTTAGAGTTTTCTATCCTACTCTGTCAATTATATGCATATTCTAGCATCTGGACCTGAGAAATATGCAGCTTACAATGGGAACGTTATTTTTCCAAACATAAAAATTCTGCCCCCTAGCTTCAATTAAGGTGCCTTTTGGCAAACTACAAGCGGCCTGTCATGTGCCTTTTACTGAGGAGTGGCTTCCGTCTGGCCACTCAAACATAAAGGCCAGATTGGTGGAGTGCTGGAGAGATTCTGGGGGGTGGGGGTGGAGCCTCTCTGGGGGGCAGAAGTGGATTGGGTGGTACGTTCTATATGAGCAGGGAGCTCAGGTGTGTCATCCTGAATACACACATCCTCCTCAGGCGAGGTCCTGGAGTCAGAAAGAGGTAGTATTCATTAGGGCACACCATAGCAAAATGATTTGCAAGCATTTCTTATTGGACAAGGTCAGGTAGTCCCTCTCTTTCAGTCAACTTCCACTACCCTCGTCAAACTAGTCAATACGTGTCCCTCATTAAAAATGTGTTAACTTTTATGGCTGCAGAGGCAGTATTGAGTAGCTTGGATGAAAGGTGCACAGAGGTGCCCAGAGTAAACGGCCTCCTCCTCAGTCATAGTTGCTAATATATGCATATTATTATTAGTATTGGATAGAAAACACTTTGAAGTTTCTAAAACTGTTTGAATTATATCTGTGAGTATAACAGAACTCATATGGCAGGCAAAAACATGAGAAGAAATCCAACCAGGAAATGAGAAATCTGAGGTTGGTCGATTTTCAACTCATCGTCTATTGAAAACACAGTAGGATATGGATCTGTTTGCACTTCCTATGGCTTCCACTAGATGTCAACAGTGTGTAGAACGTTGCATGAAGCTTCTACTGTGATGTTGAGCCGGATGGGAGCTGTTTGAGTCAGTGGTCTGGCAGAGAGTGTTAGGATTTATGTTTATGCACTATAGCCTGCTACCATATTGTATGAAGATGAATATTGTTTTGTTACACACACACACAAACAATACAGATGTGGGTGTATAAAGACTGACCAACATTGAGTGACAGGCCATAAAAGCTGTGGTCAATCTGGAGAGGGGAGGGGTGCAAATCTCTCTAGGCCAACCAGGGAGGTTAGATTACTGGACAATACCATATTAGGAACTGTTTCAGTGTAGAATCGACAGACACAAGACGGATCTAATCTACGCAACGACCAGATGCGGACATCTGAAAGAAGGGGACCAGTCTGAATAACGGTGATAGGCTGGGCAAACTCAGCCTCTACTGTGATAGGCCAACAGACGCGTTGGAACTACGTCATCACGGTATAAGAACAGCTGTTTACGTACTTCCTGCCAGTTCCCTGCGTGGTGATACAGTGAACCCGTATATACGAAAATTGCATTTGCCATTCATTGCTTGCGGTAATTAAACATAATTAAAGAAAGTTAGCAGACCTTGCTTTTTATTTATCCTGATACCGGATGTGTTACACGCAGCGTTCACAAGAGCCAGGTCCTGGTCGCACGCATTCCACATGATATCGACTTGCGTTCCATTACTTCTATAGACACGGAGGAATTCTCCGGTTGGAACGTTATTGAAAATGTATGATAACATCATCCTAAAGATTGATTCTATACTTAGTTTGACAAGTGTATTCGACCTGTAATATAACTTTTTGAAGTTTTCGTCCTACGTTTTCCTGGACCTGCACGAGCGTTTGGATATGTGTACTAAACGTGCTACCAAAAGTAGCTACTTGGACATAAATGATGGACATTACCGAACAAAACAAACATTTCTTGTGGAAGTGGGAGTCCTGGGAGTGCATTCCGACGAAGATCAGCAAAGGTAAGTGAAGATTTATAATGCTTTTTATGAGTTTTGTTGACTGCACAATTTGGGCGGGTAACTCTATGGCTTACTTTTGTGGCTGAACACTGTTCTCAGATTATTGAATATTGTGTTTTGCCGTAAAGCGTTTTGAAATCTGACACAGCGGTTGCATTAAGAACAAGTGTATCTTTAATTCTATGTAAAACATGTATCTTTCATCAAAGTTTATGATGAGTATTTCTGTTATTTGACGTGGCTCTCTGCAATTTCTCCGGATATTTTGGAGGCATTTCTGAACATGGCGCCAATGTAAACAGAGGTTTTTGGATATAAATATGAACTTTATCGAACAAAACATATATGTATTGTGTAACATGAAGTCCTATGAGTGTCATCTGATGAAGATCAAAGGTTAGTGATTCATTTTATCTCTATTTCTGCTTTTTGTGACTCCTGTCTTTGGAAAAATAGCTGTGTTTTTCTGTGATTTTGTGGTGACCTAACATAATTGTTTGTGGTGCTTTCGCTGTAAAGCCTATTTGAAATCGGACACTTTGGTGGGATTAACAACAAGATTACCTTTAAAAAGGTATAAGATACATGTATGTTTAAGGAATTTTAATTATGAGATTTCTGTTGTTTGAATTTGGCGCCCTGCACTTTCACTGGCTGTTGTCATATCATCACGTTAACCGGATTGCAGCCATAAGAAGTTAAGGACTTTCAAACCATTAGAAACAAGATTCTCTGGTCTGATGAAACCAAGATTTAACTATTTGGCCTGAATGCCAAGCGTCACGTCTGGAGTAAACCTGGCACCATTCCTACGGTGAAGCATGGTAGGGGCAGTATCATGCTGTGGGGATGTTTTTCAGGGACTGGGAGATTTAGTCAGGATCGAGGGGGAAAATGAACGGAGCAAAGTACAGAGATCCTTCATGAAAACCTGCTCCAGAGCACTCAGGACCTCAGACTGGGGCAAAGGTTCACCTTGTAACAGGACAATGACCCTAAGCACACAGTCAAGACAATGCAGGAGTGGCTTCCGGACAACTCGCAATGTTATTGAGCGGCGCAGCCAGAGCCCGGACTTGAACCCGATCTAAAATCTCTGGAGAGACCTGCAAATAGTTAGGTCTGGAAGGCGAGCATCCTGGACTCGCCTCTTCACTGTTGCCGTTGAGACTGGTGTTTTGCGGGTACTATTTAATGAAGCTGCCAGTTGAGGACTTGATTCATAAAGCCTCTCAGGGTAGGGGTGGTGATCTAGGATCAGGCCTCCGGGTAGGATTGGTGATCTAGGATCAGGCCTCCGGGTAGGGGTGGTGATCTAGGATCAGGCCTCCGGGTAGGGGTGGTGATCTGGGATCAGGCCAGGGATCCAGGATCAGGCCTCCGGGTAGGGGTGGTGATCTAGGATCAGGTCTCTAAGTGACCCCAAACTTTTGAACGGTAGTGTATATTTGCAAAAAATAAAAACAACTGTTTTGGCTTCGTTATTAATGGGGTATTGTGTGTAGATTTGAGGGGGGGGAAAACAATTTATTCAATTTTAGAATAAGGCTGTAATGTAACAAAATGTGGAAAAGTGAAGGGGTCTGAATACTTTCCGAATGTTATGTTGGTTTTTAAATGGTGACTTGGGCTGTTTCCCAGACACAGATAAAGCCTAGTCCTGGACTAAAAAGCAAGTTAAATGGAGAATCAGGACTAGGCTTAATCTGTGTCTGGGAAACCTCTACATAATGTATACTATATGTTAACCCTAAGTGTTCTGTTGTGGCCCTCCTGTAGATGTGGACAGCAGAGGAGACGGGTGAAGGAGGGAGTGAAGAGCTATGGAGTGGGAAAATGGGTCCGAGTGAAGGCCTCTGAACTGTTGGAGAGTCTCCACATCCTCCCTTGTCTGCTTAAAATGATCCTTCACTATGGAGTTAAACTTCATAGAAGACTGTGAATATGTGGTGACAAATGGGATAATACACCCATTACTAGTCTTCCCATATATAGGTTCAGTTACAAACATAGTATTCACCTCTGCTCTTATAGTACGGAGGAAATGTTTCGAGTAACCTCTGGGTCTGAGAGCCTTAACATGAAGAAATTAGCAACAAAGGTTTATTTCAAACCTATGGACACTCATTCCCTCTTACACAAATCCAGTTTTCATCCAAAACACACATACAGAGGGTTGATAAAGTCGCAGGGTCCCACTCTCAAGCCAAGCAGGAGCAGTTTCTGTTACACTCTGACAACAGGCTGCCATCGTACACCAGGGGACAGAGAAAATGGCTGGTAATAATGATGTTTAAATAATTGTTGCTGAACTATCATTGACATAGGCACAGTGACAAAACAGTCAGGAATCCTGGCTCAGTAACAACCATACTGTATATTCCCACAAGAGGGAGCCCCGGCACAAGCCCATGTGTGTTTTGGTCTAACTCTCCCTCATATTCCACTGATCAAAACATTAGTTTTTATCAACCCACCAACCAACCATTCAGATGTCATATTTACCCGTTGTAGGACACGGTCAGACCAGCCACCTGAACGTTGTCACACTTAGTGCCAGACTGCAGAGGGAGGAGGAGGTAGGCCATGAAGGAGGTGACAAAAGACAGCTAGGCTCCAGACACAATGCCAAGCTTATACATCTTCATCAGTAGACCTCCCAGGAATGTCCCCACCGCACCCACAGGCAGGTTCAACTCACCAAGAAAAGTTATACTCACACATCTTTAGTGCTACCAGTGTGCTGGAGTTTCATTTCCACTCATGTTCAACAAACCTACAGAGGATGAAAGAGAACAAAAAAAGTACTGACAGGATGGAACATTTCAGGTGGAGCATGTCCAGGTTTCTATGGCTTCGTTGAGACAGGCTGCCCAATTCAGTCATTTGTTTAAGTAATTGGTCTTTTGACCAATCAAATATACTCAGAAAAAGAGCTGATGCGAAAACATGTAATGTGATTGGTCAAAAGACCAATTAGTGGAAAAAATATCATAATTGGGCTGCCTGTCTAAATGCATCCCGTGTCTCTCTCTTTGACCCAAACCTCAGTCCTTGCATCAATTACAGAGGGCTGAAAAGGATTAGGATCAAGAATCGTTACCCCCTACCCGATGTCCGCCGCCTTGGAGTTGGCCCTAGGAGCCCAATTCTTCACCAAACTGGACCTCCGCAACGCTTAAAATCTGGTGAGAATCAGGGGGGGAAATTAGTGGAAAACTGCCTTTAACACCCCTAATGGTCACTGAGTATTTAGTCATGACCTTTGGAATATCGAACTCACCGGCAGTCTTTCAGGCATTGATCAATGACACTCTAAGGGATTTGTTGAACCGGTTCGTCTTTGTTTCCCTCGACGACATCCTGATCTTCTCCAAAAACCCTTCCGGAACACATACAGCCCTGTCCCACCTCACTCAAGCAGGTTTATGCTGGAATCCCGAGGCTGACAGGGCATTTATAGAGCTCAAGGGACGTTTCACCTTCGGACCCATCCTCGTTCATCCTGATCCTACACGCCCCTTTGTGATAGAGGTGGGTGCCTCGGACACCGGAGCTGGGGTGGTCCTTTCACAGCGGAAGGAGGAGGACAAGAAACTGCACCCACACACCTTTCTCTCCAAGCGATTCTCGCCAGCAGAAGGCAACTACGATGTAGGCAACTGGGACCTCTTGGCAGTTAAGTGGGCCCTTGAGGGGTGGAGACACTGGTTGGAACCACTGCTTCATCTTCTGGTCTTTTCTCTGCGCCAGGGTCCAACTTTACCACATCACAGTTAAAGCATCTCTCAATCTCTTCTCTTCACATGTTTGGCCCCAAAACATTATCAAGCAGCTGACCAATTACGCAAGACTTTAGTTCTAAGTTAACTGAGATTAATCAACAACTGGATACATTTCTTTATTTCTAAAGTGAAACTATCCTCCGCATTGGCGTATCTCTAGAAGCACAAGTTTAACCAGTATTTCAGTTGTTTTACCGTCCCATGAAGAAGTGTGGCAGGCCTGTGAGGAAGGATCCTACAGCCATGAGGAAACAGCCCATAGCAATGAGCCTGGGCCAGTGCAGCTTCGCCCCAAAATGGCTGACCACAGCCAGGAACAGCAGGTTATCTGCAAGAAACCACAACACTACAGTAGCCAGGAATCGCAAATTATAAATGCTGTTTTTTTTAAACTAAAAAGGGTATATCAGTTTGGATAATAGGCTGCAACAACATTTCGTTTTTGCAGGGTGGTGTTGTAAGGGGCTTATTGTATTCCAGCCACTAGGGGGTACTCCGGTGAAGCCCATGGGAAATAAAGAAATATAGTTTAAGTGAATTGGGAAGAGTAAGAATGAAAAACTAAAGAAAGACTGCAAACGGCTGTTACCTGTGCTAACATGATTAAAAGGGATGTAAACCGTACTTTTCGCGTTGTAGTTTATATGATAAGCTCATTGGAAGGGTAACATATACAGGATGTACATAAAAATGGGCATAAACACGTGACATAGAAAATAAAAATATTGACATTTAGGAATTCAAAATGCATCTAAATATATTTTGTCCTGTCTGTGGAATACATCATAATTTTTTTTAAATATATGTATAAAATATACTTGTCTGCACAGTAAGTAAATGTAGGAAATCCAAAATAAACAAAATATGTTTTTGTAATGTCTAAAATAAAATATGTGTATAATATATACTTGTCTGTAACGTAAAGCAATGCAGAAGCAATAAACATTGTAAATGATGATAGAACACATGAGGACACAAAGGAGAGATTTAATTAAAAGATAATCTTTTAATACATTTTTAATGCGGAACTTTTTTAATGCTGAAAAAATCAATGTATGGCAAATCCACTCTGGGCAAATGGCCTGTTGGACAAAAATTCAAAATAGTTAAGATCCTTGCTACTTCAGCCATTTGCTATGTTAAAGTAAAATCTCAGTTAATGATGAATGGATACAATTTGGAAGGATTTTCCAGAGTCATACCTCAGTAGGGTAGAGTGTCAGGTGGCACAACCATTGGTGCCATGAGGTCAAAGTGTGAAGGAGGGAGCAAGCCAGAGAGCTGTCTAGGAAGCAGTCCAGGCCCATGGCTTGTAGGCTTTGAGTTGGTCCCATCATTGTAATGCATTGTAGGGTATCTGCTGCCCCATAGACCTGCTGGTAGTGGGTAAGGTGTTAGCAGGAGACCACCAGGGACATCTATGATCGGCTGACACAGTCTTGGTTAAACCACATGTATTCTAAAGCAATATTCACCTGCTTTCATAGAGTAATGATTCACTCCTTTGGGGGACACTGCCAGTGTTCCCCTGATATCCATATGTCCCCATCGGTGGAGGTGGTGGTACACACTTGTTCTGTAAAACACATCAACACATTTTCAAAATTGTTAGTAATATTATCACAGTTAAAATACAATGGGTTTTCACTGTTTTAAATTTTATTGAATTTAAGTGTATACCTAAGCCTTGGGCTCAGTTTTGTTAACCCATCTGTGCAGAGTTGGATCCCAGACAATCTGAGGAAGAAGATATTAGCAATGTGAAGCAAGCCACAATTTTTTTTATATCATAGCAGGATGCTCAACATTTCGAAGTCGGACATCTGTAATAAGTGGGAAAAGTCAGGCCACTCTGCTCATGTCACCACACAGAACAATTACTAGATGACAGGTAGCAATGTCTCGCTCTGATACTCTTCTACAACCCAATCTTAACCTACACGCAGTCACAGGGATTACTGGGAGGTTACTCCAGGACTCTGCCATCGCATTGTTTTGGTTGCAAAATCAACAATTCCCTGCATATTATATGAGGGCTTGCAAATTTGACCAATCACCAAACAATTTCTGCATAAAATAGTCACATCATCACAATATTATCGCATAGAACTGACCCATTACCACAGTACAAAAAGAGGGCTCGCAATTTCAACCAATCACCGCACATTTACTGCATAATATGGTTCAATCAAGCCACACGTCAACACAGTTTTTTCCTTTGTCAGTGCATTTTTGCAACTAATTGGACAAAACAATTGCATATTGCTATGCAAAATGTCATATGTCGCTGCAAAATCTAGCATATTTATCTGCAAATATCAAAAAGATCCATGTGAAATCCTGGAGAGATTCACTGGAGTATGAAAATGTATACACGGGCTACTGTAAGTCGCTCTGGATAAGAGTGTCTGATAAATGACTAAAATGTAAAAGTAAAATGGAGCTAAACCTGTTTTATGTAGAAAATGCATGAAAGTATTACAGCTGTACACTGACATGAGCCATATATTTAATCTATCACAATTTATTCTCACAATGGTAATTTCTTTACTAATTGGGTAAATTTAAGTGACCTCTTCTCTTGGAATAGAAATCAACAGGTGGAGTGCACGCTCCACCATCTCATTTCCACAGTGGTGCCACCATGGGGATGATGGGACGTGGTTGTGGATGATTGTTTCCATCTTCACAGGGACACTGGCTGTGAGGAGGATCTCCTCCCTGTGCACAGGGACACTAGCCTTTTGGACGATCCACTCCCTGTGCGCAGATGACATTCATGACATCTGCGCTCTCTTTGATTTTAGCCGTGAGGATGCGGACGATGTTGTCCTGTAGCTGGCTCATTGATGGTTCACTTCTCAGCTTCTTTGGAAGTTGCTCCTTGGTTGGGGTATTCGGGAATGAATCGCATTCACCCCCCTTTTTTAAACTGCAAGCATATGATTGAGTTTCAACAATGCCTCTTTTCTCCTTGGAAGTTTCAACATCCATCATCTCAGCAACAGTTTGGTCATGTCCTGATTACATGCTACTATCTATGAAGACGTTAGCAGGCTAACTTAACTACACACGCTGAAACTTTTCGATAGCTAGCTTGTTCGTTGGAAATCGTAAAAAAATATATGTCAATGGTTTGATTAATTAGAAAAGTATTAATTGTATGGTTAATTATCATTTTTTGTGAAACAAACAAATTGCAACTGCAGCCTTAAACTATAAACTTTGTGAGAAAACCCTAAAATTGTTCCTCAGCTAGTAATGTTACACCCTCTCATGCCGCCATCTTGACCATGTCACTGATTTCATGGAGCTCTACTGCGCATCACTTCCTTCACAAAATCCCGCAAACGTGAAAGGCCCAGAAATAAACATCGCGAGATTGTAAATATGTGTGAGAGAGTCAGAGATTTGAAAGCAGACGCTTTCATCCAAAGCGATCTACAGTAATGCGTACATACATTTTACTTTTGGGTGGCCCAGGGAAAATAGACTTTTTCGAGTTTTTCGTATTATTTTTGTATCTCTTTCTTTATAATACTGTATGTATTCAATAATTTCGAATTGATCACTTCCCACTGGGCACATACATCAATTCAATGTTTGTTCCACGTTGGTTCAACGTAATTGAATTGGAATTTCATGGATATTGTGTCACAGTGAATTATATAATCTGCAGTCTATTTAATTATGTTTTCATGTGCCATGATTCTGACATTTCACATATGATCCTCATAGGATTAGGCTATATAATTACAGTGGTGCAGTAAATGTAATCTCAATTAAATACGATGTGCATATACTGTACATATAGCTATTAAACCCATGTTCAGTGACTGTAATCTGTGACGCAAGTGGCCTAATACGTTTGTGACGTTCCATGGAACCCACGTTATTGTTTAAAACTAGATTCTGATTGGCTTGCAGGTCATTCTACAGTGTAAATTATAAATGAAAAGTGCTTTTGTATCAGTGTTACAGATTCACATTACCGAGCGTGTCTCAACCCGTGCCCCGCTTCTATCTGCTTAAAGGTATCTTCACGCACGACTGGATAGGCCTTTTGGATATGCTTGTCCAAGGTAAGGATATGCGTCAAGCTATAGCCTACTTTTAATGTTTTATGTCCGAACTCAAGTTACTCAAGTCAGGTGATTAATCGTAAGAGTTAGTTGTTTTGTCTGTCAAAATAAATAGCTTTGATGGAATATTCCAAATTACAATGGCAATTATGCATCGCAAATTCACAATATTACTTGTATTTCAATGGTTCATCCAGGCCCAAGACATAAAGTCGCCTGAAAGCTGTGTAGCAACCATTCCATTGCTGACCCATAGGATGGTTCACATACATGATTGGCTTAGTCTAGAATCATGGATACCTTTCATGTGACCAGATTTTTTTTTACATACCTCAGAAGGAAGATACCTCAAAATCTGGAAGCACTGTGCAATTGTTAATGCAATTGTTCATGTACAATTGTTAATGCTATCTCTGAAATGTGTAACAAAATTTTGACTTGATCGTTTCATCAAGACCATCTCATCACAAGTTGGAACTAGTGGACAATGCAGCCATAAATAACATGGACCAATATTTTCATGGAGGTAAGCACTACACTTCTGATGGGTTTCAAGATTGTATTACATTATCTAAAAGTGAGAAAGTAAACCCCAGCTGTTATTCTTTTCACAGTGAAGAACAATCCCCATTATGCCATGAATGTTTCATTGCCGAACAACTATAGATATTTTTGCTCTAATTTGGCTCCCGTTCATCCAACAGTGAGCAAGACCTGCCAGCAGAGCTCACTGGAGCAGGGAGACATCCCGTCATCCTTTTGGCGCCTGACAAAGTACACTTTTTTTCTTCTAAATAACACTATAGTAACATCTTCTGCACAAAGTTACATTGCTAATAAGATTGGTGTTAAGTGAGAAAGAATCCTAAAGCTGGTCCAATCGGCAGGGTCTAAAGCCTCTCGTCATCTCACTATGTTGAACCACCTGATTTCTTGCAGGCTTGAGATTCAGATCCTGCTGAATGATGTTAAGCAGTCGATTAACCACATGCAGGGGACGCTGAACACCGTGCAGGGGCAATGTATTGAGTTGCAGACTGCCATGTCTAAGGTAGTGTCAGATGAGTCTCAGATACAGAAGAATAAGTCTATGATGGTATGGTGATAATGATTGAGATGGTGATTATAATAATGATGACTAGCGGTACGCCACCCTACGGGCGGTAAATCATTAATTCAATTCAATGCAATTCAATCTTTGAGGACTGCAACCATAGAAATACAATTTATTTACACTAATAATAAGCTATTGTCAACTTCCCGTCTATGTTTATCTTGCTCATTGCTCACTGTCAATTGCTGACTGTTACCCTATGTGTGCAACTATTATTGATTTCTCACAGAAAAATAATTTGATTGCAAATGTACCTGGGGCCATGTAAATAATTGTTAGGCTACTCATTTTGAATCCACCGGTGGCAACTTGTGTGACCATAAAAGTCTGTGTGCCCCTGGGCACAGTAAAATAATTTGGTTACTGACCTGCCCTACATCATAGAAGGCCCTTCAAGTCGAGGAAATTCTGACATTTCTGACTCGCTAACTCGTTATGGAATGATGATTTCAAGTTTCCCACTTGTGAAGTGTCAACCAGTAGGAAGCTTTACTCTAATTTCTTACATTCTTTTTAACTTTGAGGTTTCAAGTTTCCGATGGCATGTGAATGCGTCATTAATTGACATGGTAATTTTGAATGTTCAGTCAGTGAGCATTATTGGTAATTGCCCTACATGCTTACATCAAATGCTGTAGTAACAGGGCCATTCCAAACACAATAAATGTGAAATATAACAAAGATACAAAATATTGCTAAAGTGAAGAAAATCAGCTCAAAATTGTAGGAGGAAAAGCCCCTGCAGCAGGGAGGCTTACGGTATTATAATGTATTTTAATAATTTTAGATATTTACAGTATCAGTACACATACAAATGAAAGGATATGCTAGGGATTGATCTACACTGAGTGAATAAAACATGAAGAACACATTCCTATTGAGTTGCCCCCCCCCCCTCCCTTGGTGGTGGACCATTCTTGATACCCAACAGCATTGCAGTTCTTGACACAAACCGGTTCTTCTGGCACCTACTACCATACTCTGTTCAAAGGGACTTAAATCCTTGATCTTGCTCATTCACCCTCTGAATGACACACATACACAAGCCATGTCTTAATTGTCTAAAAATCAATCTTTAACCTGTCTCCTCCCCTTCATCTACACTGAGAAGAAGATTTAACAATTAACATCAATAAGAGTTTATAGCTTTCACCTGTTTAGTCTGTCACGGAAAGAGAATATATTCTTAATGTTTAATACACTCAGTGTATGTGTCAATGATGTTATAGATTCGAAGTGGTTGATTTTTTAGGGAATGACTATATGCTCTATATTATACCTGCAGATTATCACAGCAGCCAAAGTTGCTGTGCAGAGGGAGGAGATCCTCCGAGCATCTGGCCTCATCCCGTCACAGAGGGAGGGTATCCTCCAAACAGCCAGTGTCCCTGCACAGAGGGAGGGGATTCTCAAAACAGCCAGTGTCCCTGCACAGAGGGAGGGGATTCTCAAAACAGCCAGTGTCCCTGCACAGAGGGAGGGGATTCTCCAAACAGCCAGTGTCCCTGCACAGACGGAGGGAATCCTCCAAAGAGCCAGTGTCCCTGCACAGAGGGAGGGGATTCTCTCAGCAGCTAGCATCACTGCACAGAGGGAGGAGATCCTCCGAACATCAGGCCTCATCCCTGCACAGAGAGAGGGGATCCTCTGAGCATCAGGCCTCATCCCGTCACAAAGGGAGGGAAAACGGATGGACGGTTTCCCCAGGTTTAGTTACATTATGAGTAGTGGTGTCGTGGAAAATTGTCTCAGAAATATGACACTCTTACAAGAACTTGTGAATTCAATATAGACTTTAATACAAAGTAGCAAAGCCGAGTCCTTCCATGGAAGGACCCTATCACAAACGTAACAGAGCCGAGCCCCTCCATGGAAAGAGACAAAATTCTCATATTACAGAGTCCTGCCTTTATAGGATTCTGTCTTTGCATAACATATAGAGTCCCCTCCCTCTATATGAAAATAGCTTCCCTTGACATTTCTCCATTATTATCTTTCCATTCTCAGAGCTTGCTTGTTAACTCCCACATCTGACAGCTGTATAGGTTATATTGGTAGTGGGGCCCTGGTCCTATATGTTCCATTCCTTATATAGCCATTCTGTCTCAGCTCTTCAAAATGGAAAGCCTAAATTCTGCTAATAATGGAAATGTAATCATGGTCATGAGTTTTGCTCCCACACAGGCCGTTTACTCTGGGCACCTTATTCATCCAAGCTACTCAATACTGCCCCCAGCCATAAGAAGTTAATTAAAAGAGCCTTTGGTTGTGCATAGTGTAGTCTATGGTGTTGCCCGGGAACAGCACCCTTTTAAAAGAGCCTTTGGTTGTGCATAGTGTAGTGTATGGTGTTGCCAGGGAACAGCACCCTCTTTGAAGAAGCTAGTTGGCTAGCTATCTATCTATCTATACAGTATTGGAAGTTGTCTAGATAGCTAGTTAATATGAAGTTAGGTAGATGGTGATATTTAATTCACGTAGCTATCTATCCATACAGAACGTGAAATTGTCTAGCTAGCCAACTAGCTAGCTCATTTAGCAGCTCATTTGAGTTAGCCTGCACTGTAGCTAGTTAGCTAATAATACATCGTTGTTTTTTACATTTTCAAAATCTATTTACTTACTTACTTGAATAGGTTCCCCCAGCCATGTGGACAATTTGAAAAAGGGCAGCAAAGTTTGCCACCAGAGCGTTTTAGAGAATATTACTATTTAACTATGTACCCATTTAATAACCAGATCTTCATACAAACTTGCTAAGCTGAATTCTTGACAGAGTCACAATGGGCGGCCATCTAGTCCATCTGCTGACTGGACGCAGTTGAGAAAAAAGTATATTTTATTTTCAGACAAAAAGTTAAAGGGTAGGAAGCATAAGTTTTTACTCACCAGTGTAACAACACAGTGTGGTTAAAGACTTAGTAACTGAGTTGTAGCCACGATCTGGTTCCCTATAAGTACAAATAGTTATGTTTTTATTTTAAATTGACAAAATTAAAATGACATTTTAAATGTTTTCTTTACTCAAGTATGACAATTGGGTACTTTACCCACCACTGTAGTTTTATAACAATCACTTGCGTCATGCAGCCATTCCTCTGGGTAACCCCGCTGTCTGAAATGCTCATCCAGACAGTAGGCTTGTTTGTCATAGTCACACTGTGTACTACAAATCCTGTGTGTGCAACTGTATTGGGTGATGGGGAGGTTCTTTTTTAGGGGTGTAGGGTGGAAGCTGTCTCCGCATAAAAGGGAATTCCTGTCCGTCTGCTTCCTGTATAGGTCTGTGCTAAAGCCACACCCCTCCCTCTTTATCAAAATGCCCAGATAACTTGTTTCATGCACATCAAAGGTGGGGGTGAATTTCAGATCTTCACTGCTTGTATTGATGAAGGAGTGGAATTGATGAAGTTCCTCTGTTCCTCTTCCCCTGGAATAGAAGGAACACGTCATCAATGAAGCCATTTTCAGAGCCTGATGATTTGCTAGAATGGATTGTTAGGGCTGACAATCACATTCTTCTCTAACAACCCCACATACAGATTGGAATAATTAGATGCTATTTTTTAAACTACAATGACCATAATGCACTGTGTGTCTACTTGTCTTGTCTGTTTATTTTACACCTGCTATGTTAAAGAGACAGAAGAATGCATGATGGTCAACGCTATCTGGGATCCTTGGGACATCCCTACCCTAAACCCTAACCTTAACCTTAACCATTTTAAATGTCAACTTCAATGGGCTAGGGACGTCCCAAGGATGTATCTCTACCTGAAAATACATGATCTAAGTGATTGATTGTTGGTATTCAGCAGTCATAAAGCCTCATTTACTTTAATGAACTACTAAAATAGTGATTTTGTCAGACAGCATAGACAGCAACTCTACACTTTATTGACTGATTGATCCTTCCAACCCTCCTCAGCCTTCCTCTCCTCTGAAGACCCAGTGAGGGTGGAGCTCAGTCAGAGAGCTGTTGAGGGACTGGTTAGGAAGAACACTTCTACAGCCAGAGAGGTCACACATGGTTTAGATGGTAAATATGTATGTTCCCTTAGCAGTTCATCACGTAAGTAAAAGGGAATATGTTCCATCATCTATGTTTATTTACATTAGTGCAAGTTGCAATGATATTGGTATAATTTCTCACCCCCTTTTGGCTGTATGAAAGTTAATTTCCCCTCAGGCACATGCATTTGTTATTTGATATTATGAATGTAATTTGTGACAAATGTACTTTTCCCCACTCATTCAACCCATCTCTTCACATTGCTTACGCATATTCAGTGGCCTGACTGAAATTCCAAACACAGTGCCCATCCTGGCAGATCTAAACCTAATGCAGCACTTTGCAACTTTTGTGCATCCAGACCTAATGCAGTTTGGAGTGATCAGAAGTCACATTTAGGTGCCAGGCATAACTGAAGACATAGATTCTCCATATCCATTACTTTGAGTGTTTTATATGACTAAATGTGTTTATTTATGTGTTGCAGGGGCAGTCAAGAAATGGCAAGGCCACAGAACATGACATAAGCAGAGCTGTGGGAGACCTCAAGCCCCTGGTAGAGCCAGAGGTGGTGTTCACCATTCCAGTCATTGGGTTAATTTGTTGAAATCAACTCAAGCTTTATTTTTACAGCACATTTCAGACATGGTTGCAACACAATGGCTTCACAGGAAAAAACAAATAATAAAATGAAAATAAACAGAAATATTTAGTACAGAACAGAGGGCTAACAACTGAAAGACTAATGGGCACCCTAAGGAAATGCCATTGATTTAATATATTAATTCGATGCAATATCCAACCCAAAATACAAGCTTGTTTTTTAGAAGGGGTTCTGAAAGACACTATGAGAGTGTCCACTGAAAGTTGACTCGTAAAACAACTGGGGCATAAAAGACACCCACCATGAGACTTACTAAATCTGTCCAAGAAGAGGGAAACAAAACTTAAAGGACCAAAAAAGGTAGTTCAACTAAAGGTGTTAACTCTCCACATCTATCAAGACAACTGGAGCACTAGGCCAGACACTCTTAAATAGAACCTGGACCAGCTCAGGTGAACCACCTTCCCACTAACGAGATGGACAAGCCAGCCCAGGTGTAACACATACTGACTAAAGAGGTGACACCAATCAGTGCTTCCTACGTGCTAACGACCTATACGTGCTAAAGTCCAACCTAAAAACATAAATGGAAAACCAAAGACAACAAATATATCCAATTTTTCCCCCACTAGAATTCTCGTCTTCCTAAAACTCACTAGCTTCTAGGACTCTTGTCCCCTTGAAACGAGCCCAAACAAAACTAATCACCAATACAGACAAACGTGCAGTCAAAATAAATTGGGATCAATGGCAACGCACTGGCTAAACGCAAAACGTGTTGACTGCCCACCCTTGAGACAATCAGCAACCAACTCCTGCAATATCCATAGTAAAGTTCCACCTCACTGCGGAGCTTCTCTCCCTTTTCAGGGTTCACTCGATAGGCATGTTGTTGGATCGGGGCCCAGTCCCCAATGTCATGCTCTAGTACATTTGGGTTGGCACATTGAGAATGAACCCTGATGTTCTAAAAGCAGGGCAACAACATCAATATAATAGTACCCAAAAATTGTCAGTTGGTAGCATAAATAATTACGATTACTAAATGTTACATGACTTGTAAAGATGAAATATCAAAACCAAATGTACACCCCTTTGTTAATATGTGTTGGCAATAATTCACTTAATGGTGAGGCATGGAATAACAAAACATTTATCTTTTGTCATGCTGGATGTTTGAAATATGAGGTGATTTCAGTCCTGCTTCTTCAGTAATGGAATAAAGACAATTAGCACTTGGATGTTGTAAAGAAATACTGGACTGATGTAAGATTGTTAATAAAAATGATTATAGACCAATTTATTATACTGCGTCCATGTGTATAGGCTGCAAGTACGTTGAAATTAAGTGGTTTTCAAGTAATTGAAAAAAACGACCATAAAGACAAGTAGCAATAAATCACTGTTATCAATTAGGGGGGAAATCAGGTTGTACGTGCTGTTGAAAATAACACAACTAAAAAAACACATGGAAATGGGAGATATCTTTTACCTCACTGGTTAGAGGACAACCTGCAGAAGAAAGTCCGTTACATTTTGGAGTGGTGCATTGAAATGTAGGGGTCGCTAAACAAAGGAATGCAACACTTAGTGGGTCAAAAAAGTATTTAGTCAGCCACCAAATGTGCAAGTTCTCCCACTTAAAAAGATGAGAGAGGCCTGTAATTTTCATCATAGGTACACTTCAACTATGACAGACAAAATTAGAAAAAAAATCCAGAAAATCACATTGTAGGATTTTTAATGAATTTATTTGCAAATTATGGTGGAAAATAAGTATTTGGTCACCTACAAACAAGCCAGATTTCTGACTCTCACAGACCTGTAACTTCTTCTTTAAGAGGCTCCTCTGTCCTCCACTCGTTACCTGTATTGATGGCACCTGTTTGAACTTGTTATCAGTATAAAAGACACCTGTCCACAACCTCAAACAGTCACACTCCACTATGGCCAAGACCTAAGAGCTGTCAAAGGACACCAGAAACAAAATTGTAGACCTGCACCAGGCTGGGAAGACTGAATCTGCAATAGGTAAGCAGCTTGGTTTGAAGAAATCAACTGTGGGAGCAATTATTAGGAAATGGAAGACATACAAGACCACTGATAATCTCCCTCGATCTAGGGCTCCACGCAAGATCTCACCCCGTGGGATCAAATTGATCGCAAAAATCCCAGAACCACACGGGGGGACCTAGTGAATGACCTGCAGAGAGCTGGGACCAAAGTAACAAAGCCTACCATCAGTAACACACTACACCGCCAGGGACTCAAATCCTGCAGTGCCAGACGTGTCCCCCTGCTTAAGCCAGTACATGTCCAGGCCCGTTTGAAGTTTGCTAGAGAGCATTTGGATGATCCAGAAGAAGATTGGGAGAATGTCATATGGTCAGATGAAACCAAAATAGAACTTTGTGGTAAAAAAAATAAACTCGTTGTGTTTGGAGGACAAAGAATGCTGAGTTGCATCCAAAGAACACCATACCTACTGTTAAGCATGGGGGTGGAAACATCACGCTTTGGGGCTGTTTTTCTGCAAAGGGACCAGGATGACTGATCCGTGTAAAGGAAATAATTAATGGGGCCATGTATCGTGAGATTTTGAGTGAAAACCTCCTTCCATCAGCAAGGGCATTGAAGATGAAATGTGGCTGGTTCTTTCAGCATGACAATGATCCCAAACACACCACCCGGGCAACGAAGGAGTGGCTTCGTAAGAAGCATTTCAAGGTCCTGGAGTGGCCTAGCCAGTCTCCAGATCTCAACCCCATAGAAAATCTTTGGAGGGAGTTGAAAGTCTGTGTTGCCCAGCAACAGCCCCAAAACATCACTGCTCTAGAGGAGATCTGCATGGAGGAATGGGCCAAAATACCAGCAACAGTGTGTGAAAACCTTGTGAAGACTTACAGAAAACGTTTGACCTCTGTCATTGCCAACAAAGGGTATATAACAAAGTATTGAGAAACTTTTGTTATTGACCAAATACTTATTTTCCACCATAATATGCAAATAAATTCATTAAAAATCCTACAATGTGATTTTCTGGATTTTTTTTTCTAATTTTGTCTGTCATAGTTGAAGTGTACCTATGATGAAAATTACAGGCCTCTTTTTAAGTGGGAGAACTTGCACAATTGGTGGCTGACTAAATACTTTTTTGCCCCACTGTATTTGTCATGACTCATCGATATCATGTTGAAATAGATTGTGCGAAAAAGGGGGAGATGAGATTGCACGCCCTGTTAAACAGCTCAAAAACCACACGAAATCTGGGAATAATGTGTTAGAGGAACCTTTGTAGAAAACAGATCGCTACATTTTGAAGTGCTGCATTTTGATTCAAGTAGGTCACCAACGCGGTAAGTGTAACTCTTTTTTTGTTAGTCACTTTTTGTTAAATCACATAAATAGTACTCTTTCATTTCAGAGCATGGATTTTCCCCTGAGGCTAATTTCCATACCATGTTGAAATCAATAGAACAGGGGACAAATGTTTAGGGTTCTACATTGTGACATTATTAAAACATATCCTTCAGCTATGTATTTTCTGATGTTTGATCAGAGAACTTTTATCAAAGTCTCCTGTGTGTGTTCTCTGGTGTACAATTAGATGACTAGATGTAGTACAACTCTGCCCACATTGATCACAGCTATAAGATTTCTCTCCTGTGTCTATTCTCCGGTGCGATTTTAAATCACTTAAATTAAGCTAACAAAACTTTTTTGCAGTCAGAGCAGTGTTAAGATTTCTCTCCTGTGTGCGTTCTCAGGTGTACTTTCAGGCAGCTTGCCTGAATAAAACTCTTCCCACATTGAGTACAACTATATGGTTTCTCTCCTGTGTGTGTCCGCTGGTGTAATATCAGTCCATTTGGCTGAGTAAAACGCTTCCCACATTGATTACAGCTATATGGTTTCTCTCCTGTGTGTATTCTCTGGTGCATTACAAGGGAGCTTGACCGAGTAAAACTCTTCCCACATTGAGTACAGGTACATGGTTTCTCTCCTGTGTGTGTTCTCTCATGTACCTTCAAAGAGCTAGATGTAGTAAAACTCTTCCCACATTGAGTACAGCTAAATGGTTTCTCTCCTGTGTGTGTTCTCTGGTGTACTGTCAGAGAGCTAGATGTAACATAACTCCTCCCACATTGATCACAGCTATACGTTTTATCTCCTGTGTGTGTTCTCTGGTGTAAAGTCAGATAGCTAGATGTAACATAACTCTTCCCACATTGATCACAGCTATAAGGTTTCTCTGTTGTGTGTGTTTTCTGATGTTTAGTCAGATTGGAAGATGTAGTAAAACTCTTCCCACATTGAGTACAGCTATAAGATTTCTCTCCTGTGTGAATTAGCAGGTGTGTTTTCAATGAATATGATCTAGAGAAACTCATTCCACAATGAGAGCAATGGTACGGCTTTTCTCCTGTGTGGATTCTCCGGTGTATTTCAAGTTCTGATTTAGATTTGCAGGTCTTCTCACAGTCAGAGCAGCAGTAAGGATTATTCAATGTGTGTCTCTGCTGGTGTTTCTTGAGGTGTTCTGATCTGGAGAGACTCTTCTCTGCATCTTCAGCATCATGATGTTGTTGAGACTCCCCCGAGGACCCAGGATAGTCACATCTCTCTCCTGTGTGAACGACAAAGTCAGACAGATGGTTAAAGTCCCACAACAGCAGAAATCCACTGTTAATTGGAGGTAAAAGGTGATGCCCAAAGCAAACCCATGAAGTTGTACAATAATTGACATCTGTTAAATTATTTGACAATTGTCTTAATACAGTCAAGTGAGCAACAATACTCATATTCTGTCTTGTTTTCACATTACTAGTAACATCGATAACTACTGGAAGATCCTAACAGTAACACACACCTACTGTAGGACCCATAACTTCACCTAACAACAACATAGACCTACTGTAGGACCCATAACTTCACCTAACAACAACATAGACCTACTGTAGGACCCATAACTTCACCTAACAACAACATAGACCTACTGTAGGACCCATAACTTCACCTAACAACATAATAGACCTACTGTAGGACCCATAACTTCACCTAACAACATAATAGACCTACTGAAGGACCCATAACTTCACCTAACAACAACATAGACCTACTGTAGGACCCATAACTTCACCTAACAACAACATAGACCTACTGTAGGACCCATAACCTCACCTAACAACATAGACCTACTGTAGGACCCATAACTTCACCTAACAATAACATACACCTACTGTAGGACCCATAACTTCACCTAACAACAACATAGACCTAATAACATAGACTCTAAAGGAGAGTCTCACTCTTGAATCAAAATATTATGCAAAAAAACAATTTGACACAGGAGAGGGGGTACAAAAATCAAGAAATGATCTCTTTCAAGGACATTCTCGCAAAAACCAAGCATTCTTGCATTCTTACTAAACTCTGATTTACCACCCCCAAATACTCCTGCACAACGTCTATTTGCACCTCTCCCGGATGGAAACTACAAATGTAATGGCTGTGCTCAATGCAATGGCACTTGTAAATGTAGATCCTTCAAACACCCCCAAACAGGGAAACAGATCCCAATCAAAGGTGTTATCATGTGCACCACTAAGGCAGTTATTTATCTTATAACTTGTCCTTGTGGTAAAACGTATATATCCAGTTTCGACCCACTTTTTGGAAGCAAACCCGTTGATTTCGTCCCTACATTATATCGGCATCGAACACGTCACCCTCCCTAGGAGAGGGGATGACCTCGACAATTTATTGTTAAAAACAAGAGGTTGCCTGGATCTTTAATTTAAAGAGCCTTGCTCCCGTCGGTCTCAACGTAGCCATTATTGTAATATTGCTATTCATTGTAAAATGTTTGTAGGTCTATGGAGCCAAATTGTATCTACGACCGTATGCTATCCATTTATGTTTTTACACTATCTATTTATATCTGTAAATTAACCAATGATATCAGGCCACACTCAGACATGATTACAGACATTTGTGTGTGTCCTTTGACACAATATAAACCAGTTACCCGCAGTGTTTGTCATTATACCCTGATGAAGACAGCTTGTCTGTGAAAATGTTGATATCAGGTTATTAAATTATTGCATCTGAGCTCCTAGAGTGTGAGGTTGTCCTTTTCTTTTTCAGGCCACCGGGGTCTGACATCTTGGATGGAAAATGACTGAGGATAATAGCGCACAACATTGCCACTCCTATTTGCCATATCTTCAAAATAAGCCTACTAGAAAGTGAGAAAACCCTACCTTGTTACAACACAACTGATTGGCTCAAACGCATTAAGGAAAAAAATTACACTAATTAACTTTGAATGACTTATTTTTCTGTGACAAACATTGAGTTAGTTATTTATTTATACAATTTTAAATGGCTTTTGGCCAATGTCAGAATGTGTGAATATAAATCCAACTTTACTTCAGTCTGAACTTTCATTGTCTCGGTCTCATTTTTAGCCATCTTACTCATTGCTAAAGCCAGGACATTGTTTGTGATTAGGAAACTATGAGAACCACACAAAGTCCAGGGGGTGATCACGCTCTACCACTAAGGGTCAGTTTAGTTGGAGCAACGTAAGACAGTCTCGTGTTCCAATTGTCTGTTTTAGTAGCATGAATTGTTCCTGTTCACACCGAGGTGAAGAGCGGAATAATTGAAGGAATGAATCCGAGCCTAACGCTCATCACCTGTGGAAGGCGGGACTTCCATCCAGGCGCGGATTTCATTGGCCTTTTCAGGTGTGATTTTAGATCCTTCAACCGAAGTCGCGACTCCTCATTGTATGTTGTACCAAAGTTGAGTGACCCTTAAGGGAACTACACTGCCATAAATACAAGGAAAGTCAAGTAGTGTTTTATGATTAAAACATTTTCACAAATCCGTCAAGGCTCTATCTTTGAGAAGGGTTTAAGACAAAGGTTTCAAACAATTTATAAATGTTATTGAATGTAGGTAAGTTTCGCCTTTAATGTAACGGCATTGAAAATAAATGCTGATTAGAATATTATACAATAGCTGTGTTTGAATACCCATACTAACATACTGTATACTACATACTCATTAAGTATATACTACATACTATTAGTTAATTGTAGTATACTGTAACTACATACGTAATGAGTATATACTACATACTATTAGTTAATTGTAGTATACTGTAACTACATACTTAATGAGTATATACTACATACTATTAGTTAATTGTAGTGTACTGTAACCGAACCGTATCCTTTCAGTTGAGCGCTCTTCTCCTGTCTACCGGAAGTGTGTGCTCTTGCTAGCTAGTTAGCATAACACATTACTAGTTAGACATTTTACGACTTCAGGTTGTGTTTTTAAATTCAATCTTGAATATCAGAGTGCTTCATAAATTCAGAGTGTTGTCAGATTGTCCGTTTGTAAATTCATCCCGTTTCTCTCGGAGCCACTGGCCGCTCCGGCCGAGGAGTTGGGTTGATTTGACCGTTCTGACCTCAGCTTGCTAGCTACTTCCAGACACAAATGAGACTCTTACCACTTTACTCGCCCTAGCAGAGCTGGTTAGGCAGTTTTCATGTTATCCAGAGTGACTAACCGTACTGCTGTAAAACCATTTAAATGATGCTTCTTTTTTTGCCTCCGTTTACTGACACTTGGTCATATTCAACCGGTGTTGAGCGCTAGTAAATTCATTATTCTGCTCTGATGGTACACAGACGAGAGTGCTTTGAAATCGGAGTAGATGGCCAGAGAGGATTTATGAAAGCACCCGAATGTCCATTGAGAACGACTATACCATTTAGCTAAGATTGACGGGAATAATCAAGACAATAAACTTGGGTAGTTAGATAGAATATAGTTAATATACTGGCAAGTTTGATGTATACGTAGCCAACTAACGTTAGGTAGCTAGTTAACATACCGGTGCATACTGCTGTAATAACATGCTAACAAATTGTCAGCCAAAATAACGTGTAAGGTAACTTATTTGAAAAGTCATTACTTTATTATATTGCTTAACATTTGTCATAATTAGTTAAAACAATGAATTTGTATCGGCTCTCGGACTTCGGCTGAATATTTTCAGCCATTTCCTTCAAATCTGAAAACAATGTGAAGCCACGCCCATTTCCTGAACAATTGCATTATGGGCTCTAACGTACTGCGTGTTTACGTCATTCTGGCGAATTTAGTACGACATCCGGGATCTTCTGGCATACTAAATCATACTATGACCAATAAGCATACTATATACTCAATTAACATCACAAATAGTACGGTTAGTATGAGTATTCTAACACAGCTAATGACTTATCAACAGCTCTAACAATTTGACCCCCACAGGAAATCTACACTGGCAGTTATATAAAGACCCATTTACTATATAACCATTGATTCTTGAAGAATATAACTTATAAATGCCTCAAATGTTTCAACTGTATTACCCCACCGGAAACCAATCATAAGCTTGTATAACGCCACTGTTTGAGAAACAAGCACTGTATAGCCTCGACATATGGTTAAAACTATCATTTTGACCTTATGGATGGCTAGTCCTTGTATTCATAGTGTAGTCAATTCAGGGGGAGCCCCTGAGCTGTATGCAAACATGGGTCCAGCGACTGACAAGCCAACACCTTATAACTGTTACGCCAAGATGTCTTTACTTCTTGACAAGGTCGCTAGGTTTTGGGTTACGGTTGCTACAATAGCTTTCTCTATGAATTTGAGTGGTTACATTTCTCCAGCCCCCATCCCTCAGCTGTTAACCAAACCAAGTCTCTGGGCAGCCATTTTGTTGCTGTTTAAATCCTAGGTTGCCCCTTCAAAAAAGCCACAAAATCAAATCAAACAATCTGCAGTTCAAACAATAACAATAACAACAATAATAACCACTGTTTAGGTGGTGGAAGATGGATGGGATTGGAGAAATGTAACTACTTTCAAATGCATAGACAGACCTACGGATGCAAGGACTGACCATCCATGATATCAACATTATAGTTTTAACCATGTTGAGGATATACATTGTTGGTTTACATTGTTTCTAAACATTTGAGTAAAAAAAGCTTATTTGTGGTTCTGATGGGGTTGAACTAAGTTGAACTAAGCTCATGAGGAATGTGTTATATTCTTCAAGAATCAATGGCTATAAATAAATAATTTAAAAGTCCAAATATGGAATGTAGCAATTGCATATTTCCCCTTTAACACCAAACATCAGTTCAACAACTGCAGAGTTTGTACCTCTGTTTTTAAGACAGTACTTACTAGTGTTAATCAGGGCACGTTCATCATTAGAACCATTGGACGCCTTAACATGCCTTTGGGAAACCGAGCCCAGATATTCAGTTTCCTCCTCTTCATCCTCTTCTTCTTCCAATGTGACAGTCATCTCCCCCTCCTCCTCTTTCACTCCAAAAACTGCATCCTCCTCTTTCTCTGCCTCCTCTTCTTTTACTGTAACATCCTCCTCTTTCACTCTGAACGCGTCTTCCTCTTCTTTCACTGAAACGTCTTTCTCTTCTTCTTTCACTGTAACAGCCTCACCCTCTACTTGATTTTGTATTGTGACATCCTCCTCTTCCTCTTTCACGACAACGTTCAGCCACAGTCCCTCTTTCTCCGTCCAGCAGACCTCCTCTTCTTTAGCAGGAGGAGAGTAGCTTAGTGAGCTCATGGTCGGGAATGTTAGATAGCTAGGCTAATGCTAACTTAACCAGCCCACTAGCTGACTAATAACAACAACCGTAAATATGATATTAAAACGGATAACTAACTACGTTACACAACAGATCTGGGTTTAAAACACAGTGGCTAATATACACGAACGCGTCTAAAGGGCTTTATTGGTTCGTCTATTTTGTCTAGCAAGCTACGGAGGTGTCTGACTAACTGTTGCTGCTGTTGAAAGAAGCGTTCCGTCCACTAGAATATACGTCACACCAGCAGGATCGCCTTAAAATCGCATTTCGTCATCTGTTGACTGGAATGGGTAACGTAGTTGAGTAAAATGTATATTTAATTTTCAGACAAAAAGTTAAACTGTAGGGAGCATGAGTTTTTACTCACCAGTGTAACAACACAGTGTGGTTAAAAACGTACTAACCTAGTTGTTATCACGATATGGTTTCCTATAAGTACAAACAGTTATGTTTTTCCGTTATTACATATTTATTAACTAGGCAAGTCAGTTAAGAACAAATTATTATTTACATTGACGGACAAACCCTAACCCAGGCGATGCTGCGCTGCCCTATGGGACTCCCAATGACAGCCTGTTATGATACAGCCTGGATTTGAACCAGGGTCTGTAGTGACGCCTCTAGCACTGGGATGCAGTATCTTAGACCATTGCTCATGTTGTTTACATTACACCCAGTGTAATACACTCAGTGATAAAGGTGTGGGATTCTGGGTAATCCAAAACAGATTTTTGGAGAATTTGAAAATTGAGTGGCCCTGGGATAGAAATGTATAAAGTTGACATTACATCTTAAAATCCACCATTTAAATCATACATTAGCAATTTAAGTTTTAGTAATTACTGTTGTTGGTTTGGCGTCAAATAAGCCTCTCTTTGTATGTTATTTGCCAAATCTCAGTTTTCCATGTGGGTTTTATGCTAAAGTTCCCTCTTTCAAGATGGTAGCTAACTGGAAAATGCATCGTCTTTAGGAGTGCTATTTTTATCCTGTCGACTATTGATCCTTCATCCACACTGTGTCTCATCAATGCAGGTAATTTATGACAAATGTGTAAAGTATATGTTTTATAACTCATGAACACCAGCAAATTTATTAGCCCGGTTTTGTTAGTTTAGGTGTATTATACTTCTTCACCACCAGAGGGGGACATTGAGTCATTTTTCAGGTTAATTTGATATATTTTGATACTAAAACGGATGACAGTTTATTCTGATGTAGTGAATATGAGACACATGGAAACAATGTGTTAATTTTATTATAGTCAATTAGGAAGTAGCCCTGCAAAATGACCTCCAGCAGGCCACAAATGTGCATGTGTCTGCTCAAACGGTCAGAAACAGACTCCATGAGGATGGTATGAGGGCCCGACGTCCACAGGTGGGGGTTGTGCTTACAGCCCAACACCGTGCAGGACGTTTGGCATTTGCCAGAGAACACCAAGATTGGCAAATTCGCCACTGGCGCCCTGTGCTCTTCACAGATGAAAGCAGGTTCACACTGAGCACATGAGCACATGTGACAGACGTGACAGAGTCTGGAGACGCTGTGGAGAACGTTCTGCTGCCTGCAACATCCTCCAGCATGACCGGTTTGGCGATGGGTCAGTCATGGTGTGGGGTGGCATTTCTTTGTGGGGCCGCACAGCCCTCCATGTGCTCGCCAGAGGTAGCCTGACTGCCATTAGGTACCGAGATGAGATCCTCAGACCCCTTGTGAGACCACATGCTGACACATGCACATTTGTGGCCTGCTGGAGGTCATTTTGCAGGGCTCTGGCAGTGCACCTCCTTGCACAAAGGCAGAGGTAGCGGTCCTGCTGCTGGGTTGTTGCCCTCCTACGGCCTCCTCCACGTCTCCTGATGTACTGGCCTGTCTCCTGGTAGCGCCTCCATGCTCTGGACACTACGCTGACAGACACAGCAAACCTTTTTGCCACAGCTCGCATTGATGTGCCATCCTGGATGAACTGCACTACCTGAAGCCTTGTGTGGGTTGTAGACTCCGTCTCATGCTACCACTAGAGTGAGAGCACCGCCAGCATTCAAAAGTGACCAAAACATCAGCCAGGAAGCATAGGAACTGAGAAGTGGTCTGTGGTCACCACCTGCAGAATCACTCCTTTTTTGGGGCTGTCTTGCTAATTGCCTATAATTTCCACCTTTTGTCTATTCCATTTGCACAACAGCATGTGAAATTTATTGTCAATCAGTGTTGCTTCCTAAGTGGACAGTTTGATTTCACAGAAGTGTGATTGACTTTGAGTTACATTGTGTTGTTTAAGTGTTCCCTTTATTTTTTTGAGCAGTGTATTTTGGATGTCGGGGCTTTTCCCTGCCATCATTATGTATATTTCTGCTCTTTTGATCTGCAAACTCTTAGTTGGGTTCTAACTGGTCTCCGGTAGTTGGGCTCGCTAGTTGGCTAAATAGCTCATGTTAGCTGGCTGGCTAAGATAACTGCATATAGATAACATTGTTTGATTTTTGGTTTGATGGCATTATGTATTTTCAAAACTGTGGTTTACTTTAATAACTCAAGTCATGAGCGCAAACGATTGGTTTAATTTAAAGGTATACATTTGAAGTTATTTCTGTTGTAGTTTACATCATAGGTTACATGTTACATCACACCTGACTTTGGCATTCTTCTGAATTCTGATTGGTTTAATGTAATAACAACAAAAATCGAACTGTGGTGTGTTACTTTGCATTGGACATTTTTTTAAATTTGATTTGATATTTTATAAACAATACAAAACATACACATACAAACAACAATATCATACAAACATTAACTACATCACATCTGCCCAGGCCCACTAGAACACACCCCCATCTCCATTAACTACATCACACCTGCCCAGACCCACTAGAATACACCTCCATCTCCATTAACTACATCACACCTGCCCAGACCACTAGAACACACCTCCATCTCCATTAACTACATCACACCTGCCCAGACCCACTAGAACACACCCCATCTCCATTAACTACATCACACCTGTCCAGACGCACTAGACCACACCTCCATCTCCATTAACTACATCACACCTGCCCAGACCCACTAGAACACACCCCCATCTCCATTGCCCGCATCAGCACCATTTAATTTCTCTCCATTGCCCACTGACTTCCAACATTTAGATAATAAAGCATTTTACCTTTCTTTTGAATTAACAACAGAGGATTGGTTGATTTCCAGGTTTTAATTATGTATAATATTTAAGATGATTGACGAGAAAGGTACGTCCAGGGGTATCTCACTGCACCCTCAAATGCCATGTTTTGAAATATGCAGACAGACGGATTAAAAGTAATTTTACATTGTATAACTGTACTTCTGACTGCCAACTTTCTAACTCCCCCCATAACTTTTTGGACGTTATAACATTCCCAGAAGGCATTGATTATTGAGTCATTGTTAATTTTACACTTAAGACATGAATCTGGCATTGTGCTGTAGAATTGATGAATTTTGTCTCTTGTATAATAAGGGACTATCATTTGTCCCAACATCACAGGCCACAGACTTTGATGCAGTTAAAGACTTCCAAAAGTGTTTCCGCAGTTTGCAATGGACTGAGTTTTTTCAATGGGGTTCCCCCTTTGCACCTGCCAATGTAAATCCATTGAACGAGACAAGTTACCAGACAGGACATATTGTTAATGCTCTACCCATTGATAACCTGAATGACAATTAACTTGTGGGTGGTGGTGGTGATGACGGCCTATTGGATGACGTCATCCATCGGGATTCCCCAAAAAAGAAGACTCTCTGGATTGATCACTGGAGTCAGATGTGAAGGAGGAGGTTGATCATCAGGAGTCAGATGTGAAGGAGGAGGTTGATCATCAGGAGTCAGATGTGAAGGAGGAGGTTGATCATCAGGAGTCAGATGTGCAGGAGGAGGTTGATCATCAGGAGTCAGATGTGAAGGAGGAGGTTGATCATCAGGAGTCAGATGTGAAGGAGGAGGTTGATCATCAGGAGTCAGATGTGAAGGAGGAGGTTGATCGTCAGTGAACCTCTAGGATTGTGGCTGGGCTGGAGTTTCCACTTCCAGCTTGGTCATACAGTGGGGTGAACAAGTATTTGACACACTGCCAATTTTGCAGGTTTTCCTACTTACAAAGCATGTAGAGGTCTGTCATTTTTATCATAGGTACACTTCAACTGTGAGAGACGGAATCTAAAACAAAAATCCAGAAAATCACATTGTATGATTTTTGAGTAATTAATTTGCATTTTATTGCATGACATAAGTATTTGATCACGTACCATCCAGTAAGAATTCCGGCTCTCACAGACCTGTTAGTTTTTCTTTAAGAGGCCCTCCTGTTCTCCACTCATTACCTGTATTAACTGCACCTGTTTGAACTCGTTACCTGTATAAAAGACACCTGTCCACACACTCAATCAAACAGACTCCAACCTCTCCACAATGGCCAAGACCAGAGAGCTGTGTGAGGACATCAGGGATAAAATTGTAGACCTGCACAAGGCCGGGATGGGCTACAGGACAGAAGGCAAGCAGCTTGGTGAGAAGGCAACAACTGTTGGCGCAATTATTAGAAAATGGAAGAAGTTCAAGATGACGGTCAATCACCCTCGGTCTGGGGCTCCATGCAAGATCTCACCTCGTGGGGCATCAATGATCATGAGGAAGGTGAGGGATCAGCCCAGAACTACACGGCAGGACCTGGTCAATGACCTGAAGAGAGCTGGGACCACAGTCTCAAAGAAAACCATTAGTAACACACTACGCCGTCATGGATTAAAATCCTGCAGCGCACGCAAGGTCCCCCTGCTCAAGCCAACGCATGTCCAGGCCCGTCTGAAGTTTGCCAATGACCATCTGGATGATCCAGAGGAGGAATGGGAGAAGGTCATGTGGTCTGATGAGACAAAAATAGAGCTTTTTGGTTAGAGCTTTTTTAGATGCTTTTCTGCAAAGGGGACAGGACGACTGCACCGTATTGAGGGGAGGATGGATGGGGCCATTTATCGAGAGATCTTGGCCAACAACCTCCTTCCCTCAGTAAGAACATTGAAGATGGGTCGTGGCTGGGTCTTTCAGCATGACAACGACCCGAAACTTACAGCCAGGGCAACTAAGGAGTGGCTCCATAAGAAGCATCTCAAGGTCCTGTACATTATGCATATTCTACCGCGCACAGAAATCTGCTCCTTCTACTCTCTTTTCCGAACGTACTAGACGATCAGTTCTTATAGCCTTTAGCCGTACCCTTATCCTACTCCTCCTCTGCTCCTCTGATGATGTAGAGGTTAATCCAGGCCCTACATCCTCCAGCATCACTCCCATTCCCCAGGCGTTCTCATTTGTTGACTTCTGTAAAAGAAAAAGCCTTGGATTCATGCATGTTAACATTGGAAGCCTCCTCCCTAAGTTTGTTTTATTCACTGCTTTAGCACACTCTGCCAACCCAGAATCCTGGCTTAGGAAGGCCACCAAAATCCCTGAAATTTCCATCCCTAACTATAACATTTTTTGACAAGATAGAACTGCCAAAGGGGGCGGAGATGCAATCTACTGCAGAGATAGCCTGCAGAGTTCTGTCTTGCTATCCAGGTCTGTGCCCAAACAATTTGAGCTTCTACTTTTAAAAATCCACCTTTCCAGAAACAAGTCTCTCACCGTTGCCGCTTGCCATAGACCACCTTCTGCCCCCAGCTGTGCCCTGGACACCATATGTGAATTGATTGCCACCCATCTATCTTAAGACCTCGTGCTGTTAGGTGACCTAAACTGGGAAATCCTTAACACCCCGGCCATCCTACAATCTAAGCTTGATGCCCTCAATCTCACACAAATTATCAATGAACCTACCAGGTACAACCCCAAATCCGTAAACACAGGCACCCTTATATCATCCTAACCAACCTGCCCTCTAAATACACCTCTGCTGTCTTCAACCAGGATCTCAGCGATCACTGCCTCATTGCTTGCGTCCGTAATGGGTATGCGGTCAAACGACCACCCCTCATCACTGTCAAACGCTCCCTAAAACACTTCAGCGAGCAGGCCTTTCTAATGAACCTGGCACGGGTATCCTGGAAGGATGTTGACCTCATTCTGTCAGTATAAGATGCCTGGTTATTATTTAAAAGTGCTTTCCATACAATCTTAAATAAGCATGCCCCGTAAAAAAAAAAATTGAACTAGGAACAGATTTAGCCCGTGGTTCACTCCAGATCTGACTGCTCTTGGCCAGCGAAAAACATTCTGTGGCGTACTGCATTAGCATCGAATAGCCCCCGCGAAATGCAACTTTTCAGGGAAATTAGGAACAAATATACACAGGCAGTTAGGAAAGTAAAGGCTAGCTTTTTAAAACAGAAATTTGCATCCTGCAGCGCAAACTCCAAAAAGTTCTGGGACACTGTAAAGTCCATGGAGAATAAGAGCACCTCCTCCCAGCTACCCACTGCACTGAGGCTAGGAAACACTGTCACCACCGATAAATCCACAATAATTGAGAATTTCAATAAGCATTTTTCTACGGCTGGCCATGCTTTCCACCTGGCCACCCCTACCCTGGTCAACAGCCCTGCACCCCCCCACAGCAACTTGCCCAAGCCTCCCCATTTGTCCTTCACCCAAATCCAGATAGCTGATGTTCTGAAAGAGCTGCTAGACAATCTGGACCCTCTCTTTCTAAAATTATTAGCCGAAATTGTTGTAACCCCTATTACTTGCATGTTCAACCTCTCTTTCGTATCATCTGAGATCCCCAAAGATTGGAAAGCTGCGGTGGTCATCCCCTTCTTAAAAGGGGGAGACACTCTAGACCCAAACTGCTACAGACCCATAAATATCCTACCCTGCCTTTTTAAGGTCTTCGAAAGCCAAGTTAACAAACAGATCACCGACCATTTTGAATCTCACCGTACCTTCTCCGCTATGCAATCTGGTTTCCTGAGCTGGTCATGGGTGCACCTCAGCCACGTTCAACGTCCTAAACGATATCATAACCGCCATCGATAAGAAACAATACTGTGCAGCTGTATTCATCGACCTGGCCAAGGCTTTCGACTCTGTCAATCACCACATTCTTATCGGCAGACTCAACAGCCTTGTTTTTTTCAAATGACTGCCTCACCTGGTTCACCAACTACTTCTCTGATAGAGTTCAGTGTGTCAAATCGGAGGGCCTGTTGTCCGGACCTCTGGCAGTCTCTATGGGGATGCCACATTGTTCAATTCTCGGGCCGACTTTTTGCTCTGTATACATCAATGATGTTGCTCTTGCTGCTGGTGATTCTCTGATCCACCTCTACGCAGACGATACCATTCTGTATACATCTTGCCTTCTTTGGACACTGTGTTAACTAACCTCCAGACAAGCTCCAATGCCATACAACTCTCCTTCCGTGGCCTCTAACTAAATGCATGCTTTTCAACCTTTCCGCCCGTCCAGCATCACTACTCTGGACGGTTCTGACTTAGAATATGTGGACAACTACAAATACCTAGGTGTCTGGTTAGACTGTAAACTCTCCTTCCAGACTCACATTAAGCGTCTCCAATCCAAAATGAAATCTAGAATCGGCGTCCAATTTCGCAACAAAGAATCCTTCACTCATGCTGCCAAACATACCCTCGTAAAACTGACTATCATACTAATCCTTGACTTCGGCAATGTCATTTACAAAATAGCCTCCCACACTCTACTCAGGAAATTGGATGTAGTTTATCACAGGGCCATCCATTTTGTCACCAAAGCCCCATATACTACCCACCATTTCGACCTGTATGCTCTCGTTGGCTGGCCCTCACTTCATATTCGTCGTCAAACCCACTGGCTCCAGGTCATCTATAAGTCTCTGCTAGGTAAAGCCCCGCCTTATCTCAGCTGGTCACTGTAGCAGCACACACCCGTAGCACGCACTCCAGCAGGTATATTTCACTGGTCATCCCCAAAGCCAACTCCTCCTTTGGCTGCCTCTCCTACCAGTTCTCTGCTGCCAATGACTGGAACGAATTGCAAAATCACTGAAGCTGGAGACTTATAGCTCCTTCACTAACTTTAAGTATCAGCTATCAGAGCAGCTTACCGATCATTGCACCTGTACACAGCCCATCTGTAAATAGCCCACCCAACTACCTCATCCCCATATTGTTATTTATTTTTTTGCTCCTTTGCACCCCAGTATCTCTACTTGCACATCATCTTCTGCACATCTATCACCCCAGTGTTAATGCTAAATTGTAATTATTTCGCCACTATGGCCTATTTATTGCCTTACCTCCCTAATCTTACTACATTTGCACACACTGTATATAGATTTTTCTATTGTGTTATTGACTGTACTTTTGTTAATCCCATGTGTAACTATGTGTTGTTGTCGCACTGCTTTGCTTTATCTTGGCCAGGTCACAGTTGTAAGTGAGAACTTGTTCTCAACTTGCCTACCTGGTTAAATAAAGGTGAAATAAGAAAAACATTCTACATTGGGACATCATTAAAATACAAGGCTAATAGTTAAAATATTCTGCATTGTGACATCATTTAATTGAGAAAAATATAACATGTGTTTGGAGAATGAGACCCAGCCTGAACTGTGTGATGTAGTAGGGAGATGTAGTTTCTCTTGAGATAAATCAGATCCAGCCTGAACTGTGTGATGTAGTAGGGAGTTGTAGTTTCTCTAGAGATAAATCAGACACAGCCTGAACTGTGTGATGTAGTAGGGAGTTGTAGTTTCTCGAGAGATAAATCAGATCCAGCCTGAACTGTGATGTAATAGAGTTGTAGTTTACAATAGGCCAATAAACAACATAGTTTAGCGCTTAAAACGTAATGACCATAATCCATTGCGTGCCTACTTGTCTTGTCTGTGTTTCTTTTACACCTGCTATGTAAAAGAGAAAGAAGAAATCACGATGGTCAATGCTATCTGGAATCCTTGGGACATCCCTACCCTAAACCCTAACCTTAAACCCTAACCTTAACCATTTTACATGTCAACTTCAACCGGCTAGGGACGTCCCAAGGATGTATCTCTACCTGCAAATACATGATCTAAGTGATTGATAGTTGGTATTCAGCAGTCATAAAGCCTTATTTACTTTAATGAACTACTAAAATTGTGATTTTGTCAGACAGCATAGACAGCAGCTCTACAGTTTATTGAATGACTTATCTATTCATCCTTCCATCCCTCCTCAGCCTCCTCAGGTCACACACGGTTTAGATAGTAAATATTTATGTCCCCTTAGCGGTTCATTACGTCAGCAAACGGGAATATGTTCCATCGTCCATGTTTAGTGCAAATTGTCCACTGATATTGGTGTAATTTCTCACCCCATTAGGCTGTATGAAAGTGAATTTCCCCTCAGGCATACACATTTGTTCTTTGTTATTACCCAAGCCACTGCCTGTTCACCCCACTATCATCCAGAAGGCGAGGTCAGTACAAGTGCATCAAAGCTGGGACCGAGACAGAAGCTGTTTTTCAATCTCAAGGCCATCAGACTGTTAAATAGCCATCACTAACACAGAGAGGCTGCTGCCTACATACACAGACTTGAAATCATTGGCCACTTTAAGGAATGGAACACTAGTCACTTTAATAATGTTTACATATCTGGCATTACTCATCTCATATGTATATACTGTATTCTATCCTATTCTACTGTATCTTAGTCTATGTATTACTCATCTCATATGTATTTACTGTATTCTATCCTACTGTATCTTAGTCTACGCATTACTCATCTCATATGTATATACTGTATTCTATCCTATTCTACTGTATCTGTCTATGCTGCTCTGACATCGCTCGTCCATATATGTATATATTCTAATTCCATTACTTAGATTTGTGTGTATTAGCTATTTGTTGTGAAATTGTTAGATATTACTGCACTGTTGGAGCTAGGAACAGAAGCATTTCGCTACACCCGCAATAACATATGTATGTGACAAATAACATTTGATTTGATTTATTATGAAGGTCACTTGTGTCAAATATACTTTTCCCCACGCATTCACCCCACCTCTTTACATTGCTGATGCATATTCAGTGCCCCGACTGCATCCAGACTATGTCACACGCCCATCCTGGTAGATCAGAACCTAATGCAGCTTGGAGTGATGGGATGACAGAAGTCACATTTAGGTGCCAGGTGTAACTGAGGCCATAGATGCTCCATATCCATTACTTTGAGTGTTTTATATAATATGACTAAATGTTTTTCTTTCTGTGTTGCAGGGGCAGTCAAGAAATGGAATGGCAAGGCCACAGAACATGACATAAGCAGAGCTGTGGGAGACCACCACAAGCCCCTGGTAGAGCTGGGGGTGGTGTTAACCACTCCACCACGCCTTCAGCAGGCATGGTGTTTTAGGAGTTTTTTTTTAGAGGGGTTCTGAAAGACACTATGGGGGTGTCCACTGAAAATTGACTAGTAACAACAACTGGGACCTAAAAGACACCCACCATGAGACCCACTAAATCTACCCAAGAAGATGCAAACAAAAGAAATCCCACACCAAACTTAAAGACAGGAAGCAAACCAAAAAAGTGGAGCAACTAAAGGTGTTGACTCTCCACATCGATCAAGACAACTGGAGCACTGGGCCAGACACTGAAATAGAACCTGGACCAGCTCAGGTGAAACACCTTCCCACTAACAAGATGGACAAGGCAGCACAGGTGTAACACATACTGACTAACGAGGTGACACCAATCAGTGTCACCTACGTTCTAATGAGCTATACGTGCTAAAGTCCAACCTCAAAACATAATTGCAAAAACCAAAGACTGTAACACCTTCCCCCCTAAAGACAAATAATATATCCTATATTTTTGTTGGACAAGTTCGCTTACCGCCAACAGAAAACAACTTCCATTTCACATTAGAACCAACTACAATGCTTCACCAATATAAACATGGTGTCTACAATTAAAAATAAGAAAAAACATGCATTTCTAAGTATATATTTTCTGCAATCTTACTTTTTGAAAAACTCACTCAAATGTGCAGTCAAAATAAATTGTGATCCATGGCAATGCAATGGCTAAATGCAAATCACAAATCTTTTTGACTGCCCACCCTTGAGACAATCAGCAACCAAGTTGTCCTTACCACAGGCATGTCTGATTTCAAGAGGAAACTCCTGCAATATCCGTAGTAACTTTCCACCTCACAGACGAGCTTCTCTCCCTTTTCAGGGTTCACTCGATAGGCATGTTGTTGGATCGGGCCCAGTCGCCAATGTCATGCTCTAGTACATTTGGGTTGGCACATCTGAGAATGAACCCTGATATTCTAAAAGCAGGGCAATAATGTCAATATAATTGCACCCCGAAATTGTCAGTTGGTTACATAAATAATTATGATTACTAAATGTTACATGAATTGTAAATATGAAATATAAAAACCAAATGTACACCCCTTTGTTAATATGTATTGGCAATAATTCACTTAATGATGAGGCATGGAATAATAAACATGTATCTTTTGTCAGGCTGGATGTTTGAAATATGAGGTGATTTGAGACATGCTTCTTCAGTAGTGGAATAATGACCATTAGCACTTGGATGTTGTAAAGAAATACTGGAGTGATGTAGGATTGTTCATACAATTGATTATAGACAAATTTATTATTGGCCGTCGGGCAGTCTTCTTTTCAAAGATGCATTTAAATTTAGGGGTGGCTAAACAAAGGAACACAACACTTATTTGTCATAACTCATAGATATCATGTTGAAATCAATTGTGCCGAGAGGAGGGAGATGAGGTTGCACGCCCTGTTAAAACTAATAGCTCAAAAACCACACGGAACCTGGGAGTAATGTGTACATCACTGGTTAGAGAACAATTTGTAGAAAACAGCTAGCTACATTTTGAAGTGTTGCATTTTGATTCAAGTGGGTCACCAACGTGGTAAGTGTAACACAACTCTTTTTTTGTTACTCACTTTTTGTTAAATCACATAAATAGTACTCTTTCAATTCAGAGCCTGGATTTTTTCCCCTGAGGCTAAAATAAATAGAGCAGGGGACAAACATTTAGGGTTCTACATTCTGACATCATTAAAATACTCCTACTACAATGTTAAAACATTCTACATTGTGACATTAAAACAAATCCTTCATCTATGTATTTTCTGATGTTTGATCAAAGATCTTTTATCAAAGTAACTCTTGACACATTGATCACAGCTCCAACAGTTCTCTCCTGTGTGTATTCTCTGGTGCGATTTTAAATCACTTAAGCTAACAAAACTTTTTCGCATTCAGAGCAGTGTTAAGATTTCTCTCCTGTGTGCGTTCTCAGGTGTACTTTCAGGCAGCTTGCCTGAATAAAACTCTTCCCACATTGAGTACAACTATACGATTTCTCTCCTGTGTGTGTCCGCTGGTGTAATATCAGTCCATTTGGCTGAGTAAAACTCTTCCCACATCGATTACAGCTATATGGTTTCTCTTCAGTGTGTATTCTCTGGTGCATTACCAGGGAGCTAGATGTAGTTTTAAACTCTTCCCTTGCTCCCGTCGGTCTCAACGTAGCCATTATTGTAATATTGCTATTCATTGTAAATGTTTGGAGGTCTATTTAGCCAAATTGTATCTATGACTGTATGCTATCCATTTATGTTTTTACACTATCTATTTATATCTGATATCAGGCCACACTCAGACATGATTACATACATTTGTGTGTGTCCGGCTGAGTAAAACTCTTCCCACATTGATTACAGCTATATGGTTTCTCTTCAGTGTGTATTCTCTGGTGCATTACCAGGGAACTAGATGTAGTTAAACTCTTCCCACATTGAGTACAGCTAAATGGATTCTCCCCTGTGTGTGTTGTCTGGTGTAAAGTCAGATAGCTAGATGTAACATAACTCTTCCCACATTGATCACAGCTATAAGGTTTCTCTGTTGTGTGTGTTTTCTGGTGTTTAGTCAGATTGGAAGATGTAGTAAAACTTCCCACATTGAGTACAGCTATAAGATTTCTCTCCTGTGTAAATTAGCAGGTGTATTTTCAATGAATATGATCTAGAGAAACTCATTCCACAATGAGAGAAATGGTACGGCTTTTCTCCTGTGTGGATTCTCCGGTGTATATCAAGTTCTGATTTAGATTTGCAGGTCTTCTCACAGTCAGAGCAGCAGTAAGGATTATTCAATGTGGGTCTCTGCTGGTGTTTCTTGAGGTGTTCTGATGTGGAGAGACTCTTCTCTGCCTCTTCAGCATCATGATGTTGTTGAGACTCCCCAGAGGACCCAGGATAGTCACATCTCTCTCCTGTGTGAACAACAAAGTCAGACAGAAGGTTAAAGTCCCACAACAGCAGAAATCCACTGTTAGTTTGAGGTAAAAGGTGATGCCCAGAGCAAACCCATGAAGTTGTACAACAATTGACGTCTGTTAAATTATTTGATAATTGTCTTAATACAGTCAAGTGAGCAACAATAGTCATATTTGTCTTGTTTTCACATTAGTAGTAACATCGATAACTACTGGGAAATCCTAACAGTAACACACACCTACTGTAGGACCCATAACTTCACCTAACAACCAACCTACTGTAGGACCCATAAATTCACCTAACAACAACATAGACCTACTGTAGGACCCATAACTTCACCTGACAACAACATAGACCTACTGTAGGACCCATAACTTCACCTGACAACAACATAGACCTACTGTAGGACCCATAACTTCACCTAACAACAACATCAACCTACTGTAGGACCCATAAATTCACCTAACAACAACATAGACCTACTGTAGGACCCATAACTTCACCTAACAACAACATAGACCTACTGTAGGACCCATAACCTCACAACATAGACCTACTGTAGGACCCATAACTTCACCTAACAACAACATAGACCTACTGTAGGACCCATAACTTCACCTAACAAACAACATAGACCTAATAACATAGACTCTAAAGGAAAGTCTCACTCTTGAATCAAAATAATTTGCAAAAAACAATTTGACAGAGGAGAGGGGGTACAAAAATCCAGAAATTATCTCTTTCAAGGACATTCTCGCAAAAACCAAGCATTCTTGCATTCTTACTAAACTCTGATTTACCACCCCCAAATACTCCTGCACAACGTCTATTTGCACCTCTCCCGGATGGAAACTACAAATGTAATGGCTGTGCTCAATGCAATGGCACTTGTAAATGTAGATCCTTCAAACACCCCCAAACAGGGAAACAGATCCCAATCAAAGGTGTTATCATGTGCACCACTAAGGCAGTTATTTATCTTATAACTTGTCCTTGTGGTAAAATGTATATATTCAGTTTCGACCCACTTTTTGGAAGCGAACCCCTTGATTTCGTCCCTACATTATATCGGCATCGAACACGTCACCCTCCCTAGGGAGAGGGGGTGACTTCGACAATGTATTGTTAAAAACAAGAGGCTGTATCTTTAATTTAAAGAGCCATGCTCCCGTCGGTCTCAACTTAGCCATTATTGTAATATTGCTATTCATTGTAAATGTTTGGAGGTCTATGTAGCCAAATTGTATCTATGACTGTATGCTATCCATTTATGTTTTTACACTATCTATTTATATCTGATATCAGGCCACACTCAGACATGATTACAGACATTTGTGTGTGTCCTTTGACACAATATAAACCACTTACCCGCAGTGTTTGTCATTATACCCTGATGAAGACAACTTGTCTGTGAAAATGTTGATATCAGGTTATTAAATTATTGCATCTGAGCTCCTAGAGTGTGAGGTTGTCCTTTTCTTTTTCAGGCCACCGGGGTCTGACAACTTGGATGGAAAATGACTGAAGATAATAGCGCACAACATTGCCACTCCTATTTGCCATATCTTCAATATAAGCCTACTAGTACGTGAGAAAACCATTACCTTGTTACAACACAACTGATTGGCTCAAACACATAAAGGAAAGAAATTCCACAAATTAACTTTTAATTATACATTTCTCTGTGACAAACGGTGAATTAGTTATTGATTTTTATCGCTTTTAAATGGCATTTTATAGATTTTGTATTTCTATAAAATCAAAACTGTAATTTTTATTCAAAACAAAGGTTGTAAAAGTATGCTAGACATTTATATAATAAATAATATCTAGCTTGATGTTTCTGTGACAATCAATGAATTAGTTATTGATTTTTTACAATTTTTATTATTTTGGCCAATGTCTAAATGTGTGAATATAAATCGGTCTGAACTTTCATTGTCTCGGTCTCATTTTTAGCCATCTTACTCACTGTTAAAGCCAGGATTGTTTTTGATTAGGAAACTATGAGAACCACACAAAGTCCAGGGTGATCACGCTCTACCACTAAGAGTCAGTTTAGTTGGCGCAAAGTAAAACAGTCTCGTGTTCCAATTGTATGTTTTAGTAGCATGAATTGTTCCTGTTCACACCGAGGTGAAGAGCGGAATAATTGAAGGAATGAATCCGAGCCTAACGCTCATCCCCTGTGGAAGCCGGGGCTTCCAGCCAGGCGCGGATTTCATTGGCCTTTTCAGGTGTGATTTTAGATCCTTCAACCGAAGAGGCGACTCCTCATAGTATGTTGTACCAAAGTTGACTGACCCTTAATAAGGGAACTACACTGCCATAAATACAAGGAAGGTCAAGTAGTGTTTTATTTAAAAAAAAAATATATATATATATATATATACACAGAAATCCGGCAAGGCGCCAACTTTGAGAAGGGTTTAAAACAAAGGTTTCAAACAATTCATAAATATTATGGAATGTAGGTATGTTTCGCCTTTAATGTAATGACATTGAAAATAAATTGAAAAAAGGCGAATAGCTGTGTTTGAATACCCATACTAACATACTTTATACTACATACTTAATGAGTATATACTACATACTATTATTTCATTGTAGTACACTGTAACTACATACTTAATGAGTATATACTACATACTATTAGTTAATTGTAGTGTACTGTAACCGAACCGTATCCTTTCAGTTGAGCTCTCTTCTCCTGTCTACCGGAAGTTTGTGCTGTTGCTATGCAACCTCTTGCTAGCTAGTTAGCATAACACATTACTAGTTAGACATTTTACGACTTCAGGTTGTGTTTTTAAATTCAATCTTGAATACCAGAGTGCTTCATAAATTCAGAGCGTTGTCAGATGGTCCGTTTGTAAATTCAGCCCGTTTCGCTCTCTCAGCCACTGGCCGCTCCGGCCGAGGAGTTGGGTTGATTTGACCGTTCTGACCTCAGCTTGCTAGCTACTTCCAGACACAAATGAGACTCTTACCACTTTACTCGCCCTAGCAGAGCTGGTTAGGCAGTTTTCATGTTATCCAGAGTGACTAACTGTACTGCTGTAAAAACATTTAAATTACGCTTATTTGTTATTTTTGCCTCCATTTACTGACACCTGGACATATTCAACGGGTGTTGAGCGCTAGATAGTTAGTTAACATACCGGTACATACTGCTGTAATAACATGCTAACAAATGGTCAGCCAAAATAACGTGTAAGGTAACTTATTTGAAAAGTCATTACTTTATTACATTGCTCAACATTTTCTTAACATTTGTCATAATTAGTTAAAACAATGAATTTTTATCTGCTCTCGTCGGACTTCGGCTGAATATTTTCCGCCATTTTCTTCAAATCTGAAAACGATGTGAAGCCAAGTCCATTTCCTGAAGAATTGCATTATGGGCCCTAACGTACAGCGTGTTTACGTCATATTTTGGTGAATTTAATACGACATCTGGGAACTTTTGGCATACTAACTAAATCATACTATGACAAGTACTCTTCTTTATTCAATTAACATCACAAATAGTATGGTTAGTATGAGTATTCTAACACAGCTAATGACTTATCAACAGCTCTTACAATTTGACCCCCACAGGAAATCTACACTGGCAGTTATAGAAAGACCCATTTACTATATACCCATTGATTCTTGAAGAATTAACTTATAAATGCCTCAAATGTTTCAACTGTATTACCCCACCAGAAACCAAAACATAAGCTCTTATAACATCACTGTTTGTCAACAAGCACTGTATAGCCTTGAAATCTTTTTTAAAACTATAATTTTGACCTTATGGATGGCCAGTCCTTGTATTTATAGTGTAGTCAATTCAAAGGGTAGCCCTGAGCTGGACTCAAACCTGGGTCCAGCGACTGTCAAGCCAACACCTTATAACTGTTACGCCAAGATGTCTGAACTTCTTAACTTCACTAGGTTTTGGGTTACGGTTGATACAATTGCATTCTCAATGAATTTGAGTGGTTACATTTCTCCAGCCCCCATCCCTCAGCTGTTAACCAAACCAAGTCTCTGGGCAGCCATTTTGTTGCTGTTTAAATCCTAGGTTGTCCTTTTAAAAAAGCCACACAATTTACCAACCAATCTGCAGTTCAAACAATAACAAAGCTGTAATTCCACCACTGTTTTGGTAATTAGATGATGGGGCTGGAGAAATGTAACTACTCTCAAATTCATAGACAGACCTATGGATGCAAGGACTGACCACCCATGATATCAGCATTATAGTTAACCATGTTAAGGCTTAACAGTGTTGGTTTACAGTGTTGGTTTTAAGACAATACTTACTAGTGTTAATCAGCGCCCGTTCATCGTTAGAACCATTTGATGCCTTAAGATGTCTTTGGTAAACTGGGCCCAGATATCCAGTTTCCTCCTCTTCTTCCAATGTGACAGTCTTCTCCCCCTCCTCCTCTTCTTTCACAGTAATGTCCTCGTCCTCTTTCACTCTGAACGCGGCTTCCTCTTCTTTAACTATAACGTCTTTCTCTTCTTTCACTGTAACAGCCTCACCCTCTCCTTGTTTTTGTATTGTGACATCCTCCTCTTCCGCGACAATGTTCAGCCACAGACCCTCTTTCTCCGTCCAGCAGACCTCCTCTTCTTTAGCAGGATGAGAGTAGCTTAGTGAGCTCATGGTTGGGTAAGTTAGCTAGCTATGCTAATGCTAACTTAACCAGCCCGCTAGATGAATAATAACAACACCGTAAATATGAAATTAAAACGGATAACTAACTAGACGACAGAAGTGGGTTTAAAACACAGTGGCTAATTTACACGAACGCATCTAAAGAGCTTTATTGGTTCGGCTATTTTGTCTAGCAAGCTACGGAAGTGTCTGACTAACTGTTGCTGCTGTTGAAAGAAGCGTTCAATCCACTAGAATATACATCACACTAACAGCATCGCCTTAACATCGCACACCGCCATCTGCTGACTGGAGTGGGTAACTCAGTTGAAAAAAATGTATATTTAAATTATTTGACTAATAGTTAAAGGGTAGGGAACATGAGTTTTTACTCACCAGTGTAACAACACGGTGTGGTTAAAGACGTAGTAACTGAGTTGTTGTCACGATCTGGTTTCCTATAGTTACAAAGAGTTGTGATTTTGCGTCATTACATATTTCTTAACTTATTTCTGGATATCTTCTAAACTATCCACAATGCACTATTTCACAACGCCATATGGAGTATCTACTCTGTGCTACCAAGTTTGTATGCTAGCTCGGTATCTAGCTCAAGCTTGCTAATGTTAGCCACACCTCATGCTTTCATGCAATGTGTGGTTGTGTTATCTAGTGGGAACTTGCTGTGGGCTCCGAACAAAAGAGAAAATCATACCTGCTTGCTCCTTTTTGTTTTGTCAACTTTCGGGTGGGGTTATTACGTTTGATACCGGAGCTACATCACCAAAAACTATCATTGTCCAAACACACCAAGACAGTTGTGAAGAGGGCACGACAACACCTTTTCATCCCTCAGGAGACTGAAAAGATTTGGCATTGGTCCCCAGATCATCAAAAGGTTCTACAGCTGCACCACCGAGAGCATCTTGATCGGTTGCATCACCGCCTGATATGGCAACTGCTCGGCATCTGACCATAAGGCGCTACAGAGGGTAGTGCGAACGGCCCAGTACATCACTGGTGCCAAGCTTCCTGCAACCCAGGACAGGCGGTGTCAGAGAAAAGTCCATAAAATTGCCAGAGACTCCAGTCACCCAAGTTATAGACTGTTTTCTCTGCTACCGCACGGCAAGTAGTACCGGAGCGCCAAGTATAGGACCAAAAGGCTCCTCAACAGCTTCTATCCCCAAGCCATTAGACTGCAGAACAATTAATAAAATCGCCGCAGGACAATTGACACCCCCCCCTCCCTTTTGTACACCGCTGCTACATGCTGTTTATTATCTATGCATAGTCACTTCACACCCACCTACATGTACCAATTACCTCAACTAGCCTGTACCCCCGCACACTGACTTGGTACCAGTGCCCCCTGTACATAGCCTCGTTATTGTTATTCTGTTACTTTTTTATTTTACTTGGTAAATGTTTTCTTAACCAACAATGCAGTTCAAGGAGAGTTAAGGGCTTGTAAGTAAGCATTTCAAGGTAAGGTCTACACTTGTATTTGGGCGCATGTGACAAATAAAGTTTTATTTGATTTAGTTGACAGGTGAATTCATCCTTACTCGATTCCTCTCCTTGTGTCCTTCTTAAAACCATTGGAGAAGAAGGTCAGAGGAAAGGAGATGTGAATAATCAAGGAAAGACAAAGTGAGTAAGCCCTAGTCGCCATCGTGTGGTGATTTCACCGAGATCTACCCTACTGTTATCCTAGCCCCACCCACCCTGAGACCTACACTACTGTTATCCTAGCCCCACCCACTCAGACCTACACTACTGTTATCCTAGCCCCACCCACCCTGAGACCTACACTACTGTTATCCTAGCCCCACCCACCCTGAGACCTACACTACTGTTATCCTAGCCCCACCCACCCTGAGACCTACACTACTGTTATCCTAGCCCCACCCACCCTGAGACCTACACTACTGTTATCCTCACCCCACCCACCCTGAGACCTACACTACTGTTATCCTAGCCCCACCCACCCTGAGACCTACACTACTGTTATCCTAGCCCCACCAAGATCATGGTATTGGTAGGATAATGGTTGCTGCTTTGTGGGTATGAAGTGCTGTTGTGAACAGAGGCTGCATCACAGGTCAGTCAGACAGGGATTGTTACACCCACACCAATGATCAAGGACATCAGCTGTTCCACCCACACCAATGATCAAGGACATCAGCTGTTCCACCCACACCAATGACCAAGGACATCAGCTGTTCCACCCACACCAATGACAGCTGTTACACCCACACCAATGACCAAGGACATCAGCTGTTCCACCCACACCAATGACCAAGGACATCAGCTGTTCCCCCCACACCAATGACATCAGCTGTTCCCCCCACACCAATGACATCAGCTGTTCCCCCCACACCAATGACATCAGCTGTTCCCCCCACACCAATGACATCAGCTGTTCCCCTCCACACCAATGACATCAGCTGTTCCCCTCCACACCAATGACATCAGCTGTTCCCCTCCACACCAATGACATCAGCTGTTCCCCTCCACACCAATGACATCAGCTGTTCCCCTCCACACCAATGACATCAGCTGTTCCCCCCACACCAATGACATCAGCTGTTCCCCCCACACCAATGACATCAGCTGTTCCCCCCACACCAATGACATCAGCTGTTCCCCCCACACCAATGACATCAGCTGTTCCCCCCACACCAATGACATCAGCTGTTCCACCCACACCAATGACATCAGCTGTTCCACCCACACCAATGACATCAGCTGTTCCACCCACACCAATGACATCAGCTGTTCCACCCACACCAAGGACATCAGCTGTTCCACCCACACCAATGACCAAGGACATCAGCTGTTCCACCCACACCAATGACCAAGGACATCAGCTGTTACACCCACACCAATGACCAAGGACATCAGCTGTTCCACCCACACCAATGACCAAGGACATCAGCTGTTCCACCCACACCAATGACCAAGGACATCAGCTGTTACACCCACACCAATGACCAAGGACATCAGCTGTTCCACCCACACCAATGACCAAGGACATCAGCTGTTACACCCACACCAATGACCAAGGACATCAGCTGTTACACCCACACCAATGACCAAGGACATCAGCTGTTACACCCACACCAATGACCAAGGACATCAGCTGTTACACCCACACCAATGACCAAGGACATCAGCTGTTACACCCACACCAATGACCAAGGACATCAGCTGTTACACCCACACCAATGACCAAGGACATCAGCTGTTACACCCACACCAATGACCAAGGACATCAGCTGTTACACCCACACCAATGACCAAGGACATCAGCTGTTACACCCACACCAATGACATCAGCTGTTACACCCACACCAATGACCAATGACATCAGCTGTTACACCCACACCAATGACCAAGGACATCAGCTGTTACACCAATGACATCAGCTGTTACACCCACACCAATGACCAATGACATCAGCTGTTCCACCCACACCAATGACCAAGGACATCAGCTGTTACACCCACACCAATGATCAAGGACATCAGCTGTTACACCCACACCAATGACCAAGGACATCAGCTGTTACACCCACACCAATGACCAAGGACATCAGCTGTTACACCCACACCAATGACCAAGGACATCAGCTGTTACACCCACACCAATGACCAAGGACATCAGCTGTTACACCCACACCAATGACCAAGGACATCAGCTGTTACACCCACACCAATGACATCAGATGTTACACCCACACCAATGACATCAGCTGCAAATCTGTTCAATATCAGACTAAATTAGAGTAACAACCAAATAAAACAGACAAACAGGGAATGTTCAATTACCCAAAAATACACTATACTTCATTCAAAGAATCAATACTTTATTTCATATCATAAAGAACACCTGTGGAAATGGGCAGTGGGTTTAGACATCCATCTGACTCCAAAACAAGACATGATTGAATAGTTGAATAGTGTCTAATCCAAATAATCAGCACAATGTCAGGTGTTAGTGCAGGGTTGGAAAATAAACCTACACACCCAGTAGCTAGATCTCTAGCAGCAAGGTTGGCCATGCATTTTCTAGGTCTATGCATCGTTGCTTTAACAGTATTGGTGTAGTCATACAACTTATTCTAACAGTAAACCAACAGCATATTCAGAGCATTTAGAAACTATTCAGACCCCTTGACTTTTTTACACATTTTGTTACATTACAGCCTTATTCTAAAATGTATTAAATAATATTGTGTTCCTCATTTATCTACACACAATACCCCATAATGACAAAGCAAAAAACAGACATACCTTATTTACATAAGTATTCAGACCCTTTGCTATGAGACTCGAAATTGAGCTCAGGTGCATCTTGTTTCCATTGATCATCCTTGAGATGTTTCTACAACTTGATTGAGGTCCACCTGTGGTAAATTCAATTGATTGGACATGATTTGGGCACACACCTGTCTATATAAGGTCCCACAGTTGACAGTGCATGTCAGAACAAAAACCAAGCCATGAGGTTGAAGGAATTGTCCGTAGAGCTCTGAGACAGGATTGTGTCGAGGCACAGATCTGGGGAAGGGTACCAAAAAATGTCTGCAGTATTGAAGGTCCCCAAGAACACAGTGGCCTCCATCATTCTTAAATGGAAGATGTTTGGAACCACCAAGACTCTTCAAACAGAGCAATCAGGGGAGAAGCGCCTTGTTCAAGGACGTGACCGAGAACCCTCTGGTCACTCTGACAGAGCTCCAGAGTTCCTCTGTGGAGATGGGAGAACCTTCCAGAAGAACAACCATCTCTGCAGCACTCCAACAATCAGGCCTTTATGATAGAGTGGCCAGATGGAAGTCACTCCTCAGTAAAAGGCACATGACAGCCCACTTGGAGTTTGCCAAAAGGCACCTAAAGAACTCTGACGATGATAAACAAGATTGTCTGGTCTGATGAAACCAAGATTGAACTCTTTGGCCTGAATGCCAAGCATCACGTCTGGAGGAAACCAGGCACCATCCCTACGGTGAAGCATGGTGGTGGCAACATCATGCTGTGGGGATGTTTTCAGTGGCAAGGACTGGGAGACTAGTCAGGATCGAGGGAAAGATGAACGGAGCAAAGTACAAAGATGTTTCTACTGATGAAGCTCATATCCATATCACACTGAAATCAATGGAACAGGGGTCAAAAAGTTAGGGTTCTACATTGGGACATTAATTCATTGATATCATGAAACAACTACTTCAAGTGTGTATTTTCTGATGTTTGATCAGAGATCTTTTATCAGAGTAGCTCTTGTCACATTGACCACAACTATGAGGTTTCTCTCCTGTATGTGTCCTCTGGTGTACAATAAGACGGCTAGATGTAACAAAACTCTTCCCACATTGATCACAGCTATGAGGTTTCTCTCCTGTGTGTGTTCTCTGGTGTACAATAAGACTGCTAGATTTAGTAAAACTCTTCCCACATTGATCACAGCTATAAGGTTTCTCTCCTGTGTGTGTTCTCTGGTGTGATACCAGGTTGCTTGACTGATTAAAACTCTTCCCACATTGATTACAGCTATACGATTTCTCTCCTGTGTGTTTTCTCTGGTGTGATAACAGGCTGCCTAAGTGAGTAAAACTCTTCCCACATTGAGTACAGCTATAAGGTTTCTTTCCTGTGTGTGTTCTCTGGTGTACAATCAGATGGCTAGATGTAGTAAAACTCTTCCCACATTGATCACAGCTATAAGGTTTCTCTCCTGTATGTGTTCTCTTGTGTGATACCAGGGTGCTTGACTGAGTAAAACTCTTCCCACATTGATTACAGCTATAAGATTTCTCTCCTGTGTGTTTTCTCTGGTGTGATAACAGGTTGCATGACTGAGTAAAACTCTTCCCACATTGAGTACAGCTATAAGGTTTCTCTCCTGTATGTGTTCTCTGATGTATCGTCAGATAGGTAGATATAGTAAAACTCTTCCCACATTGATCACAGCTATAAGGTTTCTCTCCAGTGTGAATTCTCATGTGTACCTTTAGTGATTTTAATCTTAAGTAACTCTTCCCACAATTAAAACAGTTGTGAGATTTCTTTCCTGTGTGTACTCGCTGGTGTATTTTAAGATCTGATGAAGATTTGCAACATTTCCCACAGTCAGAGCAGCAAATAGATTTCTTCCCAGTGGGTCTCTGCTGGTGTTTCTTGAGGTGTTCTGATGTAGAGAGACTCTGCTCTGCCTCGTCAGCATCATGATGTTGTTGAGGCTCCCCAGAGGACCCAGGATAGTCACATCTCTCTCCTGTGTGAACGACAAAGTCAGACAGATGGTTAAAGTCCCACAACAGCAGAAATCCACTGTTAGTTTGAGGTAAAAGGTGATGCCCAGAGCAAACCCATGAAGTTGTTCAACAACTGACGTCTGTTAAATTATTTGACAATTGTCTTAATACAGTCAAGTGAGCAACAATAGTCATATTTCGTCTTGTTTTCACATTAGCAGTAACATCGATAACTACTGGGAAATCCTAACAGTAACACACACCTACTGTAGGACCCATAACTTCACCTAACAACAACATAGACCTACTGTAGGGACCCATAGCTTCACCTAACAACAAAATCGACCTACTGTAGGACCCATAACTTCACCTAACAACAATATAGACCTACTGTAGGACCCATAACTTCACCTAACAACAACATAGACCTACTGTAGGACCCATAACTCCACCTAACAACAACATAGACCTAGGACTATAAATAATTTAAGAGTTCAGGTGAAACATGGAAACTAAAATTTCTTTGTCATGACATTCATAACCTGATCACCAGATAATTTTGTCAATAATTCCACTAGGCCACTCTTTAATGTGTTGTCATTCTAAATGTCCTGAATAAAGGAAAATAGCTCTGTGTGTTGTACAATAGCCTATCCATCAAGGAACAGTTCTCTTCACTAGAGGTCGACCGATTATGATTTTTCAACGCCGATACCAATTATTGGAGGACCAAAAAAAGCCGATACCGATTAATCGGACGATTTTTATACACTGCTCAAAAAAATAAAGGGAACACTTAAACACAATGTAACTCCAAGTCAATCACACTTCTGTGAAATCAAACTGTCCACCTAGGAAGCAACACTGATTGACAATAAATTTCACATGCTGTAGTGCAAATGGAATAGACAAAAGGTGGAAATTATAGGCAATTAGCAAGACACCCCCAATAAAGGAGTGATTCTGCAGGTGGTGACCAGAGACCACTTCTCAGTTCCTATGCTTCCTGGCTGATGTTTTGGTCACTTTTGAATGCTGGCGGTGTTTTCACTCTAGTGGTAGCATGAGACGGAGTCTACAACCCACACAAGTGGCTCAGGTAGTGCAGCTCATCCAGGATGGCACATCAATGCGAGCTGTGGCAAGAAGGTTTGCTGTGTCTGTCAGCGTAGTGTCCAGAGCATGGAGGCGCTACCAGGAGACAGGCCAGTACATCAGGAGACGTGGAGGAGGCCGTAAGAGGGCAACAACCCAGCAGCAGGACCGCTACCTCCGCCTTTGTGCAAGGAGGAGCACTGACAGAGCCCTGCAAAATGACCTCCAGCAGGCCACAAATGAGCATGTTGTTGCCTTCTCACCAGGCTGCTTGCCTATTGTCCTGTAGCCCATCCCAGCCTTGTGCAGGTCTACAATTATATCCCTGATGTCCTTACACAGCTCTCTGGTCTTGGCCATTGTGGAGAGGTTGGAATCTGATTGATTGAGTGTGTGGACAGGTGTCTTTTATACAGGTAACGAGTTCAAACAGGTGCAGTTAATACAGGTAATGAGTGGAGAACAGGAGGGATTCTTAAAGAAAAACTAACAGGTCTGTGAGAGCCGGAATTCTTACATATGAAAGCTGGTGGTTCCTTTTAACACGAGTCTTCAATATTCCAAGGTAAGAAGTTTTAGGTTGTCGCTATTATAGGAATTATTGGACTATTTCTCTCTATACCATTTGTATACCTTTGACTATTGGATGTTCTAATATGTACTTGAGTATTGCCAGCCTAATCTCGGGAGTTGATAGGCTTGAAGTCATAAACAGCGCTGTGCTTGAAGCATTGCGAAGAGCTGCTGGCAAACGCAGTAAAGTGCTGTTTGAATGAATGCTTACGAGCCTGCTGGTGTCTACCATCGCTCAGTCAGACTGCTCTATCAAATCATAGACTTAATTATAATATAATAACACACAGAAATACGAGCCTTAGGTCATTAATATGGTCAAATACGGAAACTATCATTTTGAAAACAAAATGTTTATTCTTTCAGTGAAATACGGAACCGTTCCGTATTTTATCTAACGGGTGGCATCCATAAGTCTAAATATTGCTGTTACATTGCACAACCTTCAATGTTATGTCATAATTACGTAACATTCTTGCAAATTAGTTCGCAAACAAGCCAGGCGGCCCAAACTGTTGCATATACCCTGACTCTGCGTGCAATGAACGCAAGAGAAGTGACACAATTTCCCTAGTTTAATATTGCCTGCTAACATGAATTTCTTTTAACTAAATATGCAGGTTTAAAAACATATACTTCTGTGTATTGATTTTAAGAAAGGCACTGATGTTTATGGTTAGGTACATTCATGCAACGATTGTGCTTTTTTCGCAAATGCGCTTTAGTTAAATCATCCCCCGTTTGGCGAAGTTGGCTGTTTTTTTTGGAAGAAATGATCTTCACACAGTTCGCAACGAGCCAGGCGGCCCAAACTGCTGCATATACCCTGACTCTGTTGCACAGAACGCAAGAGAAGTGACACAATTTCCCCAGTTAAAAGAAATTCATGTTAGCAGGCAATATTAACTAAATATGCAGGTTTAAAAATATATACTTGTGTATTGGTTTTAAGAAAGGCATTGATGTTTATGGTTAGGTACATTAGTGCAACGACGGTGCTTTTTTTGCAAATGCGCTTGTTAAATCACCCGCTTGGCGAAGTAGGTTGTGATTCAATGATAAATTAACAGGCACCGCATCGATTATATGCAACGCAGGACAAGCTAGATAAACTAGTAATATCATCAACCATGTGTAGTTAACTAGTGATTATGTTAAGAATGATTGTTTTTTATAAGATACGTTTAATGCTAGCTAGTACCTTACCTTGGCTCCTTGCTGCACTCGCATAACAGGTAGTCAGCCTGCCACGCAGTCTCCTCGTGGAGTGCAATGTAATCGGCCATGAACAGTGTCCAAAAATGCCGATTACCGATTGTTATGAGAACTTGAAATCGTCCCTAATTAATCAGCCATTCTAATTAATCGGTCGACCTCTACTCTACACATTATGAGGTAAGTATCTTTGTGTTGAAAAAGACTAACGAGACCCTACTGTAAATCAAGCAGACAATAACATATTATAAACATAAATTTGTTAGGGATGTTGGATCCAACATGGAGCACAGCATAACTGTCTTTACCAGAGTAATGAATGAAGAAGCACTTTGGTTGTTGTTTCATGTCGTGATGTTTGTCATGTGCTTGTCATTCAGAAATTGATTTCCGGGATCAGCTGGTGATAGTTGAACATGTGACTGTAACTAAACAGCTACTGTATTAAGTATCATGTGTAATTATTGAAGAACAGCATCAATGACAGTATCCATTTGGGTATTGTGAATCAACTTAATTAAGGTGACTCTCGGATTTAGCAAACTCTGAAATTATTTAGTATTTCTGTGCCCATAACTGTTTTGCCAGCGTAACATAAGGATACACTAAATGTTACGTAGTTAGAGAGCATTTCAGAGATCTGAATACAAAAAACTGTCCGACAGAAAGATCCAGTATTTAAGTTCATCATGACAAACTTAACGTTATGACTATAACTACTGTTCCCTGAAGGAGGGAAACGAGGTACAACATACAATTAAATCCACGCCTCGCTGGAAGCCCTGTCTTCCACAGGTTTTGAGCGTGATACTCGGATTTAGTCCTTAAATTCAATACAGCACTTCACCAACCCAGGAAGTGGCAGGGCCAAACAGGTGTTGTAACTCTTTCATAATTGGTTCGGAGATCAGTAGAAATGGTAAGATAAATTGGCACTCCAAATGGAAATGAAAAAAGTTTGCCGATTTTACCGGAAACTTCAGGAGCATAACATCAGAATTTTTGAAGGCCAGCAGCAGGTCGGGAATTGGTTATTTTACAAAGCAGTTGAATCATTGTAGAGCAGGTAGAAAGAAAATACTATATATTTTTTTATATCTGGGACACCCCTAGAACATACATTTTTTTTACATTTTGTTACGTTACAACCTTATTCTAAAATGGATTACATTTAAAAAAAATTATCAATCTACAGACAATACCCATAATGACATCACAATAACCCATAAAAGTGAAAAGAAGTTTAGAAATGTTTGCATACAAGTGGTTGTATCTATCTAGGTCATGCCAGTAGGCTACCCCCAATTATCATTTCGGTGTTCCTCAAGGTTCCGTTTTAGGACCACTATTGTTTTCACTATATATTTTACCTCTTGGGATGTCATTCGAAAACATAATGTTAACTTTCACTGCTATGATGATGACACACAGCTGTTCATTTCAATGAAACATGGTGAAGCCCCAAAATTGCACTCGCTACAAGCCTGTGTTTCAGACATAAAGAAGTGGATTGCTGAAAACTTTCTACTCTTAAACTCAGACAAAACAGAGATGCTTGTTCTAGGTCCCAAGAAACAAAGATCTTCTGTTGAATCTGACAATTAATCTTGATGGTGGTAAAGTCGTCTCAAATAAACCTGTGAAGGACCTCAGCGTTACTCTGGACCCTGATCTCTCTGACTGTTTCAAGGACAGCTTTTATCCATCTACGTAACATTGCAAAAATCAGAAACTCTCTGTCCAAAAATGATGCAGAAAAATTATTCCATGCTTTTGTTACTTCTAGGTTAGACTACTGCAATGCTCTACTTTCCGGCTACCCGGATAAAGCACAAAATAAACTTTAGTTAGTGCTAAATACGGCTGCTAGAATCCTGACTAGAACCAAAACATTTGATCATATTACTCCAATGCTAGCCTCCCTACACTGGCTTCCTGTTAAGGCAAGGGCTGATTTCAAGGTTTTACTGCTAACCTACAAAGCATTACATGGGTTTGCTCCTACCTATCTTTACGATTTGGTCCTGCCGTACATACCCAAACGTACGCTACGTCACAAGACGCAGGCCTCCTAATTGTCCCTAGAATTTCTAAGCAAACAGCTGGAAGCAGGGCTTTCTCCTATAGAGCTCCATTTTTATGGAATGGTCTGCCTACCCATGTGAGAGACGTAGACTCGGTCTCAACTTTTAAGTCTTTACTGAAGACTCATCTCTCAGTGGGTCATATGATTGAGTGGAGTCAGCCCTCTGCCTCTAACCCTATTACAGGGGCTGAGTCACTGGCTTACTGGTGCTCTTTCATGCCGTCCCTAGGAGGGGTGCGTCACTTAAGTGGGTTGAGTCACACCCCCCCCCCCCTTGGGTTGTGCTGTGGCGGAGATCTTTGTGGGCTATACTCGGCCTTGTCTCAGGATGGTAAGTTTGTGGTTGAAGATATCCCTCTAGTGGTGTGGGGGCTGTGCTTTGGCAAAGTGGGTGGGGTTATATCCTTCCTGTTTGGCCCTGTCCGGGGGTATCATCGGAGGGGGCCACAGTGTCTCCTGACCACTCCTGTCTCAGCCACCAGTATTTATGCTGCAGTAGTTTGTGTGTCAGGGGGCTACGGTCAGTTTGTTATATCTGGAGTACTTCTCCTGTCTTATCCAGTGTCCTATGTGAATTTAAGTATGCTCTCTCTAATTCTCTCTCTCGGAGGACCTGAGCCCTAGGACCATGCCTCAGGACTACCTGGCATGATGACTCCTTGCTGTCCCCAGTCCACCTGGCCGTGCTGCTGCTCCAGTTTCAACTGTTCTGCCTGCGGCTGTGGAACCCTGACCTGTTGACCGGACGTGCTATCTGTCCCAGATCTGCTGTTTTCAACTCTCTAGAGACCGCAGGAGCGGTAGAGATACTCTTAATGATCGGCTATGAAAAGCCAACTGACATTTACTCCTGAGGTGCTGACTTGCTGCACCCTCGACAACTACTGTGATTATTATTATTTGACCATGCTGGTCATTTATGAACATCTTGGCCATGTTCTGTTATAATCTCCACCCGGCACAGCCAGAAGAGGACTGGCCACCCCTCATAGCCTGGTTCCTCCCTAGGTTTCTTCATAGGTTTTGGCCTTTCTAGGGACTTTTTCCTAGCCACCGTGCTTCTACATCTGCATTGCCTGCTGTTTGGGGGTTTAGGCTGGGTTTCTGTTCAGCACTTTGAGATAGTGGGGCAAAAAAGTATTTAGTCAGCCACCAATTGTGCAAGTTCTCCCACTTAAAAAGATGAGAGAGGCCTGTAATTTTCATCATAGGTATACTTCAACTATGACAGACAAAAGGAGAAAAAAAATCCAGAAAATCACATTGTAGGATTTTTAATGAATTTATTTGCAAATTACAGTGGAAAATAAGTATTTGGTCAATAACAAAAGTTTCTCAATACTTTGTTATATACCCTTTCTTGGCAATGACAGAGGTCAAACGTTTTCTGTAAGTCTTCACAAGATTTTCACACACTGTTGCTTGTATTTTGGCCCATTCCTCCATGCAGATCTCCTCTAGAGCAGTGATGTTTCCGGGTTGGAGGGAGTAGTCGCATTCCGCTTCGCTCCACAGGTAGTATTACCATTTCATTTTCATTACAGTACAACGGTTTGATTTGTTTGATCTTAGCTAGCTACATAGCCGTCTTTGTATCAAACATAATTGTGTAGTTATTGAGGTTCGCTAGCCAGCTATTTTCGTCCTAACGTAACGCAACGTAGCCAACACTGCTAGCTAGCCAGCTAGCCACCGAATTGCAGCATTGTAGAAACGAGTGCATTACAACGGAACGACTTGATTAGTGTAGTGTTAGCTGGCTACACAGTTGTCTTTGCTATCTTTGATTTGTTTGATCTTAGCTAGCTACTTAGCTGGCTACATAGCCGTCTTTGTATCAAAGATAATTGTGTAGTTATTGAGGTTCGCTGAGGTTCGCTAGCCAGGTATTCTCGTCCTAACGTAACGTAACGTAACGTAGTCAACCCTGCTAGCTAGCCAGCTAGCCACCGATTAGCAGCACTGTAGAAACGATTACATTACAACGGAACGACTTGATTAGTGTAGTGTTAGCTAGCTACATAGTTTTCTTTGCTATCTTTGTAACTAAGATAATTGTGTAGCTTTGAGTAATTATCGGTTAGCTAGCCAGCTATTTTCGCCTGCCGCGCTGCCGTCCTCCTACCTAGCCAACACTGCTAGCTAACACTGCTAGCTAGCCAACTTCTACCGAATAGCAGCACTGTAGAAACTTACATTACAACGGAACGACTTGATTAGTGTAGTGTTAGCTAGTTGTCTTTGCTGTCCTTGTATCCAAGATAATTGTGTAGTTTAGAGAAATTTAGAGAAATTGTCGAGGTTACCTAGCCAGCTTCACTTTCAACAACGCAGCCACTGCTAGCCAGCCTACTTCACCAGCCAGCAGTACTATATCATTTTAGTCAATAAGATCTTTTATTTTATTTTTTTTGCAACGTAAGCTTAACTTTCTGAACATTCGAGACGTGTAGTCCACTTGTCATTCTAATCTCCTTTGCATTAGCGTAGCCTCTTCTGTAGCCTGTCAACTATGTGTCTGTCTATCCCTGTTCTCTCCTCTCTGCACAGACCATACAAACGCTTCACACCGCGTGGCCGCGGCCACCCTAACCTGGTGGTCCCAGCCCGCACGACCCACGTGGAGTTCCAGGTCTCCGGTAGCCTCTGGAACTGCCGATCTGCGGCCAACAAGGCAGAGCTCATCTCAGCCTATGCGTCCCTCCAGTCCCTCGACTTCTTGGCACTGACGGAAACATGGCTCACCACAGATAACACTGCTACTCCTACTGCTCTCTCTTCGTCTGCCCACGTGTTCTCGCACACCCCGAGAGCTTCTGGTCAGCGGGGTGGTGGCACCGGGATCCTCATCTCTCCCAAGTGGTCATTCTCTCTTTCTCCCTCTACCCATCTGTCTATCGCCTCCTTTGAATTCCATGCTGTCACAGTTACCAGCCCTTTCAAGCTTAACATCCTTATCATTTATCGCCCTCCAGGTTCCCTCGGAGAGTTCATCAATGAGCTTGATGCCTTGATAAGCTCCTTTCCTGAGGACGGCTCACCTCTCACAGTTCTGGGTGACTTTAACCTCCCCACGTCTACCTTTGACTCATTCCTCTCTGCCTCCTTCTTTCCACTCCTCTCCTCTTTTGACCTCACCCTCTCACCTTCCCCCCCTACTCACAAGGCAGGCAATACGCTTGACCTCATCTTTACTAGATGCTGTTCTTCCACTAACCTCATTGCAACTCCCCTCCAAGTCTCCGACCACTACCTTGTATCCTTTTCCCTCTCGCTCTCATCCAACACTTCCCACACTGCCCCTACTCGGATGGTATCGCGCCGTCCCAACCTTCTCTGTCTCTCCCCCGCTACTCTCTCCTCTTCCATCCTATCATCTCTTCCCTCTGCCCAAACCTTCTCCAACCTATCTCCTGATTCTGCCTCCTCAACCCTCCTCTCCTCCCTTTCTGCATCCTTTGACTCTCTATGTCCCCTATCCTCCAGGCCGGCTCGGTCCTCCCCTCCCGCTCCGTGGCTCGACGACTCATTGCGAGCTCACAGAACAGGGCTCCGGGCAGCCGAGCGGAAATGGAGGAAAACTCGCCTCCCTGCGGACCTGGCATCCTTTCACTCCCTCCTCTCTACATTTTCCTCTTCTGTCTCTGCTGCTAAAGCCACTTTCTACCACTCTAAATTCCAAGCATCTGCCTCTAACCCTAGGAAGCTCTTTGCCACCTTCTCCTCCCTCCTGAATCCTCCCCCCCCCCCCCCCCCCTCCTCCCTCTCTGCAGACGACTTCGTCAACCATTTCGAAAAGAAGGTCGACGACATCCGATCCTCGTTTGCTAAGTCAAACGACACCGCTGGTTCTGCTCACACTGCCCTACCCTGTGCTCTGACCTCTTTCTCCCCTCTCTCTCCAGATGAAATCTCGCGTCTTGTGACGGCCGGCCGCCCAACAACCTGCCCGCTTGACCCTATCCCCTCCTCTCTTCTCCAGACCATTTCCGGAGACCTTCTCCCTTACCTCACCTCGCTCATCAACTCATCCTTGACCGCTGGCTACGTCCCTTCCGTCTTCAAGAGAGCGAGAGTTGCACCCCTTCTGAAAAAACCTACACTCGATCCCTCCGATGTCAACAACTACAGACCAGTATCCCTTCTTTCTTTTCTCTCCAAAACTCTTGAACGTGCCGTCCTTGGCCAGCTCTCCTGCTATCTCTCTCAGAATGACCTTCTTGATCCAAATCAGTCAGGTTTCAAGACTAGTCACTCAACTGAGACTGCTCTTCTCTGTATCACGGAGGCGCTCCGCACTGCTAAAGCTAACTCTCTCTCCTCTGCTCTCATCCTTCTAGACCTATCGGCTGCCTTCGATACTGTGAACCATCAGATCCTCCTCTCCACCCTCTCCGGCGCGGCCCACGCTTGGATTGCGTCCTACCTGACAGGTCGCTCCTACCAGGTGGCGTGGCGAGAATCTGTCTCCTCACCACGCGCTCTCACCACTGGTGTCCCCCAGGGCTCTGTTCTAGGCCCTCTCCTATTCTCGCTATACACCAAGTCACTTGGCTCCGTCATAACCTCACATGGTCTCTCCTATCATTGCTATGCAGACGACACACAATTAATCTTCTCCTTTCCCCCTTCTGATGACCAGGTGGCGAATCGCATCTCTGCATGTCTGGCAGACATATCAGTGTGGATGACGGATCACCACCTCAAGCTGAACCTCGGCAAGACGGAGCTGCTCTTCCTCCCGGGGAAGGACTGCCCGTTCCATGATTACGCCATCACGGTTGACAACTCCATTGTGTCCTCCTTCCAGAGCGCTAAGAACCTTGGCGTGATCCTGGACAACACCCTGTCGTTCTCAACTAACATCAAGGCGGTGGCCCGTTCCTGTAGGTTCATGCTCTACAACATCCGCAGAGTACGACCCTGCCTCACACAGGAAGCGGCGCAGGTCCTAATCCAGGCACTTGTCATCTCCCGTCTGGATTACTGCAACTCGCTGTTGGCTGGGCTCCCTGCCTGTGCCATTAAACCCCTACAACTCATCCAGAACGCCGCAGCCCGTCTGGTGTTCAACCTTCCCATGTTCTCTCACGTCACCCCGCTCCTCCGCTCTCTCCACTGGCTTCCAGTTGAAGCTCGCATCCGCTACAAGACCATGGTGCTTGCCTACGGAGCTGTGAGGGGAACGGCACCTCAGTACCTTCAGGCTCTGATCAGGCCCTACACCCAAACAAGGGCACTGCGTTCATCCACCTCTGGCCTGCTCGCCTCCCTACCACTGAGGAAGTACAGTTCCCGCTCAGCCCAGTCAAAACTGTTCGCTGCTCTGGCACCCCAATGGTGGAACAAACTCCCTCACGACGCCAGGACAGCGGAGTCAATCACCACCTTCCGGAGACACCTGAAACCCCACCTCTTCAAGGAATACCTAGGATAGGATAAAGCAATCCTTCTGCCCCCCCCCCCCCCCCTTAAAAGATTTAGATGCACTATTGTAAAGTGGCTGTTCCACTGGATGTCATAAGGTGAATGCACCAATTTGTAAGTCGCTCTGGATAAGAGCGTCTGCTAAATGACTTAAATGTAAATGTAAATGTAATGTTTTGGGGCTGTTGCTGGGCAACACGGCCCTTCAACTCCCTCCAAAGATTTTCTATGGGGTTGAGATCTGGAGACTGGCTATGCCACTCCAGGACCTTGAAATGCTTCTTACGAAGCCACTCCTTCGTTGCCCGGGCGGTGTGTTTGGGATCATTGTCATGCTGAAAGACCCAGCCACGTTTCATCTTCAATGCCCTTGCTGATGGAAGGAGGTTTTCACTCAAAATCTCACTATACATGGCCCCATTCATTCTTTCCTTTACACGGATCAGTCGTCCTGGTCCCTTTGCAGAAAAACAGCCCCAAAGCATGATGTTTCCACCCCCATGCTTCACAGTAGGTATGGTGTTCTTTGGATGCAACTCAGCATTCTTTGTCCTCCAAACACGACGAGTTGATTTTTTTACCATTAAGTTCTATTTTGGTTTCATCTGACATTCTCCCAATCTTCTTCTGGATCATCCAAATGCTCTCTAGCAAACTTCAGACGGGCCTGGACATGTACTGGCTTAAGCAGGGGGACACATCTGGCACTGCAGGATTTGAGTCCCTGGCGGCGTAGTGTGTTACTGATGGTAGGCTTTGTTACTTTGGTCCCAGCTCTCTGCAGGTCATTCACTAGGTCCCGCCGTGTGGTTCTGGGATTTTTGCTCACCGTTCTTGTGATCGTTTTGATCGAGGGGGATTATCAGTGGTCTTGTATGTCTTCCTAATAATTGCTCCCACAGTTGATTTCAAACCAAGCTGCTTACCTATTGCAGATTCAGTCTTCCCAGCCTGGTGCAGGTCTACAATTTTGTTTCTGGTGTCCTTTGACAGCTCTTCGGTCTTGGTGTTCAACCTTCCCAAGTTCTCTCACGTCACCCCGCTCCTCCGCTCTCTCCACTGGCTTCCAGTTGAAGCCATAGTGGAGTTTGGAGTGTGACTGTTTGAGGTTGTGGACAGGTGTCTTTTATACTGATAACAAGTTCAAACAGGTGCCATTAATACAGGTAACGAGTGGAGGACAGAGGAGCCTCTTAAAGAAGAAGTTACAGGTCTGTGAGTGCCAGAGATCTTGCTTGTTTGTAGGTGACCAAATACTTATTTTCCACCATAATTTGCAAATAAATTCATTAAAAATCCTACAATGTGATTTTCTGGATTTTTTTTCTCATTTTGTCTGTCATAGTTGAAGTGTACCTATGATGAAAATTACAGGCCTCTCTCATCTTTTTAAGTGGGAGAACTTGCACAATTGGTGGCTGACTAAATACTTTTTTTGCCCCACTGTATCAGCTGATATAAGAAGGGCTATATAAATAAATTTGATTTGCTACAGTAGGTTGTATCTCTCTAGGTCATGCCAGTGGGCTACAGTAGGTTGTATCTCTAGGTCATGCCAGTAGGCTACAGTAGGTTGTATCTCTAGGTCATGCCAGTAGGCTACAGTAGGTTGTATCCAAGTGGAAACAATTATCAACCCAATGTGGAAAGTGTTGAATTTGGTCAACAACAAAAATTAATGGCTTATTTGCAACGTGAGGTTTACTTGAACCAACAGAAGTTTCGTAATGATTAAGTTGTTATGTGGACACGTGACACACCGACAACTTTGATAAAAACACTATAGAAGTTGTCTCCAGATCGCTATGCATATTCATGCTAGTAGCTTAGCATCTCTCTCCATTGAATACAGGCGGTTGACGTCAACAACCCTCATAGAATATAAACAACAGTTTACAATAATAAGATGTATCCACCAATCCAAAGAAAGGACAGGTGGGAGCTAGACAACCCGCAGTGCCGCTTTGTGAACAACGACTCTTGTCAGTATATCCATAATTTTTGGTGTAGCCAACCCAACTCTCGCATGGCACTATTGGGGGGCTCGGTGTGTAGTAAAACATCACTACACAAATCACAACATGCCGTGCCCCCAGTCTGCGGTCAGCAGATAGATCCTTCTCAAATATATATGTTAAGTCACTTTTTGGAAACGGAACGGAGAAAACAAGGGGTAGCTTGCTCTACTTCGTCTGATTCTAGACATTTCAGTCATCATCCTATGGCCCTCCATCGAAGAGGTATTGACGAGAGAACCCCCCGAATATCCAAAGTTAAAAACAAATTTAAAGGGGTACTTACTGGTGTTAATCAGATCTCCTATCTCCTCCTCTTCATCTTCATCTTTCAATGTGACAGTAATCTCCCCTTCCTTCTTCACTCCAAAAACGGCATTATCCTCTTTGTCTTCCTCCTCCTCTTTCACTCTGACCTCGTCTTTCTCTTCATCTTTCACAGCATCACCCTCTACTTCTTGTTTTACTGTGACCTCCTCCTCCTCATCCTTCTCCTCTTTCACGACAATGTTCAGCCCCAGAGCGTCTTTCTCCGCCCAGCAGACATCCTCTTCTTTAACAGGAGGGGAGTAGTTTAGGGAGCTCATGTTCGGGGATATTGGCTAGTTAGCTATCATTAGCGACTAGGCTAGTGCTAACTTAACCAGCCAGCTACTATAGCTGACTAATAAAAAAACAACGTAAATATTAAACTAAATAGGTTCACAAGTAGATACGACAGAAGTGTGTCTAAAACACAGTAGGTAATATATACCGAAAGCGTATAAATACCTTGAATCTTTCGGCTATGTTGGCTAGCAAGCTACCGAGGTGGTTGACTAGCTGTTTATGAAGAACCGTCCACTAGTATACGTCACGCTAGCAGCATCGCCTGAAAAACGCACATCGCCGTCTGCTGACTGGAGTGGGGAACGCAGTTAAATATTTGTTTTCTTATGTACAGACAAAGATTGTTTTAAATGGATTTAATTAAATACACTATTATATTGAGACATACAAAGACAGGAATGTGTTGATTGATTAGTGCGAACAAAAAATGTTTACTACAGCACATTTAAGACAGTTTCATTAAGTCAAACTAAATCTAAATAAGTAGCTAGCTGCTCCTACATGGTGTAACAATACATCATGTAGATGTATATAATGAAGAGACTAGGTCTATACTGCTCCTACATGGTGTAGCAATACATCATGTAGATGTATATAGTGAACAGACTAGGTCTATACTGCTCCTACATGGTGTAACAATACATCATGTAGATGTATATAATGAACAGACTAGGTGTATACTGCTCCTACATGGTGTAACAATACATCATGTAGATGTATATAGTGAACAGACTAGGTCTATACTGCTCCTACATGGTGTAACAATACATCATGTAGATGCATATAATGAACAGACTAGGTCTATACTGCTCCTAAATGGTGTAACAATACATCATGTAGATGCATATAATGAACAGACTAGGTCTATACTGCTCCTACATGGTGTAACAATACATCATGTAGATAGATGTACACTACCATTCAAAAGTTTGGGGTCAATTAGAAATGTCCTTGTTTTTGAAAGAAAATAAAGAAATAAAAATTATTTACCTGTTTTTGCTTTCTCATAATGGGGTATTGTGATGTCAATATGGGGTATTGTGATGTTATTATGGGGCAATGTGATGTCTTATGGGATATTGTGATGTCATTATTGGGTATTGTGTGTAGATTGATGAGGGAAAAAATGATTTAATCCATTTTAGAATAAGGCTGTAACGTAACAAAATGTGGAAAAGGTGAATGGGTCTGAATAATTTCTGAATGCATTGTATATATAGGGGAAATACTTAGTGACATCACTTCATGAAACAGGAGGTACCAATATATAACATAGGTTCAATATGTCAATATGCCTTGTCCTGTCACGACTTCTACCGAAGTCGTTGCCTCTCCTTGTTCGGGCGGTGTTCGGCGGTCGACGTCACCGGTCTTCTAGCCATCATCGATACATTTTTCATTTTCCATTGGTTTTGTCTTGTCTTCCCACACACCTGTTTTCAATCCCATCCATTACCTCTTGTGTATTTAACCCTCTGTTTCCCCTCATGTCTTTGTCAGAGATTGTTTCTTGTTAGTATTGTTTTTTATGTGTATAGGTGCGCGACGGGTCTTCATACACATATTTGTTTATGTTCGTTTCTTATTAGTGTTATGGAGCATGTACTTGGACATTCATTAAAAGACTCCATTTTACACTCCGTTTGACTCTCCTGCGCCTGACTTCCCTGCCACCTATACACACAACTCTGACATGTCCATTGCTGTTCTGGTTAGTGTTTATTGGCTTATTTCACTGTAGAGCCTCTAGCCCTGCTCACTATACCATATCCAACCTTTCAGTCCCACCACCCACATGTGCGATGACATCACCTGGTTTAATGATGTTTCTAGAGACAATATCTCTCTCATCATCACTCAATACCTAGGTTTACCTCCACTGTATTCACATCCTACCATACCTTTGTCTGTACATTATTCCTTGAAGCTATTTTATCGCCCCCAGAAACTTCCTTTTACTCTCTGTTCTAGACGTTCTAGACGACCAATTCTCATAGCTTTTAGTTGTACCCTTATCCTACTCCTCCTCTGTTCCTCTGGTGATGTAGAGGTGAATCCAGGCCCTGCAGTACCTAGCTCCACTCCTATTCCCCAGGCGCTCTCTTTTGATGACTTCTGTAACCGTAATAACCTTGGTTTCATGCATGTTAACATTAGAAGCCTCCTCCCTAAGTTTGTTTTGTTCACTGCTTTAGCACACTCTGCCAACCCGGATGTTTTAGCCGTGTCTGAATCCTGGCTTAGGAAGACCACCAAAAATTCTGACATTTTCATCCCTAACTACAAGATTTTCAGACAAGATAGAACGGCCAAAGGGGGCGGTGTTGCAATCTACTGCAAAGATTGCCTGCAGAGTTTTGTTTTACTATCCAGGTCTGTTCCCAAACAATTTGAACTTCTACTTTTAAAAATCCACCTCTCTAAAAACAAGTCTCTCACCGTTGCCGCCTGCTATAGACCACCCTCTGCCCCCAGCTGTGCTCTGGACACCATATGTGAACTGATTGCCCCCCATCTATCTTCAGAGCTCGTGCTGCTAGGCGACCTAAATTGGAACATGCTTAACAGCCCAGCCATCCTACAATCTAAGCTTGATGCCCTCAATCTCACACAAATTATCAATGAACCTACCAGGTACCACCCCAAATCCGTAAACACGGGTACCCTCATAGATATCATCCTAATCAACTTGCCCTCCAAATACACCTCTGCTGTTTTCAACCAAGATCTCAGTGATCACTGCCTCATTGCCTGCATCCGGAATGGGTCAGCGGTCAAACGACCTCCACTCATCACTGTCAAACACTCCCTGAAACACTTCAGCGAGCAGGCCTTTCTAATTGACCTGGCCGGGGTATCCTGGAAGGATATTGATCTCATCCCGTCAGTAGAGGATGCCTGTTTTTTTTTTTTAAATGCCTTCCTCACCATCTTAAATAAGCACGCCCCATTAGAGAAATTTAGAACCAGGAACAGATATAGCCCTTGGTTCTCTCCAGACCTGACTGCCCTTAACCAACACAAAAACATCCTATGGCGTTCTGCATTAGTATCGAACAGCCCCAGTGATATGCAACTTTTCAGGGAAGCTAGAAACCAATATACACAGGCAGTTAGAAAAGCCAAGGCTAGCTTTTTCAAGCAGAAATTTGCTTCCTGCAACACAAACTCAAAAAAGTTCTGGGACACTGTAAAGTCCATGGAGAATAAGAACACCTCCTCCCACCTTCCAACTGCACTGAAGATAGGAAACACTGTCACCACCGACAAATCCACTATAATTGAGAATTTCAATAAGCATTTTTCTACGGCTGGCCATGCTTTCCACCTGGCTACCCCTACCCGGTCACTGCCCTCCCCTCAGCTACTCGCCCAAGCCTTCCCCATTTCTCTTTCTCCCAAATACAGTCAGCTGATGTTCTGAAAGAGCTGCAAAATCTGGACCCTTACAAATCAGCTGGGCTAGATAATCTGGACCCTTTCTTTCTAAAACTATCTGCTGAAATTGTTGCCACCCCTATTACTAGCCTTTTCAACCTCTCTTTCGTGTCGTCTGAGATTCCCAAAGATTGGAAAGCAGCTGCGGTCATCCCCCTCTTCAAAGGGGGGGACACTCTTGACCCAAACAGCTACAGACCTATATCTATCCTACCCTGCCTTTCTAAAGTCTTCGAAAGCCAAGTCAACAAACAGATTACCGACCATTTCGAATCCCACCATACCTTCTCCGCTATGCAATCTGGTTTCAGAGCTGGTCATGGGTGCACCTCAGCCACGCTCAAGGTCATAAACGATATCTTAACCGCCATCGATAAGAAACAATACTGTGCAGCCGTATGCATTGACCTGGCCAAGGCTTTTGACTCTGTCAATCACCACATCCTCATCGGCAGACTCGACAGCCTTGGTTTCTCTAATGATTGCCTCGCCTTGTTCACCAACTACTTCTCTGATCGAGTTCAGTGTGTCAAATCGGAGGGTCTGTTGTCCGGGCCTCTGGCAGTCTCTATGCGGGTGCCACAGGGTTCAATTCTTGGACCGACTCTCTTCTCTGTATACATCAATGATGTCGCTCTTGCTGCTGGTGAGTCTCTGATCCACCTCTACGCAGACGACACTATTCTGTATACTTCTGGCCCTTCTTTTGACACTGTGTTAACAACCCTCCAGGCGAGCTTCAATGCCATACAACTCTCTTTCCGTGGCCTCCAATTGCTCTTAAATACAAGTAAAACTAAATGCATGCTCTTCAACCGATCACTGGCTGCACCTGCCCGCCTGTCCAACATCACTACTCTGGACGGCTCTAACTTAGAATATGTGGACAACTACAAATACCTAGGTGTCTGGTTAGACTGTAAACTCTCCTTCCAGACTCACATCAAACATCTCCAATCCAAAGTTAAATCTAGAATTGGCTTCCTATTCCGCAACAAAGCATCCTTCACTCATGCTGCCAAACATACCCTTGTAAAACTGACCATCCTACCAAACCTCGACTTCGGTGATGTCATTTACAAAATAGCCTCCAAAACCCTACTCAATAAATTGGATGCAGTCTATCACAGTGCCATCCGTTTTGTCACCAAAGCCCCATATACTACCCACCACTGCGACCTGTCCACTCTCGTTGGCTGGCCCTCGCTTCATACTCGTCGACAAACCCACTGGCTCCAGGTCATCTACAAGACCCTGCTAGGTAAAGTTCCCCCTTATCTCAGCTCGCTGGTCACCATAGCAGCACCTACCTGTAGTACGCGCTCCAGCAGGTATATCTCTCTGGTCACCCCCAAAACCAATTCTTCCTGTGGCCGCCTCTCCTTCCAGTTCTCTGCTGCCAATGACTGGAACGAACTACAAAAATCTCTAAAACTGGAAACACTTATCTCCCTCACTAGCTTTAAGCACCAGCTGTCAGAGCAGCTCATAGATTACTGCACCTGTACATAGCCCATCTATAATTTAGCCCAAACAACTACCTCTTTACCTACTGTATTTATTTATTTTGCTCCTTTGCACCCCATTATTTATATCTCTACTTTGCACATTCTTCCACTGCAAACCAACCATTCCAGTGTTTTTACTTGCTATATTGTATTTACTTCGCCACCATGGCCTTTTTTATATTTTTATTTATTTATATATATATTTTGTTTGCCTTCACCTCCCTTATCTCACCTCACTTGCTCACATTGTATATAGAATTATTTTTCACTGTATTATTGACTGTATGTTTGTTTTACTCCATGTGTAACTATGTGTTGTTGTATGTGTCGAACTGCTTTGCTTTATCTTGGCCAGGTCGCAATTGTAAATGAGAACGTGTTCTCAACTTGCCTACCTGGTTAAATAAAGGTGAAATAAAAAATTTAATGAAAAATATCAACAATATCAACATTCAATGTATCAAAATACATGACCAAGCTGGAAGTGGAAACGCCAGCCCAGCCACAATCCTAGAGGTTCACTGATGATCAACCTCTCCTTTACATCTGACTCCTGATGATCAACCTCCTCCTTCACATCTGACTCCAGTGATCAACCCAGAGCGTCTTCTTTTTTGGGGAATCCCGATGGACGACGTCATCCAATAAGCCGTCATCACCACCACCGTCCATAAGTTAATTGTCATGCAGGTTATCAATGGGAAGAGCATTAGCAATATGTCCTGTCTGGTAACTTGTCTCGTTCAATGGATTTACATTGAAAAACTCAGTCGATCTCAAACGTCCCTGATTCCTACCCTATAACTTTTTGTAAAACATTTCAAATATACATTTTAATCAACTGCGTTACCCACTCCAGTCAGCAGATGAAGATGTTGGGATTTAAGGCAGTGCTGCTAGTGTGACGTATAATCTAGTGGACAGAACGCGTCTTTCAACAGGAGCAACAGTTAGTCAGCCACATCCGTAGCTTGCTAGCCAAAATAGCTGAACCAATAAAGCCATTTAGACGCTTTAGTGTATATTAGCCACTGTGTTTTAAACCCACTTCTGTCGTCTAGTTAGTTATCCGATTTAATTTCATATTTACTGTGTTGTTATTAGTCAGCTAGCGGGCTGGTTAAGTTAGCATTAGCCTAGCTAGCTAACATCTCCGACCATGAGCTTACTAAACTACTCTCGTCCTGCTAAAGAAGAGGAGATCTGCTGGACGGAGAAAGAAGCTCTCGTCAAAGAGGAGAAGGAAGAGCAGAATATCACAGTAAAACAAGAAGTTGAGGGTGAGGCTGATGTAGTTAAAGAAGAGAAAGACGGTTCGGTGAAAGAAGAGGAAGACACGTTCAGAGTGAAAGAGGAGGAGGATGTTGCAGTAAAAGAAGAGGGGGAAGAGAAAGAGGAGCATACAGTTTTTGGAGTGAAAGATGAGGTGGAGATGAATTTCACATCGAGAAAGGAGGAAGAAGAGAAGGAAACTGGGTATCTAGTTCCGGTTTCCCAAACGCATCTTAAGGCATCCAATGGTGAACTTAGCCGTAAAATGGTTTTGAGAAACCGTTCCCTGATTAACACTAGTAAGTACTGTCTTAAATACAGAGGCACAAACTCTGCAGTTGTTGAACTGATGTGTGGCGTTAAAGGGGAAGTATGCAATTGCTACATCCATATTGTGACATTAAAATTATTTATTTATAGCCATTGATTCTTGAAGAATATAACACATGCCTCGTGAGTTTAGTTCAACTGTTGTACCCAATCAGAACCCCAAATAAGCTTTTTTTACTCCAATGTCTAGAAACAATGTAAACCAACACTGTATAGCCTCAACATGGTTAAAACTATAATGCTGATATCATGGATGGTCACTCCTTGCCTCCATAGCTCTGTCTATGAATTAGAGACTAGTTACATTTCTCCAGCCCCATCCATCATCGTATTACCAAAACAGTGGTGGAATTGCAGCTTTGATATTGTTTCAACTGCAGATTTTTTTAAAGGGACAACCTAGGATTTAAAGTGAAACAAAATGGCTGCTCAGAGACTTGGTTTGGTAAACGGCTGAGGGATGGGGGCTGGAGAAATGTAACCACTCTCAAATTCATAGAGAAAGCTATTATATCAACCTTAACCCAAAACCTAGCGATCTCGTCAAGAAGTTCAGACATCTTGGCGTAACAGTTAAAAGGTGTTGGCTTGACAGTCACTGGACCCAGATTTGAGTCCAGCTCAGGGCTACCCTCTGAATTCACTACACTATGAATACAAGAACTGGCCATCCATGAGGTCAAAATTATAGTTTAACCAGGTTTCTAGGCTATATAGTATATTCTAGAATTCATCCATGATGTCATAATGGTAGTTTAACCAGGTTTCTATGCTATATCGTATATTCTAGAATTCATCCATGATGTCATAATGATAGTTTAACCAGGTTTCTAGGCTATATAGTATATTCTAGAATTCATCCATGATGTCATAGTGATAGTTTAACCAGGTTTCTAGGATATATAGTATATTCTAGAATTGCCAGTGTAGATTTTCTGTGGGGTTCAAATTGTTAGAGCTGTTGATAAGTCATTGTATAATATTCAGCCAATTTATTTTCATGCCATTACATCAATATTGCCCAACCAGAAGAGAAAAAAATATTCCTGAACCACCTCCTCTGCTGGCCTTTGTAAATTCTTACGTTGCTGGTAATAGGCTACACAAGCAGTCGGCAACCTACATTTGGAGTGTAAATTTAACTGACCTTTTCTACCGATCTGCGTGCCAGTTATGATTTTAATATGCACATTTTACTGGAGCAGTTTCATTTAATTTATAATAGTATCTCAAAATCATTGTCTGTGATTAATTTACATTCTATCTAAATCTAAATGAAAATTACACAAATCTAAAAGTGACTTTTATTGCCATTGCCAACTATGTAAAAAATAGCCTACATAAAGCCAACAAATAAAAACATTGCAAATAAATCCTATAAATCACATGGCCTGTCTACAACAAACTTGAAACATTGTATAAAATATTCTGGGCTCCCAGTTTCCCGCACCAGTGAGTTTGGGACAGACACAGCTGTAGGCTATTTGTGAAAGGGGTAAGAAGTAATCAGGTATTTTATGACATTTCCACTGGATCAGAGCATTACATTTTTCCCTTTTGTGCCGAGTGGTTATCGAAAGGGCGAGAGCTGGAAATATTTTACAAATACTTTGAGGAGTTATTCTCATTTGCAGTTGATTTTGATTAGACTTTGTTCACTTGCTGTTTGAGGTGAAAAAAATGTGCTTTGAGAAATCAAATCAGATCAAATTTTATTTGTCACATACACATGGTTAGCAGATGTTAATGCGAGTGTAGCGAAATGCTTGTGCTTCTAGTTCCGACAATGCAGTAATAACCAACAAGTAATCTAATCTAACAATTCCACAACTACTACCTTATACACACAAGTGTAAAGGGATAAAGAATATGTACATAAAGATATATGAATGAGTGATGGTACAGAACGGCATAGGCAAGATGCAGTAGATGGTATCGAGTACAGTATATACATATGAGATGAGTAATGTAGGGTATATAAACATAAAGTGGCATAGTTTAAAGTGGCTAGTGATACATGTATTACATAAAGATGGCAAGATGCAGTAGATGATATAGAGTACAGTATATACATATACATATGAGATGAGTAATGCAGGGTATGTAAACATTATATTAAGTGGCATTGTTTAAAGTGGCTAGTGATACATTTTTACATAATTTCCATCAATTACCATTATTAAAGTGGCTGGAGTTGAGTCAGTATGTTGGCAGCGGCCACTAAATGTTAGTGGTGGCTGTTTAACAGTCTGATGGCCTTGAGATAGAAGCTGTTTTTCAGTCTCTCGGTCCCTGCTTTGATGCACCTGTACTGACCTCGCCTTCTGGATGATAGCGGGGTGAACAGGCAGTGGCTCGTGTGGTTGTTGTCCTTGATGATCTTTATGGCCTTCCTGTGACATCGGGTGGTGTAGGTGTCCTGGAGGGCAGGTAGTTTGCCCCCGGTGATGCGTTGTGCAGACCTCACTACCCTCTGGAGAGCCTTACGGTTGTGGGCGGAGCAGTTGCCGTACCAGGCGGTGATACAGCCCGACAGGATGCTCTCGATTGTGCATCTGTAGAAGTTTGTGAGTGCTTTTGGTGACAAGCCGAATTTCTTCAGCCTCCTGAGGTTGAAGAGGCTTAGCTGCGCCTTCTTCACAACGCTGTCTGTGTGGGTGGACCAATTCAGTTTGTCCGTGATGTGTACATCGAGGATCTTAAAACTTTCCACCTTCTCCTCTACTGTCCTGTCAATGTGGAAAGGGGGTTGCTCCCTCTGCTGTTTCCTGGAGTCCACGATCATCTCATTTGTTTTGTTGACGTTGAGTGTGAGGTTATTTTCCTGACACTACACTCCGAGGGCCCTCACCTCTCCTCCCTGTAGGCCGTCTCGTCGTTGTTGGTAATCAAGCCTACCACTGCAGTGTCGTCCGCAAACTTGATGATTGAGTTGGAGGCGTGCATGGCCACGCAGTCATGGGTGAACAGGGAGTACAGGAGAGGGCTCAGAACGCACCCTTGTGGGGCTCCAGTGTTGAGGATCAGTGGGGTGGAGATGTTGTTACCTACCCTCACCACCTGGGGGCGGCCCGTCAGGAATTCCAGGACCCAGTTGCACAGGGCGGGATCGAGAACCAGGGTCTCGTGCTTGATGACGAGTTTGGGGGGTACTATGGCGTTAAATGCTGAGCTGTAGTCGATTAACAGCATTCTCACATAGGTATTCCTCTTGTCCAGATGAGAAGCTCCACAACTCATTAGTGGTGCAGCGTTATGACAATCAGAAATACTATGAGACATCCCCAAATGGGCACATTTATAGACCTACATTTGCGAACAGGCCAGTGTCTTTGGCTATGCCGGATTAAGTGATATGACATGCTATTCTATAAAATCCTTTCTCCGTAATAAATGATATTACCTAATTGAGCTTATCATGTAAATGTAATTAACTAGAAAGTCGGGGCACCACAAAATAATATTTGTAAAGCTGTTATCTTCCGAATAAACTCTTAAAGACCTAGTAATATTTTACATCAATAGCAGTCAATATTAATCGTCACCTTATTTCAGTCTCATCTGAAAGTTGTAAATTCTTGGTTATCTTCACGAACCCTGGCTAACAAGTTGAATCTGCAATACAAAATTGGGTTTAATTATTTACTAAATACCTAACTAATCACACAGAATTACATATACACAGAATGAATCATACCTTGATTACAAATTACGTCATAAAGGAAAACGTCCCTAGCGGGCGGAACAGATATGACAGCTGGTTACACAAAAGAAAAGGGGGCTGGGTTTGAGTGAAAGAGCGGGAAGACTTGAGGAACAAAGGGAGAAGCCATGCAATCGTAAATACAGTATCTTATGCATTCTAAATTACCGCCCATTTGGAAAAGGAAAATGCAATAAATATTTACTATGAGCTGCGCTTCGGTAGGTTGCTGGTAGATGGAAGACCGTGTTGCCCAACAGAGTCCTTTGTCCTTTGAAGAATGTCTCTGGTGGTCACTGGATACGTTGGAGTAACGTCGTTGTGTGGTAGACGGGATACTCTGTCTGTTCTTTCCTAGCCCACATTTGCAGCTGCTGTTGCTAACTCAACGGCTAGGAGGTATCACTTCTGTAGTGAATAAGAGTTCAAAGTTCATACCATTCGCAACCAAAGCTCACGCTGAGATTGGCTTAGTTCTGTAGTTGACATCTGAACCATTCTGACATCGGATTGTCATCCTAACATCCCCGGAACAGGAGGTTACATTTTCGTCAAGGCTTTATATAGTGGAGGGAGAAGGGTGTGTTTAAAAGTTTTATAACCCATGTCTCTTCACAGGGGCGGGCCACTGATTGAGCAAAGCCCTAACCTTATGAAAACCGAATCTCTCATTTGGAAGCTAAAATTACATTTAATCTCTTCATCAATAATTTTATATTCAAACATTTAAATTTAACAACAATTCCATGTGAATCCGATAACTACAATGTGCAGACTTTCCACTGTAGAGTTTGTCATCCTATCATTGATGAGAATGTCTCAGATGACAACCGATCAATTGGTCGGATTACCAGAATATGGTTCATTTCCCCCCACCTTCTGATGTTCCCAGAATCTCTGTTAACCAAAGGATTTTCAAATGTCACATCAGTAGGGTAGAGAGAGGAAAAAGGGGGGGAGAGGTATTTATGACTGTCATAAACCTACCCCCAGGCCAACGTCATGACACCAGGTAGACTAGTCCTACTTCTATATGCGTAATTAGGTGTGTGCGTCCTTACTCAACATTGACAGGAGTGTTTCAAACAAAAGACAATGAATAAATTTACAAAACTGACACATCTTGCGGGGTCAGGTCTGGGTGGTCTGCCATGGGCCGTTTCATTTAGTATCCGTTGGGGTCGGCATGGGGAATGATTGTATTTCCCATAGTATGTTGTACCGAAGTTGACCGACTGAAAGGGAGTGTAACTTTATGACTATAATTACTGTTCCCTGAAGGAGGGAAACGAGGTATCAACACCTGTTTGGCCCCGCCCCTTCCTAGCTCGGTGAAGAGCAATATTAAATTGAATATGACCTAAGGCTCGTATTTCTGTGTTTATTATATTATAATTAAGTCTATGATTTGATATTTGATCGAGCAGTCTGACTGAGCGGTGGTAGGCTGCAGCAGGCTCGTAAGCATTCATTCAAACAGCACTTTCCTGCGTTTGACAGCAGCTCTTCGCAATGCTTGAAGCACAGCTCTGTTTATGACTTCAAGACTATCAACTCCCAAGATTACGCTGGCAATACTATAGTGCCTATAAGAACATCCAATAGTCAAAGTTATAAGAAATACAAATGGTATAGAAATAGTTCTATAATTCCTATAACTACAACCTAAAACTTCTTAACTGGAAATATTGAAGACTCATGTTAAAAGGAACCACCAGCTTTCATATGTTCTCATGTTCTGAGCAAGGAACTTAAACGTTAGCTTTCTTACATGGCACATATTGCACTTTTACTTTCTTCTCCAACACTTTGTTTTTGCATTATTTAAACCAAATGGAACATGTTTCATTATTTATTTGAGACTAAATTGATTTTACTTGTATTATATTAAGATAAAATAAGTGTTCATTCAGTATTGTTGTAATTGCCATTATTACAAATATATATATAAAATCGGCCGATTAGTCGGATTCGGCTTTTTTTGATCCTCCAATAATCGGTATCGGTCGACCTCCTACTATGTTATTGTTTGGTGATGGTATGGGCCAATTTGTTTAACACTTAGTTTACAAACCCTCATTGTCAGGCTGATAGGAAAGATAGCCAAAAAGCATTTTACTGGTTGAAGTGTTTTTTAAAGTAAAAAGCAGTTGATTTGCGACAATAACACGAACATATTAAGCAGATGATTCAAACAAGCCAATTATAATCCAAAGTAATGTGAAATGCACTCATAAGCAACCTGGAAATGGAGGCTATTTTTGCTTTCAGCCTATGAGAACTCCCCTATGGCGGTGAATTAGTGAATAGACACAGAGCTTAATGTGAGTTTCCTTGAGTAGCACTCCTGACTTGCGCTGTAATATTCAAAATACATTGTGAAAAACTAAAATCTTCGTTTACCATTTTTGCTCCAGGCAGATATATTACATCCTCATTAGCAGATGTACTACATCCATAACTAGCGGTTTCCTCATTAGCAGGGAGGAGTTTCTGCATCAAATTGTGTGTGCATTGACCTTGGGCTGCAATTTTAGCAAACCCAGAGAAAGGGGCCTATATTGGAGACCAAAAGTTGTCTGGCACAGTGCTTAGGATTTCAACAACTTGAATAACTTACAAGACAAAATATGACTATTGTTGCTAACTTGACTCTCTTAATTGTCAAATTTAACAGACATCAATTGTTGTACAACTTCATGGGTATGCTCTGGGCATCACCTTTTACCTCAAATAAACAGTGGATTTCTGCTGTTGTGGGCCTTTAACCATCTGTCTGACTTTGTGATTCACACAGAAGAGAGACTAGACTATCGTGGGCCCTCTGGGGATCCTCAACAACATCATGATGCTGAAGAGGCAGAGAAGAGTCTCTCCAGGTCAGAACTCCTCAAGAAACACCTGCAGAGACCCACAGGGAAGAAATCTAACTGCTGCTCTGGCTGTGGGAAAAGATTCAACTCTTCAGTAAAACTTAAAATACATCAAAGAATTCACACTGGAGAGAAATCTTTTGGCTGTGAACAATGTGGGAGGAGTTTTACTGCGCCTAGCCATCTGACTATACACCAGAGAACACACACAGGAGAGAAACCTCATAGCTGTGATCAATGTGGGAAGAGTTTTTCTCGGCCAGACAGCCTGATGGTACACCAGCGGGGACACACAGGAGAAAAACCTTATAGCTGTGATCAATGTGGGAAGAGTTTTACTACATCTGGCCAGCTTACTTTACACCAGAGAATGCACACAGGAGAGAAACCTTATAGCTGTGATCTATGTGGGACTAGTTTTACTACATCTGGCCAGCTGACTATACACCAGAGAATGCACACAGGAGAGAAACCTTATAGCTGTGATCAATGTGGGAAGAGTTTTACATCATCTGGCCAGCTGACTTTACACCAGAGAATACACACAGGAGAGAAACCTTATAGCTGTGATCAATGTAGGAAGAGTTTTACTACATCTGGCCAGCTGACTTTACACCAGAGAACACACACAGGAGAGAAACCTTATAGCTGTGATCAATGTGGGAAGAGTTTTACTAGATCTGACCATCTGATGCTACACCAGAGAATACATACAGGAGAGAAATCTTATAGATGTGATCAATGTGGGAAGAGTTTTACTAGATCTGGCCATCTGACATTACACCAGAGAATACACACAGGAGAGAAGCCTTATAGCTGTAATCAATGTGGGAAGAAATACTCTGATAAAAGATCTCTGATTAAACATCAGAAAATACATGAAGGAGTTGTTTCATGATATCAATGAAGTAATGTCCCAATGTAGAATGTTTTAACATTGTAGAATGATTATTTTAATAATGTCACAATGTAGAACCCTAAATGTTTGCCCCCTTTTCTATTGATTTCAACATGATATGTATATTAGCCTCAGGGGAAAGATCCAGGCTCTGAATTGAAAGAGTACTATTTATGTGATTTAACAAAAAGTGACTAACAAAAAAGAGTTGTGTTACACTGACTGTGTTGGTGACCCACTTGAATCAAAATGCAACATTTCAAAATGTAGCTAGCGGTTTTCTACAAATTGTCCTCTAACCAGTGATGTACACATTATTCCCAGATTCCGTGTGGTTTTTGAGCTGTTAGTTTTAACAGGACGTGCAACCTCATCTCCCTCCTCGCACAATTGATTTCAACATGATATCGATGAGTAATGACAAATAAGTGTTGCGTTCCTTTGTTTAGCGAGCCCTAAATATAAATGCATCACTCCAAATGTAGCTGACTGTCTTCTGCAGGTTGTCCTCTAACCAGTGAGGTAAAATATATCTCCCATTTCCATGTTTTTTTTTTAGTTGTGTTCATTTCAACAGCACATACAACCTGATTTCCCCCCTAATCAATATCAGTGATTTACTGCTACTTGTCAAAACATAAGTGTTTCTGGTGCAGTTTATAAGGTGCTTGTTTTAAAAAATACAAGTAATATGATTATTGTGGCAGATGTTTGTGTATATAGCCCATTTTATGTTAAGCTTTTCAATTTATCCCAAACTGTTTCTGCATATTGGTTATTGATTTGGAAACTTGTTAAAAAAATAATAATAATAATATTGGAAAGACATTGAAAACAAAGTCCAATATGTGTTCGGTTGTAGTTGAATGTGAAAGTTGAAAATGTTGTTTTGGGTTGTTTTTTTCAATGACTTTAAAACAACTTAATTTCAACGTACTTGCAGCCTATACACATGGACGCAGTATAATAAATTGGTCTATAATCAATTGTATTAACAATCCTACATCACTCCAGTATTTCTTTACAACATCCAAGTGCTAATTGTCTTTATTCCACTACTGAAGAAGCAGGACTTAAATCACCTCATATTTCAAACATCCAGCATGACAAAAGATACATGTTTTATTTTTCCATGCCTCATCATTAAGTGAATTATTGCCAATACATATTAACAAAGGGGTGTACATTTGGTTTTGATATTTCATGTTTAATATTCATGTAACATTTAGTAATCATAAATATTTATGCAACCAACTGACAATATTTGGGTACAATTATATTGACATTGTTGCCCTGCTTTTAGAACATCAGGGTTCATTCTCAGATGTGCCAACCCAAATGTACTAGAGCATGACATTGGGGACTGGGCCCCGATCCAACAACATGCCTATCTAGTGAACCCTGAAAAGAGAGAGAAGCGCTGCAGTTAGGTGGAAAGTTACTACAGATATTGCAGGAGTTTCCTCTTAAAATCAGACATGTCCGTAGTGAGGACAACTTGGTCGCTGATTTTCTCAAGGGTGGGCAGTCATAAAGATTTGTGTTTTGCGTTTAGCCAGTGAGTTGCCATGGATCTTATTTTGACTGCATGTTATTCCGTATTGGAGATTAGTTTTGTTTGGGCTCGTTCCAAGGGGACGAGAGTTCTAGAAGCTAGTGAGTTTTAGGATTCTATAGAAAGAAAAAGGAGAAGATACGATTATATATTATCATTTAGAAATGTGTTTTTTCTTGTTTTTAATTGTTGACAGCCAGTAGACACCATGTTTCAATTGTAGAAGGTTAAGCATTGTAGTTGATTATAATGTGAAATAAAGATGTTTTCTGTTGGTGGTAAGCAAACTTTCCAACAGAAATATAGGATATATTTGTTGTCTATAGGTGTTACAGGCTTTGGTTTTTCCATTTATGTTTTGAGGTTGGACTTTAGCATGTATAGCTCATTAGCACAGGATGCACTGATTGGTGCCACCTCTTTAGTCAGTATGTGTTACACCTGTGCTGCCTTGTCCATCCTTTAGTGGGAAGGTGTTTCACCTGAGCTGGTCCAGGTTCTATTTAAGAGTTTCTGGCCCAGTGCTCCAGTTGTCTTGATCAATGTGGAGAGTCAACACCTTTAGTTGCTCCACCTTTTTGGTTTGCTTCCTGTCTTTAAGTTTGGTGTGGGTTTTTCTTTTGTTTGCCCCTTGGGCAGATTTAGTGGGTCTCATGGTGGGTGTCTTTTAGGTCCCAGTTGTTGTTACTAGTCAATTTCAGTGGACACCCCCATAGTGTCTTTCAGAACCCCTCCTAAAAAACAAGCTTATATTTGGGGTTGGATGTTGCATCCAATTAATATTGTAATCAATGGCATTTCCTTAGAATGCTCAATAGTCTTCTGTTTTTTATCCTCTTTTGTTGTTTATTTTCATTGTTTTTTCCTGTGAAGCCAATGTGTTGCATCCATGTCTGAAATGTGCTGTATAAATAAAGCTTGACTTGATTTCAACAAATGAACCCAATGACTGACCTATCAACAGACTCCTAGTATGAAAATCAGTAGCAATCCCATGTCAAAGGATTCAACTACTGAAAATTGAAACAAACAAATGGATCATACAGATCAATCACACTTTTCCAGCCTGCTGAAGGAGTGGTAAACACCACCCCCGGCTCTACCAGGGGCTTGAGGTGGTCTCCCACGGCTCTGCTTATGTTATGTTCTGTGGCCTTGCCGTTCCATTTCTTGACTGCCCCTGCAACACAGAAAGAAACACATTTAGTCATATTATACACTGCTCAAAAAAATAAAGGGAACACTTAAATAACACAATGTAACTCCAAGTCAATCACACTTCTGTGAAATCAAACTGTCCACTTAGGAAGCAACACTGATTGACAATAAATTTCACATGCTGTTGTGCAAATGAATAGACAAAAGGTGGAAATTATAGGCAATTAGCAAGACACCCCCCAAAACAGGAGTGATTCTGCAGGTGGTGACCACAGACCACTTCTCTGTTCCTATGCTTCCTGGCTGATGTTTTGGTCACTTTTGAATGCTGGCGGTGCTCTCACTCTAGTGGTAGCATGAGACGGAGTCTACAACCCACACAAGTGGCTCAGGTAGTGCAGTTCATCCAGGATGGCACATCAATGCGAGCTGTGGCAAAAAGGTTTGCTGTGTCTGTCAGCGTAGTGTCCAGAGCATGCAGGTGCTACCAGGAGACAGGCCAGTACATCAGGAGATGTGGAGGAGGCCGTAGGAGGGCAACAACCCAGCAGCAGGACCGCTACCTCCACCTTAGTGCAAGGAGGTGCACTGCCCGAGCCCTGCAAAATGACCTCCAGCAGGCCACAAATGTGCATGTGTCAGCATATGGTCTCACAAGGGGTCTGAGGATCTCATCTCGGTACCTAATGGCAGTCAGGCTACCTCTGGCGAGCACATGGAGGGCTGTGCGGCCCCACAAAGAAATGCCACCCCACACCATGACTGACCCATCACCAAACCGGTCATGCTGGATGATGTTGCAGGCAGCAGAACGTTCTCCACGGCGTCTCCAGACTCTGTCACGTCTGTCACGTGCTCAGTGTGAACCTGCTTTCATCTGTGAAGAGCACAGGGCGCCAGTAGCGAATTTGCCAATCTTGGTGTTCTCTGGCAAATGCCAAACGTCCGGCACGGTGTTGGGCTGTAAGCACAACCCCCAACTGTGGACGTCGGGCCCTCATACCACCCTCATGGAGTCTGTTTCTGACCGTTTGAGCAGACACATGCACATTTGTGGCCTGCTGGAGGTCATTTTGCAGGGCGCTGGCAGTGCACCTCCTTGCACAAAGGCGGAGGTAGCGGTCCTGCTGCTGGGTTGTTGCCCTCCTACGGCCTCCTCCACGTCTCCTGATGTACTGGCCTGTCTCCTGGTAGCGCCTGCATGCTCTGGACACTACGCTGACAGACACAGCAAACCTTTTTGCCACAGTTCGCATTGATGTGCCATCCTGGATGAACTGCACTACCTGAACCACTTGTGTGGGTTGTAGACTCCGTCTCATGCTACCACTAGAGTGAGAGCACCGCCAGCATTCAAAAGTGACCAAAACATCAGCCAGGAAGCATAGGAACAGAGAAGTGATCTGTGGTCACCACCTGCAGAATCACTCCTGTTTTGGGGGGTGTCTTGCTAATTGTCTATAATTTCCACCTTTTGTCTATTCCATTTGCACAACAGCATGTGAAATTTATTGTCAATCAGTGTTGCTTCCTAAGTGGACAGTTTGATTTCACAGAAGTGTGATTGACTTGGAGTTGCATTGTGTTATTTAAGTGTTCCCTTTATTTTTTTGAGCAGTGTATAAAACACTCAAAGTAATGGATATGGAGCATCTATGGCCTCAGTTACACCTGGCACCTAAATGTGACTTCTGATCACTCCAAACTGCATTAGGTCTGGATGCACAAAAGTCACAATGTGCTGCATTAGGTTTAGATCTGCCAGGATGGGCATTGTGTTCGGAATTTGAGTCTGGCCATCGAATATGCATCAGCAATGTAAAGAGATGGGGTGAATGAGTGGGGAAAAGTACATTTGACACAAATTACCTTAAAAATATCAAATGCATGTGAGGGGAAATTAACTTTCATACAGCCAAAAGGGGTGAGAATTTCCACTAATGTAAATAAACATGGATGATGGAACATATTCCCTTTTGCGGACGTGATGAACCGCGAAGGGAATATAAATATTTACCATCTAAACCTTGTGTGACCTCTCACCTCTCTGGCTGTAGAAGTGTTCTTCCTAACCAGTCCCTCAACAGCTCTCTGACTGAGCTCCACCCTCACTGGGTCTTCAGAGGAGAGGAAGGCTGAGGAGGGATGGAAGGATGCAGAGCTGCTGTCTGACAAAATCACTATTTTAGTAGTTCATTAAAGTAAATAAGGCTTTATGACTGCTGAATACCAACTATCAATCACTTCAATCATGTATTTTCAGGTGGAGATACATCCTTGGGACGTCCCTAACTGTTAGTGGAATTAAATAATTCCTCTAATATACTCATTCATTAAATTCAATCTGTCTATTTATAAGAATTTGTAAGATACTTATTAACATAAAATAGACAGGATACAGTCTTATTAAAATTAGATAATAGTGTTTATTCTCGGAGCACACTGCCATTTGATAATAAACACAGGTTTATATACAAGATATGACGTCATAGGTTACAGAATTAAGTCTCATTGTCCTGACAAATAGAAAACAGGTTCAAAAGTTCATTCCAACTTCACAGGGCACTCACATGACACATAATATAATCATTTATCCTGAAGGCTCACTATAATTTATTACCACTTTAGCAGACAACTCAAGATAATGGAAGACCTAAAATGTTACCCACAGCCTTATCTAAACACCTCAGGGCTAAGTTGGGTCAGTTCAACCATAGTTTAACGATCCTTTCTGCTTATTTTATGACCCACAAATCTCTTTTCACCAGGCGTACAGAGTTCAATTTGTTATAGCTTTATCTAAAGCTAGAATTTGTTTTAACTATTTATTAACAAAATTCCTAACACTAACCCATTGAAGTTGACATTTAAAAGGGTTAAGGTTAGGGGTTAGGGATGTCCCAAATATCCCAGATAGCATTGACCATCGTGCATTCGTCTGTCTTTTTTACATAGCAGGTGAAGGATTCTGACTTCTGATCTTGAAAATATGAAATATCCTTATTCATGTCACTGTTTGAGAGAGGGGAATGTAGAACATTTACATTCTGTCAGAATGTATTATTGTTAGACGTCAGGGATCCTATGGAAGGAGAAGGGCCACAGTCTGGTACAAGTCAACAGGACAGCCGTGAGGTGGGGAGGAGAAGGGCCACAGTCTGGTACAAGTCAACAGGACAGCCGTGAGGTGGGGAGGAGAAGGGCCACAGTCTGGTACAAGTCAACCTGACAGCCGTGAGGTGGAAGGAGAAGGGCCACAGTCTGGTACAAGTCAACAGGACAGCCGTGAGGTGGAAGGAGAAGGGCCACAGTCTGGTACAAGTCAACAGGACAGCCGTGAGGTGGGAGGAGAAGGGCCACAGTCTGGTACAAGTCAACAGGACAGCTGTGAGGTGGGAGGAGAAGGGCCACAGTCTGGTACAAGTCAACAGGACAGCCGTGAGGTGGGGAGGAGAAGGGCCACAGTCTGGTACAAGTCAACAGGACAGCCGTGAGGTGGAAGGAGAAAGGCCACAGTCTGGTACAAGTCAACAGGACAGCCGTGAGGTGGGGAGGAGAAGGGCCACAGTCTGGTACAAGTCAACAGGACAGCCGTGAGGTGGGGAGGAGAAGGGCCACAGTCTGGTACAAGTCAACAGGACAGCCGTGAGGTGGAAGGAGAAGGGCCACAGTCTGGTACAAGTCAACAGGACAGCCGTGGGGTGGAAGGAGAAGGGCCACAGTCTGGTACAAGTCAACAGGACAGCCGTGAGGTGGGAGGAGAAGGGCCACAGTCTGGTACAAGTCAACAGGACAGCCGTGAGGTGGGGAGGAGAAGGGCCACAGTCTGGTACAAGTCAACAGGAAGGCCGTGAGGTGGGGAGGAGGGAGGAATTTGGGCCGAGGTCAGATGAAGTGAGGAAGAACTGATGTGACTAATGTTCTGCATAGCAACAGAGGTGTAACAGGAGACTCAGCATAAAGGGTTAAATACCAGCGCTTGTGTGAATATGTCTTGGTCTTATGCAGCTGTGACTCAGTGGGTGAATAAACTTGGTTTGAGCTTTACTTATCGTCTGAGTTTTTACTCTTTATTTAGAACTTAACAGGTGTAAAAGAAACACAGACAAGACAAGTAAGTGCGCAGTCAATTATGGTCATTGTAGTTAATTACAACGTTTTATGCGCTAAACTACGTTGGAAACTACAACTCCCTACTACATCACACAGTTCAGTCTGGGTCTAATTCATCTCTAGAGAAACTACAACTCCCTACTACATCACACAGTTCAGTCTGGGTCTAATTTATCTCTAGAGAAACTACAACTCCCTACTACATCACACAGTTCAGTCTGGGTCTAATTTATCTCTAGAGAAACTACAACTCCCTACTACATCACACAGTTCAGTCTGGGTCTAATTTATCTCTAGAGAAACTACAACTCCCTACTACATCACACAGTTCAGTCTGGGTCTGATTTATCTCTAGAGAAACTAACCCTCCCTACTACATCACACAGTTCAGGCTGGGTCTGACTTCTCTCTGTGCAATGTTGTGAGGGAAAATCTATGTTAACCTCTAAATTGATATGACATTTAATGTGTTGAAGGATCTCCTTAAGGTTGAGAAGTTTATGTGTATGTTTGTGTGGGTGTGCAACCACACCCCCTCTCGACAGACAGGCCAAAGGCGCTTGCTTGCCCCAATTCGGGGAACCATTGATCTACTTCAGAGGAACTGTGTCTAGAGTGATTTCCTGTTGTTTTGACACCTCACTAGAAGACTAGAATAACTAGCTGTTGCTACAGAACGAGACCACCAATTCAAAGTTAGTTTGTGTCTCATTCACGTGTTTTCTATACGCACAAGATAGTTGGACTATATAAGGCTTCTGAACTCCTTGTGTCATCGAGCTCTCGGCCTTCCACCTGAGAGTGCAGGGCTGACCAGCTACATTATTGCAATTCTTATCAAATAAAGGTTGATTGTTTGAGGAAATGACAAAGTCTCTCCTGAATGGTTAGAATTTCCACCACAATGTGCAGTAGGCTTTTTCAGTACCAACAATGTTAGACCAGACTCATAATACAGAATGAATGACTGACTGCCCAGTTCAACATCAGTTCACCGTCTCACCTCATACTGTATTGGAGCAGCAGCAGGTGACTGCCCAGTTCAACGTCAGTTCACCGTCTCACCTCATACTGTATTGGAGCAGCAGCAGCTGACTGCCCGGTTCAAAGTCAGTTCACCGTCTCACCTCATACTGTATTGGAGCAGCAGCAGCTGACTGCCCAGTTCAACATCAGTTCACCGTCTCACCTACTGTATTGGAGCAGCAGCAGCAGCTGACTGCCCGGTTCAACGTCAGTTCACCGTCTCACCTCACACTGTATTGGAGCAGCAGCAGCTGACTGCCCAGTTCAACATCAGTTCACCGGCTCACCTCATACTGTATTGGAGCAGTAGCAGCAGCTGACTGCCCAGTTCAACATCAATTCACCAACATCAGTTCACCGTCTCACCTCCTACTGTATTGGAGCAGCAGCAGCTGACTGCCCAGGTCAACATCAGTTCACCGTCCCACCTCATACTGTATTTGAGCAGCTGACTTGATCGTTGATGCTAATCAGCATGTTTGAATCTGAGAGTAAATAGAGCCGACTACACTCTAAAAATGAAGGGTTCAACTGGAGTTGTTCTCAGATCCCCTAAGAACCGTAGGGTTCTTGCTCAATAATGAAAAACAGACCCAAAAGGTTCTTCACAGAACTTGTTAGAAGGTGGGTTCATCGAGGAACCTCCGTTGTTGCTGGACTTCTTCCGGGAACTTCGCAATTTCAACTGAAAACGACGGTGACAAGTTTGGATGCGACAACAGTTAAAAAGGTAAGTTGGGGAGATGTTTGGCTCTGAATATGTCTCGAAATAATTTAAATAATAATATAACATAATAATGAATAACGAAGATAATGATGGTTTTCTATTAATAGCTTCCATAACGTTACTATAGCTAATTACCGTAAACATTAGAAAGCCGGGTTTGACCGTCGGCGTTGTATGAGCTACAGTACAGTACCGTTATCTAGCTAGCTAACGTTATGTCCTAACTAGGCAGAACTAGGTTTGTATTATTTCCCTTAACTATATTCTTTCCCATATATTGTATATCGTTTCCACACTCATTAACGTAAGTTTTCAATCTAGAGCAGTTCTCACTTTTGTGAGAATTAACTAGCTAGCGTTAACTAACAAACTAACTAAGGACGGTGACCTGTCCAGACGAGATGTTACAACGAACTGAATCGTCAATGGAGGTCTTCCTCTTTATATAGCCTGCTACAGCATGCAATACCATTCACTCAGAAGGGGGCATAACGTTACATGTACAATACTATCCCATTTTGGAAACGTTTCATGTACAATACTATCCCATTTTGGAAACGTTACATGTACAATACTATCCCATTTTGGAAACGTTTCATTTACAATACTATCCCATTTTGGAAACGTTTCATATACAATACTATCCCATTTTGTAAACATTACATGGACAATACTATCCCATTTTGGAAACGTTACATGTACAATACTATCCCTTTTTGGAAACATTACATGGACAATACTATCCCATTTTGGAAACGTTGCATGTACAATACTATAACATTTTGGAAACGTTGCATGTACAATACTGTAATGAAACAGCAGGGAGCAGGTCTCGAACCCTCGACCTCCTAGCCCGAGGTCCGGCGCGCTATCGACTGTGCCGCAAAAGCATGCTCAAAGCGGCAGAGTAGATTTCTGCGCTTATAAACCCAGGGTCGTTACAATACTATCCCATTTTGGAAACGTTACATGTACTATCCCATTTTGGAAACGTTACATGTACAATACTATCCCATTTTGGAAAACGTTGCATGTACAATACTATCCCATTTTGGAAACGTTGCATGTACAATACTATCCCATTTTGGAAACGTTACATGTACAATACTATCCCATTTTGGAAACGTTGCATGTACAATACTATCCCATTTTGGAAACGTTACATGTCCGCCCCCTTGTGGAGGGAAATTAATATCTTAGATGGTAGCTGTAGATGGGATTCAAATGCATAATGGTATTAATACAGTATCTAGACTACCTCTATTGTATAAATGCCCTTCAGAATCCAAACACAGTATTGCCACGCAGCAAAATAATGCGTATAATCTTTCAAGTCAGCCTGCTAAAATATTGAACAATTTGTGTACAAAGATATCTTGAAATGTGATATTAGGCCTGTATGGCAGTACTGTATTGGCTAGTGCTTTCTCCAATATGTTCTTCTATTTTGCATTACATTGTATGTCGATGCCATTTATCTTTCAATATTTACTTAATATATATATTTATGTTTTTTAAAGACTATTCTTTGACACATTTTCTCTTCCTTTGAAATTCTTATAGGACAGAACATGGACACAATGCAATTGGGATCAAGAAGAAGGTACAGATATGTTGTAGGACAGCTGCATTTGAAGTGTACATTTAACCTACATAGCAGTCAATACAAACTGAAATCCATTAGGATACAGAGGTGTGCAAATTATCTTTTCAGATCTTGTCAGAAATTAATCAAGTCCATGGATTGGATATAGACAAAAAGATCATTCAAGGATTATCAGAGGTAGAGAGGCGAGGCAGGGGTGAGGACATCATCCTGCTATTTTGACAGTTCCTGAAGGACAATACAGAAAAGGGATTTGCTCTTATTCCTCCCCTTTCTCATATGTATTTTGTAATAAAATTAGCAAGTGTAGTAACATCATTGCTTTACTTTACTAGGACTGGAGACCCCAGCAGCGATTCTGCTCTTGCCCTACCTCTTCAATGAGGACCCTTTATGTCCGTGACAAGGTATGCCTATGCACAAATCATGTTTCTTCATAAACACAGGTGTGCATGCTTATATAAAACTACAGCTGAACATTTGTTATGTTCTTTGTTAATTGTATGTGTATTAATCTTTTCTTACTTTTGTTGACACAGATTTCACCACTCTTCACTCCTTTACTGCACATCTGCGGAAACCCATTTCACCATGAGAGTGAAATCCCGCTGGCCTTTGATGGGGAGAACATCCACGCCCTTGAGGACGTCCCAATGGGACTTGGGGCTCTGCTAGGGCTGTATTTTTATTTTCCCTTAAATGTCCCAAAAATGTCAGAAAAACACTTATGTTGTTAAGTTACTGTGTTCTGGGGGATAAGAGAAGTTGGGGTGGAGTTACCAGGGCCGGTCATAAAGATGGCAAACTTCCTAACATAACTAAGTGGATACAATATACACACTAAAAGCTGAAAAATCTGTATTTAGCATCAAGAATACAATATTGTTAGTTTACCTATGATTCATTTTTAATGTATGTTGTTTTTATTGTACATCATTATTATTATTTAAATGTCATGAAAAGCACTGTACAAAGTAAATGTATTATTTATTATGGTCTGACATGTCTGCAGAAATGTTGCAATTTTGTAATGTGTTTTGTTTGGTAAATTGTTTTGTAAATATTAATTCAGATTTGTGGTGCCACTAAATAAACAATTAATTATTTAAGTCAATATTGTTATTAAAATATGGTTTTATAATGGAGGGAGGGTGGACAGGGAGTTTAAAAAAAAATGAACCCCAAAAGGTTCTTTGAGGAACCATTATAAGGGGTTCTTCAAAGAACTTATAGGGGTTCTCCCAGAGTTTTAATTTGAAGAACCCCTAAAGGACACTCCAGGAACCTTTAGCTTTTAGAGTGTATATTGATAAAAGTCACCTTGTCCGAGAGACATTTACATAGTTATACACGGCCCAATTTGGGATGACTATTTGGGGGCGAAATAGCGGCCACAACAGACAGACCTGATATCGCCCATAATTCCATGTCCTTGGACGCTGAGTGGGTATGACCAAAGTTATTCTATTTAGCTACACTTTGTAGTACATTTTTACACTATAATAAATGTTTCTGACGCCACATCGCCGTTTTCAAAGGGAGTCGTTGGTTTTTAGAGGCAGTCGCTTTTTAGCTTTTTGTCTAAAAGTATTTTCTCAACTGCGATACCAACTCCAGTCAGCAGCAAGCGATGTGCGTCTTTCAGGTGATTCTGCCATTGTGACAGATAATCTTGTGGACGGGACGCTTCTTCAACATCAACAGCTAGTCAGCCACCTTGGTTCACTAACTTTATGGAAAAATGTTTATTCAATAAATCTAGCAACTCCTCCCATACTGGGAAAATACAGGAATACACACTCAGAGCCTACGAGGCTTTTCTAAAAACGACACTTTGCGTGTTTCGCTCACCTCTTTTTTTAACTAGGTTTGAGATTTGGTATCCACTCGGCTCGCTGCCTCTCAGATCAAAGGTGGGTCCATCTGCTCCATTCCCAAAGTGTGGTGTCCCTGAGATCCCAAGTTTGAGGGAACCCTGGTGCACCATTTACCCAGGTCGTCAGGAGTGGTCACCAAGTGAAGATTAACATCCCCGAATGTTGTTAATTTCTTTCATATCAAATGAGACAAACTTATCACACAAGTCAGAGTTATTCTTAAACTAAATCTTTATTCACTTAATAAGGGAGCAGGTCAATACAACGTACACATATAAAGTGAATAAATTGAGTGCTCTACGATAATGATGGCTGGTAGACAAATCACCCCCAGATTATTAATTGAGAGCCCCGATACAAAAGTACAAAGGTCTTTAACAGCCAAGATACACCCCTTTCAACCTACATGACCAACAATAGATATATAGAACGGGTCACAAGGTTAAGATTTGTATGAAAGATACTTGTAATTCACAGCAGACAGTATCTGCTGTAAAAACAGTTATTTTTGTGTAGAGACCAGGGTCTGGCCCCGAGGTCATTAACGTTTCTGTTCTATATGGTATAGACCTCATATATGGTATTAACCTCATGCTCTGGAATGCGGTCTCTTTAGATTTATCACCCAAAAGACATTGTAAATCTCCTGTCAGTGTTTTCTCCCAGAGGCCCATCCTCAGTAGAACACACAGACCAACACAGTCTCACATTCAATTCGCGCATATATGTACAAAATATATTTCAGCAGATTTCGTGCGTTTTTGTGCATTTTTGGGGTGGTTCAATTCGTGCGAAAATACACGAATTTCTGTGCTACTTAATTCGTGCGAAAAGACACGAATTTAACCAGTAGGCGACACAAGCCTTTGCAACAACCATATAGACGCGATAATTTATATTTCATTTTTGTTCTTCTTAATGGCTAATTCAACGTCATGAATATACAGAAATGTTGTCTTTGTTTAACCATGTTTTAAAATGTGTCGTTGTATGCCTATATGTACTGTTTTAGACTTGCTGAACAGAATTTTTGAGAAAAGACGCACATTTACCTGCGACTTAATTCGTGGGAAATATTGTTTTATTAATGCCAATGCTGTTTTCTGTGCTTGATTTCGCTTAATACTTTGGATACTGGTGCACTTGTAATCAGAACGCCTTTTTGTCATGTAGGCAACCATACACGATTTTCTTCATAACCCATTTCATATTTCGTGGAGCCTAAATTACACAATTTTCTTCATAATGCATGTATTACATGTTAATGTAAAATAATGAATTATGTTGGCTTACACTTATGGCCTTTCCAAGGCCTTTCCATACCTTAAGGGAACATTTTAGCACTCGCCATATGGTTAGTGAGAAACGCCACATTGCAAATGTAAGGTCCCTTACTAGACGTCCTGCAACGTTTCTAAAATTCGCGGACGGCGTCGGGCCGTGAGCGGGGGAGAGATCTTTCAGGAAGTCATCAAACTAAATCTCTCGGACATTCGGTGTCCGTTTTATAAAAATAACAAATTTTGGTCATTTTTCCGCAGTCTAGGAAATTCCCACCAGAGGGAAAATAAATAATATTGCAAATGCACAAGCACATTGCAAATGCATGTGGCCTTTTCTCCTAAACTGAAAATATTTCGAAGACGTAATGGACAGTTGGCCCCGAACAAGATGGCGTCGAGGCCTCAACGCTTTTTGAGTTATGGCCATTTTTCTGGGATTAAAGGTCAAAAACGTAAAGTAGGGTGCTAATTTGACCGCTTCACGTCAAAGTACATAAGCATACGGTGTCAGGAAAAAAAGAACCAGCCATTTATCTATCGTAATTTAAGAGAAATCGTACATTGACAAATTGGTCATGTTCACAAAAAGGAGTTAAAAAAAAAAAAGTTACAGATCCAGTTGCAGTGTGTTCAGACGAACATTTTTTAAGTGGGTCTCGAAGCTCTGCCACTGCATCGCAGTGCTAGCTGCGCCACCAGAGTCTCTGGGTTCGCGCCCAGGCTCTGCCGCAGCCGGCCGCGACCGGGAGGTCCGTTGGCCTAGCGCCGTCCGGGTTAGGGAGGGTTTGGCCGGTAGGGATATCCTTGTCTCATCGCGCTCCAGCGACTCCTGTGGCGGGCCGGGGGCAGTGCGCGCTAGCCAAGGGGGCCATGTGCACGGTGTTTCCTCCGACACATTGGTGCGGCTGGCTTCCGGGTTGGAGGCGCGCTGTGTTAAGAAGCAGTGCGGCTTGGTTGGGTTGTGCTTCGGAGGACGCGTGGCTTTCGACCTTCGTCTCTCCTGAGCCCATACGGGAGTTGTAGCGATGAGACAAGATAGTAATTACTAGCGATTGAATACCACGAAGAAAAGGGGATAAAAGGATGGAGTGAAAAAGTACGGTGCTTAAAGACACACAAAGCCTGCAATGGCATTGCCATTATCTCCAGGCCGTGCCGAGTTCAACGAGATGCCCCGCTTGACCGTAGCTAGCTCGGTCTGAGTGCAGCGACAGGGACAAGAAGAAGGACCCAAATGACCCTTTGACCTCAATTTCATATTTTTTTTGCTTTTGGGAGACAGAGAGAGAACCGTTAAGGTTAGAAGCACAATTTGACCTCAGGAACGTTCCTAAGGTCCTCCCGATCTGTGCAAGCCTAACATTGACCGTGTGGCATTAACCCTTAATAGTTAAAAGAAGGTGTTTACATCAAACTGTTTACAATGACATGTCTCCCCATAGGAATACATTGCCTGCACCCCTAAATTCAACCTGAAGCCTATGTGGGTTAATAATGTCTTATGAACCTGTCTTCGATGACAATCCATCAGGCCACTATGATGTCTACCTGTGTCGATTCTAAGCTTCCTGGAGCAACCGGAAGTGGTTAAATCACCCTAAAAGTGTTTGCCATACCCAACCTGCAGTTTGAGAGAAATAGTGCATTCAACCCTATGTAAATCAGTGAGTTCTTAACGTATAGACTTAAAACTCAGGATTCTGTAAAAGCCACTCCAATGGGGATATGTGTTTACTTTCAGCTTCCTGTGCCAACCGGAAGTGCCATAATTGGTGTCAAAAGGGCTGTTTCGAAGGGTTAAAAAAGTCAAATCTTTCCAAAACTTAATATATGTGAATAGGCAACCCTCATGAACTGTAAATCAGTCATTCACCCCATCAGATTTCAAGGAAAAATTTACACACCCACACAGAAAGGATGGAGTGACACACTGAGGGGCTTAGAGGCAGACAGTGCCTGCAATAGTTACTTTTGTTTGAACTTTTAAAGAACCGTCAGACCTAGAGTTCTGAAACTTTACAAACCTGTTCTAGAGCTCAGGTCGATTAAGCACGGTGAGTTATGTGGCTCTAGAAGGTTCTCGGACCGATAAAAAGCCTCGGTGCATTTGCATTGACTTCAATTCATTTTGAGCATTACAAAATTGTGACATTTAGAAAAGTCCCAGAGTTGCAAGACTAGGTGCATTGAAACCGGCTCGGCCCATAGAGACGGACCCCGACATTTCTGTCCGATAGCTCATTCAAGGACCCCGTAGCAAGGCATGGAAAAAAAGTGGAATTTCAGCACCAATTAAGGTTTTGCTCGGGCACCGAATGACCTATCGAGCCGAAACTTGGGATTCGAGGTCGCCTCACATAGGGCTAAACATAATGTGAAAACTGGACCCGCAGCTAGAACATAACTACGTATTATTTGTTTTATTATGGTTTAAATGGAAGGCGCTGTGAATTTTGGGCCTGCTCTGAAATATGTGATAGTTGGCTTCTAAACGAGTTGGAAAAAGTGAGTTTGGAGTCAGATGGTATCAGTTTGGTGTCTGAAAATATCTAATTGGCTGATGGACACTGACTTGCTAGTTGACTTTTGTGCATTTGCAATATGTTTCAACAGTAAAAAACCACCAAAATAGAATTCTGAAATCACCACTAAAAATGACATCACCATAGCCGTGCCGAGTTCAACGAGATGCCCCGCTTGACCGTAGCTTGCTCGGTCTGAGCGCAGCGACAGTGACAAGAAGATGACCCTTGACCTACATTTCAAGTCTTTTGCTTTTGGGAGACAGAGAGAGAACTGTTAAGGTTTAGAAGCACAATTTGACCTCAGGAACGTTCCTAAGGTCTCTGTGCAAGCCTAACATTGACCGTGTGGCATTAACCCTTAACAGTTAAAAGAAGGTGTTTACATCAAACAGTTTACAATGACATCTCACCCCATAGGAACACATTGCCTGCACCCCTAAATTCAACCTGAAGCCTATGTGGGTTATGAATGTCTTATGAACCTGTCTTCAATGACAATCCATCAAGCCACTATGAGGTCTACCTGTGTTGATTCTAAGCTTCCTGGAGCAACCGGAAGTGATAAAATCACCCTAAAAGTGTTTTGCCATACCCAACCAGCAGTTTGTGATATATAGTGCATTCAACCCTGTGTAAATCAGTCAGTTCTTAACGTATAGACTTAAAACTCAGGATTCTGTAAAAGCATACCCCGATCAGGATATGTATTTACTTATAGCTTCCTGTGCCAACCGGAAGTGCCTTAAATGGGGTCATAGGTGCTGTTTCGAAGGTTTAAAAAAGTCAGATCTTTCCAAAACTTTAAATGTGTGAATCGGTCAACCCTCATGAACTGTAAATCAGTAATTTCGCTAAACAGATGTCAAAGAAAAGCTCTCTCTCACACACACACACACACATACACACACACACACAAACACACCAAGGATGGAGTGAAAAAGTATGGTGCTTAAAGACACACAGAGCCTTAAATGCTTTTAGGGGGGATCCAGACTTCCATACCCGCTCTGGGAGCGCTATACTACCGCCCCAAATCAATGGGTGCTGGCCTGAGTGATTTATGGAGGTTTTCAAAAAATATTCTGTTTTTTCTTCTGGAAAATATTTTATGTTTTTTCTTCGCGAGTCAATGGCCTGAGTGATTTATGGAGGTTTTCAAAAAATATTCTAAGTCCAAACTTTTCATGCACCTGGTATTTTTTTGGGGTTACCAGGTGTCATTTTTCAAAACGGTTGAAATTGCTTTTAGGGGGCATCCAGAGTGTCACATGACCGGATGAGGTAACTATTCTTGTTCTTCTTGTAACTTTCCGGTAGGCTAGAAGCTTTCCGGTGTTTAGCTGCTCGACACAGGTCGACGCAGGTATTGCACTTGATTTATCGTAACCGTCGGTGCAGCCAAGTGGAAATACGAAAGCTTTCTAGCTATTTCGCACTGACGGTAATTTGAACACAAGAACGTTTCTAGTGAAAAGGTGCTTACACTCAGAGCCATGTATTTACACTCAGCCACCCTAGCCTTATTACGGGTTAACGTTTTGGTAATTTTGGTTGGCCAACAAAATGTAAGACTACAATGACTGCATACGTTTCCCCAAATGTTATATGAAAAAAAAATGTTTTGTTATTGATGGACAATGGCAAGGCTGCCATTGTATTTTCAGTTACATTCTGTTCAATAAAAATGGTTTACACGTTTATTTTTTAAGAAATACATGGAACTACAACCGAATAAAACACCATTAACCATCATGCATTACATTCATTCTATCCTGAAAAGTCTGTTCAGAAAAATCGAAAACAGTACATATAGGCATAAAACCACAATGTTTTAATAGGGATTAAATAAAGACAATATATATATAACCTCTTATGGTTAAATGGTTAAAAAAAGACAAAATATCTATATATTCATAACGTAAAATAAATAAATACAGGCGATCGCGTCTATGGTTGTTGCAACGGCTTGTGTGTCGCCTACTGGTTAAATTCGTGTCTTTTCGCACGAATTAAGTAGCACAGAAATTTGTGTATTTTCAAACGAATTGAACCACCCCAAAAATGCACAAAAACGCACGAAATCTGCTGAAATACATTTTGTACATATATGCGCGAATTGAATGTGAGGCTGGGCTGCACAGACACAATAGTTCTAAGAACCCTCTATTCTGTTGCAGAAAACAACCATTTGATCCAATAAAAGTATTATAACATAATGTTGCAGTTTTAATTTCAGTGTCCACTGAAAGTTGACTAGTAACAACAACTGGGACATAAAAGAAACCCACCATGAGACCCACTAAATCTGCCCAAGAGGCAAACAAAAGAAAAACCCACACCAAACTAAAAGACAGGAAGCAAACCAAAAAGGTAGCACAACTAAAGGTGTTGACTCTCCACATCTATCAAGACACCTGGAGCACTGGGTCAGACACTCTTAAATAGAACCTGGACCAGCTCAGGTGAAACACCTTCCCAATAACGAGATGGACAAGCCAGCACAGGTGTAACACAAACGAGGTGACACCACTCAGTTCGTCCTACGTGTTAAAGTCCAACCTCAAAACATAAATGGAAAAACCAAAGACTGTAACACCTTAAGAGAATGCATACCACCAACAGAAAACAACTTCCATTTCACATTATAATCAACTACAATGATTCACCTTCACTAATATAAACATGGTGTCTACTGGCTGTCAACAATTAAACAAGAAAAAAAAACGTGTATTTTTTCCCTTCCTAACTCACTAGCTTCTAGAACTCTCGTCCCCTTGGAACGAGCCCAAACATAACTCATCTCTAATACGGAAAATCTAAATAATTTGTGATCCATGGAACGCACTGGCTAAACACAAAACACAAATCTTTGACTGCCCAACCTTGAGACAATCAGAAACCAAGTTGTCTTCACCATGGACACAAGAACCAAAAAACCCTGTTGTTTTGACAAGTAGCAATAAATCACTGATATCGATTAGGGGGGGAAATCAGGTTGTACTTGCTGTTGAAACTAACATCTAAAAAAAACACATGGAAATGGGAGATATCTTTTAGCTTACTGGTTAGAGGACAACCTGCAGAAGACAGTCAGCTACATTTGAAGTGATGCATTTAAATTTAGGGGTCGCTAAACAAAGGAATGCAAGACTAATTTGTCATAAATCATCAATATCATGCTAAAATCATTTGTGCGAGAGGAGGGAGATGAGGTTGCACGTCCTGTTAAAACTAACAGCTCAAAAACCACATGGAATCTGGGAGTAATGTGTACATCCCTGGTTAGAGGACAATTTGTAAAACAGCTCGCTACATTTTGAAGTGTTGCATTATGATTCAAGTGGGTCACCAACGTGGTAAGTGTAACACAACTCTTTTGTTAGTACATTTAAAAAAAAATCTTAACAGTACTCTTCCAATTCAGAGCCTGGATTTTCCCCCTGAGGCTAATATCCATATCATGTTGAAATCAAATGATAAGGGGGCAAACGTTTAGGGTTCTACATTGTGACATCATTCAAATACTCCTACTACAATGTGTTAACATTCTACATTGTGACATTAATTCATTGATATCATGAAACAACTCCTTCATGTATGTATTTTCTATTACTTGATCAGAGATCTTTTATCATATTATCTCGAGATTTATTTCCTGTGTGTGTTATCTGGTGTTGTACCAGGCTTTTTGACTGAGTAAAACTCTTCCCACATTGATTACAGCTATAAGGGCGATGCAAATGCACGAGGTCGATGCAAATGAAATTTAGTTGTAGAAACTCCTCCCCGCTAATGAGGAAACAGATAGTTATGGATGTAGTATATCTGGTAATGAGGAAACCCATAGTTATGGACGTAGTATATCTGGTTGCAGAAACTCCTCCCTGCTAATGAGGAAACCGATAGTTATGGACGTAGTATATCTGGTAATGAGGAAACCCATAGTTATGGACGTAGTATATCTGGTTGCAGAAACTCCTCCCTGCTAATGAGGAAACCGATAGTTATGGATGTAGTATATCTGCCAGGAGCAAAAATGGTGAGCAAAGATTTTAGTTTTTCACAATGTATTCTGAATGTGAATATGGGAAATCTCAGGGGAGTAACCTCCATTTCCAGGTTGCTTATGAGTGCATTTCACACTACTTTGGATTAAAATTGTAAGGCTCGTTTGAATGTCCTGCTTAAAATAATGTTTGTGTCATCATCGCAAATCAACCGCTTTGTACTTAAAAAACACTTCAACCAGTAAAATGCTCTTTGGCTAGCTTTTCCATCAACCTGACAATGGGGGTTTGTACACTGTTTGCTAAATTGGCTCATAACTTCACCTAACAACAAATATACCTGTAATGAAGGAAGAAGCACTTTGGTTGTTGTTGCATGACATACATAGTGTATTCTAGGACCCATAACAATAACATAGACCTACCGTAGGACCCATAACTTCACCTAACAATAACAGACCTACTGTAGGACCCATAACTTACACTAACAATAACATAGACCTACCGTAGGACCCATAACTTCACCTAACAATAACAGACCTACTGTAGGACCCATAACTTACACTAACAATAACATAGACCTACTGTAGGACCCATAACTTCACCTAACAACAAATATAGGAAAATAGCTCTGTGTGTTGTACAATAGCCTATCCAGCAAGGAACGGTTCTCTACACATTATGAGGTAAGTATCTCTGTGTCCAAACAGACTAACGAGGCCCTACAGTAAATCAAGCAGACAATAACACATTATAAAGATACATTTGTTAGGGATGTTGGATCCAACGTGGAGCACGGCATAACTGTCTTTACCAGAGTAATGAATGAAGAAGCACTTTGGTTGTTGTTGCATGTCGTGATGTTTGTCATGCGATTGTCATTCAGAAAATTATTTCCTGGATCAGCTGATGATAGTTGAACATGTGACTAACAGCTACAGTATTAAGAATTATGTGTAATTATTGAAGAACCGCGTTAATGACAGTATCCATTTGGGTGTTGTCAATAAAGTTAAGGTGACTCGGTTAGAACCATTGGATTTTGCATACTCTGGAATGATTTAGAATTTCTGTGCCAATGAAAACTGTTTTCCCAGCGTAATATAAGGAAACTAAATGTTACGTAGGTAGAGAGCATTTCAGACATCTGAATACAAAAAAACTGTACTAACAGGACAATAACCTAAACCACAAGGCCAAATCTACACTGGAGGAGCTTACCAAGATGACATTGAATGTTCCTGAGTGGCCTAGTTACAGTTTGGACTTAAATCGTCTTGAAAGTCTATAGCAAGGCATTAAAATGGCTTTCTAGCAATGATCAACAACCAACTTGACAGAACAGGAAGGATTTTAAAAAGAATAATGAATATTCACATGAAGATCAGTCGCCTATTGGATGACATCACGACTTCTCATCAAGCCAACTCCTTGAATGCCTTACTATGACATCACTCACTCCTTCAAGTTCGCAGTTGTCTAAAAAAAACACTATTTTGCTCAAAACATTTATTTGTTTCCCTTTAGTGTTTTTATACTTTACTGTTATTATATATCACATTTCAACAGGAAAAATCACTGGAAGAAGTAATGAACAACTCATTTAAAAAATAATAATAATTAAATCACCTTTATTGAACTAGTTGAGAACAAGTTCTCATTTACAACTGCGACCTGCCACGATAAAGCAAAGCAGTGCGACAAAAACAACAGAGTTTCACATGGAATAAACAAGCGTACAGTCAATAACACAATAGAAAAATCTATGTGCAAATGGATTCGAGGCAATAAAGGCAATAAGGCAATAAATAGGCCATAGTAGCAAAGTAATTACAATTCAGTATTAACACTGGAGTGATAGATGTGCAGATGATGATGTGCAAGTAGAAATACTGGTGTGAGCAAAAAAAGTAAATAAAAACATGGAGATGAGGTAGGCAGTTGGATGGGCTATTTACAGATGGGCTGTGTACAGCTGCAGCGATCGGAGAGCTGCTCAGATAGCTGATGCTTAAAGTTAGTGAGGGAGATATAAGTCTCCAACTTCAGCGATTCGTTCCAGTCATTGGCAGCAGAGAACTGGAATAAAGGTGGCCAAAGTAGGTGTTGGCTTAGGGGATGACCAGTGAGATATACTTCCTCAAGCGCGTGCTATGGGTGGGTGTTGCTATGGTGACCAGTGAGCTGAGTTAAGGTGGCCTAGCAAAGACTTATAGATGACCTGGAGCCAGTGGGTTTGGCGACGAATATGTAGCGAGGGCCAGCCGACGAGAGCAGTGGTATATGGGGCTTTGGTGACAAAACGGATGGCACTGTGATAGACTGCATCCAGTTTACTGAGTAGAGGCAATTTTGAAAATGACATCGCCTTAGTCAAGGATCGGTAGAATAGTCAGTTTTACGAGGGTATGTTTGGCAGCGTGAGTGAAGGAGGCTTTGCTGCGAAATAGGAAGCTGATTCTAGATTTAATTTTGGATTGGAAATGCTTAATATTAGTCTGGAAGGAGAGTTTACAGTCTAGCAAGACACCTAGGGATTTATAGTTTTCCACATATTCTAAGTCAGAACCGTCCAGAGTAGTGATAATGAACGGGCGGGAACGGGCAGCGATCGGTTGAAGAGCATACATTTAGTTTTACTAGCGTTTAAGAGCAGTTGGAGGCCACAAGGAGTGTTGTATGGCATTGAAGCTCGTTTTGAGGTTTGTTAACACAGTGTCCAAAGAAGGGCCAGATATATACAGAATGGTGTCGTCTGCGTAGAGGTGAATCAGAGAATCACTAGCGGCAAGAGCGACATCATTGATGTATACAGAGAAAAGAGTCTGCCCGAGAATTGAACCCTGTGGCACCCCCATAGAGACTGCCAGAGTACCGGATAACAGGCTCTCCGATTTGACACACTGAACTCTATCTGAGAAGTAGTTGGTGAACCATGCGAGGCGGTCATTAGAGAAACCAAGGCTGTTGAGTCTGCCGATAAGAATATGGTGATTGACGGAGTCGAAAGCCTTGGCCAGGTCGATGAAGACGGCTGCACAGTACTGTCTTTTATCGATGACGGTTATGCTATCGTTTAGGACCTTGAGCGTGGCTGAGGTGCACCCATGACCAGCTCGGAAACCAGATTGCATAGTGGAGAAGGTACGGTGGGATTCGAAATGGTCGGTGATCGGTTTGTTAACTTGGCTTACGAAGACTTTAGAAAGGCAGGGCAGGATGGATATAGGTCTGTAACAGTTTGGGTCTAGAGTGTCTCCCCCTTTGAAGAGGGGGATGACCGCCACAGCTTTCCAATCTTTGGGGATCTCAGACGATACGAAAGAGAGGTGGAACAGGCTAGTAAATAGGGGTTGCAACAATTGCGGCGGATCATTTTAGAAAAAGAAGGTCCTGATTGTCTAGCCCAGCTGATTTGAGGGGTCCAGATTTTGCAGCTCTTTCAGAACATCAGCTATCTGGAATTGGGTGAGGGAGAGGCGGGGGGAGGGGACTTGGGCAAGTTGCTGCGGGGGGTGCAGAGCTGTTGGCTGGGTTAGGGGTAGCCAGGTGGAAAGCATGTCCGGCCGTAGAAAAAAGCTTATTGAAATTCTCGATCATCATAGATTTATCGGTGGTGACAGTGTTTCCTAGCCTCAGTGCAGTGGGCAGCTGGGAGGAGGTGCTCTTATTCTCCATAGACTTTACAGTGTCCCACAACTTTGTGGAGTTAGAGCTACAGGATGCAAATTTCTGTTTGAAAAAGCTAGCCTTTGCTTTCCTAACTGACTGTGTGTATTGGTTCCTGACTGCTATGAAAAGTCGATGCCAGTGCAGTACGCCACAGGATGTTTTTGTGCTGGTCGAGGGCAGTCAGGTCTGGAGTGAACCAAGGGCTGTTTCTGTTCTTAGTTCTACATTTTTCGAAAGGAAGGTGGTGAGAAAATTACTTTTAAAGAACAACCAGGCATCCTCTACTGACGGGATGAGGTCAATATCCTTCCAGGATACCCGGGCCAGGTCGATTAGAAAGGCCTGCTTACAGAAGTATTTTAGGGAGTGTTTGACAGTGATGAGGGGTGGTCGTTTGACCGCAGACCCATTACGGATGCAGGCAATGAGGCATTGATCGCTGAGATCCTGGTTGAAGACAGCAGAGGTGTATTTGGAGGGCAAGTTGGTCAGGATGATATCTATGAGGGTGCCCATGTTTAAGGATTTTCTCACCATGGATGAGAAGCCCCAGATTGATTGTGGCATCGGTGAGAGAGGCCCCATGACATCATTCTTCCAGTGCACTTTTTCCATGAGAAGATGGAGATTCTCTGAGCCCTCAATACCACTCTGAGCTTTCAGGGACAGAGCTTATCTATCTACCAGGACTATTCCCCCACTGTCTCCAAGCAGCGAGCAGCTTTCAAGGACAGAGCTTCTATATCTACAAAGACTACTCCCCCACTGTCTCCAAGCAGCAAGCAGCTTTCAGGGACAGAGCTTCTCTATCTACCAGAACTACTCCCCCACTGTCTCCAGGCAGCAAGCAGCTTTCAGGGACAGAGCTTCTATATCTACAAGGACTACTCCCCCACTATCTCCAGGCAGCAAGCCGCTTTCGGGCAGGCAAAACGACTGTTACGGGGCCATCCAGGTGTGAAGTACGGACTGTGATTCCCGGCCCGCCTATAGCTTTCTCATGATGGTAAAGACGACACCTTTGACTCTCCGGAGGCGGCTATGGCTCACATTCAACACCACATCAACAAGTCTTCAACTTGCTCATAGATCAGCAACGGTGGCTTGCAAACAGTGGATAGTAAGTAGCCCACCTTTGGAATAATTATGTATAGTTATAACTGTAGTATTCCGTATAGTTTGGGAGGAGGCAAAACCACTCAGGCATATTTGATGTGATCTAATGTTTTGATCATCTAGTTTGCCTTACAAGCATTCAGTCACCAAAGGGGGTTACGTAATTCCTTTGTTTATATCCTGTCTCATTGACAAAAATATTTTGGATTATTTGTTTACAGCATTCCTTTGTCTCGACCCAGTACACAGTAAACGTATCGACGCGACATATTTTATTATTTATTTACAGTTTGGAGGGTTGGGGTTCTGACATCCAGGCGACACATTTTATTATTTATTTACAGTTTGGAGGGTTGGGGGTCTGACATTCAGGCGACACATTTAATTATTTATTTAGTTTGGAGGGTTTAGGTCATCTGTAATTCACATGTTTTACAGGGCGTATAAGTTTTTGTACTTTTTCAGAATTGTAAATACATGTTGTAAATATGGCATTTCCCGAAGTAGCTTATCTTTTTTTCTCTTGGGGGTCTGACATCCAGGCGACACATTTTATTATTTATTTTGGAGGGTTGGGGGTCTGACATCCAGGCGACACATTTTATTATTTATTTAGTTTGGAGGGTTGGGGGTCTGACATCCAGGCGACACATTTTATTATTTATTTACAGTTTGGAGGGTTGGGGGTCAGACATCCAAGCGACACATTTTATTATTTATTTACAGTTTGGAGGGTTGGGGGTCTGACATTCAGGTGACACATTTTATTATTTATTTACAGTTTGAAGGGTTGGGGGTCTGACATCCAGGTGACATATTTTATTATTTATTTACAGTTTGGAGGGTTGGGGTCTGACATCCAGGCGACACATTTTAGTTCTAATGGTGCCGTTCTGTTAATCTTTTCAGCTTCTTTTTCCAAGCATCTTACATTACTCTGAGACTTGTTATCCTGGGATCTTACATTACTCTGAGACTAGTTATCCTGGGGAATAGTTTCAATACATTTGCAAAAAATCTAAACCTGTTTTGCTTTGGCATGATGGGGTATTGTGATGTCATTATGGGGTATTGTGATGTCATTATGGGGTATTGTGATACATTTTAGAATAAAGGGATGCACTGATATTACATTTTTGGACAATACCGATATGCAATATTTTCCTTGCCCCCAAAAAACAATACCGATAACCGATATTTAAAACTTTAGAGGCCTTTTAAGCATTCTAGTACAGCATTCTAATAGTTAACTCACACACGGACGCAGCGGTCTAAACCACTGCATCTCAGTGCAAGAGGCGTCACTATTATATTCTTTTGGTTCGAATCAAGGCTGTATCACATCCGGCCGGGATTGGGAGTCCCACAGTAGTTGTCTGTTATTGGTGTAAAGTGGACAACAAAGGAGAGGGATCCCACATGTGGATAGGAAGATACAAATGATCATTATTACTGGAAAATATTCATTTAAAATCAAGGAATTTTACAACTTTAGCTCTCTAGGTCAAAACAGTAGGCTATAGTAGGTTGTATCTCTAGGTCATGCCAATAGGTTACAGTAGGTTGTAACTCTCTAGGTCATGCCAGTAGGCTACAGTAGGTTGTATCCAAGTGGAAACAATTGTCAACCCAATGTGGAAAGTGTCGAATTTGGTCAACAACGAAATTAATGGCTTATTTGCTACGTGAGGTTTACTTGATCCAACAGATGTTTCGTAATGTTTAAGTTGTTATGTGGACACGTGACACACCGACAACTTTGATAAAAACACTATAGGAGTTGTCTCCAGATCACTATGCATATTCATGCTAGTAGCTCAGCATCTCTCTCCGTTGAATACTGGCGGTTGACGTCAACAACCCTCATAGAATATAAAAAATAGATTACAACAATAAGATGTATCCACCAATCCAAAGACAGGACAGGCGGGCGCTAGACAACCCGCAGTGCCGCTTTGTGGACAACGACTCCCCTTGTTAGGGCGGAAAGACATCTTGTCAGTATATCCATAATCTTTGGTGTAGCCAACAACTCTCGCATGGGTGGCACCGTGTGTAGTAAAACATCACTACATGACAATCACTACATGCCGTGCCCCCCAGTCTGCGGGCAGCAGATAGACCCTTCTCAAATATATATGTTAAGTCATTTTTTGGAAACGGAACGGAGAAAACAAGGGGTAGCTTGTTCTCTACGTCGTCTGATTCTAAACATATCAGTCATCATCCTAGAGCCCTCCGTTGAATAGGTATTGACGAGCCAACTCCGAATATCCAAAGTTAAAAACACATTTAGGGCCTCCCGGGTGGCGCAGTGGTCTAGGGCACTGCATCGCAGTGCTAACTGCGCCACCAGAGTCTCTGGGTTAACAAGTAGTTTACAATATGTTAACAAGTAGATACGACAGAAGTGTGTCTAAAACACAGTAGCTAAAATACACCGAAAGCGTCTAAAGAGCTTGAATCTTTCGGCGATGTTGGCTAGCAAGCTACCGAGATGGTTATGCTGTTTATGAAGAACAGTCCACTAGATTATACGTCACGCTAGCGGCATCGCCTGAAAGACGCACATCGCCGTCTGGAGTGGGAAACGCAGTTGAGGAAATATCTTATTTTCAGGCAAAGATGATTTTAAATGTACTTAAATAACTTTTTTTTTTACTTTAGTTTACAGCGCATTCGGAAAGTATTCAGACCCCTTGGCTTTTTCCACATTTTGTTACGTTACAGCCTTATTCTAAAATTGATTAAATAGAAAATGTCAATCAATCTACATACAATACCCCATAATGACAAAGCGAAAGCAGGTTTTTAGAAATTATCGGAAATGTATTACAAATAAAAAACAGAAATACCTTATTTACATAAGTATTCAGACCCTTTACTATGAGACATATTACAGACATATTCAATCTATGCTTCAAGATGTCTAGCATTGTTCCTGTACCCAATATTTATTTTTATTTAACCAGGCAAGTAATTTAAGAACAAATTCTTATTTACAATGATGGCCTACCCTGGCCCTGGCTAAACATGAACGAAACAGGTCCAATTGTGCGCTGCCCTATGCTCCCAATCACGGCCGGATGTGATTCCGCCTAGATTCGAACCAGGGACTGTAGTGACAAATCTTGCACTGAGATGCAGCCTTAAACCGTTGCGCCACCCAATCAAGGCCGGATGTGATTCAGCCTGGATTCAAACCAGGGACTGTAGTGACAAATCTTGCACTGAGATGCAGTGCCTTAAACCGTTGTGCCACTCAGGAGCCCGGAAAGCAAATGTAACTGAACAAAAGGACTATTGCTCCGTAGCATACACTTCCGTCATCATGAAGTGCTTTGAGAGACTAGTCAAGGATCATAGTCAAGGAGCTACCTTACCTGATACCCTAGACACACTTCAATTTGCTTACCGCCTCAATAGATCCACAGACAATACAATCACCATCGCACTGCCCTATCCCATCTGGACAAGAGGAATACCTATGTAAGAATGGTGTTCATTGACTATAGCTCAGCATTCAACACCATAGTACCCTCCAAGCTCTTCATTAAGCTTGAGGCCCTGGGTCTGAACCCCGCCCTGTGTACCTTGGTCCTAGACTTCCTGAAGGGCCATCCCCAGGTGATGAAGGTAGGAAAAAAGCACCTCCACAAGGATGAGTGCTCAGCCTCCTCCTGTACTTCTTGTTCACCCATGACTGCGTGACCACGCACGCCTCAATCATCAACTTTTCAAACGACACAACAGTAGTAGGCCTGATTACCAGCAATGATGAGACAACTCACAGGGCGGAGGTGAGGGCCCTGGGAGTGTGGTGCCAGGAAAATAACCTCTTGCCCAAAGTCAACAAAACAAAGGAGATGATCGTGGACTTCAGGAAACAGCAGAGGGAGCATCCCCCTATCCATGACGATGGGACGTAATGGAGAAGGTGTAAAGTTTCAAGTTCATTGTCGTACACATCCCTGACAAACTGAAATGGTCCATGTCACATCCTCAAGTCTCTCTCTTTGAAGTGAGTTTGGAAAATCACTACGCAGCATCTTAAAAATTGTTTTCACATACACACTTTATATGTCCGAATTTAGAATCAAATAGACTCCCATAAATAATATGGCATATACTTTATTTCACCTTTATTTAATCAGATATGTCAATTGAGAACAAATTCGCATTTACAATGACAATCTGAATGAAGAAATACTAACATTAATCTATTTAATAATTAACATTTTTGAAATATCTCAATTGTATAGTGAACAGCATGTAGGGGTTTACACTTGCATTCAATCAATCTTAAGTTCATAATATATTTTTTTAACTATTTTAATCCGATTTGACATGATCATGTCTTGATCTGGAAAATAAAATGTTAACCTATTTTTCAGTATGTTTTCATTCATACAATATGATTTAATGTAGCATGAACAAAAACACAATTTCTCAATCAAAAACATAAGTCAGAACACAGCCTCTCTATTCTCTCGTGTGATTTCAGGTCCTCTGACTGGGAAAATGTTTTTTCACAATGAGAGCAGTGGTATGTCTTCTCCTCCTGTGTCTTAGTATGTTGGAAAGGCTTTTCTCCTGTGTGTATTCTCTCATGCCTTTTCAAGCTCCCTAACCGGGTAAAACTCTTTTCACACCGGAAACATTGGTAAGGTTTTTCTCCTGAGTGTATTCTCTCATGCACTTTCAGGCTCCCTTGATGGGTAAAACTCTTTTCACAATTGGAACAGTGGTACGGCTTTTCTCCTGTGTGAATTCTCTCATGCTCCTTCAGGCTCACATACCACCTAAAATTCTTCCTACAGTGGGAACAGTGATAAGGCTTCTCTCCAGTGTGTCCCCTCTCATGTGTTTGCAGGCTCCCTAACTGAGTAAAACTCTTTACACAGTGGGAACAGTGGTAAGGCTTGTCTCCAGAGTGTATTCTCATATGTATTTTCAGGTTCCCTAACCCAGTAAATATCTTTCCACACTGAGAGCAGTGGTAGGTCTTCCTATCTTCTGTGTGTATTTCTTCATGTTGTTTCAGGTACCGTAACTGGGTAAACCCTTTTCCACACTGGGAACATTGGAAACACTTTTCTCTTGTGTGTGTCCTCTCATGCTCTTTTAGGTTCCCTAACTTGGTAAAACTCTTTCCACAGTGGGAGCAATCGTAAGGGTTTTCTCCTGTATGCGTTCTCTCATGTACTTTCAGGTTCCTTAACCACTTAAAACTCTTTCCACACTGGGAACAGTGGTGTTGTCTCGCTGGTTTGGGCGTCTCTGGGTCTGGTTCCCCTGAAGGAGTCTCCCCGCTGTCAGAGTGAGAGTCTGGTCCCTCTCCTACCAAAGACAAACAGAGTATTTAGTTAAATACTAAACAGAGAACTGAATTAAACCTAAAATAAAACTGTCTTCCTGTGGGGCTAGATTCCTCAAAAACCTGAAGTCAGTTTTCAGAACATTCCATAATTGAATGAAACTTGGTGGCTGCCCTAATAATAATAATAATAATGTGGAACATTAAATCTAACCTTGCTTTCATGTTGATAGGCTGAGCAGAGCTCTATAAAAGGGAAAGGGGGATACCTAGTCAACTGAATGGATTCAACTGAAATGTGTGTCCCGTATTTAACCCAACCCCTCTGAATCAGAGAGGTGCGGGGGGCTGCCTTAAATCGACATCCATGTCATCGGCGCCCGGGGAACAGGGGGTTAACTGCCTTGCTCAGGGGCAGAATGACAGCTTTTTACCTTGTCAGCTCGGGGATTTGATCCAGCAACCTTTCGGTTACTGGCCAAATGCGCCAACCTGCCAGGCTACATAATGTCGTATTTTAGGCTGAGCAGAATTCTAGAATAATAGATAATGTCTTGTTTATAGGCTGAGCAGAGCTCTATAATAATAGATAATGTCATGTTTTAGGCTGAGCAGAGCTCTAAAATAATAGATAATGTCATGTTTATAGTCTGAGCAGAGCTCTATAATAATAGATCATGTCATGTTTTAGGCTGAGCAGAGCTCTAAAATAATAGATAATGTCATGTTTATAGACTGAGCAGAGCTCTTTAATAATATAAAATATCATGTTTATAGGCTGATCAGAGCTCTATAATAATAGATAATGTCTTGTTTATAGGCTGAGCAGAGTTCTATAATAATAGATAATGTCATGTCTTTAGGCTGAGCAGAGCTCTATAATAATAGATCATGTCATGTTTTAGGCTGAGCAGAGCTCTATAATAACATATAATGTCATATTTATAGGCTGATCAGAGCTCTATATTAATATATATTACTATTTCAGTCAATGTTATAGGCTGCATTTGATCCAATGTTAATAACGTTTTGTTGGTGGCCCACTTCATCTCTAAAGTAATAATGACTATCTTTTCTAAATGATAATTCTTTAGTTTAGCCTTTCCTTGAAATGGCTATTTTGCCCATGTTTTTTGTCGACTAATAAACGTTTGCTAATATGTTCAGTCTCCCCAAAACGCTTCTCCAGTCTCCCCAAAACGCTTGTCCTTTTGCTAATATGTTCAGTCTCCCCAAAACGCTTCTCCAGTCTCCCCCAAACGCTTGTCCTTTTGCTAATATGTTCAGTCTCCCCAAAACGCTTGTCCTTCTGCTAATATGTTCAGTCTCCCCATAACCACTGTCCATTTCATGTCAATAATGCTTCTTATTTTATGTATTTCTCCAACATTATTTAGAAATCTGCTTTTTGCAGGTATACACACTCCACGCAAGGTCTACAATAGACACACGTCAAATGTTTCAATTATAACTTGCTTGCCATTTGGTGAGACAATTAAGTTGTGATTTTGTGGTGGTGGGGGGGACTCTGATGGTATACACATGTCACAGTTAAGCAATAAGACCCGAGGAAGTGTGGTATATGGCCAATATAGCATGGTTAAAGACTGTTCTTATGCACGATGCAACGCAGAGTACCTGGATACAGCCCTTAGCCGTGGTATATTGGCCATAAATCACAAACCCGAGGTGGCTCTCCAGAGGGTAGTGAGGCTCTCCAGAGGGTAGTGAGGTCTGCACAACGCATCACCGGGGGCAAACTACCTGCCCTCCAGGACACCTACACCACCCGATGTCACAGGAAGGCCATAAAGATCATCAAGGACAACAACCACCCGAGCCACTGCCTGTTCACCCCGCTATCATCCAGAAGGCGAGGTCAGTACAGGTGCATCAAAGCAGGGACCGAGAGACTGAAAAACAGCTTCTATCTCAAGGCCATCAGACTGTTAAACAACCACCACTAACATTGAGTGGCTGCTGCCAACATACTGACTCAACTCTAGCCACTTTAATAATGGAAATTGATGTAAAAAATGTATCACTAGCCACTTTAAACAATGCCACTTTTATGTTTACATACCCTACATTACCCATCTCATATGTATATACTGTACTCGATACCATCTACTGCATCTTGCCTATGCTGTTCTGTACCATCACTCATTCATATATCCTTATGTACATATTCTTTATCCCTTTACACTTGTGTGTATTTTTATTTATTTATTTTTATTTTACCGTTATTTTACCAGGTAAGTTGACTGAGAACACGTTCTCATTTGCAGCAACGACCTGGGGAATAGTTACAGGGGAGAGGAGAGGGATGAATGAGCCAATTGTAAACTGGGGATTATTAGGTGACCATGATGGTTTGAGGGCCAGATTGGGAATTTAGCCAGGACACCGGGGTTAACACCCCTACTCTTACGATAAGTGCCATGGGATCTTTAATGACCTCAGAGAGTCAGGACACCCGTTTAACGTCCCATCCGAAAGACGGCACCCTACACACAGGGCAGTGTCCCCAATCACTGCCCTGGGGCATTGGGATATTTTATTAGACCAGAGGAAAGAGTGCCTCCTACTGGCCCTCCAATACCACTTCCTGCAGCATCTGGTCTCCCATCCAGGGACTGACCAGGACCAACCCTGCTTAGCTTCAGAAGCAAGCCAGCAGTGGTATGCAGGGTGGTATGCTGCTGGCGAGGGGTAGTAAGGTAGTAGTTGTGGAATTGTTAGGTTAGATTACTCGTTGGTTATTACTGCATTGTCGGAACTAGAAGCACAAGCATTTCGCTACACTCGCATTAACATCTGCTAACCATGTGTATGTGACAAATAACATTTGATTTGATTATTGCTATAATAAACTGGTTACCAACGTAATTAGAACAGTAACAATACATGTTGTCATACCCATGGTATATGGCATGAGATTTAAATCACCCATTTTCAAATTTAGCTTTAACATTATAACATAAATTCCTATGGTACAGAACAACATTTTCAAGTATATAATTTCAGTAGCATGCTGCTTTAAAACAACACATTCGTTCAAAAAGTTTGGATAGTTAGTGCCCGTTTTTAAGACAGTACTTACTGGTGGTAATCAGATCTCCTGACTCCTCTGTCAATATGACAGTCATCTCCCCCTCCTCCTTCACTTCAAAAACTGCATCCTCCTCTTTCTCTTCCTCCTCTTCTTTTACTGTAACATCCTCCTCCTCTTTCACTCTGAACGCGTCTTCCTCTTCTTTCACTGAAACGTCTTTCTCTTCTTCTTTCACTGAAACGTCTTTCTCTTCTCCTTTCACTGAAACGTCTTTTTCTTCTTCTTTCACGGTAACAGCCTCACCCTCTACTTGTTTTTGTATTGTAACACATTTCTCTTCCTTCTCATCTTTCACGACAATGTTCGGCCAAAGACCCTCTTTCTCCGTCCAGCAGACCTCCTCTTTAGCATGGGGGGAATACATCAGTGAGCTAAAGGTCGGGGATGTTAGCTAGCTAGTTCGTTAGCATGAGCGACTAGTTTAGTGCTAGGCTAACTTATCAAGCCAGCTAGTTGACTAACAATGTACCTATAACATTTAAATGGAGGCAATTAACTAGATGTCAGAAGTATATTTAAAACAGAGTCAAATATGCACAGAAATAGTCTAAACGTTTTGGCCTAGTGGTTAGAGCGTTGGACTAGTAACCGAAAGGTTGCAAGATCGACTCCCAGAGCTGACAAGGTAGAAATCTGTCGTTCTGCCTCTGAACAAGGCAGTTATTAACCCACTTTCCTAGGCCGTCATTGAAAATAAGAATTTGTTCTTAACCTACTTGCCTAGTTAAATAAAGGTATAAATAAAAATGGTGACTGACTCGTTATTGTTGATCCGTCCCGTCCACTAGATTAAACGTCACGCTAGCAGCATCGCCTGAAAGACGCACATCGCCGTCTGCTGACTGGAGTGGGAAACGCATTTGAGATACTTTTTTAAATTTGATATATTTTTTAAATAATTTTCAGACGAATGTATTTTTAATTCCTTTAATTAAATAATAATATTATTTTGAGACGTTCAAAAAGAGTATTGCATATTTTGAGTGAGAATTTAATACTATCCTTCACATCTGTATTTAAGGCAGTTTCATATTCATTCATTTAAAGAAACCCACTGGTCACACACTGGTTGAATTATCTGTCAAACTAGGAACGTTCTGCAGCCTAGTTTAACAGTGATCTATGCTCTATGAAAGCTGCTGGGAGCAAACTGGAGAAAAGCTAGAGGAAAACAAACCTAACTGCATCCCCAGGCCCTGGTATATCACCAGACTGCATACAGACCTAACTGCATGCCCAGTCCCTGGTATATCACCAGACTGCATACAAACCTAACTGCATGCCCAGTCCCTGGTATATCACCAGACTGCATACAAACCTAACTGCATGCCCAGGCCCTGGTATATCACCAGACTGCATACAAACCTAACTGCATGCCCAGACCCTGGTATATCATCAGACTGCATACAAACCTAACTGCATGCCCATGCCCTGGTATATCATCAGACTGCATACAAACCTAACTGCATGCCCAGGCCCTGGTATATCATCAGACTGCATACAAACCTAACTGCATCCCCAGGCCCTGGTATATCATCAGACTGCATACAAACCTAACTGCATCCCCAGGCCCTGGTATATCACCAGACTGTATACAAACCTAACTGCATCCCCAGGTCCTGGTATATCATCAGACTGCATACAAACAAACCTAACTGCATCCCCAGGCCCTGGTATATCACTAGACTGTACAAACCTAACTGCATGCCCAGGCCCTGGTATATCACCAGACTGCATACAAACCTAACTGCATCCCCAGTCCCTGGGATATCACCAGACTGCATAAAAACCTAACTGCATCCCCAGGCCCTGGTATATCATCAGACTGCATCCAGACCTAACTGCATCCCCAGGCCCTGGTATATCATCAGACTGCATACAAACCTAACTGCATCCCCAGTCCCTGGTATATCACCACACAGTGTGACAACCCTCCCACTCTGTCTGCCGAATTCTTTCTCTTTGCTCTTGTTTTCCTTAATAGGATGTCGGTGGGCAGAGCCGGGAGGGTCGTCAGTGAAATGGAACACACCTGGGCTCGGGTGTGTCCCAGGATAAATGCACCTCTTCCCCATTCATTGAGGAGACTCTCTCCATGCAGACACAGACATATTTTGGTTGTGGCATTTTTTTGTGTGGCTATTTTGGTTGTTTGCGTTGGCACCTATCAACACCCCTCATTATCACATGTATACACGCGACCGTTCACCTACACTACTGACCAAACACACACCATTGTTAATTGTATTTACTTTACTTCAGTTAACAAATATATTTTGTTATTCTTTATCTCCACGCTGTCTCACTTTTTGTTACGGTCTTCAAGCCGATTCGTGACACTATGGTCAGTGAGCTGGAGCCCAACTAATGGAGACCAGTTAGAACCAAACTAACAAAACCCAACTAAAACATGACTTCAGATCAGAAGAGCAGAGACATACAGAATGATGGCAGGGAAAATCCCCAACATCAAAAATAGATAGATTCCATGAAGGGGAAACAAAGCTTCCTGAAGCATTGATGCTTTCCAGCCAATTGTCTCAAAAATAGGTTCATTACTCAAGGCTATGAGCAACACAGAATTTAGAACAGCCAAATTATTATAGATGACGTCCCACACCGTAGCACGTAGCAGCATAGCCTTTATGTCATTATTATAGATGACATCCCACACTGTAGCAGCATAGCCTTTATGTCATTATTATAGATGACATCCCACACAGTAGCAGCATAGCCTTTGTCATTATTATAGATGACGTCCCACACCGTAGCACGTAGCAGCATAGCCTTTATATCATTATTATAGATGACATCCCATACCGTAGCAGCATAGCCTTTATGTCATTATTATAGATGACATCCCACACAGTAGCACATAGCAGCATAGCCTTTATGCAATTATTATAGATGACATCCCACACCGTAGCAGCAAAGCCTTTTTGTCATTATTATAGATGACATCCCACACTGTAGCGTAGCACGTAGCAGCATAGCCTTTATGACATTATTATAGATGACATCGCACGTAGCAGCATAGCCTTTATGCAATTATTATAGATGACATTCCACACCGTAGCAGCAAAGCCTTTTTGTCATTATTATAGATGACGTCCCACACCGTAGCACGTAGCAGCATAGCCTTTATATCATTATTATAGATGACATCCCACACAGTAGCACGTAGCAGCATAGCCTTTATGTCATTATTATAGATGACATCCCACACCGTAGCACGTAGCAGCATAGCCTTTATGTCATTATTATAGATGACATCCCTCACCGTAGCAGCACAGCCTTTATGTAATTGTAATAGATGACATCGCACACCATAGCACGTAGCAGCATAGCCATTATGTCATTATTATAGATGACATCCCACACCGTAGCAGGTAGCAGCATAGCCTTTATGTCATTATTATAGATGACATCCCACACCGTAGCACGTAGCAGCATAGCCTTTATATCATTATTATAGATGACATCCCACACCGTAGCAGCATAGCCTTTATGTCATTATTATAGATGACATCCCACACCGTAGCATGTAGCAGCATAGCCTTTATGTCATTATTATAGATGACATCCCACACCGTAGCAGCATAGCCTTTATATAATTGTAATAGATGACATCCCACACCATAGCACGTAGCAGCATAGCCATTATGTCATTATTATAGATGACGTCCCACACCGTAGCACGTAGCAGCATAACCTTTATATCATTATTATAGATGACATCCCACACCGTAGCACGTAGCAGCATAGCCTTTATATCATTATTATAGATGACATCCCACACCGTAGCAGCATAGCCTTTATGTCATTATTATAGATGACATCCCACACCGTAGCATGTAGCAGCATAGCCTTTATGTCATTATTATAGATTACATCCCACACCGTAGCAGCATAGCCTTTATGTCATTATTATAGATGACATCCCACACCGTAGCACGTAGCAGCATAGCCTTTATGTCATTATTATAGATGACATCCTATACCGTAGCAGCATAGCCTTTATGTCATTATTATAGATGACATCCCACACCGTAGCAGCATAGCCTTTATGTCATTATTATAGATGACGTCCCACACCGTAGCACGTAGCAGCATAGCCTTTATATCATTATTATAGATGACATCCCACACAGTAGCACGTAGCAGCATAGCCTTTATGTCATTATTATAGATGACATCCATTTACATTTACATTTACATTTAAGTCATTTAGCAGACGCTCTTATCCAGAGCGACTTACAAATTGGTGCATTCACCTTATGACATCCAGTGGAACAGCCACTTTACAATAGTGCATCTAGATCTTTTAAGGGGGGGGGGGGGGGGGGGGCAGAAGGACACATCCCACACCGTAGCAGCATAGCCTTTATATAATTGTAATAGATGACATCCCACACCATAGCACGTAGCAGCATAGCCATTATGTCATTATTATAGATGACGTCCCACACCGTAGCACGTAGCAGCATAACCTTTATATCATTATTATAGATGACATCCCACACCGTAGCACGTAGCAGCATAGCCTTTATATCATTATTATAGATGACATCCCACACCGTAGCAGCATAGCCTTTATGTCATTATTATAGATGACATCCCACACCGTAGCATGTAGCAGCATAGCCTTTATGTCATTATTATAGATGACATCCCACACCGTAGCAGCATAGCCTTTATGTCATTATTATAGATGACATCCCACACCGTAGCACGTAGCAGCATAGCCTTTATGTCATTATTATAGATGACATCCTATACCGTAGCAGCATAGCCTTTATGTCATTATTATAGATGACATCCCACACCGTAGCAGCATAGCCTTTATGTCATTATTATAGATGACGTCCCACACCGTAGCACGTAGCAGCATAGCCTTTATATCATTATTATAGATGACATCCCACACAGTAGCACGTAGCAGCATAGCCTTTATGTCATTATTATAGATGACATCCCACACCGTAGCACGTAGCAGCATAGCCTTTATGTCATTATTATAGATGACATCCCTCACCGTAGCAGCATAGCCTTTATGTAATTGTAATAGATGACATCGCACACCATAGCACGTAGCAGCATAGCCATTATGTCATTATTATAGATGACATCCCACACCGTAGCAGGTAGCAGCATAGCCTTTATGTCATTATTATAGATGACATCCCACACCGTAGCAGCATAGCCTTCATGTAATTGTAATAGATGACATCCCACACCGTAGCACGTAGCAGCATAGCCTTTATGTCATTATTATAGATGACATCCCACACCGTAGCAGCATAGCCTTTATATAATTGTAGTAGATGACATCCCACACCATAGCACGTAGCAGCATAGCCATTATGTCATTATTATAGATGACGTCCCACACCGTAGCACGTAGCAGCATAACCTTTATATCGTTATTATAGATGACATCCCACACCGTAGCACGTAGCAGCATAGCCTTTATATCATTATTATAGATGACATCCCACACCGTAGCAGCATAGCCTTTATGTCATTATTATAGATGACATCCCACACCGTATCACGTAGCAGCATAGCCTTTATGTCAATATTATAGATGACATCCTATACCGTAGCAGCATAGCCTTTATGTCATTATTATAGATGACATCCCACACCGTAGCAGCATAGCCTTTATGTCATTATTATAGATGACGTCCCACACCGTAGCAGCATAGCCTTTATGTCATTATTATAGATGACGTCCCACACCGTAGCACGTAAGCAGCATAGCCTTTGTCATTATTATAGATGACGTCCCACACCGTAGCACGTAAGCAGCATAGCCTTTATGTAATTGTAATAGATGACGTCCCACACCGTAGCAACATAGCCTTTATGTAATTATTATAGATGACATTCCACACCGTAGCACGTAGCAGCATAGCCTTTATATCATTATTATAGATGACATCCCACACCGTAGCAGCATAGCCTTTATGTCATTATTATAGATGACGTCCCACACCGTAGCACGTAAGCAGCATAGCCTTTGTCATTATTATAGATGACGTCCCACACCGTAGCAACATAGCCTTTATGTCATTATTATAGATGACATCCCACACCGTAGCACGTAAGCAGCATAGCCTTTGTCATTATTATAGATGACATCCCACGCCGTAGCAGCATAACCTTTATGTCATTATTATAGATGACATCCCACACCATAGCAGCAAAGACTTTATATCATTATTATACATGACATCCCACACCGTAGCACGTAGCAGCATAGCCTTTATGTCATTATTATAGATGACATCCTATACCGTAGCAGCGTAGCCTTTGTCATTATTATAGATGACGTCCCACACCGTAGCACGTAAGCAGCATAGCCCTTATGTCATTATTATAGATGACATCCCACACCGTAGCAGCATAGCCTTTATATAATTGTAATAGATGACATCCCACACCATAGCACGTAGCAGCATAGCCTTTATGTCATTTTTATAGATGACGTCCCACACCGTAGCACGTAGCAGCATAACCTTTATATCATTATTATAGATGACATCCCACACCGTAGCACGTAGCAGCATAGCCTTTATATCATTATTATAGATGACATCCCACACCGTAGCAGCATAGCCTTTATGTCATTATTATAGATGACATCCCACACCGTAGCATGTAGCAGCATAGCCTTTATGTCAATATTATAGATGACATCCCACACCGTAGCAGCATAGCCTTTATGTCATTATTATAGATGACATCCCACACCGTAGCACGTAGCAGCATAGCCTTTATGTCATTATTATAGATGACATCCTATACCGTAGCAGCATAGCCTTTATGTCATTATTATAGATGACATCCCACACCGTAGCAGCATAGCCTTTATGTCATTATTATAGATGACGTCCCACACCGTAGCAGCATAGCCTTTATGTCATTATTATAGATGACGTCCCACACCGTAGCACGTAAGCAGCATAGCCTTTGTCATTATTATAGATGACGTCCCACACCGTAGCACGTAAGCAGCATAGCCTTTATGTAATTGTAATAGATGACGTCCCACACCGTAGCAACATAGCCTTTATGTAATTATTATAGATGACATTCCACACCGTAGCACGTAGCAGCATAGCCTTTGTCATTATTATAGATGACATCCCACACCGTAGCACGTAAGCAGCATAGCCTTTATATCATTATTATAGATGACATCCCACACCGTAGCACGTAGCAGCATAGCCTTTATGTCATTATTATAGATGACGTCCCACACCGTAGCAGCATAGCCTTTATATCATTATTATAGATGACATCCCACACCGTAGCAGCATAGCCTTTGTCATTATTATAGATGACATCCCACACCGTAGCACGTAAGCAGCATAGCTTTTATGTCATTATAATAGATGACATCCCACACCGTAGCACGTAGCAGCATAGCCTTTATGTCATTATTATAGATGACGTCCCACACCGTAGCACGTAAGCAGCATAGCCTTTGTCATTATTATAGATGACGTCCCACACCGTAGCAACATAGCCTTTATGTCATTATTATAGATGACATCCCACACCGTAGCACGTAAGCAGCATAGCCTTTGTCATTATTATAGATGACATCCCACGCCGTAGCAGCATAACCTTTATGTCATTATTATAGATGACATCCCACACCGTAGCAGCAAAGACTTTATATCATTATTATACATGACATCCCACACCGTAGCACGTAGCAGCATAGCCTTTATGTCATTATTATAGATGACATCCTATAACGTAGCAGCATAGCCTTTGTCATTATTATAGATGACGTCCCACACCGTAGCACGTAAGCAGCATAGCCTTTATGTCATTATTATAGATGATATCCCACACAGTAGCAGGATAGCCTTTATGTCATTATTATAGATGACATCCCACACCGTAGCGTAGCACGTAGCAGCTTAGCCTTTATGACATTAATATAGATGACATCCCACACCGTAGCAGCATAGGCTTTATGTCATTATTAAAGATGACATCCCACACCGTAGCGTAGCACGTAGCAGCTTAGCCTTTATGACATTATTATAGATGACATCCCACACCGTAGCAGCATAGCCTTTATGTCATTATTATAGATGACATCCCACACCGTAGCGTAGCACGTAGCAGCATAGCCTTTATGTCATTATTATAGATGACATCCCACACCGTAGCACGTAGCAGCATAGCCTTTATGTCATTATTATAGATGACATCCTATACCGTAGCAGCATAGCCTTTATGTCATTATTATAGATGACATCCCACACCGTAGCAGCATAGCCTTTATGTCATTATTATAGATGACGTCCCACACCGTAGCAGCATAGCCTTTATGTCATTATTATAGATGACGTCCCACACCGTAGCACGTAAGCAGCATAGCCTTTGTCATTATTATAGATGACATCCCACACCGTAGCACGTAAGCAGCATAGCCTTTATATCATTATTATAGATGACATCCCACACCGGAGCACGTAGCAGCATAGCCTTTATGTCATTATTATAGATGACGTCCCACACCGTAGCAGCATAGGCTTTATGTCATTATTATAGATGACATCCCACACCGTAGCGTAGCACGTAGAAGCTTAGCCTTTATGACATTATTTTAGATGACATCCCACACCGTAGCAGCATAGCCTTTATGTCATTATTATAGATGACATCCCAAACCGTAGCGTAGCACGTAGCAGCATAGCCTTTATATCATTATTATAGATGACATCCCACACAGTAGCACGTAGCAGCATAGCCTTTATGTCATTATTATAGAAGACATCCCACACCGTAGCAGCAAAGACTTTTTGTCATTATTAAAGATGACATCCCACAATGCAGCATAGCCTTTATGTCATTATTAAAGATGACATCCCACACTGCAGCATAGCCTTTATGTCATTATAATAGATGACATCCCACACCATAGCAGCATAGCCTTTATGTCATTATTATAGATGACATCCCACACAGTAGCACGTAGCAGCATAGCCTTTTTGTAATTGTAAAAGATGACATCCCACACCATAGCACGTAGCAGCATAGCCATTATGTCATTATTATAGATGACATCCCACACCGTAGCACGTAGCAGCATAGCCTTTATGTCATTATAATAGATGACATCCCACACCGTAGCACGTAGCAGCATAGCCTTTATGTCATTATTATAGATGACATCCCACACCGTAGCACGTAGCAGCATAACCTTTATGTCATTATTATAGATGACATTCCACACTGTAGTACGTAGCAGCATAGCCTTTATATCATTATTATAGTTGACATCCCATACAGTAGCAGCATAGCCTTTATATCATTATTATAGATGACATCCAACACAGTAGCAGCATAACCTTTATATCATTATTATAGATGACATCTCACACCGTAGCACGTAGCAGCATAGGCTTTATCTCATTATTATAGATGACATCCCACACAGTAGCACGTAGCAGCATAGACTTTATGTCATTATTATAGATGACGTCCCACACCGTAGCACGTAGCAGCATAGCCTTAATGTAATTGTAATAGATGACATCCCAGACCATAGCACGTAGCAGCATAGCATTATGTCATTATTATAGATGACATCCCACACCGTAGCACGTAAGCAGCATAGCCTTTGTCATTATTATAGATGACGTCCCACATCGTAGCACGTAAGCAGCATAGCCTTTACGTAATTGTAATAGATGACGTCCCACACCGTAGCAACATAGCCTTTATGTAATTATTATAGATGACATTCCACACCGTAGCACGTAGCAGCATAGCCTTTATATCATTATTATAGATGACATCCCACACCGTAGCAGCATAGCCTTTATGTCATTATTATAGATGACGTCCCACACCGTAGCAACATAGCCTTTATGTCATTATTATAGATGACATCCCACACCGTAGCACGTAAGCAGCATAGCCTTTGTCATTATTATAGATGACATCCCACACCGTAGCAGCAAAGACTTTATATCATTATTATACATGACATCCCACACCGTAGCACGTAGCAGCATAGCCTTTATGTCATTATTATAGATGACATCCTATACCGTAGCAGCATAGCCTTTGTCATTATTATAGATGACGTCCCACACCGTAGCACGTAAGCAGCATAGCCCTTATGTCATTATTATAGATGACATCCCACACCGTAGCAGCATAGCCTTTATATAATTGTAATAGATGACATCCCACACCATAGCACGTAGCAGCATAGCCATTATGTTATCTTTATAGATGACGTCCCACACCGTAGCACGTAGCAGCATAACCTTTATATCATTATTATAGATGACATCCCACACCGTAGCACGTAGCAGCATAGCCTTTATATCATTATTATAGATGACATCCCACACCGTAGTAGCATAGCCTTTATGTCGTTATTATAGATGACATCCCACACCGTAGCATGTAGCAGCATAGCATTTATGTCAATATTATAGATGACATCCCACACCGTAGCAGCATAGCCTTTATGTCATTATTATAGATGACATCCCACACCGTAGCACGTAGCAGCATAGCCTTTATGTCATTATTATAGATGACATCCTATACCGTAGCAGCATAGCCTTTATGTCATTATTATAGATGACATCCCACACCGTAGCAGCATAGCCTTTATGTCATTATTATAGATGACGTCCCACACCGTAGCAGCATAGCCTTTATGTCATTATTATAGATGACGTCCCACACCGTAGCACGTAAGCAGCATAGCCTTTGTCATTATTATAGATGACGTCCCACACCGTAGCACGTAAGCAGCATAGCCTTTATGTAATTGTAATAGATGACGTCCCACACCGTAGCAACATAGCCTTTATGTAATTATTATAGATGACATTCCACACCGTAGCACGTAGCAGCATAGCCTTTGTCATTATTATAGATGACATCCCACACCGTAGCACATAAGCAGCATAGCCTTTATATCATTATTATAGATGACATCCCACACCGTAGCACGTAGCAGCATAGCCTTTATGTCATTATTATAGATGACGTCCCACACCGTAGCACGTAAGCAGCATAGCCTTTGTCATTATTATAGATGACGTCCCACACCGTAGCAACATAGCCTTTATGTCATTATTATAGATGACATCCCACGCCGTAGCAGCATAACCTTTATGTCATTATTATAGATGACATCCCACACCGTAGCAGCAAAGACTTTATATCATTATTATACATGACATCCCACACCGTAGCACGTAGCAGCATAGCCTTTATGTCATTATTATAGATGACATCCTATAACGTAGCAGCATAGCCTTTGTCATTATTATAGATGACGTCCCACACCGTAGCACGTAAGCAGCATAGCCTTTATGTCATTATTATAGATGATATCCCACACAGTAGCAGGAAAGCCTTTATGTCATTATTATAGATGACATCCCACACCGTAGCGTAGCACGTAGCAGCTTAGCCTTTATGACATTATTATAGATGACATCCCACACCGTAGCAGCATAGGCTTTATGTCATTATTATAGATGACATCCCACACCGTAGCGTAGCACGTAGCAGCTTAGCCTTTATGACATTATTATAGATGACATCCCACACCGTAGCAGCATAGCCTTTATGTCATTATTATAGATGACATCCCACACCGTAGCGTAGCACGTAGCAGCATAGCCTTTGTATCATTATTATAGATGACATCCCACACAGTAGCACGTAGCAGCATAGCCTTTATGTCATTATTATAGAAGACATCCCACACCGTAGCAGCAAAGCCTTTTTGTCATTATTAAAGATGACATCCCACACTGCAGCATAGCCTTTATGTCATTATTAAAGATGACATCCCACACTGCAGCATAGCCTTTATGTCATTATTATAGATGACATCCCACACCGTAGCACGTAGCAGCATAGCCTTTATGTCATTATAATAGATGACATCCCACACCGTAGCACGTAGCAGCATAGCCTTTATGTCATTATTATAGATGACATCCCACACCGTAGCACGTAGCAGCATAGACTTTATGTCATTATTATAGATGACATCCCACACCATAGCAACATAGCCTTTATGTAATTATTATAGATGACATCCCACACAGTAGCACATAGCAGCATAGCCTTTATGTCATTATTATAGATGACATTCCACACTGTAGCACGTAGCAGCATAGCCTTTATATCATTATTATAGATGACATCCAACACAGTAGCAGCATAACCTTTATATCATTATTATAGATGACATCCCACACCGTAGCAAGTAGCAGCATAGGCTTTATCTCATTATTATAGATGACATCCCACACAGTAGCACGTAGCAGCATAGACTTTATGTCATTATTATAGATGACGTCCCACACCGTAGCACGTAGCAGTTGAGGCTTTATCTCATTATTATAGATGACATCCCACACCGTAGCACGTAAGCAGCATAGCCTTTGTCATTATTATAGATGACGTCCCACACCGTAGCACGTAAGCAGCATAGCCTTTATGTAATTGTAATAGATGACGTCCCACACCGTAGCAACATAGCGTTTATGTAATTATTATAGATGACATTCCACACCGTAGCACGTAGCAGCATAGCCTTTATATCATTATTATAGATGACATCCCACACCGTAGCAACATAGCCTTTATGTCATTATTATAGATGACATCCCACACCGTAGCACGTAAGCAGCATAGCCTTTGTCATTATTATAGATGACGTCCCACATCGTAGCACGTAAGCAGCATAGCCTTTACGTAATTGTAATAGATGACGTCCCACACCGTAGCAACATAGCCTTTATGTAATTATTATAGATGACATTCCACACCGTAGCACGTAGCAGCATAGCCTTTATATCATTATTATAGATGACATCCCACACCGTAGCAGCATAGCCTTTATGTCATTATTATAGATGACGTCCCACACCGTAGCAACATAGCCTTTATGTCATTATTATAGATGACATCCCACACCGTAGCACGTAAGCAGCATAGCCTTTGTCATTATTATAGATGACATCCCACACCGTAGCAGCAAAGACTTTATATCATTATTATACATGACATCCCACACCGTAGCACGTAGCAGCATAGCCTTTATGTCATTATTATAGATGACATCCTATACCGTAGCAGCATAGCCTTTGTCATTATTATAGATGACGTCCCACACCGTAGCACGTAAGCAGCATAGCCCTTATGTCATTATTATAGATGACATCCCACACCGTAGCAGCATAGCCTTTATATAATTGTAATAGATGACATCCCACACAATAGCACGTAGCAGCATACCCATTATGTCATTTTTATAGATGACGTCCCACACCGTAGCACGTAGCAGCATAACCTTTATATCGTTATTATAGATGACATCCCACACCGTAGCACGTAGCAGCATAGCCTTTATATCATTATTATAGATGACATCCCACACCGTAGTAGCATAGCCTTTATGTCGTTATTATAGATGACATCCCACACCGTAGCATGTAGCAGCATAGCATTTATGTCAATATTATAGATGACATCCCACACCGTAGCAGCATAGCCTTTATGTCATTATTATAGATGACATCCCACACCGTAGCACGTAGCAGCATAGCCTTTATGTCATTATTATAGATGACATCCTATACCGTAGCAGCATAGCATTTATGTCATTATTATACATGACATCCCACACCGTAGCAGCATAGCCTTTATGTCATTATTATAGATGACGTCCCACACCGTAGCAGCATAGCCTTTATGTCATTATTATAGATGACGTCCCACACCGTAGCACGTAAGCAGCATAGCCTTTGTCATTATTATAGATGACGTCCCACACCGTAGCACGTAAGCAGCATAGCCTTTATGTAATTGTAATAGATGACGTCCCACACCGTAGCAACATAGCCTTTATGTAATTATTATAGATGACATTCCACACCGTAGCACGTAGCAGCATAGCCTTTGTCATTATTATAGATGACATCCCACACCGTAGCACATAAGCAGCATAGCCTTTATATCATTATTATAGATGACATCCCACACCGTAGCACGTAGCAGCATAGCCTTTATGTCATTATTATAGATGACATCCCACACCGTAGCACGTAGCAGCATAGCCTTTATGTCATTATTATAGATGACGTCCCACACCGTAGCAGCATAGCCTTTATATCATTATTATAGATGACATCCCACACCGTAGCAGCATAGCCTTTGTCATTATTATAGATGACATCCCACACCGTAGCACGTAAGCAGCATAGCTTTTATGTCATTATAATAGATGACATCCCACACCGTAGCACGTAGCAGCATAGCCTTTATGTCATTATTATAGATGACGTCCCACACCGTAGCACGTAAGCAGCATAGCCTTTGTCATTATTATAGATGACGTCCCACACCGTAGCAACATAGCCTTTATGTCATTATTATAGATGACATCCCACACCGTAGCACGTAAGCAGCATAGCCTTTGTCATTATTATAGATGACATCCCACGCCGTAGCAGCATAACCTTTATGTCATTATTATAGATGACATCCCACACCGTAGCAGCAAAGACTTTATATCATTATTATACATGACATCCCACACCGTAGCACGTAGCAGCATAGCCTTTATGTCATTATTATAGATGACATCCTATAACGTAGCAGCATAGCCTTTGTCATTATTATAGATGACGTCCCACACCGTAGCACGTAAGCAGCATAGCCTTTATGTCATTATTATAGATGATATCCCACACAGTAGCAGGATAGCCTTTATGTCATTATTATAGATGACATCCCACACCGTAGCGTAGCACGTAGCAGCTTAGCCTTTATGACATTATTATAGATGACATCCCACACCGTAGCAGCATAGGCTTTATGTCATTATTAAAGATGACATCCCACACCGTAGCGTAGCACGTAGCAGCTTAGCCTTTATGACATTATTATAGATGACATCCCACACCGTAGCAGCATAGCCTTTATGTCATTATTATAGATGACATCCCACACCGTAGCGTAGCACGTAGCAGCATAGCCTTTATGTCATTATTATAGATGACATCCCACACCGTAGCACGTAGCAGCATAGCCTTTATGTCATTATTATAGATGACATCCTATACCGTAGCAGCATAGCCTTTATGTCATTATTATAGATGACATCCCACACCGTAGCAGCATAGCCTTTATGTCATTATTATAGATGACGTCCCACACCGTAGCAGCATAGCCTTTATGTCATTATTATAGATGACGTCCCACACCGTAGCACGTAAGCAGCATAGCCTTTGTCATTATTATAGATGACATCCCACACCGTAGCACGTAAGCAGCATAGCCTTTATATCATTATTATAGATGACATCCCACACCGGAGCACGTAGCAGCATAGCCTTTATGTCATTATTATAGATGACGTCCCACACCGTAGCAGCATAGGCTTTATGTCATTATTATAGATGACATCCCACACCGTAGCGTAGCACGTAGAAGCTTAGCCTTTATGACATTATTTTAGATGACATCCCACACCGTAGCAGCATAGCCTTTATGTCATTATTATAGATGACATCCCAAACCGTAGCGTAGCACGTAGCAGCATAGCCTTTATATCATTATTATAGATGACATCCCACACAGTAGCACGTAGCAGCATAGCCTTTATGTCATTATTATAGAAGACATCCCACACCGTAGCAGCAAAGACTTTTTGTCATTATTAAAGATGACATCCCACAATGCAGCATAGCCTTTATGTCATTATTAAAGATGACATCCCACACTGCAGCATAGCCTTTATGTCATTATAATAGATGACATCCCACACCATAGCAGCATAGCCTTTATGTCATTATTATAGATGACATCCCACACCGTAGCACGTAGCAGCATAGCCTTTTTGTAATTGTAAAAGATGACATCCCACACCATAGCACGTAGCAGCATAGCCATTATGTCATTATTATAGATGACATCCCACACCGTAGCACGTAGCAGCATAGCCTTTATGTCATTATAATAGATGACATCCCACACCGTAGCACGTAGCAGCATAGCCTTTATGTCATTATTATAGATGACATCCCACACCGTAGCACGTAGCAGCATAACCTTTATGTCATTATTATAGATGACATTCCACACTGTAGTACGTAGCAGCATAGCCTTTATATCATTATTATAGTTGACATCCCATACAGTAGCAGCATAGCCTTTATATCATTATTATAGATGACATCCAACACAGTAGCAGCATAACCTTTATATCATTATTATAGATGACATCTCACACCGTAGCACGTAGCAGCATAGGCTTTATCTCATTATTATAGATGACATCCCACACAGTAGCACGTAGCAGCATAGACTTTATGTCATTATTATAGATGACGTCCCACACCGTAGCACGTAGCAGCATAGCCTTAATGTAATTGTAATAGATGACATCCCAGACCATAGCACGTAGCAGCATAGCATTATGTCATTATTATAGATGACATCCCACACCGTAGCACGTAAGCAGCATAGCCTTTGTCATTATTATAGATGACGTCCCACATCGTAGCACGTAAGCAGCATAGCCTTTACGTAATTGTAATAGATGACGTCCCACACCGTAGCAACATAGCCTTTATGTAATTATTATAGATGACATTCCACACCGTAGCACGTAGCAGCATAGCCTTTATATCATTATTATAGATGACATCCCACACCGTAGCAGCATAGCCTTTATGTCATTATTATAGATGACGTCCCACACCGTAGCAACATAGCCTTTATGTCATTATTATAGATGACATCCCACACCGTAGCACGTAAGCAGCATAGCCTTTGTCATTATTATAGATGACATCCCACACCGTAGCAGCAAAGACTTTATATCATTATTATACATGACATCCCACACCGTAGCACGTAGCAGCATAGCCTTTATGTCATTATTATAGATGACATCCTATACCGTAGCAGCATAGCCTTTGTCATTATTATAGATGACGTCCCACACCGTAGCACGTAAGCAGCATAGCCCTTATGTCATTATTATAGATGACATCCCACACCGTAGCAGCATAGCCTTTATATAATTGTAATAGATGACATCCCACACCATAGCACGTAGCAGCATAGCCATTATGTTATTTTTATAGATGACGTCCCACACCGTAGCACGTAGCAGCATAACCTTTATATCATTATTATAGATGACATCCCACACCGTAGCACGTAGCAGCATAGCCTTTATATCATTATTATAGATGACATCCCACACCGTAGTAGCATAGCCTTTATGTCGTTATTATAGATGACATCCCACACCGTAGCATGTAGCAGCATAGCATTTATGTCAATATTATAGATGACATCCCACACCGTAGCAGCATAGCCTTTATGTCATTATTATAGATGACATCCCACACCGTAGCACGTAGCAGCATAGCCTTTATGTCATTATTATAGATGACATCCTATACCGTAGCAGCATAGCCTTTATGTCATTATTATAGATGACATCCCACACCGTAGCAGCATAGCCTTTATGTCATTATTATAGATGACGTCCCACACCGTAGCAGCATAGCCTTTATGTCATTATTATAGATGACGTCCCACACCGTAGCACGTAAGCAGCATAGCCTTTGTCATTATTATAGATGACGTCCCACACCGTAGCACGTAAGCAGCATAGCCTTTATGTAATTGTAATAGATGACGTCCCACACCGTAGCAACATAGCCTTTATGTAATTATTATAGATGACATTCCACACCGTAGCACGTAGCAGCATAGCCTTTGTCATTATTATAGATGACATCCCACACCGTAGCACATAAGCAGCATAGCCTTTATATCATTATTATAGATGACATCCCACACCGTAGCACGTAGCAGCATAGCCTTTATGTCATTATTATAGATGACGTCCCACACCGTAGCACGTAAGCAGCATAGCCTTTGTCATTATTATAGATGACGTCCCACACCGTAGCAACATAGCCTTTATGTCATTATTATAGATGACATCCCACGCCGTAGCAGCATAACCTTTATGTCATTATTATAGATGACATCCCACACCGTAGCAGCAAAGACTTTATATCATTATTATACATGACATCCCACACCGTAGCACGTAGCAGCATAGCCTTTATGTCATTATTATAGATGACATCCTATAACGTAGCAGCATAGCCTTTGTCATTATTATAGATGACGTCCCACACCGTAGCACGTAAGCAGCATAGCCTTTATGTCATTATTATAGATGATATCCCACACAGTAGCAGGAAAGCCTTTATGTCATTATTATAGATGACATCCCACACCGTAGCGTAGCACGTAGCAGCTTAGCCTTTATGACATTATTATAGATGACATCCCACACCGTAGCAGCATAGGCTTTATGTCATTATTATAGATGACATCCCACACCGTAGCGTAGCACGTAGCAGCTTAGCCTTTATGACATTATTATAGATGACATCCCACACCGTAGCAGCATAGCCTTTATGTCATTATTATAGATGACATCCCACACCGTAGCGTAGCACGTAGCAGCATAGCCTTTGTATCATTATTATAGATGACATCCCACACAGTAGCACGTAGCAGCATAGCCTTTATGTCATTATTATAGAAGACATCCCACACCGTAGCAGCAAAGCCTTTTTGTCATTATTAAAGATGACATCCCACACTGCAGCATAGCCTTTATGTCATTATTAAAGATGACATCCCACACTGCAGCATAGCCTTTATGTCATTATTATAGATGACATCCCACACCGTAGCACGTAGCAGCATAGCCTTTATGTCATTATAATAGATGACATCCCACACCGTAGCACGTAGCAGCATAGCCTTTATGTCATTATTATAGATGACATCCCACACCGTAGCACGTAGCAGCATAGACTTTATGTCATTATTATAGATGACATCCCACACCATAGCAACATAGCCTTTATGTAATTATTATAGATGACATCCCACACAGTAGCACATAGCAGCATAGCCTTTATGTCATTATTATAGATGACATTCCACACTGTAGCACGTAGCAGCATAGCCTTTATATCATTATTATAGATGACATCCAACACAGTAGCAGCATAACCTTTATATCATTATTATAGATGACATCCCACACCGTAGCAAGTAGCAGCATAGGCTTTATCTCATTATTATAGATGACATCCCACACAGTAGCACGTAGCAGCATAGACTTTATGTCATTATTATAGATGACGTCCCACACCGTAGCACGTAGCAGTTGAGGCTTTATCTCATTATTATAGATGACATCCCACACCGTAGCACGTAAGCAGCATAGCCTTTGTCATTATTATAGATGACGTCCCACACCGTAGCACGTAAGCAGCATAGCCTTTATGTAATTGTAATAGATGACGTCCCACACCGTAGCAACATAGCGTTTATGTAATTATTATAGATGACATTCCACACCGTAGCACGTAGCAGCATAGCCTTTATATCATTATTATAGATGACATCCCACACCGTAGCAACATAGCCTTTATGTCATTATTATAGATGACATCCCACACCGTAGCACGTAAGCAGCATAGCCTTTGTCATTATTATAGATGACGTCCCACATCGTAGCACGTAAGCAGCATAGCCTTTACGTAATTGTAATAGATGACGTCCCACACCGTAGCAACATAGCCTTTATGTAATTATTATAGATGACATTCCACACCGTAGCACGTAGCAGCATAGCCTTTATATCATTATTATAGATGACATCCCACACCGTAGCAGCATAGCCTTTATGTCATTATTATAGATGACGTCCCACACCGTAGCAACATAGCCTTTATGTCATTATTATAGATGACATCCCACACCGTAGCACGTAAGCAGCATAGCCTTTGTCATTATTATAGATGACATCCCACACCGTAGCAGCAAAGACTTTATATCATTATTATACATGACATCCCACACCGTAGCACGTAGCAGCATAGCCTTTATGTCATTATTATAGATGACATCCTATACCGTAGCAGCATAGCCTTTGTCATTATTATAGATGACGTCCCACACCGTAGCACGTAAGCAGCATAGCCCTTATGTCATTATTATAGATGACATCCCACACCGTAGCAGCATAGCCTTTATATAATTGTAATAGATGACATCCCACACAATAGCACGTAGCAGCATACCCATTATGTCATTTTTATAGATGACGTCCCACACCGTAGCACGTAGCAGCATAACCTTTATATCGTTATTATAGATGACATCCCACACCGTAGCACGTAGCAGCATAGCCTTTATATCATTATTATAGATGACATCCCACACCGTAGTAGCATAGCCTTTATGTCGTTATTATAGATGACATCCCACACCGTAGCATGTAGCAGCATAGCATTTATGTCAATATTATAGATGACATCCCACACCGTAGCAGCATAGCCTTTATGTCATTATTATAGATGACATCCCACACCGTAGCACGTAGCAGCATAGCCTTTATGTCATTATTATAGATGACATCCTATACCGTAGCAGCATAGCATTTATGTCATTATTATACATGACATCCCACACCGTAGCAGCATAGCCTTTATGTCATTATTATAGATGACGTCCCACACCGTAGCAGCATAGCCTTTATGTCATTATTATAGATGACGTCCCACACCGTAGCACGTAAGCAGCATAGCCTTTGTCATTATTATAGATGACGTCCCACACCGTAGCACGTAAGCAGCATAGCCTTTATGTAATTGTAATAGATGACGTCCCACACCGTAGCAACATAGCCTTTATGTAATTATTATAGATGACATTCCACACCGTAGCACGTAGCAGCATAGCCTTTGTCATTATTATAGATGACATCCCACACCGTAGCACATAAGCAGCATAGCCTTTATATCATTATTATAGATGACGTCCCACACCGTAGCACGTAAGCAGCATAGCCTTTGTCATTATTATAGATGACGTCCCACACCGTAGCAACATAGCCTTTATGTCATTATTATAGATGACATCCCACACCGTAGCACGTAAGCAGCATAGCCTTTGTCATTATTATAGATGACATCCCACGCCGTAGCAGATTAACCTTTATGTCATTATTATAGATGACATCCCACACCGTAGCAGCAAAGACTTTATATCATTATTATACATGACATCCCACACCGTAGCACGTAGCAGCATAGCCTTTATGTCATTATTATAGATGACATCCTATAACGTAGCAGCATAGCCTTTGTCATTATTATAGATGACGTCCCACACCGTAGCACATAAGCAGCATAGCCTTTATGTCATTATTATAGATGATATCCCACACAGTAGCAGGAAAGCCTTTATGTCATTATTATAGATGACATCCCACACCGTAGCGTAGCACGTAGCAGCTTAGCCTTTATGACATTATTATAGATGACATCCCACACCGTAGCAGCATAGGCTTTATGTCATTATTATAGATGACATCCCACACCGTAGCGTAGCACGTAGCAGCTTAGCCTTTATGACATTATTATAGATGACATCCCACACCGTAGCAGCATAGCCTTTATGTCATTATTATAGATGACATCCCACACCGTAGCGTAGCACGTAGCAGCATAGCCTTTGTATCATTATTATAGATGACATCCCACACAGTAGCACGTAGCAGCATAGCCTTTATGTCAATATTATAGAAGACATCCCACACCGTAGCAGCAAAGCCTTTTTGTCATTATTAAAGATGACATCCCACACTGCAGCATAGCCTTTATGTCATTATTAAAGATGACATCCCACACTGCAGCATAGCCTTTATGTCATTATTATAGATGACATCCCACACCGTAGCACGTAGCAGCATAGCCTTTATGTCATTATAATAGATGACATCCCACACCGTAGCACGTAGCAGCATAGCCTTTATGTCATTATTATAGATGACATCCCACACCGTAGCACGTAGCAGCATAGACTTTATGTCATTATTATAGATGACATCCCACACCATAGCAACATAGCCTTTATGTAATTATTATAGATGACATCCCACACAGTAGCACATAGCAGCATAGCCTTTATGTCATTATTATAGATGACATTCCACACTGTAGCACGTAGCAGCATAGCCTTTATATCATTATTATAGATGACATCCAACACAGTAGCAGCATAACCTTTATATCATTATTATAGATGACATCCCACACCGTAGCAAGTAGCAGCATAGGCTTTATCTCATTATTATAGATGACATCCCACACAGTAGCACGTAGCAGCATAGACTTTATGTCATTATTATAGATGACGTCCCACACCGTAGCACGTAGCAGTTGAGGCTTTATCTCATTATTATAGATGACATCCCACACCGTAGCACGTAAGCAGCATAGCCTTTGTCATTATTATAGATGACGTCCCACACCGTAGCACGTAAGCAGCATAGCCTTTATGTAATTGTAATAGATGACGTCCCACACCGTAGCAACATAGCGTTTATGTAATTATTATAGATGACATTCCACACCGTAGCACGTAGCAGCATAGCCTTTATATCATTATTATAGATGACATCCCACACCGTAGCAGCATAGCCTTTATGTCATTATTATAGATGACGTCCCATACCGTAGCACGTAAGCAGCATAGCCTTTGTCATTATTATAGATGACGTCCCACACCGTAGCAACATAGCCTTTATGTCATTATTATAGATGACATCCCACACCGTAGCACGTAAGCAGCATAGCCTTTGTCATTATTATAGATGACATCCCACACCGTAGCAGCAAAGACTTTATATCATTATTATACATGACATCCCACACCGTAGCACGTAGCAGCATAGCCTTTATGTCATTATTATAGATGACATCCTATACCGTAGCAGCATAGCCTTTGTCATTATTATAGATGACGTCCCACACCGTAGCACGTAAGCAGCATAGCCCTTATGTCATTATTATAGATGACATCCCACACCGTAGCAGCATTGCCTTTATATAATTGTAATAGATGACATCCCACACCATAGCACGTAGCAGCATAGCCATTATGTCATTTTTATAGATGACGTCCCACACGTAGCACGTAGCAGCATAACCTTTATATCATTATTATAGATGACATCCCACACCGTAGCACGTAGCAGCATAGCCTTTATATCATTATTATAGATGACATCCCACACCGTAGTAGCATAGCCTTTATTTCATTATTATAGATGACATCCCACATCGTAGCATGTAGCAGCATAGCATTTATGTCAATATTATAGATGACATCCCACACCGTAGCAGCATAGCCTTTATGTCATTATTATAGATGACATCCAACACCGTAGCACGTAGCAGCATAGCCTTTATGTCATTATTATAGATGACATCCTATACCGTAGCAGCATAGCCTTTATGTCATTATTATAGATGACATCCCACACAGTAGCAGCATAGCCTTTATGTCATTATTATAGATGACGTCCCACACCGTAGCAGCATAGCCTTTATGTCATTATTATAGATGACGTCCCACACCGTAGCACGTAAGCAGCATAGCCTTTGTCATTATTATAGATGACGTCCCACACCGTAGCACGTAAGCAGCATAGCCTTTATGTAATTGTAATAGATGACGTCCCACACCGTAGCAACATAGCCTTTATGTAATTATTATAGATGACATTCCACACCGTAGCACGTAGCAGCATAGCCTTTGTCATTATTATAGATGACATCCCACACCGTAGCACATAAGCAGCATAGCCTTTATATCATTATTATAGATGACTTCCCACACCGTAGCAGCATAGCCTTTATGTCATTATTATAGATGACGTCCCACACCGTAGCACGTAAGCAGCATAGCTTTTATGTCATTATAATAGATGACATCCCACACCGTAGCACGTAGCAGCATAGCCTTTATGTCATTATTATAGATGACGTCCTACACCGTAGCACGTAGCAGCATAGGCTTTATCTCATTATTATAGATGACATCCCACACCGTAGCACGTAGCAGCATAGCCTTAATGTAATTGTAATAGATGACATCCCAGACCATAGCACGTAGCAGTATAGCATTATGTCATTATTATAGATGACATCCCACACCGTAGCACGTAGCAGCATAGCCTTAATGTCATTATTATAGATGACGTCCCACATCATAGCACGTAGCAGCATAGGCTTTATCTCATAATTATAGATGACATCCCACACCGTAGCAGCATAGCCATTATGTCATTACTATAGATGACATCCCACACCGTAGCACGTAGCAGCATAGCCTTTATGTCATTATTATAGATGACATCCTATACCGTAGCAGCATAGCCTTTGTCATTATTATAGATGACGTCCCACACCGTAGCACGTAAGCAGCATAGCCCTTATGTCATTATTATAGATGACATCCCACACCGTAGCAGCATTGCCTTTATATAATTGTAATAGATGACATCCCACACCATAGCACGTAGCAGCATAGCCATTATGTCATTTTTATAGATGACGTCCCACACGTAGCACGTAGCAGCATAACCTTTATATCATTATTATAGATGACATCCCACACCGTAGCACGTAGCAGCATAGCCTTTATATCATTATTATAGATGACATCCCACACCGTAGTAGCATAGCCTTTATTTCATTATTATAGATGACATCCCACATCGTAGCATGTAGCAGCATAGCATTTATGTCAATATTATAGATGACATCCCACACCGTAGCAGCATAGCCTTTATGTCATTATTATAGATGACATCCAACACCGTAGCACGTAGCAGCATAGCCTTTATGTCATTATTATAGATGACATCCTATACCGTAGCAGCATAGCCTTTATGTCATTATTATAGATGACATCCCACACAGTAGCAGCATAGCCTTTATGTCATTATTATAGATGACGTCCCACACCGTAGCAGCATAGCCTTTATGTCATTATTATAGATGACGTCCCACACCGTAGCACGTAAGCAGCATAGCCTTTGTCATTATTATAGATGACGTCCCACACCGTAGCACGTAAGCAGCATAGCCTTTATGTAATTGTAATAGATGACGTCCCACACCGTAGCAACATAGCCTTTATGTAATTATTATAGATGACATTCCACACCGTAGCACGTAGCAGCATAGCCTTTGTCATTATTATAGATGACATCCCACACCGTAGCACATAAGCAGCATAGCCTTTATATCATTATTATAGATGACATCCCACACCGTAGCAGCATAGCCTTTATGTCATTATTATAGATGACGTCCCACACCGTAGCACGTAAGCAGCATAGCTTTTATGTCATTATAATAGATGACATCCCACACCGTAGCACGTAGCAGCATAGCCTTTATGTCATTATTATAGATGACGTCCTACACCGTAGCACGTAGCAGCATAGGCTTTATCTCATTATTATAGATGACATCCCACACCGTAGCACGTAGCAGCATAGCCTTAATGTAATTGTAATAGATGACATCCCAGACCATAGCACGTAGCAGTATAGCATTATGTCATTATTATAGATGACATCCCACACCGTAGCACGTAGCAGCATAGCCTTAATGTCATTATTATAGATGACGTCCCACATCATAGCACGTAGCAGCATAGGCTTTATCTCATAATTATAGATGACATCCCACACCGTAGCAGCATAGCCATTATGTCATTACTATAGATGACATCCCACACCGTAGCACGTAGCAGCATAGCCTTCATGTCATTATTATAGATGACGTCCCACACCGTAGCACGTAAGCAGCATAGCCTTCATGTCATTATTATAGATGACATCCCACACCGTAGCAGCATTGCCTTTATGTCATTATTATAGATGACATCCCACACCGTAGCACGTAGCAGCATAGCCTTTATGTCATTATTATAGATGACATCCTATACCGTAGCAGCATAGCCTTTATGTCATTATTATAGATGACATCCCACACCGTAGCAGCATAGCCTTTATGTCATTATTATAGATGACGTCCCACACCGTAGCAGCATAGCCTTTATGTCATTATTATAGATGACGTCCCACACCGTAGCACGTAAGCAGCATAGCCTTTGTCATTATTATAGATGACGTCCCACACCGTAGCACGTAAGCAGCATAGCCTTTATGTAATTGTAATAGATGACGTCCCACACCGTAGCAACATAGCCTTTATGTAATTATTATAGATGACATTCCACACCGTAGCACGTAGCAGCATAGCCTTTGTCATTATTATAGATGACATCCCACACCGTAGCACATAAGCAGCATAGCCTTTATATCATTATTATAGATGAAATCCCACACCGTAGCACGTAGCAGCATAGCCTTTATGTCATTATTATAGATGACGTCCCACACCGTAGCAGCATAGCCTTTATATCATTATTATAGATGACATCCCACACCGTAGCAGCATAGCCTTTGTCATTATTATAGATGACATCCCACACCGTAGCACGTAAGCAGCATAGCTTTTATGTCATTATAATAGATGACATCCCACACCGTAGCACGTAGCAGCATAGCCTTTATGTCATTATTATAGATGACGTCCCACACCGTAGCACGTAAGCAGCATAGCCTTTGTCATTATTATAGATGACGTCCCACACCGTAGCAACATAGCCTTTATGTCATTATTATAGATGACATCCCACACCGTAGCACGTAAGCAGCATAGCCTTTGTCATTATTATAGATGACATCCCACGCCGTAGCAGCATAACCTTTATGTCATTATTATAGATGACATCCCACACCGTAGCAGCAAAGACTTTATATCATTATTATACATGACATCCCACACCGTAGCACGTAGCAGCATAGCCTTTATGTCATTATTATAGATGACATCCTATAACGTAGCAGCATAGCCTTTGTCATTATTATAGATGACGTCCCACACCGTAGCACGTAAGCAGCATAGCCTTTATGTCATTATAATAGATGACATCCCACACCGTAGCGTAGCACGTAGCAGCTTAGCCTTTATGACATTATTATAGATGACATCCCACACCGTAGCAGCATAGGCTTTATGTCATTATTATAGATGACATCCCACACCGTAGCGTAGCACGTAGCAGCTTAGCCTTTATGACATTATTATAGATGACATCCCACACCGTAGCAGCATAGCCTTTATGTCATTATTATAGATGACATCCCACACCGTAGCGTAGCACGTAGCAGCATAGCCTTTGTATCATTATTATAGATGACATCCCACACAGTAGCACGTAGCAGCATAGCCTTTATGTCATTATTATAGAAGACATCCCACACCGTAGCAGCAAAGCCTTTTTGTCATTATTAAAGATGACGTCCCACACTGCAGCATAGCCTTTATGTCATTATTAAAGATGACATCCCACACTGCAGCATAGCCTTTATGTCATTATTATAGATGACATCCCACACCGTAGCACGTAGCAGCATAGCCTTTATGTCATTATAATAGATGACATCCCACACCGTAGCACGTAGCAGCATAGCCTTTATGTCATTATTATAGATGACATCCCACACCGTAGCACGTAGCAGCATAGACTTTATGTCATTATTATAGATGACATCCCACACCATAGCAACATAGCCTTTATGTAATTATTATAGATGACATCCCACACAGTAGCACATAGCAGCATAGCCTTTATGTCATTATTATAGATGACATTCCACACTGTAGCACGTAGCAGCATAGCCTTTATATCATTATTATAGATGACATCCAACACAGTAGCAGCATAACCTTTATATCATTATTATAGATGACATCCCACACCGTAGCAAGTAGCAGCATAGGCTTTATCTCATTATTATAGATGACATCCCACACAGTATCACGTAGCAGCATAGACTTTATGTCATTATTATAGATAACATCCCACACCGTAGCACGTAAGCAGCATAGCCTTTGTCATTATTATAGATGACGTCCCACACCGTAGCACGTAAGCAGCATAGCCTTTATGTAATTGTAATAGATGACGTCCCACACCGTAACAACATAGCCTTTATGTAATTATTATAGATGACATTCCACACCGTAGCACGTAGCAGCATAGCCTTTATATCATTATTATAGATGACATCCCACACCGTAGCAGCATAGCCTTTATGTCATTATTATAGATGACGTCCCATACCGTAGCACGTAAGCAGCATAGCCTTTGTCATTATTATAGATGACGTCCCACACCGTAGCAACATAGCCTTTATGTCATTATTATAGATGACATCCCACACCGTAGCACGTAAGCAGCATAGCCTTTGTCATTATTATAGATGACATCCCACACCGTAGCAGCAAAGACTTTATATCATTATTATACATGACATCCCACACCGTAGCACGTAGCAGCATAGCCTTTATGTCATTATTATAGATGACATCCTATACCGTAGCAGCATAGCCTTTGTCATTATTATAGATGACGTCCCACACCGTAGCACGTAAGCAGCATAGCCCTTATGTCATTATTATAGATGACATCCCACACCGTAGCAGCATTGCCTTTATATAATTGTAATAGATGACATCCCACACCATAGCACGTAGCAGCATAGCCATTATGTCATTTTTATAGATGACGTCCCACACCGTAGCACGTAGCAGCATAACCTTTATATCATTATTATAGATGACATCCCACATCGTAGCACGTAGCAGCATAGCCTTTATATCATTATTATAGATGACATCCCACACCGTAGTAGCATAGCCTTTATGTCATTATTATAGATGACATCCCACATCGTAGCATGTAGCAGCATAGCATTTATGTCAATATTATAGATGACATCCCACACCGTAGCAGCATAGCCTTTATGTCATTATTATAGATGACATCCAACACCGTAGCACGTAGCAGCATAGCCTTTATGTCATTATTATAGATGACATCCTATACCGTAGCAGCATAGCCTTTATGTCATTATTATAGATGACATCCCACACCGTAGCAGCATAGCCTTTATGTCATTATTATAGATGACGTCCCACACCGTAGCAGCATAGCCTTTATGTCATTATTATAGATGACGTCCCACACCGTAGCACGTAAGCAGCATAGCCTTTGTCATTATTATAGATGACGTCCCACACCGTAGCACGTAAGCAGCATAGCCTTTATGTAATTGTAATAGATGACGTCCCACACCGTAGCAACATAGCCTTTATGTAATTATTATAGATGACATTCCACACCGTAGCACGTAGCAGCATAGCCTTTGTCATTATTATAGATGACATCCCACACCGTAGCACATAAGCAGCATAGCCTTTATATCATTATTATAGATGACATCCCACACCGTAGCACGTAGCAGCATAGCCTTTATGTCATTATTATAGATGACGTCCCACACCGTAGCAGCATAGCCTTTATATCATTATTATAGATGACGTCCCACACCGTAGCAGCATAGCCTTTATATCATTATTATAGATGACATCCCACACCGTAGCACGTAAGCAGCATAGCCTTTATGTCATTATTATAGATGACGTCCCACACCGTAGCACGTAGCAGCATAGGCTTTATCTCATTATTATAGATGACATCCCACACCGTAGCACGTAGCAGCATAGCCTTAATGTAATTGTAATAGATGACATCCCAGACCATAGCACGTAGCAGCATAGCATTATGTCATTATTATAGATGACATCCCTCACCGTAGCAGCATAGCCTTTATGTAATTGTAATAGATGACATCGCACACCATAGCACGTAGCAGCATAGCCATTATGTCATTATTATAGATGACATCCCACACCGTAGCAGGTAGCAGCATAGCCTTTATGTCATTATTATAGATGACATCCCACACCGTAGCACGTAGCAGCATAGCCTTTATATCATTATTATAGATGACATCCCACACCGTAGCAGCATAGCCTTTATGTCATTATTATAGATGACATCCCAAACCGTAGCATGTAGCAGCATAGCCTTTATGTCATTATTATAGATGACATCCATTTACATTTTACATTTAAGTCATTTAGCAGACGCTCTTATCCAGAGCGACTTACAAATTGGTGCATTCACCTTATGACATCCAGTGGAACAGCCACTTTACAATAGTGCATCTAGATCTTTTAAGGGGGGGGGGGGGGGGGGGGCAGAAGGACACATCCCACACCGTAGCAGCATAGCCTTTATATAATTGTAATAGATGACATCCCACACCATAGCACGTAGCAGCATAGCCATTATGTCATTATTATAGATGACGTCCCACACCGTAGCACGTAGCAGCATAACCTTTATATCATTATTATAGATGACATCCCACACCGTAGCACGTAGCAGCATAGCCTTTATATCATTATTATAGATGACATCCCACACCGTAGCAGCATAGCCTTTATGTCATTATTATAGATGACATCCCACACCGTAGCATGTAGCAGCATAGCCTTTATGTCATTATTATAGATGACATCCCACACCGTAGCAGCATAGCCTTTATGTCATTATTATAGATGACATCCCACACCGTAGCACGTAGCAGCATAGCCTTTATGTCATTATTATAGATGACATCCTATACCGTAGCAGCATAGCCTTTATGTCATTATTATAGATGACATCCCACACCGTAGCAGCATAGCCTTTATGTCATTATTATAGATGACGTCCCACACCGTAGCACGTAGCAGCATAGCCTTTATATCATTATTATAGATGACATCCCACACAGTAGCACGTAGCAGCATAGCCTTTATGTCATTATTATAGATGACATCCCACACCGTAGCACGTAGCAGCATAGCCTTTATGTCATTATTATAGATGACATCCCTCGCCGTAGCAGCATAGCCTTTATGTAATTGTAATAGATGACATCGCACACCATAGCACGTAGCAGCATAGCCATTATGTCATTATTATAGATGACATCCCACACCGTAGCAGGTAGCAGCATAGCCTTTATGTCATTATTATAGATGACATCCCACACCGTAGCAGCATAGCCTTCATGTAATTGTAATAGATGACATCCCACACCGTAGCACGTAGCAGCATAGCCTTTATGTCATTATTATAGATGACATCCCACACCGTAGCAGCATAGCCTTTATATAATTGTAATAGATGACATCCCACACCATAGCACGTAGCAGCATAGCCATTATGTCATTATTATAGATGACGTCCCACACCGTAGCACGTAGCAGCATAACCTTTATATCGTTATTATAGATGACATCCCACACCGTAGCACGTAGCAGCATAGCCTTTATATCATTATTATAGATGACATCCCACACCGTAGCAGCATAGCCTTTATGTCATTATTATAGATGACATCCCACACCGTATCACGTAGCAGCATAGCCTTTATGTCAATATTATAGATGACATCCTATACCGTAGCAGCATAGCCTTTATGTCATTATTATAGATGACATCCCACACCGTAGCAGCATAGCCTTTATGTCATTATTATAGATGACGTCCCACACCGTAGCAGCATAGCCTTTATGTCATTATTATAGACGACGTCCCACACCGTAGCACGTAAGCAGCATAGCCTTTGTCATTATTATAGATGACGTCCCACACCGTAGCACGTAAGCAGCATAGCCTTTATGTAATTGTAATAGATGACGTCCCACACCGTAGCAACATAGCCTTTATGTAATTATTATAGATGACATTCCACACCGTAGCACGTAGCAGCATAGCCTTTATATCATTATTATAGATGACATCCCACACCGTAGCAGCATAGCCTTTATGTCATTATTATAGATGACGTCCCACACCGTAGCACGTAAGCAGCATAGCCTTTGTCATTATTATAGATGACGTCCCACACCGTAGCAACATAGCCTTTATGTCATTATTATAGATGACATCCCACACCGTAGCACGTAAGCAGCATAGCCTTTGTCATTATTATAGATGACATCCCACGCCGTAGCAGCATAACCTTTATGTCATTATTATAGATGACATCCCACACCATAGCAGCAAAGACTTTATATCATTATTATACATGACATCCCACACCGTAGCACGTAGCAGCATAGCCTTTATGTCATTATTATAGATGACATCCTATACCGTAGCAGCGTAGCCTTTGTCATTATTATAGATGACGTCCCACACCGTAGCACGTAAGCAGCATAGCCCTTATGTCATTATTATAGATGACATCCCACACCGTAGCAGCATAGCCTTTATATAATTGTAATAGATGACATCCCACACCATAGCACGTAGCAGCATAGCCTTTATGTCATTTTTATAGATGACGTCCCACACCGTAGCACGTAGCAGCATAACCTTTATATCATTATTATAGATGACATCCCACACCGTAGCACGTAGCAGCATAGCCTTTATATCATTATTATAGATGACATCCCACACCGTAGCAGCATAGCCTTTATGTCATTATTATAGATGACATCCCACACCGTAGCATGTAGCAGCATAGCCTTTATGTCAATATTATAGATGACATCCCACACCGTAGCAGCATAGCCTTTATGTCATTATTATAGATGACATCCCACACCGTAGCACGTAGCAGCATAGCCTTTATGTCATTATTATAGATGACATCCTATACCGTAGCAGCATAGCCTTTATGTCATTATTATAGATGACATCCCACACCGTAGCAGCATAGCCTTTATGTCATTATTATAGATGACGTCCCACACCGTAGCAGCATAGCCTTTATGTCATTATTATAGATGACGTCCCACACCGTAGCACGTAAGCAGCATAGCCTTTGTCATTATTATAGATGACGTCCCACACCGTAGCACGTAAGCAGCATAGCCTTTATGTAATTGTAATAGATGACGTCCCACACCGTAGCAACATAGCCTTTATGTAATTATTATAGATGACATTCCACACCGTAGCACGTAGCAGCATAGCCTTTGTCATTATTATAGATGACATCCCACACCGTAGCACGTAAGCAGCATAGCCTTTATATCATTATTATAGATGACATCCCACACCGTAGCACGTAGCAGCATAGCCTTTATGTCATTATTATAGATGACGTCCCACACCGTAGCAGCATAGCCTTTATATCATTATTATAGATGACATCCCACACCGTAGCAGCATAGCCTTTGTCATTATTATAGATGACATCCCACACCGTAGCACGTAAGCAGCATAGCTTTTATGTCATTATAATAGATGACATCCCACACCGTAGCACGTAGCAGCATAGCCTTTATGTCATTATTATAGATGACGTCCCACACCGTAGCACGTAAGCAGCATAGCCTTTGTCATTATTATAGATGACGTCCCACACCGTAGCAACATAGCCTTTATGTCATTATTATAGATGACATCCCACACCGTAGCACGTAAGCAGCATAGCCTTTGTCATTATTATAGATGACATCCCACGCCGTAGCAGCATAACCTTTATGTCATTATTATAGATGACATCCCACACCGTAGCAGCAAAGACTTTATATCATTATTATACATGACATCCCACACCGTAGCACGTAGCAGCATAGCCTTTATGTCATTATTATAGATGACATCCTATAACGTAGCAGCATAGCCTTTGTCATTATTATAGATGACGTCCCACACCGTAGCACGTAAGCAGCATAGCCTTTATGTCATTATTATAGATGATATCCCACACAGTAGCAGGATAGCCTTTATGTCATTATTATAGATGACATCCCACACCGTAGCGTAGCACGTAGCAGCTTAGCCTTTATGACATTATTATAGATGACATCCCACACCGTAGCAGCATAGGCTTTATGTCATTATTAAAGATGACATCCCACACCGTAGCGTAGCACGTAGCAGCTTAGCCTTTATGACATTATTATAGATGACATCCCACACCGTAGCAGCATAGCCTTTATGTCATTATTATAGATGACATCCCACACCGTAGCGTAGCACGTAGCAGCATAGCCTTTATGTCATTATTATAGATGACATCCCACACCGTAGCACGTAGCAGCATAGCCTTTATGTCATTATTATAGATGACATCCTATACCGTAGCAGCATAGCCTTTATGTCATTATTATAGATGACATCCCACACCGTAGCAGCATAGCCTTTATGTCATTATTATAGATGACGTCCCACACCGTAGCAGCATAGCCTTTATGTCATTATTATAGATGACGTCCCACACCGTAGCACGTAAGCAGCATAGCCTTTGTCATTATTATAGATGACATCCCACACCGTAGCACGTAAGCAGCATAGCCTTTATATCATTATTATAGATGACATCCCACACCGGAGCACGTAGCAGCATAGCCTTTATGTCATTATTATAGATGACGTCCCACACCGTAGCAGCATAGGCTTTATGTCATTATTATAGATGACATCCCACACCGTAGCGTAGCACGTAGAAGCTTAGCCTTTATGACATTATTTTAGATGACATCCCACACCGTAGCAGCATAGCCTTTATGTCATTATTATAGATGACATCCCAAACCGTAGCGTAGCACGTAGCAGCATAGCCTTTATATCATTATTATAGATGACATCCCACACAGTAGCACGTAGCAGCATAGCCTTTATGTCATTATTATAGAAGACATCCCACACCGTAGCAGCAAAGACTTTTTGTCATTATTAAAGATGACATCCCACAATGCAGCATAGCCTTTATGTCATTATTAAAGATGACATCCCACACTGCAGCATAGCCTTTATGTCATTATAATAGATGACATCCAACACCATAGCAGCATAGCCTTTATGTCATTATTATAGATGACATCCCACACCGTAGCACGTAGCAGCATAGCCTTTTTGTAATTGTAAAAGATGACATCCCACACCATAGCACGTAGCAGCATAGCCATTATGTCATTATTATAGATGACATCCCACACCGTAGCACGTAGCAGCATAGCCTTTATGTCATTATAATAGATGACATCCCACACCGTAGCACGTAGCAGCATAGCCTTTATGTCATTATTATAGATGACATCCCACACCGTAGCACGTAGCAGCATAACCTTTATATCATTATTATAGATGACATCCCACACGGTAGCAGCATAGACTTTATGTCATTATTATAGATGACATCCCACACCATAGCAACATAGCCTTTATGTAATTATTATAGATGACATCCCACACAGTAGCACATAGCAGCATAGCCTTTATGTCATTATTATAGATGACATTCCACACTGTAGTACGTAGCAGCATAGCCTTTATATCATTATTATAGTTGACATCCCACACAGTAGCAGCATAGCCTTTATATCATTATTATAGATGACATCCAACACAGTAGCAGCATAACCTTTATATCATTATTATAGATGACATCCCACACCGTAGCACGTAGCAGCATAGGCTTTATCTCATTATTATAGATGACATCCCACACAGTAGCACGTAGCAGCATAGACTTTATGTCATTATTATAGATGACGTCCCACACCGTAGCACGTAGCAGCATAGCCTTAATGTAATTGTAATAGATGACATCCCAGACCATAGCACGTAGCAGCATAGCATTATGTCATTATTATAGATGACATCCCACACCGTAGCACGTAAGCAGCATAGCCTTTGTCATTATTATAGATGACGTCCCACATCGTAGCACGTAAGCAGCATAGCCTTTACGTAATTGTAATAGATGACGTCCCACACCGTAGCAACATAGCCTTTATGTAATTATTATAGATGACATTCCACACCGTAGCACGTAGCAGCATAGCCTTTATATCATTATTATAGATGACATCCCACACCGTAGCAGCATAGCCTTTATGTCATTATTATAGATGACGTCCCACACCGTAGCAACATAGCCTTTATGTCATTATTATAGATGACATCCCACACCGTAGCACGTAAGCAGCATAGCCTTTGTCATTATTATAGATGACATCCCACACCGTAGCAGCAAAGACTTTATATCATTATTATACATGACGTCCCACACCGTAGCACGTAAGCAGCATAGCCCTTATGTCATTATTATAGATGACATCCCACACCGTAGCAGCATAGCCTTTATATAATTGTAATAGATGACATCCCACACCATAGCACGTAGCAGCATAGCCATTATGTCATTTTTATAGATGACGTCCCACACCGTAGCACGTAGCAGCATAACCTTTATATCATTATTATAGATGACATCCCACACCGTAGCACGTAGCAGCATAGCCTTTATATCATTATTATAGATGACATCCCACACCGTAGTAGCATAGCCTTTATGTCGTTATTATAGATGACATCCCACACCGTAGCATGTAGCAGCATAGCATTTATGTCAATATTATAGATGACATCCCACACCGTAGCAGCATAGCCTTTATGTCATTATTATAGATGACATCCCACACCGTAGCACGTAGCAGCATAGCCTTTATGTCATTATTATAGATGACATCCTATACCGTAGCAGCATAGCCTTTATGTCATTATTATAGATGACATCCCACACCGTAGCAGCATAGCCTTTATGTCATTATTATAGATGACGTCCCACACCGTAGCAGCATAGCCTTTATGTCATTATTATAGATGACGTCCCACACCGTAGCACGTAAGCAGCATAGCCTTTGTCATTATTATAGATGACGTCCCACACCGTAGCAACATAGCCTTTATGTAATTATTATAGATGACATTCCACACCGTAGCACGTAGCAGCATAGCCTTTATATCATTATTATAGATGACATCCCACACAGTAGCAACATAGCCTTTATGTCATTATTATAGATGACATCCCACGCCGTAGCAGCATAACCTTTATGTCATTATTATAGATGACATCCCACACCGTAGCAGCAAAGACTTTATATCATTATTATACATGACATCCCACACCGTAGCACGTAGCAGCATAGCCTTTATGTCATTATTATAGATGACATCCTATAACGTAGCAGCATAGCCTTTGTCATTATTATAGATGACGTCCCACACCGTAGCACGTAAGCAGCATAGCCTTTATGTCATTATTATAGATGATATCCCACACAGTAGCAGGAAAGCCTTTATGTCATTATTATAGATGACATCCCACACCGTAGCGTAGCACGTAGCAGCTTAGCCTTTATGACATTATTATAGATGACATCCCACACCGTAGCAGCATAGGCTTTATGTCATTATTATAGATGACATCCCACACCGTAGCGTAGCACGTAGCAGCTTAGCCTTTATGACATTATTATAGATGACATCCCACACCGTAGCAGCATAGCCTTTATGTCATTATTATAGATGACATCCCACACCGTAGCGTAGCACGTAGCAGCATAGCCTTTGTATCATTATTATAGATGACATCCCACACAGTAGCACGTAGCAGCATAGCCTTTATGTCATTATTAAAGATGACATCCCACACTGCAGCATAGCCTTTATGTCATTATTATAGATGACATCCCACACCGTAGCACGTAGCAGCATAGCCTTTATGTCATTATAATAGATGACATCCCACACCGTAGCACGTAGCAGCATAGCCTTTATGTCATTATTATAGATGACATCCCACACCGTAGCACGTAGCAGCATAGACTTTATGTCATTATTATAGATGACATCCCACACCATAGCAACATAGCCTTTATGTAATTATTATAGATGACATCCCACACAGTAGCACATAGCAGCATAGCCTTTATGTCATTATTATAGATGACATTCCACACTGTAGCACGTAGCAGCATAGCCTTTATATCATTATTATAGATGACATCCAACACAGTAGCAGCATAACCTTTATATCATTATTATAGATGACATCCCACACCGTAGCAAGTAGCAGCATAGGCTTTATCTCATTATTATAGATGACATCCCACACAGTAGCACGTAGCAGCATAGACTTTATGTCATTATTATAGATGACGTCCCACACCGTAGCACGTAGCAGTTGAGGCTTTATCTCATTATTATAGATGACATCCCACACCGTAGCACGTAAGCAGCATAGCCTTTGTCATTATTATAGATGACGTCCCACACCGTAGCACGTAAGCAGCATAGCCTTTATGTAATTGTAATAGATGACGTCCCACACCGTAGCAACATAGCGTTTATGTAATTATTATAGATGACATTCCACACCGTAGCACGTAGCAGCATAGCCTTTATATCATTATTATAGATGACATCCCACACCGTAGCAACATAGCCTTTATGTCATTATTATAGATGACATCCCACACCGTAGCACGTAAGCAGCATAGCCTTTGTCATTATTATAGATGACGTCCCACATCGTAGCACGTAAGCAGCATAGCCTTTACGTAATTGTAATAGATGACGTCCCACACCGTAGCAACATAGCCTTTATGTAATTATTATAGATGACATTCCACACCGTAGCACGTAGCAGCATAGCCTTTATATCATTATTATAGATGACATCCCACACCGTAGCAGCATAGCCTTTATGTCATTATTATAGATGACGTCCCACACCGTAGCAACATAGCCTTTATGTCATTATTATAGATGACATCCCACACCGTAGCACGTAAGCAGCATAGCCTTTGTCATTATTATAGATGACATCCCACACCGTAGCAGCAAAGACTTTATATCATTATTATACATGACATCCCACACCGTAGCACGTAGCAGCATAGCCTTTATGTCATTATTATAGATGACATCCTATACCGTAGCAGCATAGCCTTTGTCATTATTATAGATGACGTCCCACACCGTAGCACGTAAGCAGCATAGCCCTTATGTCATTATTATAGATGACATCCCACACCGTAGCAGCATAGCCTTTATATAATTGTAATAGATGACATCCCACACCATAGCACGTAGCAGCATAGCCATTATGTCATTTTTATAGATGACGTCCCACACCGTAGCACGTAGCAGCATAACCTTTATATCATTATTATAGATGACATCCCACACCGTAGCACGTAGCAGCATAGCCTTTATATCATTATTATAGATGACATCCCACACCGTAGTAGCATAGCCTTTATGTCGTTATTATAGATGACATCCCACACCGTAGCATGTAGCAGCATAGCATTTATGTCAATATTATAGATGACATCCCACACCGTAGCAGCATAGCCTTTATGTCATTATTATAGATGACATCCCACACCGTAGCACGTAGCAGCATAGCCTTTATGTCATTATTATAGATGACATCCTATACCGTAGCAGCATAGCCTTTATGTCATTATTATAGATGACATCCCACACCGTAGCAGCATAGCCTTTATGTCATTATTATAGATGACGTCCCACACCGTAGCAGCATAGCCTTTATGTCATTATTATAGATGACGTCCCACACCGTAGCACGTAAGCAGCATAGCCTTTGTCATTATTATAGATGACGTCCCACACCGTAGCACGTAAGCAGCATAGCCTTTATGTAATTGTAATAGATGACGTCCCACACCGTAGCAACATAGCCTTTATGTAATTATTATAGATGACATTCCACACCGTAGCACGTAGCAGCATAGCCTTTGTCATTATTATAGATGACATCCCACACCGTAGCACATAAGCAGCATAGCCATTATATCATTATTATAGATGACATCCCACACCGTAGCACGTAGCAGCATAGCCTTTATGTCATTATTATAGATGACATCCCACACCGTAGCACGTAGCAGCATAGCCTTTATGTCATTATTATAGATGACGTCCCACACCGTAGCACGTAAGCAGCATAGCCTTTGTCATTATTATAGATGACGTCCCACACCGTAGCAACATAGCCTTTATGTCATTATTATAGATGACATCCCACACCGTAGCACGTAAGCAGCATAGCCTTTGTCATTATTATAGATGACATCCCACGCCGTAGCAGCATAACCTTTATGTCATTATTATAGATGACATCCCACACCGTAGCAGCAAAGACTTTATATCATTATTATACATGACATCCCACACCGTAGCACGTAGCAGCATAGCCTTTATGTCATTATTATAGATGACATCCTATAACGTAGCAGCATAGCCTTTGTCATTATTATAGATGACGTCCCACACCGTAGCACGTAAGCAGCATAGCCTTTATGTCATTATTATAGATGATATCCCACACAGTAGCAGGAAAGCCTTTATGTCATTATAATAGATGACATCCCACACCGTAGCACGTAGCAGCATAGCCTTTATGTCATTATTATAGATGACATCCCACACCGTAGCACGTAGCAGCATAGACTTTATGTCATTATTATAGATGACATCCCACACCATAGCAACATAGCCTTTATGTAATTATTATAGATGACATCCCACACAGTAGCACATAGCAGCATAGCCTTTATGTCATTATTATAGATGACATTCCACACTGTAGCACGTAGCAGCATAGCCTTTATATCATTATTATAGATGACATCCAACACAGTAGCAGCATAACCTTTATATCATTATTATAGATGACATCCCACACCGTAGCAAGTAGCAGCATAGGCTTTATCTCATTATTATAGATGACATCCCACACAGTAGCACGTAGCAGCATAGACTTTATGTCATTATTATAGATGACGTCCCACACCGTAGCACGTAGCAGTTGAGGCTTTATCTCATTATTATAGATGACATCCCACACCGTAGCACGTAAGCAGCATAGCCTTTGTCATTATTATAGATGACGTCCCACACCGTAGCACGTAAGCAGCATAGCCTTTATGTAATTGTAATAGATGACGTCCCACACCGTAGCAACATAGCGTTTATGTAATTATTATAGATGACATTCCACACCGTAGCACGTAGCAGCATAGCCTTTATATCATTATTATAGATGACATCCCACACCGTAGCAGCATAGCCTTTATGTCATTATTATAGATGACGTCCCATACCGTAGCACGTAAGCAGCATAGCCTTTGTCATTATTATAGATGACGTCCCACACCGTAGCAACATAGCCTTTATGTCATTATTATAGATGACATCCCACACCGTAGCACGTAAGCAGCATAGCCTTTGTCATTATTATAGATGACATCCCACACCGTAGCAACATAGCCTTTATGTCATTATTATAGATGACATCCCACACCGTAGCACGTAAGCTGCATAGCCTTTGTCATTATTATACATGACATCCCACACCGTAGCACGTAGCAGCATAGCCTTTATGTCATTATTATAGATGACATCCTATACCGTAGCAGCATAGCCTTTGTCATTATTATAGATGACGTCCCACACCGTAGCACGTAAGCAGCATAGCCCTTATGTCATTATTATAGATGACATCCCACACCGTAGCAGCATTGCCTTTATATAATTGTAATAGATGACATCCCACACCATAGCACGTAGCAGCATAGCCATTATGTCATTTTTATAGATGACGTCCCACACCGTAGCACGTAGCAGCATAACCTTTATATCATTATTATAGATGACATCCCACACCGTAGCACGTAGCAGCATAGCCTTTATATCATTATTATAGATGACATCCCACACCGTAGTAGCATAGCCTTTATTTCATTATTATAGATGACATCCCACATCGTAGCATGTAGCAGCATAGCATTTATGTCAATATTATAGATGACATCCCACACCGTAGCAGCATAGCCTTTATGTCATTATTATAGATGACATCCAACACCGTAGCACGTAGCAGCATAGCCTTTATGTCATTATTATAGATGACATCCCACACCGTAGCACGTAGCAGCATAGACTTTATGTCATTATTATAGATGACATCCCACACCATAGCAACATAGCCTTTATGTAATTATTATAGATGACATCCCACACAGTAGCACATAGCAGCATAGCCTTTATGTCATTATTATAGATGACATTCCACACTGTAGCACGTAGCAGCATAGCCTTTATATCATTATTATAGATGACATCCAACACAGTAGCAGCATAACCTTTATATCATTATTATAGATGACATCCCACACCGTAGCAAGTAGCAGCATAGGCTTTATCTCATTATTATAGATGACATCCCACACAGTAGCACGTAGCAGCATAGACTTTATGTCATTATTATAGATGACGTCCCACACCGTAGCACGTAGCAGTTGAGGCTTTATCTCATTATTATAGATGACATCCCACACCGTAGCACGTAAGCAGCATAGCCTTTGTCATTATTATAGATGACGTCCCACACCGTAGCACGTAAGCAGCATAGCCTTTATGTAATTGTAATAGATGACGTCCCACACCGTAGCAACATAGCGTTTATGTAATTATTATAGATGACATTCCACACCGTAGCACGTAGCAGCATAGCCTTTATATCATTATTATAGATGACATCCCACACCGTAGCAGCATAGCCTTTATGTCATTATTATAGATGACGTCCCATACCGTAGCACGTAAGCAGCATAGCCTTTGTCATTATTATAGATGACGTCCCACACCGTAGCAACATAGCCTTTATGTCATTATTATAGATGACATCCCACACCGTAGCACGTAAGCAGCATAGCCTTTGTCATTATTATAGATGACATCCCACACCGTAGCAACATAGCCTTTATGTCATTACTATAGATGACATCCCACACCGTAGCACGTAAGCAGCATAGCCTTTGTCATTATTATACATGACATCCCACACCGTAGCACGTAGCAGCATAGCCTTTATGTCATTATTATAGATGACATCCTATACCGTAGCAGCATAGCCTTTGTCATTATTATAGATGACGTCCCACACCGTAGCACGTAAGCAGCATAGCCCTTATGTCATTATTATAGATGACATCCCACACCGTAGCAGCATTGCCTTTATATAATTGTAATAGATGACATCCCACACCATAGCACGTAGCAGCATAGCCTTTATATCATTATTATAGATGACATCCCACACCGTAGCAGCATAGCCTTTATGTCATTATTATAGATGACGTCCCATACCGTAGCACGTAAGCAGCATAGCCTTTGTCATTATTATAGATGACGTCCCACACCGTAGCAACATAGCCTTTATGTCATTATTATAGATGACATCCCACACCGTAGCACGTAAGCAGCATAGCCTTTGTCATTATTATAGATGACATCCCACACCGTAGCAACATAGCCTTTATGTCATTACTATAGATGACATCCCACACCGTAGCACGTAAGCAGCATAGCCTTTGTCATTATTATACATGACATCCCACACCGTAGCACGTAGCAGCATAGCCTTTATGTCATTATTATAGATGACATCCTATACCGTAGCAGCATAGCCTTTGTCATTATTATAGATGACGTCCCACACCGTAGCACGTAAGCAGCATAGCCCTTATGTCATTATTATAGATGACATCCCACACCGTAGCAGCATTGCCTTTATATAATTGTAATAGATGACATCCCACACCATAGCACGTAGCAGCATAGCCATTATGTCATTTTTATAGATGACGTCCCACACCGTAGCACGTAGCAGCATAACCTTTATATCATTATTATAGATGACATCCCACACCGTAGCACGTAGCAGCATAGCCTTTATATCATTATTATAGATGACATCCCACACCGTAGTAGCATAGCCTTTATTTCATTATTATAGATGACATCCCACATCGTAGCATGTAGCAGCATAGCATTTATGTCAATATTATAGATGACATCCCACACCGTAGCAGCATAGCCTTTATGTCATTATTATAGATGACATCCAACACCGTAGCACGTAGCAGCATAGCCTTTATGTCATTATTATAGATGACATCCAACACCGTAGCACGTAGCAGCATAGCCTTTATGTCATTATTATAGATGACATCCTATACCGTAGCAGCATAGCCTTTATGTCATTATTATAGATGACATCCCACACAGTAGCAGCATAGCCTTTATGTCATTATTATAGATGACGTCCCACACCGTAGCAGCATAGCCTTTATGTCATTATTATAGATGACGTCCCACACCGTAGCACGTAAGCAGCATAGCCTTTGTCATTATTATAGATGACGTCCCACACCGTAGCACGTAAGCAGCATAGCCTTTATGTAATTGTAATAGATGACGTCCCACACCGTAGCAACATAGCCTTTATGTAATTATTATAGATGACATTCCACACCGTAGCACGTAGCAGCATAGCCTTTGTCATTATTATAGATGACATCCCACACCGTAGCACATAAGCAGCATAGCCTTTATATCATTATTATAGATGACATCCCACACCGTAGCAGCATAGCCTTTATGTCATTATTATAGATGACGTCCCACACCGTAGCACGTAAGCAGCATAGCTTTTATGTCATTATAATAGATGACATCCCACACCGTAGCACGTAGCAGCATAGCCTTTATGTCATTATTATAGATGACGTCCTACACCGTAGCACGTAGCAGCATAGGCTTTATCTCATTATTATAGATGACATCCCACACCGTAGCACGTAGCAGCATAGCCTTAATGTAATTGTAATAGATGACATCCCAGACCATAGCACGTAGCAGCATAGCATTATGTCATTATTATAGATGACATCCCACACCGTAGCACGTAGCAGCATAGCCTTAATGTCATTATTATAGATGACGTCCCACACCATAGCACGTAGCAGCATAGGCTTTATCTCATTATTATAGATGACATCCCACACCGTAGCAGCATAGCCATTATGTCATTATTATAGATGACATCCCACACCGTAGCACGTAGCAGCATAGCCTTCATGTCATTATTATAGATGACGTCCCACACCGTAGCACGTAAGCAGCATAGCCTTCATGTCATTATTATAGATGACATCCCACACCGTAGCACGTAGCAGCATTGCCTTTATGTCATTATTATAGATGACATCCTATACCGTAGCAGCATAGCCTTTATGTCATTATTATAGATGACATCCCACACCGTAGCAGCATAGCCTTTATGTCATTATTATAGATGACGTCCCACACTGTAGCAGCATAGCCTTTATGTCATTATTATAGATGACGTCCCACACCGTAGCACGTAAGCAGCATAGCCTTTGTCATTATTATAGATGACGTCCCACACCGTAGCACGTAAGCAGCATAGCCTTTATGTAATTGTAATAGATGACGTCCCACACCGTAGCAACATAGCCTTTATGTAATTATTATAGATGACATTCCACACCGTAGCACGTAGCAGCATAGCCTTTGTCATTATTATAGATGACATCCCACACCGTAGCACATAAGCAGCATAGCCTTTATATCATTATTATAGATGAAATCCCACACCGTAGCACGTAGCAGCATAGCCTTTATGTCATTATTATAGATGACGTCCCACACCGTAGCAGCATAGCCTTTATATCATTATTATAGATGACATCCCACACCGTAGCAGCATAGCCTTTGTCATTATTATAGATGACATCCCACACCGTAGCACGTAAGCAGCATAGCTTTTATGTCATTATAATAGATGACATCCCACACCGTAGCACGTAGCAGCATAGCCTTTATGTCATTATTATAGATGACGTCCCACACCGTAGCACGTAAGCAGCATAGCCTTTGTCATTATTAAAGATGACGTCCCACACCGTAGCAACATAGCCTTTATGTCATTATTATAGATGACATCCCACACCGTAGCACGTAAGCAGCATAGCCTTTGTCATTATTATAGATGACATCCCACGCCGTAGCAGCATAACCTTTATGTCATTATTATAGATGACATCCCACACCGTAGCAGCAAAGACTTTATATCATTATTATACATGACATCCCACACCGTAGCACGTAGCAGCATAGCCTTTATGTCATTATTATAGATGACATCCTATAACGTAGCAGCATAGCCTTTGTCATTATTATAGATGACGTCCCACACCGTAGCACGTAAGCAGCATAGCCTTTATGTCATTATAATAGATGACATCCCACACCGTAGCGTAGCACGTAGCAGCTTAGCCTTTATGACATTATTATAGATGACATCCCACACCGTAGCAGCATAGGCTTTATGTCATTATTATAGATGATATCCCACACCGTAGCGTAGCACGTAGCAGCTTAGCCTTTATGACATTATTATAGATGACATCCCACACCGTAGCAGCATAGCCTTTATGTCATTATTATAGATGACATCCCACACCGTAGCGTAGCACGTAGCAGCATAGCCTTTGTATCATTATTATAGAAGACATCCCACACCGTAGCACTAAAGCCTTTTTGTCATTATTAAAGATGACATCCCACACTGCAGCATAGCCTTTATGTCATTATTAAAGATGACATCCCACACTGCAGCATAGCCTTTATGTCATTATTATAGATGACATCCCACACCGTAGCACGTAGCAGCATAGCCTTTATGTCATTATAATAGATGACATCCCACACCGTAGCACGTAGCAGCATAGCCTTTATGTCATTATTATAGATGACATCCCACACCGTAGCACGTAGCAGCATAGACTTTATGTCATTATTATAGATGACATCCCACACCATAGCAACATAGCCTTTATGTAATTATTATAGATGACATCCCACACAGTAGCACATAGCAGCATAGCCTTTATGTCATTATTATAGATGACATTCCACACTGTAGCACGTAGCAGCATAGCCTTTATATCATTATTATAGATGACATCCAACACAGTAGCAGCATAACCTTTATATCATTATTATAGATGACATCCCACACCGTAGCAAGTAGCAGCATAGGCTTTATCTCATTATTATAGATGACATCCCACACAGTAGCACGTAGCAGCATAGACTTTATGTCATTATTATAGATAACATCCCACACCGTAGCACGTAAGCAGCATAGCCTTTGTCATTATTATAGATGACGTCCCACACCGTAGCACGTAAGCAGCATAGCCTTTATGTAATTGTAATAGATGACGTCCCACACTGTAGCAACATAGCCTTTATGTAATTATTATAGATGACATTCCACACCGTAGCACGTAGCAGCATAGCCTTTATATCATTATTATAGATGACATCCCACACCGTAGCAGCATAGCCTTTATGTCATTATTATAGATGACGTCCCATACCGTAGCACGTAAGCAGCATAGCCTTTGTCATTATTATAGATGACGTCCCACACCGTAGCAACATAGCCTTTATGTCATTATTATAGATGACATCCCACACCGTAGCACGTAAGCAGCATAGCCTTTGTCATTATTATAGATGACATCCCACACCGTAGCAGCAAAGACTTTATATCATTATTATACATGACATCCCACACCGTAGCACGTAGCAGCATAGCCTTTATGTCATTATTATAGATGACATCCTATACCGTAGCAGCATAGCCTTTGTCATTATTATAGATGACGTCCCACACCGTAGCACGTAAGCAGCATAGCCCTTATGTCATTATTATAGATGACATCCCACACCGTAGCAGCATTGCCTTTATATAATTGTAATAGATGACATCCCACACCATAGCACGTAGCAGCATAGCCATTATGTCATTTTTATTGATGACGTCCCACACCGTAGCACGTAGCAGCATAACCTTTATATCATTATTATAGATGACATCCCACACCGTAGCACGTAGCAGCATAGCCTTTATATCATTATTATAGATGACATCCCACACCGTAGTAGCATAGCCTTTATGTCATTATTATAGATGACATCCCACATCGTAGCATGTAGCAGCATAGCATTTATGTCAATATTATAGATGACATCCCACACCGTAGCAGCATAGCCTTTATGTCATTATTATAGATGACATCCAACACCGTAGCACGTAGCAGCATAGCCTTTATGTCATTATTATAGATGACATCCTATACCGTAGCAGCATAGCCTTTATGTCATTATTATAGATGACATCCCACACCGTAGCAGCATAGCCTTTATGTCATTATTATAGATGACGTCCCACACCGTAGCAGCATAGCCTTTATGTCATTATTATAGATGACGTCCCACACCGTAGCACGTAAGCAGCATAGCCTTTGTCATTATTATAGATGACGTCCCACACCGTAGCACGTAAGCAGCATAGCCTTTATGTAATTGTAATAGATGACGTCCCACACCGTAGCAACATAGCCTTTATGTAATTATTATAGATGACATTCCACACCGTAGCACGTAGCAGCATAGCCTTTGTCATTATTATAGATGACATCCCACACCGTAGCACATAAGCAGCATAGCCTTTATATCATTATTATAGATGACATCCCACACCGTAGCACGTAGCAGCATAGCCTTTATGTCATTATTAGAGATGACGTCCCACACCGTAGCAGCATAGCCTTTATATCATTATTATAGATGACGTCCCACACCGTAGCAGCATAGCCTTTATATCATTATTATAGATGACATCCCACACCGTAGCACGTAAGCAGCATAGCCTTTATGTCATTATTATAGATGACGTCCCACACCGTAGCACGTAGCAGCATAGGCTTTATCTCATTATTATAGATGACATCCCACACCGTAGCACGTAGCAGCATAGCCTTAATGTAATTGTAATAGATGACATCCCAGACCATAGCACGTAGCAGCATAGCATTATGTCATTATTATAGATGACATCCCACACCGTAGCACGTAGCAGCATAGCCTTAATGTCATTATTATAGATGACGTCCCACACCATAGCACGTAGCAGCATAGGCTTTATCTCATTATTATAGATGACATCCCACACCGTAGCAGCATAGCCATTATGTCATTATTATAGATGACATCCCACACCGTAGCACGTAGCAGCATAGCCTTCATGTCATTATTATAGATGACGTCCCACACCGTAGCACGTAAGCAGCATAGCCTTCATGTCATTATTATAGATGACATCCCACACCGTAGAGTAGCACGTAGCAGCTTAGCCTTTATGACATTATTATAGATGACATCCCACACCGTAGCAGCATAGCTTTTATATCATTATTATACATGACATCCCACACCGTAGCAGCATAGCCTTTATATCATTATTATAGATGACATCCCACACCATAGCACGTAGCAGCATAGCCATTATGTCATTATTATAGATGATATCCCACACAGTAGCAGGATAGCCTTTATGTCATTATTATAGATGACATCCCACACCGTAGCGTAGCACGTAGCAGCTTAGCCTTTATGACATTATTATAGATGACATCCCACACCGTAGCAGCATAGGCTTTATGTCATTATTATAGATGACATCCCACACCGTAGCGTAGCACGTAGCAGCTTAGCCTTTATGACATTATTATAGATGACATCCCACACCGTAGCAGCATAGCCTTTATGTCATTATTATAGATGACATCCCACACCGTAGCGTAGCACGTAGCAGCATAGCCTTTATATCATTATTATAGATGACATCCCACACAGTAGCACGTAGCAGCATAGCCTTTATGTCATTATTATAGAAGACATCCCACACCGTAGCAGCAAAGCCTTTTTGTCATTATTAAAGATGACATCCCACACTGCAGCATAGCCTTTATGTCATTATTAAAGATGACATCCCACACTGCAGCATAGCCTTTATGCCATTATAATAGATGACATCCCACACCATAGCAGCATAGCCTTTATGTCATTATTATAGATGACATCCCACACCGTAGCACGTAGCAGCATAGCCTTTATGTCATTATAATAGATGACATCCCACACCGTAGCACGTAGCAGCATAGCCTTTATGTCATTATTATAGATGACATCCCACACCGTAGCACGTAGCAGCATAACCTTTATATCATTATTATAGATGACATCCCACACCGTAGCACGTAGCAGCATAGCCTTAATGTAATTGTAATAGATGACATCCCAGACCATAGCACGTAGCAGCATAGCATTATGTCATTATTATAGATGACATCCCACACCGTAGCACGTAGCAGCATAGCCTTAATGTCATTATTATAGATGACGTCCCACACCATAGCACGTAGCAGCATAGGCTTTATCTCATTATTATAGATGACATCCCACACCGTAGCAGAATAGCCATTATGTCATTATTATAGATGACATCCCACACCGTAGCACGTAGCAGCATAGCCTTCATGTCATTATTATAGATGACGTCCCACACCGTAGCACGTAAGCAGCATAGCCTTCATGTCATTATTATAGATGACATCCCACACCGTAGAGTAGCACGTAGCAGCTTAGCCTTTATGACATTATTATAGATGACATCCCACACCGTAGCAGCATAGCTTTTATATCATTATTATACATGACATCCCACACCGTAGCAGCATAGCCTTTATATCATTATTATAGATGACATCCCACACCGTAGCAGCATAGCCTTTATGTCATTATTATAGATGACGTCCCACACCGTAGCACGTAAGCAGCATAGCCTTTGTCATTATTATAGATGACGTCCCACACCGTAGCAACATAGCCTTTATGTCATTATTATAGATGACATCCCACACCGTAGCACGTAAGCAGCATAGCCTTTGTCATTATTATAGATGACATCCCACACCGTAGCAGCAAAGACTTTATATCATTATTATACATGACATCCCACACCGTAGCACGTAGCAGCATAGCCTTTATGTCATTATTATAGATGACATCCTATACCGTAGCAGCATAGCCTTTGTCATTATTATAGATGACGTCCCACACCGTAGCACGTAAGCAGCATAGCCCTTATGTCATTATTATAGATGACATCCCACACCGTAGCAGCATTGCCTTTATATAATTGTAATAGATGACATCCCACACCATAGCACGTAGCAGCATAGCCTTTATGTCATTATTATAGATGACATCCCACACCGTAGCACGTAGCAGCATAGCCTTAATGTAATTGTAATAGATGACATCCCAGACCATAGCACGTAGCAGCATAGCATTATGTCATTTTTATAGATGACGTCCCACACCGTAGCACGTAGCAGCATAACCTTTATATCATTATTATAGATGACATCCCACACCGTAGCACGTAGCAGCATAGCCTTTATATCATTATTATAGATGACATCCCACACCGTAGTAGCATAGCCTTTATGTCATTATTATAGATGACATCCCACATCGTAGCACGTAGCAGCATAGCCTTTATGTCATTATTATAGATGACATCCTATACCGTAGCAGCATAGCCTTTGTCATTATTATAGATGACATCCCACACCGTAGCACGTAGCAGCATAGCCTTTATGTCATTATTATAGATGACGTCCCACACCGTAGCACGTAGCAGCATAGGCTTTATCTCATTATTATAGATGACATCCCACACCCTAGCACGTAGCAGCATAGCCTTAATGTAATTGTAATAGATGACATCCCAGACCATAGCACGTAGCAGCATAGCATTATGTCATTATTATAGATGACATCCCACACCGTAGCACGTAGCAGCATAGCCTTAATGTCATCATTATAGATGACGTCCCACACCATAGCACGTAGCAGCATAGGCTTTATCTCATTATTATAGATGACATCCCACACCGTAGCAGCATAGCCATTATGTCATTATTATAGATGACATCCCACACCGTAGCACGTAGCAGCATAGCCTTCATGTCATTATTATAGATGACGTCCCACACCGTAGCACGTATGCAGCATAGCCTTCATGTCATTATTATAGATGACATCCCACACCGTAGAGTAGCACGTAGCAGCTTAGCCTTTATGACATTATTATAGATGACATCCCACACCGTAGCAGCATAGCTTTTATATCATTATTATACATGACATCCCACACCGTAGCAGCATAGCCTTTATATCATTATTATAGATGACATCCCACACCGTAGCAGCATAGCCTTTATGTAATTGTAATAGATGACATCCCACACCATAGCACGTAGCAGCATAGCCATTATGTCATTATTATAGATGATATCCCACACAGTAGCAGGATAGCCTTTATGTCATTATTATAGATGACATCCCACACCGTAGCGTAGCACGTAGCAGCTTAGCCTTTATGACATTATTATAGATGACATCCCACACCGTAGCAGCATAGCCTTTATGTCATTATTATAGATGACATCCCACACCGTAGCGTAGCACGTAGCAGCATAGCCTTTATATCATTATTATAGATGACATCCCACACAGTAGCACGTAGCAGCATAGCCTTTATGTCATTATTATAGAAGACATCCCACACCGTAGCAGCAAAGCCTTTTTGTCATTATTAAAGATGACATCCCACACTGCAGCATAGCCTTTATGTCATTATTAAAGATGACATCCCACACTGCAGCATAGCCTTTATGCCATTATAATAGATGACATCCCACACCATAGCAGCATAGCCTTTATGTCATTATTATAGATGACATCCCACACCGTAGCACGTAGCAGCATAGCCTTTATGTCATTATAATAGATGACATCCCACACCGTAGCACGTAGCAGCATAGCCTTTATGTCATTATTATAGATGACATCCCACACCGTAGCACGTAGCAGCATAACCTTTATATCATTATTATAGATGACATCCCACACCGTAGCACGTAGCAGCATAGCCTTAATGTAATTGTAATAGATGACATCCCAGACCATAGCACGTAGCAGCATAGCATTATGTCATTATTATAGATGACATCCCACACCGTAGCACGTAGCAGCATAGCCTTAATGTCATTATTATAGATGACGTCCCACACCATAGCACGTAGCAGCATAGGCTTTATCTCATTATTATAGATGACATCCCACACCGTAGCAGAATAGCCATTATGTCATTATTATAGATGACATCCCACACCGTAGCACGTAGCAGCATAGCCTTCATGTCATTATTATAGATGACGTCCCACACCGTAGCACGTAAGCAGCATAGCCTTCATGTCATTATTATAGATGACATCCCACACCGTAGAGTAGCACGTAGCAGCTTAGCCTTTATGACATTATTATAGATGACATCCCACACCGTAGCAGCATAGCTTTTATATCATTATTATACATGACATCCCACACCGTAGCAGCATAGCCTTTATATCATTATTATAGATGACATCCCACACCGTAGCAGCATAGCCTTTATGTAATTGTAATAGATGACATCCCACACCATAGCACGTAGCAGCATAGCCATTATGTCATTATTATAGATGACATCCCACACCGTAGCAGTATAGCCTTTATGTCATTATTATAGATGTAGCACGTAGTAACATAGCCTTTATATCATTATTATAGATGACATCCCACACCGTAGCAGCAAAGCATTTATATCATTATTATACATGACATCCCACATCGTAGCACGTAGCAGCATAGCCTTTATGTCATTATTATAGATGACATCCCACATGGTAGCAGCATAGCCTTTATATCATTATTATAGATGACATCCCACACCGTAGCACGTAGCATCATAGCCTTTATGTCATTATTATAGATGACATCCCACACCGTAGCACGTAGCAGCATAGCCTTTATGTCATTATTATAGATGACATCCCACACCATAGCAGCATAGCCTTTATGTCATTATTATAGATGACGTCCCGCACCGTAGCACGTAGCAGCATAGCCTTTAGGTCATTATTATAGATGACATCCCACACCGTAGCACGTGCACATCATAGCCTTTATCTAATTTACTAAGCCACTGGCCGTGTTCGAGAGCATCAAATCCATGCTGCATTGTGGGTAAATGGTGACTGGCTGACTGATGCCTGCAATGTCGAACAAGCCCAATACCAAACCAATCAGGTGGTTGTTCGACGAAATGAAGCTTCAGAAGTCATTGATCCCGTGCTGCTGATAAAGTGATACAGACATCGGTACACTGCTTTGAAGTATACTGCTTAGCGATTTGGACGCTAAGCAGTATATCAACCGGTATCAAACGTAACATCCCTACCAAAAAGTTGACAAAACAAAAAGGAGCAAGCAGGTTGATTTTCTCTTTAGTTTTGTGCCCACGGCAAGAAGGCACCAGAGTCTACCGTGCTAATGGGTTCCCTCTAGATAACACAACCACACAGTACATGGAAAGCATGAGGTGTGGCTAACATTTGCAAGCTTGAGCTAGCTACCGAGCTAGCATACAAACTCCGTAGCACAGAGTAGATCCTCCATATGACGTTGAGAAATAGTGCATTGTGGGTAGTTTCGAAGATATCTGGAAATAAGTGAATAAATATGTAATGACGCAAAAACATTACTGTTTGTAGGTAACCAGATCTTCAATATAACTAATTTACTAAGGCTTTAACCACACTGTTTTGTTACACTGGTGAGTAAAAACTCATGCTTCCTACACTTTAACTTTTTGTCTGAAAATTAAATATACATTTTACTCAACTGCGTTACCCACTCCAGTCAACAGATGACGATGTGCGACTTTAAGGCAATGCTGCTAGTGTGACGTATAATCTAGTGGACGGAACGCTTCTTTCAACAGCAGCAACAGTTAGTCAGCCACCTCGGTAGCTTGCTCGACAAAATAGCCGAACCAATAAAGCTCTTTAGATGCTTTAGTGTGTACTAGCCACTATGTTTTAAACCCTCTTCTGTCGTCTAGTTAGTTATCCGATTTAATTTCATATTTACGGTGTTGTAGTTATTAGTCAGCTAGCGGGCTGGTTAACCCTGTCTAGGACATGCGTTCCCGCTAGCGGAACCCCTCGACAACATTCCGCTGAAAAGGCAGCGCGGGAAATTCAAAAATATTTTTTTGAAATATGGAACTTTCACACATTAACAAGTCCAATACAGCAAATGAAAGATAAACATCTTGTTAATCTACCCATCTTGTCCGATTTCAAAAATGCTTTACAGCGAAAGCACAACATATGATTATGTTAGATCACCGCCAAGTCAAAAAAACACAGCCATTTCTCCAGCCAAAGATAGGAGTCACAAAAAGCAGAAATATAGATAAAATTAATCACCAACCTTTGATGATCTTCATCAGATGACACTCATAGGTCTTCATGTTACACAATTGTCACGTTCCTGACCTGTTTTTCCTTGTTTTTGTATTTGTTTAGTATGATCAGGGCGTGAGTTGGGGTGGGCATTCTATGTTATGTGTTTCTATGTTTAGGTTCATTGTGTATTAGCCTGATATGGTTCTCAATCAGGGACAGGTGTTTTACGTTTCCTCTGATTGAGAACCATATTTAGGTAGGTTGTTCACACTGTTTGTTTGTGGGTGATTGTCTTCCGTGTCTGTATGTATGTTCGTACCACACGGGACTGTAGCGTTTGTTTGTAGTCTGTACCTGTTCGTGCGTTCTTCGTGTATTTGTAAGTTCTCATGTTTTAGGTCAGTCTACGTCGTTTATTTGTTTTGTAGTTTGTTTAAGAGTTTTCGTGTTTCGTCGTTCTGTTAATAAATATTCATTATGTCTTCATCACCCATTGTTCCTTGGTCCGCTCATTCACCACAAGACGACCGTTACAGAATCACCCACCAACAAAGGATCAAGCAGCGGTGTAACGGGAGAAAGCAACAGCGCACGAAGGAGGAATGGACATGGGAGGATGTTTTGGACGGCAAGGGTTGCTACACATGGGAGGAGATCCTGGCTGGAAAGGATGGCCTCCCATGGGAACAGCTGGAGGCGATTAGGAGAGCAGAGGCAACCGGAGAGAGGAACCGGCGTTATGAGGGTACGCGACTAGCACGGAAGCCTGTGAGTCAAGCCCAAAAATTTCTTGGGGGGGGGGGGGATACAAGGGAGTGTGGCGAAGTCAGGTAGGAGACCTGCGCCAACTCCCCGAGCTTACCGTGGAGAGCGAGAGTACGGGCAGACACCGTGTTACGCAGTAGAGCGCATGGTGTCTCCTGTACGTGTGCATAGCCCGGTGCGGGTTATTCCACCTCCCCGCACTGGCAGGGCTAGATTGGGCATTGAGCCAGGTGCCATGAAGCCGGCTCAACGCGTCTGGTCTCCAGTGCGTCTCCTCGGGCCGGCATACATGGCACCAGCCTTACGCATGGTGTCCCCGGTTCGCCTACACAGCCCAGTGCGGGTTATTCCACCTCCACGCAGCATACAACCAGGTAAGGTTGGGCAGGCTCAGTGCTCAAGGGAGCCAGTACGCCTGGACGGTCCGGTATTTCCGGCGCCACCTCCCCGCCCCAGCCCAGTACCACCAGTGCCTCCACCATGCACCAGGCTTCCTGTGCGTCTCCAGAGCCCTGTTCCTCCTCCACGCACTCGCCCTGTGGTGCGTGTCTCCAGCCCATTACCACCAGTGCCTACACCACGCACCAAGCCTCCTGTGCGCCTCCAGAGTCCTGTGCGTCCTGTTGCTGCTCCCCGCACTAGCCTGAAGGTGCGTGTCCTTAGCCCGGTACCTCCAGTTCCGGCACCACGCACCAGGCCTACAGTACTTCTCAGCCGGCCAGAGTCTGCCGTCTGCCCAGCGGCGCCTGAACTGCCCGTCTGCCTAGCGGCGCCAGAAACGGCCTGTCTTCCACAACGCCGTCTGAACTGCCCGTCTGCCCAACGCCGTCTGAATTGTCCGTCTGCCAAGCGCCGCATGAACTGCCCGTCTGTACTGAGCCTTCAAAGCCGCCCGTCTGTACTGAGCCTTCAAAGCCGCCCGTCTGTACTGAGCCTGCAAAGCCGCCCGTCTGCCATGAGCCTTCAGAGCCGTCCGCCAGACAGGAGCCGCTAGAGCCGTCCGCCAGACAGGAGCCGCTAGAGCCGTCCGCCAGACAGGAGCCGCTAGAGCCTTCCGCCAGACAGGAGCAGCCAGAGCCTTCCGCCAGACAGGAGTAGCCAGAGCCTTCCGCCAGACAGGAGTAGCCAGAGCCTTCCGCCAGACAGGAGCAGCCAGAGCCTTCCGCCAGACAGGAGCAGCCAGAGCCTTCCGCCAGACAGGAGCAGCCAGAGCCTTCCGCCAGACAGGAGCAGCCAGAGCCTTCCGCCAGACAGGAGCAGCCAGAGCCGTCATCCAGCCATGACCAGCCAGAGCCGTCAGCCAGCCATGACCAGCCAGAGCCGTCAGCCAGCCATGACCAGCCAGAGCCGTCAGCCAGCCATGACCAGCCAGAGCCGTCAGCCAGCCTTGACAAGCCAGAGCCGTCAGCCAGCCATGACCACCAGAGCGTCAGCCAGCCATGACCACCAGAGCCGTCAGCCAGCCATGACCAGCCAGAGCCGTCAGCCAGCCATGACCAGCCAGAGCCGTCAGCCAGCCATGACCAGCCAGAGCTGCCGTCAGCCAGCCATGACCAGCCAGAGCTGCCCCTCAGTCCGGAGCTGCCCCTCAGTCCGGTGTTGCCCCTCAGTCCGGTGTTGCCCCTCATTCCGGTGTTGCCCCTCATTCCGGTATTGCCCCTTAGTCCGGTGCTGCCCCTTAATCCAGTGGGGTTAATTTGGAGGGTGGTCAATAGGAGGAGGTTACGAAAGCGGGGATGGACTATGGTGGGGTGGGGACCCCGTCCTGAGCCAGAGCCGCCACCGTGGACAGATGCCCACCCAGACCCTCCCCTAGACTTTAGGTGGTGCGCCCGGAGTTCGCACCTTGAGGGGGGGGGTTCTGTCACGTTCCTGACCTGTTTTCCTTGTTTTTGTATTTGTTTAGTATGGTCAGGGCGTGAGTTGGGGTGGGCATTCTATGTTATGTGTTTCTATGTTTAGGTTCATTGTCTATTAGCCTGATATGGTTCTCAATCAGGGACAGGTGTTTTACGTTTCCTCTGATTGAGAACCATATTTAGGTAGGTTGTTCACACTGTTTGTTTGTGGGTGATTGTCTTCCGTGTCTGTATGTATGTTCGTACCACACGGGACTGTAGCGTTTGTTTGTAGTCTATACCTGTTTGTGCGTTCTTCGTGTATTTGTAAGTTCTCATGTTTTAGGTCAGTCTACGTCGTTTATTTGTTTTGTAGTTTGTTTAAGAGTTTTCATGTTTCGTCGTTCTGTTAATAAATATTCATTATGTCTTCATCACCCGCTGCGCCTTGGTCCGCTCATTCACCACAAGACGAGCGTTACAACAATACATATATGTTTTGTTTGATAAAGTTAATATTTATATCCAAAAACCTCAGTTTACATTGGCGCCATGTTCAGAAATGTCAAATAATATAAATACTCATCATAAACTTTGATGAAAGATACATGTTTTACATAGAATTAAATATCCACTTGTCCTTAATGCAACTGCTGTGTCAGATTTCAAAAAAACTTTACGGAAAAAGCAAACCATGCAATAATCTGAGACGGCGCTCAGAAAATAAACAAAAAATTCCGCCATGTTGGAGTCAACAGAAATCAGAAATGACATTATAAATATTCCCTTACCTTTGATGATCTTCATAAGAATGCACTCCCAGGAATCCTAGTTCCACAATAAATTGTTGTTTTGTTCGATAATGTCCATTATTTATGTCCAAGTAGCTACTTTTGTTAGCACGTTTAGTACACATATCCAAACGCTCGTGCAGGTCCAGGCGAACGTCGGACAAAAACTTCAAAAAGTTATATTACAGGTCGAAGAAACTTGTCACACTAAGTATAGAATCAATCTTTAGGATGTTGTTATCATAAATATTCAATAACGTTCCAACCGGAGAATTCCTTTGTCTGTAGAGATGCAATGGAACGCAGGTCGCTATCATGTGAAATGCGCATGACCAGGACCTGGCTCTCTGCCAGACCACTGACTCAAACAGCTCCCATCCGGCTCCACATCACAGTAGAAGCATCATTGAAGGTTCTACAGACTGTTGACATCTAGTGGAAGCCGTAGGAAGTGCAAACAGATCCATATCCTACTGTGCATTCAATAGGGACTGAGTTGAAAATCGACCAACCTCAGATATCCCACTTCCTGGTTGGATTCTTCTCAGGTTTTCACCTGCCATATGAGTTCTGTTATACTCACAGACATCATTCAAACAGTTTTAGAAACTTCAGAGTGTTTTCTATCCAATAGTAATAATAATATGCATATATTAGCATCTGGGACAGAGTAGGAGGCAGTTCACTCTGGGCACGCTATTCATCCAAAGGTGAAAATGCTGCCCCCTATCCTAAAAAAGTTAAGTTAGCATTAGCCTAGCTAGCTAACATCCCCGACCATGAGTTCACTAAGCTACTCTCCTCCTGATAAAGAAGATGAAGACTGCTGGACAGAGAAAGAAGCTTTCGTTAAAGAGGAGGAGGAAGAGGATGCTGTTTCAATACGAAAACAAGTTGAGGTTGAGGTTGTTACCATGAAAGAAGAAGAGAAAGACGTTACAGTGAAAGAAGAGGAAGACGTGATCAGAAAGAGGAGGATGCAGTTTTTGGAGTGAAAGAGAAGGATGCGGTTTTTGGAGTGAAAGAGGAGAAGGGGGAGATGACTGTCACATCCAAAAAGGAGGAGGAAGAAGAGGAGGAAACTGGATATCGGGCCCGGTTTCCCAAACGCATCTTAAGGCATCCAATGGTTCTAATGATGAACTTAGCCATAAGATGGTTTTGAGAAACCGGGCCCTTATTAACACTAGTAGGTACTGTCTTAAATACAGAGGCACAAACTCTGCAGGTGTTGAACTGATGTTTGGTGTTAAAGCGGAAATCTGCAATTGCTATATCCATATTTAGACTTTTAAAATATGTATTATTTATGATTCTTGAAGAATATAACACATGCCTCATGAGCTTAGTTCAACTGTTGTAGCCCATCAGAACCCCAAATAAGCTTTTTTTACTCCAATGTTTAGAAACAATGTAAACCAACACTGTATAGCCTCAACATGGTTAAATCTATCATGTTGATATCATGGATAGTCAGTCCTTGCATCCATAGGTCTGCCTATGAATTTGAGACTAGTTACATTTCTCCAGCCCCATCCATCATCTTTAAACAATGCCACTTAATATAATGTATATGTATATACTGTACTCTATATCATCTACTGCATCTTGCCATCTTTATGTAATACATGTATCACTAGCCACTTTAAACTATGCACTTTTATGTTTACATACCCTACATTACTCATCTCATATGTATATACTGTACTCGATACCATCTACTGCATCTTGCCTATGCCGTTCTGTACCATCACTCATTCATATATCTTTATGTACATATTCTTTATCCCTTTACACTTGTGTGTATAATGTAGTAGTTGTGGAATTGTTAGGTTAGATTACTCGTTGGTTATTACTGCATTGTCGGAACTAGAAGCACAAGCATTTCGCTACACTCGCATTAACATCTGCTAACCATGTGTATGTGACAAATAACATTTGATTTGATTTTTTAGCAAAACAGTGGTGATATTACAGCTTTGTTATTGTTTCAACTGCAGATTGGTTGATTGATTGTTGTGTGGCCTTTTTAAAGGGACAACCTAGGATTTAAACAGAAACAAAATGGCTGCCCAGAGACTTGGTTTGGTAAACAGCTGAGGGTTGGGGGCTGGAGAAATGTAACTACTCTCAAATTCATAGAGAAATCTATTGTAGCAACCTTAACCCAAAACCTAGCGACCTCGTCAAGAAGTTCAGACATCTTGGCGTAACAGTTATAAGGTGTTGGCTTGACAGTCGCTGGACCCAGGTTTGAGTCCAGCTCAGGGCTACCCTCTGAATTGACTACACTATGAATACAAGAACTGGCATTTAGATAAGATTGACGGTAAGGTCAAAATGATAGTTTTAAACAAGATTTCAAGGCTATACAGGGCTTGTTTACAAACAGTGGCGTTATACAAGCTTATGTTTTGGTTTCTGATGGGGTAATACAGTTGAAACATTTGAGGCATTTATAAGTTTATATTCTTCAAGAATCAATGGTTATATAGTAAATGGGTCTTTCTATAACTGCCAGTGTAGATTTCCTGTGGGGGTCAAATTGTTAGAGCTGTTGATAAGTCATTAGCTGTGTTAGAATACTCAGACTAACCATACTATTTGTTACGTGTATTGAGTATATAGTATGCTTATTGGTCATAGTATGATGTAGTTAGTAGGCCAAAAGTTCCCGGATGTGATACTAAATTCACCAAAATATGTCGTAAACACGCAGTACTTTAGGGCCCATAATGCAATTCTTCAGGAAATGGGCGTGGCTTCACGTTTTTCAGATTTGAAGAAAATGGCGGAAAATATTCAAAAGTCCAACGAGAGCCGATACAAATTCATTACTTTATCTGATTATGACAAATGTTAAGAAAATGTTGAGCAATGTAATAAAGTAATGACTTTTCAAATAAGTTACCTTACACGTTATTTTGGCTGACAATTTGTTAGCATGTTATTACAGCAGTATGTACCGGTATGTTAACTAGCTACCTAACGTTAGTTGGCTACGTATACATCAAACTTGCCAGTATATGAACTATATTCTATCTAACTAACTACCCAACATTTATTGACTTGATTATTCCCGTCAATCTTAGCTAAATGATATAGTCGTTGTACTTTCTCAATGGACATTCGGGTGCTTTCATAAATCCTCTCTGGCTATCTATTCCAATTTCAGATCACTCTCGTCTGAGTACCATCAGAACAAAATAATGAATTTACTAGCGCTCAACACCGGTTGAATATGTCCAGGTGTCAGTAAACGGAGGCAAAAAAAACCCGTCATTAAATGTTTTTACAGCAGCACAGTTACAGTCACTCTGGATAACATGAAAACTGCCTAACCAGCTCTGCTAGGGCGAGTAAAATGTTCAGAGTCATTTGTATCTGGAAGTAGCTAGCAAGCTGAGGTCAGAAAGGTCAAATCAACCCAACTCCTCGGCCCAGTGGCTCCGAGAGAAACGGGATGAATTTACAAACGGACAATCTGACAACGCTCTGAATTTATGAAGCACTCTGGTATTCAAGATTGGATTTAAAAACACAACCTGAAGTCGTAAAATGTCTAACTAGTAATGTGTTACTAGTTAGGTTGCATAGCAACAGCATGAACTTCCGGTAGACAGGAGAAGAGCGCTCAACTGAAAGGAAAAGGTTCGGTTAAAGTACACCACAATTAACTAATAGTATGTAGTATATACTCATTAAGTATGTAGTTACAGTATACTACAATTAACTAATAGTATTGTAGCGACCCGCACAGACAGCTGTGTGTTATGTGTTAGGCTAGTAGGTGGTTGTGTTGTACTTACCAGTACCTGGTGTTCGCGGGGTCCGACATGCCAATCAACCTGCTATCTGCCAATCACGGGAATCCCTGGAATGTTCTGATGCCGGGCATCGTGGCGGTTGGCGGAGTGGCGTGGAGGGGGGTTGGGCAGGGGGATGGAGCATTGGAAGTTAAGACCAGGTTTAGCCTTTGTTCTCTCTCTTATGTCTGGCCTTCACAAGAGAATGTCACGGTTGGCTTGTGGTTATCTTTAATTTATTTGGCCTAGGCTACGGCCAAACAGTAGCCGTGTAAAGTTGGGTTAATAAACCGTCAATTCGTAAACTCAATCCTCTGTCTGGACAATTGCTCCTTTATGATCTAGTCAGGTCATTACATTGGTGTCAGAAGTAAAAACGTTGATAAAAGTTAGCCAGCTAGCTAGCTGACTTCTGTGGCTAGCTACCGTAGGTGATAACGGGGTTGAAAATGCTTCGAGGGAATCCGAAGGTGGAGGTAGGGGACGATTATGGCCAAGGAGGTGCGTGTGCATGGACGTCGGAGGATCTGGCTGAGGAGATCGCCAGGGCGTCGGAGCCCAGAGGCCGCTTGAGGGAGGACGTTAGAGTGATGGCTGTTGAAGCGTGCATGAGTGCTTCGTCGACTGTGCTTCGCGCGGAATCTGGTGGGCGGGCCGAAGGGGTGACGTCGACGCGGCAGGAGGAGGAATCTGGGGCTCGGGATGTAAACAAACAAGGCGGCGCCCAGTTCCCGGCTGCGTCCGTATCTGTTAAGACCCCGAAGTATTCCGGTAAGGCGGATTGGGAAGTTTTTCATGCTCAGTTTGAACTGTTAGCTCATTTTAGGGGGTGGTTGAATGAAGATAGGGCACTGCGGTTGGCTTTATGCCTCACGGATGAAGCTCTGGCTTGTTTGATATTGATTAGCCCCGAGGACAGACGTGATTATGGTGCTTTAGTGGGAGCACTGAGGAGGCACTGAGGAGTGTGTACAGCCCGGGCTCCTGCGCCCAGCTCCTGCGCTCCGAACTGAGTAATAGACGCAGGCAGCCTGGAGAGCCTCTACGGGTGCTAGCTAATGACATTGAGAGCCTCTCACGGCGGGCATATGCTCACATGCCCCCCTCCGTGCAGAGCGAGCTAGCACGGGACCAGTTCATACGGGCGCTCTCCTACGGAGCTGCGCATACAGACCCAGCTGGCTCATCCTGAGTCATTGCAGATAGCCTTGGAGATGGCTTTGGAGAGGGAGCGGGTGTGGGCTGGCGCTTTGGTGGGGGTGCAGGGAGACAGACCCTCTGTGGGAGCTGGGGGGCAGAGCAGCCCGGAGCTGGAAAAGCCTGCATGGGTGGCTGAAATGACAGAACTCATTCGTGCTGTGTCGCTACAGGCGGCACGAAACACACGCCCTGGTCCCAGGGTCTGCTGGGGTTGTGGCCAGCCAGGCCATCTGCGCCGGGTTTGCCCCTTGTCCCCCAGAGCTCAGGGAAACGGCTCGGGGTCCGCATAGACCGGGTAGTGCGGACCCCTGGTTTTCTATCCCAACCACCATCTTCTTCAGGAGGAGCACACCGGCACAAATGGGGAAGCAAGGCTTCACTTCCCCCAGAAGCAGACAAGGGCAAGCGGATCGAGCCTGTTGTTGTGGTGGGCCGGACCTGTGTTGGGGACTTTTGTCATGTCCCTGTCACTGTGGAGGGGGTGCCCTGCTCCGCCCTGGTGGACACTGGGTCCACAGTAACCCTGGTGAGGCCAGATATTGTGCCAGGTTGGACTCAGTGTGAGCCTACAACTGTGCAACTCCGCACAGTCACAGGTGAGCTGGCACCCATGAAAGGGAAGGGAATAATGACTCTGACAGTAGGGGGCAGGACTGTGCGTCATCCTGTGTGGGTGGCGGCTGTGCAGGACCCTTGTATCCTGGGGTTGGACTTTCTTAGGAGCACAGGCTGCCAGTTAAACCTTAACAGGGGCACACTGAGCTTCCAGGGAGGGCCGGAAGACACCATGGCCCCCCCTAATGTCACATTCACTCAACCCAACAAGCCCTTTACTCCAACAGTTAAAGCAGCAGAGACTCATGGCTGCCCCCCCCCCCCCCCCCACATCTGTGTGTGACTTTTCCCCAGCCCCCCTGTCACCTACAGCGGCGTGTTACATTCCCCCAGCTACCTCCACAACACAGCCCTCTGTGAGCCCGGGCCGCGCCCCCCCAGCCCAGCTACCCCAGATGGGAGAGGAGAGGACACTGTCTGCAGTGAGGGAGTTATGGGGGAGGAACTGTGTTGGTCTTGACCCCGAGCAGCAGGAACGGTTGTGGCAGTTGCTGTTTGAATTCAGAGACAGCTTTGCGCTGAGTGAGGAAGAGGTGAGTCAGACTCATCTGGTGCATCATGAGATCGACACAGGTGATGCTCGACCCATCAAGATGGGTCCCCGCGGTATCCCGCTGGCACGCCAGGAGGCGGCAGACAAGGCTGTGTTGGAGATGCAGCGGGCAGACTTCATTGAGCCCTCAGACAGCCCCTGGGCGGCAGCAGTCGTCATGGTTCCGAAGAAGGGGGACTGGAGGGCTCATGACTGGAGGGTGGCTCACGACTGGAGGGCGGCTCACGACTGGAGGGCGGCTCACGACTGGCGGGCGGCTCACGACTGGCGGGCGGCTCACGACTGGCGGGCGGCTCATGACTGGCGGGCGGCTCATGACTGGCGGGCGGCTCATGACTGGCGGGCGGCTCATGACTGGCGGGCGGCTCATGACTGGCGGGTGGCTCGGGCGGCTCATGACTGGCGGGCGGCTCTGGCGGCTCCTGACTGGCGGGCGGCTCTGGCGGCTCCTGACTGGCGGGCGGCTCTGGCGGCTCCTGACTGGCGGGCGGCTCTGGCGGCTCCTGACTGGCGGGAGCGGCTCTGGCGGCTCCTGACTGGCGGGAGTGGCTCTGGCGGCTCCTGACTGGCTGGAGCGGTTCTGGCGGCTCCTGACTGGCGGGCGGCTCTGGCGGCGCTGGGCAGGCAGGCAGCTCAGACGGCGCTGGGCAGGCAGGCAGCTCAGACGGCGCTGGGCAGGCAGGCAGCTCAGACGGCGCTGGGCAGGCAGGCAGCTCAGGCGGCGCTGGGCAGGCAGGCAGCTCAGGCGGTGCTGGGCAGGCAGGCAGCGCTGGGCAGGCAGGCAGCTCAGGCGGCGCTGGGCAGACGAGCAGTGCAGGCGGCGTTGGGCAGACGGCCGACTCTGACCTGCTGAGGCGCACAGTAGCCCTGGTGCGTGGTGCCGGAACTGGTGGTACCGGACTGGAGACACGCACCTCAGGGCGAGTGCGGGGAGAAGGAACAGTGCGTACAGGGCTCTGGAGACGCACAGGAGGCTTGGTGCGTGGTGCCGGAACTGGAGGTACTGGGCTGGAGACACGCACCACAGGGAGAGTGCGTGGAGAAGGAACAGGGCTCTGGAGACACACAGGAAACCTGGTGCGTGGTGTAGGCACTGGTGGTACTGGACTGGGGTGGGAAGGTGGCGCCGGATATACCTGACCGTGCAGGCGTACTGGCTCCCTTGAGCACCGAGCCTGCCCAACCTTACCTGGTTGAATGCTCCCCGTAGCCCGACCAGTGCGGGGAGGTGGAATAACCCGCACTGGGCTGTGTTGGCAAACCGGGGACACCATGCGTAAGGCTGCCGGCCCGAGGAGACGCACTGGAGACCAGACGCGTTGAGCCGGCTTCATGGCACCTGGCTCAATGCTCAATCTAGCCCGGCCGATACGTGAAGCTGGAATGTACCGCACCGGGCTAAGCACACGTACAGGAGACACCCTGCGCTCTTCAGCATAACACGGTGTCTGCCCGTACTCCCGCTCTCCACGGTAAGCCTGGGAAGTGGGCGCAGGTTTCCTACCTGACTCCGCCACACTACCCTTTTGGACCCCCCCCCCCCCCCCCCCCAAGACATTTTTGGGGTTTCTTCTTGGGCTTCCTACCGTACTGTCGTGCTAACCTCATTCGCCGGTATCCCTCCGCACATTGCTCCATGGAATCCCAGACGGGCTCCGGCACTCTCCCTGGGTCAACCGACCACCTGTTTATTTCCTTCCAAGTGGTGTAACTCAGATCCGGCTCCCGCTGCCGAGCTAGCTCCTCAAAACGCCGCCTCTCCGCTTTTGCTGCCTCCAGCTCTGCTTTGGGGCGGCGATACTCCTCTGGCTCTGCCCAGGGTCCTTTACCGTCCAGCTCGTCCTCCCATGTCCATTTCTCCTGGTCCCGCTGCTGCTGCCGCTGCTGCCCGTTGCTACGCTGCTTGGTCCGAAATTGGTGGGTGGTTCTGTACCGGCAGCCTTCCCTCTCTTCACGAGAAGAGAGAATGTAGCAGGGATCGGACCAACACGCAGCGTAGCCAGTGCTCAACATGTTTAATTACGACAAATAAACGTGAACACTTACAAAACAAAATAACAAATGTGGCAAACCGATACAGTCCTTTCTGGTGCAGACAAAACACAAAGACAGGAAACAACCACCCACAAAATCCCAACACAAAACAAGCCACCTATATATGATTCTCAATCAGGGACAACGATTGACAGCTGCCTCTGATTGAGAACCATATTAGGCCGAACACAGAAACAGACAAACTAGACACACAACATAGAATGCCCAGTGGGATTGACACTGATTTTCATACTAAGAGGGACTAAGAGTATTTCGATTGGTCGGTCATTGGGTTCATATATATATCTCCCTCACTAACTTTAAGCATCAGCAGACAAGGCTGTGTTGGAGATGCAGCGGGCAGACTTCATTGAGCCCTCAGACAGCCCCTGGGCGGCAGCAGTCGTCATGGTTCCGAAGAAGGGGGACTGGAGGGCTCATGACTGGAGGGTGGCTCACGACTGGAGGGCGGCTCACGACTGGAGGGCGGCTCACGACTGGCGGGCGGCTCATGACTGGCGGGCGGCTCATGACTGGCGGGCGGCTCATGACTGGCGGGCGGCTCATGACTGGCGGGCGGCTCATGACTGGCGGGCGGCTCATGACTGGCGGGTGGCTCGGGCGGCTCATGACTGGCGGGCGGCTCTGGCGGCTCCTGACTGGCGGGCGGCTCTGGCGGCTCCTGACTGGCGGGCGGCTCTGGCGGCTCCTGACTGGCGGGCGGCTCTGGCGGCTCCTGACTGGCGGGAGCGGCTCTGGCGGCTCCTGACTGGCGGGAGTGGCTCTGGCGGCTCCTGACTGGCTGGAGCGGTTCTGGCGGCTCCTGACTGGCGGGCGGCTCTGGCGGCGCTGGGCAGGCAGGCAGCTCAGACGGCGCTGGGCAGGCAGGCAGCTCAGACGGCGCTGGGCAGGCAGGCAGCTCAGACGGCGCTGGGCAGGCAGGCAGCTCAGGCGGCGCTGGGCAGGCAGGCAGCTCAGGCGGTGCTGGGCAGGCAGGCAGCGCTGGGCAGGCAGGCAGCTCAGGCGGCGCTGGGCAGACGAGCAGTGCAGGCGGCGTTGGGCAGACGGCCGACTCTGACCTGCTGAGGCGCACAGTAGCCTTGGTGCGTGGTGCCGGAACTGGTGGTACCGGACTGGAGACACGCACCTCAGGGCGAGTGCGGGGAGAAGGAACAGTGCGTACAGGGCTCTGGAGACGCACAGGAGGCTTGGTGCGTGGTGCCGGAACTGGAGGTACTGGGCTGGAGACACGCACCACAGGGAGAGTGCGTGGAGAAGGAACAGGGCTCTGGAGACACACAGGAAACCTGGTGCGTGGTGTAGGCACTGGTGGTACTGGACTGGGGTGGGAAGGTGGCGCCGGATATACCTGACCGTGCAGGCGTACTGGCTCCCTTGAGCACCGAGCCTGCCCAACCTTACCTGGTTGAATGCTCCCCGTAGCCCGACCAGTGCGGGGAGGTGGAATAACCCGCACTGGGCTGTGTTGGCAAACCGGGGACACCATGCGTAAGGCTGCCGGCCCGAGGAGACGCACTGGAGACCAGACGCGTTGAGCCGGCTTCATGGCACCTGGCTCAATGCTCAATCTAGCCCGGCCGATACGTGAAGCTGGAATGTACCGCACCGGGCTAAGCACACGTACAGGAGACACCCTGCGCTCTTCAGCATAACACGGTGTCTGCCCGTACTCCCGCTCTCCACGGTAAGCCTGGGAAGTGGGCGCAGGTTTCCTACCTGACTCCGCCACACTACCCTTTTGGACCCCCCCCCCCCCCCCCAAGACATTTTTGGGGTTTCTTCTTGGGCTTCCTACCGTACTGTCGTGCTAACCTCATTCGCCGGTATCCCTCCGCACATTGCTCCATGGAATCCCAGACGGGCTCCGGCACTCTCCCTGGGTCAACCGACCACCTGTTTATTTCCTTCCAAGTGGTGTAACTCAGATCCGGCTCCCGCTGCCGAGCTAGCTCCTCAAAACGCCGCCTCTCCGCTTTTGCTGCCTCCAGCTCTGCTTTGGGGCGGCGATACTCCTCTGGCTCTGCCCAGGGTCCTTTACCGTCCAGCTCGTCCTCCCATGTCCATTTCTCCTGGTCCCGCTGCTGCTGCCGCTGCTGCCCGTTGCTACGCTGCTTGGTCCGAAATTGGTGGGTGGTTCTGTACCGGCAGCCTTCCCTCTCTTCACGAGAAGAGAGAATGTAGCAGGGATCGGACCAACACGCAGCGTAGCCAGTGCTCAACATGTTTAATTACGACAAATAAACGTGAACACTTACAAAACAAAATAACAAATGTGGCAAACCGATACAGTCCTTTCTGGTGCAGACAAAACACAAAGACAGGAAACAACCACCCACAAAATCCCAACACAAAACAAGCCACCTATATATGATTCTCAATCAGGGACAACGATTGACAGCTGCCTCTGATTGAGAACCATATTAGGCCGAACACAGAAACAGACAAACTAGACACACAACATAGAATGCCCAGTGGGATTGACACTGATTTTCATACTAAGAGGGACTAAGAGTATTTCGATTGGTCGGTCATTGGGTTCATATATATATCTCCCTCACTAACTTTAAGCATCAGCAGACAAGGCTGTGTTGGAGATGCAGCGGGCAGACTTCATTGAGCCCTCAGACAGCCCCTGGGCGGCAGCAGTCGTCATGGTTCCGAAGAAGGGGGACTGGAGGGCTCATGACTGGAGGGTGGCTCACGACTGGAGGGCGGCTCACGACTGGAGGGCGGCTCACGACTGGCGGGCGGCTCATGACTGGCGGGCGGCTCATGACTGGCGGGCGGCTCATGACTGGCGGGCGGCTCATGACTGGCGGGCGGCTCATGACTGGCGGGTGGCTCGGGCAGCTCATGACTGGCGGGCGGCTCTGGCGGCTCCTGACTGGCGGGCGGCTCTGGCGGCTCCTGACTGGCGGGCGGCTCTGGCGGCTCCTGACTGGCGGGCGGCTCTGGCGGCTCCTGACTGGCGGGCGGCTCTGGTGGCTCCTGACTGGCGGGAGCGGCTCTGGCGGCTCCTGACTGGCGGGAGTGGCTCTGGCGGCTCCTGACTGGCTGGAGCGGTTCTGGCGGCTCCTGACTGGCGGGAGGCTCTGGCGGCTCCTGACTGGCGGCTCCTGACTGGCGGGCGGCTCTGGCGGCGCTGGGCAGAAAGGCAGCTCAGACGGCGCTGGGCAGGCAGGCAGCTCAGACGGCGCTGGGCAGGCAGGCAGCTCAGGCGGCGCTGGGCAGGCAGGCAGCTCAGGCGGTGCTGGGCAGGCAGGCAGCTCAGGCGGCGCTGGGCAGGCAGGCAGCTCAGGCGGCGCTGGGCAGACGAGCAGTGCAGGCGGCGTTGGGCAGACGGCCGACTCTGACCTGCTGAGGCGCACAGTAGCCCTGGTGCGTGGTGCCGGAACTGGTGGTACCGGACTGGAGACACGCACCTCAGGGCGAGTGCGGGGAGAAGGAACAGTGCGTACAGGGCTCTGGAGACGCACAGGAGGCTTGGTGCGTGGTGCCGGAACTGGAGGTACTGGGCTGGAGACACGCACCACAGGGAGAGTGCGTGGAGAAGGAACAGGGCTCTGGAGACACACAGGAAACCTGGTGCGTGGTGTAGGCACTGGTGGTACTGGACTGGGGTGGGAAGGTGGCGCCGGATATACCTGACCGTGCAGGCGTACTGGCTCCCTTGAGCACCGAGCCTGCCCAACCTTACCTGGTTGAATGCTCCCCGTAGCCCGACCAGTGCGGGGAGGTGGAATAACCCGCACTGGGCTGTGTTGGCAAACCGGGGACACCATGCGTAAGGCTGCCGGCCCGAGGAGACGCACTGGAGACCAGACGCGTTGAGCCGGCTTCATGGCACCTGGCTCAATGCTCAATCTAGCCCGGCCGATACGTGAAGCTGGAATGTACCGCACCGGGCTAAGCACACGTACAGGAGACACCCTGCGCTCTTCAGCATAACACGGTGTCTGCCCGTACTCCCGCTCTCCACGGTAAGCCTGGGAAGTGGGCGCAGGTTTCCTACCTGACTTCGCCACACTACCCTTTAGGACCCCCCCCCCCCCCCCCCCCAAGACATTTTTGGGGTTTCTTCTTGGGCTTCCTACCGTACTGTCGTGCTAACCTCATTCGCCGGTATCCCTCCGCACATTGCTCCATGGAATCCCAGACGGGCTCCGGCACTCTCCCTGGGTCAACCGACCACCTGTTTATTTCCTTCCAAGTGGTGTAACTCAGATCCGGCTCCCGCTGCCGAGCTAGCTCCTCAAAACGCCGCCTCTCCGCTTTTGCTGCCTCCAGCTCTGCTTTGGGGCGGCGATACTCCTCTGGCTCTGCCCAGGGTCCTTTACCGTCCAGCTCGTCCTCCCATGTCCATTTCTCCTGGTCCCGCTGCTGCTGCCGCTGCTGCCCGTTGCTACGCTGCTTGGTCCGAAATTGGTGGGTGGTTCTGTACCGGCAGCCTTCCCTCTCTTCACGAGAAGAGAGAATGTAGCAGGGATCGGACCAACACGCAGCGTAGCCAGTGCTCAACATGTTTAATTACGACAAATAAACGTGAACACTTACAAAACAAAATAACAAATGTGGCAAACCGATACAGTCCTTTCTGGTGCAGACAAAACACAAAGACAGGAAACAACCACCCACAAAATCCCAACACAAAACAAGCCACCTATATATGATTCTCAATCAGGGACAACGATTGACAGCTGCCTCTGATTGAGAACCATATTAGGCCGAACACAGAAACAGACAAACTAGACACACAACATAGAATGCCCACCCAGCTCACGTCTTGACCAACACTAAAACTTGCAAAACACATAAGAACTATGGTCAGTACGTGACACTGGGACTACTGCATCTATCTGTATTTCAATGTAAATCATATCTTTAATAATACTTCCTGTATAATATAAACTGACCTGGGATCATTAACTCTGGCACTACTGCATCTCTATCTGTATTTCAATGTAAAGCATCTCTTTAATAATACTTCCTGTATAATATAAACTGACCTGGGATCATTAACTCTGGGACTACTGCATCTATCTGTATTTCAATGTAAAGCATCTCTTTAATAATACTTCCTGTATAATATAAACTGACCTGGGATCATTAACTCTGGGACTACTGCATCTCTGTCTGTATTTCAATGTAAAGCATCTCTTTAATAATACTTCCTGTATAATATAAACTGACCTTGGATCATTAACTCTGGGACTACTGCATCTCTATCTGTATTTCAATGTAAAGCATCTCTTTAATAATACTTCCTGTTGACCTGACCAAGTGACCTCTCACATCTGATCATGCTGTGCCCTCTATGTAGCCAGTCCAGATGTGGGAGGGGTTCACCAACACAGCTGATATAACCGAGAGGATTTATGGAGAAGGGGAGAAAGGGATGAAGTGAAGGAGAGAGACTGTTATTGAAAAAATAAGGTAGTTAAAGTGACAGTGTTCAACAGGAATCTGTGTGTGGCCTCATCTGGTGTCCACACCACACGAAGTGGCTGCAGAGTACTTTATGCTGAAAAACATTAACGGACACACAAGGACAAACAATATTGCATAGTTATAGAAATAATGAAGTGTCTTACTATTCTCCATGGTTGGCCCTCGTGCCTATTCTTTGAAGGTGGAAGAAGCCACAGTTATACACAGTTATACACCTGACCCTGCTTACTGCACAACACAAACCATCAATCAGATTGATACATGAGTGTGTAGGTTATAGGGTGTCTAATTGTTCTAAACATTTTTAATATGGGTGATTTTAAAATAGCCTGTTTTATTTTTGTACAGACATCACACCCTTACCTAAACAGCACCCTCACCTGAGAAGTAGAAATCAAAGAGAGAGAAACTAAGAATTGAATAACTGCAGTTGACATAGCTAAGTAAATGGAAGAATACTCTTACTGCAATGTGAATGGCTCTTAAAAGAGCCTTTGGTTGTGCATAGTGTAGTCTATGGTGTTGCCAGGGAACAGCACCCTCTTTGAAGAAGTAGGAGGTGAAGATCTCCTGCACACGGATTTCCTCTCTTGCTCCGCTGTTGGACCCCATCCTTGAAACATCCTGCAGAGCAGCAGACTCCTCCTCTGGCACACGGCGGCGAGCTGCAGATCCTCTCCTGGTCCTTGTGTCCATCCTCATGAAGTTACGCAGGACAGTTAGCCTTCACACACCTGAATTCCTCCAGGAGGCAGTCCCAGATGTCCCTGGTCACCCAACCTTGCAGTGCCCTACACGTTAACTGTAGGCAATCGTTTTGAAGGAATCTCCAGTTACAAGGTATCTGTAGGAATATGGAAGACAATGTAATTATTAGACTGTTACATCACCAGTTCATTGTAGATTACTAAAGTATAATATTCCTGATAACAAATCATGATAACATTGGATTGATAAATGCATGGGCACACATATGTGCATGTGACAATAACAGGATCATATCAAGGATAACATCACAAATGAATACATAAATACCACTTGAAGCTTGATTGATGAGTTGATAATTTGAATCAGTTGTGCAGTGCTAAGGAAAAAACAAAATGTGCTCCTCTTTGAGTCCCCAGGACTGAAAACCACTGCTCTTCATTGGGACCTCTTCATATGTAGACAGGCTTTCATAGCGCTCTTTATCTGAGGACAGAAAACCTCACAAGAAACAGACTTCATTATAATCAAATTACACCGCACTGAATATTATTTTACTATTATCTCCATCCTCACTTCTAGGGACAGGAACTACACAAAAGTACCTGCCCCATCCAGAATAGCCTCTACTACTTTGACAGTTGGGGCTGCTATCCTTTCACCCTCCTCCATGGCTGTTAGCTAGCTACCTACAAATGCATTTGGAGTTTGTTTTTTACGTGATAAATACATCACGATAGCTAATATGAAGTTAGGTAGTTGCTGATATTTAATTCACTTAGCTATCTATCTACCTATACAGTATTTGAAGTTGCGTCCCTTGCGTCATGCAGCCATTCCTCTGGGTAACCCCGCTGTCTGAAACGCTCATCCAGACAGTGGCTTGTTTGTCATAGTCACTCTGTGTAGTACAAATCCTGTGTATGCGACTTCATTGGCTGATGGGGAGGATATTTTTTAGGGGTGTAGGGTGGAAGTTGTCTCCGCGTGACAGGGAATTCCTGTCAATCGGCTTCCTGTATAGGTCTGTGCTAAAACCACCCTCCCTCCCTCCCTCCCTCTTAGTCAAAATGTCCAGATAACTTGTTTCATGCGCATCAAAGGTGAGGGTGAATTTCAGATGTTCACTGCTTGTATTGATGAAGGAGTGGAATCGATGAAGTTCCTCTGCTGTGCCATGGAATAGATGGAACACGTCATCAATTAAGTATTTTCAGAGCCTGATAATCACGTTCTTCTCTAACAACCCCACATACAGATAGGGATAATTAGATGCTATTTTTAAACTACAATGACCATAATGACCTGCATGTTTACTTGTCTTGTCTATTTATTTTACACCTGCTATGTAAAAGAGACAGAAGAATACATGATGGTCAATGCTATCCGGGACCCTTGGGACATCCCTACCCTAACCCCTACCCTAACCCCTACCTTAACCATTTTAAATGTCCACTTCAATGGGCTAGGGACGTCCCAAGAATGTATCTCTACCTGAAAATACATGATCTAAGTGATTGATAATTGGTATTTAGCAGTCATAAAGCCTTATTTACTTTAATGAACTACTAAAATAGTGATTTTGTCAGACAGCATAGACAACAGCTCAACACTTTATTGACTGACTGATCCATTCATCCTTCCATCCCTCCTCAGCCTTCCTCTCCTCTGAAGACCCAGTGAGGGTGGAGCTCAGTCAGAGAGCTGTTGAGGGACTGGTTAGGAAGAACACTTCTACAGCCAGAGAGGTGAGAGGTCACACAAGGTTTAGATGGTAAATATTTATATTCTCTTCGCGGTTCATCACGTCAGCAAAAAAAAAAAAAAAAAAAAAAGGTTCCATCTATGTTTATTTACATTAGTGCAAATTGTCCACTGATATTGGTGTAATTTTCTAATCCTTTTGGCTGTATGAATGTTAATATCCCCTCAGACACACACATTTGATATTATGAAGGTAATTTGTGTAAAATGTACTTTCCCCTACCCATTCACCCCATCTCTTTACATTGCTTATGCATATTCAGTGGCCTGACTGTGTCCAGACTATGTCAAAGGCCCATCCTGGTAGATCTAAACCTAATGCAGTTTGGCGTGATCGTTTGACAGAAGTCACATTTAGGTGCCAGGTGGAAAAGTGGGATTGATCTGGTTGATCCATTTGTTTGTTTCTGATTTCAGTAGTTTATCCTTTGACATGGGATTGACACTGATTTTCATACTAAGAGGGACTAAGAGTATTTCGATTGGTCGGTCATTGGGTTCATATATATATCTCCCTCACTAACTTTAAGCATCAGCTGTCAGAGCAGCTTACCGATCATTGCACCTCTACACAGCCTATCTGTACACAGCCACACGCAACTACCTCATCCCCAAATTATTTATTTTTGCTCCTTTGCACCCTAGTATCTCTACTTGCACATTCATCTTCTGCACATCTATCACTCGTGTTTAATTGCTAAATTGTAATTATTTCACCACTATGGCCCATTTATTGCCTAACCTCCTTACTCCATTTGCACACACTGTATATAGATTTTTCTGTTGTGTTATTGACTGTACTTTTGTTTATCCCATGTGTAACTCTGTTGTTTTTGTCGCACTGCTTTGCTTTATCTTGGCCAGGTTGCAGTTGTAAATTAGAACTTGTTCTCAACTGGCCTAACTGGTTAAATAAAAGTGAAATAAAAATAACATTTTGTTGTTGAAATCAAATCAAGCTTTATTTATACAGCACATTGGCTTCACAGGAAAAAAAACTAATAAAAGACAATGAAAATAAACAAATATTTAGTACACAACAAACAGAAGACTAACAACTGAAAGACTAATGAGCACCCTAAGGAAATTCCATTGATTAAAATATTAATCGGATGCAATATCCAACCCAACATATAAGCTTGTTTTTTAGGAGGGGTTCTGAAAGACACTGAGGGTGTCCGCTGAAAATTGACTAGCAACAACAACTGGGACCTAAAAGAGACCCACTAAATCTACCCAAGAAGAAGCAAACAAAAGAAAAACCCACACCAAACTTAAAGACAGGAAGTAAACCAAAAAGGTGGAGCAACTAAAGGTGTTGACTCTCCACATCTATCCAGACAACTGGAACACTGGGCCAGACACTCTTAAATAGAACCTGGACCAGCTCAGGTGAACCATCTTCCCACTAACGAGATGGACAAGCCAGCACAGGTGTAACACATACTGACTAAAGAGGTGACACCAATCAGTGCGCCCTACATACTAACGAGCTATACGTGCTAAAGTCCAACCTCAAAACATAAATGGAAAAACCAAAGCCTGTAAAACCTTCCCCTTTAAGACAACAAATACATCCTATATTTTTGATGGATGAGTTCTCATCACCAACAGAAAACAACTTCCATTTCACATTATAAACAACTACAATGCTTCACCTTCACCAATATAAACATGGCGTCTACTGGCTGTCAACAATTAAAAACACGTATTTCTAATTAATAATATACAATAGATTTATTTTTTTCAAATTTTCCGAAAACTCACTTCAAGAACTCTAGTCCACTTTTTATTTAACTAGGCAAGTCAGTTAAGAACAAATTCTTATCGACAATGACGGCCTAGGATCAGTGGCTTAACTGCCCTGTTCAGGGGCAGAACAACATAATTTTACCTTGTCAGCTTGGGGATTCGATCCAGCAACCTTTCGGTTACTGCTCTAACCACTCGGCTACTGAAAGTACGTTTTAAAGTAATTTAAAAAATGACCCGAAAATACATATTTTCAACTACAACCGAACAAATATTGGACCTTGGCATAGTCTTCTTTTCAATTACATTTTGCTCCGTGGAATAGCCCCAATGTAAAAACACACTTTTAACGTGTCCAAATCAATAACCAATATGCAGAAACAGTTTGTGATATATTGAAAACCTAAACATAAAATGTGCTATGTACACAAACATCTGCCACAATAATCATATTACTTGTATTTTTTTTAAACAAGCACCTTATAAACTGCACAAGCAGCAATAAATCGCTGATATCGATTAGGGAGGAAAACAGGTTGTACGTGATGTTGAAAACAATACAACTAAAAAAACACATGGAAAAGGAGATATCTTTCACCTCACTGGTTAGAAGACAGTCAGCTACATTTTGGAGTGATGCATTTAAATGTAGGGGTCGCTAAAGAAAGGAACGCAACACATGTCATAACTAATCGATATCATGTTGAAATCAATTGTGCGAGAGGAGGGAGATGAGGTTGCATGTCCTGTTAAAACTAACAGCTCAAAAACCACATGGAATCTGGGAATAATGTGTACATCCCTGGTTAGAGGACAATTTGTAGAAAACAGATCGCTACATTTTGAAGTGTTGCATTTTGATTCAAGTGGGTCACCAACGTGGTAAGTGTAACGACTCTATTTTTGTCAGTCACTTTTTGTTAAAAGGCTAATATCCATATCATGCTGAAATCAGTTGATAAGGGGGCAAATGTTTAGGCTTCTACATTGTGACATTATTAATATACTCCTACAACAATGTGTTAATATTCTACATTGTGACATTAATTCATTGATATCATGAAACAACTATATGTACTTTCTGATGTTTAATCAAATATCTTTTATCAGAGTATCTCTTCCCACATTGATTACAGCTATAAGGTTTCTCTCCTGTGTGTGTTCTCTGGTGTCGTGTCAGATTGCTAGACTTAGTAAAACTCTTCCCACATTGAGCACAGCTATAAGGTTTCTCTCCTGTGTGTGTTCTCTGGTGTGCTGTCAGGCTGCCAGATGAAACAAAACTCTTCCCACATTGATTACAGCTAAAATATTTCTCTCCTGTGTGTGTTCTCTGGTGTACAGTCAGAACTCTAGATGAAGCAAAACTCTTTCCACATTGGTTACAGCTATAAGGTTTCTCTCCTGTGTGTGTTCTTTGGTGTCTAGTCCGCTTGCTAGAGGTAGTAAAACTCATCCCACATTGAGCACAGCTATAAGGTTTCTCTCCTGTGTGTGTTCTCTGGTGTGCTGTCAGGCTGCCAGATGAAACAAAACTCTTCTCACATTGATTACAGCTAAAATATTTCTCTCCTGTGTGTGTTCTCTGGTGTGCTGTCAGGCCGCCAGATGAAACAAAACTCTTCAAACATTGAATACAGCTATAAGGTTTCTCTCCTGTGTGTGTTCTCTGGTGTGATATCAGGCTGGTTGACCGAGTAAAACTCTTCCCACAGTCAGAGCAACAGTGAGATTTATCACTTGTGTGAATTCTCTGGTGTACCTTTAGTGAACCTGATCTTGAGTAACTCTTCCCACAGTCAAAGCAGCGGTGAGATCTCTTCCCTGTGGATCTCTCCGGGTGTTTCTTGAGGTGTTCTAATGTGGAGAGACTCTTCTCTGCTTTGTCAGCATCATGAGGTTGTTGAGGATCCCCAGAGGACCCACGATATTCCCGTCTCTCTCCTGTGTGAACAACAAAGTCAGACAGATGGTTAAAGGCCCACAACAGTGGAAATCCACTGTAAAACAGCGTAGCCAAGTCTGTAATGAATGTAATGATTATTTGACATTTGTCTTAAAATTAGCAAGAATAGTCATATTTTGTCTTGTTTTCACATTAGTAGTAACATCTAAGATTGTAGACTAGAAATAAGTTATTAATGTTGTTGAAACTCTAAGCAGTGTGCCAGACGACTTTTGGTCTCCAACATAGGCCCCATTTTGGGTTTGCTAAAATTGCGGCATGAGTGCGATGCACATGCAATTTGGTTGTAGAAACTCCTCCCCACTAATGAGGAAACCGATAGTTATGGATGTAGTATAGCTGCCTGGAGCAAAAATGGTGAGCAAAGATTTTAGTTTTCACAATGTATTCTGAATGTGAACGGGGGAAAACTCAGGGGAGTAACCTCCATTTCCAGGTTGCTTATGAGTGCATTTCACACTACTTTGGATTATAATTTTAAGGCTTGTTTTAACGTCCTGCTTAATATAATGTTTGTGTCATCATCGCAAATCAACTGCTTTATACTTAAAAAAACACTTCAACCAGTAAAATGCTCTTTGGCTAGCTTTTCCATCAGCCTGACAATGAGGGTTTGTACACGGTTTGCCAAATTGGCCCATAACTTCACCTAACAACAAATATAGGAAAATAGCTCTGTGTGTTGTACAATAGCCCATCCATCATGGAACAGTTCTCTACACATTATGACCAAAGTAGGGATGTTGGATCCAACGTGGAGCACGGCATAACTGTCTTTACCAGAGTAATGACTGAAGAAGCACTTTGGTTGTTGTTGCATGTCGTGATGTTTGTCATGCGATTATCATTCAGAAAATGATTTCCTGGATCAGCTGATAATAGTTGAACATGTGACTAACAAAACAGCTACAGTATTAAGAATTCTGTGTAATTATTGAAGAACCGCGTTAATGACAGTATCTATTTAGGTGTTGTCAATAAAGTTACGATATTTGTATATTTACTTTTTATATTTTTTATTTCACCCTTATTTAACCAGGTTGGCCAGTTGAGAACAAGTTCTCATTTACAACTGTGACCTGGCCAAGATAAAGCAAAGCAGTGCGACAAAAACAACACAGAGTTACACATGGAATAAACAAGAGTACAGTCAATAACACAATTGAAAAAAAGAGTCTATATACAGTGTGTGCAAATGGCGTGAGGAGGTAGGCAATAAATAGGCCATAGTAGCGAAGTAATTACAATTTAGCAAATTAACACCGGAGTGATAGATGTGCAGATGATGATGTGCAAGTAGAAATACTGGTGTTCAAAAGAGCAAAAAAAGTAAATAAAAACATGGGGATGAGGTAGGTAGTTGGATGGGCTATTTACTGATGGGCTGTGTACAGCTGCAGCGATCGGTAAGCTGCTCAGATAGCTGATGCTTAACGTTAGTGAGGGAGATATAAGTCTCCAACTTCAGCGATTCGTTCCAGTCATTGGCAGCAGAGAACTGGAATAAAGGTGGCCAAAGGGGGTGTTGGCTTTGGGGATGACCAGTGAGAGATACCTGCTGGAGCGCATGCTACGGGTGGGTGTTGCTATGGTGACCAGTGAGCTGAGTTAAGGCGGAGCTTAACTTAGCAAAGACTTATAGATGACCTGGAGCCAATGGGTTTGGCGACGAATATGTAGCGAGGACCAGCCGACAAGAGCATACAGGTCCCAGTGGTGGGTGGTATATGGGGCTTTAGTGACAAAACAGATGGAACTGTGATAGACTGCTTCCAATATGCTGAGTAGAGTGTTGGAGGCTATTTTGTAAATTACATCGCCGAAGTCAAGGATCGGTAGGATAGTCAGTTTTACGAGGGTATGTTTTGCAGCGTAAGTGAAGGAGGCTTTGTTGCGAAATAGGAAGCCGGTTTTAGATTTAATTTTGGATTGGAGATGCTATATATTAGTCTGGAAGGAGAGTTTACAGTCTAACCAGACACCTAGTGTCACACCCTGGCCTTAGTTATCTTTGTTTTCTTTATTATTTTTGTTAGGTCAGGGTGTGACATGGGGAAGGTTTGTGTTTGGGTGGTTATATGGTTAAGGGGTTGTTGGGTTTTGTGTGTGTGGTTTTGTGTTGAGTGAGTATGTCTAGGTATGTCTATGGTTTAGTGAGGGTTTCTAGGTATGTCTATGGTTGCCTGAGTGGTTTCTCAATCAGAGACAGGTGTCTTTCATTTGTCTCTGATTGGGAGTCATATTTTAGGCGGCCATAGGCATCATGTGCTTGTTGGGTCATTGATTTAGTCATTGTCTTAGTCTGTGTCTAGGTCTGTTTCAGGTTTGCATGTTTTGCATTTAGTTGGTTTTGGTTTCACGTTCTTGGATTTGTTGTTTTGCTTCGTTAGTTCCTCTCCTAAATAAAGAGAAGATGTATTATTTACACGCTGCGCCTTGGTCCTTTCTCTCTCCCATGGACGATCGTGACAGAATGACCCAACCAATTTGGACCAAGCAGCGTGAAAGGAGGGAACCAGAGCCCGTTGTGCAGATACTGGAGGTGAGCAATGGGAAGGATACAGAGACTGTTAAGGAGTTAATGAGGAGTTTGGAGGAGAGTGAAAAGAGGGACCTGCTGTGTTGGTGCGTGAGGCACGACATCCACCCGACAGAGCGTGTGCGGGAGGTGATGTTACCTGAGTCAGTTCTCCATGCTCGTCCTGAGTTGCGTGCTAACCGTCTGGGAATGACAGTCCCACGAACCAGGCCTCCTGTGTGCATTCCTAGTCCTACACCTCCTGTAACACCTTTCCGCCCCAGCCCAGTACCACCAGTTCCGGCACCACGCCCCAGGATTCCAGGGTGTCTCCAGAGCCCTGTTCGCATTGTTGCTTCTCCCCGCACTCGCCCTGAGGTGCGTGTCCTCATCCCGGTACCACCTGTGCCGGTACCACGCACTAGGCCTACAGTGCGCTTTAAGAGCCCAGTGTTTCCTGTTGCTGCTCCCCGCACTAGCCTTCAGGTGCGTGTCCCTAGCCCGGTACCACCAGTTCCGGCACCACGCACCAGGCCTATAGTGCGTCTCAGCCGGCCAGAGCTGCCAGTCTGCCCCGAGCCGTCAGAGCTGCCAGTCTGCCCCGAGCCGTCAGAGCTGCCCCGAGCCGTCAGAGCTGCCAGTCTGCCCCGAGCCGTCAGAGCTGCCAGTCTGCCCCGAGCCGTCAGAGCTGCCAGTCTGCCCCGAGCCGTCAGAGCTGCCAGTCTGCCCCGAGCCGTCAGAGCTGCCAGTCTGCCCCGAGCCGTCAGAGCTGCCAGTCTGCCCCGAGCCGTCAGAGCTGCCAGTCTGCCCCGAGCCGTCAGAGCTGCCAGTCTGCCCCGAGTCGTCAGAGCTGCCAGTCTACCCAGCGCCATCTGAGCCATCCGTCTACCCAGCGCCATCTGAGCCATCCGTCTACCCAGCGCCGTCTGAGCCATCCGTCTACCCAGCACCATCTGAGCCATCCGTCTACCCAGCGCCATCTGAGCCATCCGTCTGCCCAGCGCTGTCTGAGCCATCCGTCTGCCACGAGCCAGAGTCGCCCGCCAGCCATGATCAGCCGGAGTCGCCCGCCAGCCATGATCAGCCGGAGTCGCCCGCCAGCCATGATCAGCCGGAGTCGCCCGCCAGCCATGATCAGCCAGAGTCGCCCGCCAGCCATGATCAGCCAGAGTCGCCCGCCAGCCATGATCAGCCAGAGTCGCCCGCCAGCCATGATCAGCCAGAGTCGCCCACCAGCCATGATCAGCCAGAGTCGCCCACCAGCCATGATCAGCCAGAGTGGCCCGCCAGCCAGGATCGGCTGAATCCGCCATTCAGCCAGGATCTACCAGAGACACCGAAGCGGAGATCGACTATGGTGGAGTGGGGGCCACGTTCTGCACCCGAGCCGCCGCCATATTAAGGCCTACCCCGGATCCTCCCCTAGACTTTATGTTGGTGCGCCCGGTGTTCGCACCTTAAGGGGGGGGTTATGTCACACCCTGACCTTAGTTATCTTTGTTTTCTTTATTATTTTTGTTAGGTCAGGGTGTGACATGGGGAAGGTTTGTGTTTGGGTGGTTATATGGTTAAGGGGTTGTTGGGTTTTGTGTGTGTGGTTTTGTGTTGAGTGAGTATGTCTAGGTATGTCTATGGTTTAGTGAGGGTTTCTAGGTATGTCTATGGTTGCCTGAGTGGTTACTCAATCAGAGACAGGTGTCTTTCATTTGTCTCTGATTGGGAGCCATATTTTAGGCGGCCATAGGCATCATGTGTTTGTTGGGTCATTGATTTAGTCATTGTCTTAGTCTGTGTCTAGGTCTGTTTCAGGTTTGCATGTTTTGCATTTAGTCGGTTTTGGTTTCACGTTCTTGGATTTGTTGTTTTGCTTCGTTAGTTCCTCTCCTAAATAAAGAGAAGATGTATTATTTACACGCTGCGCCTTGGTCCTTTCTCTCTCCCATGGACGATCGTGACACCTAGGTATTGTAGTTGTCCACATAGAAAAACTAACAGGTCTGTGAAAGCCAGAATTCTTACTGGTTGGTAGGTGATCAAATACTTATGTCATGCAATAAAATGCAAATTAATTACCTAAAAATCATACAATGTGATTTTCTGGATTTTTGTTTTAGATTCCGTCTCTCACAGTTGAAGTGTACCTATGATAAAAATTACAGACCTCTACATGCTTTATAAGTAGGAAAACCTGCAAAATCGGCAGTGTATCAAATACTTCTTCTCCCCACTGTATTCTAAGTCAGAACCGTCCAGAGTAGTGATGCTAGTCGGGCAGGTGCGGGCAGCGATCGGTTGTTGATTGATCGGTTGTTCTTATCGACTGTTGAGTCTGCCGATAAGAATATGGTGATTGACAGAGTTGAAAGCCTTGGCTAGGTCAATGAAGATGGCTGCACAGTACTGTCTTTTATCGATGGCGGTTATGATATCGTTTAGAACCTTGAGTGTGGCTGAGGTGCACCCGTGACCAGCTGAGAAACCGGATTGCACAGCGGAGAAGGTACGGTGGGATTCAAAATGCTCAGTGATCTGTTTGTTAACTTGGCTTTCGAAGACTTTAGAAAGGCAGGGCAGGATGGATATAGGTCTGTAACAGTTTGGGTCTAGAGTGTCACCCCCTTTGAAGAGGGGGATGACCGCGGCAGCTTCCAAATCTTTAGGAATCTCGGACGATACGAAAGAGAGTTTGAACAGACTAGTAATAGGGGTTACCACAATGGAGGCAGATCATTTTAGAGAGAGAGGGTCCAGATTGTCTAGCCCAGCTGATTTGTTTGGGTCCAGGTTTTGCAGCTCTCTCAGATTTGGGTGAAGGAGAAGCTGGGGAGGCTTGGGCAAGTAGCTGCAGGGGGTGTGGAGCTGTTGGCCGGGGTTGGGGTAGCCAGGAGGAAAGCATGGCCAGCTGTAGAGAAATGCTTATTGAGATTCTCGATTATCGTGGCGTTATCGGTGGTGACAGTGTTTCCTGGGATGAGGTGCTCTTATTCTCCATGGACTTTACAGTGTCACAAAACCTTTTGGTATTATAGCTACAGGATGCAAATTTCTGTTTGAAAAAGCTAGCCTTTGCTTTCCTAACTGACTGTGTGTATTGGTTCCTGACTCTGAAAAGTTGCATATCACGAGGACTAATTGATGCTAGTGCAGTACGCCACAGGATGTTTTTGTGCTGGTCGAGGGCAGTCAGGTCTGGAGTGAACGAAGGGCTATATCTGTTCTTAGTTCTACATTTTTTAAAGGGGCATGCTCATTTAAGGTGGTGAGGAAATGACTTTTAAAGAACAACCAGGCATCCTCTACTGACGGAATGAGGTCAAAATCCTTCCAGGATACCCAGGCCAGGTCGATTAGAAAGGCCTGCTTAAAGAAGTGTTTTAGGGAGCGTTTGACAGTGATGAGGGGTGGTCGTTTTACCGCAGACCCATTACGGATGCAGGCAATGATTGCTGAGATCCTGAATGAAAACAACAGAGGTGTATTTGGAGGGCAAGTTGGTCAGGATAATATCTATGAGGGTGCCCATGTTTACGGATTTAGGATTGTACCTGGTGCATTCTTTGATAATTTGTGTGAGATTGAGGGCATCTAGCTTGGATTATAGGACGGCCGAGGTGTTAAGCATATCCCAGTTTAGGTCACCTAATAGAACGAACTGAAGATAGAAAGGGGGCAATCAATTCACATATGGTGTCCAGGGCACAGCTGGGAGCTGAGGGGCGTCTATAACAGGCGGCAACAGTGAGAGACTTATTTCTGGAGAGATGAATTTTTCAAATTAGAAGCTAGAACTGTTTGATCATGGACCTGGAAAGTATGACAGAACTCTGCAGGCCATCTCTGCAGTAGATTGCAACTCCTCTCTTTTTGACAGTTCTATCTTGACGGAAAATGTTGTGGTTGGGGATGGAAATTTCAGAATTTTTGGTTGCCTTCCTAAGCCAGGATTCAGACACAGCAAGGACATTAAGGTTGGCGGAGTTAGCTAAAGCAGTGAGTAAAACAAACTTAGGGAGGAGGCTTCTAATGTTAACATGCATGAAACCAAGGCTTTTTCGATCACAGAAGTCAACAAATGAGGGTGCCTGGGGACACGCAGGGCCTGGGTTATCCTCTACATCACCCGGGGAACAGAGGAGTAGGATGAGGGTATGGCTAAAGGCTATCAGAACTGGTCGAATAGTGCGTTGGGAACAGAGAATAAAAGGAGCAGATTTCTGGGCGTGGTAGGATAGATTCAATGCATAATGTACAGACAGGGTTTGGTAGGGTGCGGGTACAGTGGAGGTAAACTTGGCATTGAGTGACGATAAGAGAGGTTGCATCTCTGGAGGCACTAGTTATGCTAGGTGAGATCACCGCATGTCTGGGGGGTGGGACAAAAGAGCTCTCTGAGCCATGTTGAGTGGGACTAGGGGCTCCACAGTAAAATAAAACAATGACAACTACCCTAAACAACAGTATACAAGGCATATTGACATTAGAGAGAGACAAAGCGAGGCATAAAGCAATCACAGGTGTTGATTGGGAGAGCTAGCTAAGACAACAACAGGTAAAATGGCGATGAATGGGCAGAGAGGGTCAGTTAACTACACACAGGGCCTGAGTTCGAGGCTGTGGCTGACAGATAAACAAAATAAACAAAATGGAGACCCGTGATTAATGAACAAACCAGCAGGCATCAGCTATGTAGCCAAGTGATCATAGGGCCCAGTGGACAGCAATATATTAAACAGGGAAGCCGTTAGGTAGTCGTTACTATGCTAGCCGGGAGATGCGCCTGGCTCGAGGCTAATTGGTGCTAGCTTCGGGACAAAGGCGTCACCGACGTCCTGCAAAGGCCGGTTGAGGGCACATAGGACAGAATTACGTCGGCAGACCAGTCGTGATGGATCGGCGGGGCTCGGTGTTGACAAAGGGTCCAGGCCAATTGGAAAAAGAGGTATTGTAGCTGGAGAAATTTTCTTTGCTAGCCGGGAGAAGCATCTGGCTCGAGGCTAACTGGTGCTAGATTCGGGACAAGGGCGTTAGCCACTATAGCCAATCCGGTGCAAAGGTCCAGAGCTTACGGCAGGAATCCGGTGATGTAGTGGCTTCTAGTTGTCTTAGTGAAGAGTCTGGGAGACATCAGCTGTGTAGCCGAGTGATCATAGGGTCCACTGAGCAGGCCGGGTGATGGGCCTGGCTCAAGGCTAGCTTCGAGGCTGGGCCACTCGGTAGCAGCTAGCTAGCTGCGATTATCTGGTGTAATGGTCCAGAGCTTACGGCAGTAATACGGTGATGTAATGGAGTAAAACAGTCCGATATGCTCAGGGTTGATATCGCGCTGTGCAGACTGGCAGGTATTATCCAGGCTAAAAGCAGCTGGTGTCCGAGCTAAAAAAGGTAAAGACTGCTAGCAGTGGCTAACAATGACTAAATAGCTAGTAGCTAATTAGCTGGATAGCTTCTGATGGCTAGCTGCTGATGGAGGTTCTTACTATAAGGTCAAAAAAATAGCAGATCCGTATCACACTGGGTCAGGCGGGTTGCCGGAAGGTATATTTAATTTTAAAATGGAAAAAAATATTGAAATATATTGCAAAATATACAAAAGAAGATGAAAAAAACATAACAACAAACACAATTTACTGCTACGCTATCTTGGATTACAAGACGGCTCTCAGTTAAAAACCATTGGATTTAGCAAACTCTGAAATTATTTAGTATTTCTGTGCCCACGAAAACCGTTTTCCCAGCATAACATAAGGAGCCACTAAATGATACGTAGTTTGAGTGCATTTCAGAATACAAAACAACTGTCTGACAGCAAGATCCCCTATTTAAGTTGAAGTTCATCATATGACAAGCTTAACGTTATGACTATAACTACTGTTCCCTGAAGGAGGGAAACTAGGTACAACATACTATTAAATCCACACGTTAAACTACTGTTCCCTGAAGGAGGGAAACTAGGTACAACATACTATTCTACAGGTGATGAGTGTGAGGCTCGGATTTCTTCCTTAAATTTATAACGGCTCTTCACCGACCCAGGAAGGGGTGGGGCCAAACTGGTGTTGTACCTTGTTTCCCTCCTTCAGGGAAGTGTAATTATAATCAAAGTTACACTCCCTTTCAGTCGGTCAACTTCGGTACAACATACTATGGGGAAATAGAATCATTCCCCAACCGACCCAAACGGACACTAAATGAAACGGCCCCTGGCAGACCATCCAGACCTGACCCAGCAAAAGATGCGGCAGTTTTGTCAATGTATTCATTGTCTTTCGTTTGAAACACTCCTGCCAATGTTGAGAAAGGTCACACGCAAATTTAGGCCTATGAATGTGCCCATTTGGAGATGTCTGATAGTATTTCTGATTGTCTTAACGCACCACCACTAATGAGTTGTGGAGCTTCTGAAAGTAATTTTTTCTTCACCTCAAACAGCAAGTAAACAAAGTCTAATTAAAATCAATTGTGAATGACAATAGTTCCTCAAAGTATTTTCGTAAAATATTTCCAGCTCTCGCCCTTTCGATAACCACTCAGCATAAAAGGGAAAAATTTAACGCTCTGATCCAGTGGAAATGTCATAAAATACCTGATTACTTCTTATTCTTTGCACAAATAGCCGACAGCTGTGTCTGTCCCAAACTCACTGGCGCAGGAATATTTTATATTATACAATATTTTATACAATGTTGCAAGCTTGCTATCTCCAGTTTTGGGCCGACCAAGTTGATAGTTGATACAATGTTTCCAGTTAAGTTGTAGACAGGTCATGTGCAGCCAATGTGATTTATAGGATATTTTCTACCTGCAGGCTGCAATATTTAAATTTGTTGGCTTTATGTAGGATATTTTTACATAGTTGGCAATGGCAATAAAAGTTACTTTTAAATTTGTATAATTTTCATTTAGATTTAGATAGAATGTAGATTAATCTACATTCTATGATTAATCTACATTCTATGATTTTGATATACTATTATGAATTATTTTAAACTGTTCCAGTAAAATGTGCAGATGAAAATCCTTACTGGGACGCAGATAGGTAGAAATGGTAAGATAACTTGGCACTCCAAATGGAAAAGGTTGCTGACCTCTGGTGTAGCCCATTACCGGAAACTTCAAGAGCATAACGGCAGTATTTTTCTCCTTCTGGTTAGGTTATCTTGGTTATCTTGGCTCCCTCGAGTCATTTGCGTGTCTTAATTATTTAATCAAACGCATGCTTAAAGCATCAGACCAGTTCAGTACATATAGTTGATCTTATTAAAACACATGGGGTGTGTATATATATGGAAAAATACATACATTTCAACCAATCGATTGAATTAGAATGAACAGACGACTCTTGGGTGACTAAGATTTATTTTAGGTGGGGACAGCACTAGAACATGATTTTGGGGCTCCTGAGTGTTGCAGCAGTCTAAGACACTGCATCTCAGTGCTTGAGGCGTCACTACAGACCCCCCTGTTCGAGTCCAGGCTGTGTCACAACCGGCCGTGATTGTGAATTAAATAAAGGTTACATTTTAAATTAAATAAACATAGTTCATGCAGGAAGTTCAGACCCCTCCCCTTTTAACACATTTTGTTATGTTACAGCTTTATTTTAAAATGGATTTAAAAAAAAATAGAATCCTCATTAATCTACACACGATAAAGAAAAAGTGGAAACAGGTAAAAAACTGAAATACCTTATTTACATACATTTTCAGACCCTTTGCTATGAGACTCAAAATTGCATTAATGTGCATCCTGTTTCCATTAATCATCCTTGAGATGTATCTACAACTTGTTCAGAGTCCACCTGTGATAAATTCAATTGATTGGACATGATTTGGAAGGCACACACCTGTCTATATAAGGTCCCAGAGTTGACAGTGCATGTCAGAGCAAAAACCAAGCAATGAGGTCGAAGCAATTGTCTGTAGAGCTCCAAGACAGGATTGTGTCGAGGCACAGATCTGGAGAAGGGTACCAAAAAAAATTCTGCAGCATTGAAGGTCCCCAAGAACACAGTGGCCTCCATCATTCTTAAATTAAATACTCTTCCTAGCGCTGGTCACTGAGCGATTGGGGGAGAAGGGCCTTGGTCAGGGAGGTGACCAAAAACCTGATGGTGACTCTGACAGAGCTCCAAAGTTCCTCTATGGAGATGGGAGAACCTTCCAGAAGGACAACCATCTCTGCAGCACTCCACCAATCAGACCAACCAGACGGAAACCACGCCTCAGTAAAAGGCACACGACAGCCCACTTGGAGTTTGACAAAAGGCACCTTAAGACTCTAAGACCATGAGAAACAAGATTCTCTGGCTTGTTGAAACCAAGATTGAACTCTTTGGCCTGAATGCCAAGCTTCACGTCTGGAGGAAACCTGGCACCATCCCTACGGTGAAGCATGGTGGTGGCAGGATGATGCTGTGGGGATATTTTTCAGCAGCAGGGACTGGGAAACTAGTCAGGATCGAGGGAAATATTAACAGAGCAAAGTGCAGAGAGATCCTTGATGAAAGACCTGCTCCAGAGTGCTCAGTACCTCAGACTAGGGCAAAGGTTCACCGTCCAACAGGACAACGACCTTAAGCACACAGCCAAGACAACGCAGGAGTGGCTTCAGTAGAAGTCTCTGAATGTTCTTGAGTGACATAGCCAGAGCCCGGACTTGAGCCCGAGCTAACATCTCTGGAGAGACCTGAAAATAGCTGTGCAGTGATGTTCCCATCCAACTTTACAAAGCTAGAGAGGATCTGCAGAGAAGGATGGGAGAAACTCCCCAAATGCAGGTGTGCCAAATAAATTAGCTAAATGAAAGGGAAAAAAACAAATTTAATAAAATTTAGAATAAGGCTTTAAAACTTCTTGTCAATAGGGGGGCACTGTTTTCACTTTGGAAAAAATTGTGCCCAATTTAAACGGCCTCGTACTCTATTCTAGATCATACAATATGCATATTATTATTACTATTGGATAGAAAACACTCTCAAGTTTCTAAAACAGTTTGAATTATATCTGTGAGTAAAACAGAACTCATTTTGCAGCAAACTTCCATATAGGAAGTGAAAAATCTGAAAACGAGGCTCTGTTTCAGGGCCTGCCTATTCAATTGCCTTATATTTAGCGATATGCATGCACTTCATACGCCTTCCACTAGATGTCAACAGGCAGTGGAAGGTGGAATGGGGTGTCTAACTTGATCTGAGGTCGAACAAGAGCTTTTGGAGTGACAGGTCAGCCATTTTGTCAGTTTTCCAAGGCGCGCGAAGGAACTCCACATTGTCTTCTGAAAAGCGGTCGGTATACACGGCGAATATCTCCGGCTCTGATTTTATTTGATACATTTGATAATAACATCATAAAGTAGGTTTTTTCAACCGAGTTTTATCAGTTTATTCAACGTTTATTGGGACTTTTGGAGTTTTCCGTTCTTTGCGCCAAGAGAGGATGGGAATGTTAGTAACCTTGGCTAGCATTGTGGCGCGAATTCGACAGAAGAAATGGACATTCTAAAACCAAACAACGATTTATTCTGGACCAAGGACTCCTTGTACAACATTCTGATGGAAGCTCAACAAAAGTAAGAAAAAATGTATGATGTTATTTCGTATTTCTGTGTAAAATATTGACTCCTATTCTCCGCCGTGTTGGTGAGTGCTGTCTCACAATAACGCAAGCTGTATGTTATGGTAAAGTTATTTAAAAAAATCTAACACAGCGGTTGCATTAAGAACCAGTGTATCTTTCATTTGCCATACCACAAGTATTTTTATGTAAAGTTTATGATGAGTTCTTTGGTCAGATTAGGTGAGTGTCCAAAATATCTCTGGACATTCTGGGAAAATGTTGCTACATATTCACAATGTATAACCACGATTGCAGCGCTAAATATGCACATTTTCGAACAAAACATAAGTGTATTGTATAACATGATGTTATAAGACTGTCATCTGATGAAGTTGTCCAAAGGTTAGTGATTAATTTTATATCTTTTGCTGGTTTTTGCGAAAGCTACCTTGTGGTGAATAAATGCATTTGTGTGTTTGGCTATTGTGGTAAGCTAATATAATTCTACATTGTGTTTTTGCTGTAAAACACTTTAAAAAAAATATTGGCTGGATTCACAAGATGTTTATCTTTCATTTGCTGTACACCATGTATTTTTCATAAATGTTTTAGGATGAGTATTTATGTATTTCACGTTGCTCTCTGTAATTATTCTGGCTGCTTCGGTGCTATTTGTGATGGTAGCTGCAATGTAAAACTATGATTTATACCTCAAATATTCACATTTTTCGAACAAAACATAAATGTATTGTATAACATGTTATAAGACTGTCATCTGATGAAGTTGTTTCTTGGTTAGTGACTAATTATATCTCTATTTTGTCGGTTTTGTGAAAGCTACATATGCGGTGGAAACATGGTGAAAATATGTGGTTGTGTGTTTGGCTATTGTGGTTAGCTAATAGAAATACATAGTGTTTTCGCTGTAAAACATTTTAAAAATCGGAAATGATGGCTGGATTCACAAGATGTTTATCTTTCATTTGCTGTATTGGACTTGTGATTTCGTGAAAATTATATTATATGATATCCCTGTCCCGTTAGGCTAGGCTATGCTAGTCAGCATTTTTGATGAGGAGGATCCCGGATCCGGGACGGATATTAAGTAAAGGTTAAAGTAACAAAAACGTGGAAAAAGTCAAGGGGTCTGAATACTTTCCAAATGGACTGTATACAGCAACAGCTCCCCCATAAGCATTCCTGTCTTTCCTGTAGATGTTATATCCCTGTATTGCTACTGCTGTATCAAATGAATTATCTCAGAGAGTTTCAGATGAACAGTACAATGCATTCCAAATTCAATAGGCAGGCAAGTAAACAAAAACGTTTTCAAATAAAAACTATTCCAGAAAATGTCAACGCGTATATAAAGCCTGTCCAAGAGACTGTCAACCAATCGTGTTCACATTGTCATACTGTGACACACAGTTCCTAAGCTAATTCTCACAAAATCCCTTTTTAAAGTCAGGGTATGAGTCGAGAAACATTCGTACTTTCAAGGAAAATAGGGAATGTTACGATTGCAAAGCTATACGATATTACAGAGAACAAGTGAATTATCTCACATCTCTGAAAATATTTGTATTGTTGTGCTTCTTGTTTAGAGAGGGTAATTCATGCCAATATTATTTTCTTTAAGGTGTTAATACGAATCGAAAGGAGTTTCCAATATCCTCATTTCTTAAAGTATTTCTGGTGATAGCAAGTGATAGTGAAGGATGGCTAGGTCTATTTGACACATTGCCCTCCCATGGCAGCATTTACCAGCCACCAGGTCCAGAAGCTTTAAAACCACATAAAAAATATTTTGGGATTCTGGGATTCTCTGCCTCTAACCCTATTACAGGGGCTGAGTCAATGTCTTTCTGGTGCTCTTTCATGAGGCCCTAGGAGGGGTGCGTCACTTGAGTGGGTTGAGTTACTGACGTGATCTTCCTGTCTGGGTTGGCGCCTGACCATTGTAAGTTGGTGGTTGAAGATATCCCTCTAGTGGTGCGGGGGCTGTGCTTTGGCAAAGTGGGTGGGGTTATATCCTTCCTGTTTGGCCCTGTCCGGGGATATCATCGGATGGGGCCACAGTGTCTCCTGACCCCTCCTGTCTCAAGCCTCCAGTATTTTTGCTGCAGTAGTTTATGTGTCGGGGGGCTAGGGTCAGTTGGTTATATCTGGAGTACTTCTCCTGTCTTATCCAGTGTCCTGTGTGAATTTAAGTACGCTCTCTCTAATTCTCTCCTTCTCTCTTTCTTTCTCTCTCTCGGAGGACCTGAGCCCTAGGACCATGCGTCAGGACGACCGGGCATGATGACTCCTTGCTGTCCCCAGTCCACCTGGCCTTGCTGCTGTTCCAGTTTCAACTGTTCTGCCTGCGCTTATGGAACCCTGACCTGTCCACCGGACGTGCTACCTGTCCCAGACCTGCTGTTTTCAACTCTTAATGATCGGCTATGAAAAGCCAACTGACATTTATTCCTGATTATTATTTGACCATGCTGGTCATTTATGAACATTTTGAACATCTTGGCCATGTTCTGTTATAATCTCCACCCGGCACAGCCAGAAGAGGACTGGCCACCCCTCATAGCCTGGTTCCTCTCTAGGTTTCTTCCTAGGTTTTGGCCTTTCTGGGGAGTTTTTCCCAGCCACCGTGCTTCTACACCTGCATTGCTTGCTGTTTGAGGTTTTAGGCTGGGTTTCTGTACAGCACTTCGAGATATTAGCTGATGTACGAAGGGCTATATAAAATAAACTTGATTTAAAACTCAATTATATTTTTGCCCGAAGTTAAGATATAAATTATTCAAACTGAACATAATTCATGCTGGTTATTTTTTTAGGCTATTTTAGTTTTGGAGTCAAATATAGTTTTGGAATAGTTTTCATTTTTCAAACAGGTTTGTTGTTCTATTTCAGTTTACTAAATAGTTTCCCCCTAATTACTTTTTCTATAATAAGCATGGAGGTTTCCCCTATCAACCAGTCATAGGTACTGGTGACAAAGCTCCTCGTAACCTAGCTGGGAATGGGACAGACGGAACCCTTCTGTGGTAACAGACAGGGGCAATTTGTAATCAAATCTAATTCCCAGGAATGGGGTTCATATGAACCACAGAGACTGTGTGTGGGATAATAACATGGCCCTGTCCAACCCTGCTTGTTCCCTCGACTCCACTACCAACCACCAATCTCCAACAGGGCCCTTAACCTGTATCACTAGACACCTCATAGTGAACTACAAGAAGGAATCAGCAATGAATCCCAATAATGACACACCTCTAGGGAGGGGTGTCAGCAACATTTAAAAAAAATATATATAGTGTTTTATGACAAACCGTTTTTTACAAATCCATCAAGACACCAACTTAAACTTTACCGTGAAAATGCTTTACCGAGCAGTTATTATTAAATTATTCAATTATTTTGATGTGAAATGAAAGTATTGTGTGAAATTATTTTGATGTAATATGAAAGTACAGCGATTTATGTTTCTAGAAACGTAACGCAATTGAGAATCGATTCACATTTAGGTGGAATATTTGACTATTTTAGCTGCCATAGCCAGTCTACCTCTAAAAATAACATACAGTCCTTGGACCTTGAGGAGTAATGGGGGCAGCAATCAGCAGTAGAAACAATAACAAAGCGTACTCCCTGCCCGTTTCGGTAAAAAGTTGAGGGATGGGGCTGGAGAAATGTAACCATCCATGATATCAACATTCTAGTTTTAACCATGTTTTGAGGATACACAATGTTTGTTTATATTTACTGACAAACATTGGAGTAAAAAAAAAATGCTTATATTTGGGTTCTGATGGGGTACGACATTTGAACTAAGCTCATGAGGCATTTATAAGTGATTTCTTCAAGAAACAAATGGGTACATATCATTAATGTATGATTCCCAAAATGGATGAAACAACTGCTGATTGCCCCTTTAAGACTACCTATTGGGCTAATCTAATAGAAAATATTGAGGACTACAGTATTTCAGGAATTGTCATTGGACGCATTTGATCAATTGTTAACGTTTGGTTGATGGTCCACACTTGATGTTCTACACATTACAGTGTAGCTTCAGCCAGTCCTACAGAACAACATTAAAATGTAGAACCCCTAAACTGCATATTGATTCAATGACTGCAGAGACGGTACTTACTGGTGTTTAACAGATCTCCAACCTCCTCTTCTTCCTCCAATGTGACAGTAATCTCCCCCTCCTCATCTTTCACTCCAAAAACTGCATCCTCCTCTTTCTCCTCTTCTTTTACTGTAACATCCTCCCTCTCTTTCACTCTGAACATATCTTCCTCTTCTTTCACTCTGAACGCATCTCCCTCTTCTTTCACTGAAACGTCTTTCTCTTCTTCTTTCACGGTAACAGCCTCACCCTCTACTTGTTTTTGTATTGAAACAGCCTCCTCTTCCTCCTCCTCTTTGACGAGAGCTTCTTTCTCCGTCCAGCAGACCGCCTCTTCTTTAGCAGGAGGAGAGAAACTTAGTGAACTCATGGTCGGGGATGTTAGCTAGCTAGCATTTGCGACTAGCCTAGTTCTAAGCTAACTTAGCAAACCAGCTAGCTGACAAACAACGTAAATATATAATTAAATGAGTCAACAAGTACATACGACAGAAGTGTGTAATAGCGACTAATATACGCCAAAACAGTGTAAAGAGCGTGAATGTTGTAGCTATGTTTGCTAGAAAGCTACCGAGGTGTCTGACTAGCTGTTGTTGTTGAAGGAGCGTCCCGTCCACTAGATTATACGTCACACTGGCAGCATCGCCTGAACCTAAAAGACGCACGTCGCCATCTGCTGACTGGAGTGGGGAACGCAGTTGAGGAACCAAAATTGTATTTTTCATTTATTTCATATAAGTTGACTATTACATTAAGTCGTTCAAAGAGAAGCATGTGTTGTTTGATTCGTGTTTAATGAGTGAGAATTTAAAACAAACTTTACACCCACTACGTATTTGCATTGAACCATACTTCTGACATGGATCATTTTGACCCAAGATGCATATCTTTTATCAGAGCCAAAATGTGGTTTATTCAAATCTTCCAATTTTTCATGACTTTGTCAATCAAATTGTTCTTAATAAATCTAAATCATGGTTTAGTGTTCCTGTATCAAAATTGACATTTAACAAATTAAAATCCTTTGGAGTCATTTTGACCCCAGCCAAAATGCACCTTTGATAAATAGGACATTTATATCAAATCAAAATCAAATCACATTTTATTGGTCACATACACATGTTTAGCAGATGTTATTGCGTGTGTAGCAACATTCTTGTGGTTCTAGCTCCGACAGTGCAGTAATATCTAACAAGTAATATCTAACAATTTCCCAACATATACCCAATACACACACATCTAAGTATTTGAATCTAGGTTTCTCTGTAGACATGATCCATCCCACCAGAGGGTGGAGGGGCACCTGTATCAGTGGTTTTGACCAGATAGACACCTGCAGACACACAGTATAGTGCCTCCCATGTACTCGCCTAAGATTGGAAATTTCTATACCACGTATCATGTGACTGTGTACAAAACTGCCAATGGTAGAAAACTCGGCCAGCGGTATACAGTGAATTCGTAAAGTATTCAGACCCCTTCACCTTTTCCACATTTTGTTACGTTACAGCCTTACTCTAAAATTTATTAAATAGAAAAAATTTGAATAATTTTTCAACCTCATCAACCTTCACAATGACATCACCATACCCCATAATGACATCACAATACCCCACAATACCCCACAATGACAAACCCAAAACAGGTTTTTAGACATTTTTACAAATGTATTTACTTAAGTATTCAGAACCTTTGCTATGAGACTCGAAATTGAGCTCAGGTGCATCCTGATTCCACTAATCATCCTTGAGATGTTTCTACAACTTGATTGGAGTCCACCTGTGATAAATTCAATTGATTGGACATGATTTGGAAAGGCACACACTTTTCTATATAAGGTCCCACAGGTAACAGTGCATGTCAGAGCCACTCCTGAAGCCACTCCTCAGCAAAAAGGTACATGGCAGCCCGCTTGGAGTTTGCCAAAAGGCACCTGAAGGACTCTCAGACAATGAGAAACAGGATTCTCTGGTCTGATTAAACCAAGATTGAACTCTTTGGTCTGAATGCCAAGTGTCATGTCTGGAGGAAAATTGGCACCGTCCCTACGGTAAAGCATGGTGGTGGTAGCATCATACTGTGGAGATGTTTTTCAGCAGCAGTGCAAATTGTCCACTGGTATTGGTGTAATTTCTCACCCATTTTGTCAGTAGGAAAGTTAATTTCCCCTCAGGAACACACATTAAGTCTTTGTTATTATGAAGGTAATTTGTGTAGAATGTACTTTTCCCCACTACTCTTTACATTGCTTATTTATATTCGGTGGCCTGACTGACTATGTCAAAGGCCCATCCTGGTAGATCTGAACCTAATGCAGCTAGGAGTGATCAGATGACAGAAGTCACATTTAGGTGCCAGGTGTAACTGAGGCCATAGATGCTCCATATCCATTACTTTGAGTGTTTTATATAATATGACTAAATGTGTTTCTGTGTTGCAGGGGCATTTATAATTTTCAGCAAACGTACTGGGTTGGTTGAAAAGTGAAACAAAATTTACATACCATGCACTATTTTGACACAGTGTAAGATATACTGAATGTATACTATTTTTCATAGTAAAATGGACAAAGATACATGTTGCTTTTGCACAGATATGTTCATTGGTTTTGCAAGAGTCTATTGATTAATCAGTCATTGGTTTCATTTGTTTTGCAATATGTTCAAATCAAATCAAATCAAGCTTTATTTACACAGCACATTTCATACATGGATGCAACACCCTTGAGACAATCAGCAACCAAGTTGTCCTTACCACAGACATGTCCCAGTCCCCAATGTCATGCTCTAGTACATTTGGGTTGGCACATCTGAGAATGAACCCTGATCTTCTAAAAGCAGGGCAACAATGTCATTATAATAGTACCAACAGTTGTCAGTTGGTAGCATAAATAATTATTACTAAATGTTACATGAATTGTAAATATGAAATATCAAAACCAAATGTACACCCCTTTGTGAATATGTATTGGCAGTAATTAACTTAATGGTGAGGCAAGGGATAATAAAACATGTATCTTTTGTCAGGCTGAATAGTTGAAATATGGGGTGATTTGAATCATGCTTCTTCAGTAGTTAAATAAAGACAATTAGCACTTGAATGTTGTCAAGAAATACTGGAGTGATGTATGATTGTTAATAAAATTGATTATAGACCAATTTATTATACTGCGTCCATGTGTATAGGCTGCAAGTACGTTGACATTAAGTTGTTAAGTCATTGAAAAAAGTTTTGGCAAGTTGGTTAGAACATCTACTTTGTGCATGACACAAGTAATTTTTCCAACCATTCTCAGTTGCATTGACCTGCAGACATCAGACACCCCTCACCCGTATGCACATGTGACTGAAATGCAACCAATCACAAAAATCACTGAGCCAGCCTTGATTGCTCAATAAAAAAAACAGCAAGTTTCTGCCAGCCAATGGGATAATTGCAGTGCAGTACATGTGTAGAGGGATAATTCCAGTACAGTACACGTGTAGAGGGATAATTCCAGTGCAGTACATGTGTAGAGGGATAATTCCAGTGCAGTACATGTGTAGAGGGATAATTCCAGTGCAGTACATGTGTAGAGGGATAATTCCAGTGCAGTACATGTGTAGAGGGATAATTTCTGTGCAGTACATGTTTAGAGGGATAATTCCAGTTCAGTAGATGTGTAGAGGGATAATTCCAATTCAGTACATGTGTAGAGGGATACTGGAAATCAACAAATCCTCCGTTGTTAATGCAATGGAAAGGTCAAATGCTTTATTATCTAAAAATGTAAAGTGCTGGGCGACAGAGAGAAATAAAATGGTGGAGTTTGAGGCCATGTGACGGAGAGTGATGCGGGCGCTGGAGATGGGGGTGTGTTCTAGTGGGTCTGGGCAGGTGTGATGTAGTTAATGGAGATGTAGGTGTGTTCTAGTGGGTCTAGGCAGGTGTGATGTAGTTAATGGAGATGGGGGTGTGTTCTAGTTAATGTAGGTAATGTTTGTATGATGTTGTTGTTTGTATGTGTATGTGTATGTTTTGTATTGTTTATAAAATATAAAATAAAGTCCCAATGCAAAGTTACACCTCACTGTTCTATTTTTGGAGTTATTACATAAAACCAATCAGAATTCAGAAGAATGCCAAAGTCAGGTGTAAAGTAATATGAAGGACCAGCCTATTCTCTATGATGTAAACTACAACAGAAATAACTTCAAATGTAGAACTTCAAATTAAACCAATCGTTTGAACTCATGACTTGAGTAATTAAAGTAAACTACTGTTTTGTAAATACATAACGCCATCGAACAAAACACATCTAAAAAATAACTGCAGATCAAAAGAGCAGAGACATACAGAAGGATGGCAGGGAAAATCCCCAACATCCAAAATAGATAGATTCCAGATGTCAGTCAGCTAGCGCGGTAGCACTAAGCCAAGGTGGAAAAAGTTACAAAACTCCCGTAGTCTATTTCACAGAGAACATGCTGAAAAGTAGTGATGGGGAAAGAAAGCTTCCTGAAGCATTGACGCTTTCGAGCCATTTGTGTCAAAAATAGGTTCATTACTCAAGGCTTTGAGCAACACAGAATTTAGAACAGACACATTTTTATAGATTATGTCCCACAGTGTAGCATGTGCATAGCATAGCCTTTATGTCATCTACTAAACCACTGGCCGTGTTTGAGAGCATCAAATCCATGCTGCATTGTGGGTACATGGTGACTGGCTGACTGATTTATAAGTAATAATGAGTAGTTATTTATGATGCAAGGTGATTTGAAGATCAGTCAGTCGCCAGTCGCCTGCAGTGTCGGCTGCAATATCGAACAAGCCCAATACCAATACTATGAAATTCATTTCCAGACATCATTGATCACATGCTGCTGATAAAGTGATACAGGCATCGGCACAATGCTTTGAAGTTTACTGCTTAGCGATTTTGACGCATGCCTCGTAGCTCTGGTATCAAACGTAACCCCCCTAATGAAAAGTTGACAAAACAAAAAGCAAGCAGGTTGATTTCCTCTGTCCTTTTGAACCCACGGAAAGAAGGCACCAGAGCCTACCATGCTAACGGGTTCCCAGTAGAAAACATAAGCACAAGGTGGTTAACGATGGCAAGCTTGAGCTAGATATCGAGTTAGTTCCTAGTCCCTGAAGTCAGTGAGTCAACACAGGAAGGAGCAATGGATGGATAGTTCATTTATTTCCAAAGTTGCAAAGATGGGATACACACAGTATGGATGAAATACATTTTATGATGTAATGTCAACTTTATACATTTATACGCCGGGACCATTCAATTTTCAACTCACCCACAGCAATTCTCCATAAATCTGCTGTGGATTAATCCCGAAATAAATGAATACATAAATAAATACATAGGTAAAGCCCCGCCTTATTTCAGCTCACTGGTCACCATAGCAGCACCCACCCGTAGCACGCACTCCAGCAGGTATATTTCACTGGTCATCCCCAAAGCCAACACCTCCTTTGGCTGCCTTTCCTTCCAGTTCTCTGCTGCCAATGACTGGAACAAATTGCAAAAATCACTGAAGCTGGAGACTCATATCTCCCTCACTAACTTTAATGAAGCACCAGCTGTCAAAGCAACTTACAAATCATTGCACCTGTACATAGCCCATCTGTAAATAGCCTATCCAACTACAGTTATTGATCACGTACAGTTGAAGTCGGAAGTTTACATACACTTAGGTTTGAATCATTAAAACTCATTTTTCAAGCAGTCCATACATTTCTTGTTAACAAACTATAGTTTTGGCAAGTCGGTTAGGACATCTGCTTTTAACTTCCTGACACTTCGGTCAGGAAGTTAAAGCTTGGTTGCAAATGGGTCTTCCAAATGGACAATGACCCCAAGCATACTTCCAAAATTGTGGCAAAATGGCTTAAGGACAACAAAGTCAAGGTATTAGAGTGGCCATTACAAAGCTCTGATCTCAATCCTATAGAACATTTGTGGGCAGAACTGAAAAAGTGTGTGCGAGCAAGGAGGTCTACAAACCTGACTCAGTTACACCAGCTATGTCAGGAGGAATGGGCCAAAATTCACCCAACTTATTGTGGGAAACTTGTGGAAGGCTAACTGAAACATTTGACCCAAGTTAAACAATTTATAGACAATGCTAACAAATACTAATTGAGTGTAAACTTCTGACCCAATGGGAATGTGATTAATGAAATAAAAGCTGAAATATATAATTCTCTCTACTATTATTCTGACATTTCACATTCTTAAAATGAAGTGTTGATCCTAACTGACCCGAGACAGAGAATTTTTACTAGGATTAAATGTCAGGAATTGTGAAAACTGAGTTTATATGTATTTGGCTAAGGTGTATGCAAACTTCCGACTTCAACTGTACCTCATCCCCATATTGTTCTTAATTTTTTGCTCCCTTGCACCCCAGTATCTCTACTTGCATATCCATCTTCTGCACAAATATCACTCCATTGTTTAATTGCTAAATTGTAATTACTTCGTCATTACGGCCTATTTATTGCCTTACCTTCCTAATCTCACCTCATTTGCACACACTGTATATAGACTTTTCTCTTGTTTTATTGACTGTACGTTTGTTTATTCCATGTGTAACTCTGTGTTGTTGTTTGTGTCACACTGCTTTGCTTTATCTTGGCCAGGTAGCAGTTGTAAATGAGAACTTGTTCTAAACTAGCCTACCTGGTTAAATAAAGGTGAAATAAAACATTTAAGATATGTGATAATTCAAATACTTATAGGTAACCAGATCGTGAATACAACTAGGTTACTAAGTCTTTAACCACACTGTGTTGTTACACTGGTGAGTAAAAACTCATGCTTCCTACACTTTAACTTGTTGTCTGAAAATAAAATGTACATTTACTCAACTGCGTTACCCACTCCAGTCAGCAGATGTGCGACTTTAAGACAATGCTGCTTGTGTGACGTATAATCTAGTGGACGGAACGCTTCTTTCAACAGCAACAACAGTTAATCAGACACCTCGGTAGCTTGCTAGCCTAAATAGCCGAACTAACAAAGCTCTTTAGACGCTTTAGTGTATATTAGCCACTGTGTTTTAAACCCACTTCTGTTGTCTAGTTAGTTATCCGATTTTATTTCATATTTACGGCGTTGTTGTAATTAGTCAGTTAGCATTAGCCTAGCTAGCTAACATCTCCGACCATGAGCTCACTAAGCTACTCTCCTCCTGCTAAAGAAGAGGGGGTCTGCTGGACGGAGAAAGAAGCTCTCGTGAAAGAGGAGGTGGAAGAGGAGGCTGTTACAATACAAAAACAAGTAGAGGGTGAGGCTGTTACCGTGAAAGAAGAAGATAAAGACGTTTCAGTGAAAGAAGAGGAAGACGCGTTTAGAGTGAAAGAGGGTGAGGCTGTTACCGTGAAAGAAGAGGAGATTTACGTTTCCGTTAAAGAAGAGAAAGAGGTTTCAGTGAAAGAAGAGGAAGACGCATTGAGAGTGAAAAAGGAGGAGGATGCTGTTTTTGAAGTGAAAGAGGAGGAGGGGGAGATTACTGTCACATTGGAAGAAGAAGAGGATGAAGAGGAGGAAACTGGATATCTAGGCCCGGTTTCCCAAACGCATCTTAAGGCATCCAATGGTTCTAATGATGAACTTAGCCATAAGATGCTATTGGGACACCGGGCCCTGATTAATACTAGTAAGTACTGTCTTAAAAACAGAGGCACAAACTCTGCAGGTGTTGAACTGATGTTTGGTGTTAAAGCGGAAATCTGCAATTGCTGTATCCATATTGGGACTTTTGAATTATTTATTTATAGCCATTGATTCTTGAAGAATATAACACATGCCTCATGAGTTAGTTCAACTGTTGTAGCCCATCAGAACCACAAAAAAGCTTTTTTTACTCCAATGTTTAGAAACAATGTAAATGATAAACAAACACTGTATAGCCCCAACATGGTTAAAACTATAATGTTGATATCATGGATGGTCAGTCCTTCCATCATAGGTCTGTCTATGAATTTGAGAGTAGTTACATTTCTCCAGCCCCATCATCATCTTATTACTGAAACAGTGGTGGAATTACAGCTTTGTTATGGTTTCAACTGCCGATTGGTTGATTGTTGTGTGGATTTTTTAAAGGGACAACCTAGTATTTAAACAGAAACAAAATGGCTGCCCAGAGACTTGGGGCTGGAGAAATGTAACCACTCTCAAATTCATAGAGAAAGCTATTGTAGCAACCTTAACCCAACACCTAGCGACCTCGTCAAGAAGTTCAGACATCTTGGCGTAACAGTAATAAGGTGTTGGCTTGACGGTCACTGGACCCAGGTTGGAGTCCAGCTCAGGGCTGAATTCACTGACCATGATGTCATAATGAGTTTAACCAGGTTTCTAGGCTATATAGTATATTCTAGAATTCATCCATGAGGTCATAATGATAGTTTAACCAGGTTTCTAGGCTATATAGTATATTCTAGAATTCATCCATGAGGTCATAATGATAGTTTAACCAGGTTTATAGAATATATATACTATATTTTAGAATTCATCCATGAAGTCATAATCATAGTTTAACCAGGTTTATAGACTATATAGTATATTCTAGAATTGCCAGTGTAGATTTCCTGTGGAGGTGAAATTGTTAGAGCTGTTTATAAGTCATTGTATAATATTCAGCCATTTATTTTTTCATGCCATTACATTAAAGGTGAAACATACCTAGATTCAATTACATTAAAGGTGAAACATACCTAGATTCCATTACATTAAAGGTGAAACATACCTAGATTCAATTACATTCATGAATTGGTTTGAAACCTTTGTTTTAGAACCTTCTCAAAGTTGGTGCCTTGACGGATTTGTAGAAAACGGTTTATCATAAAACACTATTTCAATTGTTTATTTTTATTTACCTTTATTTAACTAGAACAAATTCTTAACAGCTTAAAAAATTACATTAGCATGAATTACCCTCCGTGAACAAGCACAACATTACATTATCTCACAAATATTTTCAAAGGTGTGAGATAATTTACTTCTCTGTAATATAGCTTTTCAATCGTGACATTTCGTACTTTTGGGGAAAATAGGCATGTTTATCGACTCATACCCTGACTTTAAAAAGGGATTTTTGTGAGAATTTGCTTAGGAACTGCTCGTCACAGCATGACAATGTGAACGCGATTGGTCAACAGTCTCTTGGACAGGCATTAAACATTTCAATAAGGCTGTAACTTAACAAAATGTGTAAAAAGGGAAGTGGTCTGAACTTTCTGAATGCTCTGTATGTTTTATAAAAAGTTTTCAAATGTAACCTTTATTTAAATAGTGGTTTCCTCATTAGCATGGAAGAGTTTCTACAACCAGATTGCGTGTGCATCGCCCTCGTGCCACAATTTTAGCAAACACAGAAAGGTCCTTAATTGGAGACTAAAAGTTGTCTGGCACACTGCTTAGAGTTTCAACAACATGAATAGCTTATTTCTAGTCTACAATCTTAGATGTTACTACTAATGTGAAAACAAGACAAAATATGACTGTTCTTGCTCATTTTAAGACAAATTTCAAATAAATGTAACATTCATTACACACGTCAATTGTTGTACAACATCATGGCTATGCTGTTGGCATCACCTTTTATAGTGGATTTCCGCTGTTGTGGGCCTTTAACTATCTGTCTGACTTTGTTGCTCACACAGGAGAGAGACATGATTATCATGGATCCTCTGGGGAACCTCAACATCATGAAGCAGAAAAAAGCCTCTCCAGATCAGAACACCCCAAGAAACACCAGCAGAGACCCACAGGGAAGAGAACTCACTGCTGCTCTGACTGTGGAAAGAGTTTTGTTTCTTCAGGATGTTTAGAATCACACCAGAGAACACACACAGGAGAGAAACCTTATAGCTGTGATCAATGTGGGAAGAGATATGTTACATCTAGCGGTCTGACTAAACACAAGAGAACGCACACAGGAGAGAAACCATATAACTGTAACCAATGTGGGAAGAGTTTTACTCAGTCATCCAGTCTGATATTACACCAGAGAACACACACAGGAGAGGAACCTTATAGCTGTATTCAATGTGGGAAGAGTTTTACTCAGTCATTCAGCCTGATATTACACCAGAGAACACACACAGGAGAGAAATCTTATATCTGTGCGCAATGTGGGAAGAGATTCGCCTCCTCAGCAGACATTAAAATTCACCAGAAAATCCACACAGGAGAGAGACCTTTTAGCTGCTCTGACTGTGGAAAGAGTTTTGTTCGCTCAGGACAATTAAAATCACACCAGAGAACACACACAGGAGAGAAACCTTATAGCTGTGATCAATGTGGGAAAGGTTTTACTCAGTCAGGCAACCTGGTATCACACCAGAGAAGACACACAGGAAATAAACCTTATAGCTGTGAAGAATGTGTAAAGAGTTTTACTACATCTAGCAATCTGATTGTTCACCAGCAGACACACATAGGAGAGAAATCTCATAGCTGTGATCAATGTGACAAGAGATACTCTAATAAAAGATCTCTGATCAAACATCAGAAAATACATACATGAAGGAGTTGTTTCATGATATCAATGAAATATTGTCACACTGTAGAATGTTTTAAATGTGTAGAAGGAGTATTTTAATGATGTCACAATGTCGTCCCCTGTTCAATTGATTTCAGCATGATATGGATATTAGCCTCAGGGGAAAAATCCAGGCTCTGAATTGAAAGAGTACTATTTATGTGATTTAACACAAAACGTGACTAACAAAAAGTGTTGTTAAACTTAACAGTGTTGCGTTCCTTTGTTTAGCGACCCCTACATTGAAAGGCATCACTCCAAAATGTAGCTGACTGTCTTTTGCAGGTTGTCCTCTAACCAGTGAGGTAAAGGATATCTCCCATTTCCATGTGTTTTTTTTAGTTGTGTTCATTTCAACAGCACATACAACCTGATTTCCCCCCTAATCGATATCAGTGATTTATTGCTACTTGTCAAAACATAAGCATTTCTGGTGCAGTTTACAAGGTGCTTGTTTTAAAAAATACAAGTAATATGATTATTGTGGCAGATGTTTGTGTATATAGCCCATTTTATGTTTAGGTTTTCAATTTATCCCAAACTGTTTCTACATATTGGTTATTGATTTGGAAACTTGTAAAAAAATATATATACACTGCTCAAAAAAATAAAGGGAACACTTAAACAACACAATGTAACTCCAAGTCAATCACACTTCTGTGAAATCAAACTGTCCACTTAGGAAGCAACACTGATTGACAATAGATTTTACATGCTGTTGTGCAAATGGAATAGACAAAAGGTGGAAATTATAGGCAATTAGCAAGACACCCCCAATAAAGGAGTGGTTCTGCAGGTGGTGACCACAGACCACTTCTCAGTTCCTATGCTTCCTGGCTGATGTTTTGGTCACTTTTGAATACTGCCGGTGCTTTCACTCTAGTGGTAGCATGAGACGGAGTCTACAACCCACACAAGTGGCTCAGGTAGTGCAGCTCATCCAGGATGGCACATCAATGCGAGCTGTGGCAAAAAGGTTTGCTGTGTCTGTCAGCGTAGTATCCAGAGCATGGAGGCGCTACCAGGAGACAGGCCAGTACATCAGGAGATGCGGAGGAGGTCGTAGGAGGGCAACAACCCAGCAGCAGGCCCGCTACCTCCGCCTTTGTGCAAGGAGGTGCACTGCCAGAGCCCTGCAAAATGACCTCCAGCAGGCCACAAACGTGCATAATAAATTGGTCTATAATCAATTTTATTAACAATCTTACATCAGTCCAGTATTTCTTTACAACATCCAAGTGCTAATTGTCTTTATTCTATTACTGAAGAAGCAGGACTGAAATCACCTCATATTTCAAACATTCAGCATGACAAAAGATACACGTTTTATTATTCCATGCATCACCATTAAGTTAATTATTGCCAATACATTTTAACAAAGGGGTGTACATTTGGTTTTGATATTTCATCTTTACAAGTCATGTAACATTTAGTAATCATAATTATTTCTGCAACCAACTGACAATTTTTGGGTACTATTATATTGACGTTGTTGCCCTGCTTTTAGAATATCAGGGTTCATTCTCAGATGTGCCAACCCAAATGTACTAGAGCATGACATTGGGGACTGGGCCCCGATCCAACAACATGCCTATCGAGTGAACCCTGAAAAGGGAGAGAAGCTCCGCAGTGAGGTGGAACGTTACTATGGATATTGCAGGAGTTGGTTGCTGATTGTCTCAAGGGTGGGCAGTCAACACGTTTTGCGTTTAGCCAGTGCGTTGCCATTGATCCCAATTTAGTTTGACTGCACGTTTTTCTGCATTGGAGATTAGTTTTGTTTGGGCTCGTTTCAAGGGGACAAGAGTCCTAGAAGCTAGTGAGTTTTAGGAAGACGGGAATTCTAGAAGATAGTGGGGGGGGATATATTTGTTGTCTTTGGTTTTTCCATTTATGTTTTTAGGTTGGTCTTTAGCACGTATAGCTCATTAGCACGTAGGGCTCACTGATTGGTGTCACCTCTTTAGTTAGTATGTGTTACACCTGTACTGGCTTGTCCATCTTGTTAGTGGGAAGGTGTTTCACCTGAGCTGGTCCAGGTTCTATTTAAGAGTGTCTGGCCCAGTGCTCCAGTTGTCTTGATCAATGTGGAGAGTCAACACCTTTAGTTGCTCCACTTTTTTGGTTTGCTTCCTGTCTTTTAGTTTGGTGTGGGTTTTTCTTTTGTTTGCTTCTTCTTGGGCAGATTTAGTGGGTCTCATGGTGGGTGTCTTTTAGGTCCCAGTTGTTGTTACTAGTCAATTTTCAGTGGACACCCCCATTGTGTCTACAGACCCCCCCCCCCCCCCCCCCCTAAAAAAACATGGTTCTATTTTGGGTTGGATATTGCATCCAATTATTAATATTTGAATCAAATGGCATTTCCTTAGAATGCTCATTAGTCTCTCAGTTGTTAATCGTTTTTTTATCTTCTGTTTGTTGTAAATCGTTTTTTCCTAGGAAGCCATTGTTGCATCCTTGTCTGAAATGTGCTGTATAAATAAAGCTTGATTTGATCATATTGCAAAACAAATGAACCCAATGACTGACCAATAACCAGAATCTTGCTAAACCAATGAACAAATATGTGCAAAAGCAACACATATCTTTGTCCATCTTAGTATGAAAAACAGTATATAGTTTATCACTTTTCAACCAACCTAGTGCATTTGTTGAAAATGAATATCTTTGAATTCAACAATATGTCAAAGGATTCAACTATTGAGAACTGAAGTAAAGAAATGGATCAATCCCACTTTTCAAGCCCGCTGAAGGCGTAATGGAGTGGTAAACACCACCCCCGGCTCTACCAGGGGCTTGAGGTGGTCTCCCACAGCTCTGCTTATGTCATGTTCTGTGGCCTTGCTGTTCCATTTCTTGACTGCCCCTGCAACACAGAAAGAAACACATTTAGTCATATTATATAAAACACTCAAAGTAATGGATATGGAGCATCTATGGCCTCAGTTACACCTGGCACCTAAATGTGACGTCTGCAATAGGTCTGGATGCACAAGGTCTGCATTAGGTCTGAATGCACAAAAGTCACAATGTGCTCGCATTAGGTTTAGATCTGCCAGGATGGGCATTGTGTTTGGAATTTGAGTCTGGCCACCAAATATGCATAAGCAATGTAAAGAGATGTGGGGAAAAGTACATTTGACACAAATGACCTTCATAATATCAAAGAACAAGTGCATGTGCCTGAGGGGAAATTAACTTTCATTCAGCCAAAAGGGGTGAGAAATTACACCAATACAGTGGCGTGCCGTGGGCCTGGGGCCTGGGCCTTCAGTGAGGTACTACACAGTCCCACCCGAATTAATCCACCTCATTATGATGCCATGGCTCTAGACACTATACATTTAGACAGAAACGCAGTATAACCAGGCGTTGCGTCACCTTGAAATTGACAAATTGACATTTGACAAAAACATGACACAATCAATGAGTCTTTTCAATATTTCCCTTCACCTTTTCATTGTTCCGTTGCCCTGCGCGCGTGTTCTTTGAGCTGTAGATCCACTCCGGTGTCTCCAAAAGTTTTCAAAAGCACCATTGCTTGTTAGTGCCCAGCCGTACTTTAGTGTCTCGTTGCTGCCTTGGTTAGACAACTCAAGTTTGCAAAGCCAGTGTGGCTCCAAACACCAAATCGATCACTTGCAAATAATAGGCATTCCCAGCAGTACAGTTTGCAGTGCTTCTCGGAGCCAAGGAGCCATTGACAGCGCTCACCCCATTGACAGCGCTCGTAGTTGAAACTTTGAAAGTGGCGAGCGAACGAAGCCCTTTCCCGCCTGTGACAGGCTTTGTGGCGTCGGGCGACCTCTCCTTACAATGTCTAACTTTTCTTGAAAAGTTCGTCTTGAGAATGGCGTTATAATTATATCCTCGACCAAATCGATATCTTCTCCTCCTTCCGCCATTGTGGGTTGAAAAAACAGCTTAGTAGTACGCAAATTAATTCGTTTATCAAATTCAGTTTCCTAGATCTCCATAGGACCTGCCTCTCAATATTGGTAATCCAATCAAAAGACGTGCACGCACTACGCCTGCCAGCTGGCTCCTGTGTAACACTGGAGCCAGCCAGCAGGCGTACAATAGCCAACTCTAAAGCTGATTGGTTGACACTAAATTTTCATTTCCATTCACTATAAGCGACAAGCGCCCGCACTGTTGATTCTGAAGGCATGAGGGCAGATTTTAGACCCCTGGCAACACATGATGGCTAAATATGATTGGATAAAAGATCTAACATAAAGACAAGCCCTCCAAATCTCAACCTGGGGCTGGAAGCAGTGCAACCAAGAGGAAAGCTATGAAATGAAGAGTATAACTCTTACTCTGGGGAATAATTTAATAGATATTTGTGGGAAAATATATTTAAAAAAAAATTATATTCTGATGATGTTTAGGCCAGCAGAGAAGGCCTTGCAGGCCCTGACGGCCCACCACTGCACCAATATCAGTGGACAATTTGCAGTAATGTAAATAAAAAATAATAAATGATGGAACATATTCCCTTTTGCTGACGTGATGAACCACTAAGGGGACATAAATATTTACCATCTAAACCATGTGTGACCTCACCTCTCTGGCTGTAGAAGTGTTCTTCCTAACCAGTCCCTCAACAGCTCTCTGACTGAGCTCCACCCTCACTGGGTCTTCAGAGGAGAGGAAGGCTTAGGAGGGATGGAAGGATGAATGGATCAGTCAGTCAATAAAGTGTAGAGCTGCTGTCTATACTGTCTGACAAAATCACTATTTTAGTAGTTCATTAAAGTAATTAAGGCTTTATGACTGCTGAATACCACAGATCATGTATTTTCAGGTAAAGATACATATTTGGGACGTCCCTAGCCCATTGAAGTTGACATTTAAAATGGTTAAGGTAGGGGTTAAGGGTTTAGGGTAGGGATGTCCCAGATAGCATTGACCATCATGCATTCTTCTGTCTCTTTTACATAGAAGGTGTAAAAGAAACACAGATAAGACAAGTAGGCACACAATGGATTATGTTCATTGTAGTTAATTACGTTTTATGCGCTAAACTATGTAGAATATTGGCCTGTTGGAAACTACAACTCTACTACATCACACAGTTCAGTCTGGGTCTGATTTATCTCTAGAGAAACTACAACTCCCTACTACATCACACAGTTCAGTCTGGATCTGATTTATCTCTAGAGAAACTACAACTCCCTACTACATCACACAGTTCAGGCTGGATCTGATTTATCTCTAGAGAAACTACAACTCCCTACTACATCACACAGTTCAGGCTGGGTTTGATTTATCTCTTGATTTATCTCTAGACTAGCTCTAGACACACCCTCTGGGCAGACAGGCCAAAGGAGCTTGATCTACTGCAGAGGAACTGTGTCTAGAGTGATTTCCTGTTGTTTTGACACCTCACTAGAAGACTAGAATAACTATCTGTTGCTACAGAACGAGACTACCAATTCACAGTTAGTTTGTGTCTCATTCACGTGTTTTCTATATGCACAAGATAGTTTGACTATATAAGGCTTCTGAACTCCTTGTGTCATCGAGCTCTCGGCCTTCCACCTCAGAGTGCAGGGCTGACCAGCTACATTATTGCAATTCTTATCAAATAAAGGTTGATTGTTTGAAGAAATGACAAATTCTCTCCTGATTGGTTAGAATTTCCACCACAATGTGCAGTAGGGTTTTTCAGTACTAACAATGTTAGACCAGACTCATAGTACAGAATGAATGACTGACGTTGAACCCGTCAGTTCGCCTTCTCACCTCCTTCTCACAGTTGTAGAACAGCTGCATTTGAAGTGTACATTTAACCTACATAGCAGTCAATACAAACTGAAATCTTTTAGCATACAAATGTGTGCAAATGATCTTTTCAGATCTAGCTAGTGTGAACGCTGCGTGTAACACATCCGGTGTCCGGATAAATAAAAAGCAAGGTCTGCTAACTTTCTTTAATTATGTTTAATTACCGCAAACAATGAATGGCAAATGCAATTTTTGTATATACGGGTTCGCTGTATTCACCGCGCAGGGTAAACAGGGAACTGGCAGGAAGTACGTAAACAGCTGTTCTTATACAGTGATGACGTAGTTCCAACGCGTCTGTTGGCCTATCACAGTAGAGGCTGGGCGCGGTTTAGACTTTGCCCCGCCTTTGCTGGCCCTCGGACTTGTCCAAGCCCCTTGGCGCGTTCCTTTGTCCACATCTGGTTGCTGGGTAGATTAGCTCCGTCTTGTGTCTCCCTTTGATTCTTCACTCACACAATTCCTAATATGGTACTGAACAGTCTCCCAACCACCCAGGTTGGCCTAGAGTGATGCACCCCTCCCCTCTCCAGACTGACCACAGCTTTTATGGCCTGTGTTTGTCAGTCCTTACACACACAATATTCATCTTCAAACAATATGCTAACAGGCTATAGTGCATAAACATAAATCCTAACACTAGCTAAGGTTATGTCCTAACTAGCAAGAACTAGGTTTGGATTATTTCCCTGAACTATATTCTTTCCCATATATTGTATTTCGTTTCCATAAAGCTAATATGGCTTTACACTCATTAACGTAAGTTTCCAATCTAGAGCAGTTCTCACTTTTGTGAGAATGAACTAGCTAATGTTAGCTTCGTTAACCAACTAACTAACTAACTAAGGACGGCGACCTGTCCAGACGAGATGTTACAACGAACTGAATCGTCAATGGAGGTCTTCCTCTTTATATAGCCTGCTACAGCATGCAATACTATTCACTCATAGGGGGCATAACGTTACATGTACAATACTATCCCATTTTGGAAACGTTTCAAGTAAAATACTATCCCATTTTGGAAACGTTACATGGACAATACTATCCCATTTTGGAAGCGTTACATGTACAATACTATCCCATTTTGGAAACGTTACATGTACGCCCCCTTGTGGAGGGAAATTAATATCTTAGATGGTAGCTGTAGATGGGATTCAAATGCATAATGGTATTAATACAGTGTCTAGACTACCTCTATTGTATAAATGCCCTTCAGAATCCAAACACAGTATTGCCACGCAGCACAATGTTGCGTATAATCTTTCAAGTCAGTCTGCTAAAATATTGAACAATTTGTGTACAAAGATATCTTGAAATGTGATATTAGGCCTGTATAGCAGTACTGCATTGGCTAGTGCTTTCTCCAATATGTTCTTCTATTTTGCATTCAATTGTATGTCGATGCCATTTATTTTTCAATATTTATTTAATATATATATTTTTGTTATGCTTGCAAGACTATTCTTTGACACATTTTCTCTTCCTTTGAAATTCTTATAGGACAGAACATGGACACAATGCAATTGGGATCAAGAAGAAGGTACAGATATGTTGTAGGACAGCTGCATTTGAAGTGTACATTTAACCTACATAGCAGTCAATACAAACTGAAATCCATTAGGATACAGATGTGTGCAAATTATCTTTTCAGATCTTGTCAGAAATGAATCAAGTCCATGGATTGGATATAGACAAAAAGATAATTCAAGGATTATCAGAGGTAGAGAGGCGAGGCAGGGGTGAGGACATCATCCTGCTATTTTGACAGTTCCTGAAGGACAATACAGAAGAGGGATTTGCTCTTATTCCTCCCCTTTCTCATATGTATTTTGTAATAAAATTAGCAAGTGTAGTAACATCATTGCTTTGCTTTACTTTACTTGGACTGGAGACCACAGCAGCGATTCTGCTCTTGCCCTACCTCTTCAATGAGGACCTGAGTGGCCTTTATGTCCGTGAAAAAGTATGCCTTTGCACAAATCATCTGTTTCTTCATAAACATAGGTGTGAATGCTTATATAAAACTACAGCTGAATATTTGTTATGTTCTTTGATAATTGTATGTGTATTAATCTTTTCTTGACACAGATTTCACCGCTTTTCACTCCTTTCCTGCACATCGGCGGAAATCCATTTCACCATGAGAGTGAAATCCCGCTGGCCTTTGATGGGGAGAACATCCACGCCCTCGAGGACGTCCCCATGGGACCTGGGGCTCTGCTAGGGCTGTATTTTTATTTTCCCTTCAATTTCCCCAAAATGTCAGAAAAGCACTTATGTTACTGTGTTCTGGGGATAAGAGAAGTTGGGGTGAAGTTATTGTTGTCAATATTGTTATTATTATTTAAAAAAAAAATAATTATGGAGGGAGGGTGGACAGGGAGTTTAAAAAATGTACCCCAAAAGATTCTTTGAGGAACCATGATAAGGGGTTCTTCAAATAACTTATAGGGGTTCCCACAAAATATTCTTTAAATTACTTTAAGGGGTTCCCCCACAGTTTCAATTTCCCCTCAGATTCTCCGGGAACCTTTACTTTTTATAGTGTATATTGATGAAAGCCACCATGTCCGAGAGACATTTACATAGTTATACACAGCTCGATTTGGGATGACTATTTTGGGGCGAAATAGCGGCCACAAAGGACAGACCTGATATTTCCCATAATTCGACGTCCTTGAATGTCACGTGCTGAGTGGGTATGACCAAAAGTATTCTATTTAGCTACACTGTGTAGTACATTTTAACACTATAATACATGTTTCTGATGCCACATTGCCCGTTTTCAAAGGGAGTCGTTGGTTTTTAGGAGCAGTCGCTTTTTAGCTTTTTGTCTGAAAGTATTTTATCAACTGCGATACCAACTCCAGTCAGCAGATGGCGATGTGTGTCTTTCAGGTGATTCTGCCAGTGTGACGTATAATCTGGGGGGTGGACACTTCTTATGGCTGCAGGGGCAGTATTGAGGTAGCTTGGATGAAACGTGCTCAGAGGTGCCCAGAGTAAACGGCCTTCTCCTCAGTCATAGTTGCTAATATATGCATATTATTATTAGTATTGTATACAAAACACTCTGAAGTTTCTAAAAGTGTTTGAATTATGTCTGTGAGTATAACAGAACTCAAATGGCAGGCAAAAACCTGAGAAAAAATCCAAACAGGAAGTGGAAACTGAAATCACAACGAGATATGGATGAGTTTTCACTTCCTACGGCTTCCACTAGATGTCAACAGTCTGTAGAACTTTGTCTGATGACTCTACTGTGAAGGGGGGTCGGATGAGAGGAGAATTAGTCAGGTCTGCCATGAGGTGACCATTCTTTGACCATGCGCATTCACATGAGAGGGAGCTCCATTCCATCGCTCATCTGAAGTCAATGTAATTCTCCGGTTGGAACGTTATTCAAGATTTATGTTAAAAACATTCTAAAGATTGATTCAATACATCGTTTGACATGTTTCTACGGACTGTTATGGAACTTTTGGACATTTCGTCAGGTTTTAGTGAACGCGCTTTCCTGACGTTGGATTTGTATACCAAACACACAACAAAAATAGCTATTTGGACATAAATGATGGACATTACCGAAAAAAAAAAACATTTATTGTGGAAGTGGGAGTCCTGGGAGTGCATTCCGACGAAGATCAGCAAAGGTAAGTGAAGATTTATAATGCTTTTTATGAGTTTTGTTGACTGCACAATTTGGGCGGGTAACTGTATGGCTTGCTTTTGTGGCTGAACGCTGTTTTTAGATTATTGAATATTGTGTTTTGCCGTAAAGCTTTTTGAAATCTGACACAGCGGTTGCATTAAGAACAAGTGTATCTTTAATTCTATGTAAAACTTGAATCTTTAATCAAAGTTTAGGATGAGACGTGTCTGCTGTGCGTTTTGTTGCTGTGCGTTGCTGTGTGTTTTGCTGACAACTTTACTTTGCTAGCTGACAACTTTACGTTTTGTTTTTGTTTTTGTTTTTAATTACCGTTTATATTTTTAGTTTTTCCATCGCAACTTTTTTTTCCCCTCATTCAACTTTTTCACTCCGGACGCTTTATCTGGACATGGTTCGTCAGCACCTTCAACAGCCGAAGCTAAGTAGTAACATTAACATGATGTCTTCTAATTGCAGTCACTGTACTCATAATATACAGGAGAACAATCGCCTTACGGCGAGAATAGCTGTGCTGCAAGCCCAGCTTCAGACGCAATCGTTAGGCAAGGGTAATTTCAGTGTAGGAAAGGAAGAAACAGCGTCTGTGCCACCAGTAAGTACAGATAGTAACGTTAGTATAACCCCCCCGCACAGTCCCCGCAGCCAGACAACTTTCTCATGGCTTCTGGAGGGAAATGCTGTAGGAATGCTCAACTGGTGTCGCTCATTCAGCCGACAGAAACTTTCAACCGGTTTTCCCCATTATGTAGCGAGTCGGAGTCTGAGGCTGAGTCTTCTCTTGTCTCTACTCCTCCCGCTACGGAGTCTGAGACGCCGAAGGCTCCAACCATTAGCTCTGACAAATTGAAAACCCTAGTCATTGGCGACTCCATTACCCGCAGTATTAGACTTAAAACGAATCACCAGCGATCATACACTGTTTACCAGGGGGCAGGGCTACCAACGTTAAGGCTAATCTAAAGATGGTGCCGGCTAAAGCTAAATCTGGCGAGTGTAGAGAGTATAGAGATATTGTTATCCACGTCGGCACCAACGATGTTAGGATGAAACAGTCAGAGGTCACCAAGTGCAACATAGCTTCAGCGTGTAAATCAGCTAGAAAGATGTGTCGGCATCGAGTAATTGTCTCTGGCCCCCTCCCAGTTAGGGGGAGTGACGAGCTCTACAACAGAGTCTCAGCACTCAATCGCTGGTTGAAAACTGTTTTCTGCCACTCCCAAAAGATAGAATTTGTAGATAACTGGCCCTCTTTCTGGGACTCACCCACAAACAGGACCAAGCCTGACCTGCTGAGGAGTGACGGACTCCATCCTAGCTGGAGGGGTGCTCTCATCTTATCTACCAACATAGATAGGGCTCTAACTCCTTTAGCCCCACAATGAAATAAGGTGCAGGCCAGGCAGCAGGCTGTTAGCCAACCTGCCAGCTTAGTGGAGTCTGCCAATAGCACAGTCAGTGTAGTCAGCTCAGCCATACCCATACCCATTGAGACTGTGTCTGTGCCTCGACCTAGGTTGGGCAAAACTAAACATGGCGGTGTTCGCCTTAGCAATCTTATTAGGATAAAGACCTCCTCCATTCCTGCCATTATTGAAAGAGATCATGATACCTCACATCTCCAAATAGGGTTACTTAATGTTAGATCCCTCACTTCAAAGGCAGTCATAGTCAATGAACTAATCACTGATCATAATCTTGATCTGATTGGCCTGACTGAAACATGGCTTAAGCCTGATGAATTTACTGTGTTAAATGAGGCCTCACCTCCTGGTTACACTAGTGACCATATCCCCCGTGCATCCCGCAAAGGCGGAGGTGTTGTTAACATTTATGTTAGCAAATTTCAATTTACAAAAAAAGAAATGACGTTTTCGTCTTTTGAGCTTCTAGTCATGAAATCTATGCAGCCTACTCAATCACTTTTTATAGCTACTGTTTACAGGCCTCCTGGGCCAAATACAGCGTTCCTCTCTGAGTTCCCTGAATTCCTATCAGACCTTGTAGTTATAGCAGATCATATTCTAATTTTTGGTGATTTTAATATTCATATGGAGAAGTCCACAGACCCACTCCAAAAGTCTTTCGGAGCCATCATCGACTCAGTGGGTTTTGTCCAACATGTCTCTGGACCTACTCACTGCCACAGTCATACTCTGGACCTAGTTTTCAAATAATCTGCTCAGACCCCAACCAAGGAGCATCAAAAGTCGTGCTATAAATTCTCAGACAACACAAAAATTCCTTGATGCCCTTCCAGACTCCTTCTGCCTACCCAAGTACGTCGGAGGACAAAAATCAGTTAACCACTTAACTGAGGAACTCAGTTTAACCTTGCGCAATACCCTAGATGCAGATGCACCCCTAAAAACGAAAAACATTTGTCATAAGAAACTAGCTCCCTGGTATACAGCTTTGAAGCAAGCTTCCAGGAAATTGGAACGGAAATGGCGCCACACCAAACTGGAAGTCTTCCGACTAGCTTGGAAAGACAGTACCGTGCAGTAGCGAAGAGCCCTCACTGCTGCTCGATCATCCTACTTTTCCAACTTAATCGAGGAAAATAAGAACAATCCAAAATTTATTTTTGATACTGTTGCAAAGCTAACTAAAAAGCAGCATTCCCCAAGAGAGGATGGCTTTCACTTCAGCAGTAATAAATTCATGAACTTCTTTGAGGAAAAGATCATGACCATTAGAAAGCAAATTACGGACTCCTCTTTGAATCTGCCTATTCCTCCAGGGCTTAGCTGTCCTGGATCTGCACAGCTCTGCCAGGGCCTGGGATCGGGAGAGACACTTAAGTGTTTTAGTACTATATCTCTTGACACAATGATGAATATAATCATGGCCTCTAAACCTTCAAGCTGCATACTGGATCCTATTCCTACTAAACTGCTGAAAGAGCTGCTTCCTGGGCTTGACCCTCCTATGTTGAACATAATAAACAGCTCTCTATCCACCGGATGTGTACCAAACTCACTAAAAGTGGCAGTGATAAAGCCTCTCTTGAAAAAGCCAAACCTTGACCCGGAAAATATAAAAAACTATCGGCCTATATCGAATCTTCCATTCCTCTCAAAAATTTTAGAAAAAGCTGTTGCGCAGCAACTCACTGCCTTTCTGAAGACAAACAATGTATACGAAATGCTTCAGTCTGGTTTTAGACCCCATCATAGCACTGAGACTGCACTTGGGAAGGTGGTAAATGACCTTTTAATGGCGTCAGACCGAGGCTCTGCACCTGTCCTCGTGCTACTAGACCTTAGTGCTGCCTTTGACACCATCGATCACCACATTCTTTTGGAGAGACTGGAAACCCAAATTGGTCTACACGGACCAGTTCTGGCCTGGTTTAGATCTTACCTGTCGGAAAGATATCAGTTTGTCTCTGTGAATGGTTTGTCCTCTGACAAATCAACTGTGCATTTCGGTGTTCCTCAAGGTTCCGTTTTAGGACCACTATTGTTTTAACTATATATTTTACCTCTTGGGGATGTTATTCGAAAACATAATTTTAACTTTCACTGCTATGCGGATTACACACAGCTGTACATTTCAATGAAACATGGTGAAGCCCCAAAATTGCCCTCGCTAGAAGCCTGTGTTTCAGACATAAGGAAGTGGATGGCTGAAAACTTTCTACTTTTAAACTCGGACAAAACAGAGATGCTTGTTCTAGGTCCCAAGAAACAAAGAGATCTTCTGTTAAATCTGACAATTCATCTTGATGGTTGTAAAGTCGTCTCAAATAAAACTGTGAAGGACCTCGGCGTTACTCTTGACCCTGATCTCTCTTTTGACGAACATATCAAGACTGTTTCAATGACAGCTTTTTTCCATCTACGTAACATTGCAAAAATCAGAAATTTTCTGTCCAAAAATGATGCAGAAAAATTAATCCATGCATTTGTTACTTCTAGGTTAGACTACTGCAATGCTCTACTTTCCGGCTACCCGGATAAAGCACTAAATAAACTTCAGTTAGTGCTAAATACGGCTGCTAGAATCCTGACTAGAACCAAGAAATTTGATCATATTACTCCGGTGCTAGCTTCCCTACACTGGCTTCCTGTTAAGGCAATGGCTGATTTCAAGGTTTTACTGTTAACCTATAAAGCGTTACATAGGCTTGCTCCTACCTATCTTTCCGAGTTGGTCCTGCCGTACATACCAGTACGTACGCTACGTTCACAAGACGCAGGCCTCCTAATTGTCCCTATTTCTAAGCAAACAGCGGGAGGCAGGGCTTTCTCCTATAGATCTCCATTTTTATGGAACAGTCTGCCTACCCATGTGAGAGACGTAGACTCGGTCTCAACCTTTAAGTCTTTACTGAAGACTTATCTCTTCAGTAGGTCATATGATTGAGTGTAGTCTGGCCCAGGAGTGTGAAGGTGCACGGAAAGGCTCTGGAGCAACGAACCGCCCTTGCTGTCTCTGCCTGGCCGGTTCCCCTCTCTCCACTGGGATTCTCTGCCTCTAACCCTATTACAGGGGCTGAGTCACTGGCTTACTGGTGCTCTTTCATGCCGTCCCTGGGAGGGGTGCGTCACTTGAGTGGGTTGAGTTACTGACGTGATCTTCCTGTCTGGGTTGGCGCCTCCCCTTGGTTTGTGCTGTGGTGGAGATCTTTGTTGGCTATACTCGGCCTTGTCTCAGGATTATAAGTTGGTGGTTGAAGATATCCCTCCAGTGGTGCGGGGGCTGTGCTTTGGCAAAGTGGGTGGGGTTATATCCTTTCTATTTGGCCCTGTCCGGGGGTATCTTCGGATGGGGCCACAGTGTCTCCTGACCGCTCCTGTCTCAGCCTCCAGTATTTATGCTGCAGTAGTTTGTGTCGGGGGGCTAGGGTCAGTTGGTTATACCTGGAGTACTTCTCCTGTCTTATCCAGTGTCCTGTGTGAATTTAAGTATGCTTTCTCTAATTCTCTCGTTCTCTCTTTCTTTCTCTCTCTCTGAGAACCTGAGCCCTAGGACCATACGTCAGGACTACCGGGCATGACGACTCCCTGCTGTCCCCAGTCCGCCTGGCCTTGCTGCTATTCCAGTTTCAACTGTTCTGCCTGCGGTTACGGAACCCCTACCTGTCCCAGACCTGCTGTTTTCAACTCTTAATGATCGGCTATGAAAAGCCAACAGATTTATTCCTGATTATTATTTGACCATGCTTGTCATTTATGAACATTTTGAAAATCTTGGCTCTCTCTAATTTTCTCCTTCTCTCTTTCTTTCTCTCGGAGGACCTGAGCCCTGGGACCATACGTCGGGACTGCCGGGCGTGGTGGCTCCTTGCTGTCCCCAGTCCGCCTGGCCTTGCTGCTGTTCCGGTTTCAGCTGTTCTGCCTGCGGTTATGGAACCGCCACCTGTCCCAGACCTGTTGTTTTTCAACTCTTAATGATCGGCTATGAAAAGCCAACTGAAAATGATTCATGATTATTATTTGACCATGCTTGTCACTTATGAACATTTTTGAACATCTTGGCATAGTTCTGTTATAATCTCCACCCGGCACAGCCAGAAGAGGACTGGCCACCCCTCATAGCCTGGTTCCTCTCTAGGTTTCTTCCTAGGTTTTGGCCTTTCTAGGGAGTTTTTCCTAGCCACCGTGCTTCTACACCTGCATTCTAGCTGTTTGGGGTTTTAGGCTGGGTCTCTGTACAGCACTTCGAGATATTAGCTGATGTACGACGGGCTATATAAAATAAACTTGATTGATTGATTGATTGAGTATTTCTGTTATTTGACGTGGCTCTTTGCAATTTCTCCGGATATTTTGGAGGCATTTCTGAACATGGCGCATGTAAACTGAGGTTTTTGGATATAAATATGAACTTAATCGAACAAGACATATACATATTGTGTAATATGAAGTCCTATGAGTGTCATCTGATGAAGATCAAAGGTTAGTGATTAATTTGATCTCTATTTGTGCTTTTTGTGGCTCCTCTCTTTGGCTGGAAAAATGGCAGAATTTTTCTGTGAGTTGGTGGTGACCTAACATAATCGTTTGTGGTGCTTTCGCTGAAAAGCCTATTTGAAATCGGACACTTTGGTGGGATTAACAACAAGATTACCTTTAAAATGGTATGAGATGCATGTAAGTTTGAGGAATTTTAATTATGAGATTTCTGTTGTTTGAATTTGGCACCCTGCACTTTCACTGGCTGTTGTCATATCGATCCCGTTAACGGGATTGCAGCAATAAGAAGTTTAAGTGCAGTTTTATTTCAAATGTAGAACCCGGACGGCGAAAATCCAATAAGCGTTTTGTTAGGGTAACTTACCCTAAAGTGGACACACTCACATCAGTTTCTGAGACAATTGCCCAGACTTTGTAGACAGTTTAATAATGCTTAAACCTCAACTTGATCAAATTATCCATTAAAGATACCAACTCAAAACCTACATTGGTCTACATATGGGTTGTTTAAATTGTATCTAATTATATTCCCAGTATTACTTTATTAAATCTCTAGCAATCGATTATACACACATACAATGTATCATATTTTCATATATTCACAAAATCGATATAAAATGTAAGAAATTCTTAGGTACTCACAACAACCATTCCATTTGCTTTTTCAAGGACTCCATAGCTACGAAGCAGCTCTCCAAACATACTCCCAGCAGAGGGAGTAGCGAGGAGTTATAGATCTCTGTGAGGAACTATAGATCTCTGTGAGGAACTATAGATCTCTAGGAGGAGCTATAGATCTCTGTGAGGAACTATAGATCTCTGTGAGGAACTATAGATCTCTGTGAGCAACTATAGATCTCTGTGAGCAACTATAGATCTCTAGGAGGAGCTATAGATCTCTGTGAGGAACTATAGATCTCTGTGAGGAACTATAGATCTCTGTGAGGAGTTATAGATCTCTGTGAGGAACTATAGATCTCTGTGAGGAACTATAGATCGCTGTGAGGAACTATAGATCTCTGTGAGGAACTATGGTTAAGTAAGCATTTTTTCACTTTAAAATGTATGCAAAACAAAAACCATTGCTGCTTTAAAACCACATGTGTGTACAAATATTAGTATTTACTGGTGTTACTCTGACGTACTTCTAAATTATAATATACAATCGTATCTTTTCTCCTTTCTCTTTTTATAGAATCCTAAAACTCACTAGCTTCTATTCCACTTGGAACGAGTCCAAACAAAACTCATCTCCAATATGGAAAAACGTGCAGTCAAAATAAATTGTGATCAAATGTACACCCCTTTGTGAATATGTATTGGCAGTAATTAACTTAATGGTGAGGCATGGAATAATAAAAATGTATATTTTGTCAGGCTGAATGTTTGAAATATGAGGTGATTTGAATCATGCTTCTTCAGTAGTGGAATAAAGACAATTAGCACTTGAATGTTGTCAATAAATACTGGAGTGATGTATGATTGTTAATAAAATTGATTACAGACCCATTTATTATACTGCGTCCATATAGGCTGCAAGTACGTTGAAATTAAGTGATTTTCAAGTCATTGACAAAACGACCCGAAAATACATATTTTCAACTTTCACTTTCAACTACAACCGAACGGATATTGGACGTCGGGCATAGTCTTCTTTTCAATGACATTTTGCTCGGTGGAATAGCCCCAATGTAAAAACACAGTTTTAACATGTCTAAATCAATAACCAATATGCAGAAACAGTTTGTGATATATTCAAAACCTAAACATAACATGTGCTATGTACACAAACATCTGCCACAATAATCATATGACTTGTATGTTTTTTTTTAAACAAGCACCTAATAAACTGCACAAGCACCAGCAACGCTGTTGCTTTGACAAGTAGCAATAAATCACTGATATCGATTAGGGGGGAAATCAGTTCTACGTGCTGTTGAAACTAACAACTAAAGAAAACATTGAAATGGGAGATATCTTTTACCTCACTGGTTAGAGGACAACCTGCAGAAGACAGTCAGCTACATTTTGGAGTGATGCATTGAAATGTAGGGGTCGCTAAACAAAGGAACGCAACACTTATTTGTCATCTCTCATCGATATCACGTTGAAATCATTTGTGCGAGAGGAGGGAGATGAGGTTGCACGTCCTGTTAAAACTAACAGCTCAAAAAACACACGGAATCTGGGAATAATTTGTACATCCCTGGTTAGAGGACAATTTGTGGAAAACAGCTAGCTACATTTTGATTCAAGTGGGTCGCCAACGTGGTAAGTGTAATGCAACTCTTTTTTTTGTTAGTCACTTTTTGTTAAATCACATAAATAGTACTCTTTTCAATTCAGACCCTAGATTTTTCCGTGAGGCTAATATCCATATCATGCTGAAATCAATTGAACAGGGGGCAAACGTTTAGGGTTCTACATTGTGACATTTTTAAAATACTCCTTCTACAATGTTTAAACATTCTACATTGTGAGATTTTATTTAATTGATATCGTGAAATAACTCCTTCATGTATGTTTTTTCTGATGTTTGATCAGAGATCTTTTACTAGAGTATCTCTTGTCACATTGATCACAGCTATAAGGTTTCTCTCCTGTGTGTGTCCTCTGGTGTATAGTCAGACTGCTAGACGTAACAAAACTCTTCCCACATTGATCACAGCTATAAGGCTTCTCTCCTGTGTGTGTTCTCCGGTGTGATATCAGGCTGAATGACTGACTAAAAGTCTTCCCACATTGGTTACAGTTATACGGTTTCTCTCCTGTGTGTGTTCTCTGGTGTTTAGTCAGACTGCTAGATGTAACAAATCTCTTCCCACATTGATCACAGCTATAAGGTTTCTCTCCTGTGTGTGTTCTCGGGTGTGATTCTAAACATCTTGAAGAAACAAAACTCTTTCCACAGTCAGAGCAGCTTAAAAGTTTCTCTCCTGTGTGTGTTCTCTGGTGTTTAGTCAAACTGCTACATGTAAGATATCTCTTCCCACATTGATCACAGCTATAAGGTTTCTCTCCTGTGTGGATTCTCTGATGAATTGTAATGCCTGCTGAAGAGGTGAATCTCCTCCCACAGTCAGAGCAGCAATGCGATTTCTTCCCTGTGGTTCTCTGCAGGTGTGTCTTGAGGTGTTCTGATCTGGAGAGACTCTTCTCTGCCTCGTCAGCATCATGAAGTTGTTGAGGCTCCCCAGAGGATCCAAGATAGTCCCATCTCTCTCCTGCGTGAACAAAGTCAGACAGATGGTTAAAGGCCCACAACAGCAGAAATCCACTGTAAAAGGTGATGCCAACAGCGTAGCCATGTTGTACAACAATTGACGTCTGTAATGAATGTTAAAATTATTTCACAATTGTCTTAAGACAGTCAAGTGAGAAAGTCCTATTTTGTCTTGTTTTCACATCAGTAGAAACATCGATGATTGTAGGCTAGAAGAAAGTTATTAAAAGTGCTGATATGAGTGCATTTCACACTACTTTTGGATTATAATTATAAGTCTCATTTGAATGTCCTGTGTGTTATTGTGTTATTGTTGCAAATCAACTGCTTTATACTTAAAAAAAACACTTCAACCAGTAAAAGGCTCTTTTGCTAGCTTTTCCATCAGCCTGAAACTGATGGTTTGTACACCAAGTGTATGCCAAATTGGCCCATAACTTCACCTAACAACAACATAGACCTACTGTAGGATCCATAACCTCACCTAACAACATAGACCTACTGTAGGACCCATAACCTCACATAACAACAACATAGACCTACTGTAGGACCCATAACTTCACCTAACAACAACATAGACCTACTGTAGGGCCCATAACTTCACCTAACAACAACATAGACCTACTGTAGGACCCATTTTTCTATGGCTGGCCATGCTTTCCACCTGGCTACCCCTACCCCGGTCAACAGCACTGCAACCCCCACAGCAACTCGCTCAAGCCTTCCCCATTTCTCCTTCTCCCAAATCCAGTCAGCTGAGCTGATGTTCTGAAAGAGCTGCAAAATCTGGACCCCTACAAATCAGCCGGGCTAGACAATCTGGACCTTTTCTTTCTAAAATTAACTGCCAAAATTGTTGCAACCCCTATTACTAGCCTGTTCAACCTTTCTTTCGTGTCGTCTGAGATTCCCAAAGATTGGAAAGCAGCTGCAGTCATCCCCCTCTTCAAAGGGGGGGACACTCTTGACCAAAACTGCTACAGACCTATATCTATCCTACACTGCCTTTCTAAGGTCTTTGAAAGCCAAGTCAATAAACAGATTACCGACCATTTCGAATCCCACCATACCTTTTCCGCTATGCAATCTGGTTTCAGAGCTGGTCATGGGTGCACCTCAGCCACGCTCAAGGTCCTAAACGATATCCTAACCGCCATCGATAAGAAACAATACTGTGCAGCCGTATTCAATGACCTAGCCAAGGCTTTCGACTCTGCCAATCACCTCATCGGCAGACTCGATACCCTTGGTTTCTCAAATGATTGCCTCACCTGGTTCACCAACTACTTCTCTGATAGAGTTCAGTGTGTCAAATCGGAAGGCCTGTTGTCCGGGCCTCTGGCAGTCTCTATGGGGGTGCCACAGGGTTCAATTCTTGGACCGTTCTTTTTTCTGTATACATTAATGATGTCGCTCTTGCTGCTGGTGAGTCTCTGATCCACCTCTACGCAGACAACACTATTCTGTATACTTCTGGTCCTTCTTTGGACACTGTGTTAACAACCCTCCAGACGAGCTTCAATGCCATACAACTCTCCTTCCGTGGCCTCCAATTGCTCTTAAATACAAGTGAAACTAAATGCATGCTCTTCAACCGATCGCTGCCTGCACTCGCCCGCCCGTCCAACATCACTACTCTGGACGGTTCTGACTTAAAATATGTGGACAACTACAAATACCTAGGTGTCTGGTTAGACTGTAAACTCTGCTTCCAGACTCACATCAAACATCTCCAATCCAAAGTTAAATCTAGAATTGGCTTCCTATTTCGCAGCAAAGCATCCTTCACTCATGCTGCCATACATACCCTTGTAAAACTGACCATCCTACCGATCCTCGACTTCGGCGATGTCATTTACTAAATAGCCTCCAATACCCTACTCAATAAATTGGATGCAGTCTATCACAGTGCCATCCGTTTTGTCACCAAAGCCCCATATACTACCCACCACTGCGACCTGTACGCTCTCGTTGGCTGTCCCTCGCTTCATACTCGTCTCCAAACCCACTAAAGTCCCCCCTTATCTCAGCTCGCTGGTCACCATAGCAGCACCCACCTGTAGCACGCGCTCCAGCAGGTATATCTCTCTGGTCACCCCCAAAACCAAGTCTTCCTTTGGCCGCCTCTCCTTCCAGTTCTCTGCTGCCAATGACTGGAATGAACTACAAAAATCCCTGAAACTGGAAACACTTCTCCCTCACTAGCTTTAAGCACCAGCTGTCAGAGCAGCTCACAGATTACTGCACCTGTACATAGCCCATCTATAATTTAGCCCAAACAACTACCGCTCCCTCTACTGTATTTATTTATTTTGCTCCTTTGCACCCCATTATTTCTATCTTTACTTTGCACATTCTTCCACTGCAAATCTACCATTCCAGTGTTTTACTTGCTATATTGTATTTATTTCGCCACCATGGCCTTTTTTATATTTTTATTTATTTATATATATATTTTGTTTGCCTTCACCTCCCTTATCTCACCTCATTTGCTCACATTGTATATAATAGTTTTTTCTACTGTATTATTGACTGTATGTTTGTTTTACTCCATGTGTAACTCTGTGTTGTTGTATGTGTCGAACTGCTTTGCTTTATCTTGGCCAGGTCGCAATTGTAAATGAGAACTTGTTCTCAACTTGCCTACCTGGTTGAATAAAGGTGAAATAAAAAAAATAAACTTCACCTAACATAGACCTACTGAAAGACCCATAACTTCACCTAACAACATAGACCTACTGTAGGACCCATAACCTCACCTAACAACATAGACCGACTGTAGGACCCATAACCTCACCTAACAACATAGACCGACTGTAGGACCCATAACCTCACCCGACAACAACATAGACCTACTGTAGGACCCATAACCTCACCTAACAACATAGACCTCCTGTAGGACCCATAACCTCACCTAACAACATAGACCTACTGTAGGACCCATAACCTCACCCGACAACAACATAGACCTACTGTAGGACCCATAACCTCACCCGACAACAACATAGACCTACTGTAGGACCCATAACCTCACCCGACAACAACATAGACCTACTGTAGGACCCATAACCTCACCTAACAACATAGACCTACTGAAAGACCCATAACCTCACCTAACAACATAGACCTACTGTAGGACCCATAACCTCACCTAACAACATAGACCGACTGTAGGACCCATAACCTCACCTAACAACATAGACTGACTGTAGGACCCATAACCTCACCTAACAACATAGACTGACTGTAGGACCCATAACCTCACCTAACAACATAGACCGACTGTAGGACCCATAACCTCACTTAACAACTTAGACCGACTGTAGGACCCATAACCTCACCTAACAACATAGACCTACTGTAAGACCCATAACCTCACCTAACAACATAGACCTACTGTAGGACCCATAACTTCACCCGACAACAACATAGACCTACTGTAGGACCCATAACCTCACCTAACAACATAGACCTACTGTAGGACCCATAACCTCACCTAACAACATAGACCGACTGTAGGACCCATAACCTCACCTAACAACATAGACCGACTGTAGGACCCATAACCTCACCTAACAACATAGACCTACTGTAGGACCCATAACCTCACCTAACAACATAGACCTACTGAAATACCCATAACCTCACCTAACAACATAGACCTACTGTAGGACCCATAACCTCACCTAACAACATAGACCTACTGTAGGACCCATAACCTCACCTAACAACATAGACCGACTGTAGGACCCATAACCTCACCTAACAACATAGACCTATTGTAGGACCCATAACCTCACCTAACAACATAGACCTACTGTAGGACCCATAACCTCACCTAACAACATAGACCTACTGTAGGACCCATAACCTCACCTAACAACATAGACCTACTGAAATACCCATAACCTCACCTAACAACATAGACCTACTGTAGGACCCATAACCTCACCTAACAACATAGACCTATTGTAGGACCCATAACCTCACCTAACAACATAGACCTACTGTAGGACCCATAACCTCACCTAACAACATAGACCTACTGTAGGACCCATAACCTCACCTAACAACATAGACCTACTGAAATACCCATAACCTCACCTAACAACATAGACCTATTGTAGGACCCATAACCTCACCTAACAACATAGACCTATTGTAGGACCCATAACCTCACCTAACAACATAGACCGACTGTAGGACCCATAACCTCACCTAACAACATAGACCTACTGTAGGACCCATAACCTCACCCGACAACAACATAGACCTACTGTAGGACCCATAACCTCACCTAACAACATAGACCTACTGTAGGACCCATAACCTCACCTAACAACATAGACCTACTGTAGGACCCATAACTTCACCCGACAACAACATAGACCTACTGTAGGACCCATAACCTCACCTAACAACATAGACCTACTGTAGGACCCATAACCTCACCTAACAACATAGACCGACTGTAGGACCCATAACCTCACCTAACAACATAGACCGACTGTAGGACCCATAACCTCACCTAACAACATAGACCTACTGTAGGACCCATAACCTCACCTAACAACATAGACCTACTGAAATACCCATAACCTCACCTAACAACATAGACCTACTGTAGGACCCATAACCTCACCTAACAACATAGACCTACTGTAGGACCCATAACCTCACCTAACAACATAGACCGACTGTAGGACCCATAACCTCACCTAACAACATAGACCTATTGTAGGACCCATAACCTCACCTAACAACATAGACCTACTGTAGGACCCATAACCTCACCTAACAACATAGACCTACTGTAGGACCCATAACCTCACCTAACAACATAGACCTACTGAAATACCCATAACCTCACCTAACAACATAGACCTACTGTAGGACCCATAACCTCACCTAACAACATAGACCTATTGTAGGACCCATAACCTCACCTAACAACATAGACCTACTGTAGGACCCATAACCTCACCTAACAACATAGACCTACTGTAGGACCCATAACCTCACCTAACAACATAGACCTACTGAAATACCCATAACCTCACCTAACAACATAGACCTATTGTAGGACCCATAACCTCACCTAACAACATAGACCTATTGTAGGACCCATAACCTCACCTAACAACATAGACCGACTGTAGGACCCATAACCTCACCTAACAACATAGACCTACTGTAGGACCCATAACCTCACCCGACAACAACATAGACCTACTGTAGGACCCATAACCTCACCTAACAACATAGACCTACTGTAGGACCCATAACCTCACCTAACAACATAGACCTACTGTAGGACCCATAACCTCACCCGACAACAACATAGACCTACTGTAGGACCCATAACCTCACCTAACAACATAGACCTACTGTAGGACCCATAACTTCACCTAACAACAACATAGACCGACTGTAGGACCCATAACTTCACCTAACAATAATATAGACCCATAACACTGGACTATATATAATTTATATTATTATTATATTATAATACAGTAGGACTTTTGTCCCAGAAAAAAAAAGTTATTTCATTTTTATTGCTTCTTCAAATCAAAACAACAACAGTTTTCAGCTTTGTTAAAGAACAAGCACACTGTTTACAAAAGCTTTGTTAAATCAGCACAACAGTTTTCAGCTGTGCTAACATCATTGCAAAATGGTTTTCTACTGATCAATTAACCTTTTAAAATGATAAACATGGATTAGCTAACACAACGAGACATTGGAATACAGGAGTTATGGTTGCTGATAATGGTCCTCTGTACGCCTATGTAGATATTCCATTATTATCAAATTTATAATCATAAAAATGATGGATTTGAAACATTTAGGTACATAAACAGTTGAAGTCGTAAGTTTACATACACCTTAGCTAAATACATTTAAACTCAGTTTTTCACAATTCCTGACATTTAGTCTCAGGTCAGTTAGGATCACCACTTTATTTTAAGAATGTGAAATGTCAGAATAATAGTAGAGAGAATGATTTATTTCAGCTTTTATTTCTTTCATCACATTCCAAGTGGGTCAGAAGTTTACATACACTCAATTAGTATTTGGTAGCATTGCCTATAAATTGTTTAACTTGGGTCAAACGTTTCAGGTAGCCTTCCACAATCTTCCCACAATAAGATGGGTGAATTTTGGCCCATTCCTCCTGACAAAGCTGGTGTAACTGAGTCAGGTTTGTAGGCCTCCTTGCTCGCACACATGTTTTCAGTTCTGCCCACAAATTGTCTAGAGGATTGAAGGCAGAGCTTTGTGATGGCCACTCCAATACCTTGACTTTGTTGTCCTTAAGCCATTTTGCCACAACTTTGGAAGTATGCTTGGGTCATTGTCTATTTGGAAGACCCATTTGCGACCAAGCTGTAACTTCCTGACTGATGTCTTGAAATGTTGCTTCAATATATCCATATATTTTTCCTCCCTCATAATGCCATCTATTTTGTGAAGTGCACCAGTCCCTCCTGCAGCAAAGCACCCACACAACATGATGCTGCCACCCCCATGCTTCACGATTGGGATGGTGTTCTTCACCTCCCCCTTTTTTCTCCAAACATAACAATGGTCATTATGGCCAAACAGTTCTGTTTCATCAGACCAGAGGACATTTCTCCAAAAAGTACAATATTTGTCCCCATGTGCAGTTGCAAACCGTAGTCTGGCTTTTTTTATGGCGGTTTTGGAGCAGTGGCTTTTTCCTTGCTGAGCGACCTTTCAGGTTATGTCGATATAGGACTTGTTTTACTGTAGATATAGATACTTTTGTACCCGTTTCCTCCGGCATCTTCACAAGGTCCTTTACTGTTGTTCTGGGATACATTTGCTCTTTTCGCACCAAAGTCCGTTAATCTCTAGGAGGCAGAACACGTCTCCTTCCTGAGCGGTATGACGGCTGCTTGGGCCCATGGTTTTTATACTTGTGTACTATTGTTTGTACAGATGAACGTGGTACCTTCTGGCGTTTGGAAATTGCTCCCAAGGATGAACCAGACTTGTGGTCTACCATTTTTTTCTGAGGTCTTGACTGATTTCTTTTGATTTTCCCATTATGTCAAGCAAAGAGGCACTGAGTTTGAAGGTAGGCCTTGAAATACATCCACAGGTACATCTCCAATGGACTCAAATTGTCAATTAGCCTATCAGAAGCTTCTAAAGCCATGACATAATTTTCTGGAATATTCCAAGCTGTTTAAAGGCACAACTAACTTTGTGTATGTAAACTTCTGACCCACTGAAATTGTGATACAGTGAATTATAAGTGAAATAATCTGTCTGTAAACAATTGTTGGAAAAATGACTTGTGTCATGCACAAAGTAGATGTCCTAACCAACTTGCCAAAACTATAGTTTGTTAACAAGAACAAGTGTATATATAATGAACAGACTAGGTCTATACTGCTCCTACATGATGCAACAACACAGTGCATTCGAAAAGTACTTAAACCCCTTCACTTTTTCCAAATTTTGTTACGTTACAGCCTTATTCTAAAATGGATTTAAAAATTTTAAAATACTCCATCTACACACAATATTCCATAATGACAAACCAAAAACACGTTTTTAAATCTTTTTGCTAATTTATTAATATAAACTGAAAAATCTACATAAGTATTCAGACGTTTACTACGTACTTTGTTGAAACACCTTTGGCAGCGATTACATCCTTGAGTCTTCTGGAGTATCACGCTACAAGCTTGGCACATCTGTATTTGGGGCGTTTCTCCCATTCTTCTCTGCAGATCCTCTCAAGCTTTGTCAGGTTGGATGGGGAGCGTCGCTGCACAGCTATTTTCAGGTCTCCGATCGGGTTCAAGTCCGGGCTCTGGCTGGGCCACTCAAGGTTATTCAGAGACTTCTCCTGAAGCAACTCCTGCATTGTCTTGGCTGTGGGCTTAGGGTCATTGTCCCTTTGGTAGGTGAACCTGCACCCCAGTCTGAGGTCCTGAGCTCTCTGTAGCAGGTTTTCATCAAGGATCTCTCTGCACTGTTCATCTTTCCCTCGATCTTGACTAGTTTCCCAGTCCCTGCCGCTGAAAAACATCCCCACAGCATGATGCTGCCACCACCACGCTTTACGCTAGGCGAGCCACTTGGCAGTCAGGCCAAAGAGTTCAATCGTGGTTTCATCAGACCAGAGAATCTTGTTTCTCATGGTCTGAGAGTCTTTAGGTGCCTTTTGGCAAACTCCAAGCGGGCTGTCATGTGCCTTTTACTGAGGAGTGGCTTCCGTCTGGCCTCTCTACCATAAAGGCCTGATTGGTGGAGTGCTGCAGAGATGATTGTCCTTCTGGAAGGTTATCCCATCTCCACAGAGGAACTCTGGAGCTCAGAGTGACCATCGGGTTCTTGGTCACCTCCCTGACCAAGGTCCTTCTCCCCCGGTTGCTCAGTTTGGCCGGGCGGCCAGCTCTAGGAAGAGTCTAGGTGGTTCCAAACTTCTTCCATTTAAGAATGATGGCGACCATTGTGTTCTTGGGGACCTTCAATTCTGCAGACATTTTTTGGTACCCTTCCCCAGATCTGTGCCTTGACACAATCCTGTCTCTGAGCTCTACGGACAATTTCTTCGACCTCATGGCTTGGAATTTGCTCTGACATGCACTGTAAACTGTGGGACCTTATATAGACAGGTATAATCCTAATATGATTTAATGTGGCACAAAACAAAAACACAAATTCTCAGTCAAAAATATAAGTCGGAATACAGCCTTTCTATTCTCTCATGTGATTTCAGGTTCTCTGACTGGGAAAATGTTCTTCCACACAGAGAGAGAGCAGTGATAGGGCTTTTTCAGTGTGTATTCTCTCATGCTTCTTCAGGCTCCTGAACCAGATAAAACTATTTCCACACTGGGAGCATTGGAAAGGCTTTTCTCCTGTGTGTATTCTCTCATGAGCTTTAAGGTCTCCTACTCGTTTAAATCTGTTTTTAACGCTGGGAGTAATGGTAAGGCTTTTCTCCTGTGTTTGTCCACTCATGCTCCTTCCGGCTCCCTAACTGAAGAGAACCTAACTGAAGAGAACTCATTCCACAGTGGGAACAGTGATAAGTCTGGTCCCTCTCCTACCAAAGACAGAGTATTTAGTTAAATACTAAAAAGAGAACTGAATTAAACCTCCATAAAATACAACCGTCTTCCTGCGAGGCTAGAATCCTCAAAAACCTGAAGTCAGTTTTCAGAACATACCATAATTTTCATAACTTGGTGGCTGCCCTAATAATAATAATAATAATAATGTAGAACATAAAATCTAACCTTTCTTGCATGTTTATAGACTGAGCAGAGCTCTATAATAGGGAATGGGAAAGGGAGATACCTAGTCAGTTGTACAACTGAATGCATTCAACTGAAATGTGTCTTCCCCATTTAACCCAACCCCTCTGAATCAGAGAGGTGCGGGGGGCTGCCTTAATCGACATCCACGTCTTCGGTGCCCGGCTTTTCTTTTGTGTGTATCCTTTCATGCCTTTTCAGGGTAGCTAACGCGTTAAAACTCTTTCTACACTGGGAACATTGGAAAGGCTTTTCTCCTGTGTGTGTCCTCTCATGAGCTTTTAGGTCCCCTACCCGGGAAAATCTATTTTTACACTGGGAGCAGTGGTAAGGCTTTTCTCCTGTGTGTATTCTCTCGTGCTCTTGTAGGTGCCCTCTCTGAGTAAAACTGTTTCCACAATGGGAACATTGGAATGGCTTTTCTCCTGTGTGTATTCTCTCATGTCTTTTTAGGTTACTTAACACAATAAAACTCTTTCCACACTGGGAACATTGAAAAGGCTTTTCTCCTGTGTGTGTCCACTCATGCTCCTTCAGGCTCCTCGACTGAATAAAACTCATTCCACAGTGGGAACAGCGATGAGGCTTTTCTCCTGTGTGTATTCTCTCATGCCTTTTCAGGTTAGCTAACACAGTAAAACGCTTTCTACACTGGGAACAATGGAAAGGTTCTTCTCCTGTGTGTGTCCACTCATGAGCTTTTAAGTCCCCTGATCGGGAAAATCTCTTTTCACACTGGAAGCAGTGGTAAGGCTTTTCTCCTGTGTGTATTCTCTCATGCCTTTTCAGGTTAGCTAACAGAGTAAAAATCTTGCTACACTGGGAACACTGGAAAGTCTTTTCTTCTGTGTGTGTCCACTCATGTGCCTTCAGGCTTGCTAACTGAATAAAACTCATTCCACAGTGGGAACAGTGATAAGGATTTTCTCCTGTGTGTATTCTCTCATGCCTTTTCAGATTAGCTAACAGGGTAAAACTCTTTCCACACTGGGAACATTGGAAAGTCTTTTCTCCTGTGTGGGTCCTCTCATGAGCTTTTAGGTCCCCTGATCGGGAAAATCTCTTTTCACATAAGAAGCAGTGGTAAGGCTTTAATCCTGTGTGTGTACTCTCATGAGCTTTTAGGTCCCCTGATCTGGAAAATCTCTTTTCACATTGGAAGCAGTGGTATGGCTTTTCTCCTGTGTGTGTCCTCTCATGGCGTTTTAGGTTCCCTAACCAGCGAAAACTCTTTTCACAGTGGGAGCAGTGGTGTTGTCCCGCTGGTTTGGGCGTCTCTGGATCTGGTTCCCCTGAAGGACTCTTCCTGCTGTCATAGTGAGAGTCTGCTCTTTCTCCTGTCAAAGACAAACAGTATCTAGTTACACAGAGACCTAACTGAAACCTCCACATGATAAAACTGTCTTCCTATGAGGTTTAATCTAGACTAGATCCCTCAATAAAAGAGCAGAACTGGTCATCACAGAGTGGCTGTAGTGCTTTGTAGGCTGGGTAAATCCATTTGAATTCAATACATTTTTGACAACATTCCTTTTGATTAAAAAAAAGAAGCTTTCCTTACATGTTTGCATATGGAAGAAGTGGTAAAAAAGTCACTTTTTGTAACTGAATGCAAAAACATTCATGAGATATACAGTATCAGTCAAAAGTTTGGACACACCTAGTCATTCATGGGTTTTTCTTTATTTTTACTATTTTCTACATTGTAGAATAATAGTGAAGACATAAGAACTATGAAATAACACATATGGAATCATGTAGTAACCAAAAAAGTGGTAAACAAATCAAAATATATTTTAGATTCTTCAAAGTAGCCACCCTTTGCCTTGATGACAGCTTTGCACACTCTTTGCATTCTCTCAACCAGCTTCACCTGGAATGCTTTTCCAACAGTCTTGAAGGAGTTCCCACATATGTTGAGCACTTGTTGGCTGTTTTCCTTCACTCTGTGGTCCAACTCATCCCAAACCATTTCAATTGGGTTGAGGGCAGGTGATTGTGGAGGCCAGGTCATCTGATGAAGCACTCCATCACTCTCCTTTTTGATCAAATAGCCCTTACACAGCCTGGAGGTGTGTGGGGTCATTGTCTTGTTGAAAAACAAATGATTGTCCCACTAAGCACAAACCAGATGGGATGGCGTATCGCTTCAGAATGCTGTGGTAGCCAGACAGGTGTGTGCCTTTCCAAATCATGTCCAATCAATTGAATTTACCACAGGTGGACTCCAATCAAGTTGCAGAAACATCTCAACGATGATCAACGGAAACAGTATGCACCTGAGATCAATTTCAAGTCTCATAGCAAACAGTCTGAATACTTATGTAAATTAAGGCATCTGTTTTTTCTTTTTAATACATGTGACATGTTTTCTACAAACCTATTTTAGCTTTTTCATTATGAGCTGTTGTGTGTACAGTCGTGGCCAAAAGTTTTGAGAATGACACATTTTAATTTTCACAAAGTCTGCTGCCTCAGTTTGTATGATGGCAATTTGCATATACTCCAGAATGTTATGAAGAGTGATCAAATGAATTGCAATTAATTGCAACGTCCCTCTTTGCCATGCACATGAACTGAATCCCCCAAAAACATTCCCACTGCATTTCAGCCCTGCCACAAAAGGACCAGCTGACATGTCAGTGATTCTCTCGTTAACACAGGTGGGAGTGTTGACGAGGACAAGGCTGGAGATCACTCTATTATGCTGATTGAGTTCGAATAACAGACTGGAAGCTTCAAAAGGAGGGTGGTGCTTGGAATCATTGTTCTTCCTCTGTCAATCATGGTTACCTGCAAGGGAACACGTGCCATCATCATTGCTTTGAACAAAAAGGGCTTCACAGGCAAGGATATTGCTGCCAGTAAGATTGCACCTAAATCAACCATTTATCGGATCATCAAAAACTTCAAGGAGAGCTGTTCAATTGTTGTGAAGAAAGCTTCAGGGCGCCCAAGAAAGTCCAGCAAGCGCCAGGACCGTCTCCTAAAGTTGATTCAGCTGTGGGATCGGGGCACCACCAGTACAGAGCTTGCTCAGGAATGGCAGCAGGCAGGTGTGAGTGCACCTGCACGCACAGTGAGGTGAAGACTTTTGGAGGATGGATTGGTGTCAAGAAGGGCAGTAAACAACTAACTTCTCTCCAGGAAAAACATTAGGGACAGACTGATATTCTGCAAAAGGTACAGGGATTGGACTGCTGAGGACTGGGGTAAAGTCATTTTCTCTGATGAATCCCAAATCCGATTGTTTGGGGCATCTGGAAAATAAGCTTGTCCGGAGAAGACAAGGTGAGCGCTACCATCACTCCTGTGTCATGCCAACAGTAAAGCATCCTGAGACCATTCATGTGTGGGGTTGCTTTTCAGCCAAGGGAGTGGGCTCACTCACAATTTTGCCTAAGAACACAGCCATGAAAAACGAATGGAACCAACACATCCTCCGAGAACAACTTCTCCCAACCATCCAGGAACAGTTTGGTAACGAACAATGCCTTTTCCAGCATGATGGAGCACCTTGCCATAAGGCAAAAGTGATAACCAAGTGTCTCAGGGAACAAAACATTGATATTTTGGGTCCATGGCCAGGAAACTCCCCAGACCTTAATCCCATTGAGAACTTGTGGGCAATCCTCAAGAGGCGGGTGGACAAACAAAACCCCACAAAATCTGACAAACTCCAAGCATTGATTATGCAAGAATCGGCTGCCATCAGTCAGGATGTGGCCCAGAAGTTAATTGACAGCATGCCAGGGCGGATTGCAGAGGTCTTGAAAAAGAAGGGTCAACACGGGAAATATTGACTCTTGCATAAACTTCATGTAATTGTCAATAAAAGCCTTTGACACTTATGAAATGCTTGTAATTATACTTCAGTATTCCATAGTAACATCTGACAAAAATATCTGAAGACACTGAAGCAGCAAACTTTGTGGAAATTAATATTTGTGTCATTCTCAAAACTTTTGGCCATGACTGTAGATTGATGAGGATTGTTATTTATTTAATCCATAGTAGAATAAGGCTGTAACGTAACAAAATGTGGAAAGACTTTAGTGACATAAATAAGGGGTTAAAGACATATAATTTTATTTTATATATTTTACATCTATATTTATCTCAGATACAGGACAAACACTTCAGAACAAACTTCCTTTAGATTTTTTTGGGGGAAACAATGTTACTATGGTTACTGTTGTTCCATGTTGTGAATGTTATCCAATGTGTTACTATGGTTACTGTTGTTCCATGTTGTGAATGTTATCCAATGTGTTACTATGGTTACTGTTGTTCCATGTTGTGAATGTTATCCAATGTGTTACTATGGTTACTGTTGTTCCATGTGTTTCTACAGTACTATACCGGGGAAGCCCTTCATGTTGGAGGGTGTTTCTACAGTACTATACTGGGGAAGCCCTTCACGTTGGAGGGTGTTTCTACAGTACTATACTGGGGAAGCCCTTCACGTTGGAGGGTGTTTCTACAGTACTATACTGGGGAAGCCCTTCATGTTGGAGGGTGTTTCTACAGTACTATACTGGGGAAGCCCTTCATGTTGGAGGGTGTTTCTACAGTACTATACTGGGGAAGCCCTTCATGTTGGAGGGTGTTTCTACAGTACTATACAGGGGAAGCCCTTCATGTTGGAGGGTGTTTCAATAGTACTATACTGGGGAAGCCCTTCACGTTGGAGGGTGTTTCTACAGTACTATACTGGGGAAGCCCTTCATGTTGGAGGGTGTTTCTACACTACTATACTGGGGAAGCCCTTCATGTTGGTGGGCGTTTCTACAGTACTATACTGGGGAAGCCCTTCACGTTGGAGGGTGTTTCTACAGTACTATACTGGGGAAGCCCTTCACGTTGGAGGGTGTTTCTACAGTACTATACCGGGGAAGCCCTTCATGTTGGAGGGTGTTTCTACCGTACTATACTGGGGAAGCCCTTCACGTTGGAGGGTGTTTCTACAGTACTATACTGGGGAAGCCCTTCACGTTGGAGGGTGTTTCTACCGTACTATACCGGGGAAGCCCTTCATGTTGGAGGGTGTTTCTACAGTACTATACAGGGGAAGCCCTTCATGTTGGAGGGTGTTTCTACAGCACTATACTGGGGAAGCCCTTCACGTTGGAGGGTGTTTCTACAGTACTATACTGGGGAAGCCCTTCACGTTGGAGGGTGTTTCTACAGTACTATACTGGGGAAGCCCTTCATGTTGGAGGGTGTTTCTACAGTACTATACAGGGGAAGCCCTTCATGTTGGAGGGTGTTTCTACAGTACTATACTGGGGAAGCCCTTCATGTTGGAGGGTGTTTCTACAGTACTATACTGGGGAAGCCCTTCATGTTGGAGGGTGTTTCTACAGTACTATACTGGGGAAGCCCTTCACGTTGGAGGGTGTTTCTACCGTACTATACTGGGGAAGCCCTTCATGTTGGAGCGTGTTTTGCGTTTGACACTTCAGCAACTGGTTCCAGTGTGTTAGTAGAGGGTTTCATTCATATTCGGAAAGGATTTGGCTGGAGGGAAGGTTGTGCCAAATCCTGTCGTTTGTAAGGAACCCAGAATTGAGGAACCTGATGGGTTATCAGAAAAGTACCCTACAGTGTTCCCAGCATGTGCCGTTACACGTGCTCTGTCTAAGAAAGTCACCGGGGGCAAGTCTAGTGTTGAGGATGTTCGCGATCCCACCATGGTCGATCTGTCTGAGACGTTTATGGGGGATCCTGATTTTGGTAAACTCCTGAGTTGACCTCTCCTTTGAAAACCCCAAAGGTGAGAGTTTGTAGAACCTCAATGAAGAGAAGATCCCTACAGTTGACACTTGGATGTCTAGGAAGCAGCAGCTTGCTGAACAGAGTAAAGATGTTTCTAGGAAGCAGCAGCTTGCTGAACAGAGTAAAGATGTTTCTAGGAAGCAGCTGGTTGATGAACAGAATAAAGATGTTTCTAGGAAGCAGCAGCTTGCTGAACAGAGTAAAGATGTTTCTAGGAAGCAGCTGGTTGCTGAACAGAGTAAAGATGTTTCTAGGAAGCAGCTGGTTGATGAACAGAGTAAAGATGTTTCTAGGAAGCAGCTGGTTGCTGAACAGAGTAAAGATGTTTCTAGGAAGCAGCTGGTTGCTGAACAGAGTAAAGATATTTCTAGGAAGCAGCTGGTTGATGAACAGAGTAAAGATGTTTCTAGGAAGCAGCTGGTTGATGAACAGAGTAAAGATGTTTCCAGGAAGCAGCTGGTTGATGAACAGAATAAAGATGTTTCTAGGAAGCAGCTGGTTGATGAACAGAGTAAAGATGTTTCTAGGAAGCAGCTGGTTGATGAACAGAGTAAAGATGTTTCTAGGAAGCAGCTGGTTGCTGAACAGAGTAAAGATGTTTCTAGGAAGCAGCTGGTTGCTGAACAGAGTAAAGATGTTTCTAGGAAGCAGCTGGTTGATGAACCGAATAAAGATGTTTCTAGGAAGCAGCAGCTTGCTGAACAGAGTAAAGATGTTTCTAGGAAGCAGCTGATTGATGAAGAGAGTACAGATGTTTCTACTAGGAAGCAGCAGATTGCTGAACAGAGTAAAGATGTTTCCCTCTCCCCTCTTTTTGCTGAGATACATCCAGAAAAGGAGTTTAATTCAGTTTGTGCTGGTAATTTTGTATGCTCTCGTTGGCTGACCCTCAGTACATAATCGCCATCAAACCCACTTGCTCCAGGTCATCCATAAGTCTTTGCTAGGTAAAGCCCTGCCTTATCTCAGCTCACTGGTCACCATAGCAATACCCACCTGTAGCACGCGCTCCAGCAGGTATATTTCACTGGTCATCCCCAAAGCCAACACTTACTTTGGCCGCCTTTATTTCCAGTTCTCTGTTGCCAATGACTGGAACGAATTGCAAAAATCCCTGAAGCTGGAGTCATATCTCCCTCTTTAACTTTAAGCATCAGCTGTCTGAGCAGCTTACCGATCACTGCACCTGTACACAGCCAATCTGTAAATAGCACACCCAACCTCCTCATCCCCTTAGTTATTTATCCTCTTGCTCTTTTGCACCCAAGTATCTCTACTTGCACACCATCATCTGCACATCTATCGTTCCAGTGTTAATGCTAAATTGTAATTATTTCGCCACTATGGCCTATTTATTGCCTTACCTCCCTACTCTTCTACATCTGCACACACTGTACATAGATTTTTCTATTGACTGTACGTTTGTTTGTGTGTAACTCTGTGTTGTTGTTTTTGTCACACTGCTTTGCTTCATCTTGGCCAGGTCGCAGTTGTAAATGACAACTTGTTCTCAACTGGCCTACCTGGTTAAATAAAGGTTTTTAAAAAATGACTAATTAATACATGCATTAACAGAAATGAATGTAACCAAATGACAGGAATTAACGGTACATTTACTACTGGTGACATTTGTAATGGGGAATTGATATAATAAACTCAATCTAAGGGCAATCAATTCACACAATGAAACAATGAAGGAGCAAGAATTGGTGGAAGCCAGCGGAGGACATTCTGAAGAGAGACTCACTTATATCTTCACCACACAACCCTCCCCTTCTTGTCTCAACATTTTAAATAATACTCAAGATACATTATCTTCACACATATTTGAGATGCTTTTCACTGACAGCTGAACCTCAATAATCAGTGAGGTCTATTGCCACACACACTGCCCAAATAGGCATAAGTCTACAAGCTTGTGCTTTGAAACCATACACAGGTATTTTTTTAAAGAAGCTAATGATCCCTGATTCCTCTGTGGAAACGTCATGCTTTCTGGTAAAGTATTTATTTCTGTATAGACAGGAGTAATTATATAATTTGGGCAAATGTATTTACCTATTGGACCCACCACTATGTCATTTCTCTCCTGTTCGATTGGACCCACCGCTATGTCATTTCTCTCCTGTTCTACTGGACCCACCACTATGTCATTTCTCTCCTGTTCTATTGGACCCACCACTATGTCATTTCTCTCCTGTTCTATTAGACCCACCACTATGTCATTTCTCTCCTGTTCTATTGGACCCACCACTATGTCATTTCTCTCCTGTTCTTTGGACCCACCACTATGTCATTTCTCTCCTGTTCTATTGGACTGACCACTATGCCATTTCTGTCCTGTTCTATTGGACCCACCACTATGCCATTTCTCTCCTGTTCTATTGGACCCACCACTATGTAATTTCTCTCCTGTTCTATTGGACCCACCACTATGTCATTTCTCTCCTGTTCTTTGGACCCACCACTATGTCATTTCTCTCCTGTTCTATTGGACCCACCACTATGTCATTTCTCTCCTGTTCTATTGGACCCACCACTATGCCATTTCTCTCCTGTTCTATTGGTTTTCAAATCAACTTTATTCCGTTGTCCAGAAACGAAAGGCCCAAACTGCTTCATTACAGGAGTTCCACGTTCTGTTCAGATCCATTACCCTCATCTAAATGTGATTTCTGTCATTCTGAGCACCGTGGGTGAACAACCCTAATGGGTTATGCACCCAAGATGTGTCGAGTAAAGTTCTCAAAACGGCCAGTAAATTTAAATCTTCCCGTCACGGAAACCCTGGTAGCATTATAATGGGCATTACTGAGCGAGATCAGTGACATCACCCAAACTGGCTGTAGATCTCAATGTTATGTGGACAGGAAGCTACTAAAATGTAGTAAATAAAACATCTAAATATCTCAAATTAATATTTTAAAGATATCAAAAGGAGAGGAATATGTGTAGAGCGGACGACAAAGGAGGGGATCCCATAGTAGTTGTCAGCAGATAGACCCTTCTCAAATATATACAGTATATCACAAAAGTGAGTACACCCCTCACATTTTTGTAAATATTTGAGTATGTCTTTTCATGTGACAACACTGAAGAAATAACACTTTGCTACAATGTAAAGTAGTGAGTGTACAGCTTGTAAAACAGTGTAAATTTGCTGTCCCCTCAAAATAACTCAACACACAGCCATTAATGTCTAAACCGCTGCCAACAAAAGTGAGTACACCCCTAAGTGAAAATGTCCAAATTGGGCCCAATTAGCCATTTTCCCTCCCTGGTGTCATGTGACTCGTTAGTGTTACAAGGTCTCATGTGTGAATGGGGAGCAGGTGTGTTCAATTTGGTGTCATTGCTCTCACGCTCAAACATGGCAAAGAACTCTCTGAGGATCTGAAAAAAAAGAATTGTTGCTCTACATAAAGATGGCCTGGGCTATAAGAAGATTGCCAAGACCCTGAAACTGAGCTGCAGCACGGTGTCCAAGACCATACAGCGGTTTAACTGGACAGGTTCCACTCAGAACAGGCCTCGCCATGGTCGACCAAAGAAGTTGAGTGCACGTCCTCAGCGTCATATCCAGAGGTTGTCTTTGGGAAATAGACGTATGAGTGCTGCAGAGGTTGAAGGGGTGGGGGTTTGCCTGTCAGTGCTCAGACCATACGCAGTACACTGCATCAAATTGGTCTGCATGGCTGTCGTACCAGAAGGAAGCTTCTTCTAAAGATGATGCATAAGAAAGCCCGCAAACAGTTTGCTGAAGACAAGCAGACTAAGGACATGGATTACTGGAACCATGTCCTGTGGTCTAATGAGACCGAGATGGTGTCAAGCGTGTGTGGCGGCAACCAGGTGAGGAGTACAAAGACAAGTGTGTCTTGCCTACAGTCAAGCATGGTGGTGGGAGTGTCATGGTCTGGGGCTGCATGAGTGCTGCCGGCACTGGGGAGCTACAGTTCATTGAGGGAACCATGAATGCCAACATGTACTGTGACATACTGAAGCAGAGCATGATCCCCTCCCATTGGAGACTGGGCCGCAGGGCACTTTTCCAACATGATAACGACCCCAAACACACCTCCAAGACGACCACTGCCTTGCTAAAGAAGCTGAGGGTAAAGGTGATGGACTGGCCAAGCATGTCTCCAGACCTAAACCCTATTGAGCATCTGTGGGTCATCCTCAAACGGAAGGTGGAGGAGTGCAAGGTCTCTAACATCCACCAGCTCTGTGATGTCGTCATGGAGGAGTGGAAGAGGACTCCAGTGGCAACCTGTGAAGCTCTGGTGAACTCCATGCCCAAGAGGGTTAAGGCAGTGCTGGAAAATGATGGTGGCCACACAAAATATTGACACAAAATATCCAAAGTTAAAAACAAATTTAAAGCGGTACTTACGGGTGTTAATCAGTTCTCCTATCTCCTCCTCTTCATCTTCCAATGTGACAGTAATCTCTCCTTCCTTCTTCACTCCAAAAACGACATCCTCCTCTTTATCGTCCTCCTCTTCTTTCACCATAACATACTCCTCCTCCTCCTCTTTCACTCTGAACGTGTCTTCCTCTTCTTTTACTGTAACAGCCTCACTCTCTACTTCTTGTTTAACTGTGACATCCTCCTCTTCCTTCTCCTCTTTCACGACAATGTTCAGCCCCAGAGCTTCTTTCTCCGTCCAGCAGACATCCTCTTCTTTAACAGGAGGAGAGTAGTTTAGGGAGCTCATGGTCGGGGATATTGGCTAGTTAGCTATCATTAGCGACTAGGCTAGTGCTAACTTAACCAGCCAGCTACTAGCTGACTAGCTGACTAATACAAAATAACGTAAGTATTAAATCAAATATGTTATCAGGTAGATACGACAAATGTGTTTAAAATACAATAGCTAATATAGACCAAAAGCGTATAAATAGCTTGAATCTTTCGGCTATTTTGGCTAGCAAGCTACCGAGGTGGTTGACTAGCTGTTTATGAAGAACCGTCCACTAGATTATACGTCATGCTAGCAGCATTGCCTGAAAGACGCACATCGCCGTCTGTTGACTGGAGTGGGAAACGCAGTTAAATATTTTTTTTCTTATGTACAGACAATGATTGTTTTAAATGGATTTAATACTATCACATTGAGACGTACAAAGACAGGAATGTGTTGATTGATTAGTGCGAATAAAAAATGTTTACTACAGCACATTTAAGGCAGAATCAAGTCTAAATAAGTAGCTGCTGTAGGTTTATACTGCTCCTACATGGTGAAACAATACATCATGTAGATGTATATAATGAACAGACTAGGTCTATACTGCTCCTACATGGTGTAACAATACATCATGTAGATGTATATAAGGAACAGACTAGGTCTATACTGCTTCTACATGGTGTAACAATACATCATGTAGATGTATACTACCGTACAAAAGTTTGGGGTCACTTAGAAATGTCCTTGCTTTTGAAAGAAAACCACATTTTTTGTCCATTAAAATAACATCAAATTGATCAGAAATACAGTGTAGACATTGTTAATGTTGTAAATGGCTATTGTAGCTGGAAACGGCTGATTTTTTATGAAATATCTACATAGGCGTACAGAGGCCCATTATCAGCAACTATCACTCCTCTGTTCCAATGGCACATTGTGTTAGCTAATCCAAGATAATCATTTTAAACGTCTAATTGATCATTAGAAAACCCTTTTGCAATTATGTTAGCACAGCTGAAAACTGTTGTGCACATTTAACAAAAGCTTTTGTAAACAGTCTGTGACCCTTCTTGTTCTTTAACAAAGCTTTTATAAACAGTGTTTTTGCATAACAATCAGGCAGTAGAACAACAATAATCATCACCCTCTTGACCAATCTTCCCTCCCCTTAACATTGGGTTTGATTCAGACCCTGTCAGTGTGCCAGGTGGACATTGGGTTTGATTCAGACCCTGTCAGTGTGCCAGGTGGACATTGGGTTTGATTCAGACCCTGCCAGTGTGCCAGGTGGACATTGGGTTTGATTCAGACCCTGTCAGTGTGCCAGGTGGACATTCCCTGCCAGCGTGCCAGGTGGTCATTCCCTGTCAGTGTGCCAGGTGGACATTGGGTTTGATTCAGACCCTGCCAGTGTGCCAGGTGGACATTGGGTTTGATTCAGATCCTGCCAGTGTGCCAGGTGGACATTGGGTTTAATTCAGTCCTTGCCAGTGTACCAGGTGGACATTGGGTTGATTCGGACCCTGCCAGTGTGCCAGATGGACATTGGGTTTGATTCAGATCCTGCCAGTGTGCCAGGTGGACATTGGGTTTAATTCAGTCCCTGCCAGTGTACCAGGTGGACATTGGGTTGATTCGGACCCTGCCAGTGTGCCAGATGGACATTGGGTTTGATTCAGGCCTTTCCAGCATCGCCAGAAATTTATTCCAAGGTCAGTAACTTATTCCCACAGAACCACCCCAGACCTTTCATGCATGACTAAAAACACCTAAGTATTAGATTTACTGCCATGGTCTCGTATGTCACCGCCTCAGACACCATTCACAATGCTGGCTGAGGTACGAGTAAAACATGACATATTATTTCTTAACCATTCACAATACTGGGTGAGGTACGAGTAAAACATGAAATATTATTTCCTAACCATTCACAATGCTGGCTGAGGTATGAGTAAAATATGAAATATTATTTCCTAATTGTAAAAAATTCCCCACTCCTTTAAAAAAATATTACAAATAATTTCAGACTCATATGTCATTTTAAATAGCTCAATTCAATCCAGCTGGGCCTTTTTAACACAGACAGTTGTTCCTGCTGTAGATGTTATGCCTTTGTACAGATCTAGGATCAGTTCTCCTCCACAATGCATATTCAGTACCGGTCAATTGTTTGGACACACCTAAAAATGCAATGTTATTTCTTTATTTTAACTATTATCTACTGTGTAGAATAATAGTGAAGACATCAAAACTATGAAATAACTCATGGTGTAAAGGCAGTCAATGTTGTTCTCCCCCTTTAACGAGGAGGAGCATGGATAGGACCAAGATGCGGATTGAGGGAAATAAGCCATCTTTTAATGAACAAACAGCAAACAAGACACTACAAACTACAAAACAACAAACGTGACTAACCTTCAACTGTCCTGTGAGGACACAGGAACAAACACCCACAAAACACCAGTGAAACCCTGGCTGCCTTTGTATGACTCTCAATTAGAGACAAACAATACACACCTGTCTCTAATTGAGAATCATACCAGGCCGAACACAAAACCCCACATAGAAATACAAACATAGACAAACCCACCCAACTCACGCCCTGACCAACTAAAATGAATACAAAACAAAGGAAAACAGGTCAGGAACGTGACAGAACCCCCCCCTTAAGGTGCGAACTCCGGGCGCACCAGCACAAAGTCTAGGGGAGGGTCTGGGTGGGCGTCTGTCCACGGTGGCGGCTCTGGCGGTGGACGAGGTCCCCACCCCACCATAATCAATCCCCGCTTCTTTATCCCCCTCCCAATGACCACCCTCCCACTAACCCCACCTAAATGAAGGGGCAGCACCGGGATAAGGGGCAGCACCGGGATAAGGGGCAGCACCGGGACAAGGGGCAGCACCGGGACAAGGGGCAGCACCGGGACAAGGGGCAGCACCGGGACAAGGGGCAGCACCGGGACAAGGGGCAGCACCGGGACAAGGGGCGGCACCGGGATAAGGGGCGGCAGGTCCTGGCTGAGGGACTCCGGCAGGTCCTGGCTGAGGGACTCCGGCAGGTCCGGGCTGAGGGACTCCGGCAGGTCCGGGCTGAGGGACTCCGGCAGGTCCGGGCTGAGTGGCAGCTCCGGACTGTAGGGCAGCTCCGGACTGTAGGGCAGCTCCGGACTGTAGGGCAGCTCCGGACTGTAGGGCAGCTCCTGACTGTAGGGCAGCTCCTGACTGGCGGGCAGCTCCTGACTGGCGGGCAGCTCCTGACTGTAGGGCAGCTCCTGACTGTAGGGCAGCTCCTGACTGGCGGGCAGCTCCTGACTGGCGGGCGTCTCTGGCAGCTCCTGACTGGCGGGCGTCTCTGGCAGCTCCTGACTGGCGGGCGTCTCTGGCAGCTCCTGACTGGCGGGCGTCTCTGGCAGCTCCTGACTGGCGGGCGTCTCTGGCAGCTCCTGACTGACGGACGGCTCTAGCGGCTCCTGACTGACGGACGGCTCTACTGGCTCGGGACAGACAGGCGGCTCTAATGGCTCGTGGCAGACGGCTGACTCAGATGGCGCTGGGCAGACAGATGGCTCAGACGGCGCTGGGCAGACAGATGGCTCAGACGGCGCTGGGCAGACAGATGGCTCAGACGGCGCTGGGCAGACAGATGGCTCAGACGGCGCTGGGCAGACAGATGGCTCAGACGGCGCTGGGCAGACAGATGGCTCAGACGGAGCTGGGCAGACGGGCCGTTCAGGCACCGCTGGGCAGACGGCAGACTCTGGCCGGCTGAGACGCACTATAGGCCTGGTGCGTGGTACCGGAACTGGAGGTACCGGGCTGAGGGCACGCACCTCAGGGCGAGTGCGGGGAACAGGAACAGGGCACACTGGACTCTCGTGGCGCACTCTAGGCCTGGTGCGTGGTACCGGAACTGGAGGTACCGGGCTGAGGGCACGCACCTCAGGGCGAGTGCGGGGAGAAGGAACAGTGCGTCCAGGGCTCTGGAGGCGCACAGGAGGCTTGGTGCGTGGTGCCGGAACTGGAGGCACTGGGCTGGAGACACGCACCATAGGGAGAGTACGTGGAGGAGGAACAGGGCTCTGGAGATGGACTGGAAGCCTGGTGCGTGGTGTAGGCACTGGTGGTATTGAGCTGGGGTGGGAAGGTGGCGCCGGATATACCGGACCGTGAAGGAGGACACGTGCTCTTGAGCACCGAGCCTCCCCAACCCTACCAGGTTGAATGATCCCCGTAGCCCTGCCAGTGCGGCGAGGTGGAATAGCCCGCACTGGGCTATGCAGGCGAACTGGGGACACCACCTGTAAGGCTGGTGCCATGTACGCCGGCCCGAGGAGACGTACTGGAGGCCAGATACGTTGGGCCGGCTTCATGGCATCCGGCTCGATGCCCAACCTAGCCCTCCCAGTGCGGCAAGGTGGAATAGCCCGCACTGGGCTTAGCACGCGTACTGGGGACACCGTGCGCTTCACCGCATAACACGGTGTCTGACCAGTACGACGCCCTCTTACTCCACGGCAAGCCCGGGGAGTTGGCTCAGGTATCCAACCCGGCTTCGCCACACTCCCCTTTAGCCCCCCCCCCAAGAAATTTTTGGGTGAGCCTCTCGGGTTTCCAGCCACTCTGCCTTGCAAGCGCCTCATAATGCCGCCTCTCCGCTTTCGCTGCCTCCAGCTCCGCTTTGGGGCAGCGACACTCCACTGGCTGTGCCCAGGGTCCTTCTCCGTCCAGAATCTCCTCCCAAGTCCATTCCTCTTTTCCCCATTGCTGTAGTTCCTTTTCTCTCTCCTCAATCCGCTTGGTCCTGTTGTGGTGGGTGTTTCTGTAAAGGCAGTCAATGTTGTTCTCCCCCTTTAACGAGGAGGAGCATGGATAGGACCAAGATGCGGATTGAGGGAAATAAGCCATCTTTTAATGAACAAACAGCAAACAAGACACTACAAACTACAAAACAACAAACGTGACTAACCTTCAACTGTCCTGTGAGGACACAGGAACAAACACCCACAAAACACCAGTGAAACCCTGGCTGCCTTTGTATGACTCTCAATTAGAGACAAACAATACACACCTGTCTCTAATTGAGAATCATACCAGGCCGAACACAAAACCCCACATAGAAATACAAACATAGACAAACCCACCCAACTCACGCCCTGACCAACTAAAATGAATACAAAACAAAGGAAAACAGGTCAGGAACGTGACACATGGAATCATGTAGTAACCAAAAAAAGTGTTAAAGAAATCAAAATATAATCTATATTTTATATTATCCAAGTTTATCATTTTAAAAGGCTAATTGATCATTATAAAACCCTTTTGCAATTATGTTATCACAGCTGAAAAATGTTGTGCTGATTAAAGAAGCAATAAAACTGTCGTTCTTTAAACTAGTTGTATCTGGAGCATCAGCATTTGTGGTTTCGATTACAGGCTCAAAATGACCAGAAACAAATAACTTTCTTCTGAAAACCGTTAGTCTATTATTTTTCTGAGAAATGAAGGCTATTCCATGCGAGAAATTGCCAAGAAACTAAAGATCTTGTACAATGCTGTGTACTACTCCCTTCACAGAACAGCGCAAACTGTCTCTAACCAGAATAGAAGGAGGCCCCAGTGCACAACTGAGCAAGAGGACAAGTACATTAGTGTCTAATTTGAGGAACAGACACCTCAAGTTTTCAACTGGAAGCTTTATCAAATAGTACCCGCAAAACACCAGTCTCAACGTCAACAGTGAAGAGGCGACTCCGTGATGTTGGCCTTCTAGGCAGAGTTGCAAAGAAAAATCCATATCTCAGACTGTTTTAAAGAAAATAAAAGATTAAGATGGGCAAAGTAACACAGACGTTAGGCAGAGGAAGTGTCACGATCGTCTTGAGGTGAAAGAGTGGACCAAGGCGCAGCGTGATAGAAAGACATCTTCTTTATTATGAAGATGAAACAAACGAACAAAAACAACAAACAGAAGACCGTGAAGCTATTCAAACAAATAGTGCTGACACTAAACACTACACATAGACAATTACCCACAACAGCCCAATGCCTATGGCTGCCTTAAATATGGCTCCCAATCAGAGACAAATGAATGACAGCTGTCTCTTATTGAGAACCATTCAGGCAACCATAGACATACCTAGATACCTACACTCAACACAAACCCATACACTCTACCAAAACCCCTTATACCATACAACCACCCAAGATGAGACAAATAACACAAACATCCCCCCTGTCACACCCTAACCTAACCAAAATATTACAGAAAACAAAGATAACTAAGGCCAGGGCGTGACAGGAAGATTGGAAAAAAGTGTTATGGACAGACGAATCTAAGTTTGAGGTGTTTGGATCACAAACAAGAACATCCGTGAGATGCAGAAAAAATGAAAAGATGATGGAGGAGTGCTTGATGCCTTCTGTCAAGCATGGTGGCTGGTAATGTGATGGTCTGGGGGTGCTTTGGTGGTGGTAAAGTGGGAGATTTGTACAGGGTAAAGGGGATCTTGAAGAAGTCACTCCATTTTGCAACGCCATGCCATACCCTGTGGACGGTGCTTAATTGGAGCCAATTTCCTCCTACAACAGGACAATGACCCAAAGCACAGCTCCAAACTATGCAAGAACTATTTAGGGAAGAAGCAGTCAGCTGGTATTCTGTCTATAATGGAGTGGTCAGCACAGTCACCGGATCTCAACCCTATTGAGCTGTTGTGGGAGCAGCTTGACCGTATGGTACATAAGAAGTGCCCATCAAGCCAATCCAACTTGTTGGAGGTGCTTCAGGAAGCATGGGGGGAAATCTCTTCAGATTACCTCAACAAATTGACAACTAGAATGCCAAAGGTCTGCAAGGCTGTAATTGCTGCAAATGGAGGATTCTTTGACGAAAGCAAAGTTTGAAGGACACAATTATTATTCCAAATATAAATTATTATTTATAACCTTGTCAACGCCTTGACTATATTTCCTATTCATTTTGCATCAAGTACATGCTGCATTGTGGGTAAATGGTGACTAGCTGAATGATTTATAAATAATAATAAGTAGTTATTTCTGATGTAAGGTGATTTGTAGATCAGTCAGTTAGCCGTCGCCTGCAGTGTCGAACAAGCCCAATACCAAACCAATCAGGTGGTTATTCAACGAAATGAAGCTTCAGACTTCATTGATGACGTGCTGCTGATAAAGTGATACAGGCATCAGCACACTGCTTTGAAGTTTACTGCTTAGAGATTTGGACGCATGCCTCGTAGCTCCGGTATCAAACGTAACATCCCTACCGAAATGTTGACAGAACAAAAAGGAGCAAGCAAGTTGATTTTCTCTTTAGTTTTGTGCCCACGGAAAGAAGGCACCAGAGTCTACCGTGCTAATGGGTTCCCTCTAGATAACACAACCACACAGTACATGGAAAGAATGAGGCCTATTGGAGGCATTTCTGAACATGGCGCCAATGTAAACAGAGGTTTTTGGATAAAAATATTAACTTTATCGAACAAAACATTTCTGTATTGTGTAACATGAAGTCCTATGAGTGTCATCTGATGAAGATCATCAAAGGTTAGTGATTAATTTGATCTCTATTTCTGCTTTTTGTGACTACTGTCTTTGGCTGGAAAAATGACTGTGTTTGTGTCACGATCGTGTGGGGGAGAGACGGACAAACGCAGCATGTGGAAAATAAGCCATCTTCTCTTTATTGTGAAGAAGGAAAAAAACGAAACAAAACACTTACAAACTAACAAAACAATAAACGACCGTGAAGCTATAAACGTAGTGCACACACACAGGCTACAAACGTTCACCATAGACAATTACCCACAACAAACTAAAGCCTATGGCTACCTTAAATATGGCTCCCAATCAGAGACAACAGAAACCAGCTGTCTCTAATTGGGAACCCATTCAGGCAACCATAGACTTTCCTAGACAACTACACACAACATAGACACAGCTAGACAACTATACTAAACATAAACCCAACTACTCTAAATAAACCCCCTAAACCTTACAACCACCCTAGACACTACAAAACCCACATAAATTACCCATGTCACACCCTGACCTAACTAAAATAATAAAGAAAACAAAGAATACTAAGGCCAGGGCGTGACATAACCCTTAAGGTGCGAACTCCGGGCGCACCAGCACATAGTCTAGGGGAGGGTCTGGGTGGGCGTCCTTCCACGGTGGCGGCTCCGGCACTGGTCGTGGTCCCCACCCCACCACAGTCACTACCCGCCTCCGTAGCTTCCTCCAAATGGCCACCCTCCACATTAACCCCACTGGATTAAGGGGCAGTTCCGGACTAAGGGGCAGCTCCGGACTAAGGGGCAGCTCCGGACTAAGGGGCAGCTCCGGACTAAGGGGCAGCTCCGGACTAAGGGGCAGCACCAGGATAAGGGGCAGCACCAGGATAAGGGGCAGCACCAGGATAAGGGGCAGCACCCGGATAAGGGGCAGCTCCGGACTGAGGAACGGCAGCTCCGGACTGAGGAACGGATCCTGGCTGGATGACGGCTCTGGCGGAACCTGGCTGGACGGCTCTGGCGGATCCTGGTTGGACGGCTCATGGTTGGGTGACGGATCTGGCTGCTCATGGTTGGCTGACGGATCTGGCTGCTCATGGCTGGCTGCTCATGGCTGGCTGCTCATGGCTGGCTGACGGATCTGGCTGCTCATGGCTGGCTGACGGATCTGGCTGCTCATGGCTGGCTGACGGATCTGGCTGCTCATGGCTGGCTGACGGATCTGGCTGCTCATGGCTGGCTGACGGATCTGGCTGCTCATGGCTGGCTGGCGGATCTGGCTGCACATGGCTGGCTGGCGGATCTGGCTGCACATGGCTGGCTGGCGGATCTGGCAGATCCTGTCTGGTTGGCGGCTCTGGCAGATCCTGTCTGGTTGGCGGCTCTGGCAGATCCTGTCTGACGAATGGCTCTAGCGGCTCCTGACTGACGAACGGCTCTGACGGCTCGGGACAGACGGGCGGCTCTAATGGCTCGGGGCAGACGGATGGCTCAGATGGCGCTGGGTAGACGGATGGCTCAGATGGCGCTGGGTAGACGGATGGCTCAGATGGCGCTTGGCAGACGGGCAGTTCAGGCATCGCTGTGTAGACGGCAGACTCTGGCCGGCTGAGGCGCACTGTAGGCCTGGTGCGTGTTGCCGGAACTGGTGTTACCGGGCTGGGGACACGCATCTCAGGGCTAGTGCGGGGAGAAGGAACAGGGCATACTGGACCCTGGGGACGCACATTAGGCCTAGTACGTGGTGCCGGAACTGGTGGTACCGGGCTGGGGACACGCATCTCAGGGCTAGTGCGGGGAGCAGGAACAGGGCATACTGGACCCTGGGGACGCACATTAGGCCTAGTGCGTGGTGCCGGAACTGGTGGTACCGGGCTGGGGACACGCATCTCAGGGCTAGTGCGGGGAGCAGCAACAGGACGCACAGGACTCTGGGGACACACAGGAGGCTTGGTGCGTGGTTTAGGCACTGGTGGTAAAGGACTGGAGACACGCACCATAGGGCTAGTGCGTGGAGGAGGCACTGGTGGTACTGGGCTGGAGACTGTCACAGGAGAGTTAGTACGTGGAGCTAATACAGGAGGTGCAGGACTAGGGAGGCGTACAGGAGGCCTGGTTCGTGGAACTGTCATTCCCAGACGGTTAGCACGCACATCAGGACGAGCATGGAGCGCTGACTCAGGTAACATCACATCCCGCACACGCTCTGTCGGGTGGATCTTGTGCCTCACGCACCAACACAGCAGCTCCCTCATTTCACTCTCTTCCAACCTCCCCAATAAATCCTTAACAGTCTCTGTATCATTCCCATTGCTCACCTCCAATATCAGCCCGACTGGCTCAGGTTCCCTCTTAGAGTCATCACGGGTAGCACGGGAAGTTGACGCAGATCTCCCATCTGGACTCGCCACACTCCCCATGAGCCCCTCCCCAAGAAATTTTTGGGTATTACTCACGGGTTTCCAGCCTTGCTTCCGTGCTGCCTCCTCATATCGCCTCCTCTCGGCTTTCGCTGCCTCTAGCTCTTCACGAGGGAGGCGATATTCTCCCGGTTGTGCCCAAGGTCCCTTACCATCCAGTATCTCCTCCCATGTCCAAGAATCCTGTGTAGGTGGGTCCTGTTGCCGCTTTACACGCCGCTTGATCCGATGTTGGTGGGTAATTCTGTCACGATCGTGTGGGGGAGAGACGGACCAAAACGCAGCATGTGGAAAATAAGCCATCTTCTTTTTATTGTGAAGAAGGAAAAAACGAAACAAAACACTTACAAACTAACAAAACAATAAACAACCGTGAAGCTATAAACGAAGTGCACACACACATGCTACAAACGTTCACCATAGACAATTACCCACAACAAACTAAAGCCTATGGCTACCTTAAATATGGCTCCCAATCAGAGACAACAGAAACCAGCTGTCTCTAATTGGGAACCCATTCAGGCAACCATAGACTTTCCTAGACAACTACACACAACATAGACACAGCTAGACAACTATACTAAACATAAACCCAACTACTCTAAATAAACCCCCTAAACCTTACAACCACCCTAGACACTATAAAACCCACATAAATTACCCATGTCACACCCTGACCTAACTAAAATAATAAAGAAAACAAAGAATACTAAGGCCAGGGCGTGACAGTTTGTCTGTGATTTTGCGGTGACCTAACATAATCGTTTGTGGTGCTTTCGCTGAAAACTTTGGTGGGATTAACAAGATTACCTTTAAAATGGTATAAGATACATGTATGTTTGAGAAATTTTTATTGAGATTTCAGTTGTTTGAATTTGGCGCCCTGCACTTTCACTGGCTGTTGTCATATCATCCCGTTAACGAGATTATAGCCATAAGAAGTTATAGTCATAACGTTAAGCTTGTCATATGATGAACTTCAACTTAAATACTGGATCTTGCTGTGGGACAGTTTTTTGTATTCTACTGTATTCTACTAATAGTTACTACATAGTAATATGGGCTACTAATAGTTACTACATAGTAATATGGTCTACTAATAGTTACTACATAGTAACATGGTCAGAGGATATTAGGATGAGAAACATGGTCTCCTAATAGTTACTACATAGTAATATGGTCTACTAATAGTTACTACATAGTACCATGGTGTACTAATAGTTACTACATAGTAACATAGTCAGAGGATATTAGGATGAGAAACATGGTCTACTAATAGTTACTACATAGTAATATGGTCTACTAATAGTTACTACATAGTAACATGGTCAGAGGATTTTAGGGAGGGAAACATGATCGACTAATATTTACTACATATTAATATGGTCTACTAATAGTTACTTCAGAGTAATCTGGTCTACTAATAGTTACTAGATAGTAATATGGTCTACTAATAGTTACTACATAGTACCATGGTCTACTAATAGTTAATACATAGTAATATGGTCCACTAATAGTTACTACATAGTAATATGATCTACTAATAGTTACTACAAAGTAACATGGTCTACTAATAGTTACTACATAGTAACATGGTCTACTAATAGTTACTACTTTGTAACATGGTCTACTAATAGTCACTTCATGGTAATATAGTCTATTAATAGTTACTACATAGTAACATGATCTACTAATAGTTACTACATAGTAACATAGTCTACTAAAGGTTACTACATAGTAATATGGTCTACTAATAGTTACTACATAGTAATATGGTCCACTAATAGTTACTACATAGTAACATGGTCTACTAATAGTTACTACATAGTAATATGGTGTAATAGTTACCACATAGTAATATGGTCTACTAATAGTTACTAGATAGTAATATGGTCTAATAGTTACCACATAGTAATATGGTCTACTAATAGTTACTACATAGTAATGTGGTATAATAGTTACTACAAAGTAATATGATCTACTAATAGTTACTACATAGTAATATGATCTACTAATAGTTACTACATAGTAACATGATCTACTAATAGTTACTACATAGTAACATGGTCTACTAATAGCTACTACATAGTAATATGGGCTACTAATAGTTACTACATAGTAATATGGTCTACTAATAGTTACTACATAGTAATATGGTCTAATAGTTACTACATAGTAACATGGTCTACTAATAGTTACTTCATAGTAACATGATCTTCTAATAGTTACTACATAGTAATATGGTGTAATAGTTACTACATAGTAATATGGTGTAATAGTTACTACATAGTAATATGGTCTACTAATAGTTACTTCATAGTAACATGGTCTACTAATAGTTACTACATAGTAATATGGTCTAATAGTTACTACATATTAACATGGTCTACTAATAGTTACTACATAGTAATATGGTCTACTAATAGTTACTACATAGTAATATGTTCAGATTTTGAGTTTGAATTTATTTTTACAGGGACAGTGTACATTAATCAACGTTTCAGTAAAAGTGCCGATTTTAGCCAGCCGGCTAATTTTCAACCGCAGTCCCTGTGCAGGTTATTAAAAACAATTACAATATAGACAATCATTGAGCAGTGAGCACACGTAGAGCAACATAGGACAAGCAAGACATAGCATACAGACAGAGCAACATAAGACAAGCAAGACGTACCATACAGACAGAGCAACATAGAACAAAAAGCAGCAAGACAAAATTCATAAAAGCAACAAAGTGTTTCCACACCTCACAAGCTACAGACAACATGGAAGGCGGCAATACACAGCTAGGGATTATGTTCACAAATCTGATTGACCTTTAGCCATGTCTTCAAGCATTTTGTGAAAGTGTGATATGTGGTGCAGTTATGTGTGTCTGATGGCAGTGTATTCCAGACATGGGAAGCTCTCACAGCGAAAACGGATTTACTAAAGGTGCTTTTCCTTAAGGGAACTATACAGTCACCTCTCATGGCAGACCTTGTGGATCTGCTGCCATATGTTTGGGTTTTCTGTTTAACAAAAATACTGAGTGGAAGGGGAGCCAGGCCATTTAGGATCTTGAATACAAGACATGCGTCGGTGTATTGCACAAGATTTTCCCAACTCAGGAGCTCATGCATTCTGAGGATGTAACAGTGATGATGGCTATTGTGCTTCCTATCAAGCACTTTGAGTGCCTGTTTGTAGACAGACTGAATAGGTTTTAATGTTGTACAGCAAGCTTGGGCCCAACTAGTCAAGCAGTATGTTAAGTGGAGGAGTTTCATAGATTTGAAGTACAGTTTTGCTACCTCTGTAGTCAAACAATTTCGTATAAATCGGAAATTAGCTATGTTGAATTTGGTTATTTGAATGACCTATTTCACATGCTTTTTAAAAAAGAGGTTGGAATCAAGTATGATGGCAAAGTACTTAAAATCAGATACCACCTGGAGCTTCTCCCCTGACACATAGACATCTGGCTCAGTAGCATATGTTGCCCTCTTTGTGAAGAACATGCACATATATCACTGTATCATCTGCATAAATGCAGAACTTCAGACCCAGTACAGACAGAAGGCAGATCATTAATGTACAGGCATGTGATACGTGGTATAGAAAAGTCCAATCTTAGGAGAGTACATGGGGGGCACTATACTGTGTGTCTGCAGGTGTCTATCTGGTCAAAACCACTGATACAGGTACCCCTCCACCCTCTGGGATGGATGGATGTGATGGGTCATGTCTACAGAAAAACCTAGATTCAATTACTTAGATTTGAGTGTATTGGGTATATGTTGTGAAAATGTTAGATATCACTTGTTAGATATTAGTGCACTGTCGGAGCTAGAACCACAAGCATTTTGCTACACCCACAATAACATCTGTTAAAGATGTATGTGACCAATAAAATGTGATTTGGTTTGAAATAAACGTCCTATTTATCAAAGGTGCATTTTGGCTGGGGTCAAAATGACTCCAAAGGATTTGAATTTGTTAAAAGTCCATTTTGATACAGAAACACTAAACCATGATTTAGATTGATTAAGAACAAGTTGATTGACAAAGTCATGAAAAATTGGAAGATTTGAATAAACCACATTTTGGCTATGATCAAAGATATGCCTCTGTGGTCAAAATGATCCATGTCAGAAGTATGGTTCAATGCAAATATGTAGTGGGTGTAAAGTTTGTTTTAATTTCACACTCATTAAACACGAATCAATCAACAAATGCTTCTCTTTGAACTACTTAATATAATATTCAACTTTTAGGAAATCAATGAAAAACACAATTTTGGTTCCTCAATTGCGTTGCCCACACCAGTCAGCAGATGGCGACGTGCGTCTTTTAGGTTCAGGCGATGCTGCTAGTGTGACGTATAATCTAGTGGACGTGGCGCTCCTTCAACAACAACAGCTAGTCAGACACCTCGGTAGCTTTCTAGCAAATATAGCTACAACATTCACGCTCTTTACACTGTTTTGGCGTATATTAGTCGCTGTTACACACTTCTGTCGTATGTACTTGTTGGCCCATTCAATTATATATTTACGTTGTTTTGATCAGCTAGCTGGTTTGCTAAGTTAGCTTAGAACTAGGCTAGTCGCTAATGCTAGCTAGCTAACATCCCCGACCATGAGTTCACTAAGCTACTCTCCTCCTGCTAAAGAAGAGGGGGTCTGCTGGACGGAGAAAGAAGCTATCATGAAAGAGGAGGTTGAAGAGAAGGATGTTACAGTACAAAAACAAGTAGAGGGTGAGGCTGCTACCGTGAAAGAAGAAGAGAAAGACGTTTCAGTGAAAGAAGAGGAAGATGCGTTCAGAGTGAAAGAGGAGGAGGATGTTACAGTAACAGAAGTGGAGGAAGAGAAAGAGGAGGAGGCAGTTTTTGGAGTGAAAGAGGAGGAGGGGGAGATTACTGTCACATTGGAGGAAGAAGAGGAGGTTGGAGATCTGTTTAACACCAGTAAGTACCGTCTCTGCAGTCGTTGAACCAATATGCAGTTTAGGGGTTCTACACTTTAATGTTGTTCTGTAGGAATGGCTGAAGCTACACTGTAATGTGTAGAACATCAAGAGTGGACCATCAACCAAACGTTAACAATTGATCAAATGCGTCCAATGACAATTCCTGAAATACTGTAGTCCTCAATATCTCCTATTAGATTAGCCCAATATGTAGTTTTAACGGGGCAATCAGCAGTTGTTACATCCATTTAGGGATTTATACATTAATATGTTCACATCTGTTTCTTGAAGAATTCACTTATAAATGCATCATGAGCTTAGTTCAACTGTCATACCCCATCAGAACCCCAAATATAAGCTTTTTTTACTCCAATGTTGTCAGTAAATATAAACAAACACCGTATATCCTCAAAACATGGTTAAAACTATATTGTTGATATCATGGATGGTTACATTTCTCCAGCCCCATCCCTCAGCTTTTTACCGAAACGGGCAGGGAGTACGCTTTGTTATTGTTGCTACTGCTGATTGATGCCCCCATTACTCCTCAAGGTCCAAGGACTGTATGTTATTTTCAGAGGTAGACTGGCTCTGGCAGGTAAAATAGTCAAATAATCCACCTAAATGTGAATCGATTCTCAATTGCGATACGTTTCTAGAAACATAAATCGCTGTACTTTCATATCACATCAAAATAATTTCACTTAATACTTTAATATCACATCAAAATAGGTAACAAGTCGCGACGCCCCAAACGGTAAACAGAATTTGTTTCTCGTAATTTCTCCTTCCTTCAGGCTTCTTTTTCTTCTTTGGACTTTATATGGCGATTGGAAACCAACTTTAAGGTGCATTACCACCATCAACTGGACTGGAGTATGGACCTCAGTTCATCTTTCAATCACCCACGTGGGTATATACCAAGACAGTCATGAAGAGGGCACAACAAAACCTTTTCCCCCTCAGGAGACTGAAAAGATTTGGCATGGGTCCCAAGATCCTGAAAAGGTAACACAGCATCGAGAGCATCCTGACCGGTTGCATCACCGCCTGGTATGGCAACTGCTCGGCATCTGACCGTAAGGCGCTACAGAGGGTATTGCGAACGGCCCAGTACATCACTGTGGCCAAGCTTCCTGCCATCCAGGACCTATATAATAGGCGGTGTCAGAGGAAAGCCCACAAAATTGTCAGAGACTCCAGTCACCCAAGTCATAGACTGTTTTCTCTGCTACCGCACGGCAAGCGGTACCGGAGCGCCAAGTCTAGGACCAAAAGCCTCCTCAACAGCTTCTACCCCCAAGTCATAAGACTGCTGAACAATTCATAAAATCGCCACCGGACAATTTACATTGACCCACCCCACTCCCTTTTGTGCACTGCTGCTACTCGCTGGTTGTTTGTTATCTATGCATAGTCACTACGCCCCCGCCTTCATGTACAGATTACTTGTACAACTAGCCTGTACCCCCGCACACTGACTCGGTACCAGTGCCCCCTGTATATAGCCTCGTTATTCTCATTGTGTTACTTTTTATTATTACTTTTTATTTTAGTCTACTTGGTTAACATTTCCTTCTTCTTGAACTGCACTGTTGGTTAAGGGCTTGTAAGTAAAGCATTTCACGGTAAAGTCTAAGTTGGTGTCTTGACGGATTTGTAAAAAACGGTTTGTCATAAAACACTATATATACAGTGGGGAGAACAAGTATTTGATACACTGCCGATTTTGCAGGTTTTCCTACTTACAAAGCATGTAGAGGTCTGTAATTTTTATCGTATGTACACTTCAACTGTGAGAGACGGAATCTAAAACAAAAATCCAGAAAATCACATTGTATGATTTTTAAGTAATTCATTTGCATTTTATTGCATGACATAAGTATTTGATCACCTACCAACCAGTAAGAATTCCGGCTCTCACAGACCTGTTAGTTTTTCTTTAAGAAGCCCTCCTGTTCTCCACTCATTACTTGTATTAACTGCACCTGTTTGAACTCGTTACCTGTATAAAAGACAACTGTCCACACACTCAATCGAACAGACTCCAACCTCTCCACAATGGCCAAGACCAGAGAGCTGTGTAAGGACATCAGGGATACAATTGTAGACCTGCACAAGGCTGGGATGGGCTACAGGACAATAGGCAAGCAGCTTGGTGAGAAGGCAACAACTGTTGGCGCAATTATTAGAAAATGGAAGAAGTTCAAGATGACGGTCAATCACCCTCGGTCTGGGGGCTCCATGCAAGATCTCAACTCGTGGGGCATCAATGATCCTGAGGAAGGTGAGGGATCAGCCCAGAACTACACGGCAGGACCTGGTCAATGACCTGAAGAGAGCTGGGACCACAGTCTCAAAGAAAACCATTAGTAACACACTACGCCGTCATGGATTAAAATCCTGCAGCGCACGCAAGGTCCCCCTGCTCAAGCCAGTGCATTTCCAGGCCCGTCTGAAGTTTGCCAATGACCATCTGGATGATCCAGAGGAGGAATGGGAGAAGGTCATGTGGTCTGATGAGACAAAAATAGAGCTTTTTGGTCTAAACTCCACTCGCAGTGTTTGGAGGAAGAAGAAGGATGAGTACAACCCCAAGAACACCATCCCAACCGTGAAGCATGGAGGTGGAAACATAATTCTTTGGGGATGCTTTTCTGCAAAGGGAACAGGACGACTGCACCGTATTGAGGGGAGGATGAATGGGGCCATGTATCGCGAGAACTGGTGTTACCGGGCTGGGGACACGCATCTCAGGGCTAGTGCGGGGAGAAGGAACAGGGCATACTGGACCCTGGGGACGCACATTAGGCCTAGTACGTGGTGCCGGAACTGGTGGTACCGGGCTGGGGACACGCATCTCAGGGCTAGTGCGGGGAGCAGGAACAGGGCATACTGGACCCTGGGGACGCACATTAGGCCTAGTGCGTGGTGCCGGAACTGGTGGTACCGGGCTGGGGACACGCATCTCAGGGCTAGTGCGGGGAGCAGCAACAGGACGCACAGGACTCTGGGGACACACAGGAGGCTTGGTGCGTGGTTTAGGCACTGGTGGTAAAGGACTGGAGACACGCACCATAGGGCTAGTGCGTGGAGGAGGCACTGGTGGTACTGGGCTGGAGACTGTCACAGGAGAGTTAGTACGTGGAGCTAATACAGGAGGTGCAGGACTAGGGAGGCGTACAGGAGGCCTGGTTCGTGGAACTGTCATTCCCAGACGGTTAGCACGCACATCAGGACGAGCATGGAGCGCTGACTCAGGTAACATCACATCCCGCACACGCTCTGTCGGGTGGATCTTGTGCCTCACGCACCAACACAGCAGCTCCCTCATTTCACTCTCTTCCAACCTCCCCAATAAATCCTTAACAGTCTCTGTATCATTCCCATTGCTCACCTCCAATATCAGCCCGACTGGCTCAGGTTCCCTCTTAGAGTCATCACGGGTAGCACGGGAAGTTGACGCAGATCTCCCATCTGGACTCGCCACACTCCCCATGAGCCCCTCCCCAAGAAATTTTTGGGTATTACTCACGGGTTTCCAGCCTTGCTTCCGTGCTGCCTCCTCATATCGCCTCCTCTCGGCTTTCGCTGCCTCTAGCTCTTCACGAGGGAGGCGATATTCTCCCGGTTGTGCCCAAGGTCCCTTACCATCCAGTATCTCCTCCCATGTCCAAGAATCCTGTGTAGGTGGGTCCTGTTGCCGCTTTACACGCCGCTTGATCCGATGTTGGTGGGTAATTCTGTCACGATCGTGTGGGGGAGAGACGGACCAAAACGCAGCATGTGGAAAATAAGCCATCTTCTTTTTATTGTGAAGAAGGAAAAAACGAAACAAAACACTTACAAACTAACAAAACAATGAACAACCGTGAAGCTATAAACGAAGTGCACACACACATGCTACAAACGTTCACCATAGACAATTACCCACAACAAACTAAAGCCTATGGCTACCTTAAATATGGCTCCCAATCAGAGACAACAGAAACCAGCTGTCTCTAATTGGGAACCCATTCAGGCAACCATAGACTTTCCTAGACAACTACACACAACATAGACACAGCTAGACAACTATACTAAACATAAACCCAACTACTCTAAATAAACCCCCTAAACCTTACAACCACCCTAGACACTACAAAACCCACATAAATTACCCATGTCACACCCTGACCTAACTAAAATAATAAAGAAAACAAAGAATACTAAGGCCAGGGCGTGACAGTTTGTCTGTGATTTTGCGGTGACCTAACATAATCGTTTGTGGTGCTTTCGCTGAAAACTTTGGTGGGATTAACAAGATTACCTTTAAAATGGTATAAGATACATGTATGTTTGAGAAATTTTTATTGAGATTTCAGTTGTTTGAATTTGGCGCCCTGCACTTTCACTGGCTGTTGTCATATCATCCCGTTAACGAGATTATAGCCATAAGAAGTTATAGTCATAACGTTAAGCTTGTCATATGATGAACTTCAACTTAAATACTGGATCTTGCTGTGGGACAGTTTTTTGTATTCTACTGTATTCTACTAATAGTTACTACATAGTAATATGGGCTACTAATAGTTACTACATAGTAATATGGTCTACTAATAGTTACTACATAGTAACATGGTCAGAGGATATTAGGATGAGAAACATGGTCTCCTAATAGTTACTACATAGTAATATGGTCTACTAATAGTTACTACATAGTACCATGGTGTACTAATAGTTACTACATAGTAACATAGTCAGAGGATATTAGGATGAGAAACATGGTCTACTAATAGTTACTACATAGTAATATGGTCTACTAATAGTTACTACATAGTAACATGGTCAGAGGATTTTAGGGAGGGAAACATGATCGACTAATATTTACTACATATTAATATGGTCTACTAATAGTTACTTCAGAGTAATCTGGTCTACTAATAGTTACTAGATAGTAATATGGTCTACTAATAGTTACTACATAGTACCATGGTCTACTAATAGTTAATACATAGTAATATGGTCTACTAATAGTTACTACGTAGTAACATGGTCTACTAATAGTTACTACATAGTAATATGGTCCACTAATAGTTACTACATAGTAATATGATCTACTAATAGTTACTACAAAGTAACATGGTCTACTAATAGTTACTACTTTGTAACATGGTCTACTAATAGTCACTTCATGGTAATATAGTCTATTAATAGTTACTACATAGTAACATGATCTACTAATAGTTACTACATAGTAACATAGTCTACTAAAGGTTACTACATAGTAATATGGTCTACTAATAGTTACTACATAGTAACATGGTCAGAGGATTTTAGGGAGGGAAACATGATCGACTAATATTTACTACATATTAATATGGTCTACTAATAGTTACTTCAGAGTAATCTGGTCTACTAATAGTTACTAGATAGTAATATGGTCTACTAATAGTTACTACATAGTACCATGGTCTACTAATAGTTAATACATAGTAATATGGTCTACTAATAGTTACTACGTAGTAACATGGTCTACTAATAGTTACTACATAGTAATATGGTCCACTAATAGTTACTACATAGTAATATGATCTACTAATAGTTACTACAAAGTAACATGGTCTACTAATAGTTACTACTTTGTAACATGGTCTACTAATAGTCACTTCATGGTAATATAGTCTATTAATAGTTACTACATAGTAACATGATCTACTAATAGTTACTACATAGTAACATAGTCTACTAAAGGTTACTACATAGTAATATGGTCTACTAATAGTTACTACATAGTAACATGGTCAGAGGATTTTAGGGAGGGAAACATGATCGACTAATATTTACTACATATTAATATGGTCTACTAATAGTTACTTCAGAGTAATCTGGTCTACTAATAGTTACTAGATAGTAATATGGTCTACTAATAGTTACTACATAGTACCATGGTCTACTAATAGTTAATACATAGTAATATGGTCTACTAATAGTTACTACGTAGTAACATGGTCTACTAATAGTTACTACATAGTAATATGGTGTAATAGTTACCACATAGTAATATGGTCTACTAATAGTTACTAGATAGTAATATGGTCTAATAGTTACCACATAGTAATATGGTCTACTAATAGTTACTACATAGTAATGTGGTATAATAGTTACTACAAAGTAATATGATCTACTAATAGTTACTACATAGTAATATGATCTACTAATAGTTACTACATAGTAACATGATCTACTAATAGTTACTACATAGTAACATGGTCTACTAATAGCTACTACATAGTAATATGGGCTACTAATAGTTACTACATAGTAATATGGTCTACTAATAGTTACTACATAGTAATATGGTCTAATAGTTACTACATAGTAACATGGTCTACTAATAGTTACTTCATAGTAACATGATCTTCTAATAGTTACTACATAGTAATATGGTGTAATAGTTACTACATAGTAATATGGTGTAATAGTTACTACATAGTAATATGGTCTACTAATAGTTACTTCATAGTAACATGGTCTACTAATAGTTACTACATAGTAATATGGTCTAATAGTTACTACATATTAACATGGTCTACTAATAGTTACTACATAGTAATATGGTCTACTAATAGTTACTACATAGTAATATGTTCAGATTTTGAGTTTGAATTTATTTTTACAGGGACAGTGTACATTAATCAACGTTTCAGTAAAAGTGCCGATTTTAGCCAGCCGGCTAATTTTCAACCGCAGTCCCTGTGCAGGTTATTAAAAACAATTACAATATAGACAATCATTGAGCAGTGAGCACACGTAGAGCAACATAGGACAAGCAAGACATAGCATACAGACAGAGCAACATAAGACAAGCAAGACGTACCATACAGACAGAGCAACATAGAACAAAAAGCAGCAAGACAAAATTCATAAAAGCAACAAAGTGTTTCCACACCTCACAAGCTACAGACAACATGGAAGGCGGCAATACACAGCTAGGGATTATGTTCACAAATCTGATTGACCTTTAGCCATGTCTTCAAGCATTTTGTGAAAGTGTGATATGTGGTGCAGTTATGTGTGTCTGATGGCAGTGTATTCCAGACATGGGAAGCTCTCACAGCGAAAACGGATTTACTAAAGGTGCTTTTCCTTAAGGGAACTATACAGTCACCTCTCATGGCAGACCTTGTGGATCTGCTGCCATATGTTTGGGTTTTCTGTTTAACAAAAATACTGAGTGGAAGGGGAGCCAGGCCATTTAGGATCTTGAATACAAGACATGCGTCGGTGTATTGCACAAGATTTTCCCAACTCAGGAGCTCATGCATTCTGAGGATGTAACAGTGATGATGGCTATTGTGCTTCCTATCAAGCACTTTGAGTGCCTGTTTGTAGACAGACTGAATAGGTTTTAATGTTGTACAGCAAGCTTGGGCCCAACTAGTCAAGCAGTATGTTAAGTGGAGGAGTTTCATAGATTTGAAGTACAGTTTTGCTACCTCTGTAGTCAAACAATTTCGTATAAATCGGAAATTAGCTATGTTGAATTTGGTTATTTGAATGACCTATTTCACATGCTTTTTAAAAAAGAGGTTGGAATCAAGTATGATGGCAAAGTACTTAAAATCAGATACCACCTGGAGCTTCTCCCCTGACACATAGACATCTGGCTCAGTAGCATATGTTGCCCTCTTTGTGAAGAACATGCACATATATCACTGTATCATCTGCATAAATGCAGAACTTCAGACCCAGTACAGACAGAAGGCAGATCATTAATGTACAGGCATGTGATACGTGGTATAGAAAAGTCCAATCTTAGGAGAGTACATGGGGGGCACTATACTGTGTGTCTGCAGGTGTCTATCTGGTCAAAACCACTGATACAGGTACCCCTCCACCCTCTGGGATGGATGGATGTGATGGGTCATGTCTACAGAAAAACCTAGATTCAATTACTTAGATTTGAGTGTATTGGGTATATGTTGTGAAAATGTTAGATATCACTTGTTAGATATTAGTGCACTGTCGGAGCTAGAACCACAAGCATTTTGCTACACCCACAATAACATCTGTTAAAGATGTATGTGACCAATAAAATGTGATTTGGTTTGAAATAAACGTCCTATTTATCAAAGGTGCATTTTGGCTGGGGTCAAAATGACTCCAAAGGATTTGAATTTGTTAAAAGTCCATTTTGATACAGAAACACTAAACCATGATTTAGATTGATTAAGAACAAGTTGATTGACAAAGTCATGAAAAATTGGAAGATTTGAATAAACCACATTTTGGCTATGATCAAAGATATGCCTCTGTGGTCAAAATGATCCATGTCAGAAGTATGGTTCAATGCAAATATGTAGTGGGTGTAAAGTTTGTTTTAATTTCACACTCATTAAACACGAATCAATCAACAAATGCTTCTCTTTGAACTACTTAATATAATATTCAACTTTTAGGAAATCAATGAAAAACACAATTTTGGTTCCTCAATTGCGTTGCCCACACCAGTCAGCAGATGGCGACGTGCGTCTTTTAGGTTCAGGCGATGCTGCTAGTGTGACGTATAATCTAGTGGACGTGGCGCTCCTTCAACAACAACAGCTAGTCAGACACCTCGGTAGCTTTCTAGCAAATATAGCTACAACATTCACGCTCTTTACACTGTTTTGGCGTATATTAGTCGCTGTTACACACTTCTGTCGTATGTACTTGTTGGCCCATTCAATTATATATTTACGTTGTTTTGATCAGCTAGCTGGTTTGCTAAGTTAGCTTAGAACTAGGCTAGTCGCTAATGCTAGCTAGCTAACATCCCCGACCATGAGTTCACTAAGCTACTCTCCTCCTGCTAAAGAAGAGGGGGTCTGCTGGACGGAGAAAGAAGCTATCATGAAAGAGGAGGTTGAAGAGAAGGATGTTACAGTACAAAAACAAGTAGAGGGTGAGGCTGCTACCGTGAAAGAAGAAGAGAAAGACGTTTCAGTGAAAGAAGAGGAAGATGCGTTCAGAGTGAAAGAGGAGGAGGATGTTACAGTAACAGAAGTGGAGGAAGAGAAAGAGGAGGAGGCAGTTTTTGGAGTGAAAGAGGAGGAGGGGGAGATTACTGTCACATTGGAGGAAGAAGAGGAGGTTGGAGATCTGTTTAACACCAGTAAGTACCGTCTCTGCAGTCGTTGAACCAATATGCAGTTTAGGGGTTCTACACTTTAATGTTGTTCTGTAGGAATGGCTGAAGCTACACTGTAATGTGTAGAACATCAAGAGTGGACCATCAACCAAACGTTAACAATTGATCAAATGCGTCCAATGACAATTCCTGAAATACTGTAGTCCTCAATATCTCCTATTAGATTAGCCCAATATGTAGTTTTAACGGGGCAATCAGCAGTTGTTACATCCATTTAGGGATTTATACATTAATATGTTCACATCTGTTTCTTGAAGAATTCACTTATAAATGCATCATGAGCTTAGTTCAACTGTCATACCCCATCAGAACCCCAAATATAAGCTTTTTTTACTCCAATGTTGTCAGTAAATATAAACAAACACCGTATATCCTCAAAACATGGTTAAAACTATATTGTTGATATCATGGATGGTTACATTTCTCCAGCCCCATCCCTCAGCTTTTTACCGAAACGGGCAGGGAGTACGCTTTGTTATTGTTGCTACTGCTGATTGATGCCCCCATTACTCCTCAAGGTCCAAGGACTGTATGTTATTTTCAGAGGTAGACTGGCTCTGGCAGGTAAAATAGTCAAATAATCCACCTAAATGTGAATCGATTCTCAATTGCGATACGTTTCTAGAAACATAAATCGCTGTACTTTCATATCACATCAAAATAATTTCACTTAATACTTTAATATCACATCAAAATAGGTAACAAGTCGCGACGCCCCAAACGGTAAACAGAATTTGTTTCTCGTAATTTCTCCTTCCTTCAGGCTTCTTTTTCTTCTTTGGACTTTATATGGCGATTGGAAACCAACTTTAAGGTGCATTACCACCATCAACTGGACTGGAGTATGGACCTCAGTTCATCTTTCAATCACCCACGTGGGTATATACCAAGACAGTCATGAAGAGGGCACAACAAAACCTTTTCCCCCTCAGGAGACTGAAAAGATTTGGCATGGGTCCCAAGATCCTGAAAAGGTAACACAGCATCGAGAGCATCCTGACCGGTTGCATCACCGCCTGGTATGGCAACTGCTCGGCATCTGACCGTAAGGCGCTACAGAGGGTATTGCGAACGGCCCAGTACATCACTGTGGCCAAGCTTCCTGCCATCCAGGACCTATATAATAGGCGGTGTCAGAGGAAAGCCCACAAAATTGTCAGAGACTCCAGTCACCCAAGTCATAGACTGTTTTCTCTGCTACCGCACGGCAAGCGGTACCGGAGCGCCAAGTCTAGGACCAAAAGCCTCCTCAACAGCTTCTACCCCCAAGTCATAAGACTGCTGAACAATTCATAAAATCGCCACCGGACAATTTACATTGACCCACCCCACTCCCTTTTGTGCACTGCTGCTACTCGCTGGTTGTTTGTTATCTATGCATAGTCACTACGCCCCCGCCTTCATGTACAGATTACTTGTACAACTAGCCTGTACCCCCGCACACTGACTCGGTACCAGTGCCCCCTGTATATAGCCTCGTTATTCTCATTGTGTTACTTTTTATTATTACTTTTTATTTTAGTCTACTTGGTTAACATTTCCTTCTTCTTGAACTGCACTGTTGGTTAAGGGCTTGTAAGTAAAGCATTTCACGGTAAAGTCTAAGTTGGTGTCTTGACGGATTTGTAAAAAACGGTTTGTCATAAAACACTATATATACAGTGGGGAGAACAAGTATTTGATACACTGCCGATTTTGCAGGTTTTCCTACTTACAAAGCATGTAGAGGTCTGTAATTTTTATCGTATGTACACTTCAACTGTGAGAGACGGAATCTAAAACAAAAATCCAGAAAATCACATTGTATGATTTTTAAGTAATTCATTTGCATTTTATTGCATGACATAAGTATTTGATCACCTACCAACCAGTAAGAATTCCGGCTCTCACAGACCTGTTAGTTTTTCTTTAAGAAGCCCTCCTGTTCTCCACTCATTACTTGTATTAACTGCACCTGTTTGAACTCGTTACCTGTATAAAAGACAACTGTCCACACACTCAATCGAACAGACTCCAACCTCTCCACAATGGCCAAGACCAGAGAGCTGTGTAAGGACATCAGGGATACAATTGTAGACCTGCACAAGGCTGGGATGGGCTACAGGACAATAGGCAAGCAGCTTGGTGAGAAGGCAACAACTGTTGGCGCAATTATTAGAAAATGGAAGAAGTTCAAGATGACGGTCAATCACCCTCGGTCTGGGGGCTCCATGCAAGATCTCAACTCGTGGGGCATCAATGATCCTGAGGAAGGTGAGGGATCAGCCCAGAACTACACGGCAGGACCTGGTCAATGACCTGAAGAGAGCTGGGACCACAGTCTCAAAGAAAACCATTAGTAACACACTACGCCGTCATGGATTAAAATCCTGCAGCGCACGCAAGGTCCCCCTGCTCAAGCCAGTGCATTTCCAGGCCCGTCTGAAGTTTGCCAATGACCATCTGGATGATCCAGAGGAGGAATGGGAGAAGGTCATGTGGTCTGATGAGACAAAAATAGAGCTTTTTGGTCTAAAAAAGTCCACTCGCAGTGTTTGGAGGAAGAAGAAGGATGAGTACAACCCCAAGAACACCATCCCAACCGTGAAGCATGGAGGTGGAAACATAATTCTTTGGGGATGCTTTTCTGCAAAGGGAACAGGACGACTGCACCGTATTGAGGGGAGGATGAATGGGGCCATGTATCGCGAGATCTTGGCCAACAACCTCCTTCCCTCAGTAAGAGCATTGAAGATGAGTCGTGGCTGGGTCTTCCAGCATGACAACGACCCGAAACACACAGCCAGGGCAACTAAGGAGTGGCTCCGTAAGAAGCATCTCAAGGTCCTGGAGTGGCCTAGCCAGTCTCCAGACCTGAACCCAATAGAAAATCTTTGGAGGGAGCTGAAAGTCCGTATTGCCCAGCGACAGCCCCAAAACCTGAGGGATCTGAGGAAGGTCTGTATGGAGGAGTGGGCCAAAATCCCTGCTGCAGTGTGTGCAAACCTGGTCAAGAACTACAGGAAACGTATGATCTCTGTAATTGCAAACAAAGGATTCTGTACCAAATATTAAGTTGTGCTTTTCTGATATCAAATACTTATGTCATGTAATAAAATGCAAATTAATTACTTAAATTAATTACTTAAAAATCATACAATATGATTTTCTGGATTTTTTTTTAGATTCCGTCTCTCACGGTTGAAGTGTACCTATGATAAAAAATTACAGACCTCTACATGCTTTGTAAGTAGGAAAACATGCAAAATCGTCAGTGTATCAAATGCTTGTTCTCCCCACTGTATATATATATTTTTTTTTTGTGTGTTGCTGACACCCCTCTCCAGAGGTGTCTCATTATTGGGATTCATTTCTGATTCCTACCTGTAGCTCACTGTAAAGTGTCTAGTGATACAGGTTAAAGGGCCCTGTTGGAGATTGGTGGTTGGTAGCGGAGTCGAGGGAACAAGCAGGGTTGGACACGGCCATGTTATTATCCCACACACAGTCTCTGTGGTTCATATGAACCCCATTCCTGGGAATTAGATTTGTTTACAAATCGCCCCTGTCTGTTACCACAGAAGGGTTCCATCTGTCCCGTTCCCAGCTAGGTTACGAGGCGCTTTGTTGCCAGTACCTATGACTGGTTCATAGGGGAAACCTCCATGCTTATTATAGAAAAAGTAATTAGAGGAAAACTACTAAAACTATTTATTAAACTGAAATAAAATAGCAAACCTGTTTGAAAAATGAAAACTATTCCAAAACTATCTTTTACTCCAAAACTAAAATAGCCTAAAATAATATTATATTAAATAATAATATTATGTTCAGTTTGAATAATTTATATCTTAACTTTGGACAAAAATAGAATTGGGTTTTAAATATTTTTTACGTGTTTTTCAAGCTTCTGAACCTGGTGGCTGGTAAATGCTGCCATGGGATGGCAATGTTTCAAATAGACCTAGCTTGTGTATCACTATCACTTGCTATCACCAGAAATACTTTAAGAAATTAGGATATTGGAAACTCCTTTCAATTCGTATTAACAGCTTAAATAAAATAACATTGGCATGAATTACCATCTGTGAACAAGAAGCACAACAATACAAATATTTCAGAGATGTGAGATAATTCACTTGTTCTCTGTAATATTGTATAGCTTTGCAATCGTGACATTATGTACTTTCAAGGAAAATAAGCATGTTTCTCGACTCGTACCCCGGCTTTAAAAAGGGATTTCGTGAGAATTAGCTTAGGAAATGCGTGTCACAGCATGACAATGTGCCTGCCTATTGAATTTGGAATGCACTGTACTGTTCATCTCTGAAACTCACTGAGGTAATTCCTTTGATACAGCAGTAGCAATACAGGGATATAACATCTACAGAAAAGACAGGAATGCTTATGGGGGAGCTGTTGCTGTATACAGAGCATTCGGGAAAGTAGTCAAACCCCTTGACTTTTTCCACGTTTTTGTTACTTTAAAGCCTTATTCTAAAATTGATTAAATTCTTAATTTAGCTAATTTATTTGGCACACCTGCATTTGGGGAGTTTCTCCCATCCTTCTCTGCAGATCCTCTCAAGCTCTGTCAAGTTGGATGGGGAACATCAATGCACAGCTATTTTCAGGTCTCTCCAGAGATTTTAGATCGGGCTCAAGTCCGGGCTCTGGCTATGTCACTCAAGGACATTCAGAGACTTCTACCGAAGCCACTCCTGCGTTGTCTTGGCTGTGTGCTTAAGGTCGTTCTCCTGTTGGACGGTGAACCTTTGCCTCAGTCTGAGGTCCTGAGCACTCTGTGGTCCTGACTAGTCTCCCAGTCCTTGCAGCTGAAAAACATCCCCACAGCATGATTCTGCCACCACCATGCTTCACCGTAGCGATGGTGCCAGGTTTCCTCCAGGCGTGACGCTTGGCATTCAGGCCAAAGAGTTCAATCTTGGTTTCATCAGATTAGAGAATCTTGTTTCTCATGGTTTGAGAGTCCTTTAGGTGCCTTTTGTCAAACTCCAAGCAAGCTGTCATGTGCCTTTTACTGAGGAGTGGTTTCCGTCTGGCCACTCTACCATAAAGGTCTGATTGGTGGAGTGCTGCAGCGATGGTTGTCCTTCTGGAAGGTTCGCCCATCTCCACAGAGGAACTTTTTGGAGCTCTGTCAGAGTGACCATCAGGTTTTTGGTCACCTCCCTGACCAAGGCCCTTCTCCCCCAATCGCTCAGTTTGGCCGGGTTATCAGCTCTAGGAAGAGTATTTAATTTAAGAATGATGGAGGCCACTGTGTTCTTAGGGACCTTCAATGCTGGAGAATTTTTTTGGTATCCTTCCCCAGATCTGTGACTCGACACAATCCTGTCTTGGAGCTCTAAGGACAATTCCTTCGACCTCATTGCTTGGTTTTTGCTCTGACATGCACTGTCAACTGTGGGACCTTATATAGACAGGTGTGTGCCTTCCAAAGGATATCCAATCAATTGAATTTACCACAGGTGGACTCCGAACAAGTTGTAGATACATCTCAAGAATGATTAATGGAAACAGGATGCACCTGAAAGCAATTTTGAGTCTCATAGCAAAGGGTCGCAATAAATAAGTTATTTCTGTTTTTTACCTGTTATCCCTTTTTCATTATTGTATGAGGATTCTATTTTTTAAATACATTTTAAAATAAAGTTGTAACGTAACAAAATGTGGAAAAGGGGAGGGGTCTGAACTTTTTGAATGAACTATGTTTTATTTAATTTAAAATGTAACCTTTATTTAATTCACAATCACGGCCGGTTGTGACACAGCCTGGACTCGAACAGGGGGGTCTGTAGTGACGCCTCAAGCACTGAGATGCAGTGTCTTAGACCGCTGCGCCACTCAGCAGCCCAAAAATCATGTTCTAGTGCTGTCCCCAACTAAAATAAAACTTGGTCAACCAAGAGTCGTCTGTTCTTTCTACCAATCGATTGGTTGAAATGTTGTATGTATTTTTCCATATACACTGCTCAAAAAAATAAATGGAACACTAAAATAACACATCCTAGATCTGAATGAATGAAATATTCTTATTAAATACTTTTTTCTTTACATAGTTGAATGTGCTGACAACAAAATCACACAAAAATAATCAATGGAAATCAAATTTATCAACCCATGGAGGTCTGGATTTGGAGTCACACTCAAAATTAAAGTGGAAAACCACACTACAGGCTGATTCAACTTTGATGTAATGTCCTTAGAACAAGTCAAAATGAGGCTCAGTAGTGTGTGTGGCATCCACGTGCCTGTATGACCTCCCTACAACGCCTGGGCATGCTCCTGATGAGGTGGCGGATGGTCTCCTGAGGGATCTCCTCCCAGACCTTGACTAAAGCATCCGCCAACTCCTGGACAGTCTGTGGTGCAACGTGGCGTTGGTGGATGGAGTGAGACATGATGTCCCAGATGTGCTCAATTGGATTCAGGTCTGGGGCACAGGCGGGCCAGTCCATAGCATCAATGCCTTCCTCTTGCAGGAACTGCTGACACACTCCAGCCACATGAGGTCTAGCATTGTCTTGCATTAGGAGGAACCCAGGGCCAACCGCACCAGCATATGGTCTCACAAGGGGTCTGAGGATCTCATCTCGGTACCTAATGGCAGTCAGGCTACCTCTGGCGAGCACATGGAGGGCTGTGCGGCCCCTCAAAGAAATGCCACCCCACACCATGACTGACCCACCGCCAAACTGGTCATGCTGGAGGATGTTGCAGGCAGCAGAACGTTCTCCACTGCGTCTCCAGACTCTGTCACGTCTATCACATGTGCGTGTGAACCTGCTTTCATCTGTGAAGAGCACAGGGCGCCAGTGGCGAATTTGCCAATCTTGGTGTTCTCTGGCAAATGCCAAACGTCCTGCACGGTGTTGGGCTGTAAGCACAACCCCCACCTGTGGACGTCGGGCCCTCATACCACCCTCATGGAGTCTGTTTCTGACCGTTTGAGCAGACACATGCACATTTATGGCCTGCTGGAGGTAATTTTGCAGGGCTCTGGCAGTGCTCCTCCTTGCACAAAGGCGGAGGTAGTGGTCCTGCTGCTGGGTTGTTGCCCTCCTACGGCCTCCTCCACGTCTCCTGGTGTACTGGCCTGTCTCCTGGTAGCGCCTCCATGCTCTGGACACTACGCTGACAGACACAGCAAACCTTCTTACCACAGCTCGCATTGATGTGCCATCCTGGATGAGCTGCACTACCTGAGCCACTTGTGTGGGTTGTAGACTCCGTCTCATGCTACCACTAGAGTGAAAACACCGCCAGCATTCAAAAGTGACCAAAACATCAGCCAGGAAGCATAGGAACTGAGAAGTGGTCTGTTGTCACCACCTGCAGAACCACTCCTTTATTGGGGGTGTCTTGCTAATTGCCTATAATTTCCACCTTTTGTCTATTCCATTTGCACAACAGCATGTGAAATTGATTGTCAATCAGTGTTGCTTCCTAAGTGGACAGTTTGATTTCACAGAAGTGTGATTGACTTGGAGTTACATTGTGTTGTTTAAGTGTTCCCTTTATTTTTTTGAGCAGTGTATATACACACCCCATGTGTTTTAATAAGATCAACTATATGTACTGAACTGGTCTGATGCTTTAAGCACGCGTTTGATTAAATAATTAAGACACGCAAATGACTCGAGGGAGCCAAGATAACCTAACCAGAAGGAGAAAAATACTGCCGTTATGCTCTTGAAGTTTCCGGTAATGGGCTACACCAGAGGTTGGCAACCTTTTCCATTTGGAGTGCCAAGTTATCTTACCATTTCTACCAATCTGCGTGCCAGTTAGGATTTTCATCTGCACATTTTACTGGAACAGTTTAATTTAATTCATAATAGTATCTCAAAATTATAGAATGTAGATTAATCTACATTTTATATAAATCTAAATGAAATTATACAAATTTAAACTGATGAGGACAGAGGGCGCTGTTTTCACTTTGGGGGAAAAACGTGCCCAATTTAAACGGCCTCGTACTCAATTCTTGCTCTTACAATATGCATATTATTATTACTATTGGATAGAAAACACTCTCTAGTTTCTAAAACCGTTTGAATTATATCTGTGAGTAAAACAGAACTCATTTGGCACAAACTTCTTGACCAGGAAGTGGAAAATCTGAAATCGATGCTCTCTTCTGGGTCCTGCCTATAAATGGGCATGATACCTATTAGTATACATGCACATCATACACCTTCCCCTGGATGTCTGAAACTGGAAACACTTATCTCCCTCACTAGCTTTAAGCACCAGCTGTCAGAGCAGCTCATAGATTACTGCACCTGTACATAGCCCATCTATAATTTAGCCCAAACAACTACCTCTTTACCTACTGTATTTATTTATTTTGCTCCTTTGCACCCCATTATTTCTATCTCTACTTTGCACCTTCATTCACTGCAAACCAACCATTCCAGTGTTATTTTTTACTTGCTATATTGTATTTACTTCGCCACCATGGCCTTTTTATATTTTTATTTATTTATATATATATTTTGTTTGCCTTCACCTCCCTTATCTCACCTCACTTGCTCATATTGTATATAGACTTATTTTTCACTGTATTATTGACTGTATGTTTGTTTTACTCCATGTGTAACTATGTGTTGTTGTATGTGTCGAACTGCTTTGCTTTATCTTGGCCAGGTCGCAATTGTAAATGAGAACGTGTTCTCAATTTGCCTACCTGGTTAAATAAAGGTGAAATAAATAAAAATAAAAATGTCAAGATGCAGTGTGAGAAAAAATGGAGTGTTTATCTTGGTCTGAGATGGAATACGTCCTCTTGGAATGACGTGTCACCCATTTCCTGTTTTCAGGAAGGCGCGAGGTTGGACCTGGATTTGCCTTCTGAATAGCTTTCGTTATAGGCGACTACTATCTCCGGCTTTGATTTTATTTGATACATATGACAATATCATCGTAAAGTATGTTTTTTCAATATAGTTTTATTAGGTTTTTGAAATTTATTCGGGACGTTCGGTGTGTTGCGTTGTGTGCCTTTGTTCAGAAAGGAGACCTTCGCGCCACTTGGCTAGTGCGCTTGCTAATTCAAGAGGGAAAATGGATGTTCTAAATCCAAACAACGATTGTTCTTGACAAAGGACACCTTGTACAACATTCTGATGGAAGATCAGCAAAAGTAGGACCCATTTTATGATGTTATTTCATATATCTGTCGAACTGTGTACTATTAGTTTTGCGCCCAGGTTTTGGGCACTCGGTCGACATAACGTAAGCCTTATGTGGTAATGAAGTTATTTTTAGAATTCTAACACGGCGATTGCATTAAGAACTAGTGTATCTATCATTTCCTATACAACATGTATTTTTTAGTTATGTTTATGAATAGCTATTTGGTCAGAATATGTGTCAGAAAAAGTGTCAGAAAAAAATCCGGACGTTGTGGGAAAAAGTAGCTATGTTAGCACAATGTATAACCACTGATTTCAGCTCTAAATATGCACATTTTCGAACAAAACATAAGTGTATGTATAACCTGATGTTATAGGACTGTCATCTGATGAACCTTATCAAGGTTAGTCAAAAATTATATATCTTTTGATGGTGTGTCACGATCGCTAACTTTTACTGCTGGGAAATGGCTTGTGTTTCTGGCTATTGTGGTAAGCTAATATAACGCTATATTGTGTTTTCGCTGTAAAACACTTAAGAAATCGGAAATATTTGCTGGATTCACAAGATGCTTGTCTTTCATTTGCTCTACACTATGTATTTTTCAGAAATGTTTTATGATGAGTATTTAGGTATTTGACGTTGGTGTCTGTAATTATTCTGGCTGCTTTCGGTGCAATTTCTGATTGTAGCTGCAATGTAAACTATGATTTATTCCTGAAATACGCACATTTTTCGAACAAAACAAAGATTTATTGAATAACATGTTATAAGACTGTCATCTGATGAAGTTGTTTCTTGGTTAGTTTGGTTGGTTCTTGGTTAGTTAGGTTGGCTTTGTGCATGCTACCTGTGCTGTGAAAAATGTCTGTACTTTTTTGTATTTGGTGGTGAGCTAACATAAATATACGTGCTGTTTTCACTGTAAAACATTTAAAAAATCGGACATGTTGGCTGGATTCACAAGATGTGTACCTTTCATTTTCTGTATTGGACTTGTTAATGTGTGAAAGTTAAATATTTCTAAAAAATATATTTTGAATTTCGCGCTCTGCCTTTTCAGTGGAATGTGGGAGGAGTTCCACTGGTGGAACACCTGAGCAGTAAAGGTTAAAAGTAACTTTTATTGCCATTGCCAACTATGTAAAAATAGCCTACATAAAGCCAACAAATTAAAATATTGCAGCCTGCAGGTAGAAAATATCCTATAAATCACATTTGCTGCACATGGCCTGTCTACAACTAACTGGAAACATTGTATCAACTATCAACTGGGTCGGCCCAAAATTGGAGATAGCAAGCTTGCAACATTGTATAAAATATTGTATAATATCAAATATTCCTGCGCCAGTGAGTTTGGGACAGACACAGCTGTCGGCTATTTGTGCAAAGAATAAGAAGTAATCAGGTATTTTATGACTTTCCACTGGATCAGAGCGTTACATTTTTCCCTTTTATGCTGAGTGGTTATCGAAAGGGCAAGAGTTAGAAATATTTTACGAAAATACTTTGAGGAACTGTTGTCATTCACAATTGATTTTGATTAGACTTTGTTTACTTGCTGTTTGAGGTGAAGAAAAAATTACTTTGAGAAGCTCCACAACTCATTAGTGGTGGTGCGTTAAGACAATCAGAAATACTATCAGACAACCGCAAATGGGCACATTCATAGGCCTAAATTTGCGCGCAGGCCAGGTAGACTAATCCTACTTCTATATGGCTAATCAGGTAGACTAATCCTACTTCTATATGCGTAATCAGGTGTGCATCCTTTCTCAACATTGACAGGAGTGTTTCAAACAAAAGACAATGAATAAATTGACAAAACTGACGCATCTTGCGGGGTCAGGTCTGGGTGGTCTGCCATGGGGTGTTTCATTTAGTATCCGTTTGGGTCGGCATGGGGAATGATTGTAATTCCCCATAGTATGTTTTACCGAAGTTGACATTGAGATATTAAAGACATGATAGATCAGACGCAGAGTATATAAAGGAGTGAGATCTGTAGAAAGACAGAGTGGCTGTGGAATGTGCTGGGTGGACGGGAGGAGATCACAGGAGTGCTATAGGGGAAGCGGATGGACATCTGTGGATTAGGCGAAGGAGGGGTTGAGGTCAGGAGGTCAGGTCAGATCCCCTGAAGGGAGTAATAAGGGTTAAGTATCCTGTTACCCTCTTCCTGTGGAACCAGGAAATGTAATGATTGGAGAGAAGGAGGAGTGTCCAAAGTGAGGTATATATACTTGTGATGGTGAGAACATGTTTTTGTCTGAATTACAGCTGTAACGACCCTTTGGGAATAATTAAACTTGGTTAAGCTTCTCTAGTGTCCGTGAGTTATTTTCTCTGAAATATTAGAACCTAACACTATAATTAGTGTTCCCTGAAGGAGGGAAACGAGGTACAACACCTGTTTGGCCCCACCCCTTCCTGGGTCGGTGAAGAGTGGTATTAAATTTAAGGAATAAACCCGAGCCTCACGCTCATCACCTGTAGAAGGCAGGGCTTCCAGCGAGGCGTGAATTTAATAGTATGTTGTACCTAGTTTCCCTCCTTCAGCGAACAGTAGTTATAGTCATAACGTTACGCTGGTCATATGATGAACTTCAACTTAAATAGGGGATCTTGCTGTCGGACAGTTTTTTTGTATTCTGAAATGCACTCGACCTACGTATCATTTAGTGGCTCCTTATGTTACGCTGGTTTTCGTGGGCACAGAAATACTAAATCATTTCAGTTTTCTAAATCCAATGGTTTTTAACTGAGAGTCATCTTGTAATCCAAGATGGCGTAGCAGTAAAATGTGCTTGTTGTAAATGTTATGTTTTTTTCATCATTTTTTGCAATATATTTCAATCTCTTTTTCAATTTTAAAATTAAATATACCTTCCAGCAACCCGCCTCACCCAATGTGATACCGATCTGCTATTTTTTAGACCTTATAGCTAGAACCTCCATCAGCAGCTAGCCAGCTGACCAACTAATTAGCTACTAGCTATTTAGTCATTGTTAGCCACTCCTAGCGGCCTTTACTTTTTTTAAAATGTGGTCGTTGACTTCTGTAATCGAAAAAGCCTTGGTTTCATGCATGTTAACATCAGAAGCCTCCTCCCTAAGTTTGTTTTACTCACTGCTTTAGCACACTCCGCCAACCTTGATGTCCTTGCCGCGTCTGAATCCTGAATCCAAAGATTCTGAAATTTCCTTCCCCAACTACAACATTTTCCGTCAAGATAGAACTGCCAAAGGGGGCGAAGTTGTAATCTACTGCAGAGATGGCCTGCAAAGTGCTATCCTACTTTCTAGGTGTAAGCCCAAACAGTTCGAGCTTCTAATTTTAAAAATGAATCTCTCCAGAAATAAGTCTCTCACTGTTGCCATCTGTTATAGACCCCCCTCAGCTCCCAGCTGTGCCCTGGACACCATATGTGAATCGATTTCCCCCCATTCTATCTACAGTTCGTTCTGCTAGGTGACTTAAACTGGGATGCCTGGTTGTTCTTTAAAAGTAATTTCCTTACCACCTTAAATAAGCATGCCCCTTTCAAAAAATGTAAAACTAAGAACAGATATAGCCCTTGGTTCACTCCAGACCTGACTGCCCTCAACCAGCATAAAAACATCCTGTTGCGTACTGCACTAGCATCGAATAGTCCCTGCGATATGCAACTTTTCAGAGAAGTCAGGAACTAATACACACAGTCAGTTAGGCAAGCAAAAGCTAGCTTTTTCAAACAGAAATTTGCATCCTGTAGCTCTAACTCCAAAAAGTTTTGGGACACTGTAAAGTCCATGGAGAATAAGAGTACCTCATCCCAGCTGCCCACTGCACTGAGGCTAGGAAACACTGTCACCACCGATAAATCCACGATAATTGAGAACTTCTGTCAGGATTTGGCCAGGATTGTTCCGGTTTTGGCTTCTAGATGCCCCCGTTGTGCTTTTTTGACCCTTTTGTTTTCCCTTGTTTCTAGTTATTATTTGCACCTGTGCCTCGTTTCCCTTGAATGTATTTAAACCCTTAGTTTTCCTCAGTTCTTTGCTCTGTGTTTGAATGTTAGCACCCAGCCCTAGCGATGCTGTGAACATTTGTTGCTCCAGTTGGACTCTCTTGTGATACTGTTATTGTTCTGTTTTTGTTCTCGTTTATTTATTTTGGATTATCTTTTGAGGCTTTTTCCTGCTGTACTTACCACCTTGTGGAGTTACCTTTTGACTTGGAGGATTTCCTTCTTCTCTTGGAATTACTTTTGATGTTGTGGATTTATATTTTTGCCTGAAGAACTTTCCTTTTTTCTTTATTTAAACACCGTCTCAAGTACTGCTGTGTCTGCCTCATCTTCTGGGTTCTGCCGACTATTAGTGGCTCAGTTTGCGAAGTGACTGTTTCTCACACCGGAGACCCGAGTTCGTAACCGGGTCCTCCATGCTTTCCTCCTGGCTACCCCAATCCCGGTCAACAGCTCCCCACTCCCTGCATCTACAAGCCCAAACCTCCCCAGCTTCTCCTTCACCCAAATCCAGATAGCTTATGTTCTGAAAGAGTTGCAAAACCTGGACCCGTACAAATCAGCTGGGCTAAACAATCTGGACCCTCTCTTTCTAAAAAATTATCCGCGGCCATTGTGGCAACCCCTATTACTAGTCTGTTTAAACTCTCTTTCGTATCGTCCGAGATTCCTAAAGATTGGAAAGCTTCCGCGGTCATCCCCCTCTTCAAAGCGGGTGACACTCTAGACCCAAACTGTTACAGACCTATATCCATCCTGCCGTGCCTTTCTAAAGTCTTGGAAAGCCAAGTTAACAAACAGATCACTGACCATTTTGAATCCCGCCGTACCTTCTTCGCTGTGCAATCCGGTTTCCGAGCTGGTTACGGGTGCACCTCAGCCACGCTCTAGGTACTAAACGATATCATAACCGCCATCGATAAAAGACAGTACTGTGCAGCCGTCTTCATCAACCTGGCCAAGGCTTTCGACTCTGTCAATCACCGTATTCTTATCGGCAGACTCAACAGCCTTGGTTTCTCAAATGACTGACTTGCCTGGTTCACCAACTACTTCTCAGATAGAGTTCAGTGTGTCAAATCGGAGGGCCTGTTATCCGGACCTCTGGCAGTCTCTATGGGGGTACCACAGGGTTCAATCCTCGGGCTGACTCTTTTCTCTGTATGTACCAACGATGTTGCTCTTGCTGCGGGTGATTTCTTGATCCATCTGAGCTATCTGAGCAGCTTACCATTCACTGCAGCTGTACACAGCCCATCTGTAAATAGCCCATCCAACTGCCTACCTCATCCCCATGTTTTTATTTACTTTTTTTGCTCACACCAGTATTTCTACTTGGACATCATCATCTGCACATCTATCACTCCAGTCTTAATGCTAAATTGTAATTACTTTGCTACTATGGCCTATTTATTGCCTTACCTCTGTACTCCATTTGCACACACTGTATATAGATTTTTCTATTGTGTTATTGACTGTACTTTTGTTTATCCCATGTGAAACTCTGTTGTTTGTGTCACACTGCTTTGCTTTATCTTGGCCAGGTCGCAGTTGTAAATGAGAACTTGTTCTCAACTGGCCTACCTGGTTAAATAAAGGTGAAAAAAAACAAAAATGTATGAATTGTTCATGACGTCCTCCAGGGATAAAAAAAAAAAAAAATCTTGTTGAAAAGTGATATATAAATACAGTAAAGTAAAATAGTGTTTTTTTTAGACAACTGCGAACTTGAAGGAGTGAGTGATGTCATAGTAAGGCATTCAAGGAGTTGGCTTGATGGGAAGTCGTGATGTCATCCAATAGGCGACTGATCTTCATGTGAATATTCATTATTCTTTTTAAAATCCTTCCTGTTCTGTCAAGTTGGTTGTTGATCATTGCTAGAAAGCCATTTTCAAGTTTTGCTATAGACTTTCAAGACGATTTAAGTCCAAACTGTAACTAGGCCACTCAGGAACATTCAATGTCATCTTGGTAAGCTCCTCCAGTGTAGATTTGGCCTTGTGGTTTAGGTTATTGTCCTGTTAGTACAGTTTTTGTATTCAGATCACTGAGATGCACTCTACCTACGTAACATTTAGTTTCCTTATATTACGCTGGGAAAACAGTTTTCATTGGCACAGAAATTCTAAATCATTTCAGAGTATGCAAAATCCAAAGGTTCTAACCGAGAGTCACCTTAACTTTATTGACAACACCCAAATGGATACTGTGATTAACACGGTTCTTCAAAAATTACACATAATTCTTAATACTGTAGCTGTTTTGTTAGTCACATGTTCAACTATCTTGAAAATAAAGGAGAGCCGCACACTAAAGTATTCCCTTAAACGGATGTTTCTAAAAAAATTAAACATGTCTACCTTAACATCAAAATCGTTGCACTGGGTTGTAGGCACAAAAGATAACCCTTTATTAAGCAAAGAGACATGGGCAGGGCTCAATATCTTGCTTGATAAATTAAAGACACTCTGTCCCGTGGGTTCTGGGACCGTGTGAACGGTCTCCTCTGCCTCTGATAGTCGTTTCTTCTTACCCCGTCGGGTGCGGCATCTCGTCGATGCGCATGCCTGCGGCCACCTCCGCCCTTCCGTCCATCCAGTCTCTCTTTGAAAAAAAACTATCACTGGAAGCCGATGAGGCGCTGGTTGTAGAGTGTTGATCAGACGGGGGTGGATCGAAGTTAGCGGCATCCCTCCTGCGTCTGCCATGGAGAGGAGGAGCAGGACCTCCCTTGTCAGGGTTTCTCCAGAAGTAGACTTTGTCCTCGGCCTTGTCTTTTTTTGTCTTGGTTGAATTTCTTGATTTTAAGTTCCTTTATTTCTGTAGACAACTTGTCCTGGAGCGCTTGGTTAGTTTTCATCAGTTCATTGAATATGCCATCATCATTAACAGCTATTTGTAGAGCTGTTGCTTACCTAGACATACTCCGTCTCCTTTTAGAAGCAAGAGTTATTTTATTCCTCCAACCAATCGCAATCACTCTATCGAGACATATTGTAGACTTGTTGAAAAAGATGTTGCTCATCTCCTTAAGAACAAACAGGAGTCCAAATCTTTCCATAATTTACCTAAGGAGAAAAAACAAGCTTTGCTTGATTTTAAAATCCGATACCTCAGTCCTTATTCGTCCTGCCGATAAGGGTGGGTCGGTTGTACTGATGGATAGGACAGTTTATGTAAATGAGTGTCATAGACAACTGCTTGACAACACCTTTTACAAGAAACTCAGAAGTGACCCTGCTTCCCAATTTCCGAACACTATCGTTACTGTCCTAGATGGGTATTTAAGTTAAGCAGTATGATCTCTATCATTGAATCTCTTGATCCTCTCCCTGAGAATACCTTGTTAGTTACTTTTGATGTTGAGTCGTTGTACACAAATATTCCACACGAGGGCGGTATTGAAACTATGGAACATTTTATTTTGCAACGTGACCCTAATGAACTACCTTCCAGTGCATCATGCATTATAACATTGGCTGAATAGTACTCACACACAACTATTTCATGTTTCTAAATTATTTCTTTATTCAGACGAAGGGTACTGCTATGGGATCCCCCATGGCTCCTTCCTATGCTAATTTGTATGTGAGTTACATGGAGAAACAGTCTATTTTCAATCCTCTCAAAAATGTTTTCTTGATTAACATCATTATTTGGAAACGGTATATTGATGATATTTTTGTTCTATGGAGGGGTGATGCAAAACAGCTCCAGGCGTTCTATGCTTTTCTTAACTCCTGTTCTGAACATTTGAGATTTACTATGCAATCTGATACACCTCAAATCACTTTTCTTGATCTTCTGATCTTGTGTGAAAATAATGTTCTATACACTGATCTTTACAGGAAACCTACTGATCGTAACAGTTTGTTGAGAGCTGACAGTTGTCACCCACTTCCCTTGAAAAATAGTTTGCCCTACAGCTAATTCTGTCGAATCAAAAGAATTTGCAAAAAACAATCAGATTTCGACAGAAATATGGCTGAGACTCAAAGAAAGTTCAAGGAGAGGGGGTACAAATATGATCAGATTAATATTGCCATTGAGAAAAAAAACTAAAAACTAGACATTACCCTTTTCAAGGGTAGTCTCGCAAAAAAACGCGTTCTTGCATTCTAACTACCCGCTATTCAAAGCGCTCTGAACAAATTAAGGGAATCGTTCACAAACATTGGCACATTCTAAAATCCGATGATAGTCTCGGTAATGGGCCACTCAGGAACATTCAATGTCATCTTAGTAGAAATCTCAGAGACCAATTGGTACACTCTGATTTAACCCCCCAAGATATTCCTGAACAACGTCTATTTGCGGCCCTACTGGATGGAAATCACAAGTGTAATGGCTGTGCTCAATGCAATGGCACTTATAAATGCAGATCCTTTAAACACCCACAAACAGGGAAATCAATCCCAATCAAAGGCGTTATTACGTGCTCCACTAAGGCAGGTATTTATCTTATAACTTGTCCTTGTGGTAAAAATGATGTGGGTAAAACAAAGCGCGAATTAAAAGTATGTACCTCAGAGCATCGTAGCACCATTAGGTGCAAAAACTTGACTTACCCAGTTGCGGCCCACTTTTTGGAGGCAGGCCACTCGATTTCGTCTCTGCGTTAAATTGGCATCGAACATGTCACCCTCCCTAGGAGAGGGGGTGACCTTGATAATTGATTGTTAAAACGAGAGGCTGCCTGGATCTTTAACTTAAACACCCTTGCTCCCTTCGGTCTCAACGTAGACTTTGATCTGAAGCCATTCTTGTGATTATTGTGACTTTGCCATTGTAATTGTTTGTAAGCTTGTGTAGTCTAAAATGAATCTATGATCGTATGCTATCCATTTGTTTTTTGTATGCTGTTCTTTGTATGCCATTTTAATATTTGAGAATTAACCAATGATATTAGGCCCCTCTTGGCCATGATTACAGACACCTGTGTGTCTATTGACACTATATAAACGAGTCATCCCACAGTGTTTGTGATTATACCCTGCTGAAGACAGCTTGGCTGTCGAAACGTTGGATATTATATTTTTGCATCTGAGCTCCTAGAGTGTGCGGCTCTCCTTTCAAGTTTTCTACTCCGCTAGCCAGCACCTCGCCTAAATAGGTGTGCGTTTATTTTTCTTCTAGACATGTTCAACTATCATCAGCTGATCCAGGAAATCATTTTCTGAATGACAGTCAAATGACAAACATCACAACATGCAAAAACAACCAAAGTGCTTCTTCATTCATTACTCTGGTAAAGACAGTTATGCCGTGCTCCACGTTGGATCCAACATCCCTAACAAATTGATGTTTATAGTGTGTTATTGTCTGCTTGATTTACAGTAGGGTCTCGTTAGTCTGTTTGGACACAGAGATACTTACCTCATAATGTGTAGAGAACTGTTCCTTGATGGATAGGCTATTGTACAACACACAGAGCTATTTTCCTATATTTGTTGTTAGGTGAAGTTATGGGTCCTACAGTAGGTCTATGTTATTAGGTGAAGTTATGGGTCCTACAGTAGGTCTATGTTATTGTTAGTGTAAGTTATGGGTCCTACAGTAGGTCTATGCTATTGTTAGGTAAAGTTATGGGTCCTACAGTAGGTCTGTTATTGTTAGGGGAAGTTATGGGTCCTACGGTAGGTCTATGTTATTGTTATGGGTCCTAGAATACACTATGTATGTCATGCAACAACAACCAAAGTGCTTCTTCGTTCATTACATAGGTAGATTCGTTGTTAGGTGAAGTTATGAGCCAATTTAGCAAACAGTGTACAAACCCTCATTGTCAGGCTGATGGAAAAGCTAGCCAAAGAGCATTTTACTGGTTGAAGTGTTTTTTAAGTACAAAGCGGTTGATTTGCGATGATGACACAAACATTATTTTAAGCAGGACATTCAAACGAGCCTTACAATTTTAATCCAAAGTAGTGTGAAATGCACTCATAAGCAACCTGGAAATGGAGGTTACTCCCCTGAGATTTCCCATATTCACATTCAGAATACATTGTGAAAAACTAAAATCTTTGCTCACCATTTTTGCTCCTGGCAGATATACTACATCCATAACTATCGGTTCCTCATTAGCAGGGAGGAGTTTCTACAACCAAATTGCATGTGCATCGCCCTCATGCCGCAATTTTAGAAAACACAAAATGGGGCCTATATTGGAGACCAAAAGTCGTCTGGCACACTACTTAGAGTTTCAACAGCATGAATAACTTATTTCTAGTCTACAATCTTAGATGTTACTACTAATGTGAAAACAAGACAAAATATGACTGTTCTTGCTCATTTTAAGACAAATGTCAAATAATTATTACATTCAGTACAGACGTCAATTGTTGTACAACATCATGGCTACACTGTTGGCATCACCTTTTACAGTAGATGTCTGCTGTTGTGGGCCTTTAACCATCTGTCTGACTTTGTTGTTCACACAGGAGAGAGACGGGACTATCGTGGATCCTCTGGGGAGCCTCAACAACCTCATGATGCTAACAAGGCAGAGAAGAGTCTCTCCACATTAGAACACCTCAAGAAACACCCGCAGAGATCCACAGGGAAGAATCCTCACTGCTGCGCTGACTGTGGGAAGAGATTCACCTCCTCAGCAGGCATTAAAATTCATCAGAGAACACACACAGGAGAGAAATCTTATAGCTGTACTCAATGTGGGAAGAGTTTTACTCGTTCAACCAGTCTGATGTCACACCAGAGAACACACACAGGAGAGAAACCTTATAGCTGTACTCAATGTGGGAAGAGTTTTACTCATTCAGCCAGCCTGATATCACACCAGAGAACACACACAGGAGAGAAACCTTATAGCTGTGTTCAATGTGGGAAGAGTTTTACTCAGCTAAGCAGCCTGATATCACACCAGAGAACACACACAGGAGAGAAACCGTATAGCTGCGGTCAATGTGAGAAGAGTTTTTTTACATCTGGCCATCTGAAGATACACCAGAGAACACACACAGGAGAGAAACCGTATAGCTGTAATCAATGTGAGAAGAGTTTTTTTACATCTAGCTATCTGAAGATACACCAGAGAACACACACAGGAGAGAAACCTTATAGCTGTGGTCAATGTGGGAAGAGTTTTACTCAGCCTAGCAACCTGATTTCACACCAGAGAACACACACAGGAGATAAACCATATAGCTGTGATGAATGTGGGAATAGTTTTAGAACTGTGTGTAATCTGACTCATCACCAGAGAACACACACAGGAGGGAAACCTCATAGCTGTACTCAATGTGGGAAGAGTTATTTTACATCTAGCAATCTGAAGATACACCAGAGAACACACACAGGAGAGAAACCTTATAGCTGTGATGGATGTGGGAAGAGTTTTACTCAGCGAAGCAGCCTAAAAACACACCAGAGAATACACACAGGAGAGAAGCCTTATAGCTGTACTCAATGTGGGAAGAGTTTTGCTTACCAAAGCAGCCTGATATCACACCAGAGTACACACACAGGAGATAAACCATATAGCTGTAATGAATGTGGGAAGAGTCTTACTACTTCGAGCAATCTGACTCTTCACCAGAGAACACACACAGGAGAGAAACCTTATAGCTGTACTTAATGTGGGAAGAGTTTTGTTCAATCTGGCAATCTGACAGTACACCAGAGAACACACACAGCAGATAAATCTTATAGCTGTAATCAATGTGGGAAGAGTTTTACTCAGTCAAACAGCCTGGTACAACACCAGATAACACACACAGGAAATAAATCTCGAGATAATCTGATAAAAGATCTCTGATCAAGTAATAGAAAATACATACATGAAGGAGTTGTTTCATGATATCAATGAATTAATGTCACAATGTAGAATGTTAACACATTCTAGTAGGAGTATTTGAATGATGTCACAATGTAGAACCCTAAACGTTTGCCCCCTTATCAATTGATTTCAACATGATATGGATATTAGCCTCAGGGGGAAAATCCAGGCCCTGAATTGGAAGAGTACTGTTAAGATTTTTTTTTAAATGTACTAACAAAAGAGTTGTGTTACACTTACCACGTTGGTGACCCACTTGAATCATAATGCAACACTTCAAAATGTAGCGAGCTGTTTTCTACAAATTGTCCTCTAACCAGGGATGTACACCAGGGATGTACACATTACTCCCAGATTCCGTGTGGTTTTTGTTTTAACAGGACGTGCAACCTCATCTCCCTCCTCTCGCACAAATGATTTTAGCATGATATTGAGGATTTATGACAAATTTGTCTTGCGTTCCTTTGTTTAGCAACCCCTAAATCTAAATGCATCACTCCAAAATTTAGCTGACTGTCTTCTGCAAGTTGTCCTCTAACCTGTAAGCTAAAAGATATCTCCCATTTCCATGTTTTTTTTTTTATGTTAGTTTCAACAGCAAGTACAACCTGATTTCCCCCCCTAATCGATATCAGTGATTTATTGCTACTTGTCAAAACAACAGCGTTTTTGGTGCTTGTGCAGTTTATAAGGTTCTTGTATAAGTACATTCAAGTAATATTATTATTGTGGCAGATGTTTGTGAATATAGTACATTTTATGTTTATTTTTTCAATTTATCACAAACTGTTTATGCATTTGGACTATTGATTTTTGACACGTTAAAACTGTGACATTGGGGCTATCCCACCGAGCAAAATGTCGTTGAAAATAAGACATTGCCCGACATACACTATAAGTTTGGTTTTAGTTGAAAGTGAAAGTTGGAAATAAATCTATTTAATTTCAACGTACTTGCAGCCTATACACATGGTCTCAGTATAATAAATTGGCCTATAATCAATTTTATGAACAATCCTACATCACTCCAGTATTTATTTACAACATTCAAGTGCTAATTGTCTTTATTCCACTACTGAAGAAGCATGACTCAAATCACCTACTCATATTTCAAACATTCAGCCTGACAAAAGATATATTTTATGCCTCACCATTAAGTGAATTATTGCTAATACATATTAACAAAGGGGTCTACATTTGGTTTAGATTTTTCATGTTAAATATTCATGTTAGATTTAGTAACCGTAATTATTTTTGCAACCAACTGACAATTTTTGGGTACAATTATATTGACATTGTTGCCCTGCTTTTAGAATATCAGGGTTCATTCTCAGATGTGCCAACCCAAATGTACTAGAGCATGACATTGGGGACTGGGCCCTGATCCAACAACATGCCTATTGAGGGAACCCTGAAAAGAGAGAAAAGCTCCGCAGTGAGGTGGAAAGTTACTACAGATATTGCAGGAGTTTCCTCTTGAAATCAGACATGTCTGTGGTAAGGACAACTTGGTTGCTGATTGTCTCAAAGGTGAGCAGTCAAAAAGATTTGTGTTTAGCCAGTGCGTTACAATGGATCACAATTTATTTTGACTGCATGTTTTTCCTATTGGAGATGAGTTTTGTTTGGGCTCGTTTCAAGGGGACGAGAGTTCTAGAAGCTAGGGAGTTTTAGGATTCTATCGAAAGAAAAGGGATTAAAAAATAATACAATATGTTTTTTGTTGTTGACGCATGTTGATAGTTAGTAATTACTTTCTTTTCTCATCGCTACAACTCCCGCACAGACTCGGGAGAGGCGAAGGTCGAAAGTCATGCGTCCTCCGAAACACAACCAAGCCGCACTGCTTCTTAACACAGCACGCATCCAACCCGGAAGCCAGCACCAAGGAGACACCGTACACCTAGTGACCTAGTCAGCGTGCACTGCGCCCAGCCCGCCACAGGAGTCACTAGTGCGCGATGAGACAAGGATATCCCTGCCGGCCAAACCCTCCCTAACTAGGCCAATTGTGCGCCGCCCCATGGGCCTCCTGGTCTCGGCCTGGTCTCTTGGTTCAAGCCTGGGCTTGAACCAAGAGTCTCCGGTTGCACAGCGATGCAGTTCCTTAGACCACTGTGCCACTCGGGAGCCTTGAAGTTGTTTTCTGTTGGTGGTAAGCAAACTTGTCCAACAAAAACATAGGATATATTTGTTGTCTTAAGGGGGAAGGTGTTACAGGCTTTGGTTTTTCCATTTATGTTTTGAGGTTGGACTTTAGCACGTATAGCTCATTAGCACGTAGGACGCCCTGATTGGTGTCACCTCTTTAGCCACCTGTGCTGGCTTGTCCATCTTGTTAGTGGGAAGGTGTTTCACCTGAGCTGGTCCAGGTTCTATTTAAGAGTGTCTGGCCCAGTGCTCCAGTTGTCTTGATAGATGTGGAGAGTCAACACCTTTAGTTGTGCTACCTTTTTGGTTTGCTTCCTGTCTTTACGTTTGGTGTGGGTTTTTCTTTCGTTTGCCTCTTCTTGGGCAGATTTAGTGGGTGGCTTTTACTTCCCAGTTGTTGTCACTAGTCAACTTTCAGTGGACACTCCCATAGTGTCTATCAGAGACCCTCCTAAAAAACAAGCTTATATTTTGGGTTGGATATTATTCATATTTTAATCAATGGCATTTCCTTAGAATGTTCATTAGTCTTTCAGTTGTTATTCTTCTGTTTTTTATCCTCTTATGTTTGTTGTGTACTAAATATTTCTGTTTATATTCATCGTTTTTTTTGTATGAAGTCATTGTTGCATCCATGTCTGAAATGTGGTGTATAAATAAAGCTTGATTTGAACATATTGTAAAACAAATTAACCCAATGACCGACCAATCAACAGACTCTTGGTATCCCCCTTGTCCCTTTCCCAATGTCATGTACTAGACCAGGTACTGTGTTACAGCTGCTCTCTCCTCCTCAATGCCACGAACTAGGTCCAAAGCCCTCTCCTCCACGGTTTCCCCAACCTAAACTCACTGAGATGAGGTCCAAAGCCCTCTCCTCCACAGTTTCCCCAACCTAAACTCACTGAGATGAGGTCCAAAGCCCTCTCCTCCACGGTTTCCCCAACCTAGACTCACTGAGATGAGGTCCAAAGCCCTCTCCTCCACAGTTTCCCCAACCTAAACTCACTGAGATGAGGTCCAAAGCCCTCTCCTCCACGGTTTCCCCAACCTAAACTCACTGAGATGAGGTCCAAAGCCCTCTACTCCACGGTTTCCCCAACCTAAACTCACTGAGATGAGGTCCAAAGCCCTCTCCTCCACAGTTTCCCCAACCTAAACTCACTGAGATGAGGTCCAAAGCCCACTCCTCCACGGTTTCCCCAACCTAAACTCACTGAGATGAGGTCCAAAGCCCTCTCCTCCACAGTTTCCCCAACCTAAACTCACTGAGATGAGGTCCAAAGCCCTCTCCTCCACAGTTTCCCCAACCTAAACTCACTGAGATGAGGTCCAAAGCCCTCTCTCCCACAGTTTCCCCAACCTAAACTCACTGAGATGAGGTCCAAAGCCCTCTCCTCCACAGTTTCCCCAACCTAAACTCACTGAGATGAGGTCCAAAGCCCTCTCCCCCACAGTTTCCCCAACCTAAACTCACTGAGATGAGGTCCAAAGCCCTCTCCTCCACAGTTTCCCCAACCTAAACTCACTGAGATGAGGTCCAAAGCCCACTCCTCCACGGTTTCCCCAACCTAAACTCACTGAGATGAGGTCCAAAGCCCTCTCCTCCACAGTTTCCCCAACCTAAACTCACTGAGATGAGGTCCAAAGCCCTCTCCTCCACAGTTTCCCCAACCTAAACTCACTGAGATGAGGTCCAAAGCCCTCTCCTCCACAGTTTCCCCAACCTAAACTCACTGAGATGAGGTCCAAAGAGGTGACGTCTAATAGAGATGGTTTGGTTAACCACATGAGTAACCTTGCCTGAAGACTTGTTTGGTCCCCAAGCACATTAATTTGGCATCCATGTTTCATGGAAAGAGACAGTAAAGTTAAGCCCAGAGTGTACCAGGTGGACATTGGGTTTGATTCAGACCCTGTCAGTGTACCAGGTGGACATTGGGTTTGATTCAGACCCTGTCAGTGTGCCAGGTGGACATTGGGATTGATTCACCTGCCAGTGTGCCAGGTGGCCATTGGGTTTGATTCAGACCCTGCCAGTGTGCCAGGTGGACATTGGGTTTGATTCAGACCCTGCCAGTGTGCCAGGTGGACATTGGGTTTGATTCAGACCCTGCCAGCATGGCCAGAAATGTATTCCAAGGTCAGTAATTTATAACCACAGAACCACCCCAGCCGTTTCATGCATGACTAAAAACACCTAAGTATTAGATTTACTGCCACGGTCTAGTATGTCACCGCCTCAGACACCATTCACAATGCTGGCTGAGGTACGAGTAAAATATGACATATTATTTCCTAATTGTAAAAAATGCCCCACTCCTTTAAAAAAAATATATGGCAAGGCTTTAGCTCAGTGTGCTACTCCATTGTTGATGAAAGCAGGAGAAGCTACTCCATTGTTGAGGAAAGCAGGGGAAGCTACTCCATTGTTGAGGAAAGCAGTGGAAGCTACTCCATTGTTGAGGAAAGCAGGGGAAGCTACTCCATTGTTGAGGAAAGCAGGGGAAGCTACTCCATTGTTGATGAAAGCAGGAGAAGCTACTCCATTGTTGAGGAAAGCAGGGGAAGCTACTCCATTGTTGATGAAAGCAGGGGAAGCTACTCCATTGTTGAGGAAAGCAGGGGAAGCTACTCCATTGTTGAGGAAAGCAGGGGAAGCTACTCCATTGTTGATGAAAGCAGGAGAAGCTACTCCATTGTTGAGGAAAGCAGGGGAAGTGTTGTAACAGAACTGTCAGAGAATCTGGGGGAAGGGAAGCTGCTCACTGATTGGCTGTAATGACAAGGGTCTCTCCAAAATCTATCACTATTCCCCCAAATCTACCACTAATAGCCCAAGCCTCCACAGGCCCTGTCTTGTATTGACAAACAGAACAAATCATTTAACATTCAAATATGTCATTTTAAATAGCTAAATTCAATCCAGCTGGGCCTTTTTAACACAGACAGTTGTTCCTGCAGTACCAGTCAATTGTTTGGACTCACCTACAAATTCAATGTTTTTTCTTTATTTTAATTATTGTCTACATTGTAGAATAATAGTGAAGACAACACAACTATTAAATAACATATATGGAATCATGTAGTAACCAAAAAAGTGTTAAACAAATCAAAATATATTTTATATTTGAGATTCTTCAAAGTATTCACCCTTTGCCTTGATGACAACTTTGCACACTCTTGGCATTCTCTCAACCAGCTTCACCTGGACTGCTCTTCCAACAGTCTTGAAGGAGTTCCCACATATGCTGAGCACTGCTTTTCCTTCACTCTGCGGTCCAACTCATCCCAAACCATCGCAATTGGGTTGAGGTCAGGTGATTGTGAAGGCCAGGTCATCTGATGCAGCACTCCATCACTCTCCTTGGTCAAATAGCCCTTACACAGCCTGGAGATGTGTTTTGGGTCATTGTCATGTTGAAAAACAAATGATAGTCCCACTATGCACAAACTACATGGGATGGCGTATCGCTGCAGAATGATGTGGTAGCCATGCTGGTTAAGTATGCCTTGAATTCTAAATAAATTACAGACAGTGTCACCAGCAAAGCATCCCCCACACCATCACACCTCCTACTCCATGCTTCACGGTGGGAACCACACATGAGAAGATCATCCGTTCACCTACTCTGCATCTCACAAAGATACAGCGGTTGGAACCAGACCAAAGGACAGTTTTCCACTGATCTAATGTCCATTGCTCGGGTTTCTAATGTCCATTGCTCGGGTTTCTAATGTCCATTGCTCGGGCCCAAGTCTTTTCTTGATATTTGTGTCTTTTCTTTATTTTATTTTTTATTTCATTTCATTTTATTTTTTTTACCCCTTTTTCTCCCCAATTTCATGGTATCCATTTGGTAGTTACAGTCTTGTCCCATCGCTGCAACTCCCGTACGGACTCGGGAGAGGCGAAGGTCGAGAGCCGTGCGTCCTCTGAAACACAACCCAGCCAAGACACAGTGCTTCTTGATACAATGTCCGCTTAACCCGGAAGCCAGCCACACCAATGTGTCAAAGGAAACACCGTACACCTGGCGACCGTGTCAGCGTGTATTGCATCCGCCCCGCCACAGGATTCGCTAGTGCAGGACGGGACAAGAATATCCCTGCGGGCCAAACCCTCCGCTGACCTGGACGACGCTGGGCCAATTGTGCGCCGCCCAATGGGTCTCCCGGTGGTGGCCGGCTGCAACAGAGCCTGGACTCGAACCAGGATCTCTAGTGACTTAGACCACTGCACCACTTGGTGTCCTTTTAGTAGTGGTTTATTTGCAGCAATTTGACCATGAAGGCCTGATTCACACAGTCTGATGTTGAGATGTATCTGTAACTTGAACTCTGAAGCATTTATATGTGCTGCAATTTGAGGTGCAGTTAACTCTAATGAACTAATCCTCTGCAGCAAAGGTAACTCTGCTGGTCATCCTTTCCTGTGACAATCCTCATGAGAGCCAGTGTCATCATAGCAATTGATTGTTTTTGCAAATGCACTTGAAGAATCTTTCAAAGTTCTTGAAAGTTTCCATATTGACTGACCTTCATGTCTTAAAGTAATGATGGACTGTCATTTCTTTTTGCTTGTTTGAGCTGTTCTTGCCATAATATGGAGTGATTAAAGTAAACCAAAGTTTTGGAAATACATAATGCCATCTAACCAAATATCAAAGAATGTTAGCTATATGCAGTTAGCCAACTAGCTATGGTCAGCGAGCTGGAGCCATACTAATGGAGACCAGTTACAACCCAACTAACAAAACCCAACTTAAACAAAACTGCAGATCAAAAGAGCAGAGACAAACAGAATGGTGGCTGGGAAAATCGCCAATATCCAAAATAGATAGATTCCAGATCAGTCAGCTAGTGCGCTAGCAGTAAGCCAAGGTGGAAAAAGTTGCAAAACTCCAATAGTCTACTACACAGAGAACATGCTGAAAAGTAGTGATGGGGAAACAAAGCTTCTTAAAGTATTGTCGCTTTCCAGCCTATTGTGTCAAAAATCTATTAGGATACAAATGTGTGGAAATGATCTTCTCAGAAATGAATCAAGTCTATGGAATGGATATAGACAAAAAGATAATTCAAGGACTAGAAGAGGTAGAGAGGCGAGGCAGGGGTGAGGACATCATCCTGCTATTTTGACAGTCCCTGAAGGACAATACAGAAGAGGTATTTGCTCTTATTCCTTCCCTTTCACTAATGTATTTTGTAATAAAATTAGCAAGTGTAGTAAGATCATTGCTTTACCTTACTAGGACTGGAGACCACAGCAGCGATTCTGCTCTTGCCCTACCTCTTCAATGAGGACCCGAGTGGCCTTTATGTCCGTGACAAGGTATGCCTATGCACCAATCATCTGTTTCTTCGTAAACATAGGTGTGCATGCTTATATAAAACTACAGCTGAATATTTGTTATGTTCTTTGTATGTGTATTCATCTTTTCTTACTTTTGTTAACACAGATTTCACCGCTTTTCACTCCTTTACTGCACATTGGCGGAAATCCATTTCACCATGAGAGAGAAATCCCGCTGGCCTTTGATAGGGAGAACATCCACGCCCTTGAGGACGTCCCAATGGGACTTGGGGCTCTGCTAAGGCTGGATTTTTATTTTCCATTCAATTTCCCAAAAATGTCAGAAAAACACTTATGTTGTTAAGTTACTGTGTTCTGGGGATAAGAGAAGTTGGGGTGGAGTTACCAGGGCCGGTCATAAAGATGGCAAACTTCCTAACATAGCTAAGTGAATATGATATACACACTAAAGCTGAAAAATCTGTATTTAGCATCAAGTCTACAATGTTGTTAGTTTAACTATGATTCATTTTTAATGTATGTTGTTTTTATTGTACATCATTATTTTATATATTTTAAATGTCATGAAAAGCACTATACAAAGTAAATGTATTATTTATTATGGTCTGACATGTCTGCAGAAATGTTGCAATTTTGTAATGTGTTTTATTTGGTAAATTGTTTTGTAAATATTAATTCACATTTGTGGTGCCACTAAATAAACAATTAATTATTTAAATCAAAATTGTTATTATTATTCAAATATGTTTTTATAGTGGAGGGAGGGTGGACAGGGAGTTAAAAAAATGAACCCCAAAAGGTTCTTTGAGGAACCATGATAAGGGGTTCTTCAAAGAACTTATAGGGGTTCCCACAAAAGGTTCTTCAAATAACTTTTAGGGGTTCCCCCACAGTTTCAATTTGAAGAACCCCTAAAGGATACTCCAGGAACCTTTACTTTTTAGAGTGTATATTGATAAAAGTCACCTTGTCCGAGAGACATTTACATAGTTATACACAGCCAAATTTGGGATGACTATTTTAGGGCGAAATAGCGGCCACAACAGACAGACCTGATATTGGCCATAATTCAACGTCCTTGGACGGGGTATGACCAAAGTTATTCTATTTAGCTACACTTTGTAGTACATTTTTACACTATAATACATGTTTCTGATGCCACATCGCCCTTTTTTAAAGGGAGTCGTTGGTTTTTAGGGGCAGTCGCTTTTTAGCTTTTTGTCTGAAAGTATTTTCTCAACTGCGATACCAACTCCAGTCAGCAGATGGCGATGTGCGTCTTTCAGGTGATTCTGCCACTGTGACATATATTCTAGTGGACGGGACGCTTCTTCAACATCAACAGCTAGTCAGCCACCATGGTTCACTCTAACTTTATGGAAAAAGGTTTATTCAATAAATCTAGCAACTCCTCTCATACTGCGAAGAACCCCCCCAGGCAATAAGGGCAGTTTTATTTCAAATGTAGTACCCGGACAGGGAAAATCCAATAAGCGTTTTATAGTTTCATCCTTAGGGAAACTTACCCTAAAGTGGACACACTCCCATCAGTTTCTGAGACAATTTCCCAGACTTTGTAGACTGTTCAATAATGCTTAAACCTCATCTTTATCAAATTATCCATTAAAGATACCAACTCAAAACCTATGTTCGTCTACATATCAGTTGTTTATTAAATTGTATCTAATTATATTCCCAGTATTACTTTAACAAATCTCTAGTAATCATTATACACACGTACAATTCATCATTTTCATATATTAACAGTATCCATATAAAACGTAAGAAATTCTCAGGTACTCACGACAAACATTCCATTTGCTTTTTCAAGGACTCTCCATAGCTACGAAGCAGCTCTTCAAACATACTTCCAGCAGAACCAAAAAAATATACGTTTGTTTCCCGGACAATGACCGGATCCTCAACGGTTCTCTAACCTCCCAGAGACCACGGCAGAATCAAGCCTCCCAGGAACTATAGACCTTCCGCTGCTTTCTAAAATATCATCCCGCTTATTATCCAAATTTCAATCATCTGATTAAGTATATTTCTATATGTTACTATCCAAACGTCAGATTAAGACTCATTTCCACATTCACACAACTCATATCACAGTCACACAATGCTATTCTCAAACATACCTAATAAATGAGTTGTTTTTCAACAATATTTTAACCTGCAGGAATATATTCACATTTCTATCTCATGGTTAGTTCCTAGGATAATGCATCTCATACATTTACATCTTTCAATACTTTACTTCTCACGAGTCACAATCCCGGATCCGGGAGCACCCTCATCAGTAAAAAAGCTGACTAGCATAGCCTAGCATAGCGCCACAAGTAAATACTAGCATCTAAATATCATGAAATCACAAGTCCAAGACACCAGATGAAAGATACACCTCTTGTGAATCCAGCCATCATTTCCTATTTTTAAAATGTTTTACAGCGAAAACACAACATGTATTTCTATTAGCTAACCACGATAGCAAAAGACTCAACCGCATATTTTCACCATTTTTTTTACAGCATAGGTAGCTATCACAAATTCGACCAAATAAAGATATAAATTGTCACTAACCAAGAAACAACTTCATCAGATGACAGTCTTATAACAGATTTATTGTATAGCATATGTTTTGTTCGAAAAATTTGCATATTTCAGGTATAAATCATAGTTTTACATTGCAGCCACCATCACAAGTCTCACCAAAGCAGCTAGAATAACTACAGAGAACAACGTGAAATACCTAAATACTCATCATAAAACATTTATGAAAAATACATGGTGTACAGCAAATGAAAGACAAACATCTTGTGAATCCAGCCAATATTTCAGATTTTTTAAGTGTTTTACAGCGAAAACACAATATAGCATTATATTAGCTTACTACAATAGCCTACCACACAACCGCATTCATTCAACACAACGTTAGCGATAGCGAATAAACCAGCAAAAGATATACATTTTTCACTAACCTTCACAATCTTCATCAGATGACAGTCCTATAACATCATATTACACAATACATATATGGTTTGTTCGAAAATGTGCATATTTAGCGGCACAAATCGTGGTTATACAATGTGAAAACGTAGGCAAAATGCAATAAAAATGTCAGGAGAAATCTTGGAGAGGCACCTAATCTAATCAAATAACTATTCATAAACTTTACTAAAAAATACATGTTGGACAGCAAATTAAAGATAGCTTAGTTCTTAATGCAACCGCTGTGTTAGATTTTTTTAAATAACTTTAGTACGACATACAGCTTACGTTATAGCGAGACAGCGCCCAAAATCGGGGCGGGAAATACGACCACACATTTGACAGAAATACGAAATAATATCATAAATGGTTCCTACTTTTTGATGAGCTTCCATCAGAATCTTGTACAGGGGGTCCTTTGTCCAGAATAATCGTTGTTTGGTTGTAGAATGTCCTCTTCATCTGCCGAATTATCAACCAAGACTGGCCACGTCATTCCAAGAGGTCTTGTTCGGCCTCAGGTAAAGCTATACACCCCATTCCACCTCTCACTGCCTATTGACATCTAGTGGAAGGCGTATGCAGTGCATGTAGACCCATAGATTCCATGCAAATTAATAGGATGACCCTGGAACAGAGCCCCCGATTTCAGATTTCTCACTTCCTGACAGAAAGTTTGCTGCAAAATGAGTTCTGTTTTACTCACAGATATAATTCAAACGGTTTTAGAAACTAGAGAGTGTTTTCTATCCAATAGTAATAGTAATATGCATATTGTACGAGCAAGAATTGAGTACGAGGCAGTTTAATTTGGGAATGATTTTTTACAAAGTGAAAACAGCGCCCCCCTATTGACAAAAGGTTTTAAAATGGGGTCCAGGTTTAAAACAATTATAGGTTTAAAATAATTACAGGTGCACCTTACTATCTTATACTATATCCTAAATGGTCTGAACTAGTAAACACAGATTCTAGTTTTCATCTAGTTCAGAGCCTCCTGACTGGGCCCTGTTTACACCTCCACACAGGAATACACACTCTGAGCCTACAGCCTCGGCCCTGTTTACACCTCCAAGGTGCCCCCTCACACACAGGAATACACACTCAGAGCCTACGAGGCATTTCTAAAAACTACACTTTGCGTGTTTCGCTCACCTCATTCTTTAATTTAAACTAGATTTGAGATGTGGTATCCACTCGGCTCGCTGCCTCTCAGGTCAAAGGTGGGTCCATCTGCTCCGTTCCGAAGTGTGGTCTCCCTGAGATCCCTGGAGCACCATTTACCCAGGTCGTCAGAAGCGGTCACCAAGTGAAGATTCACATCCCCGTCGCCAAATGTGGTGGTTAATTTCTTTCATATCAAATGATGAGACAAACTTATCACACAAGTCAGAGTTATTCTTAAACTAAATCTTTATTCACTTATTAATAAGGGAGCAGGTCAATACAACGCAAACATATAAAGTGAATCAATTGAGTGCTCTACGATAATGATGGCTGGTTGACAAATCACCCTCAGATGACTCGTTGAGAGCCCAGAGACAAAAGTATTTTATAGCCAAGATACACCCCTTTCAACCTACATGACGAACAGATGTATAGAACGAGTCACAAGGTTAAGAGTTGTATGAAAGATAGTTATAATTCTAAGCAGACAGTATCTGCTGTAAAAACAGTACTCTTTGTTTAGAGACCAGGGTCTGGCCCTGAGGTCATCTCTCCCTGGTACCATATAGAACAGAAACATTAACTCATGCTCTGGAATGCGGTCTCTTTAGGTTTTATCACCCAAAAGACATTGTAAATCTCCTGTCAGTGTTATCTCCCAGAGGCCCATCCTCAGTAGAACACACAGACACAATAGTTATAAAAACCCTCTATTCTGTTACATAAAACAACCATTTGATGCAATAAAAGTATTATAACATAATCTTGCAATTTTGCTCTCAGTGTCCACTGAAAATTGACTGGTAACAACAACTGGGACATAAAATACACCCACCATGAGACCCACCAAAAATTCCCAAAAAGCAAACAAAAGAAGAAAAAAAACACACAATACAAAACAGGAAGCAAACCAAAAAAGGTGGAGCAACTAAAAGTTGTTGACTCTCCACATCTATCAATACAACTATAGCACTGGGCCAGACACTCTTAAATAGAACCGGGACCAGCTCAGGTGAAACACCTTCCCACTAAAGAGATGGACAAGCCAGCACAGGTGTAACACATACTGACTAAAGAGGTGACACCAATCAGTGCGTCCTACGTGCTAACGAGCTATACGTGCGAAAGTCCAACCTCAAAACATAAATGGAAAAACCAAAGCCTGTAACACCTTCCCGCTTTAAGACAACAAACATATCCTATATTTTTGTTGGACAAGTTTGCTTACCACCAACAGAAAACAACTTCCATTTCACATTATAATCAACTACAATGCTTCACCTTCACCAATATAAACATGGTATCTGTCTACTGGCTGTCAACAATTAAAAACAGAAAAAACACATTTCAAAATTTATATATTTTTCTACAATCTTATTTTTTGAAAAACTCACTAGCTTCTAGATCTCTCGTCTTCCTAAAACTCACTAGTTTCTAGAAAGAGAGAAGCGGAAACTCCTTAAATCCGTAGTAACTTTCCAGCTCACTGCGTAGCTTCTCTCTCGTTTCAGGGTTCACTCGATAGGTATGTTGTTGGATCGGGGCCCAGTCCCCAATGTCATGCTCTAGTACATTTGGTTTGGCACATCTAAGAATGAACCCTGATATTCTAAAAGCAGGGCAACAATGTCAATATAATTGTACCAAAAAATTGTCAGTTGGTTACATAAATAATTATGATTACTAAATGTTACATGAATTGTAAATATGAAATATCAAAAACAAATGTACACCCCTTTGTTAATATGTATTGGCAGTAATTAACTTAATGGTGAGGCATGGAATAATAAAAATGTATATTTTGTCATGCTGAATGTTTGAAATATGAGGTGATTTGAATCATGCTTCTTCAGTAGTGGAATAAAGACAATTAGCATTAGAATGTTATCACGAAATACTGGAGTGATGTAGGATTGTTCATAAAATTGAGTACAGACAAATGTATTATACTGCGTCCATGTGTATAGGCTACAAGTACCTTGAAATTTAAAAAATTCAAGTCATTGAAATAATGACCCGAAAAGACATCTTCTCAACTTTCACTTTCAACTAAAAGCAAACTATATTGGAAGTTGGGCATAGTCTTATTTTCAACGTCTTTTCAATTACATTTTGCTAGGTGGGATAGCCCAATGTCAAAACACAGTTTAAACGTATCCAAATCAATAACCAACATGCAGAAACAGTTTGTGATATATTCAAAACCTAAAACCTAAAACGTACTATCTACACAAACATCTGCCACAACAATCATATTACTTGTATTTTTTTAAACAAGTACCTTATAAATTGCGCAAGCACCAAAAACGCTGTTTTTTGGACAAGTAGCAATAAATCACTGATTTCGATTAGGGGGGAATTCAGATCTACTTGCTGTTGAAACTAACACAACTAAAAAAACAAATGGAAATGGGAGATATCTTTCACCTCACTGGTTAGAGGACAACCTGCAGAAGACAGTCAGCTACATTTTGGAGTGATGCATTTAGATTTAGGGGTCGCTAAACAAAGGAACGCAACACTTATTTGTCATCTCTCATCGATATCACGTTGAAATCATTTGTGCGAGAGGAGGGAGATGAGGTTGCACGTCCTGTTAAAACTAACAGCTCAAAAAACACACGGAATCTGGGAATAATGTGTACATCACTGGTTAGAGGACAACTTGTAGAAAACAGCTAGCTACATTTTGATTCAAGTGCGTCACCAACGTGGTAAGTGTAACACAACTTTTTTTTTTGTTAGTCACTTTTTGTTAAATCCTATAAATAATACTCTTTCAATTCAGAGCCTGGATTTCCCCCAATGAGGCTAATATCCATATGTTAAAACATTCTACATTGTGACATTATTAAAACACTCCTACTACACTGTTAAAACATTCTACATTGTGACATTATTTCATTGATATCATGAAACAACTTCTTCATGTATTTTCTGATGTTTGATCAGAGATCTTTTATCAGAGCATCTCTTGTCACATTGATCACAGCTAAGAGATTTCTCTCCTTTGTGTGTGCTCTGGTACAGCTGTGATTTTGAAAAGCTTTTCCCACAATCTGAACAATGCTGAAGCTTCTCTACTGTGTGTGTGTTCTCTCGTGTACTATCAGGCTGCTTGACTGAGTAAAACTCTTCCCACATTGATTACAGCTAAAATGTTTATCTCATGTGTGTGTTCTCTGGTGCACTATCAGGCAGCTTTACAAAGTAAAACCCTTCCCACATTGATCACAGCCATAAGATTTCTCCCCAGTGTGTATTCTCTGGTGTGATTTCAGGTTGCTTTGCTAAGAAAAACTATTTCCACAGTGATCACAGCCAAAAGGTTTCTCTCCTGTGTGAATTCTTTGATGCATTTTAAGGTCTACTGAAGAGTTGAATCTCTTCCCACTTTCAGAGCAGCAGTGAGATTTCCCTTCCATGTGTATTCTCAGGTGAACTTTTAGTGAATCTGATCTTGAGAAACATTTCCCGCAGTCAGAGCACCAGTACGGTTTCTATCCCGTGTGATATGCTAGCTAGTTAGCGGTGGTCCGCGCTAATAGCATTTCAATCGGTTACGTCACTCGCTTTGAGACCCTGAAGTAGTGGTTCCCCTTGCTCTGCAAGGGCCGCGGCCTTTGTGGATCGATGGGTAACGATGCTTCGTGGGAGACCGTTGTTGATGTGTGCAGAGGGTCCCTGGTTCGCGGCCGGGTCGGGGCGAGGGGACGCCGTAAAGTTATACTGTTACATTGATGCTGTTGACCCGGATCACTGGTTGCTGCGGAAAAGGAGGAGGTCGAAAGGGGGGTGAGTGTAACGGATGTGAAATGGCTAGCTAGTTAGTGGTGGTCCGCGCTAATAGCGTTTCAATCGGTTACGTCACTCGCTTTGAGACCCTGAAGTAGTGGTTCCCCTTGCTCTGCAAGGGCCGCGGCCTTTGTGGAGCGATGGGTAACAACGCTTCGTGGGTGACTGTTGTTGATGTGTGCAGAGGGTCCCTGGTTTGCGCCCGTGTCGGGGACGGTCTAAAGTTATACTGTTACATGTGTTTGATAAAATTGCGGCATGAGGGCAATGCACATACAATTTGGTTGTAGAAACTCTGCCTGGAGCAAAAATGGTGATCAAAGATTTTAGTTTTACACAAAGTATTCTGAATGTGAACGGGGGAAAACTCAGGGGAGTAACCTCCATTTCCAGGTTGCTTATGAGTGCATTTCACACTACTTTGGATTATAATTGTAAGGCTCGTTTGAACGTCCTGCTTAATATAATGTTTGTGTCATCATCGCAAATCAACCGCTTTGTACTTTTAAAAAAACACTTCGACCAGTAAAATGCTCTTTGGCTAGCTTTTCCATCAGCCTGACAATGAGGGTTTGTACACGGTTTGCCAAATTGGCCCAAAACTTCACCTAACAACAAATATAGGAAAATAGCGCTGTGTGTTGTACAATAGCCTATCCATCAAGGAACAGTTCTCTACACATTATGAACAAAGTAGGGATGTTGGATCCAACGTGGAGCACGGCATAACTGTCTTTACCAGAGTAATGAATGAAGAAGCACTTTGGTTGTTGTTGCATGTCGTGATTTTATTTATTTATTTCACCTTCATTTAACCAGGTAGGCTAGTTGAGAACAAGTTCTAATTTGCAACTGCGACCTGGCCAAGATAAAGCATAGCAATTCGACACATACAACAACACAGAGTTACACATGGAATAAACAAAACATACAGTAGAACAAAAATAAAAAGTCTAAATACAGTGAGTGCAAATGAGGTAAGTTAAGGCAATAAATATGCCATGGTGGCGAAGTAATTACAATATAGCAATTAAACATTGGAATGGTAGATGTGCAGAAGATGAATGTGTAAGTAGAGATACTGGGGTGCAAAGGAGCAAGATAAATAAATAAATACAGTATGGGGATGAGGTAGGTAGATAGATGGGCTGTTTACAGATGGGCTATGTGTCACGTTCCTGACCTATTTCTGTTAGTTTGTTGTATGTGTTAGTTGGTCAGGACGTGAGTTTGGGTGGGCATTCTATGTTGTCTGTTTCTATGTTGGTTTAAGGGTTGCCTGGTATGGCTCTCAATTAGAGGCAGGTGTTTGGCGTTCCTCTAATTGAGAGTCATATTTAGGTAGGTTGTTTCACAGTGTTCGTGGTGGGTGGTTGTCTCCTGTGTCTGTATGTATGTTCGTGCCACACGGGACTGTAGCGTTTGTTTGTAGTCGTGTACCTGTTCGTGCGTTCTTCATGTTGTAAGTAAGTTCCATGTTCAGGTCTGTCTACTTTCGTTTTGTTATTTTGTATCATTTCAAGTATAGTTCGTTTTGTTCTTGTAAATAAATTATTATGGCATCATACCTCGCTGCACATTGGTCTTCAGATCCCTCTCTCCTCTCCTCGTCTGAGGAGGAGGAAGATTTAGAGTTTCGTTACACTATGTACAGGTGCAGTGATATGTGAGCTGCTCTGACAGCTGGCGCTTAAAGCTAGTGAGGGAGATGTGAGACTCCAGCTTCAGAGATTTTTGCAGTTCGTTCCAGTCATGGGCAGCAGAGAACTGGAAGGAAAGACGACCAAAGGTGATGTTTGTCATTTGACTGGCATTCAGAAAATGATTTCCTGGATCAACTGATGATAGTTGAACATGTGACTAACAAAACAGCTACAGTATTAAGAATTATGTGTAATTATTGAAGAACCGCGTTAATTACAGTATCCATTTGGGTGTTGTCAATAAAGGTCCCATATTTTTATTTATATATATCTTTTTTCATCTTATTTAACCAGGTAGGCCAGTTGAGAACAAGTTCTCATTTACAACTGTGACCTGGCCAAGATAAAGCAAAGCAGTGCGACAAAAACAACATAGTTATACGTGGTATAAACAAAAGTACAGTCAATAACACAATAGAAAAATCTATATAGTGTGTGCAAATGGAGTACGGAGGTAAGGCAATAAATAGGCCATAGTAGTGAAGTAATTACAATTTAGCAAATTAACACGGGAGAGATAGATGTGCAGATTATGATGTGCAAGTAGAAATACTGGTGTTCAAAAGAGCAGAAAAAATAAATAAAAACATGGGGATGAGGTAGGCAGTTGAATGGGCTATTTACAGATGGTCTGTGTACAGCTGCAGCAATCGGTAAGCTGCTCAGAGTGCTGATGCTTAAAGTTAGTGAGGGAGATATAAGTCTCCAACTTCAGCGATTTTTGCAATTCGTTCCAGTCATTGGCAGCAGAGAACTGGAAGGAAAGGCGGCCAAAGGAGGTGTTGGCTTTGGGGATGACCAGTGAAATATACCTGCTGGAGTGCGTGCTACGGGTGGGTGTTGCTATGGTGACCAGTGAGCTGAGTTAAGGCAGAGCTTTACCTAGCAAAGACTTATAGATGACCTGGAGCCAATGGGTTTGGCGACAAATATGTAGCGAGGGCCACCCGACAAGAGCATACAGGTCGCAGTAATCAAATCAAATCAAATTTTATTTGTCACATACACATGGTTAGCAGATATTAATGCGAGTGTAGCGAAATGCTTGTGCTTCTAGTTCCGACAATGCAGTAATAACCAACAAGTAATCTAACCTAACAATTCCACAACTACTACCTTATACACACAAGTGTAAAGGGATAAAGAATATGTACATAAAGATATATGAATGAGTGATGGTACGGAACGGCATAGGCAAGATGCAGTAGATGGTATAGTGTACAGTCTATACATATGAGATGAGTAATGTAGGGTATGTAAACATAAAGTGGCATAGTTTAAAGTGGCTAGTGATACATGTGTTACATAAAGATGGCAAGATGCAGTGGATGATATACAGTACAGTATATACATATACATATGAGATGAGTAATGTAGGGTATGTAAACATTATATTAAGTGGCATTGTTTAAAGTGGCTAGTGATACGTTTTTACATAATTTCCATCAATTCCCATTATTAAAGTGGCTGGAGTTGAGTCAGTATGTTAGTGGTGGCTGTTTAACAGTCTGATGGCCTTGAGATAGAAGCTGTTTTTCAGTCTCTCGGTCCCTGCTTTGATGCACCTGTACTGACCTCGCCTTCTGGATGATAGCGGGGTGAACAGGCAGTGGCTCGGGTGGTTGTTGTCCTTGATGATCTTTATGGCCTTCCTGTGACATTGGGTGGTGTAGGTGTCCTGGAGGGCAGGTAGTTTGCTCCCGGTGATGCGTTGTGCAGACCTCACTACCCTCTGGAGAGCCTTACGGTTGTGGGCGGAGCAGTTGCCGTACCAGGCGGTGATACAGCCCGACAGGATGCTCTCGATTGTGCATCTGTAGAAGTTTGTGAGTGCTTTTGGTGACAAGCCGAATTTCTTCAGCCTCCTGAGGTTGAACGTTGAGTGTGACATTCTTTTCCTGACACCACACTCCGAGAGCCCTCACCTCCTCCCTGTAGGCCGTCTCGTCGTTGTTGGTAATCAAGCCTACCACTGTAGTGTCGTCCCCAAACTTGATGATTGAGTTGGAGGCGTGCATGGCCACGCAGTCGTGGGTGAACAGGGAGTACAGGAGAGGGCTCAGAACGCACCCTTGTGGGGCCCCAGTGTTGAGGATCAGCAGGGTGGAGATGTTGTTACCTACCCTCACCACCTGGGGGCGGCCCGTCAGGAAGTCCAGGACCCAGTTGCACAGGGCGGGGTCGAGACCCAGGGTCTCGAGCTTGATGACGAGTTTGGAGGGTACTATGGTGTGTGGATGGTACTATGGTTAAATGCTGAGCTGTAGTCGATGAACAGCATTCTCACATAGGTATTCCTCTTGCCCAGATGGGTTAGGGCAGTGTGCAGTGTGGTTGCGATTGCGTCGTCTGTGGACCTATTGGGTCGGTAAGCAAATTGGAGTGGGTCTAGGGTGTCAGGTAGGGTGGAGGTGATATGGTTCTTGACTAGTCTCTCAAAGCACTTCATGATGACGGAAGTGAGTGCTATGGGGCGGTAGTCGTTTAGCTCAGTTACCTTAGCTTTCTTGGGAACAGGAACAATGGTGGCCCTCTTGAAGCATGTGGGAACAGCAAACTGGGATAAGGATTGATTGAATATGTCCTTAAACACACCAGCCAGCTCGGAATGCCGTCTGGGGACGCTGCTGGGAATGCCGTCTGGGCCTGCAGCCTTGCGAGGGTTAACACGTTTAAATGTTTTACTCACCTTGGCTGCAGTGAAGGAGAGCCCGCAGGTTTTGGTAGCGGGCCGTGTCAGTGGCGCTGTATTGTCCTCAAAGCGAGCAAAAAAGTTATTTAGTCTGTCTGGGAGCAAGACATCCTGGTCTGCGACGGTGCTGGTTTTCTTTTTGTAATCCGTGATTGACTGTAGACCCTGCCACATACCTCTTGTGTCTGAGCTGTTGAATTGCGACTCTACTTTGTCTCTATACTGGGACTTAGCTTGTTTGATTGCCTTGCGGAGGGAATAGCTACACTGTTTGTATTCGGTCATGTTTCCGGTCACCTTGCCCTAGTTAAAATCAGTGGTTCGCGCTTTCAGTTTCATGCGAATGCTGCCATCAATCCACGGTTTCTGGTTTGGGAATGTTTTAATCGTTGCTGTGGGTACGACATCGTCAATGCACTTTCTAATGAACTCGCTCACCGAATCAGCGTATTCGTCAATGTTGTTGTTGGACGCAATGCGGAACATATCCCAATCCACGTGATCGAAGCAGTCTTGAAGCGTGGAATCAGATTGGTCGGACCAGCGTTGAACAGACCTGAGCGTGGGAGCTTGCTGTTTTAGTTTCTGTTTGTAGGCTGGAAGCAACAAAATGGAGTCGTGGTCAGCTTTTCCGAAAGGAGGGCAGGGGAGGGCCTTATATGCATCGCGGAAGTTAGTATAACAATGATCCAAGGTTTTACCAGCCCTGGTAGCACAATCGATATGCTGATAGAATTTAGGGAGTTTTGTTTTCAGATTATCCTTGTTAAAATCCCAACCTACGATGAATGCAGCCTCAGGTTGTGTGGTTTCCAGTTTACAAAGAGTCAGATAAAGTTCGTTCAGGGCCATCGATGTGTCTGCTTGGGGGGGGATATATACGGCTGTGATTATAATCGAAGAAAATTCCCTTGGTAGATAATGCGGTCGACATTTGATTGTGTGGAATTCTAAATCTGGTGAACAGAATGACTTGAGTTCCTGTATGTTGTTATGATCACACCACGTCTCGTTGATCATAAGGCATACACCCCCGCCCCTCTTCTTACCAGAAAGATGTTTGTTTCTGTCGGCGCAATGCGTGAAGAAACCAGCTGGCTGCACCGACTCCGTTAGCGTCTCTTGAGTGAGCCATGTTTCCGTGAAGCAAAGAACGTTACAATCCCTGATGTCTCTCTGGAATGTTACCCTTGCTCAGATTTCATCAACCTTATTGTCAAGAGACTGGAAATTGGCGAGTAGTATGCTAGGGAGTGGAGCGCGATGTGCCCGTCTCCGAAGCCTGACCAGGAGACCGCTTCGTTTGCCCCTTTTTCGGCGTCGTTGTTTAGGGTCACCGGCTGGGATCAGATCCATTGTATTGGGTGGAAGGCAAAACACAGGATCCTCTTCGGGAGAGTCATATTCCTGGTTGTAACGATGGTGAGTTGACGTTGCTCTTATATTCAGTAGTTCCTCCCGACTGTATGTAATGAAACCTAAGATTACCTGGGGTACCAATGTAAGGAATAACACATAAAAAAACAAAATACTGCATAGTTCCCTAGGAACGCGAAGCGAGGCGGCCATCTCAGTCGGCGCCGGAAGTCACTCTAGTAGTGGGTGGTATATGGGGTTTTAGTGACAAAACAGATGGCACTGTGATAGACTGCATCCAATTTGCTGAGTAGAGTGTTGGAGGCTATTTTGTAAATGATATAGCCGAAGTCAAGGATCGGTAGGATAGTCAGTTTTACGAGGGTTTGTTTGGCAGCATGAGTGAAGGAGTCTTTGGATTGGAGATAGGTATTGTAGTTGCCCACATATTCAAAGTCAGAACCGGCAGCGATCGGTTGTTGATTGATTGGTTGTTCTTATCGGCTGTTGAGTCTGCCGATAAGAATACGGTGATTGACAGAGTCGAAAGCCTTGGCCAGGTCGATGAAGACGGCTGCACAGTACTGTCATTTATCGATGGCGGTTATGATATCGTTTAGTACCTTGAGCGTGGCTGAGGTGCACCCGTGACCAGCTCGGAAACTGGATTGCACAGCGGAGAAGGTACGGTGGGATTCGAAATGGTCAGTGATCTGTTTGTTAACTTGGCTTTCGAAGACTTTAGAACGGCCGGGCAGGATGGATATAGGTCTGTAACAGTTTGTGTCTAGAGTGTCACCACCTTTGAAGAAGGGGATGACCGCGGCAGCTTTCCAATCTTTATGAATCTCAGATGATACAAAACAGAGGTTGAACAGACTAGTAATAGGGTTTGCAACAACGGAGGCAGATAATTTTAGAAAGAGAGGGTCCAGATTGTCTAGCCCAGCTGATTTGTACGGGTCCAGGTTTTGCAGCTCTTTCGGAACATCAGCTATCTGGATTTGGGTGAAAGAGAAGCTGGTGAGGCTTGGGCAAGTAGCTGCAGGGGGTGCGGAGCTGTTGGCCAGGGTTGGGGTAGCCAGGAGGAAAGCATGGCCAGCTGTAGAGAAATGCTTATTGAAATTCTCGATTATCGTAGAGTTATCAGGGGTAACAGTGTTTCCTGGGATGAGGTGCTCTTATTCTCCATGGACTTTACAGTGTCCCAAAACTTTTTGGAGTTAGAGCTACAGGAAGCAAATTTCTGTTTGAAAAAGCTAGCCTTTGCTTTCCTAACTGACTGTGTGTATTGGTTCCTGACTTCTCTGAAAAATGCATATCGCAGGGACTATTCGATGCTAGTGCAGTACACCACAGGATGTTGTTGTGCTGGTCGAGGGCAGTCAGGTCTGGAGTGAACGAAGGGCTATATCTGTTCTTGGTTCTACATTTTTTAAAAGGGGAATGTTTATTTAAAGGTGGTGAGGAAATTACTTTTAAAGAACAATCAGGCATCCTCTACTGACGGGATGAGGTCAAAATCCTTCCAGGATACCCGGGCCAGGTTGATTAGACAGGCCTGCTTGCAGAAGTGTTTTAGGGAGCGTTTGACAGTGATGAGGTGTGGTCGTTTGACCGCGGACCCATAACAGATGCAGGCAATGATCGCTGAGATCCTGATTGAAAACAGCAGAGGTGTATTTGGAGGGCAAGTTGGTCAGGATAATATCTATGAGGGTGCCCATGTTTACATATTTAGGGTTGTACCTGGTGGGTTCCTTGATAATTTGTGTGAGACTGAGGGCATCTAGCTTGGATTGTAGGACAGCCGGGGTGTTAAGCATATCCCGGTTTAGGTCACCTAATAGAACGAATTCTGAAGATAGAGGGGGGCAATCAATTCACATATGGTATCCAGGGCACAGCTGGGAGCTGAGGGGGGTCTATAACAGGCGGCAACAGTGAGAGACTTATTTCTGGAGAGATTCATTTTTAAAATTAGAAGCTCGAACTGTTTGGGCATGGACCTGGAAAGTATGACAGAACTCTGCAGGCCATCTCTGCAGTAGATTGCACCTCTCCTTTTGAGAGTTCTATCTTGATGGAAAATGTTGTAGTTGGGGATGGAAATTTCAGAATCTTTGGTTGCCTTCCTAAGCCAGGATTCAGACACGGCAAGGACATTAAGGTTGGCGGAGTGTGCTAAAGAAGTGAGTAAAACAAACTTAGGGAGGAGGCTTCTGATGTTAACATGCATGAAACCAAGGCTTTTACGATTACAGAAGTCAACAAATGAGAGCGCCTGGGGACACACAGGGCCTGGGTTAACCTCTACATCACCCGAGGAACAGAGGAGTAGGATGAGGGTACGGCTAAAGGCTATCAGAACTGGTCGTCTAGTGCGTTGTGAACAGAGAATAAAAGGAGCACATTTCTGGGTGTGGTAGGATAGATTCAAGGCATAATGTACAGACAGGGTTATGGTAGGGTGCGGGTACCATAGAGGTAAACCTAGGCATTGAGTGACGATAAGAGAGGTTGCATCTCTGGAGGCACCAGTTATGCTAGGTGAGGTCACCGCATGTGTGGGAGGTGGAACAAAAGAATTCTCTGAGGCATGTTGAATGGGACTAGGGGCTCCGCAGTAAAATAAAACAATGAGACCTACCCTAAACAACAGTATACAAGGCATATTGACATTAGAGAGACATAAAGCGAGGCATAAAGCAATCACAGGTGTTGATTGGGAGAGCTAGCTAAGACAACAACGGGTAAGACAACAACAGTTAATCAGCTAAGACAACAACAGGTAAATGGCGATGAATGGGCAGAGAGGGTCAGTTAACTACACACAGGGCCCGAGTTCGAGGCTGGGGCCGACAGATAAACAAAATAAACTAAATGGAGTACCGTGATTAATGAACAGTCCAGCAGGCATCAGCTATGTAGCCAAGTGATCATAGGATCCAGTGAACAGCAATATATGAACCAGGGAAGCCGATATGGTAGTCTTTACTACGCTGGCCGGGAGATGCGCCTGGCTCGAGGCTAACTGGTGCTAGTGTCGTGGAAAATCGGTTCAAATATAACACTTACAAGAACTTGTGAAATCAAATATGCTTTTAATACAATTGTATAGCAAGCCGGAATGGCCCGCGGAACTCCCACTTTCCCAGAGCCCTAGCTCTTATATTTATACACACATAGCATTATGTTCATCCCTCATGCAAATGACGTTTCTTCCCTTAAGTCATTCGCCACCATTATCTTTTAGTTCAGGCTTCCTGCTTGTTCACGCCCAATAACGCCCATATCTGCTTTCAGTTAGATTATAATGGTGACCGGACCCTCGCTTATCCTAAAAATAATATATGTCTATCTATCCTATAGGCCTTCGTCTTTTTAGAAGCAGCTGACTATGGGTCCCTCTATCATTAGTGTGTCAGCAGACCATGGGTCTCTTCCTTTCATTAATGTGTCAATGTACTCTTTGTTTTGTTTGCCTTTATTGGAATCAGCAGACATCTATCCTATAGGCCTACGTCTTTTTAGAAGCATCTGACTATGGGTCCCTCTATCATTAGTGTGTCAGCAGACCATGTGTCTCCCCTATCCTTAGTGTGTCCAGTTGTCATAGACGCCTATGTGTCTCCCTGTCTTCCTGTGGTCTGTTTTTAATGTTCAGCTGTCCTATACGTCTATGTGCTGTCCTATACATCTGTGTTATTTATGTGTCTCATTTACTCCCACACTAGCTTCGGGACAAGGGCGTTAGCCAGCCACTATAGCCAATCCGGTGCAAAGGTCCAGAGCTTACGGCAGGAATCCGGTGATGTAGTGGCTTCTAGTCGTCTTAGTGAAGAGTCTGGGAGGCATCAGCTGTGTAGCTGAGTGATCATAGGGTCCACTGAGCAGGCCGGGAGATGGGCCGGGCTCAAGGCTAGCTTCGAGGCTGGGCCACTCGGTAGCAGCTAGCTAGCTGCGATTATCTGGTGTAATGGTCCAGAGCTTACAGCAGGAATACGGTGATGTAGTGGAGAAAAACAGTCCGATACGCTCAGGGTTGATATCACGCTGTGCAGTCTGGCAGCTATTATCCAGGCTAAAAGCAGCTTGTGTCTGAGCTAAAAAGGTAAAGACCGCTAGCAGTGTCTAACAATGACTAAATAGCTAGTAGCTAATTAGCTGGTTAGCTTCTGATGGCTAGCTGCTGATGGAGGTTCTAACTATAAGGTCTAAAAAATAGCAGATCCGTATCACACTGGGTGAGGTGGGTTGCCGGAAAGTACACTGCTCAAAAAAATTAAGGGAACACTTAAACAACACAATGTAACTCCAAGTCAATCACACTTCTGTGAAATCAAACTGTCCACTTAGGAAGCAACACTGATTGACAATAAATTTCACATGCTGTTGTGCAAATGGAATAGACAACAGGTGGAAATTATAGGCAATTAGCAAGACACCCCCAATAAAAGGAGTGGGTCTGCAGGTGGTGACCACAGACCACTTCTCAGTTCCTATGCTTCCTGGCTGATGTTTTGGTCACTTTTGAATGCTGGCGGTGCTTTCACTCTAGTGGTAGCATGAGACGGAGTCTACAACCCACACAAGTGGCTCAGGTAGTGCAGCTCATCCAGGATGGCACATCAATGCGAGCTGTGGCAAGAAGGTTTGCTGTGTCTGTCAGCGTAGTGTCCAGAGCATGGAGGCGCTACCAGGAGACAGGCCAGTACATCAGGAGACGTGGAGGAGGCCGTAGGAGGGCAACAACCCAGCAGCAGGACCGCTACCTCCGCTTTTGTGCAAGGAGGAGCAGGAGGAGCACTGCCAGAGCCCTGCAAAATGACCTCCAGCAGGCCATAAATGTGCATGTGTCTGCTCAAACGGTCAGAAACAGACTCCATGAGGGTGGTATGAGGGCCCGACGTCCACAGGTGGGGGTTGTGCTTACAGCCCAATACCGTGCCGGACGTTTGGTATTTGCCAGAGAACACCAAGATTGGCAAATTCGCCCCTCCTTCGGGTAACAGTAATTATAGTGTTAGGTTCTAATTTTTCAGAGTAAATAACTCACGGACACTAGAGAACCTTAACCAAGTTTAATTCTTCCCAAAGGGTCGTTACAGCTGTAATTCAGACAAAAACATGTTCTCACCATCACAAGTATATAAACCCCACTTTGGACACTCCTCCTTCTCTCCAATCCTTACATCTTCTGGTTCGACAGGAAGAGGGTAACAGGATATTAAACTCTTATTACTCCCTTCAGGGGATCTGACCTGACCTCAACCCCTCCTTCGCCTAATCCACAGATGTCTATTTGCTTCCCCTTAAGCAATCCTGTGATCTCCTCCCGTCCACCTAGCACATTCCACAGCCACTATGTCTTTCTACAGATCTCACTCCTTTATATACTCTGCGTCTGATCTATCATGTCTTTAATATCTCAATGTTCAAAGTTTAGCCGGAATCCAACAGTCATAAAGTTACACTCCCTTTATGTCGGTAAACTTCGGTAAAACATACTATGCGAAAATACAATCATTCCCCATGCCGACCAAAACGATACTAAATGCCCCTGGCAGACCACCCAGACCTGACCCCGCAAGATGCGTCAGTTGTCAATTTATTAATTGTCTTTTGTTTGAAACACTCCCGTCAATATTGAGTAAGGACGCACACACCTAATTACGCATATAGAAGTAGGACTAGTCTACCTGGCCGGCACACAAATGTAGGCCTATAAATTATCCCATTTGGGGATGTCTGATAGTATTTCTGATTGTCTTAACGCACCACCACTAATGAGTTGTGGAGCTTCTCAAATACATTTTTCTTCAACACAAACAGCAAGTAAACAAAGTCTAATCAAAATCAATTGTGAATGACAATAGTTCCTCAAAGTATTTTCGTAAAACATTTCCAGCTCTCACACTTTCGATAACCACTCGGCATGAAAGGGAAAAATGTCATGCTCCGATCGAGTGGAAATGTCATAAAATACCTGATTACTTCTTATCCTTTGCACAAATAGCCGACAGCTGTGTCTGTCCCGAACTCACTGGTGCCGGGAAACTGAGGGCCTAGAATATTTTATACGATGTTGCAAGCAAGTTTCGGAGGACCCAGTTGATAGTTGATACAATGTTTCAAGATCGTTGTAGACAGGCCATGTGCAGAAAATGTGATTTAAAGGACATTTTCTACCTGCAGGCTGCAATGTTTTTATTTGTTGGCTTTATGTAGGCAATTTTTACATAGTTGGCAATGGCAATAAAAGTTACTTTTAGATTTGTATCATTTTCATTTAGATTTAGATAGAATGTAGATTAATCACAGACAATAAATTTGATTTATAAATTAAATGAAACTGTTCCACGAAAATATGCATATGAAAATCCGAACTGGCACGCAGATTGGTAGAAATGGTAAGATAACTTGGCACTCCAAATGGAAAAGGTTGCCGACCGCCGGTGTAGCCCATTACCGGAAACTTCAGGAGCATAAAGGCAGAATTTCTCTCCTTCTGGTTAGGTTATCTTGATCTCTGGCTCCCTCAAGTCATTTGTGTGTCTTCGTTATTTAATCAAACAGCATGCTTAAAGCATCAGACCAGTTCAGTACATATAGTTGATTTTATTAAAACACATAAAAGGTGTGTATATATATGGAAAAACACAAAAAACATTTCAATCAATCGATTGGTAGAATGAACAGACGACTCTTGGTCAATTTATTTTAGGTGGGGACAGCACTAGAACATGGTTTTGGGGCTCCTGAGTGGCGCAGCGGTCTAAGACACTGCATCTCAGTGCTTGAGGCGTCACTACAGACACCCCGGTTCGAGTCCAGGCTGTGTTTACAACCGGCCGTGATTGTGAATTAAATAAAGATTACATTTTTAAATAAAATAAAACAGAGTTCATTCAGAAAGTTCAGACCCCTCCCCTTTTCCCACATTTTGATACGTTACAGCTTTATTTTAAAATGTATTTAAAAAATAGAATCATCATTAATCTACACACAATAATGAAAAAGGGAAAACAGGTAAAAAACAGAAATAACTTATTTATTCCGACCCTTTGCTATGAGACTCAAAATTGCTTTCAGGTGCATCCTGTTTCCATTAATCATCCTTGAGATGTATCTACAACTTGTTCGTAGTCCATGTGTGGTCAATTCAATTGATTGGATATGATTTGGAAGGCACACACCAGTCTATATAAGGTCCCACAGTTGACAGTGCATGTCAGAGCAAAAACCAAGCAATGAGGTCGAAGGAATTGTCTTTAGAGCTCCGAGACAGGATTGTGTCGAGGCACAGATCTGGGGAAGGGTACCAAAAAACATTATGCAGCATTGAAGGTCCCTAAGAACACAGTGGCCTCCATCATTCTTAAATGGAATACTCTTCTTAGAGCTGGCCACCCGGCCAAACGGAGCGATTGGGGGAGAAGGGCCTTGGGCAGAAAGGTGACCAAAACCTGATGGTCACTCTGACAGAGCTCCAAAAAGTTCCTCTGTGGAGATGGGAGAACCTTCCAGAAGGACAACCATCTCTGCAGCACTCCGCCAATCAGACCTTTATGGTAGAATGGCCAGATGGAAACCACTCCTTAGTAAAAGGCACATGACAGCCTGCTTGGAGTTTGACAAAAGGCACCTTAAGGACTCTAAAACCATAAGAAACAAGATTCTCTGGCTTGATGAAACCAAGATTGAACTCATTGGCCTGAATGCCAAGAGTCACGTCTGGAGGAAACCTGGCACCATACCTACGGTGAAGCATGGTGTTGAGATGTTTTTCAGCAGGAGGGACTGGGAGACTAGTCAGGATCGAGGGAAATATTAACGGAGCAAAGTGCAGAGAGATCCTTAATGAAAGACCTGCTCCAGAGCGCTCAGGACCTCAGACTGGGGCAAAGGTTCACCGTCCAACAGGACAACGACCTTAAAACCTCTTGACGCTAGGGGTCATATTTTTTTATTTTTTTAAAATAGCGTTCCCAAGGTAAACAGACTATTTCTCAGGTCCAGATCGTAGAATATGCATATAATTGACAGATTTGGAAACTTTGGAGTGTTTTCTATCCTAAACTGTCAAAATATTGTCTGTGAGTGTAACAAAACTGATTCTGCAAGCGAAAACTTGAGAAAAAATAACCCGGAAGTGATATTTGTTTTCAAAAATCTGTGTTTCCTGGACCTCCTTTCTTCCATTTAAAGGGGTATCAACCAGATTCCCTTTCCAATGGCTTCCTCAGGCTGTGACCAGGCTTTAGACATAGTTTCAGGCTTTTATTTTGAAAAATGAACGAGATTTTTCAAAAGTAGTCAGGTGTCCTCTGAATAGTGCCTGCATCCCAGAGGGGAGCTCTCCATTTTCCTTTTGTCTCTTAATGAATAGGTTATGGACCGGTTGAAATATTGTCGATTATGTTTGTTAACTTCTGTGCGCTACGGATCCCTTTTATGGGATCACTTTCCTAAACAACCGCTAGAATTGCAAGGCGCCAAATGCATAAATAATACAAAAAATATTTATAATCATGCAATCACAAGTGAAATATACCAAAACACAGCTTAGCTTGTTAATCCACCTATCGTGTCAGATTTAGAAAATATGCTTTAAAGCTAAAGAAATGTAAGCTTTTGTGAGTGTATCAATCAATGCTACAACAGCTAGCCCCAAATTAGCATGGTCACGAAAGTCAGAAAAGCAATAAAATTGTCACGCCCTGACCATAGTTTGCTTTGTATGTTTTATGTTTTGGTTGGTCAGGGTGTGACCTGTGTGGGCATTCTATGTTGTATGTCTGGTTTGTATATTTCTATGTGTTTGGCCTGATATGGTTCTCAATCAGAGACAGGTGTTTTGCGTTGTCTCTGATTGGGAACCATATTTAGGTAGCCTGTTTTGTGTTGTGGGTTATTGTCTATGTTATGTTGCATGTTAGCACATTGTTTATATAGCGGTCACGTTCGTCTTATTCGTTTTGTTTTGTAAGTTTGTTTAAGTGTTCTTCATTAAATAGAAGAATGTATTCAAACCACGCTGCGCTTTGGTCCGCTTCTTACAACGATCGTGACAAAAATTAATCGCTTACCTTTGATAATCTTCGGATGTTTGCACTCACGAGACTCCCAGTTACACAACAAATGTTATTTTTGTTCGATAAATATTACTTTTATCACAAAAAAACGCCATTTGGGTTGCACATTATGTTGAGAAAACCAAAGCCTTGTTCCGTTCGACAAATTCCAAAAAGTATCTGTAATGGTCGTAGAAACATGTCAAATGTTTTTTATAATCAATCCTCAGGTTGTTTTTAACAAACATAATCGATAATATTTCAACCGGACCATAACCTATTCTTTAAGAGAGAAAAGGAAAATGGGGATCCCCTCTCTCACGCGCAGGAATTATTCAGAGGACACCTGACTACTTTTGAAACATCTCGCTCATTTTTCAAAATAAAAGCCTGAAACTATGTTTAAAGCCTGGTCACAGCCTGAGGAAGCCATTGGAATAGGAATCTGGTTGATACCCCTTTAAATGGAGGATAGACGGTCCAGGAAACACAGATTGTTTTTTAAATATCACTTCTGGGTTAGATTTTCTCAGGTTTTCGCCTGCAGAATAAGTATTGTTATACTCACAGACAATATTTTGACAGTTTTGGAAACTTTTGAGTGTTTTCTATCCTAATCTGTAAATTATATGCATATTCTACGATCTGGGCCAGAGAAAATGTCCGTTTACCTTCGGAACGTTATTTTAAAAAATAAAATAAATCTGACCCCTAGCGTTAAGATTAAGTTGAAGTTTAAGTATAACTCTGACTAGTGTGTGGTTTGTAACTCTCCTCATTTGATAATACAGGAAAATGCCACGACATTTGGCAACGGGGATGGGATGTGAATCTTCACTCGGTGACCGCTCCTGACGACCTAGGTAAATCATGCACGAGGGATCCCTCAAACTTGGGATCTCAGGGAAACCACACTTTGGGAACGAAGCAGATGGACCCACCTTTGATCTGAGAGGCAGCGAGCCAAGTGGATACCACATCTAGAACTTAGTTTTTTTTAAAGAAAGAGGTGAGCGAACCACACACACTTGAAGTCAAATGTTTAGAAAAACCTCTGTTACGTAGGCTCTGAGTGTGTATTTCTTTGTGAGGAGGGCACCTTGAAGGCGTAAACAGGGCCGAGTCAGAGGAGAGTAATCTGAGAGTTAGCGGACTCAAAGATACTCTGCTATTGGTCGGTTGCGGGGGACCTAGAGCCGTCCTGACATTGAATTGGGGATTGGGGATTGGTGCGGTCTGTGGGGGTGAGGGGCCAGGGTGACTGTGTGTTCTGTGTGAAACACGGTACTTGGTGAAGCCCTATTGGAAGAAGGACGTCATTCTGAAAGTGTCTGTGTGACTGTCTAAGTGACCCTCAGAGGTGGTATTTTAAATGTGCTAGCCAGGTATGCCCTGGGTTACTCTGTGTGAGTATTTTGTAATAATTTAATAGATTGTTTAGGTTAAATTGAGAGACTAATTCATTAAAAATAATAGCGAAGCGAATTTCGATGCAAGACGGTGTCTGTTGCCTAAATAATCTGCTGGAATAACGTATTGAGAATGGAGTCGTATTTAAATTACTGTATCATAGAGGAGGCAGTTACCTAAGTTAAAGAAATTCAAAATAATAGCGGAGAGATAATGGCGATAGAGTGGTGCCCACCGAAATGTTTTTCATTCTTATAGATTGACTGACATATGTTATAAATTTGGCGCTGTACGTGTTATTTTTAAAGTCTTGGACATTTCATAAGTGGGAAGAGGAAAGAGAAGAGAAAGTTGTAAAGTTTGGTTTTAATCTTACGATAGAGGTAAGGCAGAACGTTGTTTGAGAGGGGTTATATTTTTGCCCACTGGAAGAAAAAAAACATAGGATATGTTAGCCTTTCTGAACCACCCATCCCGGATCCGGGATAATTGTCATCAGAAACGCTGCCTAGCACAGCCTAGCATAGCGCCACAGGTAAATTATATAATATAATATCATGTAATCACGAGTGCAATATTGAAAAACACAGCTTAGCCTTTTGTTAATCCACCTGTCGTCTCAGATTTTGAAATTATGCCTTACAGCGAAAGCAATACAAGCGTTTGTGTAAGTTTATCGATCGCTCGACAAAACAATAAGTACAACTAGCATCAGGTAACTTGGTTACGAAAATCTGAAAAGCAATCAAATTAATCGTTTACCTTTGATGATCTTCGGATGTTTTCACTCACGGGACTCCCAGTTAGACAACAAATGTTCCTTTTGTTCCATAAAGACATTTTTTATATTCAAATACCTCCGTTAGTTTGGTGCGTTATGCCCAGGAATCCACCGGAAATAGCAGTCACGACAGCGCAGACAAAAAGTCCAAATTATATCCATAATGTCCACAGAAACATGTCAAACGTTTTTTATAATCCATCCTCAGGGTTTTTTTCAAATATCTATTCGATAATATATCAACCGGGACAGTTGGCTTTCACTAGGACCGGGAGGAACAATGGCCGCCTTTCTCTGTTACGCAGAACTCACTCTGAGAGCCCCCACCTATCCACTTACGCAATGTGGTCGTTCACGCTCATTCTTCAAAATAAAAGCCTGAAACTATGTCTAAAGGCTGTTGACACCTTAGGGAAGCCATAGAAAAAGAAGTCTGGTTGATATCCCTTTAAATGGGCAATAGGGATGCATAGGAACAGAGAGGTTTCAAAAACAGGGTCACTTCCTGATTGGATTTTCCTCACGTTTTAGCCTGCAATATCAGTTCTGTTTAACTCACAGACAAGATTTTTACAGTTTTGGAAACTTCAGAGTGTTTTCTATCCTAATCTGACACTTATATGCATATTTTAGTTTCGGGGGCTGAGAAATAGGCAGTTTCAAATGGGTACGTTTTTTAGCCAAAAATGAAAATATCGCCTCCTAGCCTTTTTAAGCTGAAAGCGATTCAGGTGTGAATAAGGAAACATTGTGATAATGTATTCTGATGGTTATTGATTCTTGGTTTGATTGTTTAGGTAACACCAGTGAATTTGAGCAGGAAGAACTGTATTCTAACATTGTAATCTGTTTCCATTACGTGGAACAATGTCAGGTCATTAAAGTTGATTGCAGTTTGAGTAATTTTTATTTTTACAGGGACAGTGCACATTAATCACAGTTGTGTGTGTCTAATGGCAGGGTATTCCAGACATGGGAAGCTCTCACACTGAAAGCAGATTGACTAAAAGTGATTTTCCTTAACTTCTTATGGCTGAAGGGGCAGTATTGAGTAGGTTGGATGAAAGGTGCCCATATCAAACAGCCTGCTCCTCAGTCATAGTTGCTAATATTTGCATATTATTATTAGTATTGGATAGAAAACACTCTAAAGTTTCTAAAACTGTTTGAATTATGTCTGTGAGATTGTCTCATATTGGCAGGCAAAATCCTGAGTTGTAATCAAAACAGGAAGTCAGAAATCTGAGCTTGTATGTATTTACCAGTCCCTAATGAAATCCCATTGAGATATGAATGATTGTGCACTGCCTAGGGGTTCCACTAGATGTCAACCATCTATATAAATTATAATGAGACTTCTATGATGTTGTGGGAGAGAATGATATCAGAATCAGTCAGGTGTCCATCAAGCAGCCATTGCGTTCCATTGCTCACGAAGACAAGAAAGAATACTCCGGTTGGAACTTTATTGAAGCTATATGTTAAAAACATCCTAATGATTGATTCTGTACTTAGTTTGAAATGTTTCTTCAACCGGTAATATCACTCTTTGAAGTTTTTGTCCGATATAACGCTGACCAGAATTAGCGTTTGGATATGTAAACCAGACGCGCTAACAAAAGAAGGTATTTGAACATAAATAATGGATTTTTTCGAACAAAACAAACATTTATTGTGGACCTGGGATTCCTGGTGTGCTTTCTGATGTAGATCATCAAAGGTAAGGGAATTTTATCACGTATTTTCGTGTTTATGTTGATGCCATCTTTGCAGCTGTGGTATTTTACTTTTGAGCGCCGTCTCAGATTATAGCGTGCGTTTCTTTTTCCGTAAAGTTTTTATGAAATCTGACACAGCGGTTGCATTAAGGAGAGGTATATCTATAATTCCAAGTGTATAACTTGTATTATCATCTATATTTATGATGAGTATTTCTGTTGAAACGATGTGGCTATGCAAAGTCACTTGATGTTTTTGCAACTAGGAATCTAGTCGCCTCAATGTAAACTCAGATTTTTTGATATAAATATGAATTTAACTTCTTATGGCTGCAGCCCGGTGTCGGTACACTTATGACAACAGCCACTTCAAGTGCAGGGCGCGAAATTCAAAATATATATTTTTTAAATATTTAACTTTCACACATTAACAAGTCCAATACAGCTAATGAAAGATACACATCTTGTGAATCCAGCCAACATGTCCGATTTTTTAAATGTTTTACAGGGAAAACACCACGTATATTTATGTTAGCTCACCTCCAAATAGAAAAAAGCACAGACATTTTTCACAGCACAGGTAGCATGCACAAAACCAACCAAACTAACCTAGAACCAACCAAACTAACCAAGAAACAACTTCATCAGATGACAGTCTTATAACATGTTATACAATAAATCTATGTTTTGTTCGAAAAATTTGCATATTTCAGGTATAAATCAGTTTTACATTGCAGCTACCATCACAGCTACCGTCACAAAAAGCACCGAAGCAGCCAGAGTAATTACAGACACCAACGTGAAATACATAAATACTCATCATAAAACATTTCTGAAAAATACATGGTGTATAGCAAATGAAAGACAAAGATCTTGTGAATACAGCCAATATTTCCGATTTTTTAAGTGTTTTACAGCGAAAACACAATATAGCGTTATATTAGCTTACTACAATAGCCAAACACACAACAGCATTTGAACATTTAAAAAATTCAAGGCAAACGGTAGCGATAGCTAATAAACCAGCAAAAGATATCAATTATTTCACTAACCTTCATAAACTTCATCAGATGACAGTCCTCTAACATCATATTACACAATACATATATAGTTTGTTCGAAAATGTGCATATTTAGAGCTGATATCAGTGGTTATACATTGTGCTAACGTAGCATATTTTTCCCAGATTGTCCGGGTGTGTTTATGACACTCACTAACTATTCATAACCTTTACTAAAAAATACATGTTGTATAGGAAATGATAGATACACTAGTTCTTAATGCAATCGCCGTGTTAGAATTCTAAAAATAACTTCATTACGACATAAGGCTTACGTTATGGCGAGAGAGTGCCCAAAACCTGGGCGCAAAACTAATAGTTCACAAGTTCGACAGATATATGAAATAGCATCATAAAATGGGTCCTACTTTTGATGATCTTCCATCAGAATGTTGTACAATGGGTCCTTTGTCCAGAACAATCGTTGTTTGGTTTTAGAACGTCCTTTTTCCCTCTTGAATTAGCAAGCACACTAGCCAAGTAGCGCGAAGCTCTCCTTCCTGAACAAAGGCACACAACGCAACACGCCTAACGTCCCGAATAAATTTCAATAATCTAATAAAACTATATTGAAAAAACATACTTTACGATGATATTGTCACATTTATCAAATAAAATCAAAGCCGGAGATATTAGCGGTCTATAACGACAGCTTTCCAGAAGGCAATCCCAGGCTCCTTCTCGCGCGTTCCAGGAAACAGGAAATGGGTGTCACGTCATGCCAAGAGCTTTTATTCCACCTCAGACCAAGATAAACACTCCATTTCTTCTCTCACTGCCTATTGACATCTAGTGGAAGGTGTATGACGTGCATGTGTACTAATACATATCAAGCCCATTTATAGGCAGGCCTTAGAACAGAGCATCGTTTTCAGATTTTCCACTTCCTGATCAGGAAGTTTGCTGCAAAATGAGTTCTGTTTTACTCACAAATATAGTTAAAACGGTTTTAGAAACTAGAGAGTGTTTTCTATCCAATAGTAATAATAATATGCATATTGTACGAGCAAGAATTGAGTACGAGGCCGTTTGAAATGGGCACCTTTTATCCATCTACTCAATACTGCCCCTGTAGCCATAAAAGGTTAATCAAACAAAACATACATGAAGTCCTATGAGTGTCATCTGATGAAAATAATCGAAGGTTAGTGATTCATTTTATCTCTATTCTGATTTTTGTGAAGCTATCTTTAGCTGGAAAAAATGGCTGTGATTATTGTGGTTTTGTGGTGACCTAACATAATCATTTGTAGTGCTTTCGCTGAAAAGCCTATTTGAAATCGGACACTTTGGTGGGATTAACAACAAGATTACCTTTAAAATTATATAAGACACATGAATGTCTGAGGAATTTTAATTATGAGATTTCTGGTTTTTGAATTTGGCGCCCTGCACTTCGACTGGCTGTTGTCATATCGGTCCCGTTAACGGGACTGCAGCCATAAGAAGTTTTAAGGGAACTATACAGTCATCTCTCATGGCGGATGTTGTGGATCTGATGCCATAAGGTTTGGGTTTTCTGTTCAACAAAAGTACTGAGGAGAGTGGGAGCCTGGACATTTAGAATCTTGAATACAAGCTAGGCGTCAGTGTATTGCATAAGATTTTTTCCAACTCAGGAGCTTATGCTTTCTATAGCTATTGGGTTTCATATCAAGTACTCTGAGAGCCGGTTTGCAGACAGACTGAATGGGTTTTAATGTTGAACAGCAAGCTTGGGCCAAACTAGTAAGGTAGTATGTTAAGTGGGGGAGTATCATAGATTTTAATTATAGTTTGGTTACCTCTGTAGTCAAAACCATGTCATATGTTTTGGAAATTAGCTAGGTATAATTTGGTTATTTGAGTTACTTTTTTATTTCCTTTTTAAAAGAGAGGTTGGAATCAAGTATGATGCCGTGGTACTTAAAATCAGATACCACCTGGAGCTTTTCCCCTGATACATAGACATCTGTCTCAGGGGCATCAGATACCACCTGGAGCTTTTCCCCTGATACATAGACATCTGTCTCAGGGGCATCAGATACCACCTGGAGCTTTTCCCCTGATACATAGACATCTGTCTCAGGGGCATCAGTTGTTTTCTTTGTGAGGATAATGCAGACTGTGTTTTTTAAATTGAGATGCAAACATGAGTCTCTGGGCAATTTTGTCATCTGAACCATTACAGTAGTGAGTTCTTGTGTAGCTTGTTGTTTGTTATTTGCATGCATTTATCACTGTATCATCTGCATACATTGGAACTTCAGACCCTGTACAGACAGAAGGAAGATCATTCATGTACGAGCTGAACAGTATTGACCTTTGGGGAATACAAACCTTCTAGATACGAGTGGAAAAAAGTTAGTTTTGATTTTTACGCTGATGAGACAGCGCCAACTTTTGAAAGATTTTATATTCGTTAAAAAGTCAGGATAGTTTTCACTAAACATATCAACAGGTTGAAATGATTAGATTGCTGATTAAAGGGGTTATGGGTTTGTTAATTTGTTTACTGTTTATTGTTTATTTTAGGTGTTGATTTTACTTAATTAAACATGGTATTATCTGATGTGTTTGAGTAGGATTCTTTCTTCCGGGACGGATGGAAGTTATCTAAAGTATGTAAGTTAAAGGAGACATGGGAGAACACGTCTACACTTTTCTTAAATGCCTGGGATTAAATATCACTGATTCCTTACGCTGAGAAATGTACTACATTTGCAACAGAGGAAAAGATTGTTACATTTAGATAGTAATGATATGAGGATAATTGTATCTAAGGGTAGTGTATGTTCACTTAAGCATATATATACATTGGTGTAGATTAAAATGTATGATTAATGATTTGAGGTACAGTGGAATTATCATTATTATAAGGTTTTGTTTATAGTTAACTTTTGAGTTACTGAATCGGTGTAGTATAATGAATGCTAACGAAGTGTTTTGTGTTTTTTTCTGGGAAAATGGGGGTGTCATTGTCTTCCTTTGAAATGTTTCCTGGAACTAAAATCTTTGGGAAAGTGAGTGAGATTGAGGTCGTAAACTATCAAATTGAAAAGGGCCTGGAAGTTTTTGTGTGTTTTTACCTTAAGGTTTGCAAATACACACACACACACACAACACATTAGTTGTGACTATTTGTTGGTGTTTTTAAAATACTATGTTTGATTTGTTTTAAAATTTCCTTTGGGTTTGTTGAGTGGTTCATTTGTTTTAGTGCCAAGGTATCTTAAAGGGGCACGCACGTACATGGAATTTTTATGAGTTTTTTTATTTTCTGAGTTTTAATTAAACACGTGAATTCTTTTGATAAAGGAATGTTCTGGGAACCTGGGATACGACATGTAGGAAATGTTTGACTATTTTTGTATTTTGTCTAATATAGTAAGAAACACTTCTTTGAAGGGATTTGTATGACCTATGACCTTTATCATGACTTTCTGTTGTGGCTTGATCACCCTCATTGAAAAGCCATTTGGATAATGAATGTATGGTCATTGGTAATACTGATTTTAAGGTCATTTGTGTAATTGATAAATATAGATCTTAGCCATATTAACTAAGGGTAGGCTGCTTTAAGTCTATTTTCCGATGACCATATGGGTAAAATTATTTTTCTTTGTGGAGTTTTTCAGAGTAGTGATTTTATTTGATTAGGTTATTTGAAATTGTGTTATCTTTTGACCAGTAGTAGTGTTGTTTTATACATTACTCTCATGGAGAGATATTTGTTAAAAATGGGTGAGGATTCAGTTCTTTGAGGTTTTGGATTGAAGTTTACACACCTTGAGTGATATGTGGAGGAGTGTATTGTATTGTTGTGTTGTTTGTGCTGTTCTATTCGCGATGGGTTGTAGGTCTAACTTCCTGATCCTTTGGCTCTACGATGGAGTTGACAGTGTGATAGGGAGTATAAGCCAATTTGAAATAATAGTTTCAATAAAATGTGTGGATATTCTCTTTGAAATATGTTTAGACATGTGTATTAAGAATAATTGGTAAAAGTAATAATTTATCATGTAGTTAATGAACTGAACTAAACTGTTGTTCTGATCTGTTCTTTCGAGGTTATCATGAAAAGTGACATCAGACGGTATCGTAATGCAATGAAGAGTTAATTGGACCGAACTGTGTGTGTACCTCAAAACCCCCTCTAACTGGCTGAAGAAGAGTGACAAAGGCGTTGAATAAGGCCCTGTCTGAACCACTTCTACGGAGAGAAGAGAGCCGAGCCAGAAATGCTACAGTGCACAGTATCCGATCTAAGCTATCAACTGCTTTTCTCTCATGTTTCTCTCAGGAGTGTGAGAGGAGTCCACGTGGAGTGAGCATGCAGCCCCCAGCCTCACTCCAGGTTTTCACTCAAAATCTCACGATACATGGCCCCATTCATTCTGTCCTTTACACGGATCAGTCGTCCTGGTCCCTTTGCAGAAAAACAGCCCCAAAGCATGATGTTTCCACCCCCATGCTTCACAGTAGGTATGGTGTTCTTTGGATACAACTCAGCATTCTTTGTCCTCCAAACACGACGAGTTGAGTTTTTACCAAAAAGTTATATTTTGGTTTCATCTGACCATATGACATTCTCCCAATCGTCTTCTGGATCATCCAAATGCTCTCTAGCAAACTTCAGACGGGCCTGGACATGTACTGGCTTAAGCAGGGGGACACGTCTGGCACAGCAGGATTTGAGTCCCTGGCGGCGTAGTGTGTTACTGATGGTAGGCTTTGTTACTTTGGTCCCAGCTCTCTGCAGGTCATTCACTAGGTCAGCCCCGTGTGGTTCTGGGATTTTTGCTCACCGTTCTTCTGATCATTTTGACCCCACGGGGTGAGATCTTGCGTGGAGCCCCAGATCGAGGGAGATTATCAGTGGTCTTGTATGTCTTCCATTTCCTAATAATTGCTCCCACAGTTGATTTCTTCAAACCAAGCTGCTTACCTATTGCAGATTCAGTCTTCCCAGCCTGGTGCAGGTCTACAATTTTGTTTCTGGTGTCCTTTGACAGCTCTTTGGTCTTGGCCATAGTGGAGTTTGGAGTGTGACTGTTTGAGGTTGTGGACAGGTGTCTTTTATACTGATAACAAGTTCAAACAGGTGCCATTAATACAGGTAACGAGTGGAGGACAGAGGAGCCTCTTAAAGAAGAAGTTACAGGTCTGTGAGAGCCAGAAATCTTGCTTGTTTGTAGGTGACTAAATACTTATTTTCCACCATAATTTGCAAATAAATTCATAAAAAATCCTACAATGTGATTTTCTGGAAAAAAAATTCTCATTTTGTCTGTCATAGCTGAAGTGTACATATGATGAAAATTACAGGCCTCTCTCATCTTTTTAAGTGGGAGAACTTGCACAATTGGTGGCTGACAAAATACTTTTTTGCCCCACTGTATTGAAGCAACATCTCAAGACGTAAATCAGGAAGTTAGAGCTTGGTCGCAAATGGGTCTTCCAAATGGACAATGACCCCAAGCAAACTTCCAAAGTTGTGGCAAAATGGCTTAAGGACAACAAAGTCATGGTATTGGAGTGGCCATCACAAAGCTCTGACCTCAATCCTATAGAACATTTGTGGGCAGAACTGAAAAAGCGTGTGTGAGCAGGGAGGCCTACAAACCTGACTCAGTTACACCAGCTCTGTCGGGGGAATTGGCCAAAATTCACCCAACTTATTGTGGAAGGCTACCCAAAACGTTTGACCCAAGTTAAACAATTTAAAGGCAATGCTACCGAATACTATTTGAGTGTATGTAAACTTCTGACCCACTGGGAATGTGATGAAAGAAAGAAAAGGTGAAATAAATCATTCTCTTTACTATTATTCTGACATTACACATTCTTACAATAAACCGGTGATTCTAACTGACCTAAGACAGGGAATTTTTACTAGGACTAAATGTCAGGAATTGAGAAACAAAAATTCTTAATATTAATTCTCCAAATATTAGCTACTGTTTCATCAACATGTTTTGACCATGACAGTTTACAATCCAGGGTTACACCAAGCAGTTTAGTCACCTCAACTTGCTCAATTTCCACATTATTTATTACAAGATTGAATTTAGGTTTAGAGTTTTGAGAATTATTTGTCTCAAATACAGCGCTTCTGGTTTTTGAAATATTTAGGACCAACTTATTTCTTGCCGCACATTCTGAAACTGACTGCAGCTCTACGTTAAAACCTGTCTAGGATCAGCGTGGCGCTAGCGGCACACCCCCCCCCCCCCCCCCCCCCACTGAAAAACCAGTGCCGCGAAATTCAAAAAAAATATATTTTTAAAATATTTAACTTTCACACATTAAAGTCCAATACAGCTAATGAAAGACACAGATCTTGTGAATCCAGTCAACATTTCCGATTTTTAAAATGTTTTACAGGGAAGACACAATATGTAAAGATGTACATCTATTACCTAAAAACACATTAGCATAATCCACCATCTTTTATTTGTCCACCAACACCAGTAGCCATCACCAATTCGGCTAAACTAAGATATTTATAGCCCCTAACCAACAAAAAAACTCATTAGATGACAGTCTGATAACATATTTATGGTATGGGATAGGTTTTGTTAGAAAAAAGTGCATATTTCAGGTAGACTTCATAGTTTACAATTGCACCCACCATCACAAATGGACTAGAATAATTACAATGAGCAACGTGTTTACCTAACTACTAATCATCAAACATTTCGTAAAAATACACAGCATACACGAATCGAAAGACACAGATCCTGTGAATACAGACAATATTTCAGATTTTCTAAGTGTCTTACAGCGAAAACACAATAAATCGTTATATTAGCTTAGCACATAGCAATTAGCAGCCCAGCATTGATTCTAGCCAAAGTGAGCGATAAAAGTCAACATCGCCAAAAGATATTAATTTTTTCACTAACCTTCTCAGAATTCTTCCGATGACACTCCTGTAACATCACATTACAACATGCATATACAGTTTGATCGAAAATGTTTATATTTAGCCACCAAAATCATGGTTAGACAATGTGAAATGTAACTCAGCTGGTCAGAATTTGTCCTTGCGCCACTTAGACAGTGATCTACTCTTATACATAAATACTCATAAACGTGACTAAAAAATATAGGGTGGACAGGGATTGATAGACAATTTAATTCTTAATACAATTGCGTTATTACATTTTTTAATTTATCCTTACTTTTCAATACAGTTTGCGCCAAGCGAAGCTACGTCAAAAAACATGGCGTCCTAAGCCACTAAAATGTTTCGACAGAAACACGATTTATCATAATAAAAATGTCCTACCTTGAGCTGTTCTTCCATCAGTATCTTGGGCAAAGGATCCTTTCTTGGGAGAAATCGTCTTTTGGTGGAAAGCTGTCCTCTTGCCATGTGGAAATGTCAACTGCGTTCGGGATGAACTGAAAAGCGTGCCCAACTTTTCACATCGTTGCAAAAATAAATGTCCCAAAATCGCACTAAACGGATATAAATTGCTATAAAACGCTTTAAATTAACTACTTTATGATGTTTGTAACTCCTATAACGAGTGAAAAGATGACCGGAGAAATATAACAGGCTAAACTAACGCTTGGAACAGGAGAGGGTCGGTGTCTTCCACGCGCGTTACGCAGCAAGAAAAGACTTGCTAGCTAAAGGTTTTTTTCATTTGTAGGGCCTGTGAACGAGCAATCGACCCCGTTGGAATCGTCATCACGTAAAGGCATCCAGGGGAAGACGTAAGAAGTGTCCGTATAGTCATAGCAACGACAGTGCCCTTTTAACTGACTTCAGAAAAGTGGCCAACATTTCTCAAATCTGACTCCATGTCAGGGAAATTGCTGTAGAATGGGCTCTGTTCCACTTAGAGACAAAATTTCAACTCCTATAGAAACTATAGACTGTTTTCTATCCAATAATAATAATAATATGCATATTGTACGATCAAGGATTTTGTGGGAAGCCGTTTAAAAAATTAGCCACATTAGCATAAATAGTCTAAACAGCGCCCCCATCCCCAACAGGTTTTAACTGTTGCAATAATTTAACTCACTGTAGTAGCTGACGTGTGAAGTTAAGCATGTCAGCCAGTGGCATGTCACTAGTAAAGATTGTAAGGGGCCTAATGTCAGGGAAATTTCTGTTAAACCCTATTAATGCTTGTGTCACGCCCTGACCTTAGTTCCTTTGTTATGTCTCTATTTTGGTTTGGTCATTGCGTGAGTTGGGGTGGGCGTTCTATGTTTTGTTCTATGTTTTGTATTTCTATGTGTTGGGCCTGGTATGGTTCCCAATCAGAGGCAGCTGTCAATCGTTGTCTCTGATTGAGAACCATACTTAGGTAGCCTGTTCCCACCTGTTGTTTGTGGGTAGTTGTTTTCTGTTTTGTGTATTGCACCTTGCAGAACTGTAAATTTGTCGTTTTGTTGTTTTTGTTCATGTGTTCGTATTTATTAAAAGTAATATGGACACGTACCACGCTGCACCTTGGTCCTCTTCTCCTTATCCCGACGACAATCGTTACAGCTTGTGTACTAAAATAACTTTCTTTAAGCCTAGTTGTCTAGGAATTAAGGTTGAGATTGTTAAGTAAACTAGATCATATGAGATAGAAATTGTGTGTGCATTAGTGCAGGCCTGTTTTTGCTTTCTTTTGTCATTGTAGCATAAGAAGCCTAGTTAAGGAAGTATGACCCCATAATGTCTGTGTCACGTTCCTGACCTGTTTTCCTTGTATTTGTTTAGTATGATCAGGGCGTGAGTTGGGTGGGCATTCTATGTTTTGTGTTTCTATGTTGGGTTAAATGTGTTGCCTTATATGGTTCTCAATTAGGGGCAGGTGTTATACGTTTCCTCTGATTGAGAACCATATTAAGGTAGGCTGTTCACACCGTTTGTTTGTGGGTGAATGTCTTCCGTGTCTGTCTGTGCACCACACGGGACTGTAATCGTTTGTTCATGTTCGTGCGTTCTTCGTGTTCATTAAGGTCTGTTTACGTCGTTTTGTTATTTTGTAATTATTCAAGTGTGCTTCGTCTTTCGTTTGTTTAAGTAAATTCATTATGTATTCACAACACGCTGCATTTTGGTCCGATCCTTCTCGCCTCTCCTCAACAGAGGAGGAGGAAGAAAATGACGAACGTTACAGAATCACCCACCACAAAGGACCAAGCGGCGTGGGAGAAAGCAGCAGCAGCGATCGCAGGATTCCTGGACATGGGAGGAAATACTGGACGGTAAAGGTCCATGGGCACAACCTGGAGAATATCGCTGCCCTCGTGAAGAGCTGGAGGCAGCTAAAGCCGAGAGGCGGCGGTATGAGGAGGCAGCACGGAAACAGGAGCAAAATCTGGACTACACTACGTGGGAGGAGATCGACAGGTGGGCGATTGACCCAGGGAGAATGCCGGAGCCCGCCTGGGATTCTCTGGCGCAGTGTGAGGAGGGATACCGGCGAATGGAGGCAGCACGACGACGCGGTAGGAAGCCTGTTAGTCAAGCCCAAACATTTCTTTGGGGGGGGGGGGGGGGGGGGGGGGGTAAAGGGTAGTGTGGTAAAGTCAGGTAGGAGACCTGCGCCAACTTCCTGATCTTACCGTGGAGAGCGAGAGTACGGGCAGACACCGTGTTATGCGGTAAAGCGCACGGTGTCTCCTGTACGTGTGCATAGCCCGGTGCGGGTTATTCCACCTCCCCGCACTGGTAGGGCTAGATTGGGCATTGAGCCAGGTGCCATGAAGCCGGCTCAACGCGTCTGGTCTCCAGTGCGCCTCCTCGGGCCGGCATACATGGCACCAGCCTTACACATGGTGTCCCCGGTTCGCCTACACAGCCCAGTGCGGGTTATTCCACCTCCCCGCACTGGTCGGGCTACGGGGAGCATACAACCAGGTAAGGTTGGGCAGGCTCAGTGCTCAAGGGAGCCAGTACGCCTGCACGGTCCGGTATTTCCGGCACCACCTCCCCGCCCCAACCCAGTACCACCAGTGCCTACACCACGCACCAGGCTTCCTGTGCGTCTCCAGAGCCCTGTTCCTCCTCCACGCACTAGCCCTATGGTGCGTGTCCTTAGCCTGGTACCTCCAGTTCCGGCACCACGCACCAGGCCTACAGTGCGCCTCAGCCGGCCAGAGTCTGCCGTCTGCCCAGCGGCGCCTGAACTGCCCGTCTGCCCAACGCCATCTGAGCTGTCCGTCTGCCAAGCGCCGCCTGAACTGCCCGTCTGTCCTGAGCCTTCGAAGCCGCCCGTCTGTACTGAGCCTTCAAAGCCGCCCGTCTGTACTGAGCCTTCAAAGCCGCCCGTCTGTACTGAGCCTTCAAAGCCGCCCGTCTGTCCTGAGCCTTCAGAGCCGTCCGCCAGACAGGAGCCGCTAGAGCCGTCCGCCAGACAGGAGCCGCTAGAGCCGTCCGCCAGACAGGAGCCGCTAGAGCCGTCCGCCAGACAGGAGCCGCTAGAGCCGTCCGCCAGACAGGAGCCGCTAGAGCCTTCCGCCAGACAGGATACGCAAGAGCCTTCCGCCAGACAGGAGCAGCCAGAGCCTTCCGCCAGACAAGAGCAGCCAGAGCCTTATGCCAGACATGAGCAGCCAGAGCCGCCAGCCAGCCATGAGCAGCCAGAGCCGCCAGCCAGCCATGAGCAGCCAGAGCCGCCAGCCAGCCATGAGCAGCCAGAGCCGCCAGCCAGCCATAAGCAGCCAGAGCCGCCAGCCAGCCATGAGCAGCCAGAGCCGCCAGCCAGCCATGAGCAGCCAGAGCCGCCAGCCAGCCATGAGCAGCCAGAGCCGCCAGCCAGCCATGAGCAGCCAGAGCCGTCAGCCAGCCATGACCAGCCAGAGCCGTCAGCCAGTCCGGAGCTGCCCCTCAGTCCGGAGCTGCCCCTCAGTCCGGAGCTGCCCCTCAGTCCGGAGCTGCCCCTCAGTCCGGTATTGCCCCTTAATCCAGTGGGTTTAATTTGGAGGGTGGTAATTAGGAGGAGGTTACGAAAGCGGGGATTGACTATGGTGGGGTGGGGACCACGTCCTGAGCCAGAGCCGCCACCGTGGACAGATGCCCACCCAGACCCTCCCCTAGACTTTAGGTGGTGCGCCCAGAGTTCGCACCTTGAGGGGGGGGGGGGTTCTGTCACGTTCCTGACCTGTTTTCCTTGTTTTTGTATTTGTTTAGTATGGCCAGGGCGTGAGTTGGGTGGGCATTCTATGTTTTGTGTTTCTATGTTGGCTTAAATGTGTTGCCTGATATGGTTCTCAATTAGGGGCAGGTGTTATACGTTTCCTCTGATTGAGAACCATATTAAGGTAGGCTGTTCACACCGTTTGTTTGTGGGTGAATGTCTTCCGTGTCTGTCTGTGTACCACACGGGACTGTAATCGTTTGTTCATGTTCGTGCGTTCTTTGTGTTCGTTAAGGTCTGTTTACGTCGTTTTGTTATTTTGTAATTATTCAAGTGTGCTTCGTCTTTCGTTTGTTTAAATAAATTCATTATGTATTCACAACACGCTGCATTTTGGTCCGATCCTTCTCGCCTCTCCTCATCCGAGGAGGAGGAAGAAAATGACGAACGTTACAGTCTGGGCACTCAGCCAAGAGCTGACAAGCGTAATTTATGGGTTCCTGATAGTCAGACAAAAACTGTGGTTCCTCTGAAATCTACTGAAATCGGAGCAACGTGTTATATCCTGCGCACCAGTGATAAAGCTGTTGTTCTGTTTGGAGCCTGTTTCTGGATGAAAGGTTCATGCTTGTATGTGTGTATATGTGTGGGGGTCGACAACCAAAGGCGATAGCTTGCCCAACTTGGGGAACAGTTGATCTACTGTTAGAGGAAGTATGTCAAATTACATTTTATTGGTCACATACATGTGTTTAGCAAATGTTATTGCAGGTGTAGTGAAATGCTTTTGTTTCTAGCTCCAACAGTGCAGTAATATATAACAAGTAATATCTAACAAATTCACAACAATACACACTAATCTAGAGTAAACAAATGGAATTAAGAATATATAAATATTTGGACAAGCATTTTCAGAGCGGCATATACTAAGATACAGTAGAACAGAATAGAATACAGTGTATACACATATGAGATGAGTAGTGGCTAGTGTTCCATTTATTAAAGTGGCCAGTGATTTCAAGTCTATATAGGGCAGCAGCCTCTGTGCAAGTGATGGATATTTAACAATCTGATGGCCTTGAGATAGAAGCTGTTTTTCAGTGTCTCGGTTCCAGTTTTGATGCACCTGTACTGACCTCGCCTTCTGGATGATAGCGGGCTGAACAGGCAGTGGCTTAGGTGGTTGTTGTCCTTGATGATCTTTTTGGTCTTCCGATGACATCGGGGTCTGTACGTGTCCTGGAGGGCAGGTAGTTTTCACCCGGTGATGCGTTGGGCAGACCGCACCACCCGAACTCAAACCCCAAACTCACAGGGCCCTCAACTCCTGTAGGCTGTCTCGTCATTGTTGGCCTACTACCTAATCAGGCCTACTACCGGTGTGTCGTCTGCAAACTTGATGATTGAGTTGGAGGCGTGCGTGGCTACGCAGTCATGGGTGAACAGGGAGTACAGTAGGGTGCTGAGTACGCACCCTTGTTGGGCCCCAGTGTTGTGGATCAGCAAAGTGTAAGTGTTGTTTCCTACCTTCACCACCCTGGTGGCTGCCCGTCAGGAAGTCCATGGCCCAGTTGAACAGGGTGGGGTTCAGACACAGGTCCTCGAGCTTAATGATGAGCTTGGAGGGTACTATGGTGTTAAATGCTGAGCTGTAGTCAATGAACAGTATTCTTACGTATGTCTTACTCACGTCGGCCACAGAGAAGGAGACTCCACAGTCTTTGGTCCCAGGTCACGTCGGTGGAACTGTGTTATCCTCAAAGCGGTCAAAGAATGTTGTGTTTTGCTTGTCCGGAAGCAAGACGTCGGCATCTGCGACATGGCTGGTTTTCCCTTTGTAGTCCGTGATTGTCTGTAGACCCTGCCACATGCGTCTCGTGTCTGAGCCGTTGAATTGCGACTCCACTTTTTCTCTATTCTGACGTTTTGACTGTTTGATTGCCTTATGGAGGGATTCTATTATATATATACTCTATTCTGTATTCTATTCTGTTCTACTGTATCTTAGTATATGCCGCTCTGACAATGCTTGTCCAAATATTTATATATTCTTAATTCCATTTGTTTACTCTAGATTAGTGTGTATTGTTGTGAATTTGTTAGATATTACTTGTTATATATTACTGCACTGTTGGAGCTAGAAACAAAAGCATTTCACTACACCTGCAATAACATTTGCTAAACACATGTATGTGACCAATAAAATGTCCTTTAACATACTTCCTCTAACAGTACATCAACTGTTCCCCAAGTTGGGCAAGCTATCGCCTTCAATTTCAATTTCAATTGCTTTTGGGAGACAGAGAAAGAACCATTAACCTCTACTTCATCACCCTCCCGGATCCGGGATCCTCCTCATCAGAAAAGCTGACAAGCATAGCCTAGCATAGCGCCACAAGTAAATAATAGCATATAAATATCATGAAATCACAAGTCCAATACAGCAAATGAAAGATAAACATCTTGTGAATCCAGCCAACATGTCCGATTTTTTAAGTGTTTTACAGCGAAAACACAATATAGCATTATATTAGCTTACCACATTAGCCAACCACACAAACGCATTTATCAGCAGCAAAATGTAGCGATTGCAAAAACCAGCAAAATATATTAAATTATTCACTAACCTTGACAAACTTCATCAGATGACAGTCCTATAACATCATGTTACACAATACATATATGTTTTGTTCGAAAATGTGCATATTTAGAGCTACAAATCCTGGTTTTACAATGTGAATATGTAGCCAAACTGCACAAAATTCTCCGGAGATATTTTGGACAGTCACCTGATCTAATCAAAGAACTCATCATAAACTTTAATAAAAAATACATGTTGTACAGCAAATGAAAGATACACTAGTTCTTAATGCAATCGCCGTGTTAGATTTTTTTAAATAACTTTAGTACGACATACAGCTTACGTTATAGCGAGACAGCGCCTGCAATGAGGGCGGAAAATAGAACTAAACATTTTCCACAGAAATACGAAATAACATCATAAATGGTTCCTACTTTTGCTGAGCTTCCATCAGAATCTTGTACAAGGAGTTCTTTGTCCAGAATAAATCGTTGTTTGGTTTTAGAATGTCCTCTTCTCCTGTCGAATTAGCAACCATAGCTAGCCATGTGGCGCAAACGTGCCCAACTTCACCTGACGCAAAGAAAAGAAAATTGCAAAACTCGAAATAAACGTTCAATAAACTGATACAACTCGGTTGAAAAAAACTACTTTATGATGTTTTTATCACATCTATCAAATAAAATCAGAGCCGGAGATATCTAACGTGTATACCGAAAGCTTTTCAGAAGGCAATCTGGGGTTCCTTCTCGCGCCTTCGAATGCAATGAAATTTCCAGTCACGTCATTCCAAAAGCTCTTGTTCGGCCTCAGATCAAGCTAGACACCCCATTCCACCTCCCACTGCCTGTTGACATCTACTGGAAGGCGTATGAAGTGCATGTATATCCATAGATTTCAGGCAAATTAATAGGAAGGCCCTGGAACAGAGCCTAATTTTTCACTTCCTGTCAGGAAGTTTGCTGCAAAATGAGTTCTGTTTTACTCACAGATATAATTCAAACGGTTTTAGAAACTTGAGAGTGTTTTCTATCCAATAGTAATAATAATATGCATATTGTACGATCTAGAATAGAGTACAAGGCCGTTTCATTTGGGCACGATTTTTTCCCAAAGTGAAAATAGCGCCCCCTACACACTAACAGGTTAATCGCTGTCAACGATACTTTGTTTGTATTCAATAACCGCAGCGGGTTGTTCTAAATCAGAAACATTGTTGCCAGGAGCTATTACTCAACCTCGTACACTTTTGGTTTTTCCAGTCATGGACTCCAAGCCCATTGAGGTAGCAGCCCTAAGCAGGGCGCTGTATCCTGGCATGCTGTACGACTGTCGCAACGACTCCTTCATCCCAGGTACTGTACTCCATGTTCCATAATAACAGCAATAATAGTAGCCTAATGTAATAATAATAATGCAATCATTCGGCGTAGTCGTCTCGCATGTGACAAATAAAAGTTGATTTGATTTGATCTCCTTTGTCTTGATCGCATTGAGGGAGAGGTTATTGCCCTAGCACCACACAGCCAGGTCTCTGACCTCCTCTCTATAGGCTGTCTCATCGTTGTCGGTGATCAGGCCTACCACTGTTGTCATCTGCAAACTTAATGATGGTGTTGGAGTCGTGCCTGGCCATGCAGTCATGAGTGAACAGGTAGTACAGGAGAGGACTGAGCACCCACCACTAAGGGACCCAGTGTTGAGGATCAGCGTAGAGGATGTGTTGTTACCTACCCTGTTACCTACCACCTGATGTCCAGGATACAGTGTTAGAGGGGGGTGTTTAGTCCCAGGGTCCTTAGCTTAATGATGAGCTTTGAGGGCATTATGGTGTTGAATGCTGAGCTGTAGTCAATGAATAGCAATCTCACATAGGTGCTCATTTTGTCCATTTGGGAAAGGGCAGTGTGGAGTGCAATAGAGATGACATAATCTGTGGATCTGTGGGGGCAGTATGCAAATTGGAGTGGGTCTAGAGTTTCTGGGATAATGGTGTTGATGTGAGCCATGACCACATTAACAACATCCGGCGCCGAAACGAGATGGCCGCCTCGCTTCGCGTTCCTTGGAAAATATGCAGTATTTTGTTTTTTTATGTGTTATTTCTTACATCGGTACCCCAGGTAATCTTAGGTTTCATTACATACAGTCGGGAGGAACTACTGAATATACGATTAACGTCAACTCATCATCGTTCCTACCAGGAATATGACTTTCCCGAAACGGATCCAGTGTTTTGCCTTCCACCCAATACAATGGATCTGATCCCAGCCGGCGACCCTGTGCGACGCCGTAAAAGGGGCAAACGAGGCGGTCTCCTGGCCAGGCTTCGGAGACGGGCACGTCGCGCTCCACTCCCTAGCATACTACTCGCCAATGTCCAGTCTCTTGACAATAAGGTTGATGAAATCCGAGCACGGGTAGCATTCCAGAGAGACATCAGGGATTGCAACGTGCTCTGCTTCACGGAAACATGGCTAACTCAAGAGACGCTAACGGAGTCGGTGCAGCCAGCTGGTTTCTTCATGCATCGCGCCGACAGAAACAAACATCTTTCTGGTAAGAAGAGGGGCGGGGGGGTATGCCTTATGATTAACGAGACGTGGTGTGATCATCATAACAACACACAGGAACTCAAGTCATTCTGTTCACCTGATCTAGAACTCCTCACAATAAAATGTCGACCGCATTATCTACCAAGGGAATTCTCTTCAATGATAATCACAGCCGTATATATTCCCCCCCAAGCAGACACATCGATGGCCCTGAACGAACTTTATCTGACTCTTTGTAAACTGGAAACCACACACCCTGAGGCTGCATTCATCGTAGCTGGGGATTTTAACAAGGCTAATCTAAAAACAAAACTCCCTAAATTCTATCAGCATATCGATTGTGCTACCAGGGCTGGAAAAACCCTAGATCATTGTTATACTAATTTCCGCGACGCATATAAGGCCCTCCCCCGCCCCCCTTTCGGAAAAGCTGACCACGACTCCATTTTGTTGATTCCAGCCTACAAACAGAAACTAAAACAACAAGCTCCCGCGCTCAGGTCTGTTCAACGCTGGTCCGACCAATCTGATTCCACGCTTCAAGACTGCTTCGATCACGCGGATTGGGAATATGTTCCGCATTGCGTCCAACAACAATATTGACGAATATGCTGATTCGGTGAGCGAGTTCATTAGGAAGTGCATTGACGATGTCGTACCCACAGCAACGATTAAAACATTCCCAAACCAGAAACCGTGGATTGACGGCAGCATTCGCGTGAAACTGAAAGCGCGAACCACTGCTTTTAACCAGGGCAAGGTGACCGGAAGCATGACCGAATACAAACAGTGTAGCTATTCTCTCCGCAAGGCAATCAAACAGGCTAAGTCCCAGTACAGAGACAAAATCGAGTCGCAATTCAACAGCTCAGACACAAGAGGTATGTGGCAGGGTCTACAGTCAATCACGGATTACAAAAAGAAAACCAGCCCCGTCGCGGACCAGGATGTCTTGCTCCCAGACAGGCTAAACAACTTTTTTGCCCGCTTTGAGGACAATACAGTGCCACTGACACGGCCCCCTACCAAAACCTGCGGGCTCTCCTTCACTGCAGCCGAGGTGAGTAAAACATTTAAACGTGTTAACCCTCGCAAGGCTGCAGGCCCAGACGGCATTCCCAGCCGCGTCCTCAGAGCATGCGCAGACCAGCTGGCTGGTGTGTTTACGGACATATTCAATCAATCCTTATCCCAGTCTGCTGTTCCCACATGCTTCAAGAGGGCCACCATTGTTCCTGTTCCCAAGAAAGCTAAGGTAACTGAGCTAAACGACTACCGCCCCGTAGCACTCACTTCCGTCATCATGAAGTGCTTTGAGAGACTAGTCAAGGACCATATCACCTCCACCCTACCGGACACCCTAGACCCACTCCAATTTGCTTACCGACCCAATAGGTCCACAGACGACGCAATCGCAACCACACTGCACACTGCCCTAACCCATCTGGACAAGAGGAATACCCATGTGAGAATGCTGTTCATCGATTACAGCTCAGCATTTAACACCATAGTACCCTCCAAACTCGTCATCAAGCTCGAGACCCTGGGTCTCGACCCCGCCCTGTGCAACTGGGTCCTGGACTTCCTGACGGGCCGCCCCCAGGTGGTGAGGGTAGGTAACAACATCTCCACCCCGCTGATCCTCAACACTGGGGCCCCACAAGGGTGCGTTCTGAGCCCTCTCCTGTACTCCCTGTTCACCCACGACTGCGTGGCCATGCACGCCTCCAACTCAATCATCAAGTTTGCGGATGACACTACAGTGGTAGGCTTGATTACCAACAACGACGAGACGGCCTACAGGGAGGAGAGGTGAGGGCCCTCGGAGTGTGGTGTCAGGGAAATAACCTCACACTCAACGTCAACAAAACAAAGGAGATGATTGTGGACTTCAGGAAACAGCAGAGGGAGCACCCCCCTATCCACATCGACGGGTCAGTAGTGGAGAAGGTGGAAAGTTTTAAGTTCCTCGGTGTACACATCACGGACAAACTGAATTGGTCCACCCACACAGACAGCGTTGTGAAGAAGGCGCAGCAGCGCCTCTTCAACCTCAGGAGGCTGAAGAAATTCGGCTTGTCACCAAAAGCACTCACAAACTTCTACAGATGCACAATCGAGAGCATCCTGTCGGGCTGTATCACCGCCTGGTACGGCAACTGCTCCGCCCACAACCTTAAGGCTCTCCAGAGGGTAGTGAGGTCTGCAGAACGCATCACCGGGGGCAAACTACCTGCCCTCCAGGACACCTACACCACCCGATGTCACAGGAAGGCCATAAAGATCATCAAGGACAACAACCACCCAAGCCACTGCCTGTTCACCCCGCTATCATCCAGAAGGCGAGGTCAGTACAGGTGCATCAAAGCAGGGACCGAGTGACTGAAAAACAGCTTCTATCTCAAGGCCATCAGACTGTTAAACAGCCACCACTAACATTTAGCGGCCGCTGCCAACATACTGACTCAACTCCAGCCACTTTAAAAATGGGAATTGATGGAAATTATGTAAAAATGTACCACTAGCAACTTTAAACAATGCCACTTAATATAATGTTTACATACCCTACATTACCCATCTCATATGTATATACTGTACTCTATATCATCTACTGCATCTTGCCATCTTTATGTAATACATGTACCACTAGCCACTTTAAACTATGCCACTTTATGTTTACATACCCTACAGTACTCATCTCATATGTATATACCGTACTCTATACCATCTACTGCATCTTGCCTATGCCGTTCTGTACCACCACTCATTCATATATCTTTATGTACATATTCTTTATCCCTTTACACTTGTGTGTGTATAAGGTAGTAGTTGTGGAATTGTTAGGTTAGATTACTTGTTGGTTATTACTGCATTGTCGGAACTAGAAGCACAAGCATTTCGCTACACTCGCATTAACATCTGCTAACCATGTGTATGTGACAAATAAAATTTGATTTGATTTGATTTGATTTGACCAACCTTTCAATGCACTTCATAGCTACAGATGTGAGCGCTACGGGTTGGTAGTCATTTAGACAGGTTACCTTAGTGTTCTTGGGCACAGGGACTATGGTGGCCTGCCCCATAAAGGTTTACCTTCAGACACTGTTTAGATGTATAGTTTCTTACTGACACTGGGGCTTTTTGAGCTTTGCTATTGGTCTCTTTCTTTGCTGGCTCTTCTCCCACTTCTTATGGAGACTCTTCGGGTAGGCTCGCTCAATATAAATGGCGCCAGAGATGCGGGAAAGAGGAGTGTGTTGGGTGAATATGTAAAACAAACAAAAAAGTACAGGTGTTGTTTCTGCAGGAGACACATGGTGATGTGTTGAATGAAGTCGATTGGGGGCTCTGGTGGAAAGGGGCAAGTGTGTTGAGCCATGGAACAAATCTTAGTGCAGGGGTGGCAGTCCTTTTTGCACTAAAAAAATTTGCTCCTCAAAGGAGGTGTGTAGGGGTAGGCTGCTTGTTGTTAAAGCAGAAATTAACAACATGGGCTTTGTCTATATAAATGTGTATGCGCCTAATACAGGGAGAGAAAGAGGGGTTCTAGTTGGGAGTCTTAGACAGGAACTCTCACAGGTAGCGCCTGAGGAGACGCTGGTGGTCTGAGGGGACTGGAACTGGAAGAGAGGAGGAAGAGCCTCATTCAGTGTCAGTGGGAGTGTTACGCGACATCTTTAAACTTTCAGTGATACCCATCCCGGATCCGGGAGCATCCTCATCAAAAAGCTGACTAGCATAGCCTAACCTAACGGGACAGGGATATCATATAATATAATTTCATGAAATCACAAGTCCAATACAGCAAATGAAAGATAAACATCTTGTGAATCCAGCCATCATTTCCGATTTTTAAAATGTTTTACAGCGAAAACACAATATGTATTTATATTATTAGCTAACCACAATAGCCAAACACACAACGGCATGTTTTCACCATATTTCCACTGCATAGGTAGCTTTCACAAAACCCACAAATAGAGATAAAATTAATCACTAACCTTGAACAACTTCATCAGATGACAGTCTTATAACATCATGTTATACAATACATTTATGTTTTTTTCGAAAATGTGCATATTTGAGGTATAAATCATAGTTTTACATTGCAGCCACCATCACAAATAGCACCAAAGCAGCCAGAATAATTACAGAGAGCAACGTGAAATACATAAATACTCATCATAAAACATTTATGAAAAATACATGGTGTACAGCAAATGAAAGATAAACATCTTGTGAATCCAGCCAATATTTCCGATTTTTGAAGTGTTTTACAGCGAAAACACAATATAGAATTATATTAGCTCATCACAATAGCCAAACACACAACGCCATTTATCCACCGCCAACATAGCTTTCGCAAAAACCAGCAATAGATATAAAATTAATCACTAACCTTTGGACAACTTCATCAGATGACAGTCTTATAACATCATGTTATACAATACATTTATGTTTTGTTCGAAAAGGTGCATATTTAGAGCTGCAAATCGTGGTTATACGTCGTGAATACGTAGCAACAATTCACCAGAATCTCCGGAGATATTTTTGGACACTCACCTAATCTAACCAAAGAACTCATCATAAACTTTACATAAAAATACTTGTTGTATGGCAAATGAAAGATACACTGCTTCTTAATGCAACCGCTGTGTTAGATTTTTTAAAATAACTTTACCACAACATACAGCATGCAATATTGTGAGACAGCGCTCTCCAATTCTCCGCCGTGTTGGAGCCAACATATTCCACAGAAATACGAAATAACATCATAAATTTTATCTTACTTTTGCTGAGCTTCCATCAGAATGTTGTGCAAGGAGGCCTTGGTCCAGAATAAATCGTTGTTTGGTTTTAGAATGTCCATTTCTTCTCTCGAATTAGCAACTTTGGCTAGCCATGTCGAGCTCACGTGTCCTTCATCTCTTGGCGCAATCAACAAAAAATTCCAAAATTCCCAATAAACGTTGACTAAACTGGTCAAACTCGGTTGAAAATCCATCTTTATGATGTTATTATCATATGTATCCAATAAAATGAGAGCCGGAGCAATTCGTAGTGTATACCGAACGCTTTTCAGAAGACAATGTGAGGTTCCCCTGCGCGCCGTCGAAAACTGACAAAAGACCGGACCTGCCACTCCAAAAGGTCTTATTCGGCCTCACATCAAGCTAGACACCCCATTCAACCTTCTACTGCCTGTTGATATCGAGTGGAAGGCGTATGAAGTGCATACAGATCGATAAATAAAAGCCAGTTGAATAGGCAGGCCCTGACACAGCCTCATTTTCAGATTTTTCACTTCCTGTATGGAAGTTTGCTGCCAAATGGGTTCTGTTTTACTCACAGATATAATTCAAACAAAAGTTTTAGAAACTTCAGAGTGTTTTCTATCCAATAGTAATAATAATATGCATATTGTATGATCTAGAACAGAGTACGAGGCCATTTAATTTGGGCACGATTTTTTCCAAAGTGAAAACAGCGCCCCCCTATTCACAAGAATTAATCAGTTCGACCTAGTGGATGTTTGGAGAACTAAACATCCAAACACAAGACAGTATACATGGGTGAAGGTTTTCGGGGCTAGGGTGAGTGCAGCCCAACTTGATCGCTTTTACATGTCTAGGAATCGGAGCAACAGGCTGTTGGGCGCTACCATTCTCCCAGTGGGGTTTTCGGGTCACCACATAACCATGGCTCGGCTGTCTATTTCACCAGGGCCCCGGCAGGCATCCTATTGGAAGTTCAATGTAAAGCTCTTACAAGATGCAACCTTTTGCTCAGGTTTCCAGACCTTTTGGGAAAGGTGGGGGCAGCGAAGAGAGGAGTATGAGTCTGAGTCAATGGTGGGATGTGAGGAAAGTCCAAATTCGGGCTTTTCTGTCAACAGTACACAGCTCTCTCATCCTCAGAGGCTAGGAGAGTATTGGGGGTACTAGAGCGTTGTATTATTGAGATAGTGGGGCAAGGCAATGTAGGCCTCCAGGCTAATTTAGCCGAATTACGTAGGGAACTGGGCAGTTTTTTCCATGTTAAAGCAAAGGGAGCACATGTAAGAGCTAGGTTCTCCATGCTCAAGGAGATGGAGGCTCCCAGCTCCTTCTTCTTTGGTGTGGAAAGACAGAGCAGTGAAGCCAAGGGTATGCATTCTCTATGGCTGTCTGATGGGTGGGTGACCTCTGTGGTAGGTGAGATGCGGGAGCGGACTGTGGAGTTTTATACTGAGTTGTATAGGGCAGAAGTGTGTGATCCTATGTGTGCTCAGGTTTTGTTCGCAGGACTCCGTCAGCTCTCTCTGGCACAGAGGGATGAAATGGACATTCCTCTGTTTTGCCATGAACTGGCAAAAGCCGTAACCCAGATGTCCCCCGGTCATGCAACCCCCGGGGGTTGATTTATAAAAAATTCTGGGGAATAATTGGACAGGATTTCTTTTGCGTGTTGCGTGAATGCGTCGGGGTAGGAGAGTTGCCGATGAGCTGCCGTCGGGCGGCTCGGACTCTCCTGCCCATAAAAGGGGACTTGTGTGAACTTAAGAACTGGAGGCCTGTGGCATTACACTGAGCGGACAACAAGATATTTGCCAAGGTCCTCTCTAACAGGATGAAGTCCCATTTGGACTCGATAGTACATAAAGACCAAAAATACTGTGTACCGGGACGCTCAATCACGGACAACTTGTTCTTAATCAGGGACATGTTGGACTTGTCGAGAGGTTCAAATGTGAACTTTGGACTGGTCTCTTTAGATCAAGAGAAGGCTTTTGATAAAGTGGACCATGAGTATCTGTTTAATGTGATGTTTGGGTTTGGGAAGAGTTTTTTGACCTGTGTGAAGCTGTTGTATGCTGGGGCGTCATGTATGGTCAAGGTGGAAGGGGGGCTCAGTAGGCCAGTCTGGGTGAGATGGGGCATTAGACAAGGATGCCCTCTATCTGGGCAGTTATACACATTAGCCATTGAGACTTTTTTGGGACTGCTACGCAGGAGACTGCAGGGATTGTGCTGGACAGGCATGGATGTGGTGACAGGCATAGCAGTGTCAGCATATGCAGATGACGTTTCTGTGATGGTCAGGGATGGTCAGGATATGCAGGCACTAGAGACTAGTCTGAAGGTGTACGAGGGAGCTTCTTCAGCTAAGGTGACCTGGGGCAAGAGCAAAGTTCTGTTATGTGGGGCATGGGGAGATAGGGCTCCTCCTCTGCTTCCAGAGGGTTTGCAGTGGGGTTGTGAAGGGCTTAAAGTGTTGGGGGTGTACCTGGGCTCGGAGAAGTGGTTCAGGAAGAACTGGGAGGGGCTGTCACAGGCAGTGGTGTCAAGACTGGCCAGGTGGAGGAGGCTCCTGTCCCAAGTGTCATACAGAGGGAGGGTGCTGATAAACAACAACCTGGTGGCATTTCCCTTGTGGCATAAACTGGCTGTTCTCAACACCCCCCCCCCCCCCCCCCCTGGTTGGGCCATCACTGGCTGAGGGCGGCAGTGTTGTACATGACCATCCACGAAGGAGGACAGGGCCTGATGGAACTGGAGAGCAGGATGGCTGCTTTCCGGCTACAGGCAGTGCAGAGACTGCTGTACCATACTGATGTTGGCTGGAGGGAACCAGCATGCGCTGCTGAGGAGAGCTGGCGGATTAGGGTTGGACTGGCAGCTGTTCCTCGTGAAGCTGGAGAGGCTGAGTACAGCAGGTCTCTCGAATTTTTACTCTGCAGTGCTATAGGCATGGCAGCTGCTAAGGCCCACACGAGAAGGGGGTGTGGAGCCTGGGCTGTGGGTGTGGGAGGAGACTATCTTCAACAACCCAGCCATCCCTTTGAGATCGGTTCAATCGGCCACACTGCAGAGGCAACTGATGGCAGTGGGTTTACAAAGGCTGGGTGACCTGAGACTGCTGGGAGAGGAGGGGTGGAAAACCCCGGAAGTCTTGGCACAACAAACAAGAATAACGTCTCTTAGGCTGCTGGAGAGATTCCTGGAGGAGGTCCAGGAGGCACTGTCTGAGCCGGTAAGGGGGGTGTTTGAGCAGCCAAAGGGGGAGGGGCAACCAATGTTTCCGCGACTGCAGGTGACAGCAGAGACTGGAGACCGGCAAGGGGGTCTGGAGGACTTGTTAGATTTTAACACTCTGAAGGGGTGGGAGGTATAGCCCTCTACAACCACTGCGTTAAGGTTAGGAACATTAGGAGCCTAACAGGAGTGAAGGCACATCAGTGGCAGGGGGTATGTGGGGCGGAGAGTATGGTGGGTTTTAGTTGGAGGGGGCTCTACAAACCCCCAGTACCAAAGAAGTAATGTCACCTCCAATGGAGGGTTCTTCATGGAGCCCTGGACACTAACAGCTGGTTGGCACGGGGTTGAACCGGGAATCAGGCAGGGGTGTCCTTTCTGTGTAACGAAAGAAACTGTGATTCATGTGTTTTCTGTCTGCACCAGGTTAATGCAACCGCTGTGTCAGATTTCAAAAAGCTTTACGGCAAAAGCACAATATTCAATAATCTGAGAACAGCGTTCAGCAACAAAAGGAAGCCATACAGTTACCCGCCAACTCGTGCAGTCAACAAAACTCATAAATAGTATTATAAATCTTCACTTACCTTTACTGATATTCATCGGAATGCACTCCCAGGACTCCCACTTCCACAAGAAATGTTTGTTTTGTTCGGTAATGGCCATCATTTATGTCCAAATAGCTATTTTTGTTAGTGTGTTTGGTAAACATATCCAAAGTCAGGAAGCGCGTTCACTAAAAGCAGATGAAATGTCAAAAAGTTCCGTAACAGTCAATAGAAACATGTCAAACGATGAATTGAATCAATCTTTAGAATGTTTTTAACATAAATCTTCAATAACGTTCCAACCGGAGAATTCCATTGCCTTCAGATGTGCGATGGAACAGAACTGCCTCTCATGTGAACGTGCATGGTCAGAGCATGGTCACCTCATGGCAGACCTGACTCATTCCTGTCTCCTTCGGCCCCACTTCACAGTAGAGGCATCAGACAAGGTTCTACAGACAGTTGACACCTAGTGTAAGTCCTAGGAAGTGCAAATAGATCCATATCCCACTGTGTATTCAATAAGGGCAGGGTTGAAAATCGACCAACCTCAGATTTCTCACTTCCTGTTTGGATTTCTTCTCAGGTTTTTGCCTGCCATATGAGTTCTGTTATACTCACAGACATCATTCAAAACGTTTTAGAAACTTCAGAGTGTTTTCTATCCAATACTAATAATAATATGCATATATTAGCAACTGGGACTGAGGAGCAGGCAGTTTACTATGGGCACCTCTGGGCACCTTTCATCCAAGCTACTCAATACTGCACCTGCAGCCTAAGAAGACTTTTTGTCACGTTTTAGTGAACGCGCTTTGTGACTTGGAATTGTTTACCAAACGCGCTAACCAAAGTAGCTAATTGGACATAAATAACGGACATTATCGAACAAATCAAGCATTTATTGTGGACCTGGGATTCCTGGGAATGCATTCTGATGAAGATCAAAGGTAAGGAAATATTTATCATGTATTTTCTGGTTTCTGTTGACTTCAACATGGCGGCTAATTTGACTCTTGTTCTGAGCTCCGTCTCAGATTATTGCATGGTTTGCTTTTTCCGTAAAGTTTTTTTGAAATCTGATTCAGCAGTTGCATTAACGTCTTATGTCTGCAATCCCGGTAACGGAATGATATGACAACAGCCAGTGAAAGTGCAGGGCGCCAAATTCAAAATAACAGAAATCTCATAATTAAAATTTCTCAGACATACATGTGTCTTATACCATTTTAAAGGTAATCTTGTTGTTAATCCCGCCAAAGTGTCCGATTTCAAATATACTTTCAGCGAAAGCACTACAAATGATTATGTCAGGTCACACCAAACCACAATAAGCACAGCCATTTTTCCTGCGAAAGATATCAGTCACAAAAAGCACAAATAGAGATAAAATTAATCACTAACCTTTGACGATCTTCATCAGATGACACTCATAGGACTTCATGTTACACAATACATGCATGTTTTGTCTGATAAAGTTCATATTTATATAAAAAAAATCAGAGTTTACATTGGCGCGTTACATTCACTAGTTCCAAAAACATCCAGTGATAGTGCATAGCCACATCGTTTCAACAGAAATACTCATCATAAATGTAGATGATAGTACAAGTTATACACATGGAATTATAGATATACCTCTCCTTAAGAACAAGTGTATCTTTAATTATATGTAAAACATGTATCTTTCATCAAAGTTTATGATGAGAATTTATGTTATTTGACGTGGCTCTCTGCAATTTCTCCAGATATTTTGGAGGCATTTCTGAACTTGGCGCCAATGTAAACTGAGGTTTTTGGATATAAATATGAACATCGAACAAAACATCGAACAAAACATATATGTATTGTGTAACATGAAGTCCTATGAGTGTCATCTGATGAAGATCATCAGAGGTTAGTGATGCCTTCTCCTTAAAACTTCTTATGGCTGCAATCCCGTTAATGGGATGATATGACAACAGCCAGTGAAAGTGCAGGGCGCCAAATTTAAAACAACAGAAATCTCATAATTAACATTCCTCAAACATAAATGTGTCTTATACCATTTTAAAGGTAATCTTGTTGTAAATCCAGCCACAGTGTCCGATTTCAAAAAGGCTTTACGACGAAAGCAAACCAAACGATTATGTTACTTCAGAGCCAAGTCACAGAAAAACACAGCCAAATTTCCAGCCAAAGAGAGGAGTCACAAAAAGCAGAAATATAGATAAAATGAATCACTAACCTTTGATGATCTTCATCAGATGACACTCATAGGACTTCATGTTACACAATACATGTATGTTTTGTTCGGTAAAGTTCATATTTATATCCAAAACATCTGAGTTTATATTGGTGCGTTATGTTCAGTAGTTCCAAAACATCCGGTGATTTTGCAGAGTCACATCAATTTACAAAAATAGTCATCACAAATGTTTATGAAAATACAAGTGTTGTACATGGAATTTTAGATCCACTTCTCCTTAATGCAACCGCTGTGTCAGATTCTTTTTTAACTTTACGGAAAAAGTAAACCTTGCAATAATCTGAGTACGGCGCTCAGACGACAAATCAACCCAAAGAGATATCCACCATGTTGGAGTCAACAGATGTCAGAAATAGCATCACAAATATTCACTTACCTTTGATGATCTTCATCAGAATGCACTCCCAGGAATCCCAGTTCCACAATAAATGTTTGTTTTGTTCGATAATGTCCATCATTTATGTCCAAATTCCTCCTTGTTGTTTGCACGTTCAGTACACAATCTAAACTCACGACGCACGTGCAAGTCCAGCGGAAAGTACGGACGAAGAGTCCAAAAAGTTCCGTTACAGTCCGTAGAAACATGTCAAACGATGTACAGAATCAATCTTTAGGATGTTTTAAACAGAAATCTTCAATAATGTTCCAACCGGAGAATTCCTTTGTCTTCAGACATGCGATGGAACGCAGCTAACTCTCACATGAACGCGCATGGTCAGCGCATGGTCAGCTCGTGGCACTCTGGGAGAGACCTTACTCAATCTTTTCTCATTCGCCCTCACTTCACAGTAGAAGCATCAAACAAGGTTCTAAAGACTGTTGACATCTAGTGGAAGCCTTGGGAAGTGCAACATGATCCCATTTCCACTGCATCTTGGATAAGCAAAGAGTTGAAAATCCAACTTCCTAGTTGGATTTATTCTCAGGTTTTTGCCTGTCATATGAGTTATGTTACACTCACAGACATCATTCAAACAGTTTTAGAAATTTCAAAGTGTTCTCTATCCAAATATACTGATAATATGCATATCCTAGGATCTGGGCCTGAGTAGCAGGCAATTTACTCTGGGAACGCTTTTCATCCGGACGTGAAAATACTGCCCCTACCCAGAAGTTAATGGGATGGTCTCTGCGCGCCTTAGGGTTGAGTTTGAGTACTATAGAATGATAAAAAAGTGTGGAGATGTTTCAGGAGATATGGTGTGTTGGGGGGGGGGGCTGTCTGTATAGCTGGGGAAGATGTTTTGGATGTACGGTTGTAGAAGTGGATATTGTTTTGGGTATTGTGATGTTGGTTTGTATCATGTGGTAGATGGAAAGGTGAGTATGGTACATGTATGCAGTACATATATTTTGTTTATTTATTTTTAAGTGGGGGTAAGTTTTTTAAATGAAATGAGAAAGTTTCAGTAAAGAAAGACAAAAAGTCAAGTCTCTCTCTCTCTCTCTCTCTCTCTCTCTCTCTCTCTCTCTCTCTCTCTCTCTCTCTCTCTCTCTCTCTCTCTCTCTCTCTCTCTCTCTCTCTCTCTCTCTCTCTCTCTCTCTGTCTCTCTCTCTCTCTCTCTCTCCCTCTCTCTCTCTCAGGTGTCGCCCTCTGGGACACTGAAGCTATAAAAAAAAACCTTGATGTCCATCAACATCCAAGCTCAGATTTCACAATCTCAACCTCCAACTCCTTGATGGTGAAGTCCAATCTGCTGGACGTGAGTGCTTCACTGAAGGCCAGCTTCATGGGGGGACTGATAGAGGTGGAGGGGTCAGCGAAGTATCTGAAGGATGACGTCTCCTCTGCAAGGCAGTGCAGGGTCACTATGAAATGCAGCAAGACTGTTCGCTACGAGCAGCTGACCATGAGCAACCTGGGTAAGATTACCTACCCCTGGATGCTTGATAAGCATACAGCCACTCACATCATCACAGCCGTGCTGTACGGGGCTCAAGCCTTCATGGTTTTCGACCAGATGGCTTCTACAGAAGAACAGAAGCAGGAGATCCAGGGGACCCTGCATATGATGGTCAAGAAGATCCCTATGTTCTCCATCGAAGGGGAGGGAAAGGTGCAATTGACAGAAGAGGAGAAGACGACTGCAGATCGGTTCAGCTGCAGGTTCCACGGCGATTTTGATATAAAACAGAATCCCACCACTTACCTGGAAGCCATCGAGGTGTATAAAACACTACCAGGGTTGCTGGGGGAGAAGGGGGAAAAGGCTGTGCCTGTGAAAGTGTGGCTCTACCCTATGATGAAGCTGCACTCCAACGCTGCTCAGCTGTTGCGAGAGATCAGCGTGGATCTGGTCTCCCAGGTCGAGAAGGTGCTGGACTTGTTCAAAGAGGTCAACGTGAGAGCAAATGACATGATCGGCGACAGCTTTCTCAACCAGTTTGAAGATCTGAAAGACAAACTGGGACTGTTCCAGCAGAATTTCCTACAGTATAAAACAGTGTTTGAGAAAGCTGTGTCCAGGGTCCTGCCAGCTATCCGGGGGTGCGGAGAAAAGGAGCAGAAGCTGGTTGATATACTGAACACCCACAATGATTCTCAATTCACCAGCAGCAAGATGAAGAAGTGGCTGGACGAGAAGGAGATTGAAATGAACCTGTTGAGATCCTACACTGATATGCTGAAAGACTTTCCCATCATGAACTCAAGAGTCAAACTTTTCAAAGTCCTCTTCGATCCCATGATTGAGACTGTCGTCTGCTTCACCTCCACCTCTCTGCAAAACAAAGAGCCATATCTCTCTAACCTGACCCAGTGCCTCCAATCTGATGATTTCAGGAAGCTGGAGAAGAATGATAGTTTTGTACCAAGTGCCCCTGAAGAGGAGACCCAGCCATGGTACACCTCCCCTGAGCTCTCAAAGAAAATTAGAGATATCATTCGGCGGTTCTGCGTTATTTCAGAGAATCATCAAACCGACAATAAATTCAGATTCATTGTGGCCTCGATCTCAGACCCCTCTGATCCCGGAGTCTCCATTCGCACGTACCGCTGTGGGGAAATTGGATTTCCAATCGATGCTCCAACATCCCATGGTGACTGAAAAGTTTGGACCACACAAAGTGGAGGAGAGAGCAGTGAAGACAGCAGCTGAGACAGGCACAGAGCCAGGTCAGGAGAAGTGAACAGCCACGGACACACCTGACACATCAGGGCTGCAGGCTGCTTGTGCAGCCAGTGCGGAGACTGAGCTTTTGCCTTTGTTTTTATTTCAGTGTAACAATCTGTCCAGCGTGTGAAGAAACCACTTCACTTTCTTTCTTCTGTCCAGTATTCTCTTTCTTTTGAAAAGTCTTTCTAAATATTATTTCAACAACATTTTTTTCCATCTGTTTTCTGATTTGTCTCTCTCCATGCTCTATTAGGATGAGGTGGAGGGGTGTGGGGGGGATTTAAAACTCAACTCCCAACAGACTGGTTTGTAAAAAAATAAATAACTCAATACTGAAACAATAAGCAGCTTAGAAATGACTGATAACTCAATTTATATTATTTTAACACAAGTCTATATATGGGGAAATGTAATGGCCTATCTGTACACCTGCAAATCAATCCACGATTCACTAATAAATAAAGTACATTTCTTTGAAATTCACCATTGTCTTTGTGTGTCATTTGGTCACGGTTGAGAATGTATGTAGCCTGGGGGTCTGAATGACTAGGGTGTTATGGGGTACCACGTGCACCAGTTCAATCCCCAGGTGCACCAGTTCAATCACCAGGTGCTCAGGCTGGACTTAGTGCAATGAGAGAGAAGTATGACCTTTATGCCCTAGTCGGCTGGCCCTCGCTACATGTTCGTCGTCAGACCCACTGGCTCCAGGTCATCTACAAGGCTATGCTAGGTAAAGTGCCGCCTTATCTCAGTTCACTGGTCACGATGGCTACACCCACCCGTAGCACGCGCTCCAGCAGGTGTATCTCACTGATCATCCCTAAAGCCAAAACCTCATTTGGACGCCTTTCCTTCCAGTTCTCTGCTGCCTGCGACTGGAATGAATTGCAAAAATCTCTGAAGTTGGAGACTTTTATCTCCCTCAACAACTTTAAACATCTGCTATCCGAGCAGCTAACCGATCGCTGCAGCTGTACATAGTCCATCGGTATATAGCCCACCCAATTTACCTACCTCACCCCCCCATACTGCTTTTATTTATTTACTTTTCTGCTCTTTTGCACACCAGTATCTCGACTTGCACATGATCATCTGATGATTTATCACTCCAGTGTTAATCTGCTAAATTGTAATTATTCGATTTATTGCCTACCTCCTCATGCCTTTTGCACACATTGTATATAGATTCTCTTTTTTCTACCATGTTATTGACTTGTTTATTGTTTACTCCATGTGTAACTCTGTGTTGTTGTCTGTTCACACTGCTATGCTTTATCTTGGCCAGGTCGCAGTTGCAAATGAGAACTTGTTCTCAACTAGCCTACCTGGTTAAATAAATAAAGGTGAAATAAAAATAAATAAAAATAAAACTCCATAAGTTGACCAATGGCGCCCTCAAGTGACCGTTCCCGGTAGTGGGGTGCTCCCAAAGCGGACATGGAAGTCTGGATGCCCCCTAAAAGCATTTAAAACCGTTTTGAAAATCGTGACTGGTAACCCAAAACATGAAACATAGAATATTTTCGTGAAGAAAAAACATAGTGCAATGAACAGATATGTCTGGACTTAGTCGTTTTTCTGAACTTTTTTAAAAACCTCCATAAATCACTCAGGCCGTAGGGGTCTCCCATAGTGGGCATGGAGGTCTGTATGCCCCCTAAATGCATTTAAAACCGTTTTGAAAATTGTGCCTGGTAACCCAAAAATAAAACCTGGTGCACGGTTGGACTTAGTCTCTAGAGCGAAAGGAAAAAGTGGGCACTCTGTCACTTTTTTGACCAATTTCTGAAATGTTCAAATAATTATAAAAAATACTTCCCGAGGGGCTAGAGGTCCCAAATTTTGGCTCATACCCTCTCTCGTGATGGGCAACAATTACTCATGTTCAGCTATTGGCCCCGCCATCCCACTTCTTTCCAAAAATTTCAACATGATTTTCTATTAAAATGTTTTATTGAAAAACGGTTTTAACTAGATGTAAGTAAATGCTGATTGACAATAAAGTATTATTTTGATGTATGTAAAAAAAATATGGTATGCAATTCCTATGTAGAGAAGGTTCTCTCTGGGAGTTGTTCAATATGACTTCAACTTGTACAGGGCACTCTTGTAAAATGTATGTTTAATCTCAATGTGACTCCCTGTTTAAATAAAAGTTAAATACAATTTTAAAAAACATCAACACAAACACAGGATATGGGGTACACATGGTAACACATCATTACATACTAAGCCCTACTGCACCATTCCAGCATCTGGAATTGACTCAACATGTTTGAGGTGGGGGATCAATACATGTGGGGGAAGAGGTGGCTGTCGAATGTATGATTCTGATATGTACAGTTAAGTTCATTGTATGTGTTTGGGGGGGTGGGGGGGGGGCGTCCATGTTTGTGTCCGTACTCTGAGGTGTGTTTGAATATGAATGAGCAGCAGTGTTGTGATGTGTCCTGTCCCGTCCTTGCAGAGTGATCTTCCTTGGCCTCATCACATGTCTCAGTGGCTCCTCCACGGTACAGCCCCCACACTCATCGCTAGAGATCGAACTTCAGACTCCTTCCAAAACCACTGAACCCCTCAACACACCGAAAGAGATTACGGTGCACACCCTTAGAGGGAGCCGAAACAGGATAACTCCCTCCAAACTCACAAAGACACAGAGGAGGAGGAACTATCCAACACCCAGGGAGAGAGAACGAGTGACCTCAGTCGAACACAGAAAGAGGAGGTGGAAGAGGCGTTAGATAGAGGAGGAGGTTACCCCAGAGGCAATTCCTCCTGTTCATGTGAGCAAGAAAGAGCAGAAGGCTTCTGATCAGCCAAATGGCAGGCAGAGGGAGAGGTCATAGTGATTCACACCCACAGAGAGAAAGACAACCCACACAACCTCTTGGTTGAGATGAACCACACAGCGGTAGAGGCAGAGGGCCTTCAGGGCTAGCCAGTCAGCCTGCCTGCTCTGATCCTCAAGTCAATTGTATTTAAATTCATGTTCATTAAAGATTTTTATTCAAGAATTTAAAAGTCCCATTTACTTAATGATCATTTTTCACTGTGTTCAACCCTCAAGAACCAGGGTGAGTCTGGGTCGCCCTTTTACTGGGCAAACACAACTTGCATATCGTCATAGACTAGGCCGAAACGTTAATCTTTTAACCTTGCTTGAATAAAACAATGCATAAAATTGGCATGTTTCCCAGGTATTTACATAACCTACTCCACACTTGCAAAGTGAAACTTTATAGAAAAGTTCTGAAATTAAGTAGTAAACAGAAGAAAAGCAGAATTGAGTCCAATTATAAAGCAAATAATTTAATGGTCTATGGTTCAATCCCATTTCTGAATGTCTGATGAATAATTAATATTGTTCCTCCTCTTCCTTGTGGCAGGCGCAGCAGCACACTGCCCTCCAAAGCCTGCAAAACAATCGCCGGACTGCCCCTTTCCTAGCTCTGCATGGAACATCCAGTGTCACGTCCTTGGTGACGTGTTGGGTGACATCCGGGATGACCACAGCAACATCCTCTGGAAAGGGAAAAAAGAGGAACAGAATGTAAACAAATGCAAACCGTAGCTTCTAAACACTGGCCATTTGAAAGGTTCTACTAAGATGTCATGACAAACGGCACCTGTCAGAGTGCTTTCTAAGTGTTACTCACCTGCCTGGATGTCAGCTGGCAGAGTGGCGAAGACGGCCATCGTGATAGTCCTTTCTTCAGGTGGGACGTCCACAACCTCCAAGAGGGAAGAGATGGGCTCTGCCTCTGTGTAAGTGGTGATGTCTTTAACCTACCAGGCTGGGAAGATGCCAGGGTCTGCCTCTGTGTAAGTGGTGATGTCTTTAACCTCCAGGTGGGAAGAAGCCTGGTCTGCCTCTGTGTAAGTGGTGATGTCTTTAACCTCCAGGTGGGAAGAAGCCTGGTCTGCCTCTATGTTAGGGGTGGTGTCCACAACCTCCAGGTGGGAAGAAGCCTGGTCTGCCTCTTTGTTAGGGTTGGTGTCCACAACCTCCAGGTGGGAAGAAGCCTGGTCTGCCTCTGTGTTAGAGGTGATGTCCACAACCTCCAGTTGGGAAGAAGCCTGGTCTGCCTCTGTGTTAGGGGTGATGTCTTTAACCTCCAGGTGGGAAGAAGCCTGGTCTTCCTCTGTATTAGGGGTGATGTCTTTAACCTCCAGGTGGGAAGATGCCGGGTCTGCCTCTATGTTAGGGGTGGTGTCCACAACCTCCAGGTGGGAAGAAGCCTGGTCTGCCTCTGTGTTAGGGGTGATGTCCACAACCTCCAGGTGGGAAGAAGCCTGGTCTGCCTCTGTGTTAGGGGTGATGTCCACAACCTCCAGGTGGGAGGAAGCCGCGTCTGCGTCTGTTATGGGTGACAACAACAATCCTGATGAGCTCTACTACTACAATGCACCAAGATGTCATCACAACAGGCATCTGTCAGAATGCTCTCTATCATTGCTACTCACCTGCTTGGATGTCAGCTGGTAGTGTGGTGGAGACAGCCACCGCGAGGACAGGGGGGACTGGTAGGGTGGCTGCAGGGGGCTGGAAGCAGCTCTGCACCTCGTCCGCCACAAAGGCACAGACAGAGCTCATATAAAAAGGGCTCTGGAGGTCATCCGTGGAGAAGGACTGACTGATTCTCCCGAGGATCGACCGCACAGAGTCAAAAGCAGCAGCCCGGGAGAAAGGGATGTGAGGGGAAGGGTCCTTTAACATGCAGGAGAGCTTCTCCACTACAGCCGCCACCATGCCCACGGCCATCCCGCTTATAAGGATTGGGTGCTCTGAATGGCCTTCCTCTGGCTGAAGCCACAGGGCCAGGAGGAGCCTGGGCACCACCTCCACCACCACCTGAGATGGGCTGAGCAGGTTGCTACGGGGCTCATTGGACTGCTCGCCCAGAATGCTCCTCACAGCTCTCTCCACGATGCTGTGGACCTTAGGATCGCTGAAATCAACAAAAAGGAGAAGACTAAGCTAAACGATGTGCAATGTTCTCACATAGAACACTGTCTTAGTCTGTTTCTGCGTAGTTCCAGATGTGTAGATAAATGGATCAAGTCAGTACATGGAACTCACATGTCAGCTGACGAGGTGGAGTGCATGGAGCGACGGAGCTTGCAGAAAGCCTCGTGCTCTATGTTCATCATTTTTAGGCAAGTGTTTACTTCCCAGGCCTGCAGTATGAAACAGGAAGTCCCATTAGTGTAATTTCACAACAGATCTATCCTGCTGTGCTAACTAGTTGTTGAAAGGCTAGTAAAGAGCTCACTAACTTGTAGTATGTCTCTAACTCTCATTCTCTTACCAGCCGAGCGAGGTCGTTTCCCTCCTCCAGGGTTTCCTTCCACACCCTTCAAATAAAACACAGAGCAATTCAACTTTCCTGGCTTCTGATTTTTCTGTTGTTTATTTTACCCACACCTCCTGGAGTGCTGCTGGTGGCAGAGAATGGCAGTGAAGGTGAGTGCTGACGTGGTACTCACCTCTCCCTAAGGGATTTTTTGCCCTGAGACACCAGCCAGTTGCTCATGTGCTCCGTGGTGACATGGGGCGGGACCTGGCCTTGACTCTGGAGCAGCAGATAGTGGACCATGAGCTTCTTCTGCAAGATGAGGTAAGGTGTGAGACCGTGCCACGAAATACCATATCATGTGCTTTCAGAAGGGCCTCTCGCAACATTTCACAACTGCTCATGCCTGACAATTTGCAAGTGATATTAAGAACTCTTATGACCAACTTCTCTAAACTGTCTTGAAATACAACTCTCTTTCTGTTGTTTATGTTTTGTGGGATGAATCCTACCTGTTTATTGTAATATGTTTCCTCCCAGCAGGCCTGCAGAGTCTGAAAATAAAGGCTGCTTCTACAGAATTCCTTTGAAGATAATGAAAATAATTATGCTTTGTTATGCACAGGCATTTATATTTTGCTAAAATGCATTTCTCCTAAGATTACCTTTGTGGGACCATAAGTGAACTCCGGAATGCACAAAACCCTGTCCATGGTAAGATGGGGAAGAAATGCAGCGCTATAGATATACGGGATGCTCTAGAGATAACAGGAATGACTTAAAGTCGCGAATGATCAATGACTGTGGAGTCGTCCAATATGCTGCACTTAGAATTGAGTTGTAGACGATGTTTGGCGCAAATAGAATGTTTACATTCTATTGCCATGGAGAAATGGAATGTGTAGAACCTGTATAATTGGGTATGTTTCTATGTCTTTATTTCGTGAAAGATTAAGCTCTTTGTTGTGTCATAATGTGTATATGAGGATGTAGGAGCCCGTCCCGATTCATGGCGCGATTATCCAGGTGCATGTTGCTTAGACCTACTAATCCAACCTTGGTTTACAAGTTAAATACATTGTTTATATATGCCTATACAAATCTATCGACCACTTCCATTTAAAGCAATGATTGTCAATTGAAAATGTGGTTGTTGTGTTATCCTGTTGTGCGCCTTGAGTGTCAGTCCCCTTAAGCACATTATTCCAATATTTCCAAGCTCTGAATTGACACAATGACCACTTTTGCAAAGATGTTCGGTTCAAAATAAGAGTATGAATGACAATAAACGTATGACTTGGATTGTATGCATAATAGTGTAGTAAACAATATCGCTCAGCGTGGGACCTTTTGGTGTTATAAAAGTATCCGTTTAAGTCTCCATGGCACGTATCACTTCGTTGTCTTGTTGGTAATAGTAAAAATGCATGACAGTCCGCATTGTAATTGTCTAACAAGTGTTTTTCATTTGGTTTCTCACATTAAACAGACATTTGAGAACGGAATTGCTTATAGTTGTACCTATGATGCACAGACACACTAAAGCTGTACAGTGTACTTTGAATAATCAGTTTCAATTATTTGAAGATGTATTCCCTATTATTTACAAGTCGAAAGATGTAACATTTGAAATGAATGTGGCAGAACAGTTTAGCATAGAGTTCCTGTGGGAGTCTTCTCCTTCAGTCTTTTTGCCTCCTAGGCCTCGTTTCTCATTACATGGGATTTTCCCAGTGCCAACTTCACATGCGATGGCCGCTGTCTACTGTCATGTGGTGCTGAATGACAAATATCGCTATGCCGATATTGCTGTTGTCCATGGTTCTGAAATATACAATCTTGACTATTTGCATATGTACGACCGTCCAAACTTGACCCCCCACACATACACACACTTTTGAACATTGCACAACCTGCAACAAGACACTGAAAGAGCATTTTATTCCAAGTGTGTTTGTGTTTGAATAAAGACCCAAAGAATGAAATCAATGTGTGGATGTTGATTGCACAATGTATATGTGCTTTGCAGAAGCCATTTTTTTGAATTCCCTGTAGGGTGTATTTTACTGGAGTATGATCAGATTGCTTTGTTTAAGCCAGAATGAAGACTTGGTCTTAGAAACTATGCCGATTATAGCATGATAGCTATTTTCTTTTAAATAAGGCAATGTATATACAGTGGGGGAAAAAAGTATTTAGTCAGCCACCAATTGTGCAAGTTCTCCCACTTAAAAAGATGAGAGAGGCCTGTAATTTTCATCATAGGTACACTTCAACTATGACAGACACAATGAGAAAAAAAATCCAGAAAATCACATTGTAGGATTTTTAATGAATTTATTTGCAAATTATGGTGGAAAATAAGTATTTGGTCACCTACAAACAAGCAAGATTTCTGGCTCTCACAGACCTGTAACTTCTTCTTTAAGAGGCTCCTCTGTCCTCCACTCGTTACCTGTATTAATGGCACCTGTTTGAACTTGTTATCAGTATAAAAGACACCTGTCCAAAACCTCAAACAGTCACACTCCAAACTCCACTATGGCCAAGACCAAAGAGCTGTCAAAGGACACCAGAAACAAAATTGTAGACCTGCACCAGGCTGGGAAGACTGAATCTGCAATAGGTAAGCAGCTTGGTTTGAAGAAATCAACTGTGGGAGCAATTACTAGGAAATGGAAGACATACAAGACCACTGATAATCTCCCTTAATCTGGGGCTCCACGCAAGATCTCACCCCGTGGGGTCAAAATGATCACAAGAACGGTGAGCAAAAATCCCAGAACCACACAGGGGGACCTAGTAAATGACCTGCAGAGAGCTGGGACCAAAGTAACAAAGCCTACCATCAGCAAGGGCATTGAAGATGAAACATGGCTGGGTCTTTTAGCATGACAATGATCCCAAACACACCGCCCGGGCAACGAAGGAGTGGCTTCGTAAGAAGCATTTCAAGGTCCTGGAGTGGCCTAGCCAGTCTCCAGATCTCAACCCCATAGAAAATCTTTGGAGGGAGTTGAAAGTCCGTGTTGCCCAGCAACAGCCCCAAAACATCACTGCTCTAGAGGAGATCTGCATGGAGGAATGGGCCAAAATACCAGCAACGGTGTGTGAAAACCTTGTGAAGACTTACAGAAAACGTTTGACCTCTGTCATTGCCAACAAAGGGTATATAACAAAGTATTGAGATAAACTTTTGTTATTGACCAAATACTTATTTTCCACCATAATTTGCAAATAAATTCATTAAAAATCCTACAATGTGATTTTCTGGATTTTTTTTCTCATTTTGTCTGTCATAGTTGAAGTGTACCTATGATGAAAATTACAGGCCTCTCTCATCTTTTTAAGTGGGAGAACTTGCACAATTGGTGGCTGACTAAATACTTTTTTGCCCCACTGTATGACCCCCTTTCAAATAGTCGCTCAATTATCACTTTCTTGCAGATATACAGTGCTTTCAGAAAGTGTTCATACCCCTTAACTTTTTCCTCATTTTGTTTTCTTACAGCCTGAATTCCAAGTGGATTAAATTATAGTTTTTTTCATCATCTCACCCAGCTACAGACAATACCCCATAATGACAAAGTGAAAACATGTTTTTTAATTTTGTCTCAAATGTATTGAAAATGAAATACAAAAATATCTAATTTACATAAGTATTCACAATACATATTAGAATCACCTTTTGCAGCGATTAAAGCTGTGAGTCTTTCTGGGTAAGTCTCCAAGGGCTTTGCACCCTTGGATTGTACCATATTTGCAATATCACAATATATACAGTATCAGTAAAAAGTCTGGACACACCTACTCATTTAAGGGTTTTCCTTTATTTTTAAAATGTTTTACTTTTTAGAATAATAGTGAACACATCAAAACTATGAAATAGCACAATTGGAATCATGTAGTAAGCAAAAAAGTGTTAAACAAATCAAAATATATTTTATATTTGAGATTCTTCAAAGTAGCTATCCTTTCCCTTGATGACCACTTTGCACACTCTTGGTATTCTCTCAAACCTTTTCATGAGGTAGTCACCTGGAATGCATTTCAATTAACAGGTGTACCTTCTTAAAAGTTCATTTGTGGAATTTCTTTCCTTCTTAAAGCGTTTGAGCCAATAGGTTGTGTTGTGACAAGGTAGGGATGGTTTACAGAAGATATCCCTATTTGGTAAAAGACCAAGTCCATATTATGCCAAGAACAGCTCAAATAAGCAAAGAGAAACAACAGTCCATCGTTACATAAGACATGAAGGTCAGTCAATACGGAACATTTCAAGAACTTTGAAAGTTTCTTCTAGTGCAGTTGCAAAAAACCATGAAGCGCTATGATGAAACTGGCTCTCATGAGGACTGCCACAGGAAAGGAAGACCCAGAGTTACCTCTGCTGCAGAGGATAAGTTCAGTAGAGTTAACTGCACCTCAGATTGGAGCCCAAATAAATGCTTCACAGAGTTCAAGAAACACACACATCTCAACATGCACTGTTCAGAGGAGGCTGCGTGAATCAGGCCTTCATGGTCGAATTGCTCCATTGAAACCACTACTAATGGACGGACACCAATAATAAGAAGAGACTTGCTTGGGCCAAGAAATACGAGCAATGGACCTTAGACTGGTTGAAATCTGTGATTTGGTCTGATGAGTCCAAATTTGAGATTTTTGCCTTTCAATGTGTCTGTAAAGACTCCAGGGTGTTTAGTATGGTCTACGCTTCATTATAAAACTATTTGTTGAATGGTTTAAAATCCGTCAGAAGCTGCTTTCAATTCATGGTGGCTCTGAATAAGTCTTGACGGAGGCAGAGCTTGTTTTGCCAAGGAAAGTGAAAAGGACTGAGGGAAATAAAAACAGAAAATACATGGAAAGGAACATGGAAGAACCTCAAAGAACATTGCATTTTCAAGATCATGTAACATGAAACATAACATCAAAATGCATCTTATATTCCTTCCCTTACAGAAAAACCACATGATTTCAACTTACATTTGATGTGAAATCATGTGAAAACATGTTTTGGAACACAACGTGATCACATTTTCACATGTGTAGTTTAATGTAATCACATGTTGCTTTACATGTTATCACATTATCTTCACATAAGATTACATGAAAACATGTTTTTGGAACACTTCCCGTGTTCACATGTGAAATTCATGTGGTTTTTGCGTAAACGCCCTGCAGTTCCACACTCAAGGATCTTAATAATGCTTTAAAATGCACATGTACGATTGTGCATGTGTAATGGGTTGAAAACAAAGTCACCAAAAACAGACACCAATTTATTATTTATCCCCCCCCCCCCCATGTTTTTATGTATTTGTCTTAATTAATCTAAATTGTAATTTCTACATACTTTAGCGTTAGCAGTTCATCAGGCCAATAGATGGCGATGTTGCACTGTTGTAGCAGGAGAAACAGCAAGTTCTGGCCAAGCGCTCACCAATCTGCAGAATAAGGATCAGAACTTTACAGAGGTAAACTGTGTCTGTTCTTTTTACTATTACAGGTATGTAACAGAACTTCCAAATGTTCCAATATATACACAATATGTAATGACATGCTATTTAACAACTTTGTCAAGATATTATCACGTTAGGAAGGTTTTGTTTTGATTTTGTGTCGAACTGAGTGAGAGAATATGTTAGCTTGATGCTAGCTGAGGTAAAAAACGATTTACGAGTCACAGGGACTATGTTTACTGAGTAGCTTACTTGTACTGGATTTTGTCTTGGAGATTTTTATAAAAAATCAATTTGTTAAGGATTTCTGAGTTGGTTTTACATGTTATTGATTTTGTGTAAAATTGTGCTCACTAGTTGGTAAACTGGCCGCGCACGCTCAGTCTGGTGGACTTTTAGTGCATACAGTGAGAGAGAGACGATTTTCTGGAGGTGCCAATATCTTAAAGCTGAATGTATTGTTGTCCGTTTTCTATAGCGGTAGCGGTATATAGAAAAAGATTCAGTTATGTTTTCATATATAGGTGTTTCTATTGTATGAATGTGAAATACATTGTGGTTTTCATGTGAAACCATACACTAAGACAGGGTTATTTGTGGAACATTTTGGAATTCGGCTTTAGGTAAAGTGCATTCATGTTGTGTAATTTAAAGTGCGCACTTGTTTGATGTGAATATTTTCAAAGTACTAACAAGAAAATAGACAATTGAACAAGAGAAAAAAACATTCTTCAGAATAAAGAAAGCGCCAGAACTTTGCAGACGTAAACTTGTGTCTGTTCTTTTTACTATTGCAGGCCACCTCAGCTACACATGCACTCTGTCTGCACACGCATGCACGCATGCACATACACACGGACAAACACACACTAATGTTCTCTCTCTTGTGTTTGTCAGCAGTTCATCGTGGCCCTGTCATTCGCCTCCTTCACCTAAGCTCTGTCAGGGACCTACATGAAGAGTGCCATCACTCAGAGAGACACTTTGACCTGTCCAGCTCTCTCATCGGACTCATAGACGGCAGCTTTGAGATGGGTATCAACAATAACATTGAGTTACTTGAGAATTCATGTAGTAAAAACCAGATACAGACTACAGTATGATCCATTTTTTTTTGTGGTTCAATCAGTCTGCTCTCAATACTGTCCAGTTTTATAGTTGTTCCTATTAATTGATTGACTGGTGTTTGTCCATGACTCTACTGTCAAACATCTAACATTGTTTTATGTGATGCTATGTTGTTGCAGCCTAGTATCCAAACTGATATGCCATTTTTAGTTTTTTTTAAAAACAGCGTTTATAATTTGCGATTCCTGGCTACTGTAGTGTTGTGGTTTCTTGCATGTAACCTGCTGTTCCTGGCTGTGGTCAGCCATTTTGGGGCGAAGCTGCACCGGCCCAGGCTCATTGCTATGGGCTGTTTCCTCATGGCTGTAGGATCCTTCCTCACAGGCCTGCCACACTTCTTCATGGGACGGTAAAACAACTTAAATACTGATTAAACTTCTAGAGATACTCCAATGTGGAGGATAGTTTCACTTTAGAAATAAAGAAATGTATCCAGTTGTTGATTAATCTCAGTTAACAGAACTAAAGTCTTGCGTTATTGGTCAGCTGCTTGATTATGTTTTGGGGCCATACATGTTAAGAGAAGGGATTAAGAGACCCTTTAACTGTGATGTGGTAAAGTTCGACCCAGGTGCAGAGAAGAGACCAGAAGATGAAGCAGTGGTTCCAACCAGTGTCTCTGCCCCTTCAAGGGCCCACTTAACTGCCAAGAGCTCCCGGTTGCCTACATCGTAGTTGCCTTCCGCTGGTCGAGAACCGCTATTAGAGAAAGGCGCATGGGTGCAGTTTCTTGTCCTCCTCGTTCCGCTGTGAAAGGACCGCCCCAGCTCCGGTGTCCGAGGCACCCACCTCTACCACAAAGGGGCGTGTAGGATCAGGATGAACGAGGATGGGTCCAGAGGTGAAACGTCCCTTGAGCTCTATGAATGCCCTGTCAGCCTTGGGTTTCCAGCAAAAACCTGCTTGAGTGAGGTGGGACAGGGCTGTATGTGTTCCGGAAGGGTTTTTGGAGAAGATCAGGATGTCGTCGAGGTAAACAAAGACGAACCGGTTCAACAAATCCCTAAGAGTGTCATTGATCAATGCTTGAAAGACTGCCGGTGAGTTCGATATTCCAAAGGTCATGACTAAATACTCAGTGACCACTAGGGGTGTTAAAGGCAGTTTTCCACTCATCTCCCCCCCTGATTCTCACCAGATTTTAAGTGTTGCGGAGGTCCAGTTTGGTGAAGAATTGGCCTCCTAGGGCCAACTCCAAGGCGGTGGACATCGGGTAGGGGGTAACGATTCTTGATCCTAATCCTTTTCAGCCCTCTGTAATCGATGCAAGGACTGAAGTCTTTTCCACTAATAGGTCTTTTGACCAATCACATTAGATATTTTTGCATCAGCTCTTTTTCAGAGCATATCTGATTGCTCAAAAGATCAGTTACTCAAAAAAAGTACTGAGTTGGGCAGCCTGTCTCAACGAAGCCATAGAAACCTGGACATGCTCCAACTGAAATGTTCCCTCCTGTCAGTACTGATGTTGAATGGCATCTCTCCCATCCCCTGTAGGTTTGTTGAACATGAGTGGAAATGAAACTCCAGCACACTGGTAGCACTAAAGATGTGTGAGTATAACTTTTCCAGGTGAGTTGTACCTGCCTGTGGGTGCGGTGGGGATATTCCTGGGAGGTCTACTGATGAAGAGGTATAAGCTTGGCGTTGTGTCTGGAGCCCAGCTTTCTTTCGTCACCTCTTTCATGGCCTACCTCCTCCTCCCTCTGCAGTCTGGCACTACGTATGACAACGTTAAGGTGGCTGGTCTGACCGTGTCCTACAACATGTAAATATGACATCTGATTGGTTGGTTGGTGGGTGGGTTGATAAAAACAAAAGTTTTGATCAGTGGAATATGAGCGAGTTAGACCAAACTACACATGGGCTTGTGCCAGGGTTCCCTCTTGTGGGAATATACAGTATGGTTGTTACTGAGCCAGGATTCCTGACTGTTTTGTCACTGTGCTTATGTCAATGATAGTTCAGCAACAATTATTTAAACATCATTATTGCCAGCCATTTTCTCTGTTCCCCAGGTCCCCTGGTGTACGATGGCAGCCTTTTGTCAGAGTGTAACAGACTGCTCCTGCTTGGCTGGAGAGTGGAACCCTGTGTGTTCAGACAACGGCATCACATACACCTCCCCCTGCCTCGCAGGCTGCTCCAGCTTTACAGGTTACGGCAAGAACACGGTACCAATACTATTAATGTACTGAGTGTACAACACATTCACAGGGATGCTGGCCCATGTTGACTCCAATGCTTCCCACAGTTGTGTCAAGTTGGCTGTATGTCTTTTGAGTGGTGGACCATTCTTGATACACACGGGAAACTGTTGAGTGTAAAAAAAACTTAGCGTTGCAGTTCTTGACACAAACTGGTACCCCTGGCACCTACTACCATGCCCCGTTGAAAGACACGTATATATTTTGTCTTGCCCATTCACCCTCTGAATGGCACACATACACAATCCTTGTCTCAAGCCTTACAATATTTTTTAAAACCTGTCTCCTCTTAATCTATACTGATTTAAGTGGATTTAACTAGTGACATCCATAAGGGATTATAGCTTTAACCTGGATTCACCTGGTCAGCATATGTCATGGAAAGAGCAGGTGTTATTAATATTTTATACACTCAGTGTAACTCATTGGCACTGAAATAAGTTATTTTCAACCATTAACCTTTCTCGCCCCTGGGTTCAGCTAGCGGAACACCCACAACATTCCGCTGCCTTCGCAGAGCGCGAAATTCCAAAAATATTTTTTTGAAATATTTAACTTCCACACATTAACAAGTCCAATGCAGCAAATGAAAGATAAACATCTTGTGAATCCAGTCAGCATGTCTGATTTTTAAAATGTTTTACAGCGAAAACACAATATATATTTATGTTAGCTCACCACAATAGCCAAACACACAACGCTATTTATCCACCGCATAGGTAGCTTTCAAAAAACCGACAAAATATAGATATAATTAGTCACTAACCAAGAAACAACTTCATCAGATGACAGTCTTATAACATGTTACACAATACATTTATGTTTTGTTTGAAAAATCTGCATATTTGAGGTATAAATCATAGTTTTACATTGCAGCTACAATCACAAATAGCACCAAAGCAGCCAGAATAATTACAGAGAGCAACGTGAAATACATAAATACTCATCATAAAACATTTATGAAAAATACATGGTGTACAGCAAATGAAAGATAAACATCTTGTGAATCCAGCCAATATTTCCGATTTTTTTAAGTGTTTTACAGCGAAAACACAATATAGAAATATATTAGCTTACCACAATAGCCAAACACACAAATGCATTTATTAGCAGCAAAAGGTAGCGATCGCAAAAACCAGCAAAAGATATAAAATTAATCACTAACCTTGACCAACTTCATCAGATGACAGTCTTATAACATCAGGTTATACAATACACTTATGTTTTGTTCGAAAATGTGCATATTTAGAGCTGCAAACCGTGGTTATACATTGTGAGTATGTAGCATCGATTCACCAAATTGTCCAGAGATATTTTGGACACTCACCTAATCTGACGAAGAACTCATCATAAACTTTACTAAAAAATATATGTTGGATAGCAAATGAAAGATACACTAGTTCTTAATGCAACCGCCATGTTAGATTTTTAAAAATAACTTTACCATAACAAACAGCTTACGTTATAGCGAGACAGCGCCTGCAAAAAGTGCGGATAATAGGACTACACATTTTCCACAGAAATACGAAATAACATCATAAATTGTTCTTACTTTTGCTGAGCTTCCATCAGAATCTTGTACAAGGAGTCCTAGGTCCAGAATAAATCGTTGTTTGGTTTTAGAATGTCTTTCTCTCCTGTCGAATTAGCAACCTTAGCTAGCCATGTGGCGCGAACATGTCCATCTCCTCTTGACGCATAGAACGGAAAACTCCAAAAGACCCATTAAACGTTGAATAAACTGATGAAACTTGGTTGAAAAAACCTACTTTATGATGTTTTTCTAATATGTATCAAATAAAAACAAAGCCGGAGATATTAACCGTGTTTACCGAACGCTTATCAGAAGACAATAGGAAGGTCCTTCCCGCGCCTAGGTAGAGAAAGGAAATTGTGGACACGTCATTCCAAGAGCTCTTGTTCGACCTCAGATCAAGCTAGACACCCCATTCCACCTTCCACTGCCTGTTGACATCTAGTGGAAGGCGTATGCAGTGCATGCAAATCCATAAATATAAGGCAATTCAATAGGCAGGCCCTGGAACAGAGCATCGTTTTCAGATTTTTCACTTCCTATCTGGAAGTTTGCTGCAAAATGAGTTCTGTTTTACTCACAGATATAATTCAAACAGTTTTAGAAACTTGAGAGTGTTTTCTATCCAATAGTAATAATAATATGCATATTGTACGATCTAGAACAGAGTACAAGGCCGTTTCATTTGGGCACGATTCTTTCCCAAAGTGAAAATAGTGCCCCCTACACACTAACAGGTTTTAACTGGGGCCTTGTTGAGGCCTTATCTAAGTAAGTAAATGCTGATTGACAATAAAGTATTATTTTGAAATGTGTAAAAAATATGGTATGCAATTCCTATGTAGAGAAGGTTCTCTCTGGTAGTTGTTCAATATGACTTCGACTTGTACAGGGCACTCTTGTAAAATAGATGTTTAATCTCAATGTGACTCAATGTGACAATGTGCTGTTTAAAAAACATCAACACAAACACAGGATATGGGGTACACATGGTATCACATCATTACGTACTAGGCCCTACTGCACCTGCATTCCAGCACCATTCCAGCATCTGGAATTGACTCAACATGTTTGAGGTGGGGGATCAATACATGTGGGGGAAGAGGTGGCTGTCGAATGTATGATTCTGATATGTACAGTTAAGTTCATTGTATGTGTGCGGAGGGGGGGGGGGCGTCCATGTTTGTGTCCGTACTCTGAGGTGTGTTTGAATATGAATGAGCAGCAGTGTTGTGATGTGTCCTATCCCGTCCTTGCAGAGTGATCTTCCTTGACCTCATCACATGTCTCAGTGGCTCCTCCTAAGGAGGGAGGGGGACACCACCACGGTACAGCCCCCACACTCATCGTTAGAGATCGAACTTCAGACTCCCTCCAAAACCACTGAACCCCTCAACACACCGAAAGAGATTACGGTGCACACCCTTAGAGGGAGCCGAAACAGGATAACTCCCTCCAAACTCACAAAGACACAGAGGAGGAGGAACTATCCAACACCCAGGGAGAGAGAACGAGTGACCTCAGTCGAACACAGTCAGAAAGAGGAGGTGGAAGAGGTGTTAGATAGAGAAGGAGGTTACCCCAGAGGCAATTCCTCCTGTTCATGTGAGCAAGACAGAGCAGAAGGCTTCTGATCAGCCAAATGGCAGGCAGAGGGAGAGGTCATAGTGATTCACACCCCCAGAGAGAAAGACAACCCACACAACCTCTTGGTTGAGATGAACCACACAGAGGTAGAGGCAGAGGGACTTCAGGGCTAGCCAGTCAGCCTGCCTGCTCTGATCCTCAAGTTAATTGTATTTAAATTAATGTTCATTAAAGATTTTTATTCAAGAATTTAAAAGTCCCATTTACTTAATGATCATTTTTCACTGTCTTCAACCCTCAAGAACCAGGGTGAGTCTGGGTCGCCCTTTTACTGGGCAAACACAACTTGCATATCGTCATAGACTAGGCTGAAACGTTAATCTTTTAACCTTGCTTGAATAAAACAATGCTTTTTTTATAGTGAGCAAGAGTTGCGCTTTTTCCTTTTCTATGATGATTCAAGTTTTTGGTTGAGCGCCCTTCGTTTTTTTTACGTCAAATAATGCTGTAAAAAAAAATTACTTAGTAAATTATTAAAAGCTTTAAAATTGGGATGTTTCCCAGGTATTTGCACAACCTACTCCACACTTGCAAAGTGAAAGTTTATAGAAAAGTTCTGAAATTGTTATGCTGATGAAGGAGGACCCAAAAGCGACGTAATAGAAACAGAGTCTTTATTCCAGTCTTAGACAAAAACGATACTCCTGATATATCTAAGGTAAAAACAAAACAGGAAAACTGAAATCCTCTCGTCAGTAGAGATGAACGACTGGAGACGCGACCACTAGACACCTGCTCACATGCAGCATCTGATGAAAGCAAAAACACGACAGGGCGGAACAAGGACACTGAACAGCAAACATCAAACAAGAATCCGACAAGGACTGAAGCGGAAAACAGAGGAAGAAATAGGAACTCTAATGAGGGCAAAAATAGGGGACAGGTGTGAAAGAGTAAATGAGGTCGTTAGGAGAATGAGAAACAGCTGGGAGCAGGAACGGAACGATAGAGAGAGAGCGGGAGAGGGAGAAAGGGAGGAGGAGAGAGAAGGATAGAAAAGAGGGAAAGAACCTAATAAGACCAGCAGAGGGAAGCACAGGGACAAGACATGATGATCAAAAACATGACAGTACCCCCCCACTCACCGAGCGCCTCCTGGCGCACTCGAGGAGGAACCCTGGCGGCAACGAAGGAAATCATCAATCAACGAACGGTCCAGCACATCCCGAGATGGAACCCAACTCCTCTCCTCAGGACCGTAACCCTCCCAATCCACTAAATACTGGTGACCACGTCCCCGAGAACGCATGTCCATGATCTTCCGTACCTTGTAAATAGGTGCGCCCTCGACAAGGACGGGAGGGGGGGAGGGAAGACGAACGGGAGCGCGAAGAAAAGGCTTGACACAAGAGACATGGAAGACAGGGTGGACGCGACGAAGATGTCGCGGAAGAAGCAGTCGCACAGCGACAGGATTGACGACCTGAGAGACACGGAACGGACCAATGAACCGCGGAGTCAACTTGCGAGAAGCTGTCGTAAGGGGAAGGTTACGAGTGGAAAGCCACACTCTCTGACCGCGACAATACCTAGGACTCTTAATCCTACGTTTATTGGCGGCTCTCACAGTCTGCGCCCTGTAACGGCAAAGTGCAGACCTGACCCTCCTCCAAGTGCGCTCACAACGTTGGACAAAAGCCTGAGCGGAGGGAACGCTGGACTCGGCGAGCTGGGACGAGAACAGAGGAGGCTGGTAACCAAGACTACTCTGAAACGGAGATAGCCCGGTAGCAGACGAAGGAAGCGAGTTGTGAGCGTACTCAGCCCAGGGGAGCTGTTCTGCCCAAGATGCAGGGTTTCGAAACGAAAGGCTGCGTAAAATGCGACCAATCGACTGATTGGCCCTTTCTGCTTGACCGTTAGACTGGGGATGAAATCCGGAAGAGAGACTGACGGAAGCACCAATCAAACGACAGAACTCCCTCCAAAACTGTGACGTGAATTGCGGACCTCTGTCTGAAACGGCGTCTAACGGGAGGCCATGAATTCTGAACACATTCTCAATGATGATTTGTGCCGTCTCCTTAGCGGAAGGAAGCTTAGCGAGGGGAATGAAATGTGCCGCCTTAGAGAACCTATCGATAACCGTAAGAATCACAGTCTTCCCCGCAGACGAAGGCAGACCGGTAATAAAGTCTAAGGCGATGTGAGACCATGGTCGAGAAGGAATGGGAAGCGGTCTGAGACGACCGGCAGGAGGAGAGTTACCTGACTTAGTCTGCGCGCAGTCCGAACAAGCAGCCACGAAACGGCGCGTGTCCCGCTCCTGAGTAGGCCACCAAAACCGCTGGCGAATAGAAGCAAGCGTACCCCGAACGCCGGGGTGGCCAGCTAACTTGGCAGAATGAGCCCACTGAAGAACAGCCAGACGAGTAGAGACAGGAACAAACAGAAGGTTACTAGGACAAGCGCGCGGCGACGCAGTGTGAGTGAGTGCTTGCTTTACCTGTCTCTCAATTCCCCAGACAGTCAACCCGACAACACGCCCTTCAGGAAGAATCCCCTCGGGGTCGGTAGAAACCACAGAAGAACTAAAGAGACGGGATAAGGCATCAGGCTTGGTGTTCTTATTCCCCGGGCGATAGGAAATCACGAACTCGAAACGAGCGAAAAACAACGCCCAACGAGCTTGACGTGCATTAAGTCGTTTGGCAGAACGGATGTACTCAAGGTTCTTATGGTCAGTCCAAACGACAAAAGGAACGGTCGCCCCCTCCAACCAGTGTCGCCATTCGCCTATGGCTAAGCGGATAGCGAGCAGTTCGCGGTTACCCACATCATAGTTGCGTTCCGATGGCGACAGGCGATGAGAAAAGTAAGCGCAAGGATGAACCTTATCGTCAGACTGGAAGCGCTGGGACAGAATGGCTCCCACGCCCACCTCTGAAGCGTCAACCTCGACAATGAATTGTTTAGTGACGTCAGGAGTAACAAGGATAGGGGCGGATGTAAAACGCTTCTTGAGGAGATCAAAAGCTCCCTGGGCGGAACCGGACCACTTAAAGCAAGTCTTGACAGAAGTCAGAGCTGTGAGAGGGGCAGCCACTTGACCGAAATTACGAATGAAACGCCGATAGAAATTAGCGAAACCGAGAAAGCGCTGCAACTCGACACGTGACTTAGGAACAGGCCAATCGCTGACAGCCTGGACCTTAGCGGGATCCATCTGAATGCCTTCAGCGGAAATAACAGAACCGAGAAAAGTGACAGAGGAGACATGAAAGGCGCACTTCTCAGCCTTCACGTAGAGACAATTCTCTAAAAGGCGCTGGAGTACACGTCGAACGTGCTGAACATGAATCTCGAGTGACGGTGAAAAAATCAGGATATCGTCAAGGTAAACGAAAACAAAGATGTTCAGCATGTCTCTCAGTACATCATTAACTAATGCCTGAAAGACAGCTGGAGCATTAGAGAGACCGAACGGCAGAACCCGGTATTCAAAATGCCCTAACGGAGTGTTAAACGCCGTTTTCCACTCGTCCCCCTCTCTGATGCGTACGAGATGGTAAGCGTTACGAAGGTCCAACTTAGTAAAGAACCTGGCTCCCTGCAGCATCTCGAAGGCTGACGACATAAGGGGAAGCGGATAACGATTCTTAACCGTTATGTCATTCAGCCCTCGATAATCCACGCAGGGGCGCAGAGTACCGTCCTTCTTCTTAACAAAGAAAAACCCCGCTCCGGCGGGAGAGGAAGAAGGCACCACAGTACCGGCGTCGAGAGAAACAGACAGATAATCCTCGAGAGCCTTACGTTCGGGAGCCGACAGAGAGAATAGTCTACCCCGAGGAGGAGTGGTCCCCGGAAGGAGATCAATACAACAATCATACGACCGGTGAGGAGGAAGAGAGCTGGCTCTGGACCGACTGAAGACCGTGCGTAGATCATGATATTCCTCCGGCACTCCTGTCAAATCACCAGGTTCCTCCTGAGTAGAGGGGACAGAAGAAACAGGAGGTATAGCAGACATTAAACACTTCACATGACAAGAAACATTCCAGGATAGGATAGAATTACTAGACCAATTAATAGAAGGATTATGACATACTAGCCAGGGATGACCCAAAACAACAGGTGTAAAAAGGTGAACGAAAAATCAAAAAGGAAATGGTCTCACTGTGGTTACCAGATACTGTGAGGGTTAAAGGTAGTGTCTCACATCTGATACTGGGGAGAGAACTACCATCTAAGGCGAACATGGGCGTGGGCCTCCCTAACTGTCTGAGAGGAATCTCATGTTTCCGAGCCCATGCTTCGTCCATAAAACAACCCTCAGCCCCAGAGTCTATCAAGGCACTGCAGGAAGCAGCCGAACCGGTCCAGCGTAGATGGACCGACAAGGTAGTACAGGATCTTGATGGAGAGACCTGAGTAGTAGCGCTCACCAGTAGCCCTCCGCTTACTGATGAGCTCTGGCTTTTACTGGACATGATATGACAAAATGTCCAGCAGAACCGCAATAGAGACAAAGGCGGTTGGTGATTCTCCGTTCCCTCTCCTTAGTCGAGATGCGAATACCTCCCAGCTGCATGGGCTCAGTCTCTGAGCTGATGGGAGAAGATGGTTGAGATGCGGAGAGGGGAAACACCGTTAACGCGAGCTCTCTTCCACGAGCTCGGTGACGAAGATCTACCCGTCGTTCTATGCGGATGGCGAGTGCAATCAAAGAGTCCACGCTGGAAGGAACCTCCCGGGAGAGAATCTCATCCTTAACCTCAGCGTGAAGTCCCTCCAAAAAACGAGCGAGCAACGCCGGCTCGTTCCAGTCACTGGATGCAGCAAGAGTGCGAAACTCTATAGAGTAATCCGTTATGGATCGATCACCTTGACATAGGGAAGCCAGGACCCTGGAAGCCTCCTTCCCAAAAACAGAACGATCAAAAACGCGTATCATCTCCTCCTTAAAGTTCTGATAAACGTTAGAACACTCAGCCCTTGCCTCCCAGATAGCTGTGCCCCACTCCCGAGCCCGACCAGTCAGGAGCGATATGACGTAAGCGATCCGAGCTCTCTCTCCTGAGTATGTGTTGGGCTGGAGAGAGAACACAATATCACACTGGGTGAGAAAGGAGCGACACTCAGTGGGCTGCCCAGAGTAACAAGGTGGGTTATTAACCCTAGGTTCCGGAGACTTGGAAGACCAGGAAGTAGCTGGTGGCACGAGACGAAGACTCTGAAACTGTCCTGAGAGATCGGAGACATGAGCGACCAGGGTCTCAACGGCATGACGAGCAGCAGACAATTCCTGCTCGTGTCTACCGAGCATTTCTCCCTGGATCTCGATGGCAGTCTTGCGAGAATCCGTAGTCGCTGGGTCCATTCTTGGTCGGATTCTTCTGTTATGCTGATGAAGGAGGACCCAAAAGCGACGTAATAGAAACAGAGTCTTTATTCCAGTCTTAGACAAAAACGATACTCCTGATATATCTAAGGTAAAAACAAAACAGGAAAACTGAAATCCTCTCGTCAGTAGAGATGAACGACTGGAGACGCGACCACTAGACACCTGCTCACATGCAGCATCTGATGAAAGCAAAAACACGACAGGGCGGAACAAGGACACTGAACAGCAAACATCAAACAAGAATCCGACAAGGACTGAAGCGGAAAACAGAGGAAGAAATAGGAACTCTAATGAGGGCAAAAATAGGGGACAGGTGTGAAAGAGTAAATGAGGTCGTTAGGAGAATGAGAAACAGCTGGGAGCAGGAACGGAACGATAGAGAGAGAGCGGGAGAGGGAGAAAGGGAGGAGGAGAGAGAAGGATAGAAAAGAGGGAAAGAACCTAATAAGACCAGCAGAGGGAAGCACAGGGACAAGACATGATGATCAAAAACATGACAGAAATTAAGTAGTAAACCGAAGAAAAGCAGAATTGAGTCCAATTATAATGCAAATAATTTAATGGTCTATGGTTCAATCCCATTTCTGAATGTCTGATGAATAATTAATATTGTTCCTCCTCTTCCTTGTGGCAGGCGCAGCAGCACACTGCCCTCCAAAGCCTGCAAAACAATCGCCGGACTGCCCCTTTCCTAGCTCTGCATGGAACATCCAGTGTCACGTCCTTGGTGACGTGTTGGGTGACATCCGGGATGACCACAGCAACATCCTCTGGAAAGGGAAAAAAGAGGAACAGAATGTAAACAAATGCAAACCGTAGGTTCTAAACACTGGCCATTTGAAAGGTTCTACTAAGATGTCATGACAAACGGCACCTGTCAGAGTGCTTTCTAAGTGTTACTCACCTGCCTGGATGTCAGCTGGCAGAGTGGCGAAGACGGCCATCGTGAGAGTCCTTTCTTCAGGTGGGACGTCCACAACCTCCAAGAGGGAAGAGATGGGCTCTGCCTCTGTGTAAGTGGTGATGTCTTTAACCTCCAGGTGGGAAGATGCCGGGTCTGCCTCTGTGTAAGTGGTGATGTCTTTAACCTCCAGGTGGGAAGAAGCCTGGTCTGCCTCTATGTAAGTGGTGATGTCTTTAACCTCCAGGTGGGAAGATGCCGGGTCTGCCTCTGTGTAAGTGGTGATGTCTTTAACCTCCAGGTGGGAAGAAGCCTGGTCTGCCTCTGTGTAAGTGGTGATGTCTTTAACCTCCAGGTGGGAAGAAGCCTGGTCTGCCTCTATGTTAGGGGTGGTGTCCACAACCTCCAGGTGGGAAGAAGCCTGGTCTGCCTCTTTGTTAGGGTTGGTGTCCACAACCTCCAGGTGGGAAGAAGCCTGGTCTGCCTCTGTGTTAGAGGTGATGTCCACAACCTCCAGTTGGGAAGAAGCCTGGTCTGCCTCTGTGTTAGGGGTGATGTCTTTAACCTCCAGGTGGGAAGAAGCCTGGTCTGCCTCTGTGTTAGGGGTGATGTCTTTAACCTCCAGGTGGGAAGAAGCCTGGTCTGCCTCTGTGTTAGGGGTGATGTCTTTAACCTCCAGGTGGGAAGAAGCCTGGTCTGCCTCTGTGTTAGGGGTGATGTCTTTAACCTCCAGGTGGGAAGAAGCCTGGTCTTCCTCTGTATTAGGGGTGATGTCTTTAACCTCCAGGTGGGAAGATGCCGGGTCTGCCTTTATGTTAGGGGTGGTGTCCACGACCTCCAGGTGGGAAGAAGCCTGGTCTGCCTCTGTGTTAGGGGTGATGTCCACAACCTCCAGGTGGGAAGAAGCCTGGTCTGCCTCTGTGTTAGGGGTGATGTCCACAACCTCCAGGTGGGAGGAAGCCGTGTCTGCGTCTGTTATGGGTGACAACAACAATCCTGATGAGCTCTACTACTACAAGGCACCAAGATGTCATCACAACAGGCATCTGTCAGAATGCTCTCTATCATTGCTACTCACCTGCTTGGATGTCAGCTGGTAGTGTGGTGGAGACAGCCACCGCGAGGACAGGGGGGACTGGTAGGGTGGCTGCAGGGGGCTGAAAGCAGCTCTGCACCTCGTCCGCCACAAAGGCACAGACAGAGCTCATATAAAAAGGGCTCTGGAGGTCATCCGTGGAGAAGGACTGACTGATTTTCCCGAGGATCGACCGCACAGAGTCAAAAGCAGCAGCCCGGGAGAAAGGGATGTGAGGGGAAGGGTCCTTTAACATGCAGGAGAGCTTCTCCACTACAGCCGCCACCATGCCCACGGCCATCCCGCTTATAAGGATTGGGTGCTCTGAATGGCCTTCCTCTGGCTGAAGCCACAGGGCCAGGAGGAGCCTGGGCACCACCTCCACCACCACCTGAGATGGGCTGAGCAGGTTGCTACGGGGCTCATTGGACTGCTTGCCCAGAATGCTCCTCACAGCTCTCTCCACGATGCTGTGGACCTTAGGATCGCTGAAATCAACAAAAAGGAGAAGACTAAGCTAAACGATGTGCAATGTTCTCACATAGAACACTGTCTTAGTCTGTTTCTGCGTAGTTCCAGATGTGTAGATACATGGATCAAGTCAGTACATGGAACTCACATGTCAGCTGGCGAGGTGGAGTGCATGGAGCGACGGAGCTTGCAGAAAGCCTCGTGCTCTATGTTCATCATTTTTAGGCAAGTGTTTACTTCCCAGGCCTGCAGTATGAAACAGGAAGTCCCATTAGTGTAATTTCACAACAGATCTATCCTGCTGTGCTAACTAGTTGTTGAAAGGCTAGTAAAGAGCTCACTAACTTGTAGTATGTCTCTAACTCTCATTCTCTTACCAGCCGAGCGAGGTCGTTTCCCTCCTCCAGGGTTTCCTTCCACACCCTTCAAATAAAACACAGAGCAATTCAACTTTCCTGGCTTCTGATTTTTCTGTTGTTTATTTTACCCACACCTCCTGGAGTGCTGCTGGTGGCAGAGAATGGCAGTGAAGGTGAGTGCTGACGTGGTACTCACCTCTCCCTAAGGGATTTTTTGCCCTGAGACACCAGCCAGTTGCTCATGTGCTCCGTGGTGACATGGGGCGGGGCCTGGCCTTGACTCTGGAGCAGCAGATAGTGGACCATGAGCTTCTTCTGCAAGATGAGGTAAGGTGTGAGACCGTGCCACGAAATACCATATCATGTGCTTTCAGAAGGGCCTCTCGCGACATTTCACAACTGCTCATGCCTGACAATTTGCAAGTGATATTAAGAACTCTTATGACCAACTTCTCTAAACAGTCTTGAAATACAACTCTCTTTCTGTTGTTTATGTTTTGTGGGATGAATCCTACCTGTTTATTGTAATATGTTTCCTCCCAGCAGGCCTGCAGAGTCTGAAAATAAAGGCTGCTTCTACAGAATTCCTTTGAAGATAATGAAAATAATTATGCTTTGTTATGCACAGGCATTTATATTTTGCTAAAATGCATTTCTCCTAAGATTACCTTTGTGGGACCATAAGTGAACTCCGGAATGCACAAAACCCTGTCCATGGTAAGATGGGGAAGAAATGCAGCGCTATAGATATACGGGATGCTCTAGAGATAACAGGAATGACTTAAAGTCGCGAATGATCAATGACTGTGGAGTCGTCCAATATGCTGCACTTAGAATTGAGTTGTAGACGATGTTTGGCGCAAATAGAATGTTTACATTCTATTGCCATGGAGAAATGGAATGTGTAGAACCTGTATAATTGGGTATGTTTCTATGTCTTTATTTCGTGAAAGATTAAGCTCTTTGTTGTGTCATAATGTGTATATGAGGATGTAGGAGCCCGTCCCGATTCATGGCGCGATTATCCAGGTGCATGTTGCTTAGACCTACTAATCCAACCTTGGTTTACAAGTTAAATACATTGTTTATATATGCCTATACAAATCTATCGACCACTTCCATTTAAAGCAATGATTGTCAATTGAAAATGTGGTTGTTGTGTTATCCTGTTGTGCGCCTTGAGTGTCAGTCCCCTTAAGCACATTATTCCAATATTTCCAAGCTCTGAATTGACACAATGACCACTTTTGCAAAGATGTTCGGTTCAAAATAAGAGTATGAATGACAATAAACGTATGACTTGGATTGTATGCATAATAGTGTAGTAAACAATATCGCTCAGCGTGGGACCTTTTGGTGTTATAAAAGTATCCGTTTAAGTCTCCATGGCACGTATCACTTCGTTGTCTTGTTGGTAATAGTAAAAATGCATGACAGTCCGCATTGTAATTGTCTAACAAGTGTTTTTCATTTGGTTTCTCACATTAAACAGACATTTGAGAACGGAATTGCTTATAGTTGTACCTATGATGCACAGACACACTAAAGCTGTACAGTGTAGTTTGAATAATCAGTTTCAATTATTTGAAGATGTATTCCCTATTATTTACAAGTCGAAAGATGTAACATTTGAAATGAATGTGGCAGAACAGTTTAGCATAGAGTTCCTGTGGGAGTCTTCTCCTTCAGTCTTTTTGCCTCCTAGGCCTCGTTTCTCATTACATGGGATTTCCCCAGTGCCAACTTCACATGCGATGGCCGCTGTCTACTGTCATGTGGTGCTGAATGACAAATATCGCTATGCCGATATTGCTGTTGTCCATGGTTCTGAAATATACAATCTTGACTATTTGCATATGTACGACCGTCCAAACTTGACCCCCCACACATACACACACATTAATGCTAATCTCTCACACACTTTTGAACATTGCACAACCTGCAACAAGACACTGAAAGAGCATTTTATTCCAAGTGTGTTTGTGTTTGAATAAAGACCCAAAGAATGAAATCAATGTGTGGATGTTGATTGCACAATGTATATGTGCTTTGCAGAAGCCATTTTTTTAAATTCCCTGTAGGGTGTATTTTACTGGAGTATGATCAGATTGCTTTGTTTAAGCCAGAATGAAGACTTGGTCTTAGAAACTATGCCGATTATAGCATGATAGCTATTTTCTTTTAAATAAGGCAATGTATATACAGTGGGTCAAAAAAGTATTTAGTCAGCCACCAATTGTGCAAGTTCTCCCACTTAAAAAGATGAGAGAGGCCTGTAATTTTCATCATAGGTACACTTCAACTATGACAGACACAATGAGAAAAAAAAATCCAGAAAATCACATTGTAGGATTTTTAATGAATTTATTTGCAAATTATGGTGGAAAATAAGTATTTGGTCACCTACAAACAAGCAAGATTTCTGGCTCTCACAGACCTGTAACTTCTTCTTTAAGAGGCTCCTCTGTCCTCCACTCGTTACCTGTATTAATGGCACCTGTTTGAACTTGTTATCAGTATAAAAGACACCTGTCCAAAACCTCAAACAGTCACACTCCAAACTCCACTATGGCCAAGACCAAAGAGCTGTCAAAGGACACCAGAAACAAAATTGTAGACCTGCACCAGGCTGGGAAGACTGAATCTGCAATAGGTAAGCAGCTTGGTTTGAAGAAATCAACTGTGGGAGCAATTACTAGGAAATGGAAGACATACAAGACCACTGATAATCTCCCTTAATCTGGGGCTCCACGCAAGATCTCACCCCGTGGGGTCAAAATGATCACAAGAACGGTGAGCAAAAATCCCAGAACCACACAGGGGGACCTAGTAAATGACCTGCAGAGAGCTGGGACCAAAGTAACAAAGCCTACCATCAGCAAGGGCATTGAAGATGAAACATGGCTGGGTCTTTTAGCATGACAATGATCCCAAACACACCGCCCTGGCAACGAAGGAGTGGCTTCGTAAGAAGCATTTCAAGGTCCTGGAGTGGCCTAGCCAGTCTCCAGATCTCAACCCCATATAAAATCTTTGGAGGGAGTTGAAAGTCCGTGTTGCCCAGCAACAGCCCCAAAACATCACTGCTCTAGAGGAGATCTGCATGGAGGAATGGGCCAAAATACCAGCAACGGTGTGTGAAAACCTTGTGAAGACTTACAGAAAACGTTTGACCTCTGTCATTGCCAACAAAGGGTATATAACAAAGTATTGAGATAAACTTTTGTTATTGACCAAATACTTATTTTCCACCATAATTTGCAAATAAATTCATTAAAAATCCTACAATGTGATTTTCTGGATTTTTTTTCTCATTTTGTCTGTCATAGTTGAAGTGTACCTATGATGAAAATTACAGGCCTCTCTCATCTTTTTAAGTGGGAGAACTTGCACAATTGGTGGCTGACTAAATACTTTTTTGCCCCACTGTATGACCCCCTTTCAAATAGTCGCTCAATTATCACTTTCTTGCAGATATACAGTGCTTTCAGAAAGTGTTCATACCCCTTAACTTTTTCCTCATTTTGTTTTCTTACAGCCTGAATTCCAAGTGGATTAAATTATAGTTTTTTTCATCATCTCACCCAGCTACAGACAATACCCCATAATGACAAAGTGAAAACATGTTTTTTAATTTTGTCTCAAATGTATTGAAAATGAAATACAAAAATATCTCATTTACATAAGTATTCACAATACATATTAGAATCACCTTTTGCAGCGATTAAAGCTGTGAGTCTTTCTGGGTAAGTCTCCAAGAGCTTTGCATCCTTGGATTGTACCATATTTGCAATATCACAATATATACAGTATCAGTAAAAAGTCTTGACACACCTACTCATTTAAGGGTTTTCCTTTATTTTTAAAATGTTTTACTTTTTAGAATAATAGTGAACACATCAAAACTATGAAATAGCACAATTGGAATCATGTAGTAAGCAAAAAAGTGTTAAACAAATCAAAATATATTTTATATTTGAGATTCTTCGAAGTAGCTATCCTTTCCCTTGATGACCACTTTGCACACTCTTGGTATTCTCTCAAACCTTTTCATGAGGTAGTCACCTGGAATGCATTTCAATTAACAGGTGTACCTTCTTAAAAGTTCATTTGTGGAATTTCTTTCCTTCTTAAAGCGTTTGAGCCAATAGGTTGTGTTGTGACAAGGTAGGGATGGTTTACAGAAGATATCCCTATTTGGTAAAAGACCAAGTCCATATTATGCCAAGAACAGCTCAAATAAGCAAAGAGAAACAACAGTCCATCGTTACATAAGACATGAAGGTCAGTCAATACGGAACATTTCAAGAACTTTAAAAGTTTCTTCTAGTGCAGTCGCAAAAAACCATGAAGCGCTATGATGAAACTGGCTCCCATGAGGACTGCCACAGGAAAGGAAGACCCAGAGTTACCTCTGCTGCAGAGGATAAGTTCAGTAGAGTTAACTGCACCTCAGATTGGAGCCCAAATAAATGCTTCACAGAGTTCAAGAAACACACACATCTCAACATGCACTGTTCAGAGGAGGTTGCGTGAATCAGGCCTTCATGGTCGAATTGCTCCATTGAAACCACTACTAAAGGACGGACACCAATAATAAGAAGAGACTTGCTTGGGCCAAGAAACACGAACAATGGACCATTAGACTGGTGGAAATCTGTGATTTGGTCTGATGAGTCCAAATTTGAGATTTTTGCCTTTAAATGTGTGTGTAAAGACTCCAGGGTGTTTAGTATGGTCTACGCTTCATTATAAAACTATTTGTTGAATGGTTTAAAATCCGTCAGAAGCTGCTTTCAATTCATGGTGGCTCTGAATAAGTCTTGACTGAGACAGAGCTTGTTTTGCCAAGGAAAGTGAAAAGGACTGAAGGAAATAAAAACGGAAAATACATGGAACGGAACATGGAAGAACCTCAAAGAACATTGTATTTTCAAGATCATGTAACATGAAACATAACATCAAAATGCATCTTATATTCCTTCCCTTACAGAAAAACCACATGATTTCAACTTACATTTGATGTGAAATCATGTGAAAACATGTTTTGGAACACAACGTGATCACATTTTCACATGTGTAGTTTAATGTAATCACATGTTGTTTTACATGTTATCACATTATCTTCACGTAAGATTACATGAAAACATGTTTTTGGAACTCTTCCCGTGTACACATGTGAAATTCATGTGGGTTTTGCGTAAACGCCCTGCAGTTCCACACTCAAGGATCTTAATAATGCTTTAAAATGCACATGTACGATTGTGCATGTGTAATGGGTTGAAAACAAAGTCACCAAAAACAGACACCAATTTATTATTTATCCCCCCCCCCCAATTTGTTTATGTATTTGTCTTAATTAATCTAAATTGTAATTTCTACATACTTTAGCGTTAGCAGTTCATCAGGCCAATAGATGGCGCTGTTGCACTGTTGTAGCAGGAGAAACAGCAAGTTCTGGCCAAGCGCTCACCATTCTGCAGAATAAGGATCAGAACTTTACAGACGTAAACTGTGTCTGTTCTTTTTACTATTACAGGTATGTAACAGAACTTCTAAACTTTCAAATATATACACAATATGTAATGACATGCTATTTAACAACTTTGTCAAGATATTATCACATAAGGAAGGTTTTGTTTTGGCTTTGTGTCGAACTGAGTGAGAGAAGATCGTGATTTACATTGAGTGAGAGAATATGTTAGCTTGATGCTAGCTGAGGTAAAAAAACGATTTACGAGTCACAGGGACTATGTTTACTGAGTAGCTTACTTGTACTGGGTTTTGTCTAGGATATTTTTTATAAAGAATCCATTTGTTAGGGATTTCTGAGTTGGTTTAACTGGTTTAATTGGTTTTGTGTAAAATTGTGCTCACTAGCTGGTAAACTGGTCGAGCACGCTCAGTCTGGTGGACTTTTAGTGCATACAGTGAGAGAGAGACGATTTTCTGGAGGTGCCAATATAAAGCTGAATGTATTGTTGTCCGTTTTCTATAGAGGTAGCGGTATATAGAAAAACATTCAGTTATGTTTTCATATATAGGTGTTTCTATTGTATGAATGTGAAATACATTGTGGTTTTCATGTGAAACCACACACTAAGACAGGGTTATTTGTGGAACATTTTTGAATTCTGCTTTAGGTAAAGTGCACACTTGTTTGATGTGAATATTTTCAAAGTTCTAACAAGAAAATAGACAATTGAACATGAGAAGAAAAAAAACATTCTTCAGAATAAAGAAAGCGCCAGAACTTTGTAGACGTAAACTTGTGTCCGTTCTTTTTACTATTGCAGGCCACCTCAGCTACACATGCACTCTGTCTGCACACGCATCCACGCATGCACATACACACAGACAAACACACACTAATATTCTCTCTCTTGTGTTTGTCAGCAGTTCATCGTGGCCCTGTCATTCGCCTCCTTCACCTAAGCTCTGTCAGGGACCTACATGAAGAGTGCCATCACTCAGAGAGACACTTTGACCTGTCCAGCTCTCTCATCGGACTCATAGACGGCAGCTTTGAGATGGGTATCAACAATAACATTGAGTTACTTGAGAATTCATGTAGTAAAAACCAGATACAGACTACAGTATAATCCATTTTTTTTTGTGGTTCAATCAGTCTGCTCTCAATACTGTCCAGTTTTATAGTTGTTCCTATTAATTGATTGACTGGTGTTTGTCCATGACTCTACTGTCAAACATCTAACATTGTTTTATGTGATGCTATGTTGTTGCAGCCTAGTATCCAAACTGATATGCCATTTTTAGTTTTTTTTTAAAACAGCGTTTATAATTTGCGATTCCTGGCTACTGTAGTGTTGTGGTTTCTTGCATGTAACCTGCTGTTCCTGGCTGTGGTCAGCCATTTTGGGGCGAAGCTGCACCGGTCCAGGCTCATTGCTATGGGCTGTTTCCTCATGGCTGTAGGATCCTTCCTCACAGGCCTGCCACACTTCTTCATGGGACGGTAAAACAACTTAAATACTGATTAAACTTCTAGAGATACTCCAATGCGGAGGATAGTTTCACTTTAGAAATAAAGAAATGTATCCAGTTGTTGATTAATCTCAGTTAACTTAGAACTAAAGTCTTGCGTTATTGGTCAGCTGCTTGATTATGTTTTGGGGCCATACATGTTAAGAGAAGGGATTAAGAGATGCTTTAACTGTGATGTGGTAAAGTTCGACCCAGGTGCAGAGAAGAGACCAGAAGATGAAGCAGTGGTTCCAACCAGTGTCTCTGCCCCTTCAAGGGCCCACTTAACTGCCAAGAGCTCCCGGTTGCCTACATCGTAGTTGCCTTCCGCTGGTCAAGAACCGCTTGGAGAGAAAGGCGCATGGGTGCAGTTTCTTGTCCTCCTCGTTCCGCTGTGAAAGGACCGCCCCAGCTCCGGTGTCCGAAGCACCCACCAACACCACAAAGGGGCGTGTAGGATCAGGATGAACGAGGTTGGGTCCAGAGGTGAAACGTCCCTTGAGCTCTATGAATGCCCTGTCAGCCTTGGGATTCCAGCAAAAACCTGCTTGAGTGAGGTGGGACAGGGCTGTATGTGTTCCGGAAGGGTTTTTGGAGAAGATCAGGATGTCGTCGAGGTAAACAAAGACGAACCGGTTCAACAAATCCCTAAGAGTGTCATTGATCAATGCTTGAAAGACTGCCGGTGAGTTCGATATTCCAAAGGTCATGACTAAATACTCAGTGACCACTAGGGGTGTTAAAGGCAGTTTTCCACTCATCTCCCCCCCTGATTCTCACCAGATTTTAAGTGTTGCGGAGGTCCAGTTTGGTGAAGAATTGGCCTCCTAGGGCCAACTCCAAGGCGGTGGACATCGGGTAGGGGGTAACGATTCTTGATCCTAATCCTTTTCAGCCCTCTGTAATCGATGCAAGGACTGAAGTTTTTTCCACTAATAGGTCTTTTGACCAGTCATATTAGATATTTTTGCATCAGCTCTTTTTCAGAGCATATCTGATTGCTCAAAAGACCAGTTACTCAAAAAAAGTACTGAGTTGAGCAGCCTGTCTCAACGAAGCCATAGAAACCTGGACATGCTCCAACTGAAATGTTCCCTCCTGTCAGTACTGATGTTGAATGGCATCTCTCCCATCCCCTGTAGGTTTGTTGAACATGAGTGGAAATGAAACTCCAGCACACTGGTAGCACTAAAGATGTGTGAGTATAACTTTTCCAGGTGAGTTGAACCTGCCTGTGGGTGCGGTGGGGATATTCCTGGGAGGTCTACTGATGAAGAGGTATAAGCTTGGCGTTGTGTCTGGAGCCCAGCTTTCTTTCGTCACCTCCTTCATGGCCTACCTCCTCCTCCCTCTGTAGTCTGGCACTAAGTATGACAACGTTAAGGAGCCTGGTCTGACCGTGTCCTACAACATGTAAATATGACATCTGATTGGTTGGTTGGTGGGTGGGTTGATAAAAACAAAAGTTTTGATCAGTGGAATATGAGCGAGTTAGACCAAACTACACATGGGCTTGTGCCAGGGTTCCCTCTTGTGGGAATATACAGTATGGTTGTTACTGAGCCAGGATTCCTGACTGTTTTGTCACTGTGCCTATGTCAATGATAGTTCAGCAACAATTATTTAAACATCATTATTGCCAGCCATTTTCTCTGTTCCCCAGGTCCCCTGGTGTACGATGGCAGCCTTTTGTCAGAGTGTAACAGACTGCTCCTGCTTGGCTGGGGAGTGGGACCCTGTGTGTTCAGACAACGGCATCACCTACACCTCCCCCTGCCTCGCAGGCTGCTCCAGCTTTACAGGTTACGGCAAGAACACGGTACCAATACTATTAATGTACTGAGTGTACAACACATTCACAGGGATGCTGGCCCATGTTGACTCCAATGCTTCCCACAGTTGTGTCAAGTTGGCTGTATGTCTTTTGAGTGGTGGACCATTCTTGATACACACGGGAAACTGTTGAGTGTAAAAAAAACTTAGCGTTGCAGTTCTTGACACAAACTGGTACCCCTGGCACCTACTACCATGCCCCGTTGAAAGACACGTATATATTTTGTCTTGCCCATTCACCCTCTGAATGGCACACATACACAATCCTTGTCTCAAGCCTTACAATATTTTTTAAAACGTGTCTCCTCTTAATCTATACTGATTTAACTAGTGACATCCATAAGGGATTATAGCTTTAACCTGGATTCACCTGGTCAGCATATGTCATGGAAAGAGCAGGTGTTATTAATATTTTATGCACTCAGTGTAACTCATTGGCACTGAAATAAGTTATTTTCAACCATTAACCTTTCTCGCCCCTGGGTTCAGCTAGCGGAACACCCACAACATTCCGCTGCCTTCGCAGAGCGCGAAATTCCAAAATTATTTTTTTGAAATATTTAACTTCCACACATTAACAAGTCCAATACAGCAAATTAAAGATAAACATCTTGTGAATCCAGCCAGCATGTCCGATTTTTAAAATGTTTTACAGCGAAAACACAATATATATTTATGTTAGCTCACCACAATAGCCAAACACACAACGCTATTTATCCACCGCATAGGTAGCTTTCAAAAAAACGACAAAATATAGATATAATTAGTCACTAACCAAGAAACAACTTCATCAGATGACAGTCTTATAACATGTTACACAATACATTTATGTTTTGTTTGAAAAATCTGCATATTTGAGGTATAAATCATAGTTTTACATTGCAGCTACAATCACAAATAGCACCGAAGCAGCCAGAATAATTACAGAGAGCAACGTGAAATACATAAATACTCATCATAAAACATTTATGAAAAATACATGGTGTACAGCAAATTAAAGATAAACATCTTGTGAATCCAGCCAATATTTCAGATTTTTTTAAGTGTTTTACAGCGAAAACACAATATAGAAATATATTAGCTTACCACAATAGCCAAACACACAAATGCATTTATTAGCAGCAAAAGGTAGCGATCGCAAAAACCAGCAAAAGATATAAAATTAATCACTAACCTTGACCAACTTCATCAGATGACAGTCTTATAACATCAGGTTATACAATACACTTATGTTTTGTTCGAAAATGTGCATATTTAGAGCTGCAAACCGTGGTTATACATTGTGAGTATGTAGCATCGATTCACCAAATTGTCCAGAGATATTTTGGACACTCACCTAATCTGACCAAAGAACTCATCATAAACTTTACTAAAAAATACATGTTGGATAGCAAATGAAAGATACACTAGTTCTTAATGCAACCGCCATGTTAGATTTTTAAAAATAACTTTACCATAACAAACAGCTTACGTTATAGCGAGACAGCGCCTGCAAAAAGTGCGGATAATAGAACTAAACATTTTCCACAGAAATACGAAATAACATCGTAAATTGTTCTTACTTTTGCTGAGCTTCCATCAGAATCTTGTACAAGGAGTCCTAGGTCCAGAATAAATCGTTGTTTGGTTTTAGAATGTCCTTCTCTCCTGTCGAATTAGCAACCTTAGCTAGCCATGTGGCGCGAACATGTCCATCTCCTCTTGACGCATAGAACGGAAAACTCCAAAAGACCCATTAAACGTTGAATAAACTGATGAAACTTGGTTGAAAAAACCTACTTTATGATGTTTTTCTAATATGTATCAAATAAAAACAAAGCCGGAGATATTAGCCGTGTATACCGAACGCTTATCAGAAGACAATAGGAAGGTCCTTCCCGCGCCTAGGTAGAGAAAGGAAATTGTGGACACGTCATTCCAAGAGCTCTTGTTCGACCTCAGATCAAGCTAGACACCCCATTCCACCTTCCACTGCCTGTTGACATCTAGTGGAAGGCGTATGCAGTGCATGCAAATCCATAAATATAAGGCAATTCAATAGGCAGGCCCTGGAACAGAGCATCGTTTTCAGATTTTTCACTTCCTATCTGGAAGGTTGCTGCAAAATTAGTTCTGTTTTACTCACAGATATTATTCAAACAGTTTTAGAAACTTGAGAGTGTTTTCTATCCAATAGTAATAATAATATGCATATTGTACGATCTAGAACAGAGTACAAGGCCGTTTCATTTGGGCACGATTCTTTCCCAAAGTGAAAATAGCGCCCCCTACACACTAACAGGTTTTAACTGGGGCCTTGTTGAGGCCTTATCTAAGTAAGTAAATGCTGATTGACAATAAAGTATTATTTTGATGTATGTAAAAAAAAATATGGTATGCAATTCCTATGTAGAGAAGGTTCTCTCTGGTAGTTGTTCAATATGACTTCAACTTGTACAGGGCACTCTTGTAAAATAGATGTTTAATCTCAATGTGACTCAATGTGACAATGTGATGTTTAAAAAACATCAACACAAACACAGGATATGGGGTACACATGGTATCACATCATTACGTACTAGGCCCTACTGCACCTGCATTCCAGCACCATTCCAGCATCTGGAATTGACTCAACATGTTTGAGGTGGGGGCTCAATACATGTGGGGGAAGAGGTGGCTGTCGAATGTATGATTCTGATATGTACAGTTAAGTTCATTGTATGTGTGCGGGGGGGGGGGGGGGGGCCTCCCACCCTCCAAACTCACAAAGACACAGAGGAGGAGGAACTATCCAACACCCAGGGAGAGAGAACGAGTGACCTCAGTCGAACACAGTCAGAAAGAGGAGGTGGAAGAGGTGTTAGATAGAGAAGGAGGTTACCCCAGAGGCAATTCCTCCTGTTCATGTGAGCAAGACAGAGCAGAAGGCTTCTGATCAGCCAAATGGCAGGCAGAGGGAGAGGTCATAGTGATTCACACCCCCAGAGAGAAAGACAACCCACACAACCTCTTGGTTGAGATGAACCACACAGAGGTAGAGGCAGAGGGACTTCAGGGCTAGCCAGTCAGCCTGCCTGCTCTGATCCTCAAGTTAATTGTATTTAAATTAATGTTCATTAAAGATTTTTATTCAAGAATTTAAAAGTCCCATTTACTTAATGATCATTTTTCACTGTCTTCAACCCTCAAGAACCAGGGTGAGTCTGGGTCGCCCTTTTACTGGGCAAACACAACTTGCATATCGTCATAGACTAGGCTGAAACGTTAATCGTTTAACCTTGCTTGAATAAAACAATGCTTTTTTTATAGTGAGCAAGAGTTGCGCTTTTTCCTTTTCTATGATGATTCAAGTTTTTGGTTGAGCGCCCTTCGTTTTTTTTACGTCAAATAATGCTGTAAAAAAAAATTACTTAGTAAATTATTAAAAGCTTTAAAATTGGGATGTTTCCCAGGTATTTGCACAACCTACTCCACACTTGCAAAGTGAAAGTTTATAGAAAAGTTCTGAAATTAAGTAGTAAACCGAAGAAAAGCAGAATTGAGTCCAATTATAATGCAAATAATTTAATGGTCTATGGTTCAATCCCATTTCTGAATGTCTGATGAATAATTAATATTGTTCCTCCTCTTCCTTGTGGCAGGCGCAGCAGCACACTGCCCTCCAAAGCCTGCAAAACAATCGCCGGACTGCCCCTTTCCTAGCTCTGCATGGAACATCCAGTGTCACGTCCTTGGTGACGTGTTGGGTGACATCCGGGATGACCACAGCAACATCCTCTGGAAAGGGAAAAAAGAGGAACAGAATGTAAACAAATGCAAACCGTAGGTTCTAAACACTGGCCATTTGAAAGGTTCTACTAAGATGTCATGACAAACGGCACCTGTCAGAGTGCTTTCTAAGTGTTACTCACCTGCCTGGATGTCAGCTGGCAGAGTGGCGAAGACGGCCATCGTGAGAGTCCTTTCTTCAGGTGGGACGTCCACAACCTCCAAGAGGGAAGAGATGGGCTCTGCCTCTGTGTAAGTGGTGATGTCTTTAACCTCCAGGTGGGAAGATGCCGGGTCTGCCTCTGTGTAAGTGGTGATGTCTTTAACCTCCAGGTGGGAAGAAGCCTGGTCTGCCTCTATGTAAGTGGTGATGTCTTTAACCTCCAGGTGGGAAGATGCCGGGTCTGCCTCTGTGTAAGTGGTGATGTCTTTAACCTCCAGGTGGGAAGAAGCCTGGTCTGCCTCTGTGTAAGTGGTGATGTCTTTAACCTCCAGGTGGGAAGAAGCCTGGTCTGCCTCTATGTTAGGGGTGGTGTCCACAACCTCCAGGTGGGAAGAAGCCTGGTCTGCCTCTTTGTTAGGGTTGGTGTCCACAACCTCCAGGTGGGAAGAAGCCTGGTCTGCCTCTGTGTTAGAGGTGATGTCCACAACCTCCAGTTGGGAAGAAGCCTGGTCTGCCTCTGTGTTAGGGGTGATGTCTTTAACCTCCAGGTGGGAAGAAGCCTGGTCTGCCTCTGTGTTAGGGGTGATGTCTTTAACCTCCAGGTGGGAAGAAGCCTGGTCTGCCTCTGTGTTAGGGGTGATGTCTTTAACCTCCAGGTGGGAAGAAGCCTGGTCTGCCTCTGTGTTAGGGGTGATGTCTTTAACCTCCAGGTGGGAAGAAGCCTGGTCTTCCTCTGTATTAGGGGTGATGTCTTTAACCTCCAGGTGGGAAGATGCCGGGTCTGCCTTTATGTTAGGGGTGGTGTCCACGACCTCCAGGTGGGAAGAAGCCTGGTCTGCCTCTGTGTTAGGGGTGATGTCCACAACCTCCAGGTGGGAGGAAGCCGCGTCTGCGTCTGTTATGGGTGACAACAACAATCCTGATGAGCTCTACTACTACAAGGCACCAAGATGTCATCACAACAGGCATCTGTCAGAATGCTCTCTATCATTGCTACTCACCTGCTTGGATGTCAGCTGGTAGTGTGGTGGAGACAGCCACCGCGAGGACAGGGGGGACTGGTAGGGTGGCTGCAGGGGGCTGAAAGCAGCTCTGCACCTCGTCCGCCACAAAGGCACAGACAGAGCTCATATAAAAAGGGCTCTGGAGGTCATCCGTGGAGAAGGACTGACTGATTTTCCCGAGGATCGACCGCACAGAGTCAAAAGCAGCAGCCCGGGAGAAAGGGATGTGAGGGGAAGGGTCCTTTAACATGCAGGAGAGCTTCTCCACTACAGCCGCCACCATGCCCACGGCCATCCCGCTTATAAGGATTGGGTGCTCTGAATGGCCTTCCTCTGGCTGAAGCCACAGGGCCAGGAGGAGCCTGGGCACCACCTCCACCACCACCTGAGATGGGCTGAGCAGGTTGCTACGGGGCTCATTGGACTGCTTGCCCAGAATGCTCCTCACAGCTCTCTCCACGATGCTGTGGACCTTAGGATCGCTGAAATCAACAAAAAGGAGAAGACTAAGCTAAACGATGTGCAATGTTCTCACATAGAACACTGTCTTAGTCTGTTTCTGCGTAGTTCCAGATGTGTAGATACATGGATCAAGTCAGTACATGGAACTCACATGTCAGCTGGCGAGGTGGAGTGCATGGAGCGACGGAGCTTGCAGAAAGCCTCGTGCTCTATGTTCATCATTTTTAGGCAAGTGTTTACTTCCCAGGCCTGCAGTATGAAACAGGAAGTCCCATTAGTGTAATTTCACAACAGATCTATCCTGCTGTGCTAACTAGTTGTTGAAAGGCTAGTAAAGAGCTCACTAACTTGTAGTATGTCTCTAACTCTCATTCTCTTACCAGCCGAGCGAGGTCGTTTCCCTCCTCCAGGGTTTCCTTCCACACCCTTCAAATAAAACACAGAGCAATTCAACTTTCCTGGCTTCTGATTTTTCTGTTGTTTATTTTACCCACACCTCCTGGAGTGCTGCTGGTGGCAGAGAATGGCAGTGAAGGTGAGTGCTGACGTGGTACTCACCTCTCCCTAAGGGATTTTTTGCCCTGAGACACCAGCCAGTTGCTCATGTGCTCCGTGGTGACATGGGGCGGGACCTGGCCTTGACTCTGGAGCAGCAGATAGTGGACCATGAGCTTCTTCTGCAAGATGAGGTAAGGTGTGAGACCGTGCCACGAAATACCATATCATGTGCTTTCAAAGGGCCTCTCGCAACATTTCACAACTGCTCATGCCTGACAATTTGCAAGTGATATTAAGAACTCTTATGACCAACTTCTCTAAACAGTCTTGAAATACAACTCTCTTTCTGTTGTTTATGTTTTGTGGGATGAATCCTACCTGTTTATTGTAATATGTTTCCTCCCAGCAGGCCTGCAGAGTCTGAAAATAAAGGCTGCTTCTACAGAATTCCTTTGAAGATAATGAAAATAATTATGCTTTGTTATGCACAGGCATTTATATTTTGCTAAAATGCATTTCTCCTAAGATTACCTTTGTGGGACCATAAGTGAACTCCGGAATGCACAAAACCCTGTCCATGGTAAGATGGGGAAGAAATGCAGCGCTATAGATATACGGGATGCTCTAGAGATAACAGGAATGACTTAAAGTCGCGAATGATCAATGACTGTGGAGTCGTCCAATATGCTGCACTTAGAATTGAGTTGTAGACGATGTTTGGCGCAAATAGAATGTTTACATTCTATTGCCATGGAGAAATGGAATGTGTAGAACCTGTATAATTGGGTATGTTTCTATGTCTTTATTTCGTGAAAGATTAAGCTCTTTGTTGTGTCATAATGTGTATATGAGGATGTAGGAGCCCGTCCCGATTCATGGCGCGATTATCCAGGTGCATGTTGCTTAGACCTACTAATCCAACCTTGGTTTACAAGTTAAATACATTGTTTATATATGCCTATACAAATCTATCGACCACTTCCATTTAAAGCAATGATTGTCAATTGAAAATGTGGTTGTTGTGTTATCCTGTTGTGCGCCTTGAGTGTCAGTCCCCTTAAGCACATTATTCCAATATTTCCAAGCTCTGAATTGACACAATGACCACTTTTGCAAAGATGTTCGGTTCAAAATAAGAGTATGAATGACAATAAACGTATGACTTGGATTGTATGCATAATAGTGTAGTAAACAATATCGCTCAGCGTGGGACCTTTTGGTGTTATAAAAGTATCCGTTTAAGTCTCCATGGCACGTATCACTTCGTTGTCTTGTTGGTAATAGTAAAAATGCATGACAGTCCGCATTGTAATTGTCTAACAAGTGTTTTTCATTTGGTTTCTCACATTAAACAGACATTTGAGAACGGAATTGCTTATAGTTGTACCTATGATGCACAGACACACTAAAGCTGTACAGTGTAGTTTGAATAATCAGTTTCAATTATTTGAAGATGTATTCCCTATTATTTACAAGTCGAAAGATGTAACATTTGAAATGAATGTGGCAGAACAGTTTAGCATAGAGTTCCTGTGGGAGTCTTCTCCTTCAGTCTTTTTGCCTCCTAGGCCTCGTTTCTCATTACATGGGATTTCCCCAGTGCCAACTTCACATGCGATGGCCGCTGTCTACTGTCATGTGGTGCTGAATGACAAATATCGCTATGCCGATATTGCTGTTGTCCATGGTTCTGAAATATACAATCTTGACTATTTGCATATGTACGACCGTCCAAACTTGACCCCCCACACATACACACACATTAATCCTAATCTCTCACACACTTTTGAACATTGCACAACCTGCAACAAGACACTGAAAGAGCATTTTATTCCAAGTGTGTTTGTGTTTGAATAAAGACCCAAAGAATGAAATCAATGTGTGGATGTTGATTGCACAATGTATATGTGCTTTGCAGAAGCCATTTTTTTTAATTCCCTGTAGGGTGTATTTTACTGGAGTATGATCAGATTGCTTTGTTTAAGCCAGAATGAAGACTTGGTCTTAGAAACTATGCCGATTATAGCATGATAGCTATTTTCTTTTAAATAAGGCAATGTATATACAGTGGGTCAAAAAAGTATTTAGTCAGCCACCAATTGTGCAAGTTCTCCCACTTAAAAAGATGAGAGAGGCCTGTAATTTTCATCATAGGTACACTTCAACTATGACAGACACAATGAGAAAAAAAATCCAGAAAATCACATTGTAGGATTTTTAATGAATTTATTTGCAAATTATGGTGGAAAATAAGTATTTGGTCAATAACAAAAGTTTATCTCAATACTTTGTTATATACCCTTTGTTGGCAATGACAGAGGTCAAACGTTTTCTGTAAGTCTTCACTTGTGTTCACCAATCTCTGCTCTCCTGCACCTGACTTCGCTACCAGTATGCACACAATTGACAGAATCTTTCAACCACCATGGAGTCAGCAGGAGCAGGTACCCCGGTCAGAGGAGTCGAGGAGCGCGTCCAGGAAAACGCTGCAATGCTACATCTCGGTGCCATGATGAATCGTGTTGTCCAGACCATGGACCGCTGGGAGAGAAAGGAAGTCTCTCCAGCGCCTTGACAAGCGCAACCGGGGTTACCTCTATCCGTCCCGTCTGGATCCAGCACCAGTGGGATGCATCTCTCCCTTCCCAGGGAGTATGATGGGACGGCCGCACAGTGTCGGGTTCCTTTTACAACTGGACCTATACCTGGCCACCGTTCACCCAGCTCCCTCAGGAAGGGAGAGAATATCCGCCCTTGTCTCATGCCTCTCGGGGAGAGCTCTGGAGTGGGCAAACGCCGTGTGGGGAGAGGAAGATGCGGCGTTGGACCACTTCGAGGAGTTCACCCGCCGCTTCCGGGCTGTCTTTGACCATCCGCCTGAAGGTAGAGCGGCGGGGGAACGACTCTTCCATTTGAGGCAGGGGACGAGAAGCGCACAGGATTTCGCGCTGGAGTTCCGGACCTTGGCCGCCAGAGCAGGGTGGAACGACAGGGCCCTCATCGAACACTATCTATGCAGCCGACAAGAGGACGTCCGACGGGAGTTGGCCTGCAGGGATGCCACCATCACCTTTGACCAACTGGTGGATCTGTCCATCTGGTTGGATAACCTGCTGGTCATCCGTGGACGTCCTGAGGGGGCTCTGTCGGTTCCATCTCCCAGCACTCCCGCTCCGGTGCCCATGGAGTTGGGAGGGGCTGCGTGTAGGGAGGCTGGAGGAGGCGCCTTCACGTGCACCATCTGTGGCCGCTGAGGGCACACTGCCGGTCGGTGCCAGGTTGGTCCCTCTGGGAGTCGAGGCAGCAGGCAGGGCACTCTGGCGTCACCCCAGGTAAGTCTGCACCACTCTCATCCAGAGTCTTCTGTTGCCCACCTGTTTTTGCAAGTTAAATTCTTTGGGATAGGGGGCGGTATTTTGACCTGAGTAAACTGCCTGCTACTCAGGTCCAGAAGCTAGGATATGCATACATTTAGTAGATTTGGATAGAAAATACTCTAAAGTTTCTATAACTGTTAAAGTGAGTATAACGAAACTGAAATGGCAGGCAAAACCCCGAGGACAAACCATCCCCCCCCCAAAAAATGTATCCTACCACTGATTTCAATGGCTGGCACTTTTATAATAGGGCGAAATTGTGCCCAATTGCAGTTCCTAGGGCTTCCACTAGATGTCAACAGTCTTTAGAAAGAGTTTCAGGTTGGTTTTTGGAAAAATGAGCCAGAAATTGTAGTTTTTCTCGGTGGCTCCCATTTTGGCTGTAGTGTTTCAAAGCGCAAGACTGAGAGCGCGTTCTTTGGTATTTTTCTCCGGTAACGACAATAACGATTCTCCGTCTGAAATTTTATTGTTTATTTGCGTATTAGGGTACCAAAGGATTGATTATAAACATTGTGTCACGTTCTGACCATAGTTCTTTTGTGTTTTCTTTGTTTTAGTGTTGGTCAGGACGTGAGCTGAGTGGGCATTCTATGTTGTGTGTCTAGTTTTCCGTTTCTATGTTTGGTCTGATATGGTTCTCAATCAGAGGCAGGTGTTAGTCATTGTCTCTGATAGGGAACCATATTTAGGTAGCCTGTTTTGTGTTGGGTTTTGTGGGTGGTTGTCTTCATGTCTTCGTGTGTCTGCACCAGACAGAACTGTTTCGGTTTTTCACATTTTGTTGTTTTGTATTTTGTAGTGTTCACGTTTTATGTTCTTTATTAAAAATGATGAACACTAACCACGCTGCGCTTTGGTCCGATCCTTCGTCCACAGAAGAAAGCCGTTACACATTGATTGACTTGTTTGGATAAGTTTATTGGTCATGTTTGGGTTTCATTTTGTATGCATTTTGAAAGAGGGAAACCGAGTGAATTATTGACTGAAGCGCGCCAGCTAAACTGAGTTTTTATGGATATAAAGAAGGACATTATCGAACAAAAGGACCATTTGTAATGTAACAGACCTTTTGGAGTGCCAACAGAAGAAGATCTTCAAAGGTATGTGTCACGAGAATTATGTTCTCAGTGTTCATAACCCAATTCAAATAATCTACTCAGTCTGCAACCCAGAATCTGTAAGATACTGGTTGAATGAAACAGACGGAGGCCCAGCTACAATAGTCAGAAAGTTTATTTACGAGAGCGCTAGTTAGTTGTACAAAACCATTCATTTTATACTAGCTCCTTACGCACATACTCTTGCACACAAACATAATTCATACGCACATACATTGCACACAAACAGTAGGTATCCTACGCACATACTGTATCAATACCCAGCCGACAAAGATTAGGGACCGTGAGAAGCACTCCCTGTCCTTTCCCAAATCTGTGGCCCCTAGCCAAGGTCGGCACCGAATCTTGCTCAGACAGTCCTGCTTTTCCCGTGGTGCTAGGCCTACCCTGGTTAGCCTGTCATGACCCCACTGTTTCATGGCAACGGATGGTTCGCACGGGGTGGTCGCGAGAGTGAGGTGTTTAGGGGTTTCCGTTGGTGCTACTACGGTGGAAAGTCCAGACCAGGTCTCCACCGTGTGCATTCCCCCGAATATTCCGATTTGTCTCTCGCCTTCTCCAAGAAAGCGACTCAATTACCGCCCCATCGTCGGGGGGATTGTGCGATAAACCTCCAGGTAGACGCCGCACTTCCCAGGAGTCACGTGTATCCCCTGTCACAGGCAGAGATGGCGGCTATGGAGACATATGTCTCCGAATCTCTGCGTCAGGGGTACATTCGGTCCTCCACTTCACACGCCTCCTCGAGTTTATTTTTTGTGAAGAAGGAAGGACATCTGCGCCCGTGTATTGACTATCGAGCCCTTAACCAGATCACTGTGAAGTACAGTTACCCATTACCTCTCATAGCCACAGCAATTGAGTCAATGCACGGGGCACGCTTCTTCACTAAACTAGATCTCAGGAGCGCTTACAACCTGGCGCCTATCCGGGAGGGAGATGGGTGGAAGCCAGCGTTCAGTGCCACCTCAGGGCATTATTTACAATTGGCTCATTCATCCCCCTCCTCTCCCCTGTAACTATTCCCCAGGTCGTTGCTGCAAATGAGAACGTGTTCTGTCAACTTACCTGGTAAAAGAACGGTAAAATAAAAAAATAAAAAAAAATATATATATATATGAGTACCTCGTCATGCTGTACGGGTTGATGAATGCTCCGTCAGTCTTTCAAGCCTTTGTGGATGAGATTTTCAGGGACCTGCACGGGCAGGGTGTAGTGGTGTATATCGATGACATTCTGATATACTACGCTGCACGCGCCGAGCATGTGTCCTTGGTGGGCAAGGTGCTTGGTCGACTGTTGGAGCATGACCTGTATGTCAAGGCTGAGAAATGCCAGTTCTTCCAGCAGTCCGTCTCCTTCCTAGGATATCGCATTTCCACCTCACGGGTGGAGATGGAGAGTGACCGCATTTCAGCTGTGCGTAATTGGCTAACTCCCACCACGGTAAAGGAGGTGCAGCATTTTTTAGGATTTGCCAATTACTACCGGAGGTTTATCCGGGGTTTTGGTCAGGTAGCGGCTCCCATTACCTCACTGCTGACGGGGGGCCCGGTGCGTTTGCAGTGGTCGGCTGAGGCGGACAGGGCTTTTGGTCACCTAAGGGCTCTGTTTACCTCGGCTCCCGTGCTGGCGCATCCGGATCCCTCTTTGGCGTTCACGGTGGAGGTGGATGCATCCGAGGCTGGGATAGGTGCCGTGCTCTCTCAGTGCTCGGGAACGCCACCGAAGCTCCACCCCTGTGTCGTCTTCTCGAAGAAGCTCAGCCCGGCAGATCGAAACTATGATGTGGGGGACCGGGAGCTGTTGGCTGTGGTCAAGGCGTTGAAGGCGTGGATACATTGGCTTGAGGGGGCTCAACACCATTTTCTCATCTGGACTGACCACCGCAACCTGGAGTACATCCGGGCAGCAAGGAGACTGAATCCTCGTCAGGCAAGGTGTGTCATGTTTTTTCACCCTTTCTTTTAGACCAGGTTCCCAGAATGTGAAGGCAGACGCACTGTCCTGGCTGTATGACACAGAGGAGCGGCCCATGGATCCTACTACCATACTCCCGGGCTCCTGCCTAGTGGCACCGGTAGTATGGGAGCTGGACGCGGACATTGAGCGGGCGTTACATGCAGAGCCCGCTCCCCTCCAGTGTCCCGCTGGGCGTCTGTACGTTCCGTCTGCTGTTCGTGACCGGCTGATCTATTGGGCTCACACGTCATCCAGGCTTCAGTCGGATGATGCACTGTCTGAGTGGGAAGTACTGGTGGCCCACCTTGGCTAAGAACGCAAGGGTTTATGTTTCCTCCTGCTTGGTGTGTGCCCAGTGTAAGGGTCCTAGGCATCTGCCCAGAGGTAAGCTACACCCCTTACCCGTTCCACAACGGCCTTGGTTGCACCTGTCTGTCGATTTCCTCACCGATCTTCCTCCCTCACAGGGTAACACCACGATCCTGGTCGTTGTGGACCGTTTTTTCAAGTCCTGTCATCTCCTTCCTATGCCCGGTCTCCCTACGGCCCTATAGAGTGCGGAGGTCTTGTTTACACACGTCTTCCGGCACTACGGGATGCCTGAATATAGTGTCTGATCAGGGTCCCCAGTTCCCGTCAAGGGTCTGGAGGGCAATCATGGAACGTCTGGGTCTCGATCAGCCTTACCTCGGGTTTTCACCCTGAGAGTAATGGGCAGGTGGAGAGAGTGAACCAGGATGTGGGTAGGTTTCTGCTGTCTTATTGCCAGGACCGGCCAGGGGAGTGGGCGCCGTTCGTGCCCTGGGCCAAGATGGCTCAGAACTCGCTGCGCTACTCCTCTACTAACCTCTCCCCCTTCCAGTGCGTAATGAGGTACCAGCCGGTTCTGGCGCCTTGGCATCAGAGTCAGACCGAGGCTCCTGCGGTGGACGACTGGTTCAGGCGCGCGGAGGAGACCTGGGACGCCGCCCATGTTCACCTCCAGCGGGCCGTGCTGCGCCAGAGGGCCAGCGCAGACCGTCACCGCAGTGAGGCTCCGGTGTTTGCACCGGGGGAGCGGGTCTGGCTCTCAACCCGAAACCTGCCCCTCCGCCTGCCCTGCTGGAAGCTGGAGCCACGGTTTGTGGGGCCATTTAAAGTCCTGAGGAGACTGAACGAGGTTAGTTACCGGTTACAACTTCCCCCCGATTACCATATTAACCGCTTGTTCCATGTGTCTCTCCTCAGGCCTGTGGTGGCTGGCCCGCTCCAGGAGTCTGAGGTGCGGGAGGTTCCTCTGCCCCCTTTGGACATCGAGGGGGCCCCGGCGTACTCCATACTGGATTCGAGGCATCGGGCGAGGGGCCTTCAGTACCTCGTGGACTGGGAGGGGTACGGTCCGGAGGAGAGATGCTGTGTCCCGGTGGAGGACGTTTTGGATCCTTCTATGCTGCGGGAGTTCCACCGTCTTCGTCCGGATCGCCCTGCACCTTGCCCCCCGGGTCGTCCCCGAGGCCGCTGTCGGCGCGCTGCTGGAGCCGCGCGTCAAGGGGGGTACTGTCATGACTTCCGCCGAAATCGGTCCCTCTCCTTGTTCGGCGGTCAACGTCACTGGTCTTCTAGCCATCGCTGCTCCACCTTTCATTTTCCATTTGTTTTATCTTGGTTTTCCGCACACCTGGTTCACATTCCCTCATCTGACTATATGTATATTACCCTCTGTTCCCCCCATGTCTGTGTGTGGAATTGTTTGTTACGTGTGGTTCGCATCAGGCTGGTTTGTGCCGGGTATGTGTTTGACCCGTATGTTTTGTTTATTGTACCGTTTGTGTACTTTGGGTATTATCGCTGTTTTCTTGGGCATGAATAAAGGGCGCCTGTTATCACCCATCTCTGCTCTCCTGCACCTGACTTACCTACAACCAGTTGCACACATTATGACAATAACATCACAAGTGAATACATAAATGCCACTTGAAGCTTGATGATGAGTTGATCATTTGAATCAGCTGTGTAGTGCTAAGGCAAAAACAAAAATGTGCAACCCTTTGAGCCCCCAAAACGGAGAACCACTACTCTTCATTGGGACCTCTTTAATATGTAGACAGGCTTTCATAGCTCTCTTCATCTGAGGACAGAACCTCACAAGAAACAGACTTCATTATAGTCAAATTACACCGCACTGAATATTATGTTACTATTATCTCCATCCTCACTTCTAGGGACAGGAACTACACAAGTGCCTGCCCTATCCAGAATAGCCTTCTCTCTCACTGACCGTTGGGGCTGCTATCCTTTCACCCTCCTCCATTGCTGTTAGCTAGCTACCTACAAATGCATTCACAAATGAGTTTGTTTTTACAGTGATAAATACATCAAGATGGCTAGCTAATATGAAGTTAGGTAGCTGGTGATATTTAATTCACTTAGCTAGCCATCTATACAGTATTGGAAGTTGGCAAGCACGCCCACAAGCGAGTCACAATGGGCGGCCTAAGCGGCACATGGCAATTTACCGCTATCTAGTGTACATGCACTATCACAAAATACTCGTGTGACCCCAACTGGTCTCGAGTGGAAATGGCAAAGAGGTTCAATAATGATGATGATGACAATGGTTTATTTCGTTTCATGTGTACTATGGCAGCTAAACACTGATTTACAGTAACACAATATTTATTTTTTCATATGGTCCCGGTAGTTCTGTGTAATGTTAGCTACCTGAATTATTTGGATGTAACTTGTGGTCCACCAAAAAACATATTTTTTCAAAACTATTCATGGTTGACCCTATACAGTCAATGGGTTATATGCAAGACGAGTAATGAGGGAATGTAAACCAGGTGTGCGAGAAAACAAGACAAAACAATGATAGGTGGACCGGCGATGGCTAGCAGACCGGTGACGTCGAACGCCAAACGCCGCCCGAACAAGGAGAGGGACCAACCTCGGCGGAAGTCGTGACATCCTGTTGATATTACGTTTTAATAAAAACGAAAAACGTATCCTATAGATCCCTCTTAAGGATTTGCCCCAACATTTCTGTTTTATTTGGTCCAAACGATTAGCCCTGTTTCTCTTGGGGGAGGTATATGTAGGCTGGGCTATTGATTTTATTTTCTCCCTCTTTTTTAATGTGGTCTGGACGGGGGCTACGTTGTCACTTACTCAATGCGGGGCGGAGAGGATGAGGCATTTCTTTGGTGGGGAGGGGAAGACGTTGTGCATTGCTAACTGTTCCCGTTTTTTTTTTTTTTTTCGGAACACAGAATTGAGACTGAGCGGGGGGGGGGGGGGGGGGGGGGGTTAATAGATCCAACGGGATGTGTCGAGTTGTTTGGGAACTCGGCTGGGGTGTTCAGAGTGTTATTTTATGTACACCATTTATTTTTATTTTATGTGATCGCAGCTGTAACTATTATCCACCTTTACCCAGAGATGACTTGCACTAGAGTTCAATTACTGTTCGATGACGTTGACTAGTACCTTAAATCTATTGACATGGAACTGCCATGGTCTAGATCATGCAATAAAACGGAAAAAGATACTATGTGCTCTAAAAAAGGAAAAAGCAGACATTGCGCTATTACAAGAGACACACCTCTGTGATGCCGAACATGCCAAACTCCGCAGAGCTTGGGTGGGACAGGTGTATTTCTCATCTTTCGAATCAAACAGTAGAGGCACAGCCATACTTATCCATAAGAATGTTCCATTCATAATTGACAAAAACATATCTGATCCGGAAGGGAAATTTATTCTGATAACTGGGTCACTGTATGGGCAACCAATTACTATCTTAAACATATACGCCCCTAACACAGATACTCCTGCTTTCATGTCAAAAATGATAACCCATGCATTTTCTTTATTTCCCTAATCTGCTGAAATATATATAATTATAAAAATATATTTTTTTCATATGTTTTAAAAATAAACTGTTTTAGTGTGGGTGAAAACAACCAGGTTCTGTTTTGTATTTGTGTTTCCTTTAGAGTGCTGGCCGGAGATTTTCATTGTACCCTCAACCCAACCCTGGACAAATCATCTCAAGTCCCCACCACAAATCCTAGATCTGCAAAGATGTTGAACTCTCTTACTAAAGAGATGGGACTGATAGATATCTGGAGAGAGACTAATAGCTCATCTATGGACTACACATCCTACTTTAATGTCCATAACACCTACTCTCGTATAGATTACATTTTTATCACAAAGATTTTCATAATTTCAGCCATGTGTACAATCGGACCCATAGCACTTTCAGATCCCGCCTTTGTCCACCTCTGCTTTGACCTCTGCAAAAACATTCCGAGGTCAAAGAGCTGGAAATTCAACACCTCCATGTTATCAAAAGAAGCGTTCCATACATTGGTAACTACATGGATAGACAACTACACTCAAGACAACAAAGATTCTCCTGTTTCTCCAGCCACAATGTGGGACGCTGCCAAAGCCACACTAAGAGGTCATCTAATTGCATATGCTTCCTCTAAGAAAAAATCTATGGAAACACACAGGCTAGATCTTGAGAGGGAGCTGGAATGCTGTGGGAAAAGTACATAAACAATCCCCAGACAGCACCTCCTGGAGTCATCTTAAAGCAGCCAAAGCAAACTGAATTTGGACAACACTCGGGAGATTAAAACAACTTTTTCTTTACTAAACAGAAATACCATGAGTATAGCAATAGGACTAGTAGATTGCTTGTTTACCAATTATAAAAAGAGCAGTCAGAGCAGAGCGTACAATCATGGCTATCCGAACAGCAGAGGACGAGGTCACATATGACCCAAAAAAGATAAATGTAACTTTTCATGATTTTTCCTGCAAACTATATACCTCTGAGAGAAAACATACGGAGGCAGAACTCCATTCCTTCCTAGAGAGAATCTCGCTACCTAAACTATCAGAGACCATTCAAGAAGATCTCAACTCCCCCTTCACTCCTGATGAGATCCTGGAGGCAATTATCTCCATGCCACTGTCATGACGTTGGCCTGGGGGTAGGTTATGACAGTCATAAATACCTCTCCCCCCTTTTTCCTCTCTCTAACCTACTGATGTGACATTTGAAAATCCTTTGGTTAACATAGAGATTCTGGGAACATCAGAAGGTGGGGGGAAATGAACTATATTCTGGTAATCCGACCAATTGAACATATGCGGTGGTCCTTAATGAATATGATGTCAGTTCGAGACATTCTCATCAATGATAGGATGACATAAACTCTACAGTGGAAAGTCTGCACATTGTAGTTATCGGAGTCACATGGAATTGTTGTTCAATTTAAATGTCTGAATATAAAATTATTGGTGAAGAGATTAAATGTAATTTTAGCTTCCAAATGAGAGATTTGGGTTTTCATAAGGTTAGGGCTCTGCTCAATCAGTGGCCCGTCCCTGTGAAGAGACATGGGTTATAAAACTTTTCAAACACGCCCTCCTCTCCCTTCCTATATAAAGCCTTGACGACAATATAACCTGCTGTTCCAAGTACGTGAGGTCTGCAGCCTCTGCGTTAAAAGGATTAACATGTCAACTACAGAACTAAGCCAACCTCAGCGTGAGCTTTGATTGCGAATGGTATGAACTTTGAACTTTTATTCACTACAGAAGTGACACCTCCTAGCCGTTGAGTTAGCAACAGCAGCTGCAAACGTGGGCTCGGAAAGAACAGACAGAGTATTCCGTCTACCACACAACAACGTTACTACAACGTATACAATTTACCACCAGAGACATTCTTCAAAGGACTCGGTTGGGCAACACGGCCTTCCATCTACCACCAACCTACCGAAGCGCAGCTCAGAGTAAATATTTATTGCATTTTCCTTTTCCAAATGGGCAGTAATTTAGAATGCAAAAGATACTGTATTTACAATAGCATGGCTTCTCCCTTTGTTCCTCAAGTCTTCCCGCTCTTTCACTCAAACCAATCCCCCTTTTCTTTGTGTAACCAGCTGTCATATCTGTTCCGCCCGCTAGGGACGTTTTCCTTTATGACGTAATTTGTAATCAAGGTATGATTCATTCTGTGTATATGTAATTCTGTGTGATTAGTTAGGTATTTAGTAAATAAATAATTAAACCCAATTTTGTATTGCTGATTCAACTTGTTAGCCAGGGTTCGTGAAGATAACCAAGAATTTACAACTTTCAGATGAGACTGAATTAAGGTGACGATTAATATTGACTGCTATTGATGTAAAGGTCTTTAAGAGTTTATTCGGAAGATAACAGCTCTATAAATATTATTTTGTGGTGCCCCGACTTTCTAGTTAATAATTACATTTACATGATTAGCTCAATAAGGTAATATTAATTACGGAGAAAGGATTTTATAGAATTGCATGTCATATCACTTAATCCGGCATAGCCAAAGACACGACACCACCTAATAGGTCCCCAGGCCCAGATGGATTTCCCAGAGAGTTCTACAAAGCTTTTTGACCCCAGCTTAGCCCTATTTTCATGCCAATGCTGGATAATTTGAGCAAAAACGGAGCTCTCCCAGACTCAATGCACACAGCTTGCATTACAGTGTTGCTCAAAAAGACAAGGACCCTCTATCCTGCTCCTCCTTCCGGCCCATAAGCTTGTTGGATTTCGACTACAAAATAATTACCAAATTGCTTGCCAAAAGACTAAACACTCTTCCTCCCAAAATAATATAAGCGGACCAAACTGGATTTATTAGAGACAGGTACTCTTCTGATAACATTCGCCGGCTTTTTTGATATTATTGATCAAGTAAACGCACAGAAGACCCCTGTCCTGCTGGCTTCACTGGATGCTGAGAAGGCGTTCGACAGGATGGAGTGGAACTTTCTGATCTCAGTCTTAGAAAAGTTCAATATGGGCCCAAACTTTATTAAATGGATTACGTCCCTATACTCTCATCCAAATGCCATGGGGACTACTAACGGACTGAACTCTGACAGATTCCCTTTGGGACAGGGCACAAGACAAGGATGCTCGTTGTCCCCCCTGCTCTACTTGTTGGGGGTGGAGCCTCTGGCAGAGTTGATAAGGAGCCATCCAAGTATTATGGGTGTTTCTGCAGGCGACCTGCAGCACAAGATTTCGCTCTACGCGGATTATGTCTTGCTCTACATATCCAACCCTGAGAAATCCCTCCCTCCCATTTTAGACACAATTGCTCAGTATGGCAAGAATCAATGGGCAATGGCGGCAGGGTAGTCTAGTGGTTAGATAGAGCGTTGGGCTAGTAACCGAAAGGTTGCAAGTTCGAATCCCTGAGCTGACAAGGTACAAATCTGTCGTTCTGCCCCTGAACAAGGCAGGTAACCCACTGTTCCTAGGCTGTCATTGAAAATAAGAATTTGTTCTTAACTGACTTGCCTAGTTAAATAAAGGTAAAATAAAAATGACAAGTTTTCAGGATATAAGATACATTTTTACAAATCCACTGTTTGCCCTCTCAATCTTACACTCACCAGCTCTATGAAGACACGATGTCCGTTCCAATGGAAGACACATGGATTTCAATACCTTGGGATCTTCGTAACACCAGATCTGAATAGCCTTTTCAAGGAAAATTATCTTCCACTCCTGGATCGACTCAAGAACAATCTCCAAACCTGGGTCTCCCTCCCAATTAGCTTAGTAGAAAGAATTAATGTTTTCCGTATGAACATCCTCCCTAGATTGAACTATTTATTTCAGATGCTCCCATACTATCTCCCAATTTCTTTTTTCAAAACAACCAACCAAAGCATCACCAAATTTATATGGGGCAATAAAAAAACCTAGGATCATGTTCTCCACTCTATCGAAACCTGAATCTAAGGGTGGTCTTGCCCTTCCCTCCCTTCAATTGTACTACTGGTCTGCCCAAATCTGCAACATGCTAACATGGATCACAAACAGACAAGAGTCAACGTGGATTCAGATAGAAGCCCAATCCTGTGGTTCATTGCCCCTAAGCTCAATTATATTCATTAATAACTTTAGTGAAGTGGGAAACATAGCCAAAACCTTTGTGATTTACAGCACCCTACTAGCGTGGAGGGACTGTAAGAAATACCTGGGTATTTCAAATCAAATCAAATTTTATTTGTCACATACACATGGTTAGCAGATGTTAATGCGAGTGAAGCGAAATGCTTGTGCTTCTAGTTCCGACAATGCAGTAATAATGCAGTTATTACTGCATTGTCGGTAATCTAACCTAACAATCTAACCTAACAATTCCCATTAGTAAAGTTGCTGGAGTAATCTAACCTAACAATTCCACAACTACTACCTTACACACACAAGTGTAAAGGGATAAAGAATATGTACATAAAGATATATGAATGAGTGATGGTACAGAACGGCATAGGCAAGATGCAGTAGATGGTATAAAGTACAGTATATACATATGAGATGAGTAATCTAGGGTATATAAACATAAAGTGGCATAGTTTAAAGTGGCTAGTGATACATGTATTACATAAAGATGGCAAGATGCAGTAGATGATATAGAGTACAGTATATACATATACATATGAGATGAGTAATGTAGGGTATGTAAACATTATGTTAAGTGGCATTGTTTAAAGTGGCTAGTGATACATTTTTACATACATTTCCATCAATTCCCATTAGTAAAGTGGCTGGAGTTGAGTCAGTATGTTGGCAGCGGCCGCTAAATGTTAGTGGTGGCTGTTTAACAGTCTGATGGCCTTGAGATAGAAGCTGTTTTTCAGTCTCTCGGTCCCTGCTTTGATGCACCTGTACTGACCTCGCCTTCTGGATGATAGCGGGTGAACAGGCAGTGGCTCGGGTGGTTGTTGTCCTTGATGATCTTTATGGCGCTCCTGTGACATCGGGTGGTGTGGGTGTCCTGGAGGGCAGGTAGTTTGCCCCCGGTGATGCGTTGTGCAGACCTCACTACCCTCTGGAGAGCCTTACGGTTGTGGGCGGAGCAGTTGCCGTACCAGGCGGTGATACAGCCCGACAGGATGCTCTCGATTGTGCATCTGTAAAGGTTTGTGAGTGTTTTTGGTGACATGCCAAATTTCTTCAGCCTCCTGAGGTTGAAGAGGCGCTGCTGCGCCTTCTTCACCATGCTGTCTGTGTAGGTGGTCCATTTCAGTTTGTCTGTGATGTGTACGCCGAGGAACTTAAAACTTACTACCCTCTCCACTACTGTCCCGTCGATGTGGATAGGGGGGTGCCCCTGTTTCCTGAAGTCCACAATCATCTCCTTTGTTTTGTTGACGTTGAGTGTGCGGTTATTTTCCTGACACCACACTCCAAGGGCCCTCACCTCCTCCCTGTAGGCCGTCTCGTCGTTGTTGGTAATCAAGCTTACCACTGTAGTGTCGTCCGCAAACTTGATGATTGAGTTGAAGGCGTGCATGGCCACGCAGTCGTGGGTGAACAGGGAGTACAGGAGAGGGCTCAGAACGCACCCTTGTGGGGCCCCAGTGTTGAGGATCAGCGGGGTGGAGATGTTGTTACCTACCCTCACCACCTGGGGGCGGCCCGTCAGGAAGTCCAGTACCCAGTTGCACAGGGCGGGGTCGAGACCCAGGGTCTCGAGCTTGATGATGAGTTTGGAGGGTACTATGGTGTTAAATGCTGAGCTGTAGTCGATGAACAGCATTCTCACATAGGTATTCCTCTTGTCCAGATGGGTTAGGGCAGTGTGCAGTGTGGTTGCGATTGCGTCGTCTGTGAACCTATTGGGTCGGTAAGCAAATTGGAGTGGGTCTAGGGTGTCAGGTAGGGTGGAGGTGATATGGTCCTTGACTAGTCTCTCAAAGCACTTCATGATGACGGAAGTGAGTGCTACGGGGCGGTAGTCGTTTAGTTCAGTTACCTTAGCTTTCTTGGGAACAGGAACAATGGTGGCCCTCTTGAAGCATGTGGGAACAGCAGACTGGAATAAGGATTGATTGAATATGTCTGTAAACACACCAGCCAGCTGGTCTGCGCATGCTCTGAGGCTGGGAATGCTGTCTGGGCCTGCAGCCTTGTGAGGGTTAACATGTTTAAATGTTTTACTCATCCTCGGCTGCAGTGAAGGAGAGCCCGCAGGTTTTGGTAGCGGGCGTGTCACTGGGGCAATGTATTGTCCTCAAAGCGAGCAAAAAAGTTATGTAGTTTGTCTGGGAGCAAGACATTCTGGTCCGCGACCGGGCTGGTTTTCTTTTTGTAATCCGTGATTGACTGTAGACCCTGCCACATACCTCTTGTGTCTGAGCCGTTGAATTGCGACTCTACTTTATCTCTATACTGGCACTTAGCTTGTTTGATTGCCTTGCGGAGGGAATAGCTACACTGTTTGTATTCGGTCATGTTTCCGGTCACCTTGCCCTGGTTAAAAGCAGTGGTTCGAGCTTTCAGTTTCGAGCGAATGGTTTCTGGTTCTGGTTTCCTCCCAAACATGTTCTCACTCGCCTATAGTATGCAACCCAGACTTGCCCTGAGTGATGCCAACTTTAATCTTTGGCATACTCTAGGAATCAGGACCTTTTCAGACCTATTTAATCAGAAAACTACTACACTGAAATCCTTTCAAGTGAATTCAATGTGTCAAGATCCCTTTTTTTTTTTTTATATATCTTCAAATTAGACATGTCATTTCCTTATTTACTTCCAAGAGGAGGTTTAGAGCTCAGCTGAATGAAGTTGAAACCCTTCTTGCTACAGCACAATCCATTAAAGGTAAAATCTCCTACATCTATAGACTCCTTTCTGAGAAAGGAGGCTCCTCCTCTACTCTGATCTGGGAAAAGGACCTTGGCCTGACTATCAGTGATGAGTTATGGGCGGAGGTCTGCGACAGAGTATACTGCTCCTCTACTAATGTAAAAATGAAAGAATCTAATTACACATTTGTGTACACATTTTATTACACTCCAATGAGACTCCATAGAATGAAAACAGACATTTCTCCTAAACATTTCTCTGAAAGTGGAACCTATATGCACATATTTTGGAGCTGTAGAGAGATCTATACATACTGCTGCACAGAAAATACTAGATGTACAGTTTGATATGACCCTGTGTATCCTACTTTGTTAGGACTTTGTTCTTGATCCTGACAGAGAAAATGTGTTTATGACTATTACATACTTTGCTAAGAAATGTATTCTTCTATTGTGGGCCTCTAATATTTCTCCTACATTTAAAATGTGGATTGACCAGATTGTTGACTTTCTCCCTCTTGAAAAGCTCACTTATGACCTCCGCAAGAGACAGACCAAGTTTGATAGACTCTGGTCTCCACTCCTCAACAATATTTCAAATTGGACAGAGTGAATGGGGTGATTAGGGAGATGAGCAGATGCATGTTGTGTAAGGTGCTGTAAAATCTAAAAATGGATTATTTGCTCGTCGTCTCAGCTAAGGCTGGAAATAGCTAATAAGAACCTTGATAGTGCTGCTGCAAGTTTTTATATAATTTTTTTATTTTTATTATTTGTCATTTTTATTATTATTGTTAGTTATTTTTGTATTTTTTTAAAATGTCTGTCACATCTGTGAATGTGGAATGTGTTTTGTTGGTTGATTGAAAAACAAGAAAGCTTAATAAAACTTTAAATTTAAAAAAGAAAACAAACTATAATGATGTTAAACAACATTCTACAGGTTGAATGATTAGTGTTTCCAGCTGATCCCATTCCTCACATGAACCCCATGTAAAGCGATGTGTTCGACAGTACATCTCTTCTTGTTTGTCTTCCTGCCTGCAGATTATGTCTTGGTGAAATGGGAATTCTAAGGCTGGCTCCCTGAGCCTGAGCTGGTGTGGCTGGACAGTAAAATAGTCAATCTCAAATGTGAAAACTGTTCAAGGGTGTGTAGACTTTCACTAGGCACTGTATACCCATTGATTCTTGAAGAAAACAAGCACACATTAACTGGTAAAAATGAAGTTGTCATTGAGATGTTTATTTTGATAAGTAAATTCATACTATTGTATCCTTCCACTAAACCTGGTTGTAGTTCTATCAGTTAGGTTGCTAGAGAAGCAGACTTGTTGTTCATTCTATTTGTTTGATTGCAATGCAGGCTGGCAATGTTCTTGTTAGGGTTGCACAGTTTGGGGAATATTCAGGTGGAAACTTTCCGTCGGAATTAACGGGAACATATGGGAAATTTATATTAATACCATTTAAATGTAGATGTTTTTTTGCATTGGATATATTTACCATATATGGAGACAGAAACAAACCTTTTACCTTATCATAAGTAGACGTAATTGCAAATTATTAAATCCTTCCAATAGAAATAAAAATGTAGTTACGAATTAAGCTTTAATTAAATGAGCTGACTTCACATTGGATGATGTCGCTGAACAACAAAAGAAAGGGAATATTGAATAATCCCCAATGATCCATCACATCTCCCAAAAATATTTTCAATATACATCTGTAAAATGATAGTCTAGAAACTAAAGCTTTGGTTGTCTTCCTCTCAAGCTTCCATGTCTTCTCCCTGGACCTCCTCAATGTTCAGCTCTTGAACATCAGACTCTGAGCCCTCATTTTCACTTGATGAGGATGTCTCGTTGTCAGGCTCAAAAAGCCTCAAATTTGTACCTTGTATTGGTCAGCCTGTTGCGTGCTTTGGTGTGTGTGTTCCCAAACAAGGACCAGTTGCGCTCTGAGGCAGCTGACGTTGTTGGGATTTGGAGGATGATGGAGGCAACAGGAGAAAGAGCCTCAGATCCACAAAGTCCCTTCCACCAGGTGGCTAATGAGATATGTTGGCACGACTGCCATATTGCATCTCCATCCCAAAGCCCTTGCTTGGAAGTGTACTTCGCCAGACTGCCAAGAACCTTGCCCTCATCCAGGCCAAGGTGGCGAGACACGGTAGTGATGACACCATAGGCCTTGGTGATCTCTGCACCAGACAGGATGCTCTTGCCAGCATACTTGGGTCCAACATTTACGCTGCGGTGTGTATGGGCTTCAGGCAGAAGTCTTCATGCTTTTTGATGCATTTCAGAACTGCTTGGAGCAACAGTGAAGTGGGCAGGGCAGTACATATTTCTTCTCTTACATCTGCAAGCAGAGTCTGAACATCAGACAGGATGGCAATGTCTCCCTCAATCCGTGCAATGGCTACTGCTATAGGTTTCAGGAGTTTCAGGCTGCTTACCACTGTGGTAAACCGTGGGGTGCTGGGTTGAGCGTGCAGAGATTAATACAGACACCGGGAGGTTTTAGTCAGCAAACACAACTTTACTTGGCCATAAAATACACATTACAAAGAAAATCCCGTAGGTTTTACTTGGTCCTTCTTCTCAGCATTAGCTCTGTGTCATTCTCACCTGGTTCTCTCCCGAGGTGTGCCACAGTGCTCCTTTTATGTGGCCTCCACGGCTGGTTGGCACTTTCCCCTAATTACCTCCACTTGGAGCCATCCGTGTCGGGGTGCCCAGCTCATGTACTCCCAGTAGAGGGAGCCAACGTTGCAGTACGTACCTCCCCTCTATTACCACCCCCCAGGGAAGACCTCCCGGGCGGGATACCACACCACTCTCTCCCAAAATACATCATCCAGGATGATCCTCTTGATGGGGCTGTTCATATCGGCACTGTGATATGGCCATTTATTGGAGAGACTCCTTCCCCTCCAGGAGGCTGTCAAACGTGATGACAACACCACCCCAACAGGTGTTGCTGGGCCGCTTAAATGTGGTGCTCTTATTCTTCTCACTTTGCTTGGTGAGGTAGATTGCTGCTATAACCTGATGACCCTTCACATACCTAACCATTTCCTTGGCTCTCTTGTAGAGTGTATCTATTGTTGTCAGTGCCATGATGTCCTTGAGGAGCAGATTCAATGCATGAGCAGCACAGCCAATGGGTGTGATATGAGGGTAGGACTCCTCCACTTTCGACCAAGCAGCCTTCATGTTCGCAGCATTGTCTGTCACCAGTGCATATACCTTCTGTGTTCCAAGGTCATTGATGACTGCCTTCAGCTCATCTGCAATGTAGAGACCGGTGTGTCTGTTGTCCCTTGTGTCTGTGCTCTTGTAGAATACTGGTTGAGGGGTGGAGATGATGTAGTTAATTATTCCTTGCCCACAAACATTCAACCACCCATCAGAGATGATTGCAATACAGTCTGCTTTCTCTATCATTTGCTTGACCTTCACTAGAACTCTGTTGAACTCTGCATCCAGCAAATGAGTAGATAAAGCATGTCTGGTTGGAGGGGTGTATGCTGGGCAAAGAACATTCAGAAATCTCTTCCAATACACATTGCCTGTGAGCATCCGAGGTTGAACCAGTTGCACACACAGCTCGAGCAAGACATTCATCAGCATTTCTCTGACTACGTTCCTCCATTGAGCCAAAAAAAAACTGATTCCAAGAGGACCATGAGCTGTTGCTATCGATAAGTTGTCTGATTCATAATTTTCACCTCAAAATAGAAGTAGAGGGACTTTTGTCAGAGGTTGCTTGTTGTGAGCGCTGAGGGACTCTTATGCACTTGGCCAGATGATTCTGCATCTTTGTTGCATTCTTCACATATGATTTGGAACAGTATTTGCAAATGTACACAGCTTTTCCTTCTACATTTGCTGCAGTGAAATGTCTCCACACATCAGTAAAGATTCTAAAAACCCAAATACAATTCAATGTATAGATAAATAGTTAAGCAGTTAGATTAAACAACTCCTTTGTAAGATACATGTTTTAAAATGAAACATGTATGGAAACAGGTGAATTAACACTCCTGGGTTAACAGGCTCAAGCAAGCTAAAATCCACATGGTAGCAAAAACAAACTAACAGAAATTGTTAACAAGTTAGAAATGATTTCAACACACTTTGCTGTAGACTACTATTTAACAAAAAATAATGCATGTCATATAAAATATGTTCACCCCACCCAGTATTGTAATCAAAACTTACCAGAAAGCATGTAGTCCTTGGCTCAGACAGTGTAGTAGTGTGGGCTCAATAGCATCTCATTAGTGTACAAGATCTTGAGAATCAGCTGTACATGTGATGGAAGAGTGCACTGCACATGTGATGGAAGAATGCACTGTGCATGCAGAGGGTTGCAATTCCATTGAATTGGGGATAGTTTAACCAAAATATGCCACAAGACCTAGTATTGCCTTATGTGTATCCCACAAAAAAAGGTTCACTGTTATAAGCTAACTTTTTTGGTGAATTTATGCAAAATTACCCAAATTTCCAGGCTTAACTTCACATGGAAAAGTAGAATCGAGAGGATTTGGGCCATTGCTGGGACGATTATGGCCCTAAAATGGCAGCTTTGGCTCAGTTCAGGCTGCCTGATCAGGGCCAAAGGACTCGGGCCTAGTCTATACTCTCATTCATTTCGGATTTGGGTCGGATCAGGCTGCCAGACCTGGGCCAGCAGTTTTAGATCTGGCATGCTAGAAACAGGCCAGATGTGGGCCAGACGTTTGTGCTACATGGGTAGAGATGACATGCAGGATTTTGCAGGGATTTGTAGTCTTGCACGATATCTACTTTTCGAAAATGAGAGTAAATAAAGCCGAATACAGGAATAAAAGTAATTTTGACCGAGAGAGATTTGCACGGTTATCAAAACGTCACGCCTACATAAACACAGATCTTGTTTGAAGTGGTTCTAAAATCCCCTATGGGAAAAATTAATGGTGAAAAAAACATTTGAACCATTTCTGTGTTTGACTACTGGGTTTTATGGGTATTATGACTCATCCACTGTGGGCTGAATTCAATTGACGGTACAAACTTTAATTGAGGAAACATCTTTTTTTGCACTCCCTCACCTACAAAAAAATTGCACTAAACCACTCACTGGCAGTCTGTATGGATACTTTTACCCCCACCCACAATGTACCTTTTGGGGATTTTTTTGTTTTCATCCCGCTCAGTAGGTGGCGGCAATACACCTTTTTGGGTGTAGTCTACCAATGGCAGCTTTGGAAGAAGAAAAAGGCAAGCAAAGATGACATTTAACCTGATTTATAATGTACTACAAACCCATGGCAAGATTAGACAGATGGGTATACAGATAAGATTTGTGGAGGAGAAGGTGGGGGAGAACGAGGCAGTTGTTGTAGGGTTCTAGGGGTAAAGAGCCCCTGCCTCCCCTCTAATTCACATTAAGACCACAAGATGTCATCAAATTATTTTCCCAATAGTGAGGCTGAGATCATGAGGGAGAACGACCCAGCTAGCACAGTGGATCTAGGCCGATTCCGGCTGAGAGTCGGGGCACTCGGCTGAGAGTCAGACTCGGCCGACGTCATGTGACCCGAGTCTGGGCCGCCTTCGGGAGTATTACTTATGGCTAGGATGTGAGGATTGAGCTCGGGCCAATTCCGGTGTGAGTTATCCGGCCCAAATGTATTACTTGGGGCTCGGGCTGATTCCGGTGTGAGTTATCCAGCCCAAATGTATTACTTGGGGCTCGGGCCGATTCTGGTGTGAGTTATCTGGCCCAAATGTATTACTTGGGGCTCGGGACGATTCTGTTGTGAGTTATCTGGTCCAAATGTATTACTTGGGGCTCGGGCTGATTCCGTTGTGAGTTATCTGGCCCAAATGTATTACTTGGGGCTCGGGCTGATTGTGTCTAATCTCTGGCAGATGATTACACGGGATGCTTTATACAATAAACATTCAATTATTTATTTATTTCCCCATATTTTCTCATTGTTTTTGTGATATTTTTTTAATTTAAGAGTCCTGTTTAAGTAGTATTTTAGCATTTTGATACTTTGTGCATATTGATAAGCATTACAAATTGGGCCTCCCGAGTGGCGCAGTGGTCTTAGACACTGAGTCACACTGCAAACTGAGTTGCAAACTGAGTTGCTACAGATGCTGTGCCAGCCGTGACCAGGAGATCCATGAGGCGACGCACAATTGTCCGGGTTAGGGGAGAGCTTGGCCGGGCAGGATGTCCTTGTCCCATCGCGCTGCCGGCGCGGCTCCTGTGGTGGGCCAGGCACACAGTCACAAAGGCTGCATTCCAAACACTTGAAAGACACACCTTCAGCCCTCAAATTAAGTGGACACTTCTAATGACGTATCATGACATCTGATGAGTTGACACTTGCAGGGCAAGGGGTGAGGGAGGAAGGAATTCATTTTAAATGGACTGCCCTTGCCAGGAAATTCGTCACTCGTTCATCTCGCTACGATTGTGTTTTCAGCCACCGGGTGGTTTATGTGCGCTACAGTCAATCATGATTGCATGTTTACTTATATTAACTGTATAATTATTCATATACACATACTGTATGATAGGTAGCAAATTAATTAGCTAACTAACATTAGCCTGCCTAGCTACTTCTGAAGAAGGAAAATGTTTTATTTCTACAATTTCTAAAAGCTAATCAAACAAAAACATCATTACCTTTATGAGATGTGTCTGTGCATTAGTAGCACAATTTCTAACTTATTTACATTCGTTTTTACTTGCACTTGTTTGTTGACTCCAATGACTGAAACGAACTGCAAAAATCACTGAAGCTGGAGACTCATATCTCCCTCACTAACTTTAAGCACCAGCTGTCAGAGCAGCCCCCAGATCACTGCACCTGTACATAGCCCATCTGTAAATAGCCCATCCAACTACCTTATCCCCATACGGTTATTTATTTTGCTCCTTTGCACCCCAGTATCTCTACCTGTACATTCATCTTCTGCATCTATCACTCCAGTGTTAAATTGCTAAATTGTAATTATTTCGCCACTATGGCCTATTTATTGCCTTACCTTCCTTATCCAACTTCATTTGCACACACTGTATATAGACTTTAGTTTTAATTTTTTTCTATTATTGACTGTATGTTTGTTCTACTCCATGTGTAACTCTGTGTTGTTGTTCGTGTTGCACTGCTTTGCTTTATCTTGGCCAGGTCGCAGTTGTAACTGAGAACTTGTTCTCAACTAGCCTACCTGGTTAGATAAAGGTGAAATTAAAAAATGTAAAATATAAATATAGGTTTTAAAGTTGTTTTTAAGTTTTCGCAGACTTTTCTTAGCGGATGTACAATCGTCACAAATTGAATTATGGAGAATTTCAGGCCCCGGAGTGTACACTTCCAAACTCAACTAAAAACAAAGGCTGAGGGGCTTACTTTGCAAACTACCTTGCTTGGCTAATCATTTGGACCACCTTCCAGGATGGCGACGGGGATTCCCCCAAGGGCATAAGGCGAGGGTAAGTGGACAAGGGTGTGTATTTTAAGTTGTTTGGACCGCAGACCGGGAGTTGCAGCGATGGGACAAGACAATTGGGATATGACAAAAAAGGGTGTCAAAAAATAAATTCAATTATTTAAAAAAAATTGTGGATGGGCATCATTTGTATGTATAAAATGTATACAAAATCGAGCATCGAGCGCTTATGGGGGGATTCTGGTAAAATGCCGGCAAAGTCCGCAGAATTCCGGAAGACTGAAACAGTCTGAGGTACTTGGGCTGATTCTGGTCAGTCATTCATTTTGATTCCGGGCCGATTCCTCGTTGCTAGCTGGGGAGATACAGGATATTCGTTTAAAGAGTATATTGTGTAGAACGTCATTAAGATACAGGCTAAAATATGTCATATTTTTTTAAGAGAAACGGCGCTGGCAGACAATATTTTGTTTATCCCTGTCTCTGGACCACACTCCAGTACAGGAGGGTGCGGTAATGCACCATAACGTTGGATGCCAACCACCGATGAACCCCACCGAAGAAGAAGCGGCCATTTTGTTAGACGTTTGAAGGCTAGGGAGATTAGCGGACGCCTTTCGTATTATTTTTTTTACCTACAAATTGGAGGTGTAATTATACTGGTTCTTATAATTTATCAAGTATAATTTATTTTGCGAACAGGGTCGACCTCGTTTTTAAAACAATAAAGAAGATAGGACAATATTTTGTGTATAATATTCGTGCGAGATCCTGCTAACCATTCATGTTGCAAGCGTGTGCGGTGTTTATTAGCCAGGAACACAGGGCCTTTTCAGCTCTCATGGCCACCATCTATCGAATTGTTTAAAACAGCTGTCTGCCCCGTGAACGCACACATTAGCTATACTTTTTGTCTTTCACTGAACTTGTATTACCCAAATTAGATTAGAAACTCATTGGAATATCGCTTTGGCTTTGCTAGCTAATCGACAGAACCCCGCGTGCGCCATTAGCTTTGAACGTGAATTAGCCATTAGCTAGCTTGCTAACTTTACTTCCTAATCTAACTTCGAAACCATGGCAGAGTTGTACATTCGCGTGGCAGAGGATGAAAACGAAGAGCCAATGGAGATCCCATCTGAGGATGATGGGACTGTTTTGCTGTCAACAGTTGCAGCCCAGTTTCCCGGAGCGTGCGGCCTACGTTACAGGAACCCTGTGTCTCAGTGCATGCGAGGCGTCCGTCTAGTTGAGGGTATCTTGCATGCACCTGAGAATGACTGGGGTAGTCTGGTGTACGTCGTCAACTACCCAAAAGGTAAGGTGTGTTTTCGTTTAGAGGCAACGTTTGTAGTTACCGTTAGCTCGCCGAATGAAGCTGCATGGTTGCTGGTACCTGTACTAGCTAGCTAGTTAACGTTACTTGCTAATGTTAGCTAGCAACTAGACCAATATGTACTCGTAAGAAGCCTAACTTTACCCCCTTGGTCCACTGACCTTGTTATTTTCAGAGGTAGACTCGATCTGTCAGCCAAATACATCTGCACGAGTCGATTCTCAATTGTGATACGGTTCTAGAAATACAAAGCCCTTTACTTTAATTTTACAAATGCAAAATACACACACATAACTGGATTTATCACAATTGCAATCGACAGTATTTTTCAGTGACAACACGTTTATGGCGTCGTTCTTCCTTGACACACAGGTGTTTGGAACATGCTAGGTAGCCAATTGGCACAGGTGGGTCCCACTGTGTTCGGTCTTCCGTAAACACGCGCTGTAATGTGACATGTTGGAACACTTAAATGCTGACTAGACCTCGCGCGTATGTTGATTTGAACCAATTATATTAATTTGGCGCCAGGTCGAAAACCATTAAACATTTATGGCAATTTAGCTTGGTTTTGGTAGCTAATTTGTGCTGGGATAAATATATTGGGTTGTTATTTTGCCAGAAATGCCACAACTGGACCTCAGTAAAAAAACAAGACTTCCCTTTTTCATGACCCTGTCTTTCAAAGAGAATTTGTAAAAATCCAAATAACTTCACAGATCTTCATTGTAAAGGGTTTAAAAACTGTTTCCCATGCTTGTTCAATGAACCATAAACAATTAATGAACATGCACCTGTGGAACAGTCGTTAAGACACAAACAGCTTACAGACAGGCAATTAAGGTCACAGTTATGAAAACTTAGGACACTAAAGAGACCTTTCTACTGACTCTGGAAACCACCAAAAGAAAGATGCCCAGGGTCCCAGCTCATCTGCCTGAATCGTGCCTTAGGCATGCTGCAATGAGGCATGAGGACTGCAGATGTGTCCAGGGCAATACATTGCAATGTCTGTACTATGAGACGCCTAAGACAGCGCTACAGGATGGACAGCTGATAGTCCTCACAGTGCCAGACCATGTGTAACAACACCTGCACAGAATCGGTACATCCAAACATCACACCTGCGGGACAGGTACAGGATGGCAACAACAATTGCCCGAGTTACACCAGGAATGCACAATCCCTCCCATCAGTGCTCAGACTGTCCGCAATAGGCTAAGAGAGGCTGGACTGAGGGCTTGTAGGCCTGTTGTAAGGCAGGTCCTCACCAGACATCACCGGCAACAACGTCGCCTATGGGCACAAACCCACCGTCGCTGGACCGGCAAAAAGTGCTCTTCATTGACGAGTCGCGGTTTTGTCTCACCAGGGGTGATGGTTGGATTTGCGTTTATCATCGATGGAATGAGCGTTACACCGAGGCCTGTACTCTGGAGCGGGATCGATTTAGTGGAGGATCCTTCATGGTCTGGGGCGGTGTGTCACAGCATCATCTCACTGAGCTTGTTGTCATTGCAGGCAATGTCAACGCTGTGCGTTACAGGAAAGACATCCTCCTCCCTCATGTGGTACCCTTCCTGCAGGCTCATCCTGACATGACCCTTCAGTATGACAATGCCACCACCTTTGTTCAGGGACACATTATTCAATTTTTGTTAGTCACATGTCTGTGGAACTTGTTCAGTTTGTCTCAGTTGTGGAATGTTATGTTTATAAAAATATTTACACACGTTAAGTTTGCTGGAAATAAATGTAGTTGACGGTGAGAGGACGAGTTTATGTAAATGTATTTTGCGACGTGTATGGTAAACATGTAACGCTAACCCTATAAAGGAGTATCAATTTAATGTTTTGAAAATAATTTCTGTAACTTCTGTAATAATGAAAGATAATGTCCTTAAGGCCTGATTGGTAGAGTGCTGCCTAGATGGTTGTACTTCTGAAAGGTTATTTTATCTCCACAATGAACTCCGGAGCTCTGTCAGAGTGACCGTCGGGTTCTTGGTCAGTTCCCTGATTGCTCAGTTTGGCCGGGCGGCCAGCTCTAGGAAGAGTCTTTGTGATTCCAAACCCCTTCATTTAGGAATGTTGGAGGCCACTGTGTTCTTGGTGTCTTCAATGCTGCAGCAAGTTGTAGAAACATATCAAGGATTATCAATGGAAAAAGGATGCACCTGAGCTCAATTCCAAGTCTTATAGCAAAGGGTCTGAATACTTATGTAAATTTCGAACCCATTTTTTGCTTTGTCATTATGGAATAAAGTGTGTTGATTTGTATTTATCAATTTTAGAACAAGGCTGTAACATGAAAAAGTCAAGGGATCTGAATGCTTTCAGAATGCGCACTGTACATCTGAAATCTGTCTCATTGTTCTTTCTGTGACAGGTCTGCGGCCTACGGTACAGTAACCCTGTGTCTCAGTGCATGCGTCAGATCTTTGCTTGCGCTAGGTGAAGTCTGTTTTTTTGGGGAGCAACGTGCACCTTCTAGTAACATGTTACCAATGCAAACTCCCAAATAGCAATATTTAGTCTTGCCTTTTTATTTGGTGTGAAAGCAAAATAAGTCTGGTCTCGTCTTCCCTTGCTAGCAAGTTGGCTAATCACTGCACGCTAGCTAGTCTATTAGCTTCCCATATTACCATGTGAAATAATCTGATTTATAATTAAATAATATGCCCTGCCAAATTTTTATAATTGCCTGTGTAACTGTTATCCCAATTTGATATGCTGCAATGTTTTCGCATATCAGATAGTGTACATTTTTAGCCACAGAGGCGAAAAAAGCTTAACAATTTCAGTCACAGTTCATATAAGGAAGTTAGTCAATTGAAGTAAATGAATTAGTCCCTAATCTATAGATTTCACTTGACTGGGATTACACACATAGATCTGTTGGTCACAGATACCTTAAAAAATGTAGAGGCGTGGATCAGAAAACCTGCCAGTATCTGGTGTGAACACCATTTTTTCATGCAACGCGACAAATCTTCGCATAGAGTTGATCAGACTGTTGATTGTGGAATGTTGTCCCACTCCTTCAATGGCTATGCAAAATGTTGGGATATTTGCGGGAATTGGAACACGCTGTCGTATGCATCGATCCAGAGCATCCCAAACATGCTCAATGGGTGACATGTCTGGGGAGTATGCAGGCCATGGAAGAACTGGGATATTTTCAGCTTCCAGAAATTGTGTTCAGATCCTTGTGACATGGGGCTGTGCATTATCATGCTGAGACATGAGGTGATGGTGGCGGCTGAATGACATGACAATGGGCCTCAGGATCCCGTCACGGTATCTCTGTGCATTCAAATTGCCATCAATAAAATGCAATTGTGTGTTTAGCTTATGCCTGCCCATACCATAATCCCACTGCCACCGTGGGGCACTCTTTTCACAACGTTGAAGTCAGCAAACTGCTCATCCACACAATGCCATACATGTCTGCGGTTGTGAGGCCGGTTAGAATTTGGCAGTATGTCCATCAAATTGCATTGGAGGCGGCTTATGGTAGAGAAATTAACATAAAATTCTCTGGCAGAAGCTCTGGTGGACATTCCTGCAGTCAGCATGCCAATTGCATGCTCCTTCAACATTTTGGACATATGTGGCATTGTGTTGTGGATAAAATGATTAATTTTAGAATGGCCTTTTATTGTCCCCAGCACAAAATGCACCTGTGTAATGATCATGTTGTTTTAATCTGCTTCTTGGCAAAGAAGAAATGCTGACTTACAGGGATGTAAACACATTTGTGCACACAATTTGAGAGAATTAAGCTTTTTGTGCATAAAAACATCCCAGAAATATTCTTTATTTCAGCTCATTAAACGTGGGACCAACACTTTACATGTTGCATTTATATTTATTTTCAGTGTATTAGAGTGTTTGGTGTCAGAATGGATCTATGGTCATGCTGTTATACATTGTATTCCATGTTACAGAGAAGGGCTGGGTGGTATATCGTATTTTACGATATACCAGTATTGATGCATGGGTTGGGTTTTTACTTTACCTTCTATAACTGTATTTAAATGTGATACGCCGTTTGTAAGGTCCAGTTTTATAGTTTACTTTGCAACTTGAGTCCTCTCTCCGCTCCATGTCGCTTTCCACACCTACCTAGCCCCACCCCTTGTATCTTAAGGAGTACGTTTGTTGTTCCTCTACCATGAGACAATCACGTTTAGTCTGCATGGTCAATGCAGCAGTGTTGATTACAACAATGCTGTTTTCACTTCGATTCTTAATATATATCCACTAGCATTCTATAATTACACTTAGTGTTTCTTACATCAGCAAACAGCTCGTTTGTATTTTCTTAGCAAGTTGTGCTTAAATCTTGTTAGCCGCTAATCCCTAATGCTAATTGCTAGCTAATAAAAGTATTAAGTCAGAGTAAACTTAACCTCTGGGATATGTGGGACGTAAGCATCCCACATGGCCAACATCCAGTGAAAATGCAGAGCGCCAAATTCAAATAAATGACTATAAAAATGAAACTTTCATGAAATCACACATGCAATACACCAAATTAAAGCTACACTTGTTGTGAATCCAGCCAACGTGTCAGATTTCAAAAAGGCTTTACGACGAAAGCACCCCAAACTATTATGTTAGGTCAGTACATAGTCACAGAAAAACAGACTTTTTTCCATCCAAAGAGAGGAGTCACAAAACACAGAAATAGAGAGAAAATGAATCACTAACCTTTGATCTTCATCAGATGACACCCAGGACTTCATGTTACACAATACATGTATGTTTTGTTTGATAAAGTTCATATTTATATCCAAAAATCTGTTTACATTGGCGCGTTATGTTCAGTAATGTTTTGCCTCCAAAACATCCGGTGATTTTGAAGAGAGCCACATCAATTTACAGAAATAGTCATCAAAAATGTTGATGAAAATACAAGTGTTATGCATGGAACTTTAGATGAACTTCACCTTAATTAGCTATACAGCCTGAAGACCATTGGTGGTGTAAGACCTAAATCAGAATGTTTGTGCAACAATATCTTCTAAATCAGAGGAATACGCAAAGCAAGAATGTTAGCCGCATGAAGTATCTAAGATCGCAATTGCAATATTTGGTAAAAATAAGGCCTAGATTGTTTGCCCGTAACATGCAACCCTACGTGGCAGTGTGGAAATGATTTTGAATGAGTGCAGGAAATTTGAGAAAATAAAGTTGAATTGAACAGTATGAAGTAATCAGAATGGCGAAAGACCCATTGAAATTAATGTGTTGCTACCCTAGGCTCACGCACTAAAGCTCATAAAGCACATTTTGAACTTTTATTGAAAAGCAAAAAATACCGTCATACCGTCCAATTTAAATACATGATATATTTTGTTGATTTTCCCCCCGCCCTACTGTAGAGCAGCTTTACAGGAACACAGAACATTTAATTTCACGAGGATAGGACTTACCATTGCTGAGATCTTATTTTCAAGTGATCGGAAAAGGTAAAAAATGTAACAGACAGGTCAATGATATCCCTTGTCAAAAAGGCGCCTAATCACCTGTCTGGATTCGTAATTTCAGCACGTTTTGTCCATTTAAATTAGTGGTTATATTTTTATGCCATTTTCAGGGATGCTGTAGAACACTGATTTAAATAAAAGTAAAATGTTGGAAATTCATATGCAATATTATACAAATTAGGCAGTTGATATGCAAATGAGGCAGTATGGAATACTTAATCACATTCATTTAAGACCAATTTAAGGTAGAATGGTTATATTATTAACATCTTAATTCAAAACTGAGTAACAATTCATGAAATTGGTAAACTTTTTATCATACTTAATGCAAATTTGATGCATAATATTTTAATTAGTCTGTATGGAATAAAATATATATAGAGCATGTTAAACCCGTTTTTAATTGAAGGTGGTCACATTGTTAACATATATGGATGTTTTATGTAGAACTGTTGCTGTCTGTGGTTCTGTAACAGCGTGATCTTCAGTCTGTCATTGAATTGGCACCTTACCCTATATTGCAATGTGCATAATAGCAAAGTTATTAATATCAAACAAATCAGGTAAATACGTAATTTTTCTCTCACAGTATTCAGACCCATGGACTTCCACATTTTGTGACAGCCTTATTCTAAAATTGATTAAGTTGGGTTTTTTTGCTCATCAATCTACACACAATACCCCTTAATGACAAAGCAAAAAACGTTTTTTAGCAATAAAATGCTAATTACTTAAATATCATACAATGTGATTTTCAGGATTTTTGTTTTTGATTCCGTCGCTCACAGTTGAAGTGTACCTATGATAAAAAATTACAGACCTCTACATGCTTTGTAAGTAGGAAAACCTGCAAAATCGGCAGTGTATCAAATACTTGTTCTCCCTACTGTATATAGATATCTCACACCCACACAGAACTAAGACAGATCCTGCTGATTTAGCCTTTTTGAGTGTTTGTTTAATAGCCTACTCATTACTTGAGCACCAATCCTCACGCAACCGCAAAATGTTGGATAGAGCAGTTTCACAAATTCGTCTGTTTTTAATTTAATGTTATGCTGTAATAAAGGCTCTGGTATTACAGCTTATTTAGTCTTAACACTTCCAAACGGGCAGAATTTGTTGTTGTAATGTAAACAAACCTTTTTGCCACACATACACACGGCTCTCGCTCCTTACCCTCCTTTTACTTGGTCTCCTTATTATTACAATTATTAATATGATCATTATAATAAGTAGGCGTTTGTATATGATCCACCTCTACGCAGACAACACCATTCTGAATACATCTGGCCCTTCTTTGGACACTGTTAACTAACCTCCAAACGAGCTTCAATGCCATACAACACTCCATCCGTGACCTCCAATTGCTCTTAAATGCCAGTAAAACCAAATGCATGCTTTTCAACCGTTCGCTACCCGCACCCACCCGCCCGACTAGCATCACTACCCTGGATGGCTCTGACCTAGAATATGTGGACAACTACAAATACCCAGGTGTCTGGCTAGACTGTAAACTCTCCTTCCAGACTAATATTAAACATCTCCAATCCAAAATCAGCTTTCTATTTCGCAACAAAGCCTCCTTCACTCACGCCGCCAAACTTACCTTTATTTTTTACAAAAGCCCCTTATACCACCCACCACTGACCTGTATGCTCTAGTCAGCTGGCCCTCGCTACATATTTGTCGCCAGACCCACTGGCTCCAGGTCATCTAAGTCTGCTAGGTAAAGCTCCGCCTTATCTTAGCTCACTGGTCACCATAACAACACCCACCCGTAGCACGCGCTCCAGCAGGTATATCTCACTGGTCATCCCCAAAGCCAACACCTTCTTTGGCCGCCTTTCCTTCCAGTTCTCTGCTGCCAGTGACTGAAACGAATTGCAAAAATCGCTGAAGCTGGAGACTTATATTTCCCTCACTAACTTTAAATATCAGCTATCTGACCAGCTAACCGATCGCTGCAGCTGTACATAGTCCATCTGTAAATAGCCCATCCAATCTACCTACCTCATCCCCATATTGTTTTTATTTACTTTTCTGCTTTTTTGCACATCATCATCTGCTCATTTATCACTCCAGTGTTGATCTGCTAAATAGCAATTATTTATTCATTGCCTACCTCCTCACGCCATTTGCACACACGGGGACGGGGATATAGACTTTCTTTTTTTCTGTTGTATTATTGACTGTACTCTTGTTTATTCCATGTGTAACTCTGTGTTGTTTGTCGCACTGCTTTGCTTTATCTTGGCCAGGTCGCAGTTGTAAATGAGAACTTGTTCTCAACCAGCTTACCTGGTGAAATAATAAATAAATAGTAGTAGCCTTGTATAACCACCAGCTGTAGGCCTAAGAGCGCAGCCTGTTTAGTCTTAATACTGTAACTTACTAAGGCCTGTATCAATCATTCTTTCATTCATGTCATCACACAGCATACGAGTCATTCATGCTTTGAAATGCAATCAAGCATTTCAGTTTTAAAACAATAACACAGGGAGCTTTTAATAAACAAATCTGATTTTGGTCTTTGCTGTCAAAGGCTCTATACTTTTTTTTTTTTTTTACTGTTAAAACACTTTTACAGTACCAGTCAAAAGTTTGGACACCTACTCATTCCTGGGTTTTTCTTTATTTATACTATTTTCTACATTGTAGAATAATTGTGAAGACTTCAAAACTATGAAATAACACGTATGGATTCATGTAGTAACCAAAAAAGTGTTAAACAAATGAGATTCTTCAAAGTAACCACCGTTTGCCTTCTCTCAACCAGCTTCATGAGGTAGTCACTGGAATGCATTTCAATTAACAGCTGTGTCTTGTTAATTTGTGGATTTTCTTTCCTTAATGCGTTTGAGACAATCAGTTGTGTTGTGACAAGGTAGACCAGGTCCATATTTCGGCAAGAACAGCTCAAATAGACTTTAAGACATTAAGTCAATCCGGAAAATGTGCAGTGGAAAAAAAACATCAAGTGCTATGATAAAACTGGCTCTCATGAGGACCGCCACAGGAAAGGAAGACCAAGAGTTACCTCGGCTGCAGAGGATGAGTTCATTAGTTATCTAAACCTCAGATTGCAGCCTAAATAAATGCTTCAGAATTCAAGTAACAGACAAATCTCAACATCAACTGTTCAGAGGAGACTGTGTGAATCAGGCCGTCGTGGTCGAATTGCTGGAAAGAAAGCACTACTAAAGGACAGCAATAAGAAGAAGAGACTTGCTTGGGCCAAGAAACACGAGCAATGGACATTAGACCGGTGGAAATCTGCCCTTTGGGCTGATGAGTCCAAATTTGAGATTTTTGGTTCTAACCGCCGTGTCATTGTGAGATGCCGAGTAGGTGAACGGATGATCTCCGCATGTGGTTCCCTCCGTGAAGCATGAGGAGGAGGTGTGGGGGTGCATTGCTGGTGACACTGATTTATTTACAATTCAAGGAGCACTAAACCAGCATGGCTACCACAGCATTCTGCAGCGATAGGTGTGTCCAAACTTGACTGTGTGTATATATATATATATATATACAGTTGAAGTCGGAAGTTTACATGCACCTTATCCAAATACATTTAAACTCGATGTTTCACAATTCCTGACATTTAATCCAAGTAAAAATTCCCTGTCTTAGGTCAGTTAGGATCACCACTTTATTTTAAGAATGTGAAATGTCAGAAAAATATGAGAGTGATTTATTTCAACTTTTATTTCTGTCATCACATTCCAAGTGGGTCAGAAGTTTACATACATACACTCAATTAGTATTTGGTAGCATTGCCTTTAAACTGTTTAACTTGGGTCAAATGTTTCGTATAACCTTCCACAAGCTTCCCACAATAAGTTGGGTGAATTCTGGCCCATTCCTCCTGACAGAGCTGGTGTAACTGAGTCAGGTTTGTAGGCCTCCTTGCTCGCACATGCTTTTTCAGTTCTGCCAACAAATTTTCTATAGGATTGAGGTCAGGTTTTTGTGATGGCCACTCCAATACCTTGACTTTGTTGTCCTTAAGCTATTTTCCCACAACTTAAAGGGAACACTAAAATAACACATCCTAGATCTGAATGAATGAAATATTCTTAATAAATACTTTTTTCTTTACGTAGTTGAATGTGCTGACAACAAAATCACACAAATGATCAATGTAAATCAAATTTATCAACCCATGGAGGTCTGGATTTGGAGTCACACTCAAAATTAAAGTGGAAAACCACACTACAGGCTGATCCAACTTTGATGTAATGTCCTTAAAACAAGTCAAAATGAGGCTCAGTAGTGTGTGTGGCCTCCACGTGCCTGTATGACCTCCCTACAACGCCTGGGCATGTTCCTGATTAGGTGGCGGATGATCTCCTGAGGGATCTCCTACCAGACCTGGACTAAAGCATCCGCCAACTCCTGGACAGCCTGTGGTGCAACGTGGCGTTGGTGGATGGAGCGAGACATGATGTCCCAGATGTGCTCAATTGGATTCAGGTCTGGGGAACGGGCGGGCCAGTCCATAGCATCAATGCCTTCCTCTTGCAGGAACTGCTGACACACTCCAGCCACATGAGGTCTAGCATTAGGAGGAACCCAGGGCCAACCGCACCAGCATATGGTCTCACAAGGGGTCTGAGGATCTCATCTCGGTACCTAATGGCAGTCAGGCTACCTCTGGCAAGCACATGGAGGGGTGTGCGGCCACCCCACACCATGACTGACCCACCGCCAAACCGGATGTTGCAGGCAGCAGAACGTTCTCCACGGCGTCTCCAGACTCTCACGTCTGTCACATGTGCTCAGTGTGAACCTGCTTTCATCTGTGAAGAGCACAGGGCACCAGTGGCGAATTTGCCAATCTTGGTGTTCTCTGGCAAATGCCAAACGTCCTGCACGGTGTTGGGCTGTAAGCACAACCCCCACCTGTGGATGTCGGGCCCTCATACCACCCTCATGGAGTCTGTTTCTGACCGTTTGAGCAGACACATGCACATTTGTGGCCTGCTGGAGGTCATTTTGCAGGGCTCTGGCAGTGCTCCTCCTTGCACAAAGGCGGAGGTAGCGGTCCTGCTGCTGGGTTGTTGCCCTCCTACAGCCTCCTCCACGTCTCCTGATGTACTGGCCTGTCTCCTGGTAGCGCCTCCATGCTCTGGACACTACGCTGACAGCATTGATGTGCCATCCTGGATGAGCTGCACTACCTGAGCCACTTGTGTTGATTGTAGACTCCGTCTCATGCTACCACTAGAGTGAAAGCACCGCCAGCATTCAAAAGTGACCAAAACATCAGCCAGGAAGCATAGGAACTGAGAAGTGGTCTGTGGTCACCACCTGCAGAACCACTCCTTTATTGGGGGTGTCTTGCTAATTGCCTATAATTTCCACCTTTTGTCAATTCCATTTGCACAACTGCATGTGAAATTTATTGTCAATCAGTGTTGCTTCCTAAGTGGACAGTTTGATTTCACAGAAGTGTGATTGACTTGTAGTTACATTGTGTTTAAGTGTTCCCTTCATTTTTTTGAGCAGTGTACATCCACAGGTACACCTCCAATTGACTCAAATTATGTCAATTAGCCTATCAGAAGCTTCTAAAGCCACTACATAATTTTCTGGAATTTTCCAAGCTGTTTAAAAGCACAGTCAACTTAGTGTATGTAAACTTCTGACTCACTGGAATTGTGATACGGTGAAATAATCTGTCTGTAAACAATTGTTGGAAAAATTATTTGTCATGCACAAAGAATGTGTCCTACCCGACTTGCCAAAACTATAGTTTGTTAACAAGAAATGTGTGGAGTTTGAAAAACGAGTTTTAATTGCTCTAACCTAAGTGTATTTAAACTTCCGACTTCAACTGTATATATACGTGTGTGTTTACACTGATTGCAATGGTCATAAAAAATATTGTAATCTAACAGCTCCTTTTTGCCACACACAATACACATGCAACGCTTGCTCATATGCGGTCCTTTTTCTTGATCCCCAGTATTTCCCCCCAAATTAAGTCGAATGTCTTCCACAGATCTGCCTTCCCCTTTCCCTCCTGAGCAACATTCGCCCGTTTCAAGTATTCTTTTTACGTCCTCCACATTATGCTGTCATGTGTTCGGAGTTTGTTACAACATGTTTTGATGTGATTCTGATAGGCTATAGGTCAGGCCTTATTGGTCACATGCAGTGTTTACATGTAAAGAGAGCGATGTTTGAGGGAGTAGTGAATGTTTTTCCTAAACAAATTAAGTGTGCTTGATGCATGTAGCATCAGAGCTTCTCAAAGTCAGGGGGTGTGGTCAAGTGTCCACCTCATCTTTCCTGTCACGTACAACTTGGATCAATATTTGTTTTTAATGCAGACAAGGGCATTGAATTAGTGTACCTTGAGTTTTAATGCTCGGAGGGAGACGGCACAGTATTCCATTTGAGTCAGAAACCAAAACTCCTCCATAGTAACCCTTGAATGTTTTTGTCTGCAGCTTTCGGTCAACTCGATCAGCTGTTCGATTTCACTTACCGGCATGTCATCTGAGCTTAGGATCGCAGTCAAATGTATATCACGGATTCAATCATCTATAGAATAGTTTTTATTTCCCCTGCATGCTTGCGGTCAGTTCGTTCATTTTCCTAAACATGTCTGTTACATAGGCAAGGAGACACATTTTATTTTCATTACTCAGAAAGTCAAGTCATTTTTATCTGTTGCAATTTGACAAATTCCTCTCAATTGGAAAGATTTTTTTCTAACACCCTCCCTCGATAACCACCAAGCCTTGGTGTGAAAGAACATTGTCATGCTCTTATCCTATATCTCTACATAGCTTTGCGAACAGGCGTGTGCGATGTCAGTCATTTATCAAAGCTGCCTGCTGCATGCCTCTGAGTTCTGCGCTCAGCTCTATTGATGCCAGTTGCTCTCGGTGTATCCATTTTATAGATAGCTGTGGGTGTATCATACAATGTGTCTATATAGGAGACCCATTCATAACTAGAGTACAGAGGCCTGCTCGCCGTCCCGGGATAGATGGAGTTTATCTGTGCAAAAGCCCACCATTCAATCCCATGGAATTGCCAATATAGCACACTGAACATCCCCTTTGACGTTTCATGCTTGGGAATCGTGAGACAGAACAATATGTCCTCGTGAATAGCATCCCCTGACATGTAGCGAACAATAGTCAATGCTTCTCGGCCCGCACAGCTAACGTCCATTTGGAGAGCATAAGGTGGCGAGTTTGAGTCGTCAAGTCAGTTTCCTCTTGATTGCTAACTACATCATCAATTCTTAGTTTCAGTGTTATCTGACAAAGGTATTGATGTGAGTTTCTGTGCCTCTGCCCCCTCCACACATTGTTTTCACCATATCAATTGCGGCCTGTAATATCAAAGTCTCTAGAATAGTGTGTGGTTTCATAGCGTCGCTGGCCTAACCATTCACCGTGGTGCAACGGTCAAGTGTGGCCTTTCCCACGCTCTTAAGGGCGCTCTCTGGTTGAATTGTATGGCGCTCTCTGGTTGAATTGTAACTTTTTTAAAATTGGAATAATTTGCATTTCGATTTTAAGGTTAACCACGTTACAAACATTTTCTGAGACAAAGACGCCATTAAATGTATTATTTTTTATCCTGGGATTTGGACTTTTTCCCGCAACCCCATTTTCATATGCCGCTATATTCATATCGATCTTACTCTGGTAGGAGGAATATCTTCCACCAAAAGCAAATATGAAGACACATATTTCCCGGTTTTCACAAAAAAGGCTGTCCCACGGAGTTAAATGCTCTGAGCACGGCACTTGCTTTACATTTTGGCTCATATCGCGTATATTTCATAACTTACGGTATTGTGATTTTTAGACATGGAAAATCGATTTGTTTTACTGCTGATTTTTGTAGATTTCTCATAGTGTTCATTCTATCGCATCACCTACCACCCTACAAATAGCCTAGAATAACATTATCACTTCTAAACAATATACCTTTTTGGGGATACTAATAAGTAGGGTGTCAACCTACTCTGCCCACAGTGGGTGAAAACGTGCTTTGGTGATGACATTTCACTTATGTTATAAAGTACATTTTACTAAGAAAAATGTGATTCTTAATGTTCTGAATCGTTCAGTTGGATCTTTCTCTAACAAATCAAAAAGTTGGATTTCATAACCTAATGCATCTGATAATAAGCACCAAGCTCTCTTGACAGCGGTGCTGCTTTCTCGCACTTTTGAGGATTTGACATGTTATGGTGGTCATCAGCAAAGTTGTTAAAGCTGGTCTCAAAAAGCTACATTCACATGACACGAGCTGAGTTAAATGTAAAAGGCTTTGAAAAGGCTTGCAGTGTGCTCTGTTGACATTTCAGAGACATGCTTGTTTATGTGAGATCTTCTAAAAATAATAGGAATTTCGCATTATATGAAGTGTGTACTAAAATATGAATGTCTATCTTAACTCTGTTTTATGACCTCGAAGGAGGATGAGTTCAACTGTGATTCTGTAAGTTTTGCCTTAATTCTCGCACAGCTTCCAGCCTAGCTGACGCAATGCTATTTTCCTGATTTTTCTTTTTTTTGGTCTCCCATTGATTTAGTCACCCTAATTGTGGCCATCCTACACGGGTAAAAATTAGATTTGGACCACTGGTTTTCTTGGCGTATCTAAGCAATTATTTTTTAAATTACCTATCGGTCAAAATGTTTTTGGGGCCTCCCGAGTGGCGCAGCGGTTTAAGGCGGAGCTTGAGGCGTCGATATAGACCCGGATTCAATCCCATGAGGCAGCGCACAATTGGCCCAGCTTCGTCCGGGTTAGGGGAGGGTTTGGCCAGCCGGGATTTCCTTGTCCCACCTCCCTCGAACGGCTCCTTGTGGCGGGCTTGGGCGCCTGCAAGCTGACTTCGGTCACCAACGGCTGGCTTCCGCGTTAAGCAAGCACTGCAGCTTGGCAGAGTTGTTTCGGAGGACGCATGGTTCTCGACCTTCGCCTCTCCTGAGTCCGTACGGGAGTTGCAGCGATGGGACAAGACTGTAACTACCTTTTTTGGATATCACGAAATTGGGGAGATAAAGGGTAAAGACACCCAAAAATAAGGCTACAATGTCTGGTTTGTTTGAACAGTCACTGCGATTTTATATATTGTAGCAATGCCAAATAGGGTGCTTATTTAATGCCAAGCTCAACCGAGACAGCAATCTTGAAGTCAAAGTGATTTTGTTGATTAGCTTCCCACATCGCCATTTGAAATATTCAGATTTATAATTAAATAATATGCCCTGGCAAATATTCATATACTTGCCGGTGTAACCTACAACATTATCCCAATTTAATAAGCTGCTTCAATATATTCCCCCCCCCCCCCCTTATCAGCTAAAATAGAATATTGTCATGTTTTTGTTGCAGAGAAAAAGCAGCTCGCAGCTGTTTTTACAATAGCCTGGAATCTATAGTTATTACTTTTGGGGGGATTCTGAAAAGGCTACAATGTTTGGGTTATTGTTTGAACAGTCACTGAGATTAAATGTATTTATTAACGCAAAATAGGTTACTTTGATGCATAGCCTTTAGGTCAGAGCAAGGAACCAAGTGAGCTTCATTGCCTACACAATACTGCCATGGCTACACAAGGAATGATATGCTGCTTTTTTCATGTGATATGGGAGTATGTAGAATGTCGGAGCACACTACAGCGACATCGCTACGCGATATGCGTAGCTCCGTAGGGTCTGTTGCCATAGGGTATTCTAGCTAGATCTACCTAACATTTATATTTCTTAGCTAGTTAGTTTGTTTAGGCCAATGACCACGTATTTTAACATTGTTCATCCTCCTGATTCTGTCTATCACTCTTATCATAATGTCATACAACATTTTGCATTCCTGTGTCAGATAACAAAAGGAAAATGGATGAAATGGATGCTGCCTCTGCGGTTAAAATGAAGAGGAGTATCGAGAAAACATCAGACCTCATTATCCTTGGTTTGCCTTGGAAAACATCTGAGCAAGATTTGAAAGACTACTTCGCCACTTTTGGAGAAGTCATCATGGTGCAGGTAACCCAACCTAATCAACATTTTGTTTAATGGTTGATGTACTTCATGGAGGTAGCATGCATGTCAGTAATCATACCTTTCTCTCGCTCTCTCTGTCTCTCTCTGCGCGCAGGTCAAAAGAGATGTTAAGACTGGGAACTCAAAGGGTTTTGGCTTTGTTCGGTTCACTGAGTACGAGACTCAATCCAAAGTGATTTCTCAGCGACACATGATTGACGGAAGATGGTGTGACTGCAAACTACCCAACTCTAAGGTATTTAATCAATGTTTAAAGAGTACCTGCTTATTTGAATCCTTTCCTCTAAAGTCTCAATTGTGTTCTATTCCCAGTTCAGGTAAAATATTTAAGTGCTTTCACTCTTTTATTGTCACGATAGGCAGGTCCCGATGAGCCCATGCGCAGCCGTAAAATCTTTGTTGGCCGCTGCACAGAGGACATAACCACTGATGAGCTCCGGCAGTTCTTCATGCAGTATGGCGAGGTCACCGACGTCTTCATTCCCAAACCCTTCCGGGCTTTCGCCTTTGTCACTTTTGCAGACGACCAGGTATGTTTTCCAATGGCCGTTGCTCAACCTGTGGTGCGCAGATTATCTTCTGGTTTGCTTGTTGAATCATCTCCTACAACCGCCCCCCTCTCTGTCTAGGTTGCCTCAGCCCTGTGCGGAGAGGACCTGATCATCAAGGGTGTCAGCGTGCACATCTCCAACGCTGAGCCTAAGCACAATAATAGTAGGCAAATGATGGATCGTGGGGCTGGTGCGTTCGGGGGCCAGGGCTATGGCGGTGGTCGTGGAGGGCTAGGGAGCAGTGGCAGTAGTGGGGTGAATTTCGGGGGGCTTAGCCTTAACCCAGCAATGATGGCCGCCGCTCTGCAGAGCAGCTGGGGCATGATGGGTATGCTTGCTAACCAGCAGGGTCAGACCAATTCGGCAGGCACCGCTGCCGCCGGGCAGACCAGTGCCACCCGAGATCAGAGCCAGGCCTATAGTTCTAATAGCACCAGTTACAGCAGCCCCAGCTCAGCTAGCCTAGGGTGGGCTGCAGGCACCAACTCTGCCTCCAGCAGTGGGTTCAGTTCTGGATTTGGCACCTCTATGGAGTCAAAATCATCAGGTTGGGGAATGTAGAAAACTTTGATTTAAAGTTTCTAGATTAATCTGGTAAGTATTTTGAGGGGCAAGAAAGAGTTAGTCATATCTTATGTCCCTGCTATTTAAAACTATATTGCCTTTCATTTTGTTAAAGAAGACATTTGAGTATTCCTATGTTTGTGTGTGTGACTAATTCTGTAGGAAATGAGTGCACAGAGTGGTTGAAGTGTATAGTTCTTTAGGGGTAAACTGCTACACTACATGTCGTTTTTTTTCCTTGAGAAAGTGATTTAGTTTAAGACGTGAAATGATGACTCTGCATGCTAAGTAGATATTTCTGAGATGCACGAGTATCACGAAAGCCCCCCTAAACCACCTGTATATGGTCTTGAATTGGGCTTGAGGTTTAATCTCTGTATGCAGTTGATTGTTTTTTTTGTTTGCTGTTTTATGGAAACGCCTTCATGAAAATCTCTTCAACAGTTAACTCTTTTTTCTCTCTCGAATTTCCTGGAAAGAAGCCCCTCGTTGGCAGCAATGTTCGACCAAACTCCGTATCAGTACCCCTCGTCCCATGTGTAAATGCTTTGCCATCAAAAGACACAGCTTCACTCTGCATATACTGTGTTAGACGGTGGGTGTTGTCTTTATCTCCCCTTTTCATGGATCAAAACATCTTGTCTGCTTTATCACTTGAGAACAAAGCGATCGGTAGTGGCCAAAGAGTGAGAGACTGAGTGTGGGAAAAGCAGTATGAAAAGGACTGGTTGTGCGATGCTGAAGAGACAGATGTCTGCGAGAGTTGAGAAGAACCTGTGGCTTTGTGCGAGTGTGTTCCATATGACCATCGAAAGGACATTCATCGTATCTTGAGATCCCTACGGTCTCCTTTCTCTATTTCTATCAATCTTAAACACAATGGAATGTTTAGAGCAATGAATATTTGTACCCTTTCTTGCTGTCTGATTTGATGTGAATGGTGTGTGTGCTTCATTTTCTTCTTGTTCCTACCCCCTTTCCGTGTGAAAATGTGACCTGCTGTTGGTGATTGTCTGTGTTGAGAGCACTGGGGGAGCTTGGAGGATTGTGTGACGGTGCATGTGATCTCAGTGTGTCTTAAGAGGGTGAAGTGGCAAGCGTTTGACGAGCTATTGACATTTTGTGTTATAGTGTTTTTGGATGCATTTTATATGTTTTGTGAATCAAAGGGAATTCTCAAATAAAACAAAATTTGACTAGGTATGTTGCCTACCTGACAGTAATTTAGTTTAAACATTTTGGACTGTTAACATTAATTGAACTGCGAACACTTTAATTCGCATGTATAGGGACCTTGGACACTGCCGGCTCAGGTTTCCATCAGAACACCAGAGTGAAGTCAATTTTCGGGAAGCTGAAGACTGGAGTTTGATGCACTGTTGGTTGGGGGCAGGCAACACGCCAACAGTGGAGATGCTGCAGAATGCCTTTTATGTTTGAAAAGGGGCTTATTCACCTCACTAACAAGACCCCTTGGACCACCCCATTGAAATTTAAAACTGGCCGTTCTCAATTGGGCAGAGGTTTTCGGTTTATACCTTCAAATTAGTCAATCTTAAAAGCAGTGCTAAAATGTCATCTATTTAACTAATCGCCTGCAATTAAGTGACGATCATGTTTTTTTGTTTTATTTCGTTACGTTTTTTGAAGACGACCTGATAATTTTTTTTAGAATTTAACTTTTTTATTTTGCATTTGACAGATTAATTTGGTCAAGTTATGCTTTGTCTCAATACAGCCATTGGTTATTGTAAATGGAAGTGCAAAGATTTAAGTAAAGGCTTTTATTTCAAGTATTCCGTAGATTTCTTTTTGATTTGCTTTAAAATGTAAAATTTCATTCGGATTGACAGGACATTCCTGAATTATTTTAACGCCGTAAAGGGGAATGACTTGTTTGACTTGAGTCAATTCTACAGGGTTTTGGATAATTTATGATTGAACTCGCCAGCAGGAATCATATCACTTGTGTACTGATATTTAACTCTTTATTTTTAGTTCTCCAAAATGTAAAATAAAGTTTAACATTTTGAATCATTTGTTGTATTTGTCCATTTAGACAAGTTTTAAAAGTTTTATCAGCAGCCAGCACCATATTTAGTGTCTGGTCAGAAGTTACCGTTGCCATGTTTCCAATTTATTTTGAGTCTGTTGCAACCTTATGGCAATATTAGATCAACATCTTTTATAGATCAACTCCGCAATTTGTTGAATTTAGATTTATGCTCGACTCAATCCGTATCGTGGAAGTTAAGCGCGATTGCAATTTAAAGGCAATGTCCTCGCGTTCATGGTAAACACTGCATAAATCGTCTGCGTTCATAGTAAACACTGCATAAATCGGCTGAATCGGAAATAACTTTTTTATTTTTTATTTTAATTTTTATCCCATTTTTTTTCTCCCCAATTTTCGTGGTATCCAATCGCTAGTAATTACTACCTTGTCTCTTCGCTACAACTCCCGTACGGGCTCGGGAGAGACGAAGGTCGAAAGCCATGCGTCCTCCGAAGCACAACCCAACCAGCCGTACTGCTTCTTAACACAGCGCGCCTCCAACCCGGAAGCCAGCCGCACCAATGTGTCGGAGGAAACACCGTGTACCTGGCCCCCTTGGTTGGCGCGCACTGCGCCCGGCCCGCCACAGGAGTCGCTGGAGCGCGATGAGACAAGGATATCCCTACCGGCCAAACCCTCCCTACCCCGGACGACGCTATGCCAATTGTGCGTCGCCCCACGGACCTCCCGGTCGCGGCCGGCTGCGACAGAGCCTGGGCGCGAACCCAGAGACTCTGGTGGCGCAGTTAGCACTGCGATGCAGTGCCCTAGACCACTGCGCCACCCGGGAGGCCCCCGGAAATTACTTTTACATGTCAATCGTGCTTGATTCCAGCCCTTAGCCCATTCTCTCCTTTTAGAATGGGAGCAACTTGCTTATTAACCGGCTCACAGCCTCGTACCCAATTAACTTCTTTCATGCAGCCAACATTTTAACCTCCAGGGGGTGCCAAATCATAATAAAAGGCAATACCCTGATAGAATATAAGTCCCTGGGGGCACGACTTCATGTGGCCCCAGAGGATCATTAATTTAATATATTTTAAGAACTCCTTTTGAATATGCATAAATCATATTGAAATACACTGCTCAAAAAAATAAAGGGAATACTTAAACAACACAATGTAACTCCAAGTCAATCCCACTTCTGTGAAATCAAACTGTCCACTTAGGAAGGAACACTGATTGACAATACATTTCACATGCTGTTGTGCAAATGGAATAGACAAAAGGTGGAAATTATAGGCAATTAGCAAGACACCCCCAAAAAAGGAGTGATTCTGCAGGTGGTGACCACAGACCACTTCTCAGTTCCTATGCTTCCTGGCTGATGTTTTGGTCACTTTTGAATGCTGGCGGTGCTCTCACTCTAGTGGTAGCATGAGACGGAGTCTACAACCCACACAAGTGGCTCAGGTAGTGCAGTTCATCCAGGATGGCACATCAATGCGAGCTGTGGCAAAAAGGTTTGCTGTGTCTGTCAGCGTAGTGTCCAGAGCATGGAGGCGCTACCAGGAGACAGGCCAGTACATCAGGAGACGTGGAGGAGGCCGTAGGAGGGCAACAACCCAGCAGCAGGACCGCTGCCTCCGCCTTTGTGCAAGGAGGTGCACTGCCAGAGCCCTGCAAAATGACCTCCAGCAGGCCACAAATGTGCATGTGTCAGCATATGGTCTCACAAGGGGTCTGAGGATCTCATCTCGGTACCTAATGGCAGTCAGGCCACCTCTGGCGAGCACATGGAGGGCTGTGCGGCCCCACAAAGAAATGCCACCCCACACCATGACTGACCCATCGCCAAACCGGTCATACTGGAGGATGTTGCAGGCAGCAGAACGTTCTCCACGGCGTCTCCAGACTCTGTCACGTCTGTCACATGTGCTCAGTGTGAACCTGCTTTCATCTGTGAAGAGCACAGGACGCCAGTGGCGAATTTGCCAATCTTGGTGTTCTCTGGCAAATGCCAAACGTCCTGCACGGTGTTGGGCTGTAAGCACAACCCCCACCTGTGGACGTCGGGCCCTCATACCACCCTCATGGAGTCTGTTTCTGACCGTTTGAGCAGACACATGCACATTTGTGGCCTGCTGGAGGTCATTTTGCAGGGCGCTGGCAGTGCATCTCCTTGCACAAAGGCGGAGGTAGCGGTCCTGCTCCTGGGTTGTTGGCCTCCTACGGCCTCCTCCACGTCTCCTGATGTACTGGCCTGTCTCCTGGTAGCGCCTCCATGCTCTGGACACTACGCTGACAGACACAGCAAACCTTTTTGCCACAGCTCGCATTGATGTGCCATCCTGGATGAACTGCACTACCTGAGCCACTTGTGTGGGTTGTAGACTCCGTTTCATGCTACCACTAGAGTGAGAGCACCGCCAGCATTCAAAAGTGACCAAAACATCAGCCAGGAAGCATAGGAACTGTGAAGTGGTCTGTGATCACCACCTGCAGAATCACTCCTTTTTTGGGGGTGTCTTGCTAATTGCCTATAATTTCCACCTTTTGTCTATTCCATTTGCACAACAGCATGTGAAATGTATTGTCAATCAGTGTTGCTTCCGAAGTGGACAGTTTGATTTCACAGAAGTGTGATTGACTTTGAGTTACATTGTGTTGTTTAAGTGTTCCCTTTAATTTTTTGAGCAGTGTATATTTCAAAAGTTGCTAAATATGGTGTATAAATAATTTCAAAAAGCAGTAACTGATAATGGGTTATTACTATAATTGCCCATGGTTGATTCAAGTTGCAGATTTCTTTTTGGCCGATGTCCACAAAAACCCAATTTGCCAAACTGAGTATCATGCTAACGGCGGTGTTGATTTAATGTAATGGGTACATTTGATAGACACTTGTCTAAATTGAACTGCGCAGGAATTGTTTTAACAGGCTTACAACCAAATTATTCTTATACTACTGGTGTTATGATTTAATAAGTATGCCTAAATACCTTTTTAATTTGTATTACTTTCACTCTTTATAATGGCTGCCTAAAAGGGTTTTCTAGGTTGGTAAAAGAACCTCCACTGCATTTGTCTAAAGCTTTGTTTATATTGGAAGATCTGGAGGGGCCACCACGTGGTCCCGTGTGGCTCAGTTGGTAGAGCATGGCGCTTGCAACGCCAGGGTTGTGGGTTCAATTCCCACGGGGGGACCAGGGTTCAATTCCCACGGGGGGACCAGGATGAATATGTATGAACTTTCCAATTTGTAAGTCGCTCTGGATAAGAGCGTCTGCTAAATGACTTAAATGTAAAATGGCTGAAAGATGCCTTGATAACTTGATCTCCTAACCCCCTCCCCCTTCATGGCGTAAAGAGCAATGAATTTGTCTAGTTCAGTGTACCTCTTTCTTGCCTAATGGGCAACAGTGAACATTGTCATCCCTACCTGTGCTATAACTACTCAATAAGACCACACTTGGGTAAATTGAGTGAAGGAAGTATTGGTTATGAGTATGACAACATGCACTAAATCAGAGCATAGTTATTGTGAATGATAACAGAAGGATATGTAAATTGAATTGTGACTAGTGCACTTAACATGCATTGTTCATTGATCTGTGTTTTAGGTTTCCATCCATCCTTTTTGCATAATTTGCACGCCTTCACAGGCGATTCTGGCTGATGAACTGTCTCCAGAGCTGATAGAAGTGGTATCATTGAGGATGGTATTCCTTGATTTCTTGCTGTACTGATGAGGATGGCCGGCTTGTCCCTGAACTGCTTGAAGTGTAGAGTCAAAATTACAACACGTTCAATAAGATGTTCTGAAAAACACACAGAAATGTTCTTGCTCTTAAATGAGGTTCTGCCAATCATGTTGGAAACCATTATCAAGGAAACCTAGTGTAGATAGTTTGTTGAACACCAGTGATTCGAAGAACAAGAGTAACTGTTATCTGTAGGACAATGTCTATCACAGTTTACCAAGGGTACAGTAAGGTATATGCTTAATATTTTTTTTTTTTAACGAAGTATTAGTTTGTGCATACCTTTAGACTTTTCAGTCGACATGGAACAACTTAATATGCAATATAGTTATAACTATGACTTGAATTCAGTGCCCTCGTTCAAATCATATGAAATTGTATTTGTCACATGCACCGAATACAACAGGTGTAGAACTTAAAGTGAAATGCTTATTTACAAGCACTTAACCAACATTACTGTTTTCAGAAAATAACCCCCAAAAGTAAGAGGTAAGAATAACAAATAATTAAAGAGCAGCAGTAAATAACTATAGGGGCTATATACAGGGGGTGCCGTACAGAGTCAATGTGCGAGGGCACTGGTGTCGAGGTAATATGTACATGCAGGTAGAGTTATTAAAGTGACTTTGCATAGATAATAACAGAGTAGCAACAACGTAGAAGGGGGTCAATGCAAATAGTCTGGGTAGCCATTTGACTAGATGTTCAGGAGTCTTATGGCTTGGGGGTAGAAGCTGTTTAGATGCTACTTGGACCTAGCCTTGGCGCTCCGGTACCGCTTGCCGTGCGGTAGCAGAGAGAACAGTCTATGACTAGGGTGGCTGGAGTCTTTGACAATTGACTGGAGTCTTTGCCTTCCTCTGACACCGCCTGGTGTAGAGGTCCTGGATGGCAGGAAGCTTTACCCCGGTGATGTACTGGGCCATACACACGTGCCTTGCGGTTGGAGGCAGAGCAGTTGCCATACCAGGCAGTGATGCAACCACAGGATGCTCTTGATGGTGCAGCTGTGTTGTGGACACCAAGGACCTCGAAGCTCTCAACCTGCTCCACTACAGCCTCGTCGATGAGAATGGGGGCGTGCTCGGTCCTCCTTTTCCTGTAATCCACAATCATCTCCTTTGTCTTGATCGCATTGAGGGAGAGGTTGTTGTCCTTGCACCACGCGGCCAGGTCTCTGACCTCCTCCCTATAGGCTGTCTGATCGTTGTCGGTGATCAGGCCTAACACTGTTGTCATTGGTAAACTTAATGATGGTGATGGAGTCGTATCTGGCCGTGCAGTCATGACTGAAGAGGGAGTACAGGAGGGGACTGAGCACGCACCCCTGCGGGATCCCCGTCAGCGTGGCGGACATGTTGTTACCTACCCTTACCACCTGGGGGTGGCCGTTAGGAAGTCCAGGATCCAGTTGCAGAGGGAGGTGTTTATTCCCAGGGTCCTTAGCTTAGTGATGAGCTTTGAGGGCACTATGGTGTTGAACGCTGAGCTGTAGTCAGTGAATAGCATTCTCACATAGGTGTTCCTTTTGTTCAGGTGTGAAAGGGCAGTATGGAGTGCAATAGCGATTGCATCTGTGGATCTGTTGGGGCGGTATGCAAATTGGAGTGGGTCTAGGGTTTCTGGGATAATGATGTTAATGTGAGCCATGACCAGCCTTTCAAAGCATTTCATGGCTACAGACATGAGTGCTATGGGTTGGTAGTCATTTGGGCAGGTTACCTTAGTGTTCTAGGGCACAGGGACTATGGTGGTTTGCTTGAAACATGTTGGTGTTACAGACTCCGACAGGGAGAGGTAAAATATGTCAGTGAAGACACTTGCCAGTTGGTCAGCGCATGCTCGGAGTACACATCCTGGTAATCCGTCTGGCCCTGCGGCCTTGTGAATGTTGACCTGTTTAAGGGTCTTACTCACATCGGCTGCAGAGAACGTGATCACACAGTCATCCAGAATAGCTGATTCTCTCATGCATGTTTCAGTGTTACTTGCCTCGAAACGAGCATAATTTAGCTTGTCTGGTAGGCTCGTGTCACTGGGCAGCTCTCGGCTGTGCTTCCCTTTGTAGTCTGTAATAGTTTGCAAGCCCTGCCACAGCCGGTGTACTATGATTCGAACTTAGTCCTGTATTGACGCTTTGCCTGTTTGATGATTCGTCAGAGGGCATAGTGGGATTTTTTTTAGTAGCTTCCGGGTTAGTCCCGTTCCTTGAAAGCGGCAGCTCTACCCTTTAGCTCCATGCGGATGTTGCCTGTAATCCATGGCTTCTGGTTGGGGTATGTACATATTGGGGACGAAGTCATCGATGCACTTATTGATGAAGCCAGTGATTGATGTGGTGTAGTCCTCAATGCCGTCGGAAGAATATTCCAATCTGTGGAACATATTCCAGTCTGTGCTAGCAAAACAGTCCTGTAGCTTAGAATCTGCTTCATCTGACCACTTTTTTTTTTGTTGGCCGAATCACTGGTGCTTCCAGCTTTAATTTTTAGCTTGTAAGCAAGAATCAGGAGGATAGAATTATGGTCAGATTTGGGGGGGAAATGGAGGGCGAGGGAGCGCTTTGTACGCGTCTCTGTGTGTGTGGAGTAAAGCTGGTCTAGTTATTTAAAAAATAATTCCCTCACCCCTCGGGTTGCACTTTTAACATGCTGGTAGAAATTTGGTAAAAACGTATTTGTTTCCCTGCATTAAAGTCTCAGGCCACTAGGAGCGCTGCCTCTGGATGAGCGTTTTCCTGTTTGCTTATGGCGGTATACAACTCACTGAGTGCGGTCTTAGTGCCAGCATGTAGACAGCTATGAAAAATACAGTTAAACTCTCTAGGTAGATAGTGTGGTCTACAGCTTATCATGAGATACTCTACCTCAGGCGAGCAAAACCTTGAGACTTCCTTAGATATCGTGCACCAGCTGTTGTTTACAAATATACATAGACCGCCACCCCTTGTCTTACCAGAGGCTGCTGTTCTATCCTGCCGATAGTGTATAACCCACCAGCTGTATGCTGTTCATGTCGTCATTCATGTCGTCATTCAGCCACGACTTGGTGGAACATAAGATATTAGTTTTTAATGTCCTGTTGTTAGTTTAATCTTGCTCGTAGGTCATCGATTTTATTTTCCAATGATTTCATGTTGGCCAATAGAACGGATTGCAGTGGGGGTTTAATCTTTCGCCTACGAATTCTCAGACGGCAGCCTAACCTCCACCCCCTTTTTCTCCATCCTCTCTTCACTCAAATGACGTGGCTTTGGGCCTGTTCCCGGGAAAGCAGTATATCCTTCACGTCGGACTCGTTAAAGGAAAAATCTTCCAGTTCGTGGTGAGTAATCGCTGTTCTGATGTCCAGAAGTTATTTTCTGTCATAAGAGACGGTAGCAGCAACATTACAAACAACAACAAAAAAAGGAATGAAATAACAGTTGGTTTGGAGCATGTAAAACATCAGTCTGATCCACCCCTTAAAAAAATATTTAAAAAATCTGTCATTCCCTGGGTAATTCCTGCTTCTACCTGGATTATGTTTGAGATGCTTTTATTAAAGAACACCCTCTGTGTTCTATTACTTGTCTAACTATTTATCCACATTATAGCAGGGGGTGTAAAGCCATAACACACATGTTTTTCCAGCAGCAGACTATGATCGATAATGTCAAAAGCTGCACTGAAGTCTTAACAAGACAGCTCCCACAATAATTTTATCATCAATTTCTCTCAGCCAATCATCAGTCATTTGTGTAAGTGCTGTCCGTGCTTGTTGAGTGTCCTTCCCTATATGCTTGCTGGAAGTCTGTCAATTAGTTTTCTGTGAAATGGCATTGTTTCTGGTCAAACACAATTTTATCCAGAAGTTTACTAATGGTTGGTAACAGGCTGATTGGTGGGCTATTTGAGCCAGTAAAGGGGGCTTTACTATTCTTGGGTAGCGGAATGACTTTAGCTTCCCTCCAGGCCTGAGGGCGCACACTTTCTAGTAGGCTTAAATTGAAGATGTAGCAATATCGTCCGACTATTATCCTCAGTAATTTTCCATCCAGATTATCAACAATGACAAGCCACCGGGGTATGATAGACAATATTGCCACCTCTTTAATTTTGGTTTTCCTAGATATGGCTATTATATTGTGATCATTACATCCTATGGATTTGGATATTGCTTTTAAAGCAAATTTCTGCAGCATTGGTAATGATGTGATCAATACATGTTAATGATTTAATTCCTGTGCTGTTTGTAAATACCCTGGTAGGTTGACTGACAACCTGAACCAGGTTGCAGGCCTTGGTTACAGTTTGAAGCTTTTTCTTGAGTGGGCAGCTTTATGAGAGCCAGTCAATATTTAAATTACACAGAAAATGTACTTCTCTGATATCATGTATATTACAGAGCATTTCACACACATTATCCAGATACTGACTGTTAGCACTTGGTGGTCTATAGCAGCTTCCCACCAGAATGGGCTTTAGGTGAGGCAGACGAACCTGTAGCCATATTACTTCAACAGTAGATCTTCTCTATGCTTTACTGGAATGTGGTTCTTTATATAGACCGCAATACCGCCCCCGTTGGCATACGTCTTTTCTGTAAATGTTATATTTCTACCACTAAGTTTCAGAATATGAACGTTGTCTGTTACAAACAAATTAACTTCATGAACCTTGTTTCTCATGCTGCATATGTTAATATGGGCAATTTTTTAGCACTTTTCTGGGTGGCTTGGTTGTTTTACTGGGAAGCTTATCAGAAGTAGACTTGATTGTGCAGGGTAAGCTGCACAAAGTGGTCTTCGTACTAGGGCATATACATGTAGTTATTACCACGAATGAGATCCTGACATTGTAGCCTGTACATTGAATATAGTCACTGATCGTGTACTCTTCATTGGCAAATGAAGGTGTGGTTCAGGTATGAATCTCTGTGATACATTATTTTTCAGTCATTTCCAATACCAGGTGTATCAAACTCCAGTCTTTGAATGATGCTGTCTGCATTATAATTATACACTTCAACAGTGTTTACCACTCCTGCTCCTGGGACATCAATGGTTACACATTGTAACTATGCAATAGACTAGAAACATGATTTAACTAGTAAAAGGCTGACTTGTAATTCATATATACAGAAGAAAAAAATTAAACGGTACACTACACTTCCTATGCACCATGTAAATACCCTAAAACCGGTTCATCTCAATACCTAATTTCCTTCATATGCATTGATTTGATAAACACAGGATAGGTGTAGTATTTCATCAAATGAGACTTAATTTCAACCAGTGGAGAATGTGAAATTGAAAGAATTTCATTATCCAAGAGTTATAAATACATATTACATACAAGTTCAATCTGTACTTCAATGCACATCTGTTGTGCATTATAAAAACAGAGGAAGAAAGGTGGCGAGAGAGGTGGGAAAGAGGTAAGGACATAGGAGCAGGGAAGGCAGCATATGATTAATGAATCACAGTGCTACCTTAATATTATCTCAGTTCATCACAATTACATAAGTGTCTCCTAACCAGCCTCCCAGTCGGCCCGAAGGTTATCTTAAGAGCGGGTGAAGTGGTGATGACAGGACTGGGGGTTGGCATCCCCTCTTACAACAAAGCATACCTGCAGATGAGAGAGAGCATGTTTAAGTGTTGTTGTTTTTTCTATTCTAACACTCAATCATCAGGAGGTGAAATGCAAAACTCTTTGGATCATTAACTCTGGGACTACTCCAGCTCTATCTGTATTTCAATATAAAGCATCTCTTTAATAATACTTCCTGTTGACCTGACCAAGTGACCTCTCACATCTGATCATGCTGTGCCCTCTATGTAGCCAGTCCAGATGTGGGAGGGGTTCACCGACACAGCTGATATAACTAGAGGATTTAAGGAGAAGGGGAGACAGGGATGAAGTGAAGGAGAGCAACTGTTATTGAGAAGATAAGGTAGTTAAAGCGACAGTGTTCAACAGGAATCTGTGTGTGGCCTCACCTGGTGTCCACACCACACTAAGTGGCTGCAGAGCACTTTATGCTGAAAAACAATATAGCGTAGTTACAGAAATAATGAAGTGTCATGCTCTTCTGGTTGGCCCTCTTGCTTATTCTTTGAAGGTGGAAGGAAACATAGTTATACACCTGAGCCTGTTAACTGCACAACACAATCCATCAATCAGAGTGTGTAGGTGTGGGTTATAGGGTGTCTAATTGTTCCAAAAAACTACAAAAATAGCCTGTTTTGCACAGATATCACATCCTTACCTAAACAGGACCCTCACCTGAGAAGTAGAAATCAAAGGGAGAGAAACTGAGAATTGAATAACTCTAGTTGACATAGCTAAGTAAATTGAAGAATGCAATAACAGTAATGTGAATGGCTCTTAAGAGCCTTTGGCTGTGCATAGTGTAGTCTGGTGTTGCCAGGGAACAGCACCCTCTTAAAAGAGCCTTTGGTTGTGCATAGTGTAGTCTATGGTGTTGCCAGGGAACAGCCCCCTCTTTGAAGAAGTAGGAGGTGAAGATCTCCTGCACACGGATTGCCTCTCTTGCTGCGTTGTTGGACCCCATCCTTGAAACATCCTGCAGAGCAGCAGACTCCTCCTCTGGCACACGGCGGCGAGCTGCAGATCCTCTCCTGGTCCTCCTGGTCTGCCTTCACACATCTGAATTCCTCCAGGAGGCAGTCCCAGATGGCCTTGGTCACCCAACCTTGCAGTGCCCTACACGGTAACTCAAGGCAATCGTTTTTGAAGGGATCTCCAGATACATGGTATCTGTAGGAATAAGGAAGACAATGTAATTATTAGACTTTTACATCACCAGGTAATTGTGGATTACTAAAGTATAATATCCCTGATAACAAATCATGATAACATTGGATTGATAGATGCATATGCACACACACGTGTAGCATGTGACAATAGCAGGATCATATCAAGGATAGCATCACAAATGAATACATAAATGCTACTTGAAGCTTGATGAGTTGATCATTTGAATCAGCTGTGTAGTGCTAGGGCAAAAACAAAAATGTGCCCCCCTTTGAGTCCCCAGGACTGAGAACCACTGCTCTTCATTGGGACCTCTTCATATGTAGACTGGCTTTCATAGCTCTCTTTGTCTGAGGACAGAAAACCTCACAAGAAACAGACTTCATTATAGTCAAATTACACCGCACAGAATATTATGTTACTATTATCTCCGTCCTAACTTCTAGGGACAGGAACTACACAAAAGTACCTGCCCCATCCAGAATAGCCTCCTCTCTCACTGACAGTTGGGGCTGCTATCCTTTCACCCTCCTCCATGGCTGTTAGCTAGCTACCTACAAATGCATTTGGAGTTTGTTTTTTACAGTGATAAATACATCAAGATAGCTAGCTAATATGAAGTTAGGTAGCTGGTGATATTTAATTCACTTAGCTAGCCATCTATACAGTATTGGTAGTTGGCTAGATAGCTAGCTAGCTACGTTAGGAGCTCATTTGAGTTAGCCTGCACTGTAGCTAATTATCTAATAATACATATTTTTGTACATTTTCAAAGTGTATTTACTTTCTTGAATAGGTTCTCCCAGCCATGTGGACGATTGGAAACAGAGCAGCAACGTTTGTTTGTCTCCAGAGTGTTTTAAAGGATATTACTATTGAACTATGTACCCATTTAATAACCAGATCTTCATACAAACTTGGCGGGGTTCTAAGCTGACATTTGTTTTAAAGTCATACCATGGATCATTTAGGCAGAGTTCCTCTGTCCAGTGTCCGTGTTCTTTTGCCCATCTTAATCTTTTCTTTTTATTGGCCAGTCTGAGATGAGGCTTTTTCTTTGCAACTCTGCCTAGAAGGAAAGCATCCCGAAGTCATCTCTTCACTGTTGACTTTGAGACTGGTGTTTTGCGGGTCTAATTAATAAAGCTGCCATTTGAGGACTTGTGATGCGTCTGTTTCTCAAACTAGACACTAATGTACAGATGAAGTCGGAAGTTTACATACACTTAGGTTGGAGTCATTAAAACTCGTTTTTCAACCACTACAGAAATTTCTTGTTAACAAACTATAGTTTTGGCAAGTTGGTTAGGACATCTACTTTGTGCATGACACAAGTAATTTTTCCAACAATTGTTTACAGACAGATTATTTCACTTATAATTCACTGTATCACATTTCCAGTGGGTCAGAAGTTAACATACACTAAGTTGACTGTGCCTTTAAACAGCTTGGAAAATTACATAAAATGTCATGCTTTAGACCTTCTGATAGGCTAATTTACATAATTTGAGTCAATTGGAGGTGTACCTGTGTATGTATTTCAAGGCCTACCTTCAAACTCAGTGCCTCTTTGCTTGGCATCATGGGAAAATCAAAAGAAATCAGCCAAGACCTCATGAAAAAAAAAGTGTGGACCTCCACAATTCTGGTTCATGCTTGGGAGCAATTTCCAAACGCCTGAAGGTACCACGTTCATCTGTACAAACAATAGTACGCAAGTATAAACATCATGGGACAACGCAGCCGTCATACCGCTCAAGAAGGAGACGCGTTCTGTCTCCTAGAGATGAACGTACTTTGATGCGAAAAGTGCAAATCAATCCCAGAACAACAGCAAAATACCTTGTGAAGATGCTGGAGGAAACAGGTACAAAAGTATCTATTTCCACAGTAAAACGAGTCCTATATCGACAAAACCTGAAAGGCCGCTCAGCAAGGAAAAAGCCACTGCTCCAAAACCGCTATAAAAAAGCCAGACTACAGTTTGCAACTGCACATGGGGACAAAGATCATACTTTTTAGAGAAATGTCCTCTGGTCTGATGAAACAAAAATAGAACTGTTTGGCCATGATGACCATTAATATGTTTGGAGGAAAAAGGGGGAGGCTTGCAAGCCAAAGAACACCATCCCAACCGTGAAGCACAGGTGTGGCAGCATCATGTTGTGGGGGTGCTTTGCTGCAGGAGGGACTGGTGCACTCCACAAAATAGATGCCATCATGAGGAAAGGAAAACTATGTGGATATATTGAAGCAACATCTCAAGACATCAGTCAGGAAGTTAAAGATTGGTCACAAATGGGTCTTCTAAATGGACAATGACCCCAAGCATACTTCCAAAGTTGTAGCAAAATGGCTTAAGGACAACAAAGCCAAGGTATTGGAGTGGCCATCACAAAGCCCTGACCTCAATCCTATAGAACATTTGTGGCAGAACTGAAAAAGCGTGTGTGAGCAAGGAGGCCTACAAACCTGACTCAATGACACCAGCTCTGTCAGGAGGAATGGACCAAAATTCACCCAACTTATTGTGGGAAACTTGTGGAAGGCCACCCGAAACGTTTGACCCAAGTTAAACTATTTAAAGGCAACGCTACCAAATACTAATTGAGTGTATGTAAACTTCTGACACACTGGGAATGTGATGAAAGAAATAAAAGCTGAAATAAATCATTCTCTCTACCGTTATTCTGACATTTCACATTCTTAAAATAAATTGGTTATCCTAACTGACCTAAAACAGGGATTTTTTCCTACGATTAAATGTCAGGAATTGTGAAAAACTGAGTTTAAATGTATTTAGTTAAGGTGTATGTAATCTTCCGACTTCAACTGTACTTGTCCTCTTGCTCAGTTGTGCACCCCGGCCTCCCACTCTTCTTTCTATTCTGGTTAGGGCCAGTTTGCGTTGTTCTGTGAAGGGAGTAGCACACAGCGTTGTATTAGATCTTCAGTTTCTTGAACATTTCTTGCATGGAATAGCCTTCATTTCTCAGAACAAGAATAGACTGATTAGTTTCAGAAGAAAGGTCTTTGTTTCTGGCCACTTTGAGCCTGTAATCGAACCCACAAATGCTGATGCTCCAGATACTCAACTAGTCTAAAGACGGACAGTTTTATTGCTTCTTTAAGCAGGACAACAGTTTTCAGCTGTGCTAACATAACTGCAAAATGGTTTTCTAATGATCAATTAGCCTTTTACAATTATCAACTTGGATTAGCTAACACAACGTGCCATTGGAACACAGGAGTGATGGTTGCTGATAATGGGCCTCTGTACACTTATGTAGATATTCCATAAAAAATCTGCCGTTTCAAGCTGCAATAGTCATTTACAACATTAACAATGTCTACACTGTATTTCTGATCAATTTAATGTTATTTTAATGAACAAACAAATGTGGTTTTCTTTCAAAAACTAGGAAATTTCGAAGTGACACCAAACTTTTGAATGGTAGTGCATGTGTTGCCACCCTAGGCTCACGCACTGAAGCTCATAAAGCATATTTAGATTTTTTTTTTCAAAGGCATAAAATACCGTCCAATTTAAATATATGATAGTTTGTTGATATTCCCCCGCCCTACTGTAGAGCAGCTTCACAGGTTAATGATATCCATATGTTATGCCATTTTCAGGGATGATGTTGAACACAGATTCAAATCAATGTAAAATGTTGGAAATTAATACAAATATGCACTGTGCATGGGCTCATCGGAACCTGCCTCAAATCAAAATGTATTGGTCACATACACATGGTTAGCAGTTGTTAATGAGAGTGTAGCGAAATGCTTGTGCTTCTAGTTCCGACAGTGCAGTAATATCACCATTCCCCAACAACTACCTAATACACACAAATCTAAAGGGGTGAATGAGAATATGTACATGTAAGTATATGGATGAGCGATGGCCGAGCAGCATAGACAAGGTGCAGTAGATTGTATAAAATACAATATATACATGTGATATGAGTAATGTAAGATATGTGGACATTATTAAAGTGCCATTGTTTAAAGTGACTAGTGATCTATTTATTAAAGTGGCCAGTGATTGGGTCTCAATGTAGGCAGCAGCCTCTCTGAGTTAGTGATTGCTGTTTAGCAGTCTGGTGGCCTTGAGATAGAAGCTGTTTTTCAATCTCTCACTCCCAGCTTTGATGCACCTGTACTGACCTCCCCTTCTGGAAGGTAGCGGTGTGAACAGGCAGTGGCTCGGGTGGTTGTTGTACTTGAGGATCTTTTTGGCCTTCCTGTGATATCGGGTGCTGTAGGTGGCATGGAGGGCAGGTATTTGCCCCCGGTGATGCGCTGTGCAGACCGCACCACCCTCTGGAGAGCCTTGCGGTTGAGGGTGGTGCAGTTGCCGTACCAGGCTGTGATACAGCCCGACAGGATGCGCTCAATTGTGCATCTGTAAAAGTTTGTCAGCGTTTTGGGTGACAAGCCAAATTTCTTCAGCCTCCTGAGGTTGAAGAGGCTCTGTTGCGCCTTCTTCACCACACTGTCTGTGTGGGTGGACCATTTCAGTTTGTCAGTGATGTGTACACCGAGGAAATTAAAATGTTCCACCTTCTCCACTGCTGTCCCTTCAATGTGGATAAGTGTCACAAGAATTATCTTCTCAATGTTCATAAACCCAATTCAATTAACTACTCAGTCTGAAACCCAGCATTTGTAAGAAACTGGTTGAAATGAATCAGACGGAGGCCCAGCTACGATAGTCAGAAAGTTTATTTAAGAGAGCGCTCGTTAGTTGTACAAAACCATTCATTTTATACCAGCTCCTTACGCACATACTCTTGCACACAAACAGTAGATATCCTACGCACATACATACACACACAGACTCTTTCCGCACATACTTTCACACACAAACATTAGGTATCCTACGCACATACTGTCTCACTACCCAGCCGACAGAGATTAGGGACCGTGAGAAGCACTCCCTGTCCTCTCCCAATCTCTAGTCAGGTCGGCACCGAATTTTGCTCAGACAGTCTGTGTTTAAGATACTGTCGAGACATTGTTTTACTGACTAAAACTACACACATCATTAATTATAACTTTATGATTCTAGTCAATTTCATACAATTATATGGTTTCAGAGTGGAGTATTCTAATCATACATATAAATTCCAACAACAATAAGGGGGTGCTCCCTCTGCTGTTTCCTGAAGTCCACGATCATCTCCTTTTGTTTTGTTGACATTGAGTGAGAGGTTGTTTTCCTGACACCACACTCCGAGTGACCCAACCTCCTCCTTGTAGGCTGTCTCGTCGTTGTTGGTAATCAAGCCTGCTACTGTTGTGTCGTCTGCAAACTTGATGATTGAGTTGAAGGCGTGCATGGCCACGCAGTCGTGGGTGAATAGGGAGTACAGGAGAGGGCTGAGCACGCACCCTTGTGGGGCCCCAGTGTTGAGTGTCAACAAAGTGGAGATGTTGTTTCCTACCTTCCCCACCTGGGGGCGGCCCATCAGAAACTCAATTTGCATAGAGCGGGGTTGAGACCCAGGTCCTCCAGCTTGATGATGAGCTTGGAGGGTACTATGGTGTTGAATGCTGAGCTGTAGTCAATGAACTGCATTCTTACATAGGTATTCTTTTTGTCCAGATGGGATAGGGCATTGTGCAGTGTGCTGGCGATTTGTGTCATCTGTGGACCTGTTGGGGCGGTATACAAACTGAAGTGGGTCTAGGGTGGTCGGTAAGGTGATATGATCCTTGACTAGCCTCTCAAAGCACTTCATGATGACAAGTGAGTGATATGGGGTAGTAGTAATTTAGTTCAGTTATCTTTGCCTTGGGTACAGGAACAATGGTAGCCATCTTGAAGCATGTGGGGACAACAGACTGGGATAGGGTGCGATTGAATATGTCCGTAAACACACCAGCCAGCTGGTCTGCGCACGCGGTTAGAAATGCCGTCTGGGCCAGCAGCCTTGCGAGGGTTAACACGTTTAAATGTTTTACTCGATCAGCCACTGAGAAGGAGAGGGGGGGGGGGGGGGTGCAGTCCTTGTTAGCGAGCCGTGATGGTGGCACTGTATTATCCGCAAAGCGGGCAAAGAAGGTGTTTAGTTTGTCTGGAAGCGTGACGTCGCTGTCCGTGACGTGGCTGGTTTTCTTTTTGTAGTCCGCGATTTCCTGTAGACCCTGCCACATACGTCTTGTGTCTGAGCCGTTGAATTGCGACTCCACCTTGTCCCTGTACCGGCATTTCGCTTGTTTGATAGCCTTGCGGAGGGAATAACTACCCTGTTTATATTCAGCCATATTTTTAGACCTCTTTCCATTATTAAATGCTGTGGTCGCGCTTTCAGTTTTGCGCAAATGCCGCCATCCATCCACGGTTTTTGGTTAGGGTAGGTTTTAATAGGCACAGTCGGTACAACATCTCCCATGCGCTTCTTTATAAACTCACTCACTGAGTCAGCGTATAGGTAGATGTTGTTTTCTGAGAATGACCGGAACATATTCGTGATCTTCCTGTCTGGGTTGGGGGCCCCCTTGGGTTGTGCCGTGGCGGAGATCTTTGTGGGCTATACTCGGCCTTGTATCAGGATGGTAAGTTGGTGGTTGAAGATATCCCTCTAGTGGTACGGGGGCTGTGCTTTGGCAAAGTGGATGGGGTTATATCCTTCCTGTTTGGTCCTGTCTGGAGGTATCATCGGATGGGGCCACAGTGTCTCCTGACCCCTCCTGTCTCAGCCTCCAGTATTTATGCTGCAGTAGTTTGTGTCGGGGGGCTAGGGTCAGTCTGTTATATCTGGAGTATTTCTCCAGTGTCCTGTGTGAATTTAAGTATGCTCTCTCTAATTCTCTCTTTCTCTCTCTCGGAGGACCTGAGCCCTAGGACCATGCCTCAGGACTACCTGGCATGATGACTCCTTGCTGTCCCCAGACCACCTGGCCGTGCTGCTGTTCCAGTTTCAACTGTTCTGCCTGCGGCTATGGAACCCTGACCTGTTCACTGGACGTGCTACCTGTCTCAGACCTGCTGTCTTCAACTCTCTAGAGACCGCAGGAGCGGTAGAGATACTCTTACTGATCGGCTATGAAAATCCAACTGACATTTACTCCTGAGGTGCTGACTTGCTGCACCCTCGACAACTACTCTGATTATTATTATTTGACCATGCTGGTCATTTATGAACATTTGAACATCTTGGCCATGTTCTGTTATAATCTCCACCCGGCACAGCCAGAAGAGGACTGGCCACCCCTCATAGCCTGGGTCCTCTCTAGGTTTCTTCCTAGGTTTTGGCCTTTCTAGGGAATCTTTCCTAGCCACCGTGCTTCTACACCTGCATTGCTTGCTGTTTGGGGTTTTAGGCTGGGTTTCTGTACAGCACTTTGAGATATCAGCTGATGTAAGAAGGGCTATATAAATACATTTGATTTGATTTGATATTCCAGTCTGTGTGATCAAAACAATCTTGAAGCGTGGCTTCCGATAGGTCAGACCAGCGTTGAATGGTTCTCGTCACTGGTACATCCTGTTTGAGTTTCTGCCTATAAGACGGTATGAGCAAGATGGCGTCGTGGTGGGATTTGCCGAGGGAGGGCGGGGGAAGGCTTTGTAAGCATCGCGGAAGTTAGAGTAGCAGTCGTCGAGAGTATTACCCCTGCGCGTAGCGCAATCAATATACTGATAAAATATAGGTAGCCTTGTTCTTAAATTTGCTTTGTTAAAATCCCCAGCGACAATAAATGCAGCCTCAGGATATATGGTTTCCAGTTTACATAGAGCCCAGTGAAGTACCTTGAGGGAATGTACACAGCTGTGACTATAACTGACGAGACTTCTCCTGGTAGATAAAATGACCAGCATTTGATTGCAAGGAATTCTAGGTCGGGTGAGCAGAAGGACTTGAGTTCCTGTATGTTGTTATAATTACACCATGAGTCATTAATCATAAAGCATACACCGCCCTTCTTCTTCCAAGAGAGGTGTTTATCTCTGTCGGCGCGATGCATGGAGAAGCCCGGTGGCTGAACCGATTCCGACAACATATCCCAAGACAGCCATGTTTCCGTGAAACAGAGAATGTCACAATCTCCGATGTCTCTCTGGAAGGCAACCCATGTCCGAATTTCGTCTACCTTGTTGTCAAGAGACTGGACATAGGCGAGTAGTATACTCGGGAGCGGTTGCCGATGTGCACGTCTACAGAGCCTGACCAGGAGGCCGCTCCTTCTGCCGCGCCGTTGTTTTAGGTAGGCTACTGGGATTAGATCCATTGTCCTGGGTGGTGGTCCGAACAGAGGATCCATTTCGAGAAAGTGGTATTCCTGGTTGTAATGTTGGTAAGTTGACGTTGCTCTTATATCCAAAAGTTCTTCCCGGCTGTATGTAATAACATTTAAGATTTCCTGGGGTAACAATGTAAGGAATAATACATTAAAAAAACTAAATACTGCATATTTTCCTCAGAACTCGAAGCGAGGCGACCATCTCTGTCGGCGCCATTACATTTTAGTCATTTAGCAGACGCTCTTATCCAGAGCGACTTACAGTAGAGTGCATACATTTTTATTACATTTTACATACTGAGACAAGGATATCCCTACCGGGAAAACCCTCACCTAACCCGGACGACGGTATGCCAATTGTGCGTCGCCCCACAGACCTCCCGGTTGCGGCCGGCTGCGACAGAGCCTGGGCGCGAACCCAGCCCAGCCTGGGCTCTTCAACAGCCAGTGAAACTGCAGGGCACCAAATTCAAAACAACAGAAATCCCATATTTAAAATTCCTCAAACATACATGTATTTTACACCATTTTAATATACACTTGTTGTAAATCCAGCCACAGTGTCCGATTTCAAAAAGGCTTTACGACGAAAGCAAACCAAACGATTATGTTAGGTGAGTGCCTATTCACAGAATAACACAGCCATTTTTCCAGCCAAAGAGAGGATTCACAAAAAGCAGAAATATAGATAAAATTAATCACTTTTGATGATCTTCATCAGATGGCACTCATAGGACTTCATGTTACACAATACATGTATGTTTTGTTGGGTAAAGTTCATATTTATATCCCAAAATCTCAGTTTACATTGGCGCGTTACGTTCACAAGTTCCAAAACATCCAAACTCACGACGCGCGGGCAAGTTTTAAAAGTTTTTTTACAGTCCGTAAAAACATGACAAACTAAGTATTGAATCAATCTTTAGGATGTTTTTAACATAATTCTTCAATAATGTTCCAACCGGAGAACTATTTTGGCTTCAGAAGTGCGATGGAACAGAGCTTGCTCTCATATGAACGCACATGCTCAGCGCATGTTCAGGTCATGGTAGACCTTACTCATTCCCCTCTCATTCGGCCCCACTTCACAGTAGAAGCATCAGACAAGGTTCTAAAGACTGTTGACATCTAGTGGAAGCCTTACCAACATTACCAATATCCCACTGTATCTTCAATAGGAGCTGAGTTGAAAATCGACCAACCGCAGATTTCCCACTTCCTGGTTGGATTTTTTCTCAGGTTTTTGCCTGCCATATGAGTTCTGTTATACTCACAGACATCATTCAAACAGTTTTAGAAACTTCAGAGTGTTTTATATCCAAATATACTAATAATATGCATATTCTAGCTTTTATGGCTTTGTAGCAGGCCGTTTACTCTGGGCATGCTTTTCATCCGGACGTGAAAATACTGCCCCCTACCCCAAAGTTAAACAGGTCAACATACACAAGGCTGCAGGGCCAGACGGATTACCAGGACGTGTGCTCTGTGCATGTGCTGACCAACAGGCAGGTGTCTTCACTGACATTTTCAACATTGCTCTGATTGAGTCTGTAATACCAACATGTTTCAAGCAGACCACCATGGTCCCTATGCCCAAGAACACAAAGGCAACCTGCCTAAATGACTACAGACCCGTAGCACTCACGTCTGTAGCCATGACGTGCTTTGAAAGGTTGGTAATGGCTCACATCAACGCCATTATCCCAGAAACCCTAGACCCACTCCAATTTGCATACCGCCCAAACAGATCCACAGATGATGCAATCTCTATTGCACTCATCACTGCCCTTTCCCACCTGTACAAAAGGAACACTTATGTGAGAGTGATATTCATTGACTACAGCTCAGCGTTCAACACCATAGTACCCTCAAAGCTCATCACTAAGCTAAGGATCCTGGGACTAAACACCTCCCTCTGCAACTGGATCCTGGACTTCCTGACGGGCCGCCCCCAGGTGGTGAGGGTAGGTAGCAACACGTCTGCCACGGTGATCCTCAACACTGGAGCTCCCCAGGGGTGCGTGCTTAGTCCCATCCTGTACTCCCTGTTCACCCATGACTGCATGGCCAGGCACAACTCCAACACCATCATTAAGTATGCAGAAGTCACAACATGATCACCGACAACGACGAGACAGCCTATAGGGAGGAGGTCAGAGACCTGGCCGAGTGGTGCCAGAATAACAACCTATCCCTCAACGTAACCAAGACTAAGGAGATTATTGTGGACTACAGGAAAAGGAGGGCCGAGCACGCCCCCATTCTCATCGACAGGGCTGTAGTGGAGCAGGTTGAGAGCTTCAAGTTCCTTGGTGTCCACATCAACAACAAACTAGAATGGTCCAAACACACCAAGACAGTCGTGAAGAGGGCACGACAAAGCCTAATCCCCCTCCGGGAACTAAAAAGATTTGGCATGGGTCCTGAGATCCTCAAAAGGTTCTACAGCTGCAACATCGAGAGCATCCTGACTGGTTCCATCACTGCCTGGTACGGCAATTGCTCGGCCTCTGACCACAACGCACTACAGAGGGTAGTGCGTACGGCCCAGTATCTTACAAGGGCTAAGCTGCCTGCCATCCAGGACCTCTACACCAGGCGGTGTCAGAGGAAGGCCCTAAAAATTGTCAAAGACCCCAGCCACCCCAGTAATAGACTGTTCTCTCCACTACCGCATGGCAAGCGGTACCAGAGTGCCAAGTCTAGGACAAAAAGGCTTCTCAACAGTTTTTACCCCCAAGACATAAGACTCCTGAACAGGTAATCAAATGGCTACCCAAACTATTTGCCTTGTGTGCCCCCCCAACCCTTCTTTTTACACTGCTGCTACTCTCTGTTTATCATATATGCATAGTCACTTTAACTATACATTCATGTACATACTACCTCAATTGAGCCGACCAACCAGTGCTCCCGCACATTGGCTAACCTGACCATGCATTGATGCACCTGAGTTTGCTGATGCAGTGGCACTGGACTCTGACCCTGATTAATAGTCTGGGTCAGCACAGAGATGAGGCTGTGTGCAGCCGAAACCACCTCTGAATACTCTCTCTGCTGAACACAAAGTAAACATTAGCTGGATATAGGGGAAAAGCGTCAACTGACTTGACCACATTTGAATGCATCTAGCTTAAATATCCAGCTAGTCCAGAGGGTAATTGAGAAACAATCAGATATATTTCAATGTATGCTTTCCGTTAATAACCAAGTAGCTGTTCATAAAAGGCGAAATGTGATTTCAATCTCATGATGTAAGAGTATCGTTGTGTCATGGTGGATAAATGTAAGCTAGCTAACTGGAGACATTCGTGAGGGTCTAAAATCACAATGGCCTATTTCGACGTGACTTGGTTTAATAAAATCATAAGGACAACCCTACAGCCTGGTAGCGAGTAGCTACGGGCACGCAGTGTCTTGCGATTTATTTATTTAAACTTAAGCCAGCCGACTAAACTAGTTAAGTAACGTACTTCAAAATTGTAACGGGTCAATATATGAAGCGTATCTTTATACAATAAATTTCAGGCAAGATTGAGTCTAGGCTTCATGTATTGTTATGGGAAAAGCTCTTTAGGGTTTTAGCGGGGGGGGGGGGGGGGGGGGGGGGGTTCTCTCTCTCTCACACACCTTTCAATACGGCTGGCAGTGGCTAGCTGTAACTTAACGTTACAGGCATGCAGCCTTGCGATTTAATTCCATTTCCATTTGGCTAGCTAGTCCGACACCAAAGCCTGCCAACTAAGCTAACGTAATTCACAATTGCAAGTCACGGGTAAATAATGTAGGGATATTAGAAGCTTGTCTATCTAATACATTTAATGACAAGCCATCTAACTACTTAAGTAAACATATGAAATTACCTGTTGCCCAAAGTTTGGGTAACTGGTTCGCCATGTTTAGAACATGCGGGCACAGGGGTGAAAGATTTGGGAGTAGTGGTGATGTCAGACCGTCTGGTTAAGTAGCCAATAGAAAAAAAGTCTGTCTATCATGTTCATTGATGGGGTTAAGATGAACCGTCACTCCAAAACTAGTGGACCAATGGACACTCATCGTCTACGCCTCCCTCTAAACCTCGCCCTTCACGGAAAAATGGCAAAACTCGCAATTGAAAATACTGGCAGTGAAAGCAAAGTAACCCTTATTTTACCAGGTAAATTGACTGAGAACACATTCTCATTTACAGCAACAGCCTGGGGAATAGTTACAGGAGAGAGGAGGGAGGATGAAAAAGCCAATTGTAAGCTGGGGATGATTCGGCGTCCATGATGGTATGAAGGCCAGATTGGGAATTTAGCCAGAACACCAGGGAAAAAACACCTACTCTTACAATAAGTGCCATAGGATCTTTAGCGACCACAGAGAGTCAGGACACCTGTTTAACTTCCCATCCGAAAGACACAGGGCAATATCCCCAATCACTGACCTGGGACATTGTGATATTTTTTTAGACTAGAGGAAAGGGTGCTTTCTATTAGCCCTCCAACACAACTTCCAGCAGCATCTAGTTTCCCATCCAGGGACTGATCAAGACCAACCCTGCTTGGCATCAGAAGCAAGCCAGCAGTGGGATGCAGGGTGGTATGTGGCTGGCAATACAAGTAGGTTAACCAAAAGGTAGCAAATGCAGGCAAGAGGGTAAGCAAAATGGATTTAATAGAATTGGTTACTGGGAAAGTTTAACCAAAAACTATTTTTGTATTTGTTTACAGTACAGTAGGCCATTCGTGAACTTCAACATGACTGATTCAATTCAGAAATCACTTAGATCTTAAATTAGTGTTAAATACAAGTAAAACCAAGCTCAAGCTGTTCTCTAGGTCACGAAATGTTGACCCTGGGGACCTGCATATTTGGCCTACAAATGGAAGCCAAATTGAGCTTGTTTCTCAATATAAGTACCTGGGTGTCTGGATTGACGTAACGCATATAGAAAATCTGACTAAGCTAAGATCCAAGATTGTTTTTTTATATTGAAATAAATCATGCCTCAGTATTGAAAAACAATGCTTCTCCCTGTATTGAATTTTGGTAATATTGTTTACATGCATGCGGCAAACTCTGTTTTAAAACCCTTGGACGCAGTCTTCCATTCCACAATACAATTATCACGGGGGACAATTTTAGGACTCATCATTGTAGTCTGTATAAAATGTGGGACGGACCTCTCCGTCTGTCAGAAGAGAGCTGCATTCTCTTTTATTTATTTACAAAGCAATCTGACAGAAACTCCCTGCATATGTAACTTAATTAATTAAGTTAAGAATCATACCATTACCAAACCCGTTCTCAGGAATGGATAACACTAGAGATCCCTTCAGTCTCCACAGATTTGGGAAAATCTGCATTTAGTTTTTTGCCCCTAATTTGTGGAACAATCTGCAGAGTTCACTGCAGTTACATGTGCTGGTGCCACTCAGGCAGTTTACATTATTGATTGAGGACCTCTGTGATTGGTTTTATTAAACATATTTTGGTTTATTGTGTGCTGAATTATATTGTTTTATTATTATGTTTTTATTGTCAAATAGATTTTTAATCTCAATGTGACTCCCTGTTTAAATAAAGGTGAAATAAAATAAATACAATTACAACTGTAGCAGGCCAATCCTTCTTCTGGAAGTATGCTGTAGGCTTTTGTTTCAGCCCAGCGCTAACACACCCGATTCGTCTTATCAAACCTAATGAGTTGATAATAATCTGTATAATTGCTGGGCTGGAATAGAATGCCCAGCCAGTAGATCAAGGAGTGGAGCAGGGTTGGCCACCCTTGGACTTTTTTGTTCACCCGAAATTATGCTTTAATAATAACAGCATACTTTCACTAAGATGTCTAACATTTACAAACAAGTTTGATTATTTGTACATTTAAAAAAATATATATATATTTTCATTCAACGTTAATTCATTGAAATATTTAAACTTGTATTAATTGTTAACTTAAAAACATTATTCAAGATGAACTAGTGTCCATGTTCATTAATTACAGATCACAATTCTGCAATAAAAAGGTGTGACGGATATCTGTCTCTAATTTGACTGTTTCCGTGTTGCTTTCTCAAATGAACGTGACCTTTTTATCCAGTTGTGAGCTCTTCAAACCGGTTTTATTTGATTATCACTGTCTCAGAATATCAGCCATGTGAACAAAATGTGCAAGATAACATAATGTATCACCAATGCAGCCATAGGCCAGCAGTATGATGGCCTAACTGGCATGTACAATCAATGTGCCCCTTGTCATTCTACATCTGAAGAAGAGTATAGCTAAACTCACATACTTAGCATATTTATGAGCTGGCTATATGTTCTCGATTTACAATGAGAGTGGGTAAACAGTGAACAGTGCTTTTTTAATATGTGCATGAGGGGGCCTTCATTAAGTGTGTGGAAGAGCTGGTCATGACTAATAGTTATCTGTGGGACTGATACCAGTGTGGAAGAGCTGGTCATGTCTAATAGTTATCTATGGGACTGATACCAGTGTAGAAGAGCTGGTCATGTCTAATAGTTATCTATGGGACTGATACCAGTGTAGAAGAGTTGGTCATGTCTAATAGTTATCTATTGGACTGATACCAGTGTAGAAGAGCTGGTCATGTCTAATAGTTATCTATGGGACTGATACCAGTATGAAGAGCTGGTCATGTCTAATAGTTATCTATGGGACTGATACCAGTGTAGAAGAGCTGGTCATGTCTAATAGTTATCTATTGGACTGATACCAGTGTAGAAGAGCTGGTCATGTCTAATAGTTATCTATGGGACTGATACCAGTGTGGAAGAGCTGGTCATGTCTAATAGTTATCTATGTGGGACTGATACCAGTGTGGAAGAGCTGGTCATGTCTAATGGTTATCTATGGGACTGATACCAGTGTAGAAGAGCTGGTCATGTCTAATAGTTATCTATGGGACTGATACCAGTGTAGAATAGCTGGTCATGTCTAATAGTTATCTATGAGGGACTGATACCAGTGTGGAAGAGCTGGTCATGTCTAATAGTTATCTATGGGACTGATACCAGTATGAAGAGCTGGTCATGTCTAATAGTTATCTATGGGACTGATACCAGTGTAGAAGAGCTGGTCATGTCTAATAGTTATCTATGGGACTGATACCAGAGTAGAAGAGCTGGTCACTTTTAAAGGACTTTGTGAATGATTACCTTGACAATAGGATGATTTAATATTATTGTCTTGCAGAGATGTGAAAGATGTTAGAAATGATTTTCCCTGTGAGTTTCCTCCTAATACAGGATTTGTGTGGTGTTTCCATTTCCAACACAGAGATGCATCAGCAGGATGAGGGACACTCGGGCGTCAATACATTTCAAGCTCTCGCTCTACACTATGCCACAATAAAAGTAGTTGTTGGTTTTGTACGTCTGCTCCATTCACATCAAGGGCAGGTATTCCATTAGAGTATTCCTTTTAACCAGAGTGACATGATGGAGAGATGTTAATTGGTATAAGGCGATTATTGGTACTAATTGGGGTAAGAAGGTTGAGTATCAACATGCGAGAGTACCTACAAGCTGAGAATGCCTACAATTTTTCCAATAATTGTTTACAGACGGATTATTTCACTTAAGTGAACTTAAGTGAAAAGCTGAGGACAGGGGAGACTGAAGATCTGACTCCCAGCATAACATTTTGATTTGTCCTCTTAATAAACCGATTTGCTTTGTAATTTGCGTTATTGAAGAACATAATTTGCTCTCAGTGGCTTGTCATTGTTGATAGACAAAAATCTTTTTTATGAACTGTTGCGTTTATATTTTTGTCCAGTGAAAGTTTTACTACTTAACCAAAATGGATCTCCATTCCCATATCCAAAAATATATCACCCTCCCTAACAAAGTATACATAAAGGCTTACAAAAATTAACAAGGAAGGCGATTGATTGCATTTTGCTGCTAAAACCTGTAGGCTGTGACAACTGTTTATCCTTGCAGCGTTATATGCATTCACTCTGTTAAATATATGCATATGTAGATATATACACACACAAAGTCATGAGAAAAATTTTTTAAAAGTCGAAATTTTATTATGTTTCATTTTTAGAGCCAAGGGCCTTTATCCTTATTTTCTCAGATCGTCATCTAAAAGGAGAAAAATCACAGGTTTCTTTTTTTCAATTTGTTCTTGATGGTATTGAATTCAGTCGTGGTGATAACATCCTTTACCCCCGGAGTTGGGGGTGTTACTAGAGGAAACGTCCCTGGCCTTGCTTCTCTCTCATCCATGCCTGGATCCTCTCCTTCAGTTCAGGGACTGTGAATAAAGACACAGCAAAACGTGACCACAAACCCCTGAGGACCTTAACAGTTAATAAGGTGTGCTAGTAGGACATGTTGCCTAAAAGAAAATGGAAAATAAACAGACTTAAATTGCAGTTAGATTGCTGGTCCCCTCCTTTCATTCTTATGTGACCAGCTCTTGACTGGAAGACCATGCTGTGTGTGTACATACGTGACTCCAGCATGCTTTCGTTGAGAGGCTGTCTGTTAAAGGGGTCAGTCGGGGAGTTGAGAAGGTGGCGGAGGATGATGGCTCGGTCCATGATGTTCCCAGAGGGCAGTATCACAGGGTCAGTCATTAATGTGTCCATCAGAGGGTCTGTGGACACACACGTACAAAGATAAAATTACATTTTATCATCAATTAAAATTAAATTCATAAAATCAACATATACTTTCCTCTCTTCAGACATTGTTATTACGCTCTCTGCATGCAAGTGTCTATGCTAAAAATAAAGCAGACTAGAAATGCAATAAGAAATCTTAATTAAGATAAGGCAATTATCTTTAAATTAAAAGTTGTCCTATATTGAGAGGTTGCTGTACTGTAATAGAGGGTTTTATGTTACACGTGAGGACTGTCATGACTGGCCTGTTCAGGTCATGTTACCATGGATCACAGTCCTACAGAGACATCTCTCACTGCCGCAGAGGTGACACCTAATGCCCACTGTAAATCTTAAAGGCAGCAGACGAATCCTTTGTCCTCTCAGTATGGAGGATTGGAATGTGTGAGTGGGTCCTATGGAGAACCTACCTCAGGACGGTAACATGCAATAAATGGACTTCGGGACAATATATTCCATCAGCCAAAATGTTGGTAACAACGATAGATGGAATATGAAAATGAATGTCGTTTTTGTTATGTTATTAAAAGTTAAGACGACATTATAACAAAAACTTAACTTGAAGAGTTTATAATAGTACCCAATGTTTGCATACTGTGCATTGTGTGGAAAGTCTCCAGATCAAATATGTTTTTGTTAAAGATGAAATGTGAAGTTAGTTGTCTAAACCGGATCTGAGTAAAATCCATACCTTGCCTCGTAACTAGATACGCCATAAAGACGGAAACGCCCCTTTGTGACCCGGGGGTATAAAACATATGAACAGACTAGGTGACCACGCGCTGCAGCCAAGTTCCACGAGTTGTCGCAACCCCAAAACACAACACGAGAAGATGAAAGACGGCGCAAAGTACAGAGAGATCCTTGATGAAGTCCTGAGCGCTCTGGAGCAGGTTTTCAAGACAATGATCCTAAGCACAGAGCCAAAACAACGCAGGAGGGGCTTCTGGACAAGCCTCTGAATGTCCTCGAGTGGGCCAGCCAGAGCTCGGACTTGAACCCGATCGAGCCTCTCTGGAGAGAACTGAAAATAGCTGTGCAGCAACACTCCCCATCCAACCTGACAGAGCTTGAGAGGCTCTGCAGAGAAGAATGGGAGAAATTCCGCAAATCCAAGCTTGTAGCATCATACCCAAGAAGACCCAAGTCTGTAAATCGCTGCCAGAGGTGCTTCAACAAAGTACTGAGTAAAGGGTCTGAATACATATGTAAATGTTTAAATTTAAATTTACTTAATTTACTTAATATATTTGCAATAATGTCAAAAAAATCTGTTTTTGCTTTGTCATTAATGGGTTTTGTGTGTAGATTGATGAGGGGAAAAAAAAACAATTGAATCCATTTTAGAATAAGTCTAACGTAACAAAATGTGGAAAAAGTCAATGGGTCTGAAAACTTTTCGAATGCACTGTAATTTATAGTATTCCGAGTGATGCAAGGCTCGCTACCTTGGCTAGACCCATGGAATAAGCTTATGGGCCTATAGCATTCATATGATAATGGAGTCGGATTGAATATTATGGTCGTATTACTCTTATACTAATTTCGGATATCCTCAGTCGGAGTGGATTTTCACTGTATATCAACGGCACACTCCATTCGAGCACTGCGGATAGTGAGTCATATTTATAAAATGTTTTATTTAACCTATATTTAACTAGGCAAGTCAGTTAAGAACAAATTGTTATTTACAATGGTGGCCTCCCCCGGCCAAACCCGGACCACGCTGGGCTAATTGTGCGCCACCCTATGGGACTCCCAATCACTGCCGGGTGTGATACAGCCTGGATACGAACCAGGGAATGTAGTGACGCCTCTTGCACTGAGCTGCAGTGCAAACTGCAAACTGACTTGAAGTCAGCTCATTTGACCGAAGTCCTGGACTCATGAAAAAATCCTACGGACATTCAGAACATTGCGGACAGATATGTAAGGTAGAGAACAGACACAGTGCTGTAGCAGGCCTAATGTGGAATAGAGGACTGTGACCAGTCTTAGTAATTTAAGTCTTACTACAACGTTGCATCCAAATGAACATGCCGCTGCGGTCAGGGGCAATTAGTAACACAATAAATAAAATCTATATGTTTTGTTCCAAAACTTGCCAGTTTGAACACTAGAAAGTTAATTTAAACACTTGCGAGTTTGAACACTGGAAAAGTTGAACACTTGCCTTTAAACTCGTCAGGTGCGTCACTGTAGTCCATTTCGGACTGCGAGTTCCTGGCGACTATCTCCTCCACCTTCTCCGATAGCAGCTTGAATTTTTCAATGGTGATGGTGGACTTGATGCCGGCTTTCTTCATCTTGGAAATCACTTCCTCAAAGAGCTCTCGGCTGTATGACCGCTGGAAAGGGGAGAGAAAGAACACCATGTAAGCCTGTGGAGTATTTATAACTACACACCATAGCAAAACGTTCTGCAACAGTAGATCCCTCCACGCTTTGGCCTGTTTGGTTCCTAGTGAATACATCCCTGGAAAGGGGGGGGGGGGGGGGGGGGGGGGAAGGGGAGCAAATAAACAGCCTTTCGGGGGAATTTTCCGTGAGAGGCCTAAGGATGTGTGTCATTCTTCCAAATTATAACTACATTGAGATGTCAGCATGGTCGGTACTGACAGTACAGTCACTAGCACTGCTATTTCTTCCCCAGGCTTTGTATTGTGCTAACAACCATGTGCCTCGAATTTCATAATCAATTAAGTACTTTACCCAAACCTGGTATAATGACATACACTCCCCTCCATATGTATTTGAACAGTGAAGCAACATTTTTTTTTTTTTTTTTTTTTTACATTCGGCTCTATACTCCAGCATTTTGGATTTGAGATCAAATGTTTCAATCGAGGCAACAATACAGAATGTGAACTTTAATTTCAGGGTATTTTCATACATATCCGTTTTAATTTTTAGAAATTAAAGCACTTTATGTATCCAGTCCCCCAGATGAAGAAGTATTTTGGACAAATTCACTTACTGTATTAGTCAAAAGCTTAGTATTTGGTCCCATACTCCTTGCTTGTGACTACAAACTCGGATGCATTTGCGGTTTGTTTTGAGTTATGTATTGCCCAATAGTAACAATGGTGAATGGAGTATTTTTTTAAAATAAGTGAGTAGATAAGACATTTCTGAACACTTCCAAATGAATCCTGATAATACCAAAATCATGAATAATGAGTGAGATGCCGTTCAGAGGCTACAACAAAACACACTAAACCATTACCAATAACAGGGGAGAGGTAAGCATTTTTGGGGGGTATGATCTTTGTGCCTCTAACTTTCTGACTCATCATTATCCATGTGTTCAGAAATACACTACCGTTCAAAAGTTTGGGGTCACTTAGAAATGTCCTTGTTTTTGAAAGAAAAGCTCATTTTTTGTCCATTAAAATAACCTCAAAATGATCAGAAATACATTGTAGACATTGTTAATGTTGTAAATGACTATTGTAGCTAGAAACGGCAGATTTTTTATGGAATATCTACATAGGTGTACAGAGGCCCATTATCAGCAACTATTACTCCTGTGTTCCAATGGCACGTTGAGTTAGCTAATCCAAGTTGATCATTTTAAAAGGCTAATTGACCATTAGAAAACCCTTTTGCAATTTTGTTAGCACAGCTGAAAACTGTTGTTCTGGTTAAAGAAGCAATAAAACTGGCATTCTTTAGACTAGTTGAGTATCTGGAGCATCAGCACTTGTGGTTTCGATTTCAGGCTCAAAGTGGCCAGAAACAAAGACCTTTCTTTTGAAACTCATCAGTCTATTATTGATCTGAGAAATGAAGGCTATTCCATGTGAGAAATTGTCAAGAAACTGAAGATCTCGTACAACGCTGAGTACTATTCCCTTCACAGAACAGTGCAAACTGGCTCTAACCAGAATAGAAAGAAGAAATGGGGGCCCGGTGCACAACTGAGCAAGAGGACAAGTACATTAGAGTATCTAGTTTGAGAAACAGACGCCTCCCATGTTCTTAGCTGGCAGCGTCATTATATAGTACCGCAAAACACCAGTCTCAACGGCAACAGTGAAGAGGCAACTCCGGGATGCTGGCCTTCTAGGCAGAGTTCCTCTGTCCAGTGTCTGTTCTTTTGTCCATCTTAATCTTTTATTTTTATTGGCCAGTCTGAGATATGTTTTTTTATTTGATTAGTCAAAATGTTAGGTTTTTGGTTCCAACCGCCGTGTCTTTGTGAGATGCAGAGTAGGTGAACGGGTGATCTCTGCAGAAGCATGAGGAGGTGGTGTTATGGTGTGGGGGTGCTTTGCTGGTGACACTGTCTGTGATTTATTTAGAATTCAAGGCACATTTAACCAGTATGGCAACCATAGCATTCTGCAGTGATACACCATCCCATCTGGTTTGGGCTTAATGGGACTATCAATTGTTTTTCAACAGGACATTGACCCAACACACCTGCAGGCTGTGTAAGGGCTATTTGACCAAGAAGGAGAGTGATGGTGTGCTGCATCAGATGACCTGGCCTCCACAATCACCTAACCTCAACCCAATGGAGATGGTTTGGGATGAGTTGGACCGCAGAGTGAAGAAAAAGCAGCCACAAGTGCTCAGCATGTGGGAACTCCTTCAAGACTGTTGGAAAAGCATTCCAGGTGAAGCTGGTTGAGAGAATGCCAAGAGGGTGCAAAGCTGTCATCAAGGCAAAGGGTGTCTATTTGAATTAACTCAAATATAAAATATATTTTTGGTTACTACATGATTCCATATGTGTTATTTCATAGTTTTGATGTTCTCTCTATTACTCCACAATTTTGAAAACAGTAAAATAAAAACCTTAAATGAGTAGGTGTGTCAAACTTTTCACTGGTACTGTTGTACCCAACATCCGACCATTGAGCAAGACGTGGAATAGAATCAAATTGTGAAAAGCCACCCACGGAACCCCACCCCAACAATCGGTATACAGTATCAGTTCTCTATGTCTGACAAGTAGTATGGAGCTGCGGCTTTGAATATTGCTTCTTTATCCTATGTGATGTACTGCCTTGTGAATCTGGTGATGTTTTTTTCCTGCCTGTTCAGAGAAAATAGCCATGGAAGTTAATTGCATTATTTACCATGAATTAGTGTTAAAGTACCATGTTTTGCCCACTAACTATATGCCAATGTTCCTGCTACTGCCATACCCTTTTATCAATTTAGCTGGTCTAGTGTTTATTAAATGGATCACAACATTTTCTTTGCAACTTGGGGTCGAAAACCAATGGCTTTTGCTCATAATGAAAATACATTGTGTGGTCATCCTCACAAGTCAAGCCAGTCCTCAATGAAAGCAATTCAGTTTGCCCCTTTCTGAAGCTGGGTGTACACTAACACGATTTTGGCACCGATTTAGCAGTCCCGACAAGTTTTTGAGATAGTAGGCAAAGACAGGGATTTTGTCTCCTCAGGGAGCACGGCCTTCAGACACTCGTTTAATGTGAGCAGGTCAGAGACGCAATCTGAGGGCTACCGATCTCATCTTTGAGCAGTCCCAGACGTCCGAATATTTTCAAACATTTGATTTTAAATCGGCACCAAATCTGCAATTCTCTTGTAGTGTGAGATGTGCAACGACAAACTGGTACTGGAGTAAAACATGCTTTTAGAAGCCCAGTCAGTGCCCAACAAATAACCATTCTAAATGCAAACAAGTGACAAACATTTGAGGGATGGCCACGATTAAAAAAAGCTAGTATTTTTGGTTCTCAATCTCAACTCGTAATTCAAGCGTTTTAGTCAACACTAGGCAGGCTAACAGCGCATCACCCACTACTTTGCAACGTGAGCTTGAGGCAGTAGAATTGCTTGAAAGCTGAACGTTTTCCTTTAAATTGCTTTGCTTCAAAGTAGCCTAGCGAAAATCCAACCATAGAAACGTGGAGGCAATTTCTTTTATAAAGACCCTCATGCCATTAACCATACATGTTTCTTTAGTTGTCCAGAAGACAAAGCCACAATCCTAGTCATATTAGCAACCCATCCTAGTTGTTGCTATTAGACTCCCCACCTTTTTAAATTCTAATCGAGATTTTCATCTCTCACATATGGAACCACGCACTGTGTGCTGTTTAGAACTGCGGTTTCCCACCAATTGCCTTTTGGTAAAATGTGAAACGTATGTTTTATTAGCTGCTTCATTACAGGAGTTGCATGTTCAACAATTGGCTATAGCCATTTGACTAAGATTACAGGCTTGCTATTGTTGAATGTTTCCATTAAGCTTTTAATTAAAAATGTCAGTTCCTTGTATGCATGGATAGTAGGCCATTTTCTGTTGGTCATATCATTTTACTGTTCGAAATTTTGTTGACCAGTTAATGAGGGTTAGTTAGTCGGCTGGTTAGGGTTGGTTAGTCATCCCTAATTATAAAGCATTGCAGTCATTTTTATCAATAAAACTATTCTAAAACATAGCGATATGTAGTATGATTAGTGACATTTACCATTAAACCCAACATTACAAAACACTATACCGTGGGTGTTTGGGACTTTTACCATTATTCAAGACCATAATATTGAAACCATTAGAACTGCTGTAGCCAAACGGTTTGCTTTAAACACACACAGATTTCCTGGAGACAGATTAAGCCTAAGAGAAGGACAAACTGAATTGCCTTCATGGAGGAATGGCTTGAACTGTCCAGAACAGAATACGGGAGGCGCACAGTACTACATAGAGCCATGACTACATGGAACTCTATTTCACATCAAGTAACTCATGCAGCAGTAAAATAAGATTTAAAAAACAGATTCAAAATACACCTTATGGAACAGCAGGGACTGTGAAGCAACACAAACAAAAGCACAGACACACACATACAAACAGATTTTGTGTTGTAGATATGTGGTAGTAGAGTAGGGGCCTGAGGGCACACACTTAATGTATTTTATTTTTATTTTTTTTATTGTATAAACTTCATTAATTTTACTGGACCCCGGGAGGAGTAGCTGCTGTCTTGGAAGCGGCTAATGGGGATACATAATAAAACACAAATACAAAAAAACTGAGGATGACCACACAATGCATTTTCATCATGAACAAAAGCAATTGGTTTTCTATCCAAAGTTTAAAAGAAAATGTTGTGATCCATTTTAAACCCAGGAGACCAGCAAAATGGATAAAAGGGTGTGGCAGTAGCAGGAACAGAGGCATTTAGTGGGCAAAACCTGATACTTAACATTCATTTATGGTAAATAATGCAAGCAAGTTCAATGGTAAATTTCTCTGAACAGGGGGGAAAAAACATCACCAGATGCAGAGGGAATACATTACATAGGATGAAGAAGCAATACTCCAAACCTCAGCTCCATACTACGTGTCAGACAGAGAACTGTTACTGTATACAGTTTGTTGGGGTATCTGTGGTCTTTGATCATTTTCCTGGATTCCTCATATCTTACCTCATTGTTAGGAAGAATTATGGTCCAAATCGGATGTTAGGTACTATAATTATTGAACATTATATTATGAATCCTATAAATGAAAAAAGTCAAATTTGGGTGCAATCAATTAGCTTAATCAGAGATCAAATTCAATTTAAACAAAACAATGTTTCATGAATTTTAATCTTATCGGTTTCTAACTACAGAAACTATTTCAGAAAAATTTGAGATGGTGGGTGTTGAGATCCTGTTTGAGGTGCAACGACCCTTGGGGGGGCTATATACACCTGCATTCTAGCTGTTTGGGGTTTTAGGCTGGGTTTCTGTACAGCACTTCGAGATATTATCTGATGTACGAAGGGCTATATAAAATAAAATTGATTGATTGATTGATTGATTGATTGATATATACAGTGCCTTCAGAAAGTATTCATAACCCTTGGCTCATTCCACATTTTGTTGTGTTACTGCCCACATTCTAAATGTATTAAATATATTTTCTCACCCATCTACACACAATAACCCCCTAATGACAAAGTGAAAACATGTTTAGACATTTTTGCAAATATATAGAAAATTAAATACACAAATATCTAATTTACATGCATATTCACGCTCCTGAGTCAATACTTTGTAAAAGCACCTTGGCAGCGATAACAGCGGAGTCTTTCTAGGTAAGACTAAGAGCTTTCCACACCTGGATTGTGCAATATTTGCCCATAATTCTTCAAGCTTTTTCAAAAATCGGTTGTTGATCATTGCTAGACAACCATGTTCAGGTCATAGATTTTCAAGTAGATCAAAACTATAACTCAGACACTCAGGAACATTCACTGTCTTCTTGGTAAGCAACTCCAGTGTAGATTTGGCCTTTTGATTAGGCTATTGTCCTTCCAGTGCCTTGTGGAAAGCAGACTGAACCAGTTTCTTTTTATTCCTGAAAAACTCCTTAACGAGTCCTTAACGATTACAAGCATACCCATAACATGATGCAGACACCACTACGCTTGAAAACATGAGTGGTACTCAGTAATGTGTTGTATTGGATTTACCCCAAAAATACACTTTGTATTCAGGACAAAAAGTGAATTGCATCTTTGTAGTGAGTGGGTGTATGGATACACCATCCAAAGTGCAATTAATAACTTCACCATGCTCAAAAGGATATTCAATATCAGTTTATTATTTTACCCATCTACCAATAGGTGCGCTTATTGGCGAGGCATTGGAAAACCTCCCTGGTCTTGGTGGATGAATCTATGTTTGAAATTCTCTGCTTGTGTTTGAATCTGTGTTTGAAAAATGTTGTTAAACACTAGTATTGCACACGGAGTGAGGCCATGCAACTTATGTGACTTCTTAAGCACATTTTTACTCCTGAACTTATTTATGCTACCCATAAAAAGGGTTTGAACACTATACATATTAGCTGAAGACAAACTTTTCATTTTGAATTAATTAAATGAATTACTAAAAACACAATTCCACTTAGGCATAGTGGGCTATTGTGTTTAGGCCAGTGACAAAACATCTCAATTTAATCTATTTTAAATTCAGACTAACACAAATTTTGGGGGGGAATAAGTCAAAGGGGTGTGAATACTTTGAAGGCACTGTAGATGAAGTGCTTTCATTTCGAAAGTTATTTAAATTTAAACTTTATATAACTAGGCAAGTCAATTAAGAACAAATTCTTATTTACAATGATGGCCTACCCCGGCCAAACCCTCCCCTAACCCGGATGACACTGAGCCAATTGTGACTCCCGATAATGGCCGGCTGTGATACAGCCCGGTTGTGATACAGCACGGGATCGAACCAGGGTCTGTAGTGATGCCTCTAGCACTGAGATGCAGTGCCTTATTCATACACCACATTATGTGTTACATCCTGAATTCTAAATGTTTTACACACAATACACAAACAATAAATCTAATTTACATAAGTATTCACACCCCTTTGCTATGACACAACAAATTGTTATTCTTAAATTTGCAAAAACTTCTAAAAACCTGTTTTCACTGTCATTATGGGGTATTGAGTGTAGATTACTGAGAAGTTTTTATTTATATAATCAATTATAGAATAAGGCTGTAACGTAACAAAATGTGGAAAAAGTGAAGGGGTCTGAATACTTTCCTTAGGCACTATACTGTATCTGGGGAAGGGTCTAAACAATTTCTAGAGTGTTGGAAGTTTCCAAGAGCAAAGTGGTCTCCATCATTGGAACTACACAGATTCTGCCTAGAGCTGGCCATCTGACCAAACTGAGCAACCAGGCAAGGAGGACCTTGGTCAGGAAGGTGGCCAAGAACCCAATGACCACTGACAGAATTACAGATTTCATTGGCTGAGATAGGAGAACCTCCCAGAAGGACTACAGTCCTTCACCAATCTGGGCTTTATGGGAGAGTAGCTGTAGTATAGAGCCAAATAAAAAAATATATACTTTACTGTGGGAGTGTAGGTGTGTAACCATAGAAATTTGAGTCAGTAGAACTTTTTTTACTTCCTGATTCACTGCTATGGGTACACTCAATATACAGTCAGGCTGCAGTAAGGTCTTTCCTGCAGAGTTATTTTAATGTATAAACCTCTTTATTTAGCAAGGCTTAGGGTTTAGTTTAGATGAGATTAATGTATTCGTCATAAATGTTAAATCTTTCTGGTCATACATAGATACATAAAGTTATACAGTATATAAAATACAGCAGAGCATCCATACAAAAAAATTTATTGGGGCCTACTTCTACTCAGACACGGGTTCAAATACTTAACATTTTTGCCAGATGGGTGGGGTTTGCAGTTTTGGGACTTTTCTATTTGAAAACCCAGGTATGCGACTACTACAGTTTACCTGGTCGTCGGCGATGGCCTTGGCGAAGCGGGCACAGTCAAGTTGCAGGTAAATGTCAGTAAGCTGGTCTAGGAGCTTCTTGGGCTCAAAACCATACTTCTCTGGGTTCTCCACCTTCAGGTCCCGGCACTTGGGCCCGCATAGCTGCTGTAGGTTAAAGTTTAGCATGGCCGCCAGACGAGGCCCCAACTCCTGGAACGCACAAAGCAGGAAGTTCAGTCACCAGGAAAAATATTTGTGTATCTACGTCGATGAATAGGAATGGTTTAAGGTTACTATTGAAGTAGGCTTTATACCGTACAGGCCTTGACATTAAGGTAAATTTGCCAGTGGCACACCGGGCCAGTACCAAGTGAAAAATCCTGGCTAACTAGGTTGTCTCTTCTTTCTTCAGTCGGGTGCTATTCTGTTGTGTGAACGATAGGCTGAGCCCTGGATACAGCAGCCAGTATTACTCCAAACACGCATCACTCGTTCGCTTACAGCCAGTAGTGATCTGAACCCCCACCCCCCCAAAAAAAACTTCTCATGATTCACGTAGGTCACCAATTTTGGATTCAAAATGGAGAATTTCTCAGAAAGGTGACTAGCTTGCATCCCTGTTATTGCGTCAGACATTGGGAAGATTGAGAAGGATTAAATACAAATATAAATACCTTTTCTCTGTTTTGGAGTTTGAAAATGTGCTGGCCAAAGCTTGATTAACTGGCCCGGCGAGCTTGGCAGATGTGGAGCACTGCAGTAATGTTTTTTCACAGTGCAATTTGTCCCATGTATAGTTGAAGTCTGAAGTTCACATAAATAAGTTTTAATGACCCCAACCTGAGTTTTTCAACCACTCCACAAATGTCTTGTTAACTTCTTATGGCTGGGGGCAGTATTGAGTAGCTTGGATCAATAAGGTGCCCAGAGTAAACTGCCTGCTACTCAGGCCCAGTGGCTAAAATATGCATATTATTAGTAGATTTGGATAGAAAACCCTCTGAAGTTTCTAAAACCCGTTTGAATGATGTCTGAGTATAACGAAACTCATATGGCAGGCAAAAACCTGAGAAAAATCCAGCCAGGAAGTGGGAGGTTTGTAGTTTTTCAACTCATTGCCTATCGAATATACAGTGTCAATGGGGTCATATTGCACTTCCTAAGGCTTCCACTAGATGTCAACAGTCTTTAGAACCTTGTTTGATGCTTCTACTGTGAAGAATGAGGGAAAGAGAGCTCTGAGTCAGGTGTCTGGCATGAGCTGATCACACGCTCTCCCGTGAGAGTGACCTGCGTTCCATTGCATTTCTGAAGACAAAGGAATTCTCAGGTTGAAACATTATTGAAGATTTATGTTAAAAACATCCTAAAGATTGATTCTATACATCGTTTGACATGTTTCTACGAACTGTAATGGAATTTTTTGACTTTTCTTCTGGCAAATTCTGCGCATCGTGAATTTGGATTTGTGAACACAAGGCGCGAACAAAAATTTGGTATTTGGACATAAATGGACTTTATCGAACAAATCAAACATTTATTGTGGAACTGGGATTCCTGGGAGTGCATTCTGATGAAGATCAAAGGTAAGTGTATATTTATAATGCCATTTCTGACTTCTGTTGACTCCACAACATGGCAGTTATCTGTATGGATCGTTTTTGTCTGAGCGCTGTACTCAGATTATTGCATGGTGTGCTTTTTCCGTAAAGTTTTTTTGAAATCTGACACAGCGGTTGCATTAAGGAGAAGTGGATCTAAAATTCCATGCATAACAGTTGTGTCTTTTAGCAATGTTTATTATGAGTATTTCTGTAAATTGATGTGGCTCTCCGCAAAATCACCGGATGTTTTGGAACTACTGAACATAACGCGCCAAACTGAGAAAAACTGAGATTTTTGGATATAAATATGAACTTCATCGAACAAAACATACATGTATTCTGTAACATGAAGTCCTATGAGTGTCATCTGATGAAGATCAAAGGTTTTGAGAAATTGGTTGAGGTTATTCCTTTGTGTAGAGAAGAAGTACAGCCATCTTGAACGAGAGTCACATTAAGTGTCCTGTTAGATAGAAGCGCGTGACCAGAAAGCTGGCTATAGTTGGTTTTAATCCTGCATTGAACACAGATCATCCCGTCTTCAATTTTATTGATTATTAACGTTAAAAAATACCTAAAGTTGTTTTACAAAAGTAGTTTAACATTTTTTGGCAAAGTTTACAGGTAATCTTTGAGATATTTTGTAGTCACGTTTGAGCAATTTGGAAGCGGTGTTTATCTGGATCAAACGCACCAAATAAATTGACATTTTGGATATATATCGACGGAATTAATCGAACAAAAGGACCATTTGTGATGTTTATGGGACATAGAGTGCCAACAACAGTAGCTCGTCAAAGGTAAGGCATGAATAATATTTTTATTTCTGCGTTTCGTGTCGCTCCTGCGGGGTTGAAATAAGCTTATCTCTTTGTTTACAATGGTGCTAACTCAGATAATAGCATCGTTTGCTTTCGCCGAAAAGCCTATTTGAATTCACAACCAGTGTAGCTTTAATTTGGTATCCTTCTTGTGTGATTTAATGAAAGTTAGATTTTTAAAGTAACTTTCATAGTAATTAATTTGAATTTGGCGCTCTGCATTTCCTCTGGCTTTTTGCCAATTGAGACAGCAGCGTCCCGCCTAAACTCAGATTTTTGGATATAAATATGAACAAAACATACATGTATTGTGTAACATGAAGTCCTATGAGTTTCATCTGATGAAGATCATCAAAGGTTCGTGATTAATTTTAACTCTATTTCTGCTTTTTGTGACTTCTCTCTTTGGCTGGAAAAATGGCTGTGTTTTTCTGTGACTTGGCTCTAACCTAACATAATCGTTTGGTGTGCTTTCGTCGTGAAGCCTTTTTGAAATCGGACACTGTGGCTGGATTTACAACAAGTGTATCTTTAAAATGGTGTAAAATACTTGTATGTTTGAGGAATTTTAATTATGGGATTTCTGTTGTTTTGAATATGGCGCCCTGCAGTTTCACTGGCTGTTGACGAGGTGGGACGCTAGCGTCTCACATACCCTAGTGAGGTTAAGGACAACAAAGTCAAGGTATTGGAGTGGCCATCACAAAGCACCGCAATCCTATAGAAAATATATGTGGGCAGAACTGAAAAAGCGTGTGCGAGCAAGGAGGCCAACAAACCTGACTCAGTTACACCAATTCTGTCAGGAGGAATGGGCCAAAATTGTGGGAAGCTTGTGGAAGGCTACCCGAAACGTTTGACACAAGTTAAACAATGCTACCAAATACTAATTGAGTACATGTAAACTTCTGACCCACTGGGAATTTGATGAAAGAAATAAAAGCTGAAATAAATCATTCTCTACTATTATTCTGACATTTCGCATTCTTAAAATAAAGTGGTGATCCTAACTGACCTAAAACAGGAACGTTTTACTGGGATTAAATGTCAGAAATTGGTAAAAACTGAGTTTAAATGTATTTGGTTGGTGTTTGTAAACTTCCGACTTCAACTATTTTAAATCAATCAAATCAAGTTTATTTTATATAGCCCTTCTTACATCAGCTGATATCTCAAAGTGCTGTACAGAAACCCAGCCTAAAACCCCAAACAGCAAGCAATGCAGGTGTAGAAGCACGGCGGCTAGGGAAAACTCCCTAGAAAGACCAAAACCTAGGAAGAAACCTAGAGAGGAACCAGGCTATGAGGGGTGGCCAGTTCTCTTCTGGCTGTGCCGGGTGGAGATTATAACAGAACATGGCCAAGATGTTCAAATGTTCATAAATGACCAGCATGGTCAAATAATAAATCAGGAGTAAATGTCAGTTGGCTTTTGTATTTTGTATGTATTTTGTGCTGCTGCACAGCAATATTCTATTCTCGGAAAGAAAAACACAAAGGGGATGATTGCGACCACTTAGTAAACGAAAAATGTAGACAAATGAATGTTGGGCCTTACTTTCCCCATCACGGCACTCTTGAAGAAAACGGATGAAGGCACATACCAGGCCGAAACACTTTGGCGTTTGTTTTTCAGGTTATTAATATTTCTACCGTAATGCCAAGACAATAAACACTTTTTAAATCAAGAAGTTATTCCCTGCGTTTTCTTCAAGAGTGCCTTGATAGTGAAAAGTAAACCCCACAATACATTTTTCTACATTTTCCATTTACTAAGTGGTAGCCATCATCCCCTTTGTTTTCCCGCCAGTCATAGGATACCCTTTTCAAAGAGGCCTTAAAATGTTTCATTCATTCGAGTAGAACAGCACATCGTTTCTTCTTCTCAATGTTCTATTGTTGTTGTCGGCTGCTGTATGTTGCTATGTTGACAGCCAGTAAAAGTCACGCAAACCTCATCTTTGCCAAAAACAACATTTGTAAATGGGGTGTTCTAGAGCCCCTCTCTGCCTTTGTAGCCTGGAAACAGAGCATGATTCAAATGTGTATTTTTTTGTCCTGGTCAGAGTGGTACTCACGGGCCGGAGGAAGGGCTTCTGGACCTGCTTGGTGAGGATGTGGAACATGTCGACCGTCTCTGTAGCCAGGGCCAGGTAAGAGCGTGACACCCGCTCATCCTGGGTCAACTGGGACTGGCGGCTCTGCTGCTGCTCCTGAGGGAGAAGTGGAGGAACACTCAGTGTTTCAGTCTTAAGGCACTACAAATGAGCTTCGTAACACATTCCTAAGCACTTCACAACCCATTTGTTTACTCCCCAGAAATTCCGTACTGACCCTGGGAAGCTGATCCCACTGCTCCTTGTTTTTAACCTCCTCCTGGACCTCGTGGATGCGCTTCAGGGACTCCAGGCTCTCGTCCAGCAGGAAGGTGGTGTCGTTGATCAGCATGTTGATGTAACGCACAAACTGTTTCCCGGAGCTACAGGGGAACAAACAGATGTATTGATTGACTGGGAGGCCTGTGGAAGCCACACAGAAAATTCACTATGAGTCTGAACTAGTTCCGAGTACATGTTACACGCACCATACAACCATGACCGGACAGTGGACACCTATTTAGACCAGGCCGTCACCATAAAAGTAATTGTCATGAGATGAATACTAAGCTTTGATTTTAGCCCACTTACTTGAACTCTTCCAGGAAAGTGCCATGGTGGCCCATGTTCTGCCAGAGGCTCTTGAAGATGGTGCTGATGTGGTAGCGGATGGTAAACTTGTCATAGAACTCGCTGGTGGCACCGGTGTGCTCCACGTCTGCGGGAGGGAGGAGTCACTCAGTCAGTTGCCTGTGAGAATCAGTCCACTTAACATTTTCAGACAACTGAGTCGAGCCAAGCCGTACTACACACCCACTGTAGATGATGGAACCAAGAACAAATGTGAAAAAGAAAAAAATCCAAGCCAGCACAGTTTATTGGCGCATAAACTGGATCCCCCCCCCCGCACCAAGTGGTCTCACCAGTGTAGAACTTCATGAGGGCCGGGACCAAATGTTTGACGGACAGTGGGTGGTTCTCCATCATCTCAGAGATGCGCTGGGTGCGCGGCTGCACAGCAGGGTTGGTGACAAACAGAACCTCCACCAGCTTGGCGATCAGGTAGGGGTTCCGGATGTAGTTCTGACTGCAGATGAACACCACCAGGAAGGTGACAATGTTCTGGACGCAGGGCTCGTACAGAACCTGAGGGGAATACCTGGCAGGGCATAGAAAATAGATGCTGACTTTGTCAAAATCCATTTCTCAGAAGATGCATGATTTTACATTTTTTTAAAAGGTAATTTCTATATGACCCCCATTCAAACACCCTCTTATTTAAAAGTGTTCTGCAGATATACCCTTGTTAATTCATAATGTGTAAGCAGCAATTTGGGAGGGGTGTTAATTAACATTTATGTAATTAATCTTTCCTTGATTTCTTGCTTCCTCTCTGCTCACCACCTACTCATAACGCACTGGAGGAGAAGGTCTGGGGGGAGGGAACTTTGAACTTCTCCTGCAATGCGGTTTGAGAAGGTGCAGAGAGGACGCGAGGAAATGAGGGGAGACTAACTGAGAAAAAGTCAAACAGAGGAGACTTGTCCAGGGAAGAGGAGGGTCCCCCTCATGCATGTATTAATACAAGGAAAGAGAATGTCCGCTGCATGTCAGGGCCAGGAGTTTCTCTGGTTGGGTCAGATCGTTAGGAAATTCTTCTGGCCCTACTTATATCACATCCCTTTGAAGTGACCATTTATACAATACTCCAATAAATGTATAAAAGATAGACTGAAACATTTGCTGGTAAAACAACACGATCAATACCACTCTGCTGGTCCCCATTATACTCTGTTGGTTAGGATTGGCTAAAGCTTCAATGAAGTTGTTTTAGGAGCCAATCAAAACGAAGGATACAGCAGCCCAGTTTTTATGACATGAAAGAAAAACTTTTAACACCCAAGTTTGTAGAAATGTTTTTGTCTTTGTCGGGCTCTGCACTATGTAATAATTATGACCATCGATCTGTCGACTTACTGCACAACAAAAAGCAGGAACTCGGCCACATCTTCAATGTAAAACTCTGGCAGAGCAGCAAAGCTTTTGGGGATCTCGGGATTCAGTGGTAGAGTTATGCTGCAAAAATCAAAGAAGGAATATAAGGGAACGTTATTGACCCCCTTAATGCAAGTCACAAACAATACAAACAAAAGCTCAATTGCTCAGTTGTGCACCAGGGCCTCCCACTCCTCTTTCTATTCTTGTTTATTCTGGTTAGAGCCGGTTTTGTGAAGGGAGTAGTACACAGCGCTGTACAGGATCTTAAGTTTCTTGGCAATTTCTCGCATGGAATAATAGCCTGAATTTCTCAGAACAAGAATATACTGATGAGTTTCAGAAGAAAGGTTTTTGTTTCTGGCCATTTTGAGCCTGCAATCGAACCCACAAATGCTGATGCTCCAGATACTCATCTAGTCTAAAGAAGGCCAGTTTTATTGCTTCTTTAATCAGAACAACAGTTTTCAGCTGTTAATAACATAATTGCAAAAGGGTTTTCTAATGATCAATTAGCCTTTTACAATTATCAACTTGGATTAGCTAACTCAACGTGCCATTGGAACACAGGAGTGATGGTTGCTGATAATGGGCCTCTGTACACCTATGTAGATATTCCATTAAAAAAAAAGCTGTTTCAAGCTACAATAGTCATTTACAATATTAACAATGTCTACACTGTATTTATGATCAATTCGATGTTATTTAAAAATGGACAAAACATTTGCTTTTCTTGAAAAACAGGGACATTTCTAAGTGACCGCAAACTTTTGAACGGTAGTTTATATACAAACACACAGACACAGAGCAAAAAAAGAAACGTCCTCTCACTGTCAGCTGCGTTTATTTTCAGCAAACTTAACATGTGTAAATATTTTGTATGAACATAAAATTCAACAACTGAAACAAACTGAACAAGTTCCACAGAGATGTGACTAACATAAATGGAATAATGTGTCCCTGAACAAAGGGGGGGGTTTCTTGCTGTGAGATGTTACCCCACTCTTTCACCAAGGCACCTGCAAGTTCCCGGACATTTCTGGGGAGAATGGCCCTCACCCTCCGATCCAACAGGTCCCAGGCGTGCTCAATGGGATTGAGATCCGGGCTCTTCGCTGGCCATGGCAGAACACTGACATTCCTGACTTGCTGGAAATCACGCACAGAACGAGCAGTATGGCTGGTGGCATTGTCATGCTGGAGGGTCATGTCAGGATGAGCCTGCAGGAAGGGTACCACATGAGGGAGGAGGATGTCTTCCCTGTAATGCACAGCGTTGAGATTGCCTGCAATGACAACAAGCTCAGTCCGATGATGCTGTGACACAACGCCCCAGACCATGACGGACCCTCCACCTCCAAATTGATCCCGCTCCAGAGTACAGGCCTCGGTGTAACGCTCATTCCTTCTACGATTATCGCGAATCCAACCATCAACCCTGGTGAGACAAAACCGCGACTCGTCAGTGGAGAGCACTTTTTGCCAGTCGTGTCTGGTCCAGTGACGGTGGGTTTGTGCCCATAGGCGACGTTGTTGCCGGTGATGTCTGGTGAGGATCTGCCTTACAACAGGCCTACAAGCCCTCAGTCCAGCCTCTCTCAGTCTATTGCGGACAGTCTGAGCACTGATGAAGGGATTGTGCGTTCCTGGTGTAACTCGGGCAGTTGTTGTTGCCATCCTGTACCTGTCCCGCAGGTGTGATGTTCGGATGTACCGATCCTGTGCAGGTGTTGTATCACGTGGTCTGCCACTGCGAAGACGATCAGCTGTCCGCCCTGTCTCCCTGTAGCGCTGTCTTAGACGTCTCACAGTACGGACATTGCAATTTATTGCCCTGGCCAATATCTGCAGTCCTCATGCCTCCTTGCAGCATGCCTAAGGCACATACACACAGATGAGCAGGGACCCAGGGCATTTTTCTTTGTGTTTTTCAGAGTCAGTAGAAAGGCCTCTTTAGTGTCCCTCGTTTTCATAACTGTGACCTTAATTGTCTACCGTCTGTAAGCTGTTAGTGTCTTAACGACCGTTCCACAGGTGCATGTTCATTAATTGTTTATGGTTCATTGAACAAGCATAGGAAACCGTGTTTAAACCCTTTACAATGAAGATCTGTGAAGTTATTTGGATTTTTTACGAATTATCTTTGAAAAACAGGGTCCTGAAAAAGGGACGTTTCTTTTTTTTGCTGAGTTTATACACACAAAATATATGGGGAATTGGGATGATGCAGACTATTACATTGATGAAGCCACAATCTGCAATATTAAAGCTGCTCTATAAAAAAATAAAATACAAACTTACAAAGATGAGGAAGTTGATTCTAATATAAAAATAAACATCTTTGAATTCTTAGGTTAGTAAGAATCATTTCTCCAGGTAGCCTACTTTACTTCGTAATATAACCTTATATTACAGCATTAAAACAGTTCCCGATTGTGGCATAGTAACTTACTGTGGGTAGGCAGGATCGACCATGCGTAGGATGAGCTGAATGACCATACTGTAGAACTGCAAACATCTGCGTAACAGGTTCTCGTCCAGAAGACCCGCATCGGCACAGGCTTTGGAGCGCACCAGTTTCTGTCAGGGCCAAAGATCACAAGATCGAGGGTTTCTACTGAATATGGTCCTTCACTCATGTTGTGACAAGTTAAGATGTTGAATTTTCATGTCTGCAACACTAATTTCAGCATAAAGCATGTATGAAACAACACAAAATGGAAGAACATTTGGAAAGAAACTATGACGCACTGGATAAATGTTGCGTTTTCTACTGTTTTCGAATTCACCAAAGATGTATCACGTATGAAAAGTAGAACACAAGCAGATGGGAAAATTGGTAAAGTTCCATACGACTGAAAAAAACAAAAAACACTTTTTTTTTTTAGTTAAAGTTAGCAAACCTTGAGCTGGGTTTTGCATCTCTTCAGCATCTCTCGGTGTCGGCTGGCCAGGGGAGAGTCCTTCCACTGGCTCTCACTATTCTTCAGCTCTTCCACCGTCCTGCCACGTCAAACAACAGGGTCATCCTCATTAGGGCACATCATAGCAAATCATAGCAAAACTAAAAAAAGCCTCTCTATTGGACCACTTCAAAACAGATTGTGTGTGTATGTGTGTGTGTGTGTGTGTGTACACCTGTTGAGCTCGCGAATGGCTCTCAGCCTGCGGATGTAGCGTCGGCAGCCTGGTAGGATGGACAGGTGGTGGGTGTGCAACGTCAGAAAGAAACACTCTGTGGGGAACTTGGGATCATAGAACTTGGAGGGGTCATCTGTCGATAAAAACAATTAGGACAACATATAGGACAATTTCAGGTAGGTGAATGGCACATCCAGTTAGTCAATTTTGCAGGTAATAATAATTATAATGAATCCCAATTAGCAGACACTTATCCAAAGCGACCTACAGTCATGAGTGCATACATTAACAGGGCATATACAGTTGAATTCAGAAGTATACATACACCTTAGCCAAATACATTTAAACTCAGTTTTTCACAATTCCTGACATTTAATCCTAGTAAAAATTCCCTGTCTTAGGTCAGTTAGGATCACCACTTTATTTTAAGAATGTGAAATGTCAGAATAATAGTAGAAAGCATGATTTATTTCAGCTTTTATTTCTATCATCACATTCCAAGTGGGTCAGAAGTTTACATACACTCAATTAGTATGGTAGCATTGCCTATAACATTGTTTAACTTGGGTCAAACATTATGGGTAGCCTTCCACAAGCTTCCCACAATAGGTTGGGTGAATTTTGGCCCATTCCTCCTGACAGAGCTGGTGTAACTGAGTCAGGTTTGTAGGCCTCCTTGCTCGCACACGCTTTTTCAGTTCTGCCCACAAATGTTCTATAGAATTGAGGTCAGGGCTTTGTGATGGCCACTCCAATACCTTGACTTTGTTGTCCTTAAGCCATTTTGCCACAACTTTGGAAGTATGCTTGGGGTCATTGTCCATTTAGAAGACCCATTTGCGACCAAGCTTTTACTTCCTGACTGATGTCTTGAGATGTTGCTTCAATATATCCACATCACTTTCCTTTCCTCATGATGCCATCTATTTTGTGAAGTGCACCAGTCCCTCCTGCAGCAGAGCACCCCCACAACATGACGCTGCCACCCCTGTGCTTCACGTTTGGGATGGTGTTCTTTGGCTTGCAAGCGTCCCCCTTTTTCCTCCAAACATAACAATGGTCATTATAGCCAAACAGTTCTATTTTCGTTTCATCAGACCAGAGGACATTTCTTCAAAAAGTACAATCTTTGTCCCCATGTGCAGTTGCAAACTGTAGTCTGGCTTTTTTTGTGGCGGTTTTGGAGCAGTGGATTCTTCCTTGCTGAGCGGCCTTTCAGGTTATGTCGATATAGAACTCGTTTTACTGTGGATATAGATACTTTTGTACCTGTTTCCTCCAGCATCTTCACAAGGTATTTTGCTGTTGATCTGGGATTGATTTGCACTTTTCGCACCAAAGTACGTTCATCCTAAGCGGTATGACGGCTGCGTGGTCCCAGTGTGTTTCTACTTGCGCATTATTGTTTGTACAGATGAACGTGGTGCCTTCAGGCGCTTGGAAATTGCTCCCAAGGATGAACCAGACTTGTGGAGGTCCACAATTTTTTTTCTGAGGTCTACAGGTACACCTCCAATTGACTCAAATGATGTCAATTAGCCTATCAGAAGCTTCTAAAGCCATGACGTCATTTTCTGGAATTTTCCAAGTTGTTTAACGGCACGGTGTGGAAGAACTTGACTGGCCTGCACAGAGCCCTGACCTCAACCCCATCAAACACCTTTGGGATGAATTGGAACGTTGACTGTGAGCCAGGCCTAATCGCCCAACCTCACTAATGCCCTTGTTGCTGAATGGAAGCAAGTCCCTGCAGCAATGTTCCAACATCTATTGGAAAGCCTTCCCAGAAGAGTGGAGGCTGTTATAGCAGCAAAGGGGGGACCAACTCCATATTAATGCCCATGATTTTGGAATTTGTTGTTCGATGAGCAGGTGTCCACATACTTTTGGTCATGGGCGGCAGGTAGCCTTGTGGTTAGTCATTATGCCCTTGAACAAGGCAGTTAACCCACTGTTCCTAGGCCGTCATTGAAAATAAGACTTTCATGGCCGCTGGAAATAGAGTTGCCAGCGAAACCCCCTGATATATAAAAATTGAATTGGACAAATTTAGAGTACTGTTTCATTATTACTCCGGTCGTTGTGTTTTTTACACAACATTTCGTCTCAGGGAAGCTCGTCTGCGTGCTTGTCATCCTCACCAGGGTTTTGACCCGACTGTAGTTCGGCGTCGTAACCGACTTCAGTGGGCAAATGTTCACCTTGGATGGCCACTGGATAAGTGTGCTCTTCACATCATTACGCTCCTTTTGTTTACAAAACCTGCTCCAGAAGCTTCCGACTTGCTTAAGTAAAACTATTAAGATTTAAAATTCCAAGCAATCAAACCCGTTCACAAGGTTGGTTAACACTGAAGACACCAAAGGAGTCTTCAGACTTATATAAAATCGGCTTTTAGTTTTTCTACTCCGTATGTTTGGAAAAACAGTACAAAAAGAGGCCTTAGTGTCCGTGGGTTAGTTTAGAGAGTGGACAGAGGAATTTTATAATGAAGAATGTGTTTGTTTTAGTTGATTGTGTATATTTATGTTTGTCTGTGCAATTTGTATCGGGCTGTATTTTATTTGTTTTACATTGCATTCGATTTTTTTGTTCTATGAAATTGTATATGCAGGGCTCCAGTGAAAAAGAGACACTGGTGTCAATGTGGACTCCCTGCTAAAATAAAGGTAAAAAAATAAGAACAATTTGTGCATTAGCAAGAACTTCACTACAGTAGCTAGCTAGAGGGAGTATTCAGCATTGAGTGTGCAATCTGGCGTTGTTAGCATAAGTCATGACGTGTCCTGGGGGGAGGATCATAGCCCCCCCTCTCTGTAGGTGACAATGCCCACTGTGAAGCCCTTGTTGTGCAAAGCAATGATGACAGCACGTGTTTCCTTGCAGGTAACCATGGTTAACAGAGGAAGAACAATGATTCCAAGCACCACCCTCCTTTTGAAGCTTCGTCTGTTATTCAAACTCAATCAGCATGACAGTGATCTCCAGCCTTGTCAACACTCACACCTGTGTTAACGAGAGAATCACTGTCATGTCAGCTGGTCCTTTTGTGGCAGGGCTGAAATGCAGTGGAAATATTTTTGGGGGATTCAGTTCACTTGCATGGCAAAGAGGGACTTTGCAATTAATTGCAATTCATCTGATCACTCTTCATAACATTCTGGAGTATATGCAAATTGCCATCATACAAACTGAGGCAGCAGACTTTGTGAAAAATAATATTTGTGTCATTCTCAAAACTTTTGGCCACGACTGTAGACTAGGGTTCATGCAGATAGATCTTACGACTTTCAGATGAGACTGATAGAAGGTAAAGAATAATTAATGACTGATTGATAACTGAAATGTAACAGATCTTTAGATCTCTAAGAGTTCATTGGGAAGACGGAACTCCTTAAATAAACTTCTCCGTGGTGCCCCAGGTTGAGTTAATTGTTGCATTATTTTATTCAATCACGTAATCAATTAAACGTTAGGTAATCGATTTGATAAAATATGCCATCACATGAATTATAATAAAGACGCATCCCAGAATTAGTTTCATATGGATTGACTTGAGACTGGTTCAGCCAGCAAGCAGACACCAGCTAGCTAACGTTTGCTCGCTAATTTCCGTGCATATTTCGAATTTCATTAATACTGATTCTGCTAGATGTACAATTAGGTAATGAAGACAGACAGATAAGTGCAGACGGCTGTCGCGCTGATCTGACATGAGACCATGGCGCTTAGACTTGGTTTCAATGAGAAAGGAATGTGAGTTACAGATCTGTCTATGTGCATTTGGTTGGGTCGTGAACAAAGCTACATATCGCGCCTTTAAAGATGCATTATTGCTTATTGCAGTTAACCACAGAAATACTTTGTTTTATGCAAACAATAGGCCTATAAGCTTTTGTTCATGTGTGGAGAGGTATGCCCCTTTCCCCTATCCATTTAGGAGACCTATGTTGGCTCAAGAGAACCCCTAGAGGCAAACGTTCTGTATAGCCATTAGCAGTGTGCCTACAAATCTTCAGTGTTTCTATGCATAATCTCAACCAGACCTGTGTTCAAATGGCATTTGTTTTCTTGCAAATGCTTAGCTGTGCTCGATTGAGCTTGCCTGGCACAACAGAACCAATTGAATAGTTCCAATCTTTTGGTACTCTGGGCCGACTCAATCCAATGCTAAAGCATTTGAAAGGAAACAAATACCAATTGAACCCAGCTGTGATCTCAATGACATACATTACTCATCATCATCATCGTTGTGAGGGCCCTCAAATCCTCAAAAAGTTCAGCACTGCCCTCGACAGCATGGCGCTACAGAGGGTGGTGCGGACAGCCCAATACATAATTTGGCCGAGCTCCCTGCCATCCAGGACCTCTATATCAAGCTGTGTGAAAGGAAGGCCCGGAAAATCGTTAAAGACTCCAACCACCCAAGCCAGACTGTTCTCTCTGCTTCCGCACGGGAAGCGGTACTGGTGCATCAATTCTGACACCCAACAGGCTCCTGAACAGCTTCTATCTACACACACAACATGCACTCACATAATTTATGCTGCTGCTACTCCGTTTATCATATCTTCTGATGCCTAGTCACCTTACGTCTACACATATCTACCTCTATTACTCCAGTATCCCTGCACATTGTTAATATGGTACTGAACTGACCCTGTATATATTCAGAGATTCAGATTGTTTAATAGTCACATGCACAGGATTGCAGGTGTGACTGCAGGGTACAATGAAAATCGATAGGGGCAGTAGCGGGGGGGGGGATTGTCCATAGGGGGAGTAGCAGGGCGAGGGTGGAGCAGGTAACCAACTAATGAGCAGCCTGATGATCTGAGGGTAGAAGCCATTGGACAGTCTCAGTTTTTGCCATGATGTTCCTGTACTGCCCGTGTCTAAATGATTGAAGCGAGGAGGACAAGGTGGCTGATGATCTTCTTGGCCTTCCTGAGACACCTGGTGTTGTCGGTGTCCTGTAGGCCAGGCAGCGTGCGCCCAACGGAGCGTTCGGCTGCACGTAACACCCTCTGGAGAGCCTTGCGTGGAGGTGTAGTTGCCGTATCAGGCTGTGATGCAGTCCGACTGTGTTCTCTCCATGATGCTCCTGTAGAAGACCGTTTGGGGCCTTCGGGGATAGGCCAAATTTCTTCAGCATCCTGAGGTTGAGGAGTCGCTGTCGTGCCTCCTTCACTACGGTGTCCGTGTGGTCAGACTATTTCAGCTTCTCCGAGATGTGTACCCCGAGGAATGTGAAGTTATTGACCATCTCCACAGCGGCCCCGTTGATGAGGATCAGTGTCGAGGAGGTAATGTTGCCTACCTTCACCACCTGGGGAACGGCTTGTCAGAGGTTCAGGACCCAGTTGCATAGGGAGGAGTTAAGACCCAGGGCTGTGAGCTTTGTAATGAGCCTATAGGGCACTATGGTACTGAAGGCCGAGCTGTAGTCGTTGAACTTACATATGTCCTCAGTGGAGACCGTGTGTGGCCCACGTTGTCATCGGGGGGGCTCTCCTCGGCAGCTCAGGGTCATTGTGCTCAAATCTTGAGAAAAAGGTGTCGTCTGGTAGGTTGACGTTGGTGACCGTGATTCTCTCGTGTTCTTATTTCTATTTCTGGTGTGTTTTTGTTCTACCTTGTAATTATTTTGTGCTACATTGATATTGCTACATTGTTGGGTTTGGAGCTTGAAAGAAAAGGCATTTCACTGTACACTTGAAACATTATGACGACAACGGTGGTGTCCACCTAGATAGAACAGAAAAATGGAGCTGACAAATTGTTCCATTCTGATGCATAGGAAATCTATGACATCGGGCATATTTACTGTTATATTATCTGTGTGTGTCCACTCACGTATCTCGGCCAGCCAGGTGTTGAGCTCTTCCATGGTGGCCTTGAGCCGGGTCTCCTCGCGGCTGACCTGCAGGCGGCAGCGGGGGTCGAAAATGTAGTACGGGTCCACCGTCTCCAGCTTGATCTTCATGCTCAGCTGTTGCAGCACCGACAGGAAGTTAATCATGAAGCCGTCCGTGGACACCAGCTTGTCGTCTGTCTGCGAGAGTAGGGGAGGAGGTGGGAGGGGAACATATACTATGAAATAAAGAACTGCTCAATAACTCCCTTAATAGTTCTGTTATTTAAGGAGTGGGGCAGTCCTACTCCTTTCATATGTATTTGTATCCGATATGACAGTGAAAGAATTACAGCAAAGGTGTGGGGGGGGGGGGGGGGGGATTGCAGTGTGTGCTAGAATAGCAGTGGGTCTCTTCAGACATTCTAGCTTGAAATGGTCACATTAGAAACCCTCAATACAGATGCTTTACAGATTAAATTAAAATAGGATCACTAAGCTTTAAGCCTTTTACCTGCATCTGGGCTTTCTTCACATTGCGGTTGACCAGAGCTGCCATGTAGTTGAGCACTACCTCTCTTGTCTCTCCATTTAGTAGGATGTTGTGGAGAATCTTAAACAAGTCACCCTGACAAAGAAAAAAAATTGTAGGCTCACAACCAAACTTTAGGAGCACAATGAAAAATATTTGAGTTAACAAAGCTAGAATCCTGAATTGTTCTCGGCACACTGGTGCTCCTAAATAAAAATTCCAGGTCGCGCGGTAAAATATTTTGCCGCATATGCAAGTAAAATGGTCGCACTGTACAGCCCTGCCAGGTGGGTGGGACTTACCCGGGCTGACTCCAGGTAGTGCTGCAGGGTTTGGCTACCCACGCGAGTGTTCTCCATGGTGATGGCTGGGCCCGAGAAGTACTTGTCACCCACTTTGGTCTGAATAGGAAAAGACCCCAAACAAAGTAAATTTTTTGCTGGTAAAATATAATGGCAACATAATATAAACTTGTCATGGTCATTTGTATATCTGTGAGCAATTAAAAAAAAAGAAAAAAAAATGCATTTTGTGAAGTAAACTTAGGCAATACAACAGGAACCACCAGAAAGATGTTAATCAGCAAAATTGGTGAAATCCAAGGGACAAGCACTGCTGCTGGGCTACATTCCTTTTCTTCTTTTGGCCAAATTGCATTGAGTCACACAAGCACACATTTATCTAGCTCCAGGGTGAAGCTTCCTCAATGTACAGATTTAGGATCAGCTTCCTCTCGCACAATTCCAACCTTAACCATTAGAGTAGAAAACTCAATACTGACCCAGGATCAGCATCTAGGGGCAACTTCACTCTACCCCTATTACTCACGTCATCCTCTGCAAAGACAGACAGGCTGAAGAATGCTCCCAGGAAGGACAGTCTCTGAACCTCTCGGCCCATCCCCGGGCCCAGAGACTTGGGGCACCACAGGGAGAGAGACGTCATCTGGGCAGGACACACACGACAGGCACAAACTCAGCAAAAAAACTCACTTTTTCAGGACCCTGTCTTTCAAAGACAATTTGTAAAAATCCAAATAACTTCACAGATCTTCATTGTAAAGGGTTTAAACACTGTTTCTCATGCTTGATCAATGAACATGCACCTGTGGAACGGTCGTTAAGACACTAACAGCTTACAGACGGTAGGCAATTAAGGTCACAGTTATGAAAACTTAGGACACTAAAGAGGCCTTTCTACTGACTCTGAAAAACACCAAAAGAAAGATGCCCAGGGTCCCTGCTCATCTGCGTGAACGTGCCTTAGGCATGCTGCAAGGAGGCATGAGGACTGCAGATGTGGCCAGGGAAATAAATTGCAATGTCCGTACTAAGACCGCGCTACAGGGAGACAGGAAGGACAGCTGATCGTCCTTGCAGTGGCAGACCACGTGTAACAACACCTGCACAGGACCGGTACATCTGAACATCACACCTGCGGGACAGGTACAGGATGGCAGCAACTGCCCGATTTACACCAGGAATGCGCAATCCCTCCATCAGTGCTCAGACTGTCTGCAATAGGCTGTGAGAGACTGGACTAAGGGCTTGTAGGCCTGTTGTAAGGCAGGTCCACACCAGACATCACCGTCAACAACGTCGCCAATGGGCCCAAATCCACCGTCGCTGGACCAGACAGGACTGGCAAAAAGCTCTCTTCACTGACGAGTCATGGTTTTGTCTCACAAGGGGTGATGGTTGGATTAGCGTTTATCGTCGAAGGAATGAGCCTTACACCGAGGCCTGTACTCGGGAGCGGGATCAATTTGGAGGTGGAGGGTCTGTCATGGTCTGGGGCAGTGTGTCACAGCATCATCGGACCGAGCTTGTCGTCATTGCAGGCAATCTCAACGCTGTGCATTACAGGGAAGACATCCTCCTCCCTCATGTGGTACCCTTCCTGCAGGCTCATCCTGACATGACCCTCCAGCATGACAATGCCACCAGCCATACTGCTCGTTCTGTGCATGATTTCCTGCAAGACAGGAATGTCAGTGTTCTGCCATGGCCAGCGAAGAACCCGGATCTCAATCCCATTGAGCACGTCTGGGACCTGTTGGATCGGAGGATGAGGCCATTCCCCCATGTCCGGAACTTGCAGGTGCTGTGGTGGAAGAGTGAGGTAACATCTCACAGCAATAACTGGTAAATCTGGTGCAGTCCATGAAGAGGAGATGCACTGCAGTACTTAATGCAGCTGGTGGCCACACCAGAAACTGACTGTTACTTTTGATTTTGACCCCCCCTTTGTTCAGGGACACATTACTCAATTTCTATTTGTCACATGTCTGTGGAACTTGTTCGTCTTATGTCTCAGTTGTTGAATCTTATGTTCATACAAATATTTACATGTTAAGTTTGCTGAAAATAAACGCAGTTGACAGTGAGGACGTTTCTTTTTTTGCTGAGCTAACATGGTGACTATTACATTACTAAGCCATACTTGATTGGTAACGGCAGTCCCCAATACCCCTACCCTGACAATTCAAATTGCATGTGACCTGTACAACACCCCTTCACAATGTGAAACAATGTTTGTGTTTTCTGCCTATTGTATTCTTTGTAACGCAAGCTCAAGTTCAAAGTAGGATGAGGACACCACCTATGCTTATTTCTCACCAAGGCACTATTACGAATGGAATTGCCTTACATCATGGTTCGCACTGATTTCAAACTCTGATGGGCACGATTCTAGTGTCGCTAAAAACAGTATAAGTTAAGTGCGTGTGTTAAAGTGTTAAAGCTTTAAATTATAATCCCTCAGCAATCTACAAAAACAACATATTTACATACGTTTTCAGACCATTTTTCTGTGAGACTCGAAATTGAGCTCAGGTGCATCCTGTTTCGATTGATCGTTCTTGAGATGTTTCTACAACTTGACTGGAATCCACTTGTGGTAAATTAAATTAATCGGACATTATTTGGAAAGGCACACAGCTGTCTATATAAGGTCCCACAGTTGACAGTGCATGTCAGAGCAAAAACCAAGCCATGAAGTCAAAGGAATTGTCCGTAGAGCTCCGAGACAGGATTGTGAGAAACAAGATTCTCTGGTCTGATGAAACCAAGATTGAACTCTTTGGCCTGAATGCCAAGCGTCACATCTGGAGGAAACCTGGCTCCATCCCTACGGTGAAGCATGGTGGTGGCAGCATCATGCTGTGGGGATGTTTCTCAGCGACAGTGACTGGGAGACTAGTCAGGATTGAGGCAAAGATGAACGGAGCAAAGTACAAAGAGATCCTTGATTAAAACCTGCTCCAGAGTGCTCAGGACCTCCGACTGGGGCAAAGGTTCACCTTCCAACAGGACACCGAACCTAAGCACACAGCCAAGACAACGCAGGAGTGGCTTCGGGACAAGTCTCTGAATATCCTTGAGTGGCCCAGCCAGAGCCCGGCGTTTAACCCGATCGAACATCTCTGGAGAGACCTGAAAATAGCTGTGCAGGAACACTACCCATCCAACCTGACAGAGCTTGAGAGGATCTGCAGAGAAGAATGGGAGAAACTCCACAAATACAGGTGTGCCAAGCTTGTAGCAACATACCCAAGAAGACTCGAGGCTGTAATCGCTGCCAAAGGTGCTTCAACAAAGTACTAGTAAAGGGTATAAATACCTATGTAACTGTGATGTTTCTTTTTTTATAAATTAGCAAAAAAATTATGAAAAACCTATTTCTGCTTTGTCATTATGGGGTATTGTGTGTAGATTATGTAAAAAAAAAAAAATACATTTTAGAATAAGGCTGTAACCTAAAAATGTGGGAAAAGTCAAGGGGTCTGAACACTTTCTGAAGGCATATATTCCTTATTTACGCATAAGGGGATTTTGTCTATGTCCCAAAGGGCACCCAATTTCCTTTATGGTGCAATACTTTTGACCACAGCACCACGTGAAAAGTAGTGCACTACAAAGGGAATAGGGTTCCATTTGGGCCGCATCCTTTGTCTTCCCATGGGGAAGAAGAGAGTCAACACTTTGGATTACGAGGTGCTATGGAGGAGATTGTTAGCTAATTCTAAAGGGGTGTAACGGTGAACCTATGGTTCGGGTACGTATTGTGGTTTTGGGGGTCATGGTTCGGTTTCGGGTACAGCGGGAAAATGAGTTACTGTAGTTAACTTATGTTTATTTAAGAAAATACAAAGTGTCGATAATCCTAATTCCATATGGTTACGAGTCATAATACCTGATGAGAGCACAATCAAGAACACCAACACCTTGGATATTTTTACATGAAAAAACAAACAATTACTCAACACTAAAATAAAGCGCAATATGCATGTGAAATCAATACGTAAACATGGCTATGACATTGTATTGGCCTGTGCTAGAATGTTTTCTAACAAAGAAAAATATGTGACTCTCATAAAGGGGGTGATTCTTTAGCGCCGTATTTCTACTTTCCCACTCTGGGGTAATGAGATGTCACTGTTAAGTAGCACTGTAGCCCTGGAGGGCCATCCATCTGTAGTAAGCGCAACACAGTGCATTGGCCAATTCATTGGCAACTTCGATTTTGCTTGATTACATAGAGCGGGTAGTACCAGTTTGCTGAAATGGGTGCGAGAGGGCGAAGTTTGTATCGTGGCTCGCGCACTTTCACGAGGTGCTGAAACCCCCTATTCTTCTCAACCACTGAGAATGGGCGCATATCCACGGCTATAAACATACCTATCGCTCTTGTAATTTCTTTGGCCCGGTCAGAATCAGCTGCAAAGGGCTGCTTCAGACGGGGAAGATGTAGTTGTGTGGTTGTTTTGTGTTTTTGTCTTGGTAGGAATACTGCGGTGATGTCGGCGTAAATGTGACAACATGTTTGAGGTCTCTGTCCATCGCCGTAGTAATCTACTGGGAAGCCAAAATGTTCCCAAACGGAAGATTTAAAACGACAATGGATAATTCTCCTGGTTTATCTACCTCACCACTCGCCATCGTACAGAACAAGTTCCCGGCGGCACCTCACGAAAGGCCAGCTTGAAGTGCGACAATTAAGATTTAAATTTTGATTACAACGTGCGCATAGGCTCTAGTTATTTTAACGGAATAGCCTGAAATTTATTTTAGATCAGATTTACTCAAGTAGCATACAATGCAGCGAAGGCATAGCCTCTAGGCCTAGTGCTTAATTTTTTTATGTATTAATTCATGTTCAGTGTGGACCGAACCGAGGTCCCTGTACCGAATGGTTTAGTACGAAGAAAAGTACCTTTAAAACGCCTACAAATTAAGTAATAGATGAAGAGATAAGAAAGATGTCTCAGGCTCTCCGAAAATACTCACCAAATTGCACATGGGGTGAGTCTTCCCAAACTTGATCTCACAGAGCTCAGCTAAAGCCTGTAGAAAACAAAACACGTCGTAAGTGAACGCAAGTAAACACCCATCCAAAATAGCCTCATAACATTGACCATTGACTGTTAAATGACCATATTCAAATGTGACCTTCAATTAAGTTTCCGTCACCTGGTGTAAAAAATCTAAAAAAATACCCGATGTCATCTTATGGCATGTGTGACAAGACGTGGTGTGTGTAAAAATTTCAAATTATGTTGTTACCAAGCCTTGAGTACTGGGAGCCATAGAAATACTAGCCACTCAGACCACGGCAATTTGAATGGAACACACGTGCACACTCAATATGGCAACCGGCCCACCAATAACAGAACCATTGACTTCAATGGGAAAATTCCCATTCTTGAATATATATATTTCTATGGTGGGAGCCTATAAGGTTCGCTCAGGGCTTACTGGCTCGTCACGCTAGCAGAGGTTCAGCTATGCCGGGAACATAATCCATTTGGCACATCTCAAACTTCCCCCCCATCAGTTAAATAGACAGGCTCTCTCACAGGCTGCACTACTTCTCCGCTGCCACCTTACCATGAGGGGGAACTTAAAGTTGTCACTGTCGAAGGAACATTCTTTCACAGCCAGAGCCAGCCCTTGAAGGATTGGAACGAAGATCTGAAAGACACATAAGAGCAGGTGAGCAAATGAGGATTGCACCACAGTAAAGATAGCTGAAAAATCAACATGGTGAAATGTACAGGATAACTTGGTATAATAGGGGGGGGAAAATCTTCTGCATTTCACATGGTTTTTCTCAAGTGTTTGATCGAATTCTCAATTACCAAATGTCTTCTAATTGACCTTTAAATGATCAGTCTTACCTATTACTAGCTTGGACAACACACTAATAAAAGCATAGTCTGTGTGTCAATCAGTCTGTCGGTTGAGCCCACCTGTCTGAAGACCTCCTCCTGGTGGGTCATGCAGGCCAGCTCCTGGATAAAGCCATACGGCAGGTTTCGGCACAGCATGTAGGGCACCAGCAGGGACTGCTGCAGGGGGCTCCTGAGTGGAGGGGCAAGGGGAGGAAAAACGCTTTTACTCAGACACATAACCTGAACCATGTCACCTGGCCAAATAATAGTTTGAGACCAAATTAGGAGCGATTTTGAATAAGAAAGTGTGCATTGTATTCTTGTTTTCTACCATTTAACAATTGGAAGAACAGGCATTCTAACAAAAGCCTATTTTATACTGTGCGTGTTTGCGCCGAGTTACTAAAAGCGGCGAGTTACTATAACGAACATATAAAAAATATTTCAAGAGCAGCTTTTTCCATCTTCATAACACTGCAAAAAAATCTGAAGCTTTGTCAGAAACGAATCCATGCTTTTGTCACTTCAAGATTAAACACTGCAATGCTCTACTCTCCAGCTAGCACTAAATAAACTTCCGCTAGTGCTAAATACATCTGCTAGAATCTTGACTAGAACCCCAAAATGATCATCTAAATCTATCATTTTACTCCAGGGCTAGCTACTAGCTTGATGTTGAGGCTAGGGCTGATTAAGGTTATTACATTGACAAGCTCTTACCCATCTCTCCGATTTTGTCCTGCCGTACATACCTACATGTATGTGTATGCTGCAGTCACAAAACGCAGGCCTCATTGTCCCTAGAATTTCTAAGCAAACAGCTGGAGGCAGGGCTTTCTCGTATAGATCGCCATTCTACTTATCCATGTGAGAGACGCAGACTCGATCTCAATCGATAAGTCTTTACTGAAGACTCATCTCTTCAGTAGGTCCAATGGTTGAGCAGTCTGGCCAAAAGGTGCTAATGTGAACGGCAAGGCATTGGAGTGACGAACCACCCTTGCAGTCTTTGCCTGGCCGGCTCCTCTCTCCACTGGGATTCTCTGGGTTGCTAGTGCTCTCCCATGTCATCCCTAGGAGTGCATCATGTCTTGCCAGGCTTTTTTCACTATACTCGACTTGAGTGGTAGTCACTGCCATCTTCCTGTTCGGTCTCGCGCCCCCTCGGGCTCGTGGGGGAGATCGAGGGCTGTACCCTGCCTTATCTCAGGGTAGTAAGTTCTTCTGTCGATATCTCTCTGGTGGTGGGAGGCTGTGCTTCGGCAAAGTGAGTGGGGTTATATTCTGCCTGGTTTGTCCTGTCCAGGAGAATTGTCAGATGGGACCATGGTGTCCCCCGACCCCCGTCTCAGTCCCCAGTATCTATGCTGCAATAGTCTACACAATATATTCAAAGGTATGTGGACACCCCTTCAAATTAGTGGATTCGGGTATTTCAGCCACACCCGTTGCGGACTTGAATGAAATTGAGCAACAACACATAGACCTTAAAAATAGTCTGTCCTCGTTTGCAACACTCACTACGGCGTTCCAAACTGCTTCTGGAAGTAACATCAGCACAATATGTTCGCTGGTACTTTCATGAAATGGGTTTCTTTGGCCGAGCAGCCGGCAGAAAGCTAAGATCACCAAGCACAATGCCAAGCGTCGGCTGGAGTGGCGTAAAGCTCGCTGCCATTGGACTCTGGAGTAGTAAAAACACGTTCTCTGGAGTGATGAATAACGCTTCACCATCTGGTAGTCCGACAGGCGAATCTGGGTTTGGCGGATGCCAGGAGAACGCTACCTGCCCCAATACATAATGCCAACTGTAAAGTTTGGTGGAGGAGGAATAATGGTCTGGGGCTGTATTTCATGGTTCGGGCTAGATCCCATAGTTCCAGTGAAGGGAAATTTTAACGCTACAACATAAAATGACATTCTAGACGATTCTGTGCTTAAAATTTAGCAGCAACAGTTGGGGAAGACTCTTTCCTGTTTCAGCATGAAAATGCCCCTGTGCACAAAGCAAGGTCCATACAGAAATGGTTTGTCAAGTTCGGTGTGGAAGAACTTGGCTGGCCTGCACAGAGCCCTGACCTCAACCCCATCAAACACCTTTGGGATGAATTGAAATGCCGACTGCGAGCCAGGCCTAATCGCCCAACATCAGTGCCCGACCTCACTAATGCTCGTGGCTGAATGGAAGCAAGTCCCCATAGCAATGTTCCAACATGTGGTGGAAAGCCTTCCCAGTAGAATGGAGGCTGTTATAGCAGCAAAGGGAGGACCAAATCCATATCAATGCACATGATTTTGGAATGAGATGTTCAACAAGCAGGTGACCGCATACTTTTAGTCATGTAGTGTATGTGCCGAGGGGCTACGGTCAATCAGTCATATCTGATGTATTTCTCCTGTGTGATCTTAAGGATGCTACCTCGATTTCTCCAGACTTTCGCTCTTCCTTCCCGGAGGACCATACCTCAGAACTACCTGGCCACTCCTGACTGTCTTTGTCCCCAGTTCACCTGGTTGGGCTGCTGACCCAGTTTCTGCTGTTCTGACTGCAGCTATGGAAACCTGACCTGCTTCTGCCTCACTATACTATGAAACAAAGATAAATTATATAAAGGATGATAGTAAAAAAGCATTGGAGCACCTTCAATGAAATTTTGGGCAAAAAGGCAAACTCAGCTCCAACATTCATTGAATCAGATGGCTCATTCGTTACAAAACCCACTGATATTGCCAACTATTTTAATGATTTTTTAAATTGGCATGATTAGCAAAATTGGGCATAACATGCCACCAACAAATGCAGTCACTACACATCTAAGTACAGCACCAGTCAAAAGTTTGGACACAGCTACTCATTCAAGGGTTTTTCATTATTGTATTATTTTCTACATTGTAGAATAATAGTGAAGACATCAAAACTATGAAATAACAAATAAGTAATCATATAGTAACCACAAAAAAGTGTCAAATCAAAATTTAGTTTTGATTCTTCAAAGTAGCCACCCTTCGCCTTGACAGCTTTGCGCACACTTGGAATTCTCTCAACCAGCTTCACCTGGAATGCTTTTCCAACAGTCTTGGAGTTCCCACATATGCGGAGCACTTGTTTGCTGCTTTTCCTTCACTCTGCGGTCCAACTTACCCCAAACCATCTCAATTGGGTTGAGGTCGGGGGATTGTACAGGCCAGGTCATCTGATGCAGCACTCCATCACTCTCCTTCTTGGTCAAATAGCCCTTACACAGCCTGGAGGTGTGTTGGGTCATTGTCCTGTTGAAAAACAAATGATAGTGGGACTAAGCGCAAACCAGATGGGATGGCGTATTGCTGCAGAATGCTGTTGTAGCCATGCTTGTTAAGTATGCCTGAATTTTAAATAAATCACACAATTACACCACCTCCATGCTTCACGGTGGGAACGACACATGCGGAGATCATCCGTTCACTTACTCTGCGTCTTACAAAGACACGGCGGTGATAAGCAAAAAGCTCAAATTTTGCATCATCAGACCAAAAGGACAGATTTCCACCAGTCTAATTTCCATTGCTCGTGTTTCTTGGCCCAAGCAAGTCTCTTCTTCTTATTGGTGTCCTTTGGTAATGGTTTCTTTGCAGCAACTCAACCATGAAGGCCTGATTCATGCAGTCTCCTCTGAACAGTTGATGTGTGTCTGTTACTTCCACTCTGTGAAGCATTTATTTGGGCTGCAATCTGAGGTGCAGTTAACTCGAATGAACGTATCCTCTGCAGCAGAGGTAACTCTGGGTCTTCCTTTCCTGTGGCGGTCCTCATGAGAGCCAGTTTCATAGCGCTTGATGGTTTTTGCGACTGCACTTGAAGAAACTTTCAAAGTTGTTGACATTTTCCAGATTGACTGACCTTCATGTCTTAAAGTAATGATGGACTGTCGTTTCTCTTTGCTTATTTGAGCTGTTCTTGCCATAATATGGATTTGGTCTTTTACCAAATAGGGCTATCTTCTGTATACCACCCCTACCTTGTCACAACACAACTGATTGGCTCAAACACATTAAGTAAAGAAATTCCACAAATGAACTTTTAACATGGCACACCTGTTAACTGAAATGCATTCCAGGTGACTCATGAAGCTGGTTGAGAGAATGCCCAAAGTGTGCAAAGCTGTCATCAAGTCAAAGGGTGGCTACTTTGAAGAATCTCAAATATAAAATACATTTTGATTTGCTTAACACTTTTTTGGTTACTACATGATTCCATATGTGTTATTTCATAGATTTGATGTATTCACTAATATTCTACAATGTAGAAAATAGTAAAAATAAACCCCTTGAATGAGTAAGTGTGTCCAAAAGTTTGACTGGTACTGTATATCTGACCAAATTATTAAAGACAAGCATTGTACATTTGAATTCCTTCAAATGAGTTTAAAAGACGTAAAAAAAAAGTATTGTCTATCAACTATGACAAGCCACCAGTGTCTGACAACTTGGATGGAAAATTACTGAGGATAATAATGGATGATATTGCCCCTCCTATTTTGCTACATCTTCAATTTAAGCCTACTAGAAAGTGTGCGTCCTCAGGCCTGGAGGGAAGCTAAAGTAATTCCGCTACCTAAGAATAGTCAAGCGCACTTTACTGGCTCAAAAAGCCGACCAATCAGCCTTTTACCAATCGTTATTACATTTTTGGAAAACATTTTGTTCGACCAGATGCAATGCTATTTTACAGTAAACAAATTGACAGACTTTCAGCATGCTTATAGGGAAGGGCATTCAACAAGCACAGCACTTACACAAATGACTGATGATTGGCTGAGAGAAATAAATGATAAAAAGATGCATGTAAATCTCTCATGGCTCAAAGTGGAGGAGAGATTGACTTCATTACTACTTGTTTTTGTAAGAAATGTTGACATGCTGATTGCACCGAGGTGTTTGTTTAAACTACTAGCACACAGCTCGGACACCCATGCATATGCCACCAGAGGTCTCTTCACAATCCCCAAGTCCAGAACAGACTATGGGAGGCCCACAATACTACATAGAGTCATGACTACATGGAACTTCCACATCAGAGACACCTATGCACACAGGAGCTAGCACACAAACTCTAAACACACGGTGTAATATTGTTGTATGATGGTATTCTACATTTGAGATATGAAGTGGTAAACTAATGTTATGTTTAATCTGTAATTATGTGTTGGATCCCTAATAGATACAAATACTCTGTCTGAATGCCCGGCTATGAAAAGCCAACTGACTCCTGAGGTGCTGACCTGTTGCACCCTCTACAACCACTATGATTATTATTTCACCCTGCTGGTCATCTATGAACCTTTCAACATCTTGAACAACAATCTTCACTGACATAACCAGAAGAAGACTGGCCACTCCTCAGACCCTGACTGCTCTAAGTTTCTTCCTAGGTTTGCGCCTTTCTAGGGAGTTTTTCCTAGCCACCATGCTTCTACATCTGCATTGCTTGCTCTTTGGTGTTTTAGGCTGGGTTTCTGTATAAGCACTTTGTGACATCTGCTGATGTAAAAAGGGCTTTATAAATACATTGTACTGATTGACTGCGTCGAGTTACTAAACTGAGGCTACACACGCTTGCTACTATGCAAGCTGGCCATTTTGCGTAGCTAATTTTCTTTCTTGCAATGCGTATTGCGTAGGATATAACTTAGGCTTTACTCAGACACACAACAGACCTGGAACGAGTCTCCTGGCCAATACTATTTGGAGGAACAAACTTATTATTGACCAAATTCTTGCATCATATACTTGTATTCTGCCCTTTAACAAGTGGTAGCATGCATGCTAACTAACTTGCTCAGAGAATGGTGATTGGAAACTCTAGAGTGTGGGAGCAAAGGTGTAAAAGGCATGGCAAAATAATGTGTATATGTGAACCCAATGATAAATAAATGAGTTGCTACGGTGCTCGAACAGTAGCTCCTGCTAGGGGTGATGAAATAGCAGACAAAAAGAACAAAACATGTATTTTCCATAGTTTAACTGCTGTTTTCTTCCATGTGCTTACGAATAGATAATTGGGCTGTAAAAAAATATCTATTGGAAATAAATGGGTCATCTGAAACGAACATGCAACAGACCTAGGCAGCTAGACACTCCTATTCAATGGCAGGGGAAACACTGATGAACAGAATAATAGAAATGACTGTATTATGACCACAGTATTGGAAGAGGTGACAGGAAGGTGTCAGACTGACCTGGGCTGCGTGAGGGCGCCCTGAAGGACAAGAGCGGCATGGGAAATGCACTGTGAGCGTATGTTGCTGAGGAGCTGGCTGACACCGGGGTGGCTGCAAATCTGAGAAGACAAGAGGAGGAGAGAGAAGTACAAGTTCAGTTTGTTTTGACAGCATCAGGGCTGCTCATGTCAAGGTGACCCTGTCTCCACATTCTTCTGCAGAATCATAATTTGGTCACAGAGGAGTGGCGCTTCCTCTCATCGTGAGCAGTATTGTGGTTAGGGCTGTTACGGTGACCGCATTACCACCACACCACTGGTCACAAGTCATGACCGCAGTTAAATTCCATCTGACCGTTTAGTCATGTAAGTAGTGTTAGGTTCTTATTTTTCAGAGTAAATAACTCACGGACACTAGAGAAGCTTAACCAAGTTTAATTATTTTAACATTTCTCTCCATCCCACTGTAGGACACTCCTCCTCCTCTCTCCAATCCTTACATCTTATGGTTCAACAGAAAGAAGGTAACCAGATACTAAACCCTGATAACTCCCTTAAGGGGAACTGATCTCAACCCCTCCTTCCTTCAGTCCACAGATGTCTATCTGTCTCCCCCATCTCAACCGTTGCTCTACTCCCTTCCACCCAACGCATTCCAAAGCTATCCGTCTTCCCACAGAGAACCATTCACTTCTGACACACAACCCAGTCTCTTCCACTCTTCCTATTCAAGGCTCGATCATTTATTGAATATCTCAATGTTCAAAGTTTAGCCGATTCCAACACTAGGCTTCTCCAAAACGGTGCTCTGATGCTGCTGGTGGTCATTAGTAGCCTACCAAACTTGCTAACTGCCTGGTACTCAGCACTCTATTGTCCCTCTAATCACTCTGACATCAATGCAAATGTTTCAGAAAATCTAAATCAAACACTTCATAAGAGCCCATGAGCTCATGTTGCGCAACATTTCTATAAGGCTATGCAATTGTCTACAGAATGTATTAAAAATCAAAACCTATACCCCAACGTTTGTATCACAACTAAAGTTGCATAAATAACTAAATTAAGCATATAGGAGGACTTGTTTCTTTCCTTTAGACCTGTCTAAAATAAATTATGGATTTATTGCGATGGTGTAGGCTATATTACATGTATTTAGTAGACTTTTAAAAATGTATATGTTCCAAAGGTCAGCACCATTGGCTTGTAGGCTGTGCGTGGAAGCCAGGAGATGCTAAATGTGTTTATGTTCATTAAAAAAGTAAATTACCGCGAGACCGGCAGTTATTAGCTTAACAATCACCGGCTGACTAAATGTCATGACCGCCACAGCCCTAATTGTGGTCAGTCTCTTTGAACTCAATTGGGTATTACCTGATTTGTGTTGCGAGGGGTTTATGTTCATGTGTATTGTCCATCTCTTTTAAATAAGACGCATTTTAATCAGAAAAGAGCGTTCCAATGTGCAAATGTAACTTTGCCTCATCTCAGGACAAGGTTTTAGGCATAGCACACCACGCATGGCAGAAAAGTAAGTATTGTTTGGGGACACTATCTTAAAATGGTGTTTCCAAATGCTTCAAATAGTATGATAGAAACCCATCGCTATATTTTTTGGACGATGTTACTTGAACTCCCATGTACTGGTTGGTAAAATGCAAAAAAAAAAAAATTGTGCTAAGTAGCGTCAGCTAGCACTAGTGGGCTGTACCTGCGGCAAAACGCCGGTACTTTTCATCCTATAGCTTGTTCTACATCTTATTTTTAAATTGTGAACCAACATGTTTTCAGTACTTCTATTTCCATGACTGATCAAAACTAACTTTCTCATGCGCTCACTTTTCTCTCTGCCGCAGACAAATAGTGAGCAATATGTTTTGAACATCGTCAAAATAAAAACCCCAGTATCGAATCGCAATAAATCGGCACCCAAGTACGGTGATAATATCGTATCGTGAGGTCCCCGGCAATTCCAAAACCAAACTTCCAAATGAGTAGATAACACATATGTTCGGGGTGTTTCCAGTTTACCTTGGGCGCCTTACTTTCCTCCATGCCTGCACTGTCGAAGCGCTCGATGAGGTAGTTGAGCATCTCAGTCTCCATGCACGCCTCGATGGAGAAGCAGTCGCTGCAGGATTGCGAGTCCATTCCCCCTGCAGACACACCCAGACTACACAGAGAGAGACGGAGGGTAAAACACAGACAAAGTCATTACATTTAACAGAACAGGAGCAGAACCAGGGCACCATAAGAAACAAGCCGCGTCGACAAATGTGGTAAATAAGCGACCTTTCAGGTTCTCCTGAAAGAAATGTCAAACGTTAGCTACAGTACTGCAACGTAGTGTTTCAGCATTTTTTTATCCACAACTCTCGAGTTTGAAATCTAACTAACTTAACTCTTCGATTTGACAAAATTCCTTCAATAATTTCCCTCAATAGCAGTTTGAAGTTTGGTCGTGTTTAATAGGGCACGCAACGGAAAACCTTTTGCAACCTTTTGTTTCAACTCCATGTAGTCGCTTGCTCCCTCCTGGTTTGTTTCAGTCCATTTTTAGTTAATTCTCTTCCATTTGGTGCCTAATGAACACAATACAGGTAATGGATTCCACAGAGATATCCAATGACCACAAGGGTTCAGAAGAAGACAGTTCAGGGTTCAGAAGAAGACAGACCGGTGGGTAACCTGTGAGCATCTTCACACCACCACAAACCCCTGGCTATACCGTTAGTCATGTAATCTACAGTTGCAGACATTAAAAGTTAATTTAAAAAAAACTTTTACATAGGTTTTTGTGACAAACTATCGCTAGGAGACACCAGGGCTGCGTTGCACACGTATTGCAAAAAATGTTCTGCCAATACCGCAGAAATCTACATTTTCAGTGACTGCAGGAATAATGTGAATAATTATTCTGCCAAAGGGTGCTTGAAAGATTTCTAGCAGAGACTTGAATGCACAGAACGGAGAACTGATTGTCTTGTGATATTGGTTGAGAACTTGCACTTTCAATCCAGCAGATTGTTTATCCGGGGTGCAGCAAGCAGCATTTACAGCAACAGACACCATCTGAAGACAAGATCAAACCTGTTGTCGTCTTTGATCTGAATATTGTTTGCAGAAAGATTAAACAGCATCTTCGACATGCACTTCCAAGACTTATTTGCCTGGTCTTGACAAACAGGTCTAAACTTGGATTCTTTGCACAAATTTGATCCGAGAGCTAGAGAAATTGGCCATCTGAGCTACAGTCCATGACAGGCCTAATTCACAGGGAAATTACAATCCTGGGCCAAACTCATGCTGATTATTTCCAAGACCTTCAGGATCCTAGTGCTTGAGTACCTGATATCAGGCTACTTACTAACTGCAGTGCTAGCCTAGTCATAATTTTTGTTTTGTTCACTTAACTGCAATTCAGACAACAAAGCTGAGCACCCTGCCTCAATCTGTACTGAAATAAACTAGTTCCAAAGCTGAGCACCCTGCCTCAATCTGTACCGGAATAAACTAGTTCCAAAACTGAGCACCCTGCCTCAATCTGTACCGAAATAAACTAGTTCCAAAACTGAGCACCCTGCCTCAATCTGTACTGGAATAAACTAGTTCCAAAGCTGAGCACCCTGCCTCAATCTGTACTGGAATAAACTAGTTCCAAAGCTGAGCACCCTGCCTCAATCTGTACTGGAATAAACTAGTTCCAAAGCTGAGCACCCTGCCTCAATCTGTACTGGAATAAACTAGTTCCAAAACTGAGCACCCTGCCTCAATCTGTACTGAAATAAACTAGTTCCAAAGCTGAGCACCCTGCCTCAATCTGTACTGGAATAAACTAGTTCCAAAACTGAGCACCCTGCCTCAATCTGTACTGGAATAAACTAGTTCCAAAACTGAGCACCCTGCCTCAATCTGTACTGGAATAAACTAGTTCCAAAACTGAGCACCCTGCCTCAATCTGTACTGAAATAAACTAGTTCCAAAGCTGAGCACCCTGCCTCAATCTGTACTGGAATAAACTAGTTCCAAAGCTGAGCACCCTGCCTCAATCTGTACTGGAATAAACTAGTTCCAAAGCTGAGCACCCTGCCTCAATCTGTACTGGAATAAACTAGTTCCAAAGCTGAGCACCCTGCCTCAAGCTGTACTGGAATAAACTAGTTCCAAAGCTGAGCTTCAAATACAGCCGAGGCCCGTAAAATCTGCAAGTGTTTACAGCCTCTACATTTCTCAACCTGTTCCTGCTGCAGCTGGCCTGCAGTGGTTTAACTCTGGTTACGTCCCAAAGGGCATCCTATTCCCTATATAGTGCACTACATTTGACCAGGGACCTGTGGTTCTGGTCAAAATTAGTGCACTAAGTAGGGAATTGGGTGCCATTTGGGACGCAAATCAGCGGTCAGTGGCTAGGCTTGTCACACTGCTGAAGCATGCCGTTCATTTTTTTTTTTTTTTACTTAACTAGGCAAGTCAGTTAAGAACAAATTCTTATTTACAATGACGGTCTACCAAAAAGGCAAAAGGCCTCCTGTGGGGACGGGGGCTGGGATTAAAAATAAAACCTCTCCAGAAAGGAGAGACGGGTTAAAAAGTTTGGTGATAGGCTTGATGATGTTATGGGCTGCAACCTTAAAGGGTCTAAACCATCTGACCCAGATGTTTTTTGGGGGTCAAGTTTCAGGAGCTCCTTCAGCACCTTGGACTCAGTGACTACCTGCAGGGAGAAACTTTGTTGTGGGGCAGGGGGAAAAGAGGGAGAAGGGGGGAAAGAGGGAGAAGGGGGAAAAGAGGGAGAAGCATCGGGGATAGCCGCATTAGAAGGGTTGGGAGATGAGGAAATGTTGGACGGGCAAAGAGGCATGGCTGAGTCAAATAGGAATCCTGACTTACAGAATGGCTCCTTAAAGTAACTAACTTTGGCCTTCCGGATAGCACTTATTTCTCATTTGCCTGAACTAGAGTCAGCCTGAGTATGTGTGTGCCGAGGCTTTCGCCAAATGCAATTCCTGAGGTGGAGTAACTCTGCAAGATCGCAGTCGAACCAGGGGCTGAACCTGTTTTTAATTCTCATTTTCTTTATGGGGGCGTGTTAACAATACCACTGAAAAAAAGAAGGTCCAAGCATCTTAGCCAAGGGGATCAAGCTGATTCTATACCATGTTACAGAGGCCAGTTCATGAAGGAAGGCTTGCTCATTAAAGTTGTTTAGCAAGCGTCTATGACAAATCAGGTCGTTTCACTGAGCAGCCATTACGAACACAGGCTGTAAAACAGTGATCACTAAGGTCATTACAGAAAACACCAGACTGATACCTATCAGGATTATTTGTGAGGATAACATCGAGGAGAGTAGCCTTATCTGGGTGTTTGGAGTCATACCTTTGTGGGATTGGTAATAATCTGAGATAGATTTATGGAGTCCCATTGCTTTAGGACTCGGTCAGGTTGTTTAAGCATGTCCCAGTTTAGGTCACCTACCAGGACAAATTCAGACTTAGTGTAAAGGGCCAGGAGAGAGCTTAGGGCAGGTAGGGTACAGGCCTACCTGCCGGTGAGTCTACTGAACACACAGGCCGTGCAGCGGTGTCTACCTGGACCCAAACTGCGAAAAATCCTCCTCCTGTTCATCCTCTTCGTCGCTGCTGTCCTGAGACATGTCAGAGGGTGAAGAACAGAAAGGAGAGGGGGCTGGCGTGGAAGAAGGAGGGATAAGATAGGTGGTCAGGGTGGAAAAACACGACGACTAAGATGGGGATTTGATGGACAGTTTAGACACACAGGTCATATATAAGAGAGGGTGGGGTAGGGAAGGAAGAGGGTAGCACTGAGGAAAGGACGTAGGAAGGAAGTGATATGACTAGCACGCCTCTCGGACTTCAGCTGAACCCTGATTGTGATTCACTGTGGAATAAAACACCAGACCACTCCCCTAGTGCTGACCTTATTCCATGTCCATCAGTACATGTTATATGAAGATACAAGGACACATGGGCTCCTACAGCCACCATAGACAAAGAGTACCATAGCTATGCTTCACACAAAAAACATGCAGGACAAGCAATGCATGTGCAAGCAAAAATAAAGGGTCTTTCTCCTGGTTTCTCAATGACACTGTTCCAGCTCCAAGTTTTTATTCGTCAGAACTGGGCCATTGTCCCAACACTGAGCATTTTATTTACACATACACACTATTTTTTTATGACAGCGATTGTAAATTGTTCTAATCAGAGAATTGAAGGTTTGTGGGTGGGAATTATATGTAAACCTTTACTCTGACTTCTTCCCCAGACACAGATTAAACCTAGTCCTGGACAAAAAAGCACTCAATGGAGAAACTCCATTTTTAGTCCAGGACTAGGCTTAATCTGTGTCTGGGAAAACGCCCATGTTAATTTACGCAATAGGCCTACACAAGTAGCCCATCATCATGTAGCAATACACAAGCTAGCTAAACGTGCTTTTCTTACCCCACAGACATAAGAGGTACTCAGGTCAAGTGTTATATTAGTACCAGACGAGATTTGGAAGGATGCCCCACGAGACTAGTATCACCCACCAAACAAAGGCTGCGTCCAAAATGGCACCATACCGTATTCGCTATGGGCCCTGGTCAAAAGTAGGGAACTATACAGTAAATAGGGTGCCAATATGGACACATTCCAAGTGTCTAGTGGCACATTTCAGGAAGTGGCATGCAGCACAAGGGAATACGTTTAAATTCTAACTTGGTGGAAAGGGCTTTAAATCTCATTTCATTTGACAGCGTATGCAACCACCTTTAAATCTACAGAGCAAGCTTTTCAGTTCATACCCCAATCCAATCGTGTTAGGGGGGATATATCATGGGCAGCGGAGGATTAATGTTTTAGTAAGGTAGCTTGTTGCATGTCACTCTGTCACACAGGTGGTTGAGGAGGTACCTAGACGGGATCCGGGCAGCTTGTCGGGAAGCTGCTCTGGGCGAGGTGGGCACCAGAGGGAGGGGCATGGAGCTGGGCGGGCGAGGTCTAGGGGAGGGAAGGAGAACCGACTGGGGAGTGGTTGGTAGTCTTGGGGCTGGGGCCTGGGACAGGGCGATGGGCGGTACTGGGAAGCATGCAGGGACAGGGCCAGGGACGGAGGAAAACCCAGGGAGGCTAGCCAGAGTGGGGCAAGGGGGGGTGGAGAACCCTGAGGGAGAGGTGACAGAGTAGGGCCGGTAGCGCTGGGAAACGGGCAGGGGGGCGGAGAGAGAGAGCCTAGAGGAGTTGGCCATAGTAGGGGGACTTGGGGCTACCATTGGATGTGGGGAGGAGGGGGTGGAGGCAGGTAGAGATGGAGAGGTCATCCTGGCTGGGTTCAAAGCCAGTGGGTGTGGACTACACCCGTATAGGCTGTGGACAACATGGTAAAACAAAGGGGTTATATAAAACTTAACGAAGAACACAGAACGATACCATGACTGGGCCAGTTCAAAAAAGACAGCACGTCCTACTGAGTAGGCCTCAATTACAAGAAAGGGAACAATTCAATCTCTGGAATTCCATTAGACACTATTTTGAATGGATTCCATCAGGGTGTCTTGTACAATTTCTAATCAGAGATTGAGTTAAATGGCACTGGTTGAATTTGAACAACCATATGTGCAAATGGTAAGTTTAGACTGAGCTCCAAATGGCACCCTATTCCCTATACAGTGTACTACTTTTGACCAGAGCCCTATGGGAGCTAGTCAAAAGTAGGGGAGCTCTATAGAGAATAGAATGCCATTTAGGACACAGTCCTACTGTATTTACCCAGGACTGGGGGCTAGTTGTGGGGTCATTGGGCGTACTTGCCTGGACAGAGAGCTGGCCCCAAATGAGCCTGCACAGGTGGCCATGGGACTGCCACCCTGGCTAGAGGGCTGAACCAGCGTCAGGTGGTGGTCGGGAGATTTGGCAGCAGCAATTGGCTGGGACGTGGCAGTCAGGCTGCCGAAGGGGTTGTGGATGTGCGACACGGTGGACATCATGAGAACCTCCATCAGGATCTGGCCAATCAGGTCTTTGAAGTCAGAGTAGACTGGGAGGAGGAAGAGAAATAGCACACACAATTAATTTATGACTTGTCATTGCAGTGCAACGTACAATAATATACATGAGAGAAAACTATTTGCATTTCAATTTAATACAAATATTTTCTTCAAATTTCAACAGAAACGTTGGGTTAGAGGACATACATTTTGTATAGCTATTACAATCAGATGCCAATATCATAAAGCACTAATCTAGGACTTTTCTGCAAAAAGCTATACAACTGAAGGAGAAAAATCATATCAACTCCCCTGCATCTTTGCCCTACCTTCTTTGGGGCTGCTCTGGTAGAACTCTGCGGCAAGCGAGGGGAGAAAGATGACATCTCTGTCCTGCTCCTTCCAGGAGACACGCAGGATCTTACAGATGAGCTGCAGAGCCTGCTCTTCAGAGACATCTGAGGTTTCAGCGGATTCCTGGGACAGGCACACCCATGGAGAGTTACAAGGACTAGCTAGAGCGGACAATGCTGTTCAAGTGACAGGTGGACCTGCGGTCATGTTGAGTTTACCGATAGGCGGTAAAAATCGACATTTACATACCCTTGGGTAAATGCAGGGGGATCAGGGTTTAATGTGTGAAACGAAGGCCAAGAGGCCGACATGTGAACAAATTTGGATTAACATCAACCAAGTGACAGTCCATTCATCTTAAATCAAACTATTGGCGTTAGCACAATGGACAGAGCTGTCGTCTGGAGAACACAGTAGGGCAGGGCCCATCAAAGTTCACGTTCAGGACCTTGGACAGAGAAATACTTCATTTAAACATGCCGTTAACTTTTTCATCGATCTTCAACATTTCCACTTTGTTATGTTATAGCTTTATTCTACAATGGATTAAATAAAATAAAAAATCCTCAATCTACACACAATAAACCATAATGACAAAACAAAAACTGTTTTTTTAGAAAGGTTTACAAAAACTATTCAGACCCTTTGCTATCAGACTCGACATTGAGATCAGGTGCATCCTGTTTCCTTTGATCATCCTTGATGTTTCTACAACTTGATTGGAGTCCACCTGTGGTAAATTAAATTGATCGGACACGATTGGGAAAGGCACACACCTGTCTATATAAGGTCCCACAGTTGACAGTGCATGTCAGATCAAAAACCAAGCCATGAGGTTGAAGGAATTATCCATAGAGCCCCCGAGATAGGTTTTGTTGAGGAACAGATCTGGGGAAGGGTACCAAAACATTTCCAAGAACACAGTGGCCTTCAAAATTCTTAAAAAGGATTAGGGCCTCCCGGGTGGAGCAGTGGTCTAGGGCACTGCATCGCAGTGCTAACTGCGCCACCAGAGTCTCTGGGTTCGCGCCCAGGCTCTGTCGCAGCCGGCCGCGACCGGGAGGTCCGTGGGGCGACGCACAATTGGCATAGCGTCGTCCGGGTTAGGGAGGGTTTGGCCGGTAGGGATATCCTTGTCTCATCGCGCTCCAGCGACTCCTGTGGCGGGCCGGGCGCAGTGCGCGCTAACCAAGGGGGCCAGGTACACGGTGTTTCCTCCGACACATTGGTGCGGCTGGCTTCCGGGTTGGAGGCGCGCTGTGTTAAGAAGCAGTGCGGCTTGGTTGGGTTGTGCTTCGGAGGACGCATGGCTTTCAACCTTCGTCTCTCCCGAGCCCGAACGGGAGTTGTAGCGATGAGACAAGATAGTAATTACTATCGATTGGATACCACGAAAATTGGGGAGAAAATGGGATAAAAAATATAAATAAATAAAAAAGGATTAGTTTGGAACCAACGAGACTCTTCCTAGAGCTGGCTGGCCACCCGGCCATACTAAGCAATCGAGGGAGAAGGACCTTGGTCAGGGAGGTGACTAAGAACCCGATGGTCACTGACAGAGATCCAGAGTATCTCTGTGGAGATGGGAGAACTTTCCAGAAGGATAGCCATCTCGGCAGCACTGCACCAAATGAGTCCTTTATGGTAGGGTGGTCAGAAGGAAGCCACTCCTCAGTAAAAAGGCATGTGACAGCTCTCTTTGAGTTTGCCAAAAGACACCTAAAGGACTCTCCGACCATGAAAAACAAGAGTCTCTGGTCTGATGAAACCAAGATTGAACTATTTGGCCTGAATGCCAAGCGTCACGTTTGGAGGAAACCTGGCACCCTCCCTACGGTGAAGCATTGTGGTGGCAGCATCATGCTGTGGGGATGTTTTTCAGCAGTAGGGACTGGGAGACAAGTCAGGATCGAGGGAAAGATGAACAGAGCAAAGTACAGACCGATCCTTGATGACAACCTGCTCCAGAGCGCTCAGGACCTTATGTCAATTAGCCTCTCATCAGCAACATCTAAAGCCATGACACCATTTTCTGGAATTTTCCAAGCTGTTTAAAAAGGCACAGTCGACTTAGTGTATGTAAACTTCTGGCCCAATGAAATTGTGAAATAATCTGCCTGTAAACAATTGTTGGAAAAATTACTTGTGTCATGCACAAAGTAGATGTCCTAACCAACTTAACAAAGCTATAGTTTGTTAACAAGAAAATTGTGGAGTGGATGAAAAAATAGTTTTATTGACTCCAACCTAAGTGTACGTAAACTTTTGACTTCAACTGTACATACCCCAACCAGAAGCCATGGACTACAGGCAACATTTGCAATGAGCTTAAGGCTAGAGCTGCCGCTTTCAAGGAGCGGACTCTAAACAGGAAGCTTATAAGAAATCCCGCTATGTCCTTTGATGAAGCATCAAACAGGAAAAGCATCAATACAGTACTAAGATCTAAATCATACTACACCGGCTCCGACACTCATTGGATGTGGCAGGGCTTGCAAACTATTAAACTACAAAAGGGAGAGCTGAGAGCCAAGATCTGCCCAGCGACACGGGCCTACCAGACGAGCTAAAAAAAAACGTATATGCAAGTAACACTGAAACATGCATGAGACCATCAGCTGTTCCGGACAACTGTGTGATCACGCTCTCCGCAGCTGATGTGAGTAAGACCTTAAAACAGGTCAACATTCACAAGGCCGCTGGGCCAGACGGATTACCAGGACGTGTACTCCGAGCATGCGCTGACCAACTGGCAAGTGTCTTCACTAACATTTTCAACCTCTCCCTGGCTGTGTGTTTAATACCAACATGTTTCAAGCAGACCACCATAGTCCCTGTGCCCAAGAACACTAAGATAACTAAATGACTACCGACCCGTAACACTAACGTCTGTAGCCATGAAATGCTGGTCATGGCTCACAACACCATCATCCCAGAAACCCTAGACACACTCCAATTTACATACCGCACCAAAAGATCCACAGGTGATGTAATCTCTATTGCATGCCACACTGCCCTTTCCCAAATGGACAAAGGGGGCACCTATGTGAAAATGCTATTCATTGACTACAGCTCAGCATTCAACACCATAGTGCCCTCAAAGCTCATCACTAAGCTAAGGACCCTGGGAATAAACACCTCCCTCTGCAACTGGATCCTGGACTTCCTGACGGGCCGCCCCCAGGTGATAAGGGTAGTTAACACGTCCACCACGCTGATACTCAACACAGGGGCCCCTCAGGGGTGCGTGTCCAGTCCCCTCCCTGTTCACTCATGACTGCACAGCCAGGCACGACGCCAACACCATCATTAAGTTTGCTGATGACAACAGTGGTAGGCCTGATCACCGACAACGATGAGACAGCCTATAGGGTGGTCAGAGACCTGGCCGTGTGATGCAAGGACAACAACCTCTCCCTCAACGTTATCAAGACAAAGGAGATGATTGTGGACTACAGGAGAAGGAGGACTGAGCACGCCCCCACTGACATCGACGGGGCTGTAGTGGAGCAGGCTGAAAGCTTCAAGTTCCTTGGTGTCCACATCAACAAACTAACATGGTCCAAGCACACCAAGAGTCGTGAAGAGGGCACGACAAAACCTATTCCCCCACAAGAGACCGAAAAGATTTGGCATGGGTCCTCAGATCCTCAAAAGGTTTTACAGCTGCACCATCGAGAGCATTAAAGTGGAAAAATTGTAAGATTGTTATAATACTTTTATTGCATTAAATGGTTGTTTTATGCAGCAGAATAGAATATTATTCTACCTATTGTGTGTGTGTTCTACTGAGGATGGGCCTCTGGGAGATAACTGACATAGGAAATGTACACTGTCTTTGGGTGATAAAACCTAAAGAGCATGTTTCTCTATACCGTACCAGGGAGAGATGTTTGGAGTCAGAGGACCAGACACTGGAAACTGTTGACCAGACAATGAAAACTGTTGACACATATGTATTATAGGTATCTTACAAACAGATCTTAACCTTGTGAACCATTCCATATATCGGTTGATCGTCATGTAGGTTGAAAGAGGTGTATCTTGGCTATAAAAGACCTTTGTACTTTTGTCTCGGGGCTCTCCACGAATCATCTGAGCGTGAATTGTCGACCAGCCATGACCAGCCATCATTATTGTAGAGCACTCAATCGATTCACTTTATGTGTGCGTTGTATTGACCTGCTCCCTTATTAATAAGTGATTCAAGTTTTAGTTTAAGTATAACTCTGACTTGTGGGATAAGTTTATCTCTTGTCATTTGATAGTGAAGAAATTAACCACCACAGCATCCTGAAGGGTTGCATCACTGCCTGGTATGACAACTGCTCGGCCTCCGACCGCAAGGCACCACAGAGGATAGTGCGTACGGCCCAGTACATCTCCGGGGCCAAGCTTCCTGCCATCCAGGACCTCTATATCAGGCGATGTCAGAGGAAAGCCCTAAAATTGTCAAAGACTCCAGCCACCCTAGTCATAGACTGTTCTCTCTGCTACCGCAAGGAAAGTGTAACCGGAGCACCAAGTCTAGGTCCAAGAGGCTTCTAAACAACTTCTATCCCCAAGCCATAAGACTCCTGAACAGATAATCAAATGGCTACCCAGACTATTTGCATTTCCACACCTAGATAGCTAACCGTACGCTTTAACTTGAAATGAAAACGACAGACTAAATTAGAAACGTGTCATATCTGAAAATGTGGCTAGCTAGCCTCTTCCCTGTATACATGGATGGACGCCACTCCCTCTGTCACAGATGCCATGGTTGCCCTTTGTTTGAAGATGTATAAAATACCTGTCTCCGTATTACAATAGTCTTCTGTGTGTTCTCTTTTTGACACCCTCTGCATATTTGCAATCAAAACTCTAGAATTTTCTCCATTAGCTATCATACTCTAATTCCACTGGGCATTCCACTGATTTCAAAACTCGGTCCTCCAGAAAGTGGAGACTGAGGTACTTATAGTTTGAGCCAATGCACAGAGACAATCTAGCCACATTTTTTTTTATTCACGGGCTATAAAGATAAAACACCAAGTGAAAAACTATTATATTTTAGATACTGAACTAAATGTAAAAAATAAATAATAATGTCACAATAGGAATGTGACCAAAATAGCTTTTTACCACCTCAGGAACATTGCCACGGTGCATCAGTTTCTCTTTCTGGCTGAAACAGAGACAGACTCTTCCATACTGTTATTACAAGCAGGCTTGACTACTGTAATGCTCTGTCTGGCCTACCCAAGAAAGCCATTGGTCAACTGCAAACCATACAGAATGCTGCAGCATAAAGAAATCCTAGACTGTGCACCGCAATATATGTCAGAAAAGCTTTTAAGTTATGTACCCAGTAGGTCACTCAGGTCCTCTGGCACTGTCCTTTTAACTAAGCCTAGGACCAAGAGGCATGGAGAGGCAGCCTCTGGAATAGCCTGCCAGAGAACTTGAGGGGGGCCAAAACTGTGGACACATTTAAATAACAGATCTTAAAACATTTTTAGCGTCGCTTTCCTTGGGGTGCTTTTAAGTCATTCAGTTTGTCTTTTTAAATCGCATTTTTGTTGTGGAGTAAATATTTCTACTTAAATTTTTCTTTTTTCCTGTGAGTGTTACGTTACGTGTTGGAAATGTGCTGTATAAATACAGCTTGACTTGATATAGCCTCGTTATCTATTGTGTCCTTTACTTTTATTTGTTCTTAACTTTACACTGTTGGTAAAAGGGCTCATAAGTAAGCATTCACGGTAAAGCCTTCATCTGTTGTATTGACATGTGACAAACACACATTTATTTGATTTAGAGTACATGAATCCCCAGCTCATTTGGTCCAAAGTATTGATATACCAACTCACACCAAAACAGAAAAAGAGTTCTGTTATCTCCCATTCATTTGGCAGACCCTTTTCGTGATAGAGGCTGCGTCTGAAGGCTCTGGTCAAAAGTAGTGCGCAATAGAGGGTGCCATTTTGAACACAGCCAAAGAGCGACTGATCAAAGTACATACCGGAAGGAAGAGGGTGGATTGGGAGCCCTGCCTACCTTTTCAGCCAGGTTCCTCCTCTCCCTGCGGTCACTGTCCTCCACCTCCATGTTCTCTATCCCTGAGTCCACATCCACTTGGGATATGCTGCTGGGCCACAGAGAGAGAGAGGGGGGGAAAAGCAACATGGTCAATGAATTCATCCCTGCATCAAATCACAGTAACAGGCTATCAACTGTACTCTACCAACACAAAAGGACAACACACACAGTGTCGAAGAACAGTTAAATACAGCGGGTGGCCGTCTTATCGCAACACTTGCTGTCATTTTCTTTTAACCTCTAAAAGTCTATTAGGGGGTATATACAGTGCAAAGTATTCACTCCCCTTGACTTCCACAATAATCAAACATTTTTAAATATATTTTGATATATTTAACACTTTTTTGGTTACTACATGATTCCATGTGTTATTTCATAGTTTTGATGTATTCACTGTTATTCTACAATGTAGAAAATAGTAAAAATAAAGAAAAACCCTTTAATGAGTAGGTGTTCTAAAACTTTTGACCGGTAGTGTATTTTCTTAAGAATGTTAGAGTAGGGTGAATCCCTTGTAGGCTCTTGAATCAGGTCCACCAGCACCAATGACGAACGTCCTAACCCAGAGATAATCAACTAGATTGACCAATCTTGACTGGTACTGAATATTTATACCCCCCTCCAAGGAGGCGGAGTCAACTCCTTGCACATCTAGACAGACAATACATCTGTTGTTCGTCAGTATTAAATGGCGCCGGAGAGGATTGCTGCCGTTTCATGGGTTCTTAACCAACCGTGCTATATTGTTAGTTACTTCAAATTTTTTGAAACTTATTTTTTTTGTACATAATGTTGCTGCTACTGTCTCTGATGACCGAAAAGAGCTTCTGGAAATCAGAACAGCGATTACTCACCTTGAACCTGATGAAGAATCTCTTTAATGAGTTGGACGAGAGCGATTTACTCCAGACACCCAAAGAGGCCCTCATCCCAGTCAATCGCTGGAGAAAGAGACGGAAAAGAAATCGGTGTGCCTTGTGAGGCCCGCCGATGAGTGGCTAATTTGCCCTTGCCATCCGTACTACTGGCCAACACACAATCGCTGGAAAATAAATTGGACGAGCTTAATGCAAGTATATCCTGCCATCGGGACAATACCGTAATATCTTGTGTTTCACCGAGTGGTGGCTGAACGACGACGTGATCAACATACAGCTGGCTTGTTACACACTGCATCGGCAGGATAGAACAGCAGCCTCTGGTAAGACAAAGGGTGGCGGTCTATGTATATTTGTAAACAGCTGGTGCGCGATATTTAAGGAAGTGTCGAGGTTTTGATCACCTGAGGTAGAATATCTTATGATAAGCTGTAGACCACACTATCTACCTAGAGAGTACCTGTATTTTCCGTAGCCGTCTACATAACACCACAGACCGATGCTGCAACGAAGAATGCACTCAATGAACTGTATACCGCCATAAGCAAACAGGAAAACGCTCATCCAGAGGCGGCGATCCTAGTGGCCGGGGACTTTAATGCAGGGAAACTTAAATCAGTTTTACCAAATTCCGATCAGCATGTTAAATGTGCAACCAGAAAGGAACAAATCTAGACCACCTTTACTCCACACACAGAGGTGCGTACAAAGCTCTCCCTCGCCTTCCATTTGTCAACTCTGAACATAATTCTATCCTCCTGATTCCTGCTTACAAGCACAAATTAAAGCAGGAAGCACCAGTGACTTGGTCTATAAAAAAAAAGTGGTCAGATGAAGCAGATGCTAAGCTACAGGACTGATTTGCTAGCAGACTGGAATATGTTCTGGGATTCTTCCGATGAAATTGAGTAGACCACATCAGACACTGGATCATCAATAATTACGTCGTCCACACATTGACTCTCATACCCCAACCAGAAGCCATGGATTACAGGCAAAATCCGCACTGAGCTAAAGGGTAGAGCTGCCGCTTCCAAGGAGTTAGACTCTGACCCGGAAGCTTATAAAAAATCCCGCTACGTCCTCCGACAAAAATCAACAATCATGCAAAACATCAATACAGGACTAAGATCGAATCATACTGCACCAGCTCCGCCGCTCGTCGGATGTGACAGTCTGCTTTTAGTCACCTGAAGGTAGGACAGCCGTGGATTAAAAAGTAGTGAGGAATTCGGCCGGAGGTCAGGTCATATGAAGTGAGAAGGAACTGGAGCAGGTTAGGACCTCAGACCGGGGAGAAGGTTCACCTTCCAACAGGACAACGACCCTAAGCACACAACAAGACAACGCAGGAGTGGCTTCGGAAGAAGTCTCTGAATGTCCTTGAGTGGCCCAGCCAGAGACCAGACTTGAACCAAGTCTAACATCTCTGGAGACTTGAAAATAGCTGCGCAGCAATGCTACCCATTCAAGCTGTCAGAGCATGAGAAGATCTGCAGAGAAGAATGGGAGAAACTCCACAAATACAGATGTGCAAAGCTTGTAGCATCATACCCAAGAAGACTCGCTGCCGAAGGGTCTTCACAAAGCACTGAGTAAAGGGTCTGAATACTTATGTAAGTGTGATATTTCAGTTTGTTCTTTTTAATAAGTTTGCCACAATTTCTAAAAACCTGTTTTGACTTCGTCATTAGGGGGCATTGTGTGTAGACAGAGGGGGGAAAAAACGATTTAATACATTTTAGAGTAATGCTGTAACGTAACAAAATGTGAAAATTCATAGGGTCTGAATACTTTCCGAATGCACTAAGAGTAAAGTCTTTTGTCTATAATGTTTTCTTCCATTTGGTCGGACTACCGTAACCTAGCTATTGCCATTTGCGTCGGCTAAATGAGGACCTTAATAAAAATAACACACGTAGTAGCTTAAACTGACGGATTTTGATTGCGATTTTTTAAATTATGTTACTTGATTTATGCACGGACAATTCTACATGTTGAATTGCTACTATTCGGCGACACCCAGCAGTTGATTGCTTGCACACTGACCTTCCACTGGTTTTAACTGTTCATCTGGAAAGTTTTGTTCTTAAGGCCTGCTATTACTGGAACGTTCAGGAAAACAAATCCTTAGGCCTCTTTTCTGCATTTAAGTGCTTTCATGTTTTGTGCCATTCCACTCATCTTACACACACACACACACACACAGACAGTATGTAGACATAAACTTTCGGGGTTAGCTTTGATGTCATCACGCAACAAACGTCATCAGAGCACGCAACAGAACAGTGTACTGTCTACACTCGGTTTGTTGTTTTATGAAATAGTTTTCATTAAATGTTTCTTATCATAGCTAAAGTTTTTATTGCTACAGATTCCGTGATGCGGTTAGCCTTCACAGCTGGGACTGCAAGTTTGTGTTCCGGATCCCTGTTAAGTAGGAGTTAGCTGCTAGCCGTCATGAAAAAGGAGCAGGCTAATGCTAGCAGTGCAAACCCACCTGTGTTTTTATCCACGGCTGGGCACAAATTATTTAGGTGCAAGCCGATATCCACACAATCGCAAGATGATCGAACAGGGATTGGTCTGCCATAAATGCACCACCTTAGGGGAGAGATCCTCCGGCTGCTCGCTCGGCTGCGAGAAAAGCATAACCTTCTTTCTTAGTTCACCGACCTTGCTATAGCCCAGACAAACTGAAACTCAGTTATAGCAAAGCTGTTGATGAGTAAGGCAGCATTGATCTGTCCCACTCCAACAGATGTTCAGCTCAACTCAGATAAGATCCAATCCAGCTATCAAATAGCTTTGCCCCGCTTGAGACGGACGTACCAGCCCCAGGAGTCAGCACTGGGAGTATACCACCAAATTATTCAACACCCTCATTTGCAGAGGGAAGGGAATCATTTTCGCTGGCCCCCTCTTGTGTTATTGAAAGGGTTCGGAACATTTTCCCAGCAACAAACTGTTTTAGAGACTGACAGACAGGGTCCGGTAGTGCTCCAGTCCCAGCAACATCAAACTGTTTTAGAGACTGAAGAACAGGGTCTAGTAGTGCTCCAGTCCCAGCAACATCAAACTGTTTTAGAGACTGAAGAACAGGGTCTAGTAGTGCTCCAGTCCCAGCAACATCAAACTGTTTTAGAGACTGAAGAACAGGGTCTAGTAGTGCTCCAGTCCCAACAACATGGCTGTAAGACTGAAGTGCCACTCTTATTGAAACCTCCATCGGATTACAGCTTTTCACTCTAATGTTATCAGAAAAAAGGAAGCGCCTTTATTTTTTACTAAAACACTCCGCTATAAGGCCATCTCATTTGGCAACATGCCATACTGTTTACATGTCAGCCACCAGTGCTGGCTCTATCCCTGTATTGTCCACCAAAGCAATGCCTCACCTAACTGATTTGTGGTCGCAGGATTAGAAGATTGTTATATTTATGCACCAAATGATTGTTTTATGAAATAGAGAAAGGTTCTTAGGACCTACTCTCTCCCTTTGAGTTAACTGAGAGGAGTCTTTTTGAAGCGTGGGAGGGCAACTGTTAAAGAGATGGTTTCCACTCTAGCTTCCTGCAGATAGTCTGGGCATATGGTCAAGGGAAATGGTTTTTTCCTAGAGACAGCTTGAGCTGACAATGGCTTGGTGATAAAAACCTAAAGTTGTCATCCATTGACAAGATGTGGTTTGTGTGACGAGAGAGAGAGAGAGATAGCCTGGAAGAGTTTAGAACAATGCCTCATTGTCTCATCTTCCTGGCATCTGGGAAACTAAGCCGGGTTGGGGGTAAAACACCATCCTGTGTAGATAACCAAAGACCTTCATGTCTTAAAGTAATGGACTGCAGTTTCGCTTCGCTTATTTGAGCTGTTCTTGGTATTTTACAGAATAGGGCCATCTTCCGCATACAACCGCTACCTTGTCACAAAGGATTGGCTCAAATGCATGAAGTAAAGAAATTGCACAAAATGTACTTTTAACAAGGCACACCTGTTAATTGAAATGCATTCCTCATGAAGCTGGTTGAGAGATTGCCAAGAGTGCGCAAAGCTGTAATCAAGGCAAAGGGTGACTACTTTGAAGAATCTCAAATAGATTTTGATTTGATTAATACATGATTCCAGGTGTTATTTCATAGTTGATGTCTTCAGTATTATTCTACAATGTAGAAAATAGTAAAAATAAAGAAAAACCCTGAAATGAGTAGGTGTGTCCAAAGTTGACTGGTACTGTACATGGATGTGTAGTGTCAGCATGTGTTCCTGGCATGTCATTCCTAGGTTTGCTAATGAAAAAAATATATAATTAAAGTAGTTGGCAATATCAGTGGGTTGTGTGATGAATGAGCCATCTGATTCAATGAATGTAGCAAAGTTTGCATTTTGTCCCCCAAAATGTCATTTAAAAATGTACTCCAAAGCTTGTTGCTATCATTCTTTAAAGGATTTATTTTTGTTTCAGTGTGACTAAAAAAAAAAACATTTCAAACATGAGGTGGACGTTGATCCCTCACACTGTATGATTGGCAATAGCATGATATATTTTTTGAGTCTCTATATTTCTGCCACATCCTACCTAACCCACTCGGCAGTATAGGGGCTAAGGGTGGTTTTGAAAAAGATCGATCCGAGGTGCTCACCTCTTTTCACAGGAGCCAGTGTCGATGTCCATACTCTGAGATCTGGATAGACTCTGGGTCTCCGGGCTGTTGGAGGGAGAGCTGGAGAGGGAGCTCACACCCTCGCTGCTCTGACTGCGGTACACCACACCTGAGACAGGAACGACAGGAAGACAAAAACAAATAAGCAAGGGCAACAGAATGAAACCTTTTTTTTAGTTTATTCAAATGGCACCCAATTCCCTGTATAATATAGGCCGTGGTCAAAAGTAGAGCACTGCGGTGCATTCAGAGCTCTTCACTTTTTCCACTGTTACATTACAGCCATGTTCTAAATAAATAAATAAATAAATAAATATATATATATATATATATATTATATATATATATATGTATTAACACACAATGACAAAACAAAAACAGGTTTCGAAATGTCAGCAAATGTATTAAATAAAAAACAGACTTATTACATTTACATAAGCATTCAGACCCGTCACTCAGTCCTTTGATGAAGCACCTTTGGCAGCGATTACAGCCTCGAGTCTTCTTGGGTGTGACCCTACAACCTTGGCACGCCTGTATTTGGGGAGTTTCTCCCATTCTTCTCTGCAGATCCTCTCAAGCTCTGTCAGGTTGGATGGGGAGCGTCACTGCACAGCTATTTTCATGTCCTCCAGAGATGTTCGATCGGGTTCAAGTCCGGGCACTGGATGGGCCACTCAAGGACATTGAGACTTGTCCTGAAGCCACTCCAGCGTTGTCTTGGCTGTGTGCTTAGGGTCGTTGTCCTGTTGAAAGGTGAACTTTTGCCCCAGTCGGAGGTCCTGAGCGCAGTGGAGCAGATTTTCATCAGGGATATCGCTGTACTTTGTGCTGTTCACCTTTCCCTCGATCCTGACAAGTCTTGCAGTCGCTGCCGCTGAAAAATATCTCCACAGCAAAATGCTGCTACCACCATGCGTCACCATAGGGATGGAGCCAGGTTTCTTCCAGATGTGATGCTTGGCATTCAGGCCAAAGAGTTCAATATTGGTTTCATCAGACAAGAGTCTTGTCATGGTCTGAGAATCATTTAGGTGCCTTTTGTCAAACGCCAAGCTGGCTGTCATGTGCCTTTTACTGTAGAGTGGCTTCTGTCTGGCTACTCTACCGTAAAAAGCCTGATTGGTGGAGTGCTGCAGAGATGGTTGTCCTTCTGGAAGGTTCTCCCTTCTCCACAGACAAATTCTGGAGCTCAGTCAGAGTGGCCATCGGGTTCTTGGTTACCTACCTGACCGAAGACAGCTTTTAGGAAGAGTCTTGGTGGTTCCAAACTTCTTCCATTTAAGAATGGAGACCACAGTCTCTCGGAGCTCTACGGACAAGTCCTTCGACCTCATGGCTTTGTTTTTGCTCTAAAAGCATTATCAACTTTGGGATCTTATATAAAACAGGTGCGAGCCTTTCCAAATTATGTAAAATCAATTGAATTTACCACAGGTGAACTCCAAATCAAGTTGTAGAAACATCTCAAGGATGATCAATGGAAACAGGATGCACCCGAGCTCGCAGCTAGATATTGTATAAGTTAACTGTCCAAAATGTGCTAAATGCGGTGCATTTGGGTTGCTCATTTAGAAACTAGTTAGCTGTCTAGCTAAGTGGTTAGCTTCTTCCAAACCAAGTTTCGCTTGGTAACAGCAGAAAATCCCCTCCTGGATTAAGAGTTTTGATGTCTTATATTTGCTTTGAGCAAGCAGCAAACTGAGTAACATTTTTTGTGCTATTAGTATAACTTTATGAGCTGGGATGTCTGTCCTGCAAATACTTCAGGTCAGATACTATAAAATGTTTGCAATGCGCTCATTAGCATTCTCTATGGGATTTTACATGTACTTGTTAGCATTACTAACCTTTAGATTACAATAGCACCCCTTGTGTTCAGTGCCGGTATTACTGAATATCCCAGCATTGCACGAGGTCGGTATGAAGGTATGACAGGTATGGCTTGGATACCGCCCAAGCCTAGCCTACGGTCAAGTTAACAGGTTGTTAGCTAGCTAGGTAACATGATTGAACAACGTTTATCAAAACAATAATTAGCAAACCGGGATTATTCTTTTTTTGTTTTTTTAAAGGTCAACAACTTGTTTTGTGAAATTATATCAAATGGGTACAAATAGAAAGAAAAAAGCTCTACAGTAATGAGTAATTTTTTTAATGTTTAAGCTAGAGACAAGTCGTTTTTTGCTGTAAAGCTGCAAGCATGCCTTTGCGCCATTTCCCCCCTTGCAAAGTCTACTCTGACTGGTTATAACAGGCGATGAAATGATACAATATATCAACTTCGCTCGCTCTGCTCCAACGTAACAAATCTAACAGTAGAAGGCTCAGCAGGGTCTGCATACCTGCCCGCCAGTATGGCTAAATTGTATTATAAAAATTGATGAAGAAATATATGCACAGGAAGAGCAGACGGAGAGAAGCAGGTGAGTGAAGCCGGGTAGGGGATGCAGCTGGCTGATTACAGCTGCCACGTGATATGCGCATGAAATTGAAGTGGATATTATTGGACCGGCACATTCAAGAGACTCGTGGCTCTTGCTTCAATTTCAACTGAATGTATAAACAAAACTGACTAGGGCAGAAAAAAAGAAAACAAAATGGACAGCATCATGTGAAACGGTACAACGGTGTTCTAAAATGTTGGTATTAAAAGTATCATGATGTTTTGGTACTGGTATATTGTGTAACACTAGTGGAAAGTACACATTTGTATATAAGCATGTTCACTCAATACAACATGGCTAAGAAGTGAAGTACTTTGCCCTAGTGGTGCGTTTTACTAGCCAGTGACGTCTGTGAACTTGACCCATTTTCCTAATTATGGCTGACAACAAAAACACAGGCATTCTCTGCATGTAGAAGGCTGAGGCTGAAACATCCATACAGGGCAAATAAAGGAATTTTATTGAAGTTTAGCCTCATGTGTGCTGTCCATTTAATTCACCATTTAGCATACACCAATGCCTTTACACCAAGAAATAGCATTCTGACAAAACTTGTTTGACTTCCAACATAGGAGATTGTGTGAAAGCTAGCTAAATAACGCACTATAGAAATTCAGCCAAAAGACTGAGGCTTTACTGAATGTTTTGATCAATTGTAGTCATCTTTAAAAGGGATAGCGCTGTCCTGGCAATTAAGACCTTTTTTCTACTTCCCCAGAGTCAGATGAACTCATGGATAACATCTTTGTCTCCGCGTGCAGTTTGAAGGAACTTGTGTGCAATGACTAAGTCCATGGGAACAGCTAGATAGTTAGCAATGGCTCATGAAACGACCTTCAACTTCCTTCAAGCTACACGCAGAGACAAACAAATGGTATCCATGAGTGCATGACACGTGTTTCTGAGGTTATCCCTAAGATCTGGAAAATGGCACAAGTCCTCCCTCTACCCAAAGGCGGCGATCCGTCAGACCTAAATAACTACTGTCCAATTTACAAGCAATCTTGCCTTGCCAAAATGTTTGAGTCCCTGGCCAACTCTCAGCTTAGAACTTTAACTCATACAATTCTAACCGCTTCAGCGGCTACACTTGTCTTGGATGTGCTATATTGTTTAGACCATAAAGAACATTGTGCTGCCTTATTTATTGACCTGTTGAAGGAGTTTGATACAGATGGCCTTGTCTGAAATGGGCCTAGATCAGGCATCTTGCAATTGGTTCAAGAACTAATGGACAGTTTCCTCAATATTATGAAAGGTGTGCCGCTGGGGTCGATTTTAGCCAGAGGACATATGCATTTGCACATTAAAAGGTGACCAAATTGAGCAATATCCCCATTATTAATACTTGCTTATCGTAAATCAGAATACCCTCTTTTAAAACAATGAAAAACAGGGGGGGGGGGCAGAATTAAGATAAACCCTATTTCAATAAATGAAACCAGCCTCACTTTGAAAAGTAGAAGGCAGATTGTTGCTTGAACACTTCTCCCAGCACTTCATTATGGTGATATAATCCACATGCGGCAGCCTCCGTTTTAAAACCTTTAGACTCAATCTATTACTCAGCACTGGGGACAATTTTCATACACATCACTGCATTTTATCTAGTTCCATTGGCTTGGAGTCTCTGACAGAAGGGCCCAGAATTGGATGCTTTTTTGTATATAAAGCAGTTCTTTTCAGACCCGCTCTCTGGACTGGCTGGTTCTGGCGGTCCCACGGGTCTCCACTGAGCTGAGGGAAAATGCTTTAAGTTTTCATGCCTCCAGCTCGTGGAATAGCCTTCAGGCCAGCTTGAAGCTAAACTTGCTGGTCTCCATTGGACAGTTTAGATCAATTTTGAGGGATGTAATAGTTGAGTCATCTTTTGTATTTATTGTAATGATGTTGAATTGTGTGTTCATGTTCACAGAGCTCCCTTGAGAATGAGACCCTGGTCTCAATTGTGACCCCTCTTCTAAATAAAAGTTTAAAAAAACAACAACAAAAAACATATTGGACTCTGGGTAAGTAGAAAAAGGGCATAATTGCCTAAATCTCACACTATCCCTTTAAACATAATCTGTCTGTGCTCATACCAGAGGCGCCCATAGGAGAGGTGGCGGGGGTGACACTCTGGACATTGAGTCCCAGTGCGTGTGAGGCAGCTGGTGGAAAGGGCTGGGGTGTGGCCCCTGAGGTCCCAGGAAGGGGCCCAGGGGGGGACTCTCTCTGTGGGGACGTCAGGGGAGTGCTGGGCTGGGATGTTTGTCCTCCTGCCAGTCTTGCCAGTCTCCTCCTGCGGATCTGCAATGAACAGATGTTAGTCAGACTGAATCATCATTAACTATCTACCGGTATAACAGACCAAATATGAGAGACACTCAGGGATATTTTTTTAGAAACCATAATGATTAAATCAGTGTGATACATATTTAGTATACATAAAACATGTGGATTAAATCATGGGCAACGCTGGATAGGGAATTTTAATATTTACGTTTTTAGATCGTACATAACTAGCTAGCCAGCTAGATTGAAATTAATACAGTTTATGCTCATTTATCTTCACTAACGTTACCATTACAGCAAGCAAGAACGTTGGCTAGCGAGCAGCTGGCTATAACACCGGCTAGCAGGTAAAACGGTCATATAAATCTAGCCACCACTGATAGAAAATGGCATCTAGCTAGTTACAGAACTAGTTAGATACCTAATCGGTAAGCAGCTAAACTGGCTTGATTGGGTTGCACATGGTGGCCTTCTGCGTTAGATACTGTTAGTTAATATGTTATCTAGCTAGATTAGGTGGGCTAACTAGCTAAATATCCAGTATTACGATGGTATGTCGCATTAATAGACGTCAAGGTATCCAAACCCTTATTATTATCGAAAAGGCTCGTGTCATGCGAAGATGCGTGTTGTTAGCTAACAATTACATCTGCGGATCCTCAATGCGTTACGTTAGAGACTCAGCTAGTTAGCCAATCTAATATCAGCTAGTTAGCTAACGTTAGGCTTTGAAAAGATAACGACATGGTCTTGCACAGATAATCACGACCACAAGCAGTAACTTTCGTTGACACATATTGTATTAAACTAATTGTAGTTAACATTTAGACGTTACCTTACCTCGTCGGCACTCAACTCCATCGTTTATCCTTTACTTTCAGCTAGCTTTAGTTTACTTATTGTGCCAGCCAACTAGCTAGCTTTCTATATAATATACACAAATGTGCATAGTCTAACTCGTATAACAAATAGCAGTTTGTATTGATTGTCATAAATTTAAAGGGGGAAAAACAGTTTCCTACTAAATGTGTGTTATCTATTCAAATTCTACGAAGAATGAAACAAACATAAAAGTATTATTAATCAAAACACGAAGGTGGCCATTTTTATCAGGTGTCACATGACTGGGGACTCAGAGAGGAAGAGGCAAAGCAAGAGGGTGTACTCCGCACAAAAGCTGTCCACTAAAATAAGACCGCGAAGTGAGGAATCAATGCGTGTCGAATTTGATCAACACAATTTTTTACTTCACATTTTCTACGTGAGGCTTATTTGATCGAATAGAAGTTTCGTAATGTTTAGGTTGTTATGAATGCACTGATATAAGTGGACGCACGTGGCATTTCGGCAACATAAAAAAACGACTTTGTATCGGAGTTGTGCCTGTTCTTCACTGTGAGATTCTGCCCGCTCATTGGCAAGAACGGTCCCACCTGATCTCGCCTCCTCCCGCTTGCCTTCTATCTTTGAGGACATGTTTTTTAATTGTTAGAGTGGTTACTCGACTATCTTGTCATTATAATAAATAATCTTTGGTCACACTGAATAATTGTGAAAATTGTGTAATTATGTGGGTTGAATTATATTTTGCAAATTGTATTTGGGCGACTGGTAGCCTAGAGGTTAGAGAGGCGGGTCAGTGATCCACGTCACCAGTTCGAATCCCTAAGGCCCTTCAGTTCACCCCTAAAATTGCTCCATGTGCGCCCTTGCTTCAACCTCTGTGTAAGGCCTATGCATTTTTTTCAGAGGGGAAGGGACAAAGCACAACAAAAGTTTCCATTTGTGTACAATGGAAAAAAAAGTAATCTTCCTCTAATCTTGACATCCTGCCCTGTTTTGGGATTAAAATAAAGTGGGAAAGAGGCAGGTAGGCATACAGGCTGTGCGTGCCCCTCATGCTCTACAAACTGTGCGTGCCCCTCATGATCTCCAAACTATATACTATATAATTACTGGTAATTAACACAGGCCTTGTATTGCCAAATCTAAGGGGACTGCAGATGTGAATGAGCTGTTAGCTAACTGGTGCAACTCATCACTTTTCACTTCAAAAAAATGTATGTTTTTGTTGTATATTGTCCCTGTCCAAATAAACTAAATAAATGACTGCTGCTAATACAACAACCAGTCCTGGCAGTCAACTTTCACTACCATATTCTCATCCATCCTGGTCATGGTCAGTGGTACAGGGGTTTGAGACAAAAGTGATAGCCCAGACCAGTCTGCTACAGGTAGCACTGGTCACCTGCAGGAAGAACATTTTCAGAGAATGCATACACTCAAATGTCTACACTCAAACATAAACCCTGTTTATACCTGGTGCTGACATGGGTATTTTTTCCTGATCTTGTTCACATTCTGAACACATTGGTTCAGATTTGGTCCGGACCAAAGAAAGATGTCCCAAAGACGTCAAATGCTTAGTGGGGTATGATTTATGGAGAGTCAACACTAATTGACAGTGATCAATTTTCACATTCGTATTTTATTTTTCAGAATGTAAAAAAATCATACTCCATATTATATAGACGATTTGTTGAATTTTATTCACAAGTTAGAACTGATTTTTGCAGCAAGACAAATTACTTCGGGCAAATCAAATCCAGTTGTGTATACATTATTCTTAGATCCACAATGCCTCGTGGCATATGGAAGACCCATTTTCGACCAAGCTTTAACTTCCTGACTGATGTCTTGAGATGTTGCTTCAATATATCCACATAATTTTCCTTTCCTCATGATGTCATCTATTTTGTGAAGTGCACCAGTCCCTCCTGCGCCAAAGCACCCCGACAACATGATGCTGCCAACCCGTGCTTCACGTTTGGGATGGTGTTCTTCGACTTGCAAGCCTCCCCCTTTTTCCTCCAAACATACCGATGGTCATTATGGCCAACAGTTCTATTTTTGTTTCATCAGACCAGAGGACATTTCTTCAAAAAGTACAATCTTTGTCCCCATGTGCGGTTGCAAACCGTAGTCTGGCCTTTTTATGGCGGTTTTGGAGCAGTGGCTTCTTCCTTACATTTGTACCTGTTTCCTCCAGCATCTTCACAAGGTCCTCTGCTGTTGTTCTGGGAATGATTTGCACTTTTCGCACCAAAGTACATTCATCTCTAGGAGACAGAACGCATCTCCTTCCTGAGCAGTATGATGGCTGCTTGGCCCATGGTGTTTATACTTGTGTACTATTGTTTGAACAGATGAATGTGGTACCTTCAGGCATTTGGAAATTGCTCCCAAGGTTGAACCAGACTTGTGGAGGTCCACAATTGTTTTCTGAGGTCTTGTCTGATTTCGTTTGATTTTCCCATGATGTCAAGCAAAGAGGCACTGAGTTTGAAGGTAGGCCTTGAAATTCATCCACAGGGACCCCTCCAATTGACTCAAATGATGTCAATTAGCCTATCAGAAGCTTCTAAAGCCATGACATCATTTTGTGTAATTTTCCAAGTTGTTTAAAGGCACAGTCAACTTAGTGTATGTAAACTTCTGACCCACTGGAATTGTGATACAGTGAGTTATAAGTGAAATAATTTGTCTGTAAACAATTGTTGGAAAAATGACTTGTGTCATGCACAAAGTAGATGTCCTAACCGACTTGTCAAAACTATAGTTTGTTAACAAGAAATTTGTGGAGGGGTTGAAAAATGAGTTTTAATGACTCCAACCTAATTAGAGTATGATCACGTAGGTCGTAGGAGATGGAGAAAATACTGGCGTTTGATTGCAAATATGCAGATGGAGTCAAAGAGAACACACAGAAGGCTGTTGTATAAAACACCTGTCTCCGGATTAAAACGTCAAACTAAAGGCAACCATGGCATCCGTGACCGAGGGAGAAGCGTCCATCCATGTGTATGGGTAAGATAGCCTAGCTAGCTACATTTTCAGATATTACACGTTTCTAATTGTCAGAAAGTAGTTTTGATTTCAAGGTAAAGTGTACTGTTAGCTAGTTAACTAACGGCACGTGTAGGATCTGTGTAGTTATATTGTTTGCATCTTAGAGCCATTTGCATTGCTAGTTGAACCTGGTTGGTTAGTTACCTGCAGATTCATGCAGGGTAGTAACGTCATGAGTTCGGATTATGGTTCATTGTTTAGCTTGCTACATGTCTAAACAAAAGACTCCACTATGCAAGTAACCATTTCAATAGAATGTTCATAATGTCATTGCAACAACTGTCGATAGTAAATTCGTAAATTCGCTCTGGCTATTTGCTCCGATTTCAGAGCACTCTCACCTGAGTGTGCCAGCGCAGAATAACTGAGGAATTTACGAATGTTCAACACCATGGCTGTGGATCTAAGAATAATGTATACACAACTGGATTTGATTTGCCCGAAGTCATTTGTCTTGCTGAGATTTCTAAAGTTTACTTAAACACATTTGACTTTTTATTTTTATGCTGACCTATTTTCCACTCGAGGCAACCTGTCTTGCAAATGCTGATTTGCCTCAGTCAATTGGACACAGTATTGCAGCATACTGCAGTTATATTGCAGTGTACTGCTGTTATACTACACTCTGACTGCAATCTTTTTAAATAAATGGGGCCTTCCGTAGATGCCTTAAAAAAGTGTCACGTCCGTTGTTAGGAGACCAAGGTGCAGCGTGGTAGGCGTACATTATACTTTTATTTTAAATGACTACAAAACGAACGTAAAGCTATATGCAGTGCAGAAAGCAACTACACACAAACAAGATCCCACAACTGAAGGTGGGGAAAAATGGCTGCCTAAGTATGATCCCCAATCAGAGACAACGATAGACAGCTGCCTCTGATTGGGAACCATGCCCGGCCAACAAAGAAATAGACAAACTAGAATGCCCACCCAAATCACACCCTGAACTAACCAAATAGAGAAATAAAAAGGCTCTCTAAGGTCAGGGCGTGACACACAGAGGGACTTCCATCTGGTTTTGCGCAATTCAACATCTATGAAGAGTAAAATATACATGAATGCTAACCAATAGCAAAACATTTATTTTGTCATTACAGGTACTTGGCATCTGGAGACTCTATTTGCAACCTGGCCTTTACCTATCATCTTGGATTCCAGACAGTGTCTCAGTGCATTATGGAGACCTGTGAGGCCATATAAAGGAGGATGCTGGCAACCTATCTGCCACGACCCACTGAGGAAACCTGTATCACATCCGACCGTCCATAGGGCCGCACACAATGGGCCCAGCATCGTCTGGGTTTGGCCGGGGTAGGCCGTCAGTGTAAATAACAATGTGTTCTTAACTGACTTGTTAAATAAAGAGACAAACTTCTCAAGAGTTTAGTATTTACTTTATTGCAACCATTCTTACTCAGAAGTAAGCATTTAACGGCAACGTCTACACCTGTTGTATTCGGCGCATGTGACAAATAAAATGTGATTTGAGAGGTACATCATTTTAAAGGACTAGTAACTGTCGCGCTCTATTAGGTCGTTTCATCGTACGACTCAATATCGCCACCTACCGGCCTTTGGGCTACATGCCAGTGAGAGTTTATCTTTGACTGTGTTCATAAAACGTGAAAATCAGAACGATCTTAATCTATATATTTATTCTAGAAACGTTTGCATACAATATAAGCTACAGTAGATAAACTGATAGACGACCTACCTTGACGTGGTGTCTTCTTCAGTGTGTCCAATCGATTCGCCATGGTGAATGAAAGTCTGCGCATATTGTCCTGGGTGGAACTATTAGAAGCACAAGACATGTTTACGCCGGACTTTGAATTCGAAGCACACGAACGTGAAAAAAAATAAGAAACTGTTTCGCAGGCTAACACGGTTATAGTGGATGAATGATCTTACTTTTCTTTATTTGCCTATAAACTATCGTAACATTTTATTTTTTGGCACTCAATTGAACCCTTTCACTTCAGCAAGCAAACTTCATTTTGTTACTTTGGCCATTTTACAAAGCGAACTGCGGTGCAGCCAGCAATAAACATGAACGTTGATACTCCACAGCCAGTCATAACAGGGGGCTCTTCAAATTCCTCGACATCCAATAATTGCCTCACTAACAACAATGCAGCAATTAACGTCAGCAGCATACCCTCGGTTGCCGTAAGTAATTGTAAGTATTCAGACGAGTTTTGAGGTTATGAGCTGGCTCTATACATGGTTACACTAATTTATGGTCTGCTATCTACTGTAGTTAGGTTAGAACTTTTGTCGAAATTCTTTAAGTACAGTAGCCCATACCATATAGCCCTGTGCAGAACTTGAGAACCATCTTAGAGCTAGCTCTGTTCATTGCTTGCTGCTTTGTGAAACAACGGCTTAGACGACTGCTGGACCTTGGCTATCAACATATTAGCTACATTTAGAAAGATATTAAACATTGTATTTCTCTTTATTTGTTTCAGCCCCAACCACAGCTGCCATGGCCACACCATCTGGCACATCCGTGTCCAACGGCGTGTATGTGCCTAGTGGCATTGCCAACGGCGATGTGAAGCCTGTAATCACAACCACACCACTGGCTGACTTTCTTATGCAATTGGAGGACTACACTCCTACAGTGAGTCAAACCCCCTTAATTGGACTAATGTTAGTTCAACAAAATACAAATGTACATTACTTTTTTCACATACCTAGGCTGATGTCAACAGTCGCTTGGTCCATATACATAATGCATATTTGGGTTATGTAGTTAACAGGTGCCTCTGATTCACTTAGCATGTAAATGTCCTCTGGTCAATTGTGAGATGCTAGTGTACCAAAAAAATAAAAAATACACATTGGAATGACTTCAGTTCAACCTCTACCATGTTTTCGCCAGATCCCTGATGCAGTGACAGGCTACTATCTCAACCGGGCCGGCTTTGAGGCGTCTGATCCGCGAATGTAAGCATGTCTCTTAGCTCCTTAACTGCCAAGAGTCCTCTCCATCTATTTCAGCTTTTACACCAGTTCAATTCAATACTAACCCACGTGAGCGCCAAACGTAAACATTATTTATGTCCATCATTTTCAGAATCCGTCTAGTCTCCCTCGCGGCTCAGAAGTTCATCTCAGACATCGCTAACGATGCCCTGCAGCACTGTAAAATGAAGGGAACTGCCTCGGGGAGCTCCAGGAACAAGACAAAGGTTAGTACATTTCTAACCTAACGTTGCAGGCGTAAAAGAAACACATGAGCAGCGTTTCTTTCTTACTGGTCCAGACAGAGAAAAACGGTCGGGGGAGGTTCTCTTCTGCCCTGTTCAACCAATCCAGTAAATGTTAAGATGGAGTGTCGCCTTGGTTAACGTCCAAAACCGGAAGTCTCGTCACAGGCTCTTTTTCCATTTCCCATGAAATGAACACATGAACTGTTGTTAATGTGAGATGCACAAGAATGAATGCTGTTTGGATCTTTTTGATTGGTTTCTCACTCTGTCCTCCCACCTCTTTCCTCCCAAAGCATGACAAGAAGTACACACTGACCATGGAGGACCTCTCCCCTGCCCTTTCTGAGTATGGCATCAACGTAAAGAAACCTCATTACTTCACATAGGAAATTGGTCTTACACTGTTGCAACCCCCTACGATCATGGTTCTTAAAGATGTCAGTAGAATATTCATTGCAGTCACTGTTCTGTTAGTATTTTTTTTTTTTAAAGTAGAGCATACTTTGCTTCATGTGTAATTTTGAGCTACTATTTTATTGATACAAATAAAATGTTCAACAATTACTTATTTCTGACTTTGTTGCCTTTTTGTTTATGTAGTCTGGTGATAACAAGGGGAAGAGTTATTGGTAAAATATTTATCAGGATGGTGTAACAGTACTAAAAATAGTATTTAACCTTAGGTTGAGTGGGTGCAGTCGGTAATAGAGGGAAAGACAGTGTCTTTTTGTAGGCACTAACTCCGCCAAGGTTCGTTGGACAAAGCCTATGAAGAAAATTAATGGTGTTTTTGGATAAATGCTGAAAATAAGGTCTTTGGTATACACAGGCTTAGGAGATTTTATACATTTTGTTTAATGAGATCATCTTAATCAGCTAACATCACTTTTTGTGAATTGAATAATTTATGTAATATACAAAAACAATACATAAAGGCTTCATAATTCAAGAAGGTCATGTTAACTGACTGCTATTATATCATAGCACAAAACTTATAAGAAATTGAGCTCAGGTGCATCCTGTTTCCATTGATCATCTTTGATGCTTATACAAGTTGATTGGAGTCCACCTGTGGTAAATTTAATTGATTGGACATGATTTGGAAAGGCTCACGCCTGTCTATATAAGGTTCCACAGTTGGCAGCGTATGTCAGAGCCAAAACCAAGCCATGAGGTCAAAGGAATTGACCGTAGAGCTCCGAGACAGGATTGTGTCGAGGCACCAATCTGGGGGAGTGTACCAAAACATTTCTGCAGCATTGAAGGTCCCCAAGAACACAGTGGCCTCCATCATTCTTAAATGGAAGAAGTTTGGAACCACCAAGACTCTTCCTAGAGCTGGCCGCCTGGCCAAACTGAGCAATCGGGTGAGAAGTGGCTTGGTCAGGGAGGTCACCAAGAACCCAATGGTCACTCTGACAGAGCTCCAGAGTTCCTCTGTGGAGATGGAAGAACCTTCCAGAAGGGAAAGGAAAGGGGGTTACCTAGTCAGTTGTACAACTGAATGCCTTCAAATGAATTGTGTCTTCCGCATTTAACCCAACCCCTTTGAATCACAGAGGTGCGGGGGGCTGCCTTAATCGACATCCACGTTCAGAAGGACAACCATCTCTGCAGCACTCCACCAATCAAACATTCTGTTTACATTCCGTTTCAGAAACATTTTTCAACAGAATCAGCGGAATGAAATCACCCTTGATCACCTGCAAACACAGTTCACTTTCACATACAAACAGCATGATCACTTTGCTCGTTGTATAATTCTGAATCCCATCTACGCACTATCCTCCTCACACCTTTTTCCTTCGCTTGTGGACTTCAGTGCTGTGACCAAGTGAAAAAACCTTTCCAAGCCAAACCTTCATATCATTACCGCTACACACAGCCTACACTGTTGTCACCATATTAGCTAATAGTCAACATAGCTTTTAACTTGACTTGGAAGAATTCCAGTGTTGGATAGCCATAGCCAGCTAGCTAACCTAGCATCGCTCTCTGTTTGAGCCAGGTGCTTGTGTAGGTTTAACTAGATAGCTACATTTGCTAAGTGAAAGAGAGTCAACTTTGAGTCAACTACTCACCACATTTTAAGCACCGCAATGCTAGCTAGCTGTAGCTTATGCTTTCAGTACTAGATTCATTCTCTGATCCTTTGATTGGGTGGACAACATGTCAGTTCATGCTGCAAGTTCATGCTACCCCATGGTGCTACCCCAGAGAGTGGTGTTGAGGCTACTGTAGACCTGTAGCTTCTGATAGGCTAATTGACATCATTTGAGTCAATTGGAAGTGTACCTGTGGATATATTTCAAGGCCTACCTTCCAACTCAGTGCTTCTTTGCTTGATATCATGGGAAAATCAAACGAAATCAGCCAAGACCTCAGAAAAAAAATTATAGACCTTGTAGTCTGGTTCATCCTTGAGAACAATTTCCAAATGCCTGATGGTACCACGTTCATCTGTACAAGGTTTAACTTGGGTTTAACTTGGGTCGAACGTTTTGGGTAGCCTTACACAAGCTTCCCACAATAAGTTGCGTGAATATTGGCCCATTCCTCCTGACAGAGCTGGTGTAAACTGAGTCAGGTTGACACGACTTCTGCCGAAGTCGGTCCCTCTCCTAGTTCGGGCGGCGTTGGGCAGTCGACGTCACCGGGCTTCTAGCCATCGTCTTTGTCTTACACACCTGGTTTCAATCCCCCAATTACTTGTTCATTATTTAACCCTCTGTTCCCCCATGTTTGTTTGTGAGTGATTGTTTTTATGAAATACGGTCCGCTTATTTTGTATTGTATTTGTCTATTTTGAGGAAAATACGTTTATTTACTCATATCTGCTGTCCTGCGCCTGACTCCTCTACACCAGCTACACACAGACTACATTACACAGGTTTGAAGACCTCCTTGCTCGCACACGCTTTTTCAGTTCTGCCCACAAATGTTCGATAGGATTGAGGTCAGGGGTTTGTGATGGCCACTCCAATAACTTGAATTTGTTGTCCTTAAGCCATTTTGCCACAACTTTGGAAGTATGCTTGGTGTCATTGTGCATTTGGGAGACCCATTTGCGACCAAGCTTTAACTTCCTGACTGATGTCTTGAGATTTTGCTTCAATATATCCACATAATTTTCCTCCCTTATGATGCCATCTATTTTGTGAAGTGCACCAGTCCCTCCTGCAGCAAACACCCCCACAGCATGATGCTGCCACCCCCGTGCTTCACGGTTGGGATAGTGTTCTTCGGCTTGCAAGCATCCCCCTTTTTCCTCCAAACATAATGATGGTCATTATGGCCAAACAGTTCTATTTTTGTTTCATCAGACCAGAGGATATTTCCCCAAAAAGTACTATCTTTGTCCCCATGTGCGGTTGCAAACCATATTCTGGTGGTTTTGGATCAGTGGCTTCTTCCTTGCTGAGCGGCCTCTCAGGTTATGTCGATATAGGACTCGTTTTATTATGGATGTAGATCTTTTTTGTACCTGTTTCCTCCAGTATCTTCACAAGGTCCTTTGCAGTTGTTCTGGGATTGATTTGCACTTTTCGCACCAAAGTACATTCATCTCTAGGAGACAGAACGCGTCTTCTTCCTGAATGGTATGACGGCCATGGTTTTTATACTTGGGTACTATTGTTTGTACAGATGAATGTGGTACCTTCAGGTGTTTGGAAATTGCTCCCAAGGATGAACCAGACTTGTGGAGGTCAACAATTTTTTTCTGACGTCTTGCATGATTTATTTTGATTTTCCCATGATGTCAAGCAAAGAGGCATTGAGTTTGAAGGTAGGCCTTGAAATTCATCCACAGGTACACCTCCAATTGACTCAAATTATGTCAATTAGCCTATCATAAGCTTCTAAAGCCATGACATCATTTTCTGGAATTTTCCAAGCTGTTAAAAAGCACAGTCAACTTAGTGTATGTAAACCTCTGACCCACTGGAATTCAAATCATATCAAATTGTATTTGTCACATACACATGGTCAGCAGATGTTAATGCGAGTATAGCGAAATGCTTGTGCTCCTAGTTCCGACAATGCAGTAATAACCAACAAGTAATCTAACCTAACAATTCCACAACTACTACCTTATACACACCATTGTAAAGGGATAAAGAATATGTACATAAAGATATATGAATGAGTGGTGGTACAGAACGGCATAGGCAAGATGCAGTAGATGGTATAGAGTACAGTATATACATATGAGATGAGTAATGTAGGGTATGCAAACATAAAGTGGCATAGTTTAAAGTGGCTAGTGATACATGTATTACATAAAGATGGCAAGATGCAGTAGATGATATAGAGTACAGTATATACATTTACATATGAGATGAGTAATGTAGGGTATGTAAACATTATATTAAGTGGCATTGTTTAAAGTGGCTAGTGATACATTTTTACATAATTTCCATCAATTCCCATTATTGTGGCTGGAGTTGAGTCAGTATGTTGGCAGCGGCCACTAAATGTTAGTGGTGGCTGTTTAACAGTCTGATGGCCTTGAGATAGAAGCTGTTTTTCAGTCTCTCGGTCCCTGCTTTGATGCACCTGTACTGACCTCACCTTCTGGATGATAGCGGGGTGAACAGGCAGTGGCTTGGGTGGTTGTTGTCCTTGATGATGTTTAAGGCCTTCCTGTGACATCGGGTGGTGTAGGTGTCCTGGAGGGCAGGTAGTTTGCCCCCGGTGATGCGTTGTGCAGACCTCACTACCCTCTGGAGAGCCTACGGTTGTGGGCGGAGAAGTTGCCGTACCAGGCGGTGATACAGCCCGACAGGATGCTCTCGATTGTGCATCTGTAGAAGTTTGTGAGTGCTTTTGGTGACAAGCCGAATTTCTTCAGCCTCCTGAGGTTGAAGAGGCGCTGCTGCGCCTTCTTCACAACGCTGTCTGTGTGGGTGACCAATTCAGTTTGTCCGTGATGTGTACACCGAGGATCTTAAAACTTTCCACCTTCTCCACTACTGTCCCGTCGATGTGGATAGGGGGGTGCTCCCTCTGCTGTTTCCTGAAGTCCACAATCATCTCCTTTGTTTTGTTGACGTTGAGTGTGAGGTTATTTTCCTGACACCACACTCCGAGGGCCCTCACCTTCCCTGTAGCCCGTCTCGTCGTTGTTGGTAATCAAGCCTACCACTGTAGTGTTGTCCGCAAACTTGATGATTGAGTTGGAGGTGTGCATGGCCACGCAGTCGTGGGTGAACAGGGAGTACAGGAGAGGGCTCAGAACGCACCCTTGTGGGGCCCCAGTGTTGAGGATCAGCGGGGTGGAGATGTTGTTACCTACCCTCACCACCTGGGTCCAGGACCCAGGACCCAGTTGCACAGGGCGGGGTCAAGACCCAGGGTCTCGAGCTTGATGACGAGTTTGGAGGGTACTATGGTGTTAAATGCTGAGCTGTATTCGATGAACAGCATTCTCACATAGGTATTCCTCTTGTCCAGATGGGTTAGGGCAGTGTGCAGTGTGGTTGCGATTGCGTCGTCTGTGGACCTATTGGGTCGGTAAGCAAATTGGAGTGGGTCTAGGGTGTCAGGTAGGGTGGAGGTGATACAGGTGATACAGTGAGTTGAATTGTGAATTGTGATACAGTGAGTTATAAGTGAAATAATCTGTCTGTAAACAATTGTTGGAAAAATTACTTGTGTCATGCACATAGTAGATGTCCTAACGAACTTGACAAAACTATATTTTGTTCACAAGAAATTTGTGGAGGGGTTGTAAAACTAGTTTTAATGACTCCAACCTAAGTGTATGTAAACTTCCGACTTCAACTGTAGGTAGGGGTGAAGTGACTATGCATAGATAAGAAACAGTGAGTAGCAGCAGTTTACAAAACAAATGGGGGAGGGGTCAATGTAATAGTCCGGTGGCCATTTGATGAATTGTTCAGCAGTCTTATGGCTTGAGAGTAGAAGCCTTTTGGTCCTAGACTTGGTGCTCTGGTACCGCTTGCCGTGTGGTAGCATAGAAAACAATCTACGACTTGGGTGACTGGAGTCTCTGACAATTTTATGGGCTTTCCTCTGTCCCCGCCTATATACAGGTCCTGGATTGCCGGAAGCTTGGCCCCAGTGATGTACTGGGCCATACGCACTACCCTCTGTAGCGCCTTACAGACACCGAGCAGTTGCCATACCAGGCAGTGATGCAACCGGTCAGGATGCTCTCGATGGTGCAGCTGTAGAACTTTTTGAGGATCTGGGGACCCATGCCAAATATATTCAGTATCCTGAGGGGGAAAAGTTGTTGTCGTGCCCTCTTCACGACTGTCTTGGTATGTTTGGACCATGATAGTTCGTTGGGGATGTGGACACCAAGGAACTTGAAACTCTCGACCCGCTCCACTACAGCCCCGTTGATGTTAATGGGGGCCTGTTCGGCCCGCCTTTTCCTGTAGTCCACGATCAGCTCCTTTGTCTTGCTCACATTTAGGGAGAGGTTGTTGTCCTGGCACCACTTTGCCAGATCTCTGACCTCCTCCCTATAGGCTGTCTCACATTGTGTAAGGACCGACGCCGGAGATGAGAAGCAGGTATGGGGAGTTGACATTTAATTATGAACAGATAAAGAGCAAGACAGAAACAACGTCAGAACACAGATACACAATGACATACAACAAACAATGCAGCAGCGGGGAACAGAGCTGGGGACCTGACAAATATAGGGGAGGTAATAAACAGGTGATTGAGGGAGTCCAGGTGAGTCCATTATAACTGAAGCACGTGACGAGGGAAGGCAGGTGTGCGTAAATGATGGTGGCAGGAGTGCGTAATGCAGGGCAGCCTGGCGCTCGGGGGGAAGAGCGGGAGCAGGTCTGACACATTGTCGGTGATCAGGCCTACCACTTTTGTGTCATCAGCAAATTCAATGATGGTGTTGAAGTCGTATATGGCCACACAGTTGTGGGTGATCAAGGAGTACAGGAGGGGACTAAGTACACACCCCTGAGGGGCCCCAGTGTTGAGGATCAGCGTGGCAGACATGTTGTTGCCTACCCTTACCACCTTGGGCGGCCTGTCAGGAAGTCCAGGATCCAGTTGCAGAGGGAGGGGTTTAGTCCCAGGGTCCTTAGCTTAGTGATGAGCTTCGTGGGCACTATGGTGTTGAACGCTGAGCTGTAGTCAATGAATAGCATTCTCACATAGGTGTTCCTATTGTCCAGGTGGGAAAGGGCGGCACTTGTCTATCAGGTGACGTGCCTATCAAGTGAAAATGACATGGCTTGGGAACACCTCTTATAACCTGTGGCCTGATGGGGAAGACTGGATGAAAGCATGATGAGGTTTTCTAGGGCCTTCATTATTGTGGAATCCAGCAGAATCCAAAATTCTGAAGGCATAGAATCAGGCGAAGAGAGAGTGGGAATTGTCATGTTATCAAACTTTGGGATTTCTTTGCATATATAATTATGCAAAGCTTACCACATTGTTAATACTGTTATGTTTTGTGTTTCTCGTTGATTTTCATGTCTTGTATCATCCCTCACTTAGGAACCCGATGGAGAAAGTTGAAATGGAAGGGGTCATCAACTCCAGCGGACACGTTATTATCAGTTTCTATGAGAAATTGTGTGATCATAGAACAGAGGCCATAAGGCTCTGAGTTTGTAAACCTCATGGTGAATGTCAATCATGTTTATTTTTTGTTTGTGTTTTATTATTATTGTTTGTCCATCTATAAGTAATTCCCAAGCTTATGTAATGTTGAACAGCATGGAGTTAAATGTTCAAAACGGGGGGACTGATGGATTCTGGGTTCTAACTTCTAAACTTGGGATAGGGTTAATTATCAGGTATCCTTTTGAAATATTGAGTGCTTAGGGTTAGAGGGTCTACACCAGAAGTTAATGGTTATCTGTAGGAGAAAGGTATATGGGGTGGGTGCAATTAAGCTTGGAATGTGGTGAGTGGAGGGAAAACGATCAGATGTGGCAGCACTGATAAGGGGAGAGAGCTGTGGATTAGTGATGAAGGGTGTTCAGGTCACGTTAAGGGAGAAGACACAGCTTATTGCCACTTCATTTCCTGCCTAGCAACAGAGATTTAGTGTTTGGAGAGAAGGAGAAGATTCCACCCCAAATTGGGGTACATACACCACCACTATTGGAAATGTATTTTGGTCGGTTCAGCTGTTCGACCCTGTGGGATAAATAAACTTGGTTTAAGCTTTCATAGCGTCCATCGATGTCTTATTCTGATAATTAGAACCTAGCAAGATGTAGTAATATTTTTGAACATGTCTGACCTCCAAACGAGTCACCTGCCAAGCCAATGCAATGGAGTGCAACCCGATCAGGTGCCCACTTTAGACCCTGAAAACTGACATGTATGATAGACGTTTTCATAATCTAAAAGTCCTATTCCTATTGACTTCCAGTGTTGAAAGTGGCTTTATCTCAATGCTACGTCATACGGGCAGAATTTCTGCCTGCTTGAATTGTAAAATTGTAAAATAAAATATTTGAAAAAAGAATGGTGAATCTTTACTATAAATGCCAGTAAACATGCCACTGACAGTGTAAGGCCCCAGTCAGTCGCTCTTGAGCCAGAACACCAGCCCCACCAATACGCTGTTGGCGCACTCCAACCATAGGACGTTGATGCTGATGTAGGCAGGGACTGCAAGGCCCAAAAGTTCACAGGCGATGCACATGACTAGGTAAGATGCCCACGTTGTGCCAAAGTCCAAAGTCAGGCTGAGGTAAAGGGGGGGCCTCTGCCATTCGGTCTCCACTGCCAGTGCTTTCTGCTCGTCCTCGTCACCCCCTAGCTGCTGTAACTTGGCATACCTGAATCTCGAGTGGCTCTGCAGCATTGGGTTAACATTATCCCTCTGCTCTGACCGCCTGTTGGCCTCCTTCAGCCACAAAGGCAGCTGTTTGTAGTGGAGCAGCATTACACAGCAGATGGCCACGGAGATCCCCACTGAGAAATGTACCACAAACACAGACTCCTGCACAGCGCACCCTAAAGCATTCCTCCCTCCCTCGTACTCAACCTCTAGGAGGTTGGTGACGGCTGAGCAGCAGGAGTGCACACCGGCCAGCACCCACACCAGCAGCGTCAGGGCATAGTTCCATAGGTCCCTACAGGGAGCGACGTGACAGGTGGTGTAGCGTGGCTCGGAGGCGTAGTCCAGCAGCCCCAGGCCCAGCATGGGCAGAGGCAGCGCGTTGAACACGACTGAGGCATGGGCCAAGATGAAACAGATGGACACCGGGGAGCGTGTGGGTCCGAGGAACCAGACAGCCGCCACAGCGCACACCAACACCACATCGCCCAGGAAGATGGAGAGGCCACAGACGCCCATGAAGGAGGTGTGCAGCCAACGCAAGCACATCGACAGGACCAGACAGTCCAGGCCCACCTTTAACAGCAAGATGAACAGAAACTGACCGGTGCTGTCCTCGTAGTAGCTCCCCTCCTCTTCCCAGGACTCAATGATGGCCAGCATGTTGAAGCTTTTGCGATTAGGACTGAGCCCAGCTCCAGAAGTCATCTACTGGGTCTGTGACGTTCCACCCGATGTCACCATGCTCAGGGGAAAGCTGTTGAAGAGAGAGTGACATACGGAACAGTTAGCAGCAATTTACAAACAGCTTCTACCAAGCAATTAAACATGTTTCTTGTGTTATCAGTACTACCTGGCCTCTTGTGACTTGTTTACAGAAACAACTACACCCTAGGGATTTCAAAAATAAGAAACTTCAACTCTCCCTGTAAAGGGATAGTTCACCCAAATTACAAAATGACACAGGCTTCCTTACCCTGTAAAGAATGCTAATATTGTACTATGACTTGATTGGGAATTGTGCCACAAATGCTAAAACGTTTGGAAACGGTGCCAGGAAACTAAACCAAAGCATGGATTGCTGTCATATCTTGTCCATGGACTGCTTACAGGGTAAGGAAACCAATATGTAATTTAGTATTTTGGGTGAACTTTCCCTTTAATGGATGTATCATGCCTCGACACTCTTTGTTTGGATTCCACCAAAATCAAGTGTTATTGCATTCATAGCTCCATCTATGGATTTGAGCATGATTGAATTTCAAACCAAGCGACAGGGCTGCCTTTAACTTATTCACTTTTTTAAATGAATAGTTGTTTTACAGTAACAAGGTTTCCATTCAACCTTTTTGTAACGCTCGTCTTTATGTGGAAGAGAGGAGGATCAAGGCGCAGCGTGGTGAATGTTCATGATGTTGAATTTTAATGAATTATCCAACTAAACAGAACACTGACAAAATACAAAATAACAAAACGACGTGAACAGACCTGAACTTGAGAACATAAAACATGAACGCACGAACAGGAACAAACGAACGAACAAACGAAACGAAACAGTACCGTGTGGCGAACAAACACAGACACAGCAACAATCACCCACAAACAAACAGTGAGAACAGCCTACCTTAATATGGTTCTCAATCACAGGAAACGTAAAACACCTGCCCCTGATTGAGAATCATATCAGGCTAATACAATGAACCCAACATAGCATAGAATGCCCACCCAGCTCACGTCCTGACCAACTAAACAAGGCTAAACAAAGGAAATAAGGTCAGGAACGTGACAGTACCCCCCCCCCCCCCCCCCCCCCCCCACCCCAAGGTGCGGACTCCGGCCGCAAAACCTGAACCTATAGGGGAGGGTCTGGGTGGGCATCTGTCCACGGTGGCGGCTGTCCACGTGGCCCCCACCCCACCATAGTTAATCGCCACTTCCGTGGCCTCCTCATAATGGTGACCCTCCAAATTAACCCCACTGGACCGAGGAGCAGCACCGGACTGAGGGGCAGCACAGGACTGAGGGGCAGCACCGGACTGAGGGGCAGCACCGGACTGAGGGGCAGCTCCGGACTGAGGGGCAGCTCCGGACTGAGGGGCAGCTCCGGACTGAGTGACGGCTCTGATAGGTCATGGCTGGCTGACGGCTCTGGCAGGTCATGGCTGGCTGACGGCTCTGGCAGGTCATGGCTGGCTGATGGCTCTGGCAGGTCATGGCTGGCTGACGGCTCTGGCAGGTCATGGCTGGCTGAAGGCTCTGGCAGGTCATGGCTGGCTGGCGGCTCTGGCAGATCATGGCTGGCTGGCGGCTCTGGCAGGTCATGCCTGGCTGGCGGCTCTGGCAGCTCCTGGCTGGCGGCTCTGGCAGCTCCTGTCTGGCGGGCGGCTCTGGCGGCTCCTGACTGGGGGGCGGCTCTGGCGGCTCCTGACTGACGGACGGCTCTAGCGGCTCCTGACTGACGGACAGCTCTAGCGGCTCCGGACAGACGGGCGGCTCTGAAGGCTCAGGACAGACGGTCAGTGCAGACGGCGCTGGGCAGAAGGGCAGTGCAGACGGCGCTGGGCAGACGGCCGACTCTGGCCGGCTGAGGCGCACAGTAGGCCTAGTGCGTGGTGCCGGAACTGGTGGTACCGGGCTAAGGACACGCACCTTAAGGCTAGTGCGGGGAGCAGCAACAGGGCGCACAGGGCTCTGGAGACGCACAGGAGGCTTGGTGCGTGGTGCCGGAACTGGTGGTACCGGGCTGGAGACACGCACCACAGGGCGAGTGCTTGGAAGAGGAACAGGGCTCTGGAGACACACTGGAAGCCTGGTGCGTGGTGTTGGCACTGGTGGTACTGGGCTGGGGCGGGGAGGTGGCGCCGGATATACCGGACCGTGCAGGCGTACTGGCTCCCTTGAGCACCGAGCCTGCCCAACCTTACCTGGTTGAATGCTCCCCGTAGCCCGACCAGTGCGGGGAGGTGGAATAACCCGCACTGGGCTGTGTTGGCGAACCGGGGACACCATGCGTAAGCCTGGTGCCATGTATGCCGGCCCGAGGAGACGCACTGGAGACCAGACGCGTTGAGCCGGCTTCATGGCACCTGGCTCAATGCTCAATCTAGCCCGGCCGATACGAGGAGCTGGAATGTACCGCACCGGGCTAAGCACACATACAGGAGACACCGTGCGCTTTACCGCATAACACGGTGTCTGCCAGTACTTTCGCTCTCCACGGTAAGCTTGAGGAGTTGCCGCAGGTTTCCTACCTGACTTCGCCACACTCCCTTGTAGCCTCCCCCCAATAAATTTTTGGGCTTGACTCTCGGGCTTCCTACCGCGTCGTCGTGCTGCCTCCATTCGCCGGTATCCCTCCTCACACTGCTCCAGAGAATCCCAGGCGGGCTCCGGCATTCTCCCTGGGTCGATCGCCCACCTGTCGATCTCCTCCCACGTAGTGTCCATTCCTCCTTGCGCTGCTCCTGCTGCCGCTGCCTGTTACCACGCTGCTTGGTCCGGTTTTGGTGGGTGATTCATCTTTATGTGGATGAGAGGAGGATCAAGGCGCAGCGTGGTGAATGTTCATGATGTTGAATTTTAATGAATTATCCAACTAAACAGAACACTGACAAATACAAAATAACAAAACGACGTGAACAGACCTGAACTTGAGAACATAAAACATGAACGCACGAACAGGAACAAACGAACGAACGAAACGAAACAGTACCGTGTGGCGAACAAACACAGACACAGCAACAATCACCCACAAACAAACAGTGAGAACAGCCTACCTTAATATGGTTCTCAATCAGAGAAAACGTAAAACACCTGCCCCTGATTGAGAACCATATCAGGCTAAATGAACCCAACATAGAAACACATAACATTGAATGCCCACCCAGCTCACGTCCTGACCAACTAAACAAGGCTAAACAAACGAAATAAGGTCAGGAACGTGACACTTTTTATGCGAGTTAAATACGTTGGATCAAAAAATGTTACAACAGGCCTGATGGAAACCGCTGATTTGTCCGTAAGCCTTCCAGAGCTTTCCAGAGCTTTCCAAACAAAACATGCTAGACAAGGTGGGATCTTTTTGTGTCGGTAAAATATATTATACGTGAAACGGCGGTGGAAGTGCTTTTATGCATAAATATTGATATAATAACCATCATATCGAAGTAAACTTGGTCACGCGATATGTTGTATGATCGTCCCACTACAACTCAGGAAAGCATGCAGTTTATAAGGCTTTTCCCTTTTCTCTGTTTTTGCTAGTCATTCTGGTTTTGACCCTTTCCTGCCTTGACTCTGAACCCGCCTGCCTGACCATACTGCCTGCCCTGACCTTGAGCCTGCCTGCTACTCAGTACCTCCTGGACTCTGACCTTGTTATGAGCTTTTGCCTGTCCATGACCATTCTCTTGCCTGCCCCTTGGATTATAATAAATATCAGAGACTCGAACCATCTGCCTCCCGTGTCTGCATCTGGGTCTCGTCCTGTGCCCTTATAACCAGAGACTTTTTTGTCTACTCTCTCCTGCAGACGGACCGGCGACCACAGAGAGACAACAAGACATACACTCGTAAATATGTCAATTGCAATTTATTTTCGAATGAGCGGTCGTTAATGTAAAGTATTAGCATTTTCTATGAGTGTAGTTATCAGCTATGAGTTTCCCGCTATTGAGCGGTCCACACCCCCTTTCCTTTGTCTACCAAGCAATCATATTGGTTTCGTCCGCTAGGGACTTTTTCTTTGTATCATGTCATACCCCATGTATGAACTAATTGTGTGTGTTTTCATGTGTTTCTGTGATTTGGTTAGTTAGTTAGTAAATAAATAATTAAGCCAATTTGTATATCACTGATTCATAATTTATGCTAGGGTTCGTGCTGATTTCCAAGGGTTTGCCACATTCAGTAATGAGAACTGATGAGGTAATTATAATACATTAATAAGCACTGTTTTGAAAATAATAATGCATTAACAAGTGACTGTTTTGAAAATATCTGAAGAGTTATATTCGGGAAATTGACACTCTATAAACATATTTTCCGTGGTGCCCTGGCATCCTAATTGATTAAAGTAGTTTAATGATTAGTTCAATCGCATAAATAAATTACACATAGAGAATTGATTTGATAATATCACTTCCTGTCACTTCCTCCAGTACATCTTGTTCTGCAAATGTTTTATGTGAACTATGTTGTCAACAATGTCTCAGGCTGCTAATTGGGACCAGAGGATCCAAGGTTTTCTCCTGTGGTGGTTTCCTTCATTATCCAGTTGACTGCCATTGGAAAGAGAAGGGGGAACCACAGGCAGCCATGTCAAACTTCTGTGTTTACGGGGAAGCTATCAGTGAGATGTCCATTGTGTATTACTCTGCAGGATGACTGTAGGTATAACTGTTGGGTGATGTTGATGATCGTCTTTGTAGTGTAGTCACGATACGAAAATTCTGACTTCGATACCATCATGATACTCGATATCAGAATGTTACCACAACATTTTTAAAAAGCTGTATTAGTCCCAGAATGGCACTTAAACTCAGCTACTGCTCTGTTCAATCGTTGGCCATCTTTCGTTTGCATAGAAGAAGCAACCTCTTATTTTATAAAAGTGGGTGCTGTCGTGTAAAATTGCATAATTAGTCATGCTATCCCGTGTTTTACTGCTTAAAGAATAGTCTCTTGTTATATGCTAGTGTTTTTTCTAACTTGATACAAACTTGTCTTGTTGTCACTTAGTCATAAGACTAGGCTTACAGCTAAGAGATGTTTGGGTGCGACCGCAGCATGTGAAATCCCGTGGGTTTACTATCTACAGAAAGTCACATGTATGGAACCTTGCAGAAAAGAGTACAATATAGTGTTTGTTGTTGTGAATGCAGGTAGACGGCTGAGCCCTCGGGCTGTCAACCTTGTCCTATCTTAAGTTTACACAGACAACGAATGACCTTTTATACACTATCTTCTGACTGCCACGAATACAGAAAGGGGTTGTATGTATTTTCTCTATAAAGGCATTGAACCGGCACTGTTTGTTGAGCTTTTCAACTATGCGCTGTTGAGTGGGTAGTTGATTCTCCATTTTTGAAATCTCATGATAAAGTGTCTGAAAGAATCTGCAGTCTCTCTTCCCTTGGATTAGATATTCCACGACAAATTAGTGACAGTGGTGGGATGCTAACTCTGCTTGCAGATTGCTCCCAAGAGACCTAGGTTAAACTGTGCGCAGGGGCTCCGTTAGATGTGGCTCAGGGTACCACACGCTCTGACTAAAACAGAGCAGAGGGGGACCCACCTTGGACCTGCCGGGAGTGTCAGTCAGTAGATATGTCATTCCGGACAGATAAGAGAAATTCAGGGTGAGACTGATTTTCTTTTAAACATCATAGAAAATCCTGTTCTAAGAACAGGCTGTGCACATTATGTATTTGTTGTAGCAAAGACACCCCGAGTTAGAAACTTTGTGGTAGCAGAGTTATTTCTGAATGGGGAAAGTCCTAGGCCCCTGTTGAAGCAGGGTGACCCTGTAGGAGCAGGGGACATCTCCGATTGGCATCTTTTTGTTGAAGCAGAAGTATCCTGTTTAGAGACAGGGGTTGTGTTTCTCTGTTGAAGCAGAGAAACAGCCATGGGATGATATGACACAGTTAAAAGCTATGTGATTCCAGGGCACAATCCTGAGAAAAAATACAAATATTCCTACAGGTACATTTAAAAAACTTTTTTTTTTAAATAACGGAAAAATATACAAAAATATAAACATTGTAAAAGAGAAATTAGTAATCAGTGTACTGGTAAAACAGTTGGTTATGATTGGGAAACCAGCTATAAAGTTAAACCCTACACGGAAATGTGCATAGGAGGAACTACCATGTGGGTACAACATTTAAAATTACATAGAGTAATTAAAAAAACATTTTTATGGAGGAGAAATGACTCTTTTCAAATTAGAAAGGAAGACATTCCTAACCAAATACTGTTAGTTCTGTGTGTCTGTTTTTGTTTCCAGAGTGTGTATTAACGAGAGATGTATATTATGGACGGACGATGGACCCTATCAGCCCGACTGGCTGCACTGTGTGATGGAATAAAGGAACACACATTCTCCAGTAGTTAACTGGAAGACGTTCTAGTATTGGTTCTAATACAAGGTATCAAAACCGTTACCAATTAAAAGGCACAAGAACCATAACTACTCTCCAGGGAAGTGTGTACCACTACTTTAGATAATGGTTAAATTGGCATATATTAGAGCAGTGAGTGAGTAAATCTAAACACAAGCTACAGCCAGGAAGAGGTCAACTATAGCAAAGCCATAGAGGCACTAAAAGAAGAGCAAGCATATTCTACCAATTCGGCTAGAATATGGGGAGAATTGTTTTTATTTCTGGATAAAATTCGGCAGGATTTCCCTGCGGATGGAAAATTCAAATCTAATAAAGAATTCAGATTCTATAGTGAGTTGGCACAATGACATGAAATGAAAGTCTAAGGCCCCCCAAAAAATATATATCACCTTTATTTAACCAGGAAGGGCAGTTGAGAACAAGTTCTCATTTACAATTGCAGCCTGGCGTAGACAAAGAAAAGCAGCGCGACACAAAACAACACAGAGTTACACATAGGATAAACAAAAGCACAGTCAATAACACAAAATCGATATCAGTGTTTTGATGTCACCGTTCTATAGGCAGAGGAGAAAAACCCGACAGAACCAAGTTTCGTAAATGTACTCAGCATAACCGCACTAACCGTACAAAACTCAGCAAAAAAAAGAAACGTCCCTTTTTCAGGACCCTATCTTTCAAAGATAATTCATAAAAATACAAATAACTTCACAGATCTTCATAGTAAAGGGTTTAAACACTGTTTCCCATGCTTGTTCAATGAACCATAAACAATTAATGAACATGCACCTGTGGAACAGTCGTTAAGACACTAACAGCTTACAGACGGTAGGCAATTAAGGTCACAGTTATGAAAACTTAGGACACTAAAGAGGCCTTTCTACTGACTCTGAAAAACACCAAAAGATAGATGCCCAGGGTCCCTGCTCATCTGTGTGAACGTGACTTAGGCATGCTGCAAGGAGGCATGAGGACTGCAGATGTGGCCAGGGCAATAAATTGCAATGTCCGTACTGTGAGATGCCTAAGACAGCGCTACAGGGAGACAGGACGGACAGCTGATCGTCCTCACAGTGGTAGACCACGTGTAACAACACCTGCACAGGATCGGTACATCCGAACATCACACCTGCGGGACAGGTACAGGATGGCAACAACAACTGCCCGAGTTACACCAGGAACGCACAATCCCTCCATCAGTGCTCAGACTGTCCGCAATAGGCTGAGAAAGGCTGGACTGAGGGCTTGTAGGCCTGTTGTAAGGCAGGTCCTCTCCAGACATCACCGGCAACAACGTCGCTTACGGGCACAAACCCACCGTCGCTGGACCAGACAGGACTGGCAAAAAGTGCTCTTCACTGACGAGTCGCGGTTTTGTCTCACCAGGAGTGATGGTCGGATTCGCGTTTATCGTCGAAGGAATGAGCGGTACATCGAGGCCTGTACTCTGGAGTGGGATCGATTTGGAGGTGGAGGGTCTGTCATAGTCTGGGGCGGTGTGTCACAACATCATCGGACTGAGCTTGTTGTTATTGCAGGCAATCTCAATGCTGTGCGTTACAGGGAAGACATCCTCCTCCCTTATGTGGGACCCTTCCTACAGGCTCATCCTGACATGACCCTCCAGCATGACAATGCCACCAGCCATACTGCTCATTCTGTGCATGATTTCCTGCAAGATAGGAATGTCAGTGTTCTGCCATGGCCAGCGAAGAACCTGGATCTCAATCTCATTGAGCACGTCTGGGACCTGTTGGATCGGAGGGTGAGGGCTAGGGCCATTCCCCCCAGAAATCCCCCAGAAATGTATTTGTGTCTGGAAGTAGCAAGCAAATTAGCCAACTTTAGCCAGTTAGCTTGGGTGCTTGACTGCCTTTGTGAGGTCAGAGAACTTGGATCAACCCTGCTCCTTGGCCAGAGCGGGCAGTGTGTGCTCTAAACAGTCCGAATTTCCAAAACACACAAAGTCGTAAAATGTCTAACTAGTAATTTGTTATGCTAACAAGCTAGCAAGAGGCTGCATAGCAACAGTATCAACTTCCAGTAGACATGTAATGCTCAACTGAAAGGTTATCGTTTGTTTACAATATACTAAAATGAACTAATAGTATATAGTATGAAGTATATACTCATCAAGCATGTAGTATATGGTATATTAGTATGGGTATTTGAACACAGCTTGGGTATGTGAGTATATTGATAGAATGGGTACGTCTGCTTTGATGGCAGGTTGGAAACCAGTTATCAGCATGGATATTGCAGGGGTAGCAGAAAAATACCGAAGCGTAGTGTGTGGGGCCATTGGTCATTCAAGAAGTGAGTGTAGTGGCAATAAAAAATGCACTTGGTTCGTAGAACCGGGGTTACATCAGTAACCTCTGGTAGCCGCTAGATGTCATAAAATACCTTTTCATGACAGCAGCCAAGCATTGATGATCATGTCACCAGAATAAGGCCCTCAATATTTTATTGGAAAGGAGCATCAAGCTCATCCACTTACTTTCACCACTCTGTGAACTTACTTTCACCACTCTGTGAAGTTCATCATAATTGATTTAATCTGTAGCCTAATAAACTGCATGATTTCCAGACAAGTCGTAGTGGGACGACCATACAAAGTCCTCGCGTGACTCCAAGTTAACAGTGGTGGAAAAGTGCTCAAGTAAAAGTCAAGATACTTTAATATATAATGACTCAAGAAAAAGTGAAAGTCACCCAGTAAAATACTACTTGAGTAAAAGTCTAAAAGTTTTTGGTTTTAAATATACTTAAAGTATCAAAGTAAATGTAATTGCTAAAATATACTTAAGTATCAAAAGTAAAAGTATAAATCATTTCAAATTCCTTATATTAAGAAAACCAGACGGCACCATTTTCCTTTTTTTAATTTCCTTTTTACAGATAGCCAGGGCCACACTCCAACACTCAGACATAATTTACAAAGGAAGCATGTGTATTTAGTGAGTCCACCAGATCAGAGTTAGAGGATGACCAGGGATGTTCTCTTGATAATTGCATGAATCTGACTATTTTCCTGTCCTGCTAAGCATTCAAAAGGTAATGAGTACTTTTGGGTGTCAGGGAAAATTAATGGAGTAAAAAGTACGTTATTTTCTTTAGGAATGTAGTGAAGTAAAAGTAGTTACAATTTAAATAGTAAAGTAAAGTACAGATACCACCAAAAACTACTTAAGTAGTACTTTAAAGTATTTTTACTTAAGTACTTTACACCACTGCAAGACAACTTCAATATCATGGTTATTAAATCAATATTTGCGCATAAAAGCGTTTCCACCAACATTTCTCGCATAATTAGCTTCACTAACACAAAAACATTGCACCTCGTCTAGCGTATTTTGTTTTGTCGACATATGGAAAGGTTACTGATAAATGTTCTGTTTCCATCGAGCCTGACGTGACATTTTTCTATTCGACATGTACTTTACTCACATATAAAGGTTGGATGGAAACCTGGTTAATAATGATTTTATTTTCTACACACAGAATATCATATACAATGATTGCCTATGACTTTGTGAACTTCCCAATACATGAATTTCCGTCACTTCAAACTATACTTCCCTTAGATTGAAGTACTGTCAAACTGATTTGTAATAGACTGTCATAGCCCCAATTGAAAAAGTTAACATTGGTCGTTGATTACACCCCTTTTTTTACATGGTGATTGCACCCCTTTTGTTACATGGTGCAATTTGAAAGAAACATCAAAACATGGTCGCAGGCCAAAAATAATTGGGAACCCCTGTACTAGCCCTATGCACGTATCACTGGAAACATACTGTATCTTTAAAATGTCAGTCAATCTCAAAGCACTGTCCTGACTGCATGTCTCATCATTTTGTTTATCATTGACATTATTAATCATGTTATTTTCAAGCAAGTTTAATGCAGTAATCTTACCTGTGGTTGGACACAATTCTGGACCTTAACTTGTGCGTCTCAGTATTGAAGCAGGTATCAGTATTGAAGCTCTCAACCAGATCACAATGAGCTGGGGTTTTGTGGCCATAACAAGCTTTCATTTCTTCCCCCTCAAAGATGTGCAGACAGGAGACTCTGGACATACATGGGGTGGACTGACTCTGATGGCCAGTACTATTGGGTGGGTGAAGGAGTTTCTGCAGGGATGCCTTGGGTACAAACAGCTCTTTCAGGGTGGCTGAATGTCCTCCCCCTCCACCCCCCCATTCTCCACCCCCACAGCGCAGTGACAGTCTGGTATGTGTACGTTTCATCCACCAGCACCACACTCTGAGGCGTGTGGGCAGACAGAGACCTAGCCCAGCACAATCCACACACACTCATTAAATGATGCGATAGATTACCATAAATTACAGTACAACAATGATTCTCCTCACGTCTCCATACCGGTTAGGCTAGATGCTACATATGGTATTTGAATAAGTTCCTGTAAGTAGGGAAATGTAGGCCCATTTGTTTTACACCCATATACCAGCTGGTAAGTCGTAACTTCAAGGTCTGACCAGAAACAAGGGCGTAGGAGCCGGGGGGGTACACATGCCCCTGGTACACATGCCCATGTTAAAAGCAGGTAAAACGGTTCCCCCCAATAATACAAATAATAATCTGCAAGAATTTTATTTAGAAAAATGAATCCCCAGATTCGTTGAGGGACTCTTATTTGAAAAGGCCTCCGCTGCTGGAATGTGTCACTTCCCCCCGCCCCAACTAAATGCTTCATTGTCACTCTCATTTGTTAAAAGCAGTCTGGCAGTGTGTGTAGCACCCCCATCATTACTCACTGCACCAGGTAAAGTAATTGTTGTTGGTAACAACAAAGTAAGTTTAAGTAAAACCTGTATGAAGGAGAATAAACTTTGATATGTTAGAACAAACGTGAGCAACTAAAACTTTCTCTTTGCTAGTAGCTAGTTGGCTTTACAGGTTTTATTTAACTAGCTAAAGCTGGGTAGTTCTGGTTGTGTGAAAAACTAATAGTGACTGTTTTGACGCCAAGAATAATTGCTAGCTTCAGAATTACTTGCACAATCACCGTCTTAGTCTTCATCAGAGGGGTAGCAAGTTGGCAATGGATGTGCCTTCAGTCAAGAAGAGAGAAAATAAAATAGACATGTTTTTTTCAAAGGAGTGTAAAGGACTTTGAAAGCTTAGATGTCTCTAAGAATGTATCACATTGATTTTCTCTGTAGTGTAAAGGACTGTAAGTAGGTTCTCTGCAACTGCCTGCACACCACCCCTGGCAAACTAGCTGTCTTTAAATTCATCACAGTGAAATTCTTCCTAGTAAAATGTTTTACATTTTTTGTATTATTTTTTGGTGTGGCGTGCTAAGCCTTTGCTGGACGTTTATTATCTCACTTTTTTTTGTTGCCGATAATTATAATTTTTTTAAACTGGAGAAAATAATTGAAATTGCAGGCATTGGTTTCGAAACTGCATTGGTATTCACTGTAACGTTGTAGTTCCCAAGGTATATCAATCCTGATTAGCCAATGGGCTTTCATGATTTTGCTGCAGTTTCATATTATTAGTTCAGCGCAAGATAACCCCCCCTCGCCTCTCCCGCCAAATTCAAAACCAAGGCAGCACTGAAGATGAGAGATTCGTTTTCACATGGCTAACAGCTAGTAAGCCTTCTTTTGTTATTTAAAAAAGTTCAGGGAGCAAAAGGTCATCAGCAAAGAAAAAATAAGGCAGGTGTCCGCTCATTTATTGCCTCTTGGACAAAGGAATATGGGTTTGTTTTGCTGAAGGACTGGTCTGTTTGTGCTCTCTGTTGTAAAACTGTTGTTTGTCGGACATGAAGTGTACAGCATTATTTTGAAACGAGACAAGAGAAAAACTTCAAGGATGAGGACAAGGCTGAAGGAATCAATAAGGCAGTGTCCAGGTATGACAAAAGCTACAGAGGTTTTTCTTTTAATTTATTTTACCAGGCAAGTGAGTTAAGAACAAATTCTTATTTACAATGACAGCCTACCCCGGACAAACCCTAACGACGCTGGGCCAATTGTGCTCCGCCCTATGGGACTCCCAATCACAGACGGTTGTGTTACAGCCTGGAATTGAACCAGGGTCTGTAGTGACGCCTCTAGCACTGAGATGCTGTGCCGTAGACCGCTGCACCACTCAGGAGCCCGCCCCTATAGGTGAGCTACAAAGTTGCACAGTGCATTGCTAAACATGGAAAACCATTTACTGATGGGGAATATATCAAGGAGGCTTTCCTCAGTAGTTCGCAGGCCTTATTTGATGGATTGCCTAACAGACACAATCATCTCAAAGATAAAAGACATGCCTGTGTCTGCCAGAACTGTTGAAAGGTGCGTCACTGAGATGGTTGAAAGTGTAAAGGAGCAGCAAACTGTAGTCAATACTAAGCAGCAGACTTTGACCGCACTGAAGTCTAACAAAACAGCCCCCACAATCTTTTTATCATCAATTTCTCTCAGCCAATCATCAGTCATTTGTGTAAGTGCTGTGCTTGTTAAATGTCCTTCCCTATAAGCGTGCTGAAAGTCTGTTGTCAATTTGTTTACTATGAAATAGCATTGTATCTGGTCAAACACAATTTTTTCCAGAAGTTTACTACAGGTTAGTAACAGACTGATTGGTCAGCTATTTGAGACAGTGAAGGGGGCTTTACTATTCTTAGGTAGCGGAATTACTTTTGCTTCCCTCCAGGCCTGGTGGCACACACTTTCTAGTAGCCTTAAATTGAAGTTATGACATATAGGAGTGGCAATATCGTCCGCTATTATCCTCAGTAATTTTCCATCCAAGATGACCCTGGTGGTTTGTCATTGTTGATATACAACAATTTTTTTACCTCATCCACACTCACTTTACTGATTTCAAAATTACAATGTTTCTCTTTCATAAAATGTACTTGGATGTGTAGTGTCAGCATTTGTTGCTGGCATGCCTAAGTTTGCTAATCGTTCCAATGAAAAAATAATTAAAAGTAGTTGGCAACATCAGTTTGCCCATATATCAATTTAAATTTGCCCATATGGAAGTTAAAATTTGTTTGTATCCCTTTCAAAAAATTCACTAGAAATTAGCATTTAAAAGCTGTTTTTCAACAACATTAAATCTGGATTCCTGTAGCAAAATGTCAGAGTCGCTCCTACACCCCTGACTGGAACTAAAGGGAACTTGGTACCAGGGTTGTAACCATATACCAGCATTGTGATACTTAGAAGTATCACATCAAGCAAACAAAACGTGAAGCAGACTTAATTTATTGAGAACTGTAGGCTAATGTTAAAAACAAACAGCCTTACGTTGTCAGCTTTTTGGAGTCACATTTGTTTATTTTCCAAGCTGTACCACATTTGACATAAAGCAGGTTATCAAAGAGCCATGGGAAATTGAGAATGGTGACAACCATACAGTGTCACGTTCCTGACCTATTTCTGTTAGTTTGTTATATGTGTTAGTTGGTCAGGACGTGAGTTTGGGTGGGCATTCTATGTTTTCTGTTTCTATGTTGGTTTATGGGTTGCCTGGTATGGCTCTTAATTAGAGGCAGGTGTTTGGCGTTCCTCTAATTAAGAGTCATATTTAGGTAGGTGTTTTCACAGTGTTCGTTGTGGGTGATTGTCTCCTGTGTTTGTGTATGTCATTGCGCCACACGGGACTGGTTTCGGTTTGTTTGTTCAGTGTCGTTTATGTGTAGGCTTTTTCCCTGTTCGTGCGTTCTCGTGTGTTATGTGAGTCCGTCGTCCAGATCTGTCTACACCGTTTGTTGTTTTGTTAGTTTATTAGTCAAGTTCGTGTTTTCGTGTTTTTTCTTTAATAAATCATGTCTTCACAATCCGCTGCATATTGGTTCAATCCCTGCTCCTCCTCTTCTGATGAAGAGGAAGAGGAAAGCCGTTACAGAATCACCCACCAATCCAGAACCAAGTGGCGTGAGTTCGAGCAGGAGACTACACAGGTATCATGGACTTGGGAGGAAATATTGGACGGGAAAGGTCCATGGGCACGGCCGGGAGAATATCGCCATCCCAAAGCTGAGCTGGAGGCAGCGAAAGCAGAGAGGCGGTGGTATGAGGAGGCAGCTAGGAGACGTGGCTGGAAGTCCGAGAGGAGACCCCAAAAATTTCTTGGGGGGGGCTAAGAGGTAGTGGGCCAAGGGCAGGTAGGAGACCTGCGCCCACTTCCCAGGCTTACCGTGGAGAGCGGGAGTACGGGCAGGCGCCGTGTTACGCAGTAGAGCGCACGGTGTCTCCTGTACGAGTGCATAGCCCAGTGCGGGTTATTCCACCTCCCCGCACTGGTAGGGCTAGATTGGGCATTGAGCCAGGTGTCATGAGGCCGGCTTAACGCGTCTGGTCTCCAGTGCGTCTCCTCGGGCCGGCTTACATGGCACCAGCCTTACGCATGGTGTTCCCGGTTCGCCTACATAGCCCGGTGCGGGTTATTCCACCTCCCCGCACTGGTCGGGCGACGGGGAGCATTCAACCAGGTAAGGTTGGGCAGGCTCGGTGCTCAAGGGAGCCAGTACGCCTTCACGGTCCGATATTTCCGGCACTACCTCCCCGCCCCAGCCCAGTAACCCCAGTGCCTCCAGTTCCGGCACCGCGCACTAAGCCACATGTGCGTCTCCTAAGTCCTGTGCACACTGTTGTTTCTCCCCGTACTCGTCCTGATGTGCGTGCACTCAGCCCGGTGCCACCAGTGCCGGTACCACGCACCAGGAATATAGTGCGCTTCGAGAGGTCAGTGTGCCCTGTCCCTGCTCCCCGCACTAGGCTTGAAGTGCATGTCCTCAGTCAGGTGCCTCCAGTTCCGGCACCACGCACCAAGCCTACAGTGCGTCTCAGCCGGCCAGAGTCTGCCGTCTGCCCAACGGCGCATGAACTGCCTGTCTGCCATGAGCCTGCAAAGCTGCCCGTCTGCCATGAGCCTACAGAGCCTTCCGCCAGACAGGAGCAGCCAGAGCTTTCCGCCAGACAGGTGCAGTCTGAGCCATCCGTCTCCGCAGCGCCATCTGAGCCATCCGTCTCCCCAGCCCGTCTGAGCCATCCGTCTCCCCAGCGCCGTCTGAGCCATCCGTCTCCCCAGCGCCGTCTGAGCCATCCGTCTCCCCAGCGCCGTCTGAGCCATCCGTCTCCCCAGCGCCGTCTGAGCCATCCGTCTGTCCTGAGCCATTAGAGCCGCCCGTCTGTCCCGAGCCGTCAGAGCCGATAGTCAGTCAGGAGCCGCTAGAGCCAGTCATCAGTCAGGATCTGCCAGAGCCGCCAACCAGACAGGATCTGCCAGAGCCGCCAACCAGACAGGATCTGCCAGAGCCGTCAGTGAGCCATGAGCGTCCAGAGCCTTCAGCCAGCCATGAGCGTCCAGAGCCGTCAGCGAGCCATGAGCGGCCAGAGCCGTCAGCGAGCCATGAGCGTCGAGAGCCGTCAGCCAGTCATGAGCTGTCCCTTAGCCCGGAGCGGCTATTTACCCAGAACTGCCCCTCAGTCCAGAGCTGTCTCTCTGTCCGGAGCTGCCTTTCAGTCCGGAGCTGCCCCTCTATCCTGATTTACCTCTCTATCCTGAGCTACCTCTCTATCCTGATCTATCCCTCTGTCTTGAGCTATCCCTCTGTCTTGATCTATCCCTCTGTCTTGATCTATCCCTCTGTCCCGGTGCTGCCCCTGTTGTCGATGTTACCAAAAGGATTTTGTGGGGGTAAGATGAGGGTGGACATTCATAGGGGGAGATGGAAGCTGGGATTGACTATGGTGGGGTGGGGACCTCGCCCGGAGCCTGAGCCACCACCGTGGTTAGATGCCCACCCAGACCCTCCCCTAGACTTTGTGCTGGTGCGCCCGGAGTTCGCACCTTATGGGGGGGGGGGGGGGGTTATGTCACGTTCCTGACCTATTTCTGTTAGTTTGTTATATGTGTTAGTTGGTCAGCACGTGAGTTTGGGTGGGCATTCTATGTTTTCTGTTTCTATGTTGGTTTATGGGTTCCCTGGTATGGCTCTTAATTAGAGGCAGGTGTTTGGCGTTCCTCTAATTAAGAGTCATATTTAGGTAGGTGTTTTCACAGTGTTCGTTGTGGGTGATTGTCTCCTGTGTTTGTGTATGTCGTTGCGCCACACGGGACTGGTTTCGGTTTGTTTGTTAAGTGTCATTTATGTGTAGGCTTTTTCCCTGTTCGTGCGTTCTCGTGTGTTATGTGAGTCCGTCGTCCAGATCTGTCTACACCGTTTGTTGTTTTGTTAGTTTATTAGTCAAGTTCGTGTTTTCGTGTTTTTTCTTTAATAAATCATGTCTTCACAATCCGCTGCATATTGGTTCAATCCCTGCTCCTCCTCTTCTGATGAAGAGGAAGAGGAAAGCCGTTACATACAGTTAGTACTACTTAAAGGCGCAGTGCAATTAAAAGTGATTTTCTTATTAATTTAAAAAATGTGTTTTACACTATGAGGTCGAAATAACACTGAAATTGTGGAAATGATGGTAATGCCCTTTTTGTGTAATAGCTGTTTAAAAAAATGCCTGGAATTTCAGCCTGTGAAAGTGGGATGGAAATTTTGGCCCACATCACGATTTCACATTATATGATCTGATTATAATAGACCAATAACTGACCATCTGGGTAAGAGGTTGTGCTCTAGACCATCCTATCAGCCAATCAGGGCTTTGTATGTAAATCTCCATATTTTTTTCCCTAACGCCCACACGATCCAACTGAGCATTTCAATGGCCAAAGTAGACTCAGGGAAATAACTGATACAAAATATATTTTGGAGTTATTTTCATCAAATAAACACTCATTTATTAGACATTGATGAATTTTTAAATGAAATTACAAACACTGCATGGGGGCTTTAGTTATCCAAGGGGAATCCACGTGTATTCATTAAAAACTTCTTCAAATGTAGGGTTCCCTAAATAGGGGACTTTGATATAATTTTTTTTATTCAATGTCGCCAAAATGAGAACCGTAGCCCCTATTCATGAATACAGGGTGTCTCCTGAAAGCTGGGGATCTTAGATTTCTAGATAAACCATACAATCTTTGGTGCGACTTAGTACCATATATGGACATTAAACCATAAAAGGGCAGGCCACACTCACGAGCGCATTTCAAGATAGCTGAGACTGACGGTCTGTTGGTGTGTGGAGAAGCTAAAACTATACAGCTAAAACTATACAAATCTTGAACAGCGTTGGTATGTGTTGAAAGTGTAGACTCCACAGATGATAAGGATATGTTATCTGTTGGCCTGTGACTTATCAATATCGATTCACAGCCCAGAGAGTCAATGAGTTCATTTTATACTTTGTTTTCACTAAACCACAAACATTTTACAAGGTAAGTTTCAATTTGGTCTGTGTTTAAACTAGAGCTACATGAATCGTTAGGTTCTTACGAACAAAAGTAGCCTATTGTCAATGTTCTCCAATGATGTATGGCTGAATTAGAACAGAGAAACTGAGAAAGAGACTTTGAAGGAAATTATTAGTGAGTCAGACACAGATGGGCTCTCGAGTGGCGCAGTGGTCTAAAACGTCACCGCAGTACCTGGTTAGAATCCAGGCTGCATCACATCCGGCTGTGATTGGGAGTCCCATAGGGCGACGCACAATTGGCCCAGCGTCGTCCAGGTTTGGCCGGGGTAGGCCGTCATTGTAAATAAGAATTTGTTATTAACTGACTTGCCTAGTTAAATAAATACATTTAAAACATGGTGGGAATGACCTATGACATGGGCAGAGAAAAAAGTTTTCTAGAAGGATTGGATTCCATTTTAGAAAATTAAAAATTCGTTAGTTTACTATATGTATTTAGTATTTTTTTATATAGTTATAGTCTGCTTCTTTTTGTTTTGTATTTACAGTATAGCAGTGTCCTGTCCTGTGTAGCCTATATCATGTGTGAAAGAAGATGCACTGGAAACGTCACGATGGGCGACATGCTATCGTACATTTCCCTGGTGATGTACATGGGACTGGCGAAGGTATCAGACTAGTTGACTAGTGGATCAAGTCTCCGCCCTACCGATTCAAGTTCCCCACCTCCATCATAAGTGAAAACCTTTTCTTTGCCATCAACCGTACTCTTCACATGAGTGACCCACAGAAGGATGAGGAGAATGAAGGGGACTGCAGGGTATGATTCTATCGCAAGAGTCAGGCCCGGTAAAATGTATAATGTATATCTGTTTTCATAATTTTTATTTTAAATAGTTCTTATTAATGTGGGATCTTTTATGCTTATTCGATGTGTAATAGCAGTGGAATTCATTCGGACACTTTGGAGAGGTTGAAATGACACCCCTTACTAAAACGTCTGTAACGTTTACATAGCTTTTGGAATAATTCCTCATATAAAACCATGAGTGTAGCTTAGAAATACGAATAGCTAAGCATGGGGATATGACTGAGGGCAAAAATGGCTTTCAAAACCAGATTGTGATGCAAGGTGATGCTTTCATTATATGACCATTGTGGTCTCTCTCCTGTCCATGTTTGCATGTGGAGTGTTAACACAGTCATCAACCCTTTTCAAATGACCAGCCTTTGACTTTCTGTTTTCCAGGAAGTTGGGAGAATGAAGGTAGAGCTCTTTTCCGGTTGTGGTTCCCAAGAGGGCAGAGAACTTTAGGTAATATAAAGCACTAAGAGATGTATTGATTTATTTATTGAATATTCGAAACATACAATATACTTGCAGTGAAGCCGCTCAATAACTACATCATACCAGTCATCTAACAGATTCCCATTCAGAGTGACAAACAGAAGCATCCAGGGTCAATGCCTTGCTCAAAGGCATGCTGACCAATCTACCACCAGGCCAAAAAACGTGAACTCGAACCCTCCAAGATCCCCCCACAGTTCCCCAATAGCTGTCCCTCAACCATTCGAGACCCCTCCCACACTCCCCAGGAAGAAAAAAAAAATACAATTAATTCCATTCCCCACCCCGAAGAACCCCCCAAAGCACCAACAACCAAGAGAATGAACTAGAGAGACAAAAGGAAAAGACAGAAGAAAACAGCAAACAATGCCATTTTTTTTTTAAATAATCAATTTAAAACAAAGGACATCAAGGACAATTAAAATCATAACAGCAATGTCAACTGTATATGTTTGTGTGCATGTCTGGCACTATTACATACACAGTGGGGAGAACAAGTATTTGATACACTGCCGATTTTGCAGGTATTCCTACTTACAAAGCATGTAGAGGTCTGTAATTTTTTATCATAGTTATTATTCAACTGTGAGAGACGGAATCGAAAACAAAAATCCAGAAAATCACATTGTATGATTTTTAAGTAATTCATTTGCATTTTAATAAAAATATGTCAATCATTATTTGAATATGTTGATAACCCATTGTTTAAAAGTGATAATGTCCTCGAAGCCGGTGTTTGGAGGATATATTGGCTTCGAGGGCATTATCGCTTAATTAGTTGTGATACAAACGTTGGGCTATGTTTTGATTTTTAATACATTCTAAGGCTGCATGATGGGACTCTAATGATGATTTGAAAAAAGGTCGCAAGCTGCACACACTTCATCAGTCTCTCATTCACAATTTGACAAGCACTTGATAATATTCTCACCAGGCATCGAATTTCCCGGTGTCATCCCCCTTGTGTGGCCGCAACGCCCCCTAAAAAATCCACGCCTTTTGCGGCCAAAGTGGCCGTTGTGTCTTTGGGCTGAATATAATAGGCTAATTATAATCTCCTTCTCCCTGCTGCCGTGCTCCGAAGCACCTCTAACTCACATGGCTCTCTCAGATGTAGCCAATGCCTTCAAGTGATTGGGTCCTTCTCACAGGCATTTCAGCTAAGAAGTAGGCTACAAGTGAATGAAGACAGACACATCTGGGAGGCAACTGCGCCCGTCCCTCTTATTGAATTCCAAGGAGCATTTTGGAGATGTAAGAACTGTCCACATTTAGCCTACTTATCGTCAGCCAACAAGATGAGTAGGCCTAACGAACAGCAAAAGCACTAGCTTATGTCAATCTACTATCCCGCATAGTACAAAAGTTGACCTATTCTATTGGTCAACTTATCCTTCTGTGTAAGAAATAAATATTCCAAACATACTCTGGGACTGTTGTGGGACGCAATATAGATCCCAGATTAATACAACCACGCATCCCCAAAATTTGAAAAGCAATGAGGACAGATCGTTTAGCTTAAAATGTTGATAAGCTATTCGGCTATTTTTTCACATTATAACCACAGAAATGCGCACACGGCAGTAGGCGATAAGTGCGAGTGTTCTCGAACGTGACGGCAAATGTGATGATCCTTGTAATGCTTTATTATAAAGGTGCCTTTTTATGGTGAAAATGTTCTTCCCCAAACTTGAAACTCGGGCGCAGCTTATGTATGCCACTTAGGCTCTACAGCGGGTTATAAAGCAGATGAATGTGCTTAATTTTAAGAAGTAATTTGGCCACTTTAGTTGTGATACAAACCTTATTCAAACATATCGGCCTATGGGCTAGGATAGATGAGGTGTGCGACTATGATTTGAAAAAGGTCGCCAAAAAAAGGTATGCCCTGTTTCTTGCCTTACTGCACAGGGTATCATTCTGTTACGAGAATTATGTTATCAATGTTCATAAACTGAACTTTAATTCAACTGCTTAGTCTGCAAACCGGAAGGCAGGCTCAGGGCAGGCAGAGGTCAGTAATCCAGGGTGGTATAACAAGGTACAGAATGACAGGCAGGCTCAGGGTCAAGGCAGGCAGAATGGATAACAGGGAAGATGGGCGACAGCTGTAGAGGGGTGGAGACAAGCACAAACACGGGAGTGACAAAGATGTTAAAAAGAAAGACAAAAGCTAGCCAGGCTAATTACAAGCCAAACTAAAGAGGTGAATCTTCACTTTGTGTGAAAAGGTCCCTGGTATGGCGTGGTACGGCATTCCAGAGGTTTGTGGTGTAAAAGCTAAAAGTCGCTTCCCCACTTGACAGTAATAAGTGTAAGAAATTCCAAAAAAGTCTGGAAATATTTAGAAATAGCCTTTGACCACTCAGAATGGCTCATAGAATAATTTGCTATTTAGATTTGATGTCAGCAACTACAGACATTCCTACAAGGATACAGTAACTGACTAATAGCCTGCATTGTTCTATTGCACTCTTTTTCTAAAATGTTGGGACAGAACAGAAGAACACTTGACATTCACGAGGCCACCCTGGAACCCACCTCTTCTGACTCCTCCTGATCAGGCAATTATCAGGCAATTATGGAGGGAGCTAACAAGCTCGTGTAAGCCATTTACAAAGAATAAAAATGTAACTATTTAAAATTAGGCCTATATAGATGCTTCAGAAATCATTCATAGGCAATTGGATTTTGTAGAGAAAGACACAAGGGGGCGCTATGAGCAAAGGAGTCACAAGCAATATGACTTTCATCAAAGGATTCACAAGCAACATGATTGCATCAGGTGTGGCACCAGACCAGGAGGTGTCCTGGTTTGGGAAATTTTGCTACAAGTGCAAGGGAAAAAATCATTTTGGGAAAATGTGTTTTGCAGAGGACAAGTATTGGAGACAAAATGTTCACATCATTGAAAATGGAGGAGAATGAACAAAGTGAATTGTTTGTGGGCACTGTGGATTGCATGGAGGACAGGCAATAACCATCACAGGTCCATACTGTAGCTAGTGACCACTGGGTTGTACCACTAGTGGTCAATGGTACAATTTTGACCTTAAAGCTGGATACAGGAGCTAAAGCCAACCTAATAAATATGAGGGATTTTCATGAGTTAAAGCACAAACCAGCCATCATGCAAAAAGCTGTGGCTCTCAAAGCGTACAATGGCCAAGCAATTGAGACTAAAGGTTTGTGTCGGCTAACTGTAAAGGGGAAAACAAGAAGCCACACACTTATGTTTGTGATTGTACCAGAGGGGCACGATTCTCTTTTGGGGGATACAGCATGTGAGTCGTTGGGACTGGTTAAGCGAGTGTACACCATTAATGACTTTGACTGGCTGCACAGTGTTCAACGGGTGACAAGTAATCAAAATGGTGAGGAGATTGCGCAAAGGTATTCGGATGTGTTCACAGGATTTGGAGCATTGCCTCTCATTCGCTCTATTACCCTCACAGAGAATGCCAAGCCAGTGAATCATGCACCACGCAGAGTTCCGGTGCCACTACGGAAGGATCTAAAGAAGGAGTTGGTAAGAATGGTGAAACTCGATGTGTATGTGAAAACAGAGGAGCCAACAGACTGGGTGAATTCCATGGTGTGTGTTTGGAAAAGGAATGGAGATCTGAGAGTCTGTTTGGACCCCAAGGACCTTAATAAATGTATCAAAAGGGAGCATTTTCAGATTCCTAAGAGGGAGGAGATATTGTGTGAAATGGCTGGCGCAAATGATTTCAAAAAGTACGATCTTTGTCCTCATGTGAAGTTGCAAACCATAGTCGGGCATTTTTATGGCGGTTTTGGAGCAGTGGCTTCTTCATTGCTGAGCGCCTTTCAGGTTATGTCGAAATAGGACTCGTTTTACTGTGGATATAGATACTTTTGTACCTGTTTCCTCCAGCATCTTCACAAGGTCCTTTGCTGTTGTTCTGGGATTGATTTGCACTTTTCGCACCAAAGGACATTCATCTCTAGGAGACAGAACGCGTCTCCTTCCTGAGCGGTATGATGGCTACGTGGTCCCATGGTGTTTATACTTGGGTACTGTTGTTTGTACAGATGAACGTGGTACCTTCAGGCGTTTGGAAATTGCTCCCAAGGATGAACCAGACTTGTGGAGGTCTACAATTTTTTTCTGAGGTCTTGGCTGATTTCTTTTGATTTTCACATGATGTCAAGTAAAGAGGCACTGAGTTTGAAGGTAGGTCTTGAAATACATCCACAGGTACACCTCCAATTGAGTCAAATTATGTCAATTAGCCTATCAGAAGCTTCTAAAGCCATGTCATCATTTTCTGGAATTTTCCAAGCTGTTTAAAGGCACAGTCAACTTAGTGTACTTCTGACACACTGAAATTGTGATACAGTGAATTATAAGTGAAATAATCTGTCTGTAAACAATTGTTGGAAAAATTACTTGTGTCATGCACAAAGTAGATGTCCTAACCGACTTGCCAAAACTGTAGTTTGTTAACAAGAAATTTGTGGAGGGGTTGAAAAACAAGTTTTAATGACTCCAACATAAGTGTATGTAAACTTCTGACTTCAACTGTATATCCTACCAATGGGACATTAAAAACTGTAATATCTTATGTTTCCCAGAGTCATGGCTGAACGACAACATTAATAACATACAGCTGGCAGGTTATACACTATCGGCAGGATAGAACAGCAGCCTCTGGTAGGACACAGGGTGGGAGCCTATGCATATTTGTAAACAACAGCTGGTGCACGATGTCTAAGAAAGTCTCAAGGTTTTGCTCGCCTGAGGTAGAGTATCTCATTATAAGCTGTAGACCACACTATCTACCGAGAGAGTTTACCTGTATTTTTCGTAGCTGTCTACATACCACCACAGACCGATGCTGGCACTAAAACAGCACTCAATGAGTTGTATACTGCTCTAAAGCAAACAGGAAAACACTCATCCAGAGGCGGCGCTCCTAGTGGCCCGGGGACTTTAATGCAGGGAAACTTAAATCAGTTTTACCTCATTTCTATCAGCATGTTAAATGTGCAACTAGAGGGAAAAAACTCTAGACCACCTTTACTCCACACACAGAGATGCATACAAAGCTCTCCCTCGCCCTGCATTTGGAAAATCTGACCATAAGTCTATCCTCCTGATTCCTGCTTACAACCAAATATTAAAGCAGGAAGCACCAGTGACTCGGTCTCTATAAAAGTGGTCACATGAAGCAGTTGCTAAACTACAGGACTGTTTTGCTAGCACGGACTGGAACATGTTCCCGGGATTCTTCCGATGGCATTGAGGAGTACACCACATCAGTCACTGGCTTCGTCAATAAGTGCATCGATGACGTTGTCCCCACACTGACTGTCCGTACATATTCCAACCAAAAGCCATGGATTACAGGCAACATTGGTGCTGAGCTAAAGGGCAGAGCTGCCGTTTTAAAGTAGCGGGACTCTAACCCGGAAGCTTATAAGAAATCCCACTATGCCCTCTGACGAACCATCCATCAGGTGAAGCATCAATACAGGACTAAGATCGAATCGTACTACATCGAGCTCTGACACTCGTCGGATGTGGCAGGGCTTGCAAACTATTACAGACTGCAAAGGGAAGCACAGCCGAGAGCTGCCCAGTGACACGAGCCTACCAGACGAGCTAAATAACTTCTATGCTTGCGTCGAGGCAAGTGACACTGAAATATGCATGAGAGCATCAGATGTTCCGGACGACTGAGTGATCATGCTCTCCGCAGCCGATGTGAGTAAAACCTTTAAACAAGTCAACATTCACAAGGCTGTAAGGCCAAACGGATTACCAGGACGTGTACTGCGAGCATGCGCTGACCAACTGGCAAGTGTCTTCACTGACATTTTCAACCTCTCCCTGTCTGAGTCTGTAATACCAACATGTTTTAAAGCAGACCACCATAGTCCCTGTGCCCAAGAACACTAAGGTAACCTGCCTAAATGACTACCGACCCGTAGGCTGGTCATGGCTCACATCAACACCATTATTCCAGAAACCCTAGACCCACTCCAATTTGCATACCGCACCAACAGATGCACAGATGATGCAATCTCTATTGCACTCCTAACTGCACTTTCACACCTGGACAAAAGGAACACTATGTGAAAATGCTATTCATTGACTACAGCTCAGCATTCAACACCATAGTGCCCTCAAAGCTCATCACTAAGCTAAGGACCCTGGGACTAAACACCTCCCTCTGCAACTGGCTCCGCCCCCAGGTTGTAAGGGTAGGTAACAACACATCCGCCACGCTGATCCTCAACACGGGGGCCCCACGGGTGTGTGCTCAGTCCCCTCCTGTACTCCCTGTTCACTCATGACTGCAAGGCCATGCACGACTCCAACACCATCATTAAGTTTGTTGATGGCACAACAGTGTTAGGCCTGATCACCGACAACGATGAGACAGCCTATAGGGAGCAGGTCAGAGACCTGACCATGTGGTGCAAGGACAACAACCTCTCCCTCAACCTGATCAAGACAAAGGAGATGATTGTGGACTACCGGAAAAGGAAGGAGCACAATAGCTGGTGCACGATCTCTAAGGAAGTCTCAACTTGAAGCTCTCAAGTGGAGCAGGTTGAGAGCTTCAAGTTCCTTGGCGTCCACATCACCAACAAACTAACATGGCCCAAGCACACCAAGACAGTCGTGAAGAGGGCACGACAAAACCTATTCCTTTAAGCAAACTTTTTTTGCTTAAACTTTAAAAAAACACTTTGTGGACTAAATGTGTCATTACACTTTGCATGTTGTAAAAAAAAATGTTTTCTTCATATTTCTATTTCTCATTTTAGCCATTTAGCAGACACCCTTATCCAGAGCGATTTACAGTAGTGATTGCATACATTTTCATACTTTTTTGTACTGGTGTCCCGTGCGATAAGTGTTTAGCACCATCCATGTTGCGGTGATACTTAAACCATTACTTAAACCTGGTTTTAACATGTATCCTTTGTTCTGCACATTGTGTTTAAGCCCACATTTTTAGACAGGTGTACATTATTAAAAGACGCTATGGGATCTGACTGTGATCAGATCATATAGGTGTAAATGGACAAGATCAGGACGAAGGACACATGTTAGAGGCAGGTATACAGGGCCTAAATACATTTTTGTCACAATGTTTTGTGATGTGTTTTAATGTGGCTTTGCTTAGTGCCTCAAACATCCTGCAATAAATGTTGTTAAATTGGTAATAATAATTTTTTTGCTTAAACTTAAAAAGTACTTGGTGGACTAAATGTATCATTACACTGTGCATATTGTAAAATAAAATGTGGTGTGTTCTAATGTGGCTCTGCTTCGTGGCTCAAACATTTTTTTCTTATGTGTTTTACGGATGAAGTAATCCAAAAGTAACTGAAAATAATCAAATTACATTACTGAGTTCAGGTAATCCAAAAGTCACGTTACTGATTACAATTTTAGACAGGTAATTAGTAACTGTAACGGATTAAATTTAAAAAGTAACCTACAATGGCATAAAATGTAATAGCCTACTTAATGGCGAGCAAATGCAAATGTAGACCTATCATTCTCCACACTTAATGTCAGTTTCATTGTGGACTTTTCCCCCATAACAGAAGCACGCAAGGGAGGTCTATAACTTCCATTTTAAAGTTGCACTCACGCAAAGTTGAGACCCAAGAACTGAGCATGAGTACCTTTCGCTTGATATGGTTTTCCATAAGAAAAGTAGGTATTAGAATGCAGCTATCTTTAAGCTACCTCTGAGCAAATGTATATAAAGCACTCTAGTGCGCATAGTCGTTTTCGAATGCTTTGTCGCCTTATATCAGTTCTAGGGCGTTAATACGTTTTATGGGAAAAGGGTTGGAATGTCTCCATAATGACTGATCTAAATAGCCTACATACAATACAAAAAATGTTGCCCTCCTCGCTCAGTAACAGCCGGCTCACTGCCTGATTGTCAGTAGCAGCAGATCACAGTGAAATATATATACGCAATGGCGGCCGCAGTGCAATTTAGAAGTAGCCGAAAAACCAGCAACGCACTACGAATCACCTGTGACATAATTTTCAAAGCAGACCAATTTTATGGAAAACCGAGGTCATGGCAACCTTGTGTAAGTGTGATTTCTCCCCTTCTCAGCTGTCTACAGCTTCCTGGTTTCCACCAATCAGAATGCCCGAATGCACATTTGGACACTGACCCCTCCCACTCCAGGTCAGAGTGGCTATCGTTTTCGGCAGATGAAGACGCAAGTTGTCTGTGTGATGAGTGTTTACTGGAGGAAACGGTGGAGCATGTGTTGATATTTTGTCAACTGTATGATGTAGATAGGGAGAGTGTGTGAAAGGGTTATGCCTTGATCACACTGATAGCATCATTGCGCAAAATAGTACGCAGCAGCATCATCTGGATATGTGTGCAACAAAAGTTCAACGTTCACCTTCTGCGACCATATCTGTCAAGCCGTCAACGCAAACAGCTTAACACATACGCCAAATCAAATTGTATTGGTCACATACACATATTTAGCAGATGTTATTGCGGGTGTAACGAAATGCTTGTGTTCTTACCTCCAACAGTACAGTAGTATCTAATAATACACACCAATCTAAAAGTAAAAGAATGGAATAAAGAAATATATAAATACTAGGACGAGTAATGTCAGAGTGGCATTGACTAAAATACAGTAGAATTTTCCCTTTGATGCACCTGTACTGACCTTGCCTTCTGGATGATAGCGGGGTGAACAGGCTGTGACATCAGGTGCTGTAAGTGTCCTGGAGGGCAGGCTGTGTGCCCCCGGTGATACATTGGGCAGACTGTACCACCCTCTGGAGAGCCCTGCGGTTGCGGGTGGTGCAGTTGCCATAACAGGCAGTGATACAGCCCAACAGAACGCTCTCAATTGTGCATCTGTAAAAGTTTGTGAGGGTCTTAGGGGCTAAGCCGAATTTCTTCAGCCTCCTGAGGTTGAAGAGGCGCTGTTGCGGAGTACAGGAGGGGGCTGAGCACGCACCCTTGTGGGGCCCCAATGTTGAAGATCAGCGTAGTGGAGGTATTGTTTCCTACCTTCACCACCTGGGGACAGCCTGTCTGGAAGTCCAGGACCCAGTTCCACATGGTGAGGTTCAGACCCAGGGCCCCGAGCTTAATGATGAGCTTGGAGGGTACTATTGTGTGGAAGGCTGAGCTGTGGTCAATGAACAGCATTCTTACATAGGTATTCCTCTTGTCCAGATGGGATAGGGCAGTGTGCAGTGCGATGGCATCGTCTGCGGATATATTGGGGTGGTATGCAAATTGAAGTGGGTGTCGGTGGAGGTGATATGATCCTTAACTTGCCTCTCAAAGACTTCATGATGACAGAAGTGAGTGCTACGGGGCGATAGCCATTTAGTTACCTTTGCTTTCTTGGGTACAGGAACAATGGTGGACATCTTGAAGGAAGTGGGGACAGCAGACTGGGATAGGGAGAGATTGAATATGTCCGTAAACACTCCAGCCAGCTGGTCTGCGTATGCTCTGAGGATACGGCTAGGGATGCCATCTGGGCCGGCAGCCTTGCGATGGTTAACACGCTTAAAAATGTCTTACTCACGTCGGCCACAGAGAACGAGAGCTCACCGTCCTTGGGAGTGGGCCGCGTCAGTGGCACTGTGTTATCCTCAAAGCGGGCGAAGGTGTTTAGCATGTCCGGGAGCAAGACGTCGGTGTCCGCGACGTGGCTGGTTTTCCCTTTGTAATCTGTGATTATCTGTAGATTATCTGTAGACCCTGCCACATACGTCTCGTGTGACTCCACTTTATCTCTGTACTGACATTTGCCTGGACTTTACTGTCCAGGGACTAAACATTAGCGAGTATACTTTATGCGCACTTTACCTCTGCGTTTCCATGGTTTGCGCTACTCTTAAACCATGGCGAGAGATTCTAGATGTTTAGCGCATGCGCAATAAGATTTATGACTGTGGCACCAGACATATCAGATCAGATAAGATATCCACCAGTCCTGAGAGAGAGGGATATAAAATATTGCCTGTAAGTAATTAGTTATCTCGAGCGAGCGAGGGAGATGCTTTTACATGTACTGCTGTAAATGTGTATGCTGTTCTTTGAATATCCTTGTATAGATGCTATGCCATTCATTCCTGTGTAGATATTCCTGTGCATCTTGTATATTTGTTCTTACCTGAAGATTTCTGTGTCTGTGTGTGTGTGTGTGAATACTAAATCAAATTGTATTGGTCACATATATGTGATTAGCACATGTTATTGCGGGTGTAGCGAAATTCTTGTGTTTCTAGCTCCAACAGTGCAGTAATATCTAACAAGTAATATCTAAAAAATGTCCCAACATATACCCAATACATACAAATCTAAGTAAGGAATGGAATTAAGAATATATAAATATATGGTCGAGCAATGTCAGAGCAGCATAGACTATAGTATAGTAGTATACTATAGTGTGTGGTGGTGATCTGTACTGTTCTTGCCAGACAGTCTGTAGTGAGTCAGAACCAATTATATCACATTAAGTACTAGCGGGTGAAGGCATTCACAGCCGAACGCTCAAACGGCTTCAGCTAGGCATTTTTACAATAGGTAAGGCTGTACCAGCAGAGGCGCCTCATAGGAGGAACAGGCCGTCCTCATCAGTGAATTTCAGAAAAATCTAAATAGTGAAACAATTAAAAAGGTATCCTTTTTAGATAAAACGATACTAAATATATTCACTTCACCAAATAATTGATTAAAATACCCACTTTGGCACTAAAGGTCTACAGTAACCTCAACAGCACTCTGTTGGTGTAGCCGGAGGACAGCTAGCTTCCATCCTCCTCTGGGTACATTGAATTTAATAGAAAAACCTATGAGGCTCATGGTTCTCACCCCCTTCCTTAGACTTACACAGTAATTATGACAACTTCCAGAGGACATCCTCCAACCTATCAGAGCTCTTGCTGCATGAAACGACATCTTGTCCATCCAATCAAAGGATCAGAGAAAGAATCTAGTACTGAAACCATAAGCTACAGCTAGCTAGCTAGCACTGCATAAAATGTGGTGAGTAGTTGACTCCAAGAAAGAGACAATAGTTAAAGGAGTAGCAAGTGTAGCAAGAGAGAGAGAGCTATATTTTGTTTTTTCCCTTCACTTTCCCTTACTTAGCTAGCGAATGCAGCTAGCTAGCTAGTTTAGCCTACTCAAATACCCGCCTCAAACAGAGAGGGATGCTATGCCAGCTAGCTGGCTATAGCTACCCAACACTGGAACTCCAAGTCAAGGTAAGCTTTTGGTATTGTATTTTTTTTGCCACTGGGGCACTGTACTGCATGATTGTAGCGGGTTTACTAACCCGTTAGTTCTAATAGCAATGTTGACTATGATGTCAACTAATTTGGTGACAACGATGTAGGCTGTGTGTAGAGGTTATGATATGAGGTTTGGCTTGGAAAGGTTTTTACAGTGAGCAAAGTGATGATGCTGTTTGTATGTGGTATGTGGCTGCTATGAGGGTGAACTGTGTTTGCGCGTGATCATGGGTGTATTTCTTCTGTCGATTCTGTTGATTTATTTTTTTTAAAATGGAAGCAGACTGAAAGGAGAAACATACCTGAATTTGTCCAATAAAAACTGTTGTTTGCAACTGTTGGACTCATGATTACACCCTAGACTGTTTTGATACCACAGACTGGAATATGTTCCGGAGTTCATCAAATGGCATTGAGGAGTATACCGCCTCAGTCATCGGCTTCATCAATAAGTGCATTGACGACGTCGTCCCCACGTGACCGTACGTACATATCCCAACCAGAAGCCATAGATTACAGGCAACATACGCATAGAGCTAAAGGCTAGAGCTGCCGCTTTCAAGGAGTGGAACACTAATCCGGACGCTTATAAGAAATCCCGGTATGCCCTCAGACAAACCATCAAACAAGCAAAGCGCCAAAACAGGATTAAGATTGAATCCTCCTACACCGGCTTTGACGCTCGTCAGAGGTGGCAGGGCTTGAAAACTATTAAAGGACTACAAGTACAACATGAACCTGCACCTCCAGAGCTGGAGCAACCATCTGGGTCCTTGACTCCAGAATTAGAGCAATCTCTTGAGCCTCAATCTGAAACACTGGAGCAACCACTTTCTTCCTCCACTCCAGAAAAAAAGTGAAAAGTGTATCAAAACGTTGGAAGCGACTGCAAAAGGAAAATATTAGAACTAAAGAAGAAAATTCTCCAATTGGAAATGCAACTAAAATAATCATAACAAAAAAGCAACAAATTACGAAAGGACATGCAAAGGTCAAATAAATTCAAACGCAATCTAAGTGAAAAATACAGGCCACGAGGGAAAAAGAAAATGTCTTTAGAGAGGAAAACACAGGTCATTGCATTTCTCAGTAGAGATGAAAATAGTCACCTTCTCTCAGGGAAGAAAGACACTGTCACGCAAAATGTGGTTCAAAGGCACATACTCATGAAATCTCTAAAAGAACTCCATGCAGAGTACAATTCAGAGGTGGATGGGACAATCTCGCTGTCATACAGACAGTTTTTACGACTGCGGCCATTTTACATTACAGAGCCGAAGAAAAAAGATTTGCTAAAAGAAAAATACTATTGCTGCTACTAATAATAGTTCATAGGATCATAATTGTTATTGCTGAAGAAATCAGATTTAACCAATATTTGTGGGCCGTAGTGATATGTCATTCAGGGTAACAAATATTGTCATACAGTATAACACCAGTATTTTTATATTAAAATACAATAACTTTGTTTTGTTGACTCAGAGAGACAAAAACTAATCTCAAAGTTTGAAGTGAAAAATATTTTCATAGATTTTAGCATTTTTTTCAGTGTAAGGCAGGAAGTTCTGTAAAAAAAACTTCAACAAATTTTGAGTTATTTGATGTGTCACGGGTACATGTGGTATTCAAAATAAAATAATTTCACATTTCTGCCAGTCTAAGCATGGATATATAACCTTGTGATTTTGAAAAATGGGCATATATATATATATTATTTTTTTAAACAGTGCTATAGGGGCTGCAGGTAGCCTAGTGGTTCGAGCATTGGGCCAGTATGCTAGATCCAATCCCTGAGCTGACATGGTATAAATCTGTCGTTCTGAACAAGGCAGTTAACCCACTGTTCCTAGGGTGTAATTGTAAATAAGAATTTGTTCTTAACTGACTTGCTTAGTTAAATAAAGGTAAAATAAAAATGTAATAAATACTGAATGACATTCATATGAATCACAATAAAAATTATTTATTGGCTTTATTCTTGAATATACCTAATATAAGGGCATAGGTGACACTCCAATGAACATTAAAAAAGCATTTTAGGGAATTGGAATTGCAGTTTTATATATTTTTGCTACTTTGAAAGTTTCTTCAAGTGAAGTCGCAAAATCCATCAAGCGCTATGATGAAACTGGCTCTCACACAGGAAAGGAAGACCCAGAGTCACCTCTGCAAGCAGAGGATAAGTTCATTTGAGTTAACTGCACCTCAGATTGCTGCCCAAATAAATGCTTCAGAGTTCAAGTAACAGACACATCTCAACATCAACTGTTCAGAGGAGACTGCATGAATCAGGTCTACGTGGTCAAATTGCTGCAAAGAAACCACTACTAAAGGACACCAATAAGAAGAGGAGACTTGCTTGGGCCAAGAAACACGAGCAATGGACATTAGACCGGTGGAAATCTGTCCTGTTCTGACTTGGTGGTGCACATGTATCCTATAGCCTGTTTTAGAGAAATATCATCATTGAATATTGTAAGAGCTTTTATTGTCTGTTTATATGCCCCCTTTATTTATCCTACGGTTCTGAATTGTTGTACAGGGAGAATACTGTAAGAACGGCCCATGTTCTGAATTATGTCGCTGTGCATTTAAAAAATGCTGAACAAATAAATAATTATATTGACTATATCCGTCCTAGCACGCTCATGAATGTCTCTTATCCTCTCTTCATCCATTTATGCCATAGTTTGTACTTCTCAATTGTCAGTAGAAACCACATATGTTTAAGCAAGTCGGCCATATCAGCTATGTTTTTTTAAAAGGCAGTAAATGAGGCTGAATGAACTGTTTTGCTGCCCGACAAGGCTCCGCTGATAGCCAGGTGTAGCAGTGTTGGGACTGCGGTTGGGACTCTGCTGTTGGGACAGCTTTATGTAGGCCCCAACAGTTTGTGTGCACCGTTTGTCACCGTTATAGTGCTGTTAATGTAAGGGAAAGGGGGATACCTAGTCAGTTGTACAACTGAATGCCTTCAACTGAAATGTGTCTACCGCATTTAACCCAACTCCTCTGAATCAGAGAGGTGCGGGGGCCTGCCTTAAATCGACATCATTGTTTAGTGTTGTGGCTTTGCTGGCATGCATCTAAAAAAAAATGTTTTTTTGCTACACCAAGATTGACATGCTAAAATCACCACTGGCTAGGTTGTATAAAACTCCATGGTATAGGGAAAATTCAAGTATCATGTGGTAGCAAAACCTATCGATGTTACATTGAGCTGGGTGAATGGAATATGAATGAGTCATCAAATATGCTGTAACAGAAATAATGCAACGCTCATAAAACATTTTCTCGTCCTCCCTCATCTTAAACGGCACCCACCTACACTGTGCTGCACATTGAAGTATGAATGTACAATATTCACAATAGACTGACTGGGGAGGTGATTTCCCACAGTCAAAGTCCTGCAAAATGAGCTACAATGGTTATGTACACTTCACAATTGTGTTCTGTGGGTGTCATCGAGTAGGTCACCGAGTAGGCTGATACCGTTGTTTTACCACCACCAACAGAGTTTACTTTAGCTAACCCCCACCAACAGAGGTCACTTTAGCTAGCTAAGTGGACTCCAGTTACGTTTCTAGAAAATAACTGGCTATATAATTGGTAGCTACTAGTAGTTACTGGCAATTTGAACAGTTTTTGTCAAACTACTTTGTTCCCCTGCCGGGTTTATTCATGCTTTTGTGACTGAAAGTTGGCAAGAAAATGTCCCAAATGTGACTGCAAATAGGCTGTTTTCATATAATTCCGCCGATTAGAGGGTTTGTGCACATTTACATTAGTGTTTCAGTAACTAAGTTACTAAGCTAATTCTTACTTGTGTTTTTGTTGCATTTCAAGTGGAGTGGCATTCCTGACAGGCTAGCATGCTGATAGGCCAGGGCCCATATTCCCCTGATATTATAATATATTATGCCTTCACTGAGATGCTTTGTGAATATGGTCCCTGGAAGAACACTGTTGCACAGCAGTCCTTACACCACAGGTCCCTAGAGCAGGGGTAGGCAACCCTGTTCCCAAAATATTATTGTATGGTATTGAACAGATATTCATTTGCTCCGTTTGTGGGGGTGTGGCTTGACGCAATGAGTTACGTATTTAAGGTACCTTTTGAACCCACAACCCAACCCCTCCCAGCTTCTCAACTAGTTGTTCAATACAGTACCGTTTCAGTTCCATTTAACGTTCTATTACGTTTTTTATGTACTGAACGCAGCCCTGACCAACTGTACTAATTGATCAGTTGAGTGATTGCCTAAAATCAACACACCTAGTCTTCCAGGTCGGTTAAATCAAAACATGAAGTGCCTGCGGCACTCCAGGTCCAGGGTTGCCTACCCCTGCCATAGAGGTATTAGTAGCTTATGAACTGAATATTGTATGCGAATTTCAATATATCAATGACACTAACAAAAGGGTTGAATTGTTCAGCAACATGCAGTGAATGCTAACACTGCTTTGGTGATGAAAGGTACATAATGCATGTCATCTCCCTATCAGACAACTGCATGCTACGACATGGGCCTGGATGGTGACATTTCTTTAAGCTGCCTGCCTGTGGCCTTCAGTGGTATCAGAAGCAAGGGCCTCACCTGGAAGTAAAGTCATTCAGTCACACATGTATTGTACGCAACCACTTAAATTCATAAAAACTGCTACGGACACAATTACTGACAAATATTCACTTTACTTGTCCCATTCTTCAATCTTGTCTGGGGTATATATATATATTTTCCTTGAGACCTGTGTGATATACATTAATAAAATGTATTCACCCTTTACATGAGACGTTCATATACTTTAGACCTTTTGAATCATAATCTCCACGTGTTGAGTTTAAGTTACCACAGAAATAAGTAAAAGTTAGTGACAAACATGCTATGAAAAAGTTGTTTTGTAATCTAATCAAATTAGTTTATACAAAACTATATGGCATTTGGTCATCCCCAAAATGTGGCATTTAAGCCGTGATAGTGGCATCCTTCTTCAGGGAACTGTTTGCATATACCTGGCAACAGGGTGGCAGGTCTTTTGATGTGCTGCTCTAAAGTTCCATAGTCCAACAGACTCACCTGGGGATAAGGGGATGGACATGTTAGTTTTGATAAAAGTCTGGGAGACGTTTACAGGGAGGAGAGCGCATGACTTATGGAGTGAGTACAGTAAATCCAATCCAACAAGTGGCTCTAGATAATATACTATGTCATCACACAGGCGGACAGCCACAGTGAAGGAGGTTTACATGATGCATTAGGTACACTATGAGTGGAGCTTACTTCTCTGTAGTCTGAAGAGAACGCAGGTAATTGATCAGAAGGCTCTGGAGGTCCTTGGACCATTCTGTCTCTGTAGCACCTGAAGAGAGATGGATAGAGGTAGTGAGTGCTATAAAGAGAGAGAACCCTCACCCCTGACTGGCCCAGGGCCTCTTGCCTAGTATCATGCAATATAAAAAAACAATATAATGACTTACTGACAGAGTGCTACATGTTACTGCTGGTAGCAACCCTCAACTTGGATGCAGCAAAATGTCCTGCCTTGTAGTATGGTTGCATCCATCTCCACCAGGCTCAAAGAAATCAGATGACAAACCTGCAGAGATTAACAAGAAAATGGCACACATGTATTTAGGATTTATGTATCAGTATGTCAATTTCACATTCCTGTCTGTAAATGACAATATATCTAATTAAAAGTATGCATGCCATTGTGTGATAACAGCTATGACAAATTACAGTACATGGCATACATGTGAATGTATAACTTGCTAAGATATTATTTATTTTATGACGCCATGTCTCATCTCACTAACAATTGCTAAGGCAAACAGTAAATTCCACTATTGTGGCTAATCCGTATTGTGGCTAGCTTCACATAGGTGATTTATTCCATCATGACAACATGCTCCTCCTTACTTGACTGCAGTTTACTTCATTATCTAGCTAGTTAGCGAAGTGTAAAACGGAGGTAGATTACCATGCTTTTATGGACAACTGGACATTCCTCTCGCCCATCCAGGTAGACTCCTTCTTGCCTACTCTCGTCTATTGGCCTTCTAGTTTGAAAACTATACGGCTGTAGTCCGGTGCCTTATTGTCAAAGGCAACCCAGGCGTAACACAGATCTGGTACAGTCATTGGCACAGTGATCCAAAACTGTTTACCTGTTTCTACGTCAAGCAAGGAAAATGTGCCGTTTGCTATTTTTGTGAGTTTCTATTGTGCACGTGTGGCAAAGCAACAAAATGTTAATTCATTATATATTATTGTGAACATGACCTTTAAACTTTGGACACTTTATCATACAGAATGCAGCCCAGGCAAATGCAATCGATCAACGCACTGTGGCATTGATCAACCAATGGTGTGTTAGACACTACCCACATACCTTTGCTTGACACCCCCTCATTATCATATTGGAGGAAGAAATACAGAAACAGGAAAATTATATAAATTAATAAAATAAAAGTGGGATGAATTATTTAAATAATAATATATTTGTACGCAATCATTCATCCGTTTATGTATACATTTATATGGATGTATTAATGTATGTATCTATTTGTGTGAATGTATTAATGAATGAAATTCTAATTACGGCAGTTTTGGTTCTCCATAATCTAGGCGTACTGTACAATGTAACAAAATGGGGTAGCTAGCTACAATGTGTCGTGATCGTCTGTCTGGCTCTGTCTTGTAGTCAGTGTTGGTCTTCGACATTTCTCTTCTACCAATATTCATGGTGTTTTTTTTGTTGAATAACTGGCAACCAATATAACCAATAGTAACGAAATTATTCGTTATGTTTATGGAGGAGAAAGAATTCGACCAATTATATTATAGAGTGGGAGGGACTATGGCTAGGGATATTCCTTTGCATCTTTTCTCATTCCTCCCAGTTCGATCGGCAACGGGAGCGGAGAGGAAAGTTGAGAGCCCGAAGGCAGCAGCCCCCACCACCGCCGGCCCAGGTTACCATCTAGAACCGGGAAACACACTAGAGAGCCACCGCCGGCAAAAGCCATAACCAACCAGAAAACATGAGCAGCGAGGCCGAGACACAACCGCCGGAGCCTGCTGTCGTCGACGCGGAGAGCCCATCCAGCCCGGCGGCAGCCGCCGTTTCCGCGGGGGATAAGAAGGTCATCGGTAAGCAAGCTGGCCAGGTGAACCATTAAATGCAATTGTGGGTTTTTGGCACGGTAACGTTACTCCCAAAAAGCGTTACTCCCAAAAAGCTTACTAATTTACCTACAATTCGCTTAACTATAAACTATGTCCATTGGCTAACTGACGTTAGCTAGTTCACAACGTCAGCTGATTATTAAAACAGTTAACGTTAGGTAACTAACTAGTTGTTTAAATCTAGATAATATTGTTATTAGCTAACTAGTTAGATAGCAACCGCTAAATATTGTTCCGTTTCTTTATTTAGTTTGATAGCATGATGGCTAGTTTGAAATCGTTTAACGTTAGATATCGTTTATATTTAGTCTCAACTGCCAATTCAAAATGTCAGTTGCTCTACAACTGTTTTCTACCTAGCCTAACTGGTAACGCATCAATCAGTCTGACCACACACCTGACCTAAGAGACAAGTTTAGAGGTAACGTTAGTTAACTAACGTTAATACTGTAATGCATGTGGTTTGGCTTCTGGTTTGGCACATGTTGTAATTGTAACCAACGGTAGTTAGATTGACTTTACCTTCCTGTCCGCAGTCTCGTGTATCTAGCAGTGATTTAGCCAGCAGCTAACGTTAACCTGGCAAAACATTTGCAGAAGTAGATATTGGTCTTGGTCGTGACCGGTTCCTGGTTTCGTAACGCACTGGTTACACATAAAGAACACTGTTTCCAATACATTGGTAGTGTATACGACAGTTTTGTAACAAACAATTCATTGAGGCCCATGATTGACTGCACTGCAGAGGCTCGATTGCATTCGTATCCCTTTGTTCGCAGCTATGCACATACTAATTAACTCGCTTGCTAGCGATCATGCTAACAAGCTCGCTAATACACTGCTAACGTTAGATAACTATATAACCAAGTGTAATATGAAAAAGCATAGCCCCCAAATAATTATTTCGTGTAAAATTGCAGATGGCTAAGCTAGTAAGCTAGATAAGGTTCCGTTCGGTCGAGGTGATAGCTAGCGTTATAGGGGCCCCCAAAATGTCCGCCTTGATATTCTGATTCCACGAATTTCTTTTGTCCCGCTTTGGCTGACAATTGTACTTTTATGAAGCATGAAACCGTACCCAGCACTCTATTTCTACCTCTGTGCACATGAGTATTCATTTGACGTTATGAACGACATCCTGGCTCATGTCCAACCACACGGTTGAGACCAAATATAATATGCTAGCAAAGTAGCAAGCTATCATCATAAGGCGCGACGCCACGTGCGAAGATTCAGAACTTGCTCTTTTGAACTGGGTAAATGGGTGTCTAGCTAGTTACCTAGTATTCATAAATGATGCTCAGATAGTTCCGCTCGGAAAATAATTAGCAGTCCAGCTTACACATGACATTAGCTAGCTATGCTACCTCCAGGGCAGGCACTCGTTCAGATCAGTTTGGTTAAATGCTGGTAGGCCACATTGAATGTCTAGGCTAGTACCGATATGTTCTGGTCTCATAACACGTAGGATGGGCGTTTTTGGAGCTAATGATGCAGGGGTGCAACTTTAGTTTTAGCCAGCCACCTGCATACCTGACCCCCACCAGTCTAGTCAATAACAACACAACTCTCCTATCAATTTCCTTCCCATCTTTAAAAAAAAAAATGCCTTCCTAAAAGTAATGTTAGGAAACAAGTCATAAAAACTAAAAATAACATACATTTACACACAAACACCTCATCCTCCATATAATTAATCTCTAATAGTGCACTGTAGAGGCATTTTTACTTGCACACTGTAGAGCTGGGTCGTCCTGTCCCTAGGGGTCCACCACCCTGCAGCTCACCCCACTCTGCTTTAGGATCTTAGTGAAACATTTATTATTGGTTTCAGGTGGGTTAGGCCAAGGCCAGAGTGACAACCCACAGGACGGCAGCCCCCCAGGGCCAGGATTGAGCAGCCCAGCAGCTAGAGATTGCCTACATAGATATCTCCCCTGGCGTGGGCATGTTTTCAATATACTTTTGTCATACTGTATTCCATGTAAGGCATCCAGACTTTATGAAAGTTGCCCAATATATCCTTAATCTTGTAATCACATATAGTGATACCTAAATTGACATTTCGTCCATCCTTTGTGACATTGTTGAAGCTTCCAATTAATGGTTATAGTTTCTTTTGATAAGTCTCCAGTATCAACATTTCCAAGCAAACAAAAACAGGGAGAATGGAGAATCTGTAGACATGCTGAGATAAAAGAACATACTCTTTGCCAGAATTCAGCCAGCCTTCACAAGACCATAACCTATGCAAATGTGTCCCCTTTTGTTAATTTACCTAAAGCAGAGGACTGACTTTTGATTCCATGTTAATGTTTCGCTGGCATGTGGTTTTACACGGCAGCAATTTGTCTGAGATTATATGAACATGACTTGGCATTCAAACATATCTGTATCCATTCATCATCAACAGCTTCTACCAGGTTTTCCTCCCTTAAAATAGTTTCAATCGTTGAAGCATCTGGCTTGTCCAGTGCTTACTGCACAGAGAATAGTGTTATCTGCAAAAACTTACCTCCGCTCTGTCAGACTGGTCTTTCCTGGATGCCTGACCCTGCTGAGACCACTGTCACCATCTGATCCTCATAAGATGATGCATGACAAAGAATGACCTTGGTGTCCATTTATACATTATATTAACCTAGAATAGAATCAATTGTTCAATAATTGAAATGACCGTTATTCCCAGATCCCAGACTGTTTCTTTAAATTGCTGTCCTGTAGATACTGTAGGTCTACCCATCAACTTGCGCTCTGTAGACTGGTCTTCCCTGGTTGTCTGACCCTGCTGGGACACCTGTCACCATCTGATCCTGTTAAGACTTGATGAGCATAATGTTGTGTACTGACTGTACGATGACCGTAAAGCCCGTAGAGCTGTTTATTACTGTCAGTGTGAAAAATAGGGAATTAGTTAGCGAAACTGACTGATGTTTCACGTTACAATGCTATACCGACTCTAATTATGATTCACATTGCACTGAAAACGTCAAACCATTAACCTTCAATAGTTTGGCCGCTGATTTCATCGTTTGATTCAGGTCTGGTGTGATTGAAGCAAAATAAATAGCTAACGCTAGCCAACTCGAATGGTACATCAACTGGCGAAAGCAAGCCAAGTTCATTTACTTCTGTTGAAATGGGACAAAACAAAGGCTACAAAACATTTCATACAAAAAGCTGTTGGATATCGATATGCAGTGGCTATTATTACTATCTGACCAATAGCTAGAGCTGGTTGTGGTAGCTACTAGCTAGCTAATTCATTCACCTCAGTCGAGATGAAACATTAGCCAATGTTACATCTGTTACACTACCAGCTCAGCTCTGGGAATAAACACCTTTTTTTCTTCTGTTTAGTTAAACAGCAGTTACCTTGCCAGCTACATCAGTCAACTAAAGAGTAGCCAGTTTCTGCTCTGCTTTTACAAATCGGCGAAAGAGTACAACACATGCACTGACAGCAGCGGCCTCTGGCTGGCCTGCACCAAAGACTTGAACAGTCTTTCAGAAGCTTTGTCTTCAAACAGCCTATTAGCCCGCTCGGACAGGTCTTAAATCCAGCCGGCTAACCTCCCAACAGCCTACTCGGCCGCTCTGAGGTGTCCGCGTGGTCCTCAAGCACACTGCTGCCGTTTTATGTTGTTGTATCACAGTGCAATGATAAAACTGGGAGGGACACAATTAAATTTCAGAATGGGGGTCATGACCACCCTGTCCCCAGTGAAAGTTGCGCCACTGTAATGGTGATATGCATTGGACTATGCCATGGCAGGTGGAAGCAAACACCAAGGGTTTAGCATCACAATCTATAAAAAGCCCAACGGTTGGGGGTTAATTATAGCTTGCTTCCCTAGTATCTTCTCTGGTCCTTGTCTGTGGTCTTTATCAGTCTTGCCATTAGATTACCCACTTGAAGTGCACTTCACAATTTCCCCCCCTTTGATGTGCAATATGTGAATGCGAAACTGCTCATGTGCATGTAAAATTTTTTTGGGGTGCCGCCTTATTAATTTGACTGCAAAAAAAATATAGGGGATAAAAACAAGTGAATCACACCTAAATTGTGTGTACATATTTTTCTTTTTCAGCAACTAAGGTCTTGGGTACAGTCAAATGGTTCAACGTCAGAAATGGCTACGGTTTCATCAACAGGCAAGTTGCCCCACTCTCCCGGGCGTCTCCTAAAGACACTAATATGATGAGGGTGTTTGTGAGGGAACATTCCGAATCCTAATATGCCTTGGATTTGCTTACAAAGCTAGGAAGTGTATTTGGCTGTCCACGGCATGCTCTTGTTGTGTAAAGACTCAATGCATGCACAATTAAGCCAGTTCTGTTAAAATCTGTTAGCCTCAATGTTACAATAGACATTTTTAATCCAATGGGTTTTATTGTCCTATATTTAACAACACCTTTTTCTCCCTTCACCCACAAGGAATGACACGAAAGATGACGTCTTTGTCCACCAGGTAAAAACACTCCAGTTCTCCAATGGTCGAGTCATTTATTGCCCAACATAGAACCATCACAATTGGATTGTAGTTAGCACCACAAAGACAAGTTTGTAATGACATGTTTTATACTTTCTTTTTTCTTCAGACTGCCATAAAGAAAAACAACCCAAGGAAATACCTTCGCAGTGTTGGAGATGGAGAAATTGTGGAGTTTGATGTGGTTGAAGGGGAGAAGGTAGTTACAACTTTTATTTACACAACAGAGAGCTTTATTGTTAGCTGTCATATCAATTGGCACCACTCTTCCAGGCTCACAAATTATTTCATACGACTTGTTTAATATGTTTAGCCATATTTAAGGCAATCAAATCTAGACTTTAACTTCATGTACCTCAAAGTTATGATTATTGGTGATTCTAATGAGCCCAATTTTTGGATTTGACCAGTCGACACAATATCATGCAACGATACACAGCTAAAACCAACTTCATACTCCAGAAGGGTAGTGTGCACCCCAGTGGTTATGTATGTATCTCTTCCCAGGGAGCAGAGGCAGCCAATGTCACCGGCCCAGCGGGTGTCCCGGTCCAGGGGAGCAAGTATGCCGCTGACCGGAACCGCTATAGGCGGTACCCCCGCAGGAGGGGCCCAGCCCGTGACGGCGAATACCCAGACAGCGACGGTGAGGGCGAAGGAGAGCGGCCCCCCCGCAAGAGCCGTGAGGGCGCCGAGAGCGGCCCAGAGGGAGAGATGCAGACCCAGCAGCGCAGGCCCTCCTTCCCTGGGAGACGGCGCTACCCCCCATACCTTGTACGTAGACGCTACGGCCGTCGGCCCCCGTACACCAACGCACCTCGCGGAGAGATGACTGAGGTACGCTGTCACAGGCACTCCTGAAGCAGTCCGGCCCTGTTCCAGTGATGTCATACACACTCTCGTCAAACATGCGCGCCACAATTGGTTATGGCCGGACAAATCAAAACCTCATGTGTATTGGTCAACAGACCAATACAGGTTGACCAAAATAGGTCTACATCGAGGTCTATATATTGACCGTACTTAAAGTTGGCTCCAAACCACTGGTTAACAGACCAAAATCAAACCTCAGCTTGACCAAAAATAGATCTATCAATCAAACTTTCACACAAACCCAAGATGTTACACCTACTGCTGATTGCAACACACGCAGCGCTTCAATCTATATTTAGCGATGTTTTCCTCAATCACATGGAGTAGCCAGCCAAATTGAAAAAGAAGCCAGCTAGGCTCTCCTCGTGTGTGGTCTGGAGTGGCTTGTCCCCCAGGGTTAAGCCATTTTTGCAGGTAAATGTTGAACTGGAATGCAAAATTATGCTGAAAAGTTGCCGACAAGATCCATTGGGCCGGCACATGTTTTTACTCTTCCTGGGTCATCTTTAATGTTCGGACCCTGCACGCGAAAGGATATGAATGTGCCAGAAAACAATAGGTTAATTGGATTTCGACTCATCGTTACCACATATGGGATGTCCAAATTCGTGCTCTCACCCTCCGTGTAAAGAAATGTGGCTGCAACCACAGCGCACACAGCACACCCAGGTGATGAGAGGTGGGACGGACAGCAGACTGTCAAACCAGCACTGTTTCCCTGTCATCGCTGACTTTGTGACTGACGGGCGCCTGTCCTGTCAATAGATCGCTAGAAGATGAATAATGTTCATTCTAACAGAAGAGGGCTCAGCAGAATTATTTTAGGACTAGCTAATTAGTAGCCTTGTTAAAGTGGGGAAAGTGTCCGGCTGAAAAATGAGTCTAGTCGGCGCTAGTGAAAAACACTTAGGTTCATATAATATACTGACCGCACCTGAAGTTGGCTGCAAACAGACAAATACTGATTTTGAAGAAACCAGTCACTGATTTCCTCACGGAATCAGTGGCTGGTAATAACTTAAGGTAAAATGCAAAACAGGAAAAAGTGTCTGCACAGCTGTGCATTTATTTTAGTTTTATTTTAATAGTAACTAAACTTTCAGTCACTTGACCTTCGTCAAAGTATATCTTTTCCTGTTTTTCAAGACTCGTTCTATCCAAAAGGTGAGTTTCAGACCTGGATCTAGGGTATTGAGTCAGTGATTGAATGTGTGTGACTAACTCCTGTTTGTTTATAGGGTGGAGAAGGTGATGAGAACCAGGGAGGTCCAGACCAGGGCAACAAACCAATGAGGCAGAACTACTACAGAGGCTTCCGACCAAGGTTCAGACCAAGGTTTGCGTGTTGAGTTCATTGACACAAGGCTGCAAAAAGGGGTTATATAACAGCAGAAAGCCATATCTAATTTGCCTGTCAACTAAAGGTTAGGTGAATTTGTCACAAAGGTACGTGATTCGGAATCTATTTATCTGCGACGTTACCATTGGGCAGTTTACTGACTGCGTGTTCCCCTTATTGCAGCCTAACATTGAATGGCAACTGCTTTCCGAAAGTTTATTTTACTTAGCATTTTAAATGTACTCTATGGGTACTCCTTCAGAAATGACAACGACTTCATGTCTCTTTAGTCCTGATTGTTTTTATTAGTAGAAGTATTATGAAATGTGTGAACATGGCGAATTGGCCAAACTATCTATGGACTATTATCTTGAATCATTCCTGAACTAAACAATCTATGAATATCAATGCTGTTGAAGTGATGAGTTTAATGTCTCTTCTCTGACAATAATAATGGAGAGAGCATAAATACCTCTGATCTCAGCATATGCATAGTTAACGTCTATTCTGATGCCCCCTCAACCACCCTGTATATGGCCCATTACTTTCTCAGGTTATTCCTGTTCCCATTTTGGCTGTTATGGCACTGCTTTTACTCTTTCCTGGTATGCACCGATGAGCTTGTATGGGGGCATGGTATTTAAATTGGTACTTGATCAGAAGTAGTTGAGGGCACAGACACAGGTTCATACACATGACAGGAGTGAGCTCCACCACTTGTTTTATATGCTCAAACACATGGTGGTACTGTTAGGTAATGGTCAATTCTTCGCTTGTTTGAGTATATGGCACAATTGACAGAAGCCCATTCATGAAATATAAGGACAAGGCAGCACATTGCATACTGTACATGGCACATATTACACACACATGGTGCACAAGATGTTTGGGCCATGTGTCCTTGCAGCCATGTAATGCACAACCACCCCTAAGCCCATTAGAAGGCTGGGTGGATCAAATCCCCATAATTGCTTTTGGACACCTCCAATTCCATCAAATCTGCAAACCCTGGGGTTTGGGTCAATTTCAATTTAGGTAATCGTCTGAAATTTGACTCAATGTTTCCGAGTTGGGATTTCAGTAAGAGTTTTTAAATGGAATTCACTGTCAGAATTTGAAGTTGTATGGGTGCTAGGGGCTGTTTTAAGATTTGTCAGGTGTTAAGGTGTGTCCCCCGTCCTACAGCAGAGGTGGTGGTCCACCCCGTCCCAGACCGGTACGGGACGGCGAGGGGGAAAACAAGGAGAACCAGGGTGGTGACGGCGAGAACCAGGAGCCCCGCCAGCGCCGCTACCGCCGAAACTTCAACTACCGCCGCAGACGCCCACAGACCGGCGGCAAGCCCCAGGATGGAAAGGAGGCCAAGGCCGACGGCGAACCATCCCTTGAGAAAACGTCCGCTCCCGCAGCCGAGCAGGGCGGGGCTGAGTAGAAACTACCGGCATACCATCTCTACCATCGTCCGGGTGAGTGCCAACACACACACAAATCGCTACTTGGTGCTCTAATCAAATCTGCATACCTGATTTCTGGGATATGGGTAAACAATTATTTGTTTCCTTGTTAGAAAACATGCTGGATTGAATTTCCATAGTCAAGCTTAGTTTTTGTTCATAGTGGACTGTGCTCGTTTATTCATGGTTAATGTATAAAAAAAAATCTCAAATACAACTTGGAATTTGGCCAAATGATAACTTATCCCAGAAACCTGGTTAAATAGTTTGGTTGTCCTCAGTATGATCAGTTGATTAGCTGTAGTCATTCACAGCACTTCTCAATATACAATCTACATTTTCGACCACGGACCGCATTAAGTCTGCTTGCAGGACGCATCTGGCCCGCATGCCCCCAGTTTGAGACCCCCAATTTACAACATATCAGTGGGAAAAGTCCATCAGATGGCAGTAGGCCTTGGTGTAGTGTCTCGGGCCAGTTCACTCTTGAGTTCTAAAGCCAGCATCGGTCTGCACTTTCCATTGACGCTGCGCTCATTACCCGGTGATGCCATGGATTTGATCAAGCAAACTGTCTGCCTGACTGACTGCAGGCCTCCTGCCATTGTCTGTTGGTCCTCCTGTCTGTCTTGATGCTGCTGCACAGTCTGAGTTGACTGATACAGTAAAGGGATTTGACCTGTCAATGTCTCTTCTCTAACAATCTCTCTTTTCCTCTCTACAGTGACGTCATCAAGAAGAAACATCAAAGATCTGAGCAATAAGAAACAGATTTGACTGGACGATCGTCTTAAGCTTGTACCATGCATTTGACCAGATTACCACCGATTTGCCTGCAGAATCTATGCAGACCTGTTTTGTTCCATTATTTTTAAGTGACAGCTATATATTAAAAAAAAAAAAGTTATGGGGAAACGGAAGACGTTTTTTTTCTAAATCGGTCCTAAGTTTTTACACAATGGTTTTTAAAAAGTAATTTGATATCTGGTCAGTTTGACATTTTTAAAAACTTTTTATGTATTCAAACATGAATTTTAACAAAATGCAAGCTCAAATAAAAGTCAAAGAAGAACTGGCGACTCAACTGTTTTTTGTTTTGCCTGCTAAATGCAATCACCGTGGTATTGACATAAATTGGCTGATGTATTACAATGTGTTCTTTTACCCCAAGACCCACTAATAGTTTCTTCTTTCCAGATACATGGCAATAAACTGTTCAAATAACTACAGAAATACCATTCGTTCACTGATTGACAGAGGGACTTATTGGTTGGGTATAAAATAGTTAAAATGTTTACGTTTGAATATTCATTTATTTGTCATTCGCATGATCCATTTGGCCCATAACATAAGTGTTGATGGGGAAGGCATAACTGACATTAATGTGCTATAGAAATTATAATAATATTAACATGGGGTTCCACCTGGGTTCCAGACAGAACTAATCAACTATGTACAGAGCTAACACAGAGGATGGATCTGTGTATGGCTATGTTGGAGGCTCAGACAGAGACAGCAGTGCAAGTAACTTAAGCCTATGTGTCGCTGATTAGTCTGATTAGGCCAAGGGAGTATTTTATATTTAGCTAGTATATGTACACTGCTCAAAAAAATAAAGGGAACACTAAAATAACATCCTAGATCTGAATGAAATATTCTAATTAAATACTTTTTTCTTTACATAGTTGAATGTGCTGACAAAATCACACAATTATCAATGGAAATCAAATTTATCAACCCATGGAGGTCTGGATTTGGAGTCACACTCAAAATTAAAGTGGAAAACCACACTACAGCCTGATCCAACTTTGATGTAATGTCCTTAAAACAAGTCAATGAGGCTCAGTAGTGTGTGTGGCCTCCACGTGCCTGTATGACCTCCCTACAACGCCTGGGCATGCTCCTGATGAGGTGGCGGATGGTCTCCTGAGGGATCTCCTCCCAGACCTTGACTAAAGCATCCGCCAACTCCTGGACAGTCTGTGGCGCAACGTGGCTTTGGTGGATGGAGCGAGACATGATGTCCCAGATGTGCTCAATTGGATTCAGGTCTGGGGAACGGGCGGGCAAGTCCATAGCATCAATGCCTTCCTCTTGCAGGAACTGCTGACACTCCAGCCACATGAGGTCTTGCATTAGGAGGAACCCAGGGCCAACCGCACTAGCATATGGCCTCACAAGGGGTCTGAGGATCTCATCTTGGTACCTAATGGCAGTCAGGCTACCTCTGGCGAGCACATGGAGGGCTGTGCGGCCCCCCAAAGAAATGCCACCCCACACCATGACTGACCCACCGCCAAACCGGTCATGCTGGAGGATGTTACAGGCAGCAGAATGTTCTCCACGGTGTCTCCAGACTCTGTCACGTCTGTCACATGTGCTCAGTGTGAACCTGCTTTCATCTGTGAAGAGCACAGGGCGCCAGTGGCGAATTTGTCAATCTTGGTGTTCTCTGGCAAATGCCAAACGTCCTGCACGGTGTTGGGCTGTAAGCACAACCCCCACCTGTGGACGTCGGGCCCTCATACCACCCTCATGGAGTCTGTTTCTGACCATTTGAACAGACACATGCACATTTGTAGCCTGCTGGAGGTCATTTTGCAGGGCTCTGGCAGTGCTCCTCCTGATCCTCCTTGCACAAAGGCGGAGGTAGCGGTCCTGCTGCTGGGTTGTTGCCCTCCTACGGCCTCCTCCACATCTGATGTACTGGCCTGTCTCCTGGTAGCGCCTCCATGCTCTGGACACTACGCTGACAGACACAGCAAACCTTCTTGCCACAGCTCGCATTGATATGCCATCCTGGATGAGCTGCACTACCTGAGCCACTTGTGTGGGTTGTAGACTCCGTCTCATGCTACCACTAGAGTGAAAGCACCGCCAGCATTCAAAAGTGACCAAAACATCAGCCAGGAAGCATAGGAACTGAGAAGTGGTCTGTGGTCACCACCTGCAGAACCACTCCTTTATTGGGGGTGTCTTGCTAATTGCCTATAATTTCCACCTGTTGTCTATTCCATTTGCACAACAGCATGTGAAATTGAATGTCAATCAGTGTTGCTTCCTAAGTGGACAGTTTGATTTCACAGAAGTGTGATTGACTTGGAGTTACATTGTGTTGTTTAAGTGTTACCTTTATTTTTTTGAGCAGTGTATTTTGTTGTAATGAGTGCTGGTATGTAAATGGCTGGATTGCTAAATGAGTTACTAGTTCACTTTTTAACGTTCCTTAGCCGCCTACCCCGGCCAAAGCCACAGTGAATGGCGCCGTCTAGTAATATTTTTACAGCCCTGCTAATTACATAAAGGTGACTTATTATCGAGGAGTACTGACATCAAACAAATCATTTCAATGCTACCTAGCCTTAGCCGCACTAGCTCGCGATTAGCATGAAAACATTTACAAAGCTCACAATGCTCATTTGACCTCTGACAACCATGTAAAAACTTTGCTAATATCAACAAATCAGCTTTCCAACAGCACAGATATTACTTTTGAATAATTAATATTTCACCTAAGCCTATGATGTAGAAATGAACAATTTCAGACATGAACCAGGAACGTTAACGTTAGTACTATGGCACTGTTTGAACAGGAATCGTAGTCCCATCTATGGTGTCTATTTTCACCAAACTGTCATCTTGTAGAATGGAGACCATACAGAGGAGCCTTGAGTGGGCTAGGGGGAGGCTGACCAATGTTGGGGAGGTTGGGTTTACTGTAGGTGTGGTTGGGTTTACTGTAAGGGGGAGGCTGACCAATGCTAGGTGTGGTTGGGTTTACTGTAGGGGGAGGCTGATCAATGTTGGGTGTGGTTGGGTTTACTGCAGGGGGAGGCTGATAAATGTTGGGTGTGGTTGGGTTTACTGTAGGAGGAGGCTGACCAATGTTGGGTGTGGTTGGGTTTACTGTAGGAGGAGGCTGACCAATGTTGGGTGTGGTTGGGTTTACTGCAGGGGGAGGCTGATCAATGTTGGGTGTGGTTGGGTTTACTGCAGGGGGAGGCTGACCAATGTTGGGTGTGGTTGGGTTTACTGTAGGGGGAGGCTGACCAATGTTGGGTGTGGTTGGGTTTGTGTGGGTTTACTTTTTTTTTTTTTTTTTTCACTCTTCATTCTCCTGCTGCCCATTCTATCCCATTCTTGGTCAACATTTCTATTTATGTCTTGGCTTTAAAATCCAATATCATAAAAACATTACTTGGCCACAATTTGTGACAGTTACTATAATTTAAGTGTTTTTGGAATGATGAGGGTGGGCTGTGTCACAATACATTAAGTAGCCTAAACACAGTATTATTGTTACAACCAGTTCCGGTTACCGGGCTCCTCGGACTTGGAGAGGAGCTAGAGGTGCACCTTGTTATGCCATCACTCAAGAGCAACTGAGGTTTCTGATGTCCTGTGCTTTCAGTGTGTCTCAGATAGCAGATATTCTACGTGTCCCGATCGACAGTCAAACATCATCTAAGGTCAGTTCTTGGGAGTAATGCTATAAACTACAGAATGTAGATGCATGGTTTCCAGTTGTTCTTGGGAGTAATGCTATAAACTACAGACTTTAGATGCATGGTTTCCAGTTGTTCTTGGGAGTAATGCTATAAACAACAGACTTTAGATGCATGGTTTCCAGTTGTTCTTGGGAATAATGCTATAAACTACAGACTTTAGATGCATGGTTTCCAGTTGTTCTTGGGAGTAATGCTATAAACTACAGACTTTAGATGCATGGTTTCCAGTTGTTCTTGGGAGTAATGCTATAAACTACAGACTTTAGATGCATGGTTTCCAGTTGTTCTTGGGAGTAATGCTATAAACTACAGACTTTAGATGCATGGTTTCCAGTTGTTCTTGGGAGTAATGCTATAAACTACAGACTTTAGATGCATGGTTTCCAGTTGTTCTTGGGAGTAATGCTATAAACTACAGACTTTAGATGCATGGTTTCCAGTTTCTTACCAATCAAACAATTTAGAATGACTACAATCAAGACAGGACTTTAAAATGACTATGATGATATGCATTACCTCATCCCTGTCCATTGTTACTTTTTTCCCAGACACTTCAATCTGTCACATGACCCGTTATATTCTGACATGTCAGACTCACTTGGCTCTGGATGAAAAGATTAAGGACTTGGTGGCTGGGAACGACAAACGTGGACCGGAGGCTGTTCGATCACAAGTAAGGGCTCTGGGTGAAGAGACGCAGAGTCAGAGGAAGGCCCTAAAAATTGTCAAAGACTCAAGCCACCCTAGTCATAGACTGTTCTCTATGCTACCACACGGCAAGTGGTACCGGAGCGCCAAGTCGAGGTCCAAAAGGCTTCCTAACAGCTTTTACATAAGCCATAAGACTCCTGAACAGCTAATTAAGACCCCTCTCTTACGCTGCTGCTACTCTGTTTATAATCTATGTATAGTCACTATAACTCTACCTACATGTACATATTACCTCAATTACCTCAACTAACCGGTGCCCAGCACATTGACTCTGTACCGGTACCCCCTGTATATAGCCTCGCTTGTTATTTTACTGCTGCTGTTTAATTATTAATTACTTTTATTTTCTATTTAACACTTATTTTAATTTTAAAGCATTGTTGGTTAAGGGCTTGTAAGTAAGCATTTCACTGTAAGGTCTACACCTGTTGTATTCGGAGCATGTGACAAATTAAATTTGATTTGATTCGATTAGAGCTCCGAGACAGGATTGTGTCGAGGCACAGATCTGGGGAAGGGTACCAAAACAAATCTACAGCATTGAAGGTCCCCATGAACACAGTGGCCTCCATCATTCTTCAATGGAAGAAGTTTGGAATCACCAAGACTCTTCCTAGAGCTGGCCTCCCGGCCAAACTGAGCAACCAAGGGATAAGGGCTTTGGTCAGGGAGGTGACCAAAATGAGATAATAATATGGTGAATACGCAAAGGCCACTTGTTTGGAAACCAAAGGTCGCCGAATGGTGAAACTGTACTTTGAAGGACACTTTCCACTTCATTGACGTCTACTACTGTGTTCCCAACTTGTGGGAACTGAATATTAAGACATCTTTTACTACGTATCAGTTAGATCTAAGGACCATTTTGAATGGACCATGTCCCATTCAAACACAATCGAGTGCCATGCCTGTCCATGACAATGGATGTTGCCCCCAAAGGACACTTAACTGGAAACTTTAATCCAACAAAATATATGGAGGAGCAGTTAATAAGCGGTTACTATAAGCATTCACCTTACAGAGTAGAAGATACCACTGATAAATCTAGTTTAATACGCATCTAGGTGCTTCTGAAACTTTTGAGAAGGGAGATATTGCTGTTGACATGAGGTTAGCCAGTGGGAGTGGATGGACTAAGGCGGACAACGAATGGTGTGGCTGTATTAGCATAGAGAGCATCCCAGGTGGACTTTACTATTTAGATAAGTGTGTTCTGACTCCAAATAAAGAGTCCCAGAGGAGGCAGTCCCCCCCCCCCCCCCCCCGTTGAAAGAGCAACGGCAACGGAACATAAAGAACTAACGACCATAAATATCGAACTAATCGAACAAACGACTGGGTCGCATCTCTAGCAACCTGTTGTCCGGGCCTCTGGCAGTCTCTATGGGGGTGCCACAGGGTTCAATTCTTGGGCCGACTCTTCTCATATCAATGAACCCTGTGGCACCCCCGCTCTTGCTGCTGGTGAGTCTCTGATCCACCTCTACACAGACAACACCATTCTGTATGCTTCTGGCCCTTCTTTGGACACTGTGTTAAGAACACTCCAGACGAGCTGCAATGCCATACAACTCTCCTTCTGTGGCCTCCAACTGCTCTTAAATACAAGTAAAACTAAATGAATGCTCTTCAACTGATCGCTGCCTGCACCTGCCCGCCCGTCCAGCATCACTACTCTGGACGGTTCTGACTTAGAATATGTGGACGACTACAAATACCTAGGTGTCTGGTTAGACTGTAAACTCTCCTTCCAGACTCACATAAAACATCTCCAATCCAAAGTTAAATCTAGAATTGGCTTCCTATTTCGCAACAAAGCATCCTTCACTCATGCTGCCAAACATACCCTTGTAAAACTGACCATCTTACCGATCCTCGACTTCGGCGATGTCATTTACAAAATAGCCTCCAACACCCTACTCAACAAATTGGATGCAGTCTATCACAGTGCCATCCGCTTTGTTACCAAAGCCCCATATACTACCCACCACTGTGACCTGTACGCTCTCGTTGGCTGGCCCTCGCTTCATACTTGTCGCCAAACCCACTGGCTCCAGGTCATCTACAAGACCCTGCTAGGTAAAGTCCCGCCTTCTCAGCTCGCTGGTCACCATAGCTGCACCCACCCGTAGCACACGCTCCAGCAGGTATATCTCACTTGTCACCCCCAAAGCCAATTCCCCCTTTGGCCGCCTCTCCTTCCAGTTCTCTGCTGCCAATGACTGGAACAAACTACAAAAATCTCTGAAACTGGAAACCCTTATCTCACTCACTAGCTTTAAACTCACAGATTACTGCACCTGTACATAGCCCATCTATAATTTTGCTCCTTTGCACCCCATTATTTCTATTTCTACTTTGCACATTCTTCCACTGCAAATCTACCATTCCAGTGTTTTACTTGCTATATTGTATTTACCTCGCCACCATGGCCTTTTTTTGCCTTTACCTCCCTTATCTCACCTCATTTGCTCCCATTGTATATAGACTTTTTTTCCTACTGTATGTTTGTTTTACTCCATGTGTAACTCTGTGTTGTTGTATGTGTCGAACTGCTTTGCTTTATCTTGGCCAGGTCACAATTGTAAATGAGAACTTGTTCTCAACTTGCCTACCTAAATAAAGGTGAAATAAATTAAAATATATGCAATGCAGGACAAGCTAGATAAACTAGTAATATCATCAACCATGTGTAGTTAACTAGTGATTATGTTAAGATTGAGTCTTTTTTATAAGATAAGTTTAATGCTAGCTAGCACCTTACCTTGGCTCCTTGCTGCACTCGCATAACAAGTAGTCAGCCTGCCACACAGTCTCCTCATGGAGTGCAATGTAATCTGCCATAATCTGTGTCCAAAAATGCAGATTACCGATTCTTATGAAAACGTGAAATCGCTCCTAATTAAATCGGCCAATCCCGATTAATCGGTCAACCTCTAGTTCATATTCCCGAAGGAGCCATACAATAACTGACAGATAATTTTTTTATGAGCATGTCAGTTCATGCTGCAAGAGTTCTGATCGGTTGGAGGATGTCCTCCGTAAATTGTCATAATTACTGTGTAAGTCTATCGAAGGGGGTGAGAACCATGAGCCTCCTACCTTTTGTATTGAAGTCAATGTACCCAGAGGAGGACGGAAGCTACACCATGGTGTGCTACCTTATCGAGTGCTGTTGAGGTTACTGTAGACCTTCACGGCAAAACTGTGTATTTTAATACATTCGATGGTGACGTGAATATATTTAACATTTTTTTTAGATAAAACTAAGGATACCTTGAATGTTTCACTATTTAGATTTTTTCTGAAATTCACTGAGGATGGTCCTCCCCTTCCTCTTCGGAAGAGCCTCCACTGATAATTATTCATTAGATTGTTCTCCACAATATTATAACCTTAATATACTTGCACTTGATAGTATTGATGAAATAAGAATGGCAATTTGCTGTGACTGTTGCTAGTTTAGATTGTGCTGCTCTTGGTTGTATCTTTTCCATATTTGGCATTGTGAGGTGGTACATGATACCAGATCCTTGGCTTCCATATTTGGCATTGTGAGGTGGTACATGATACCAGATCCTTGGCTTTCATTGCCTATATTGGAGATCAATATGTGTTGAGGGGCCGTTTCTATGGCGGCACAAATACTCAATAAATACAGGAACAGATTGTCTTCCTGGAGGGTGGATATTGAAATTCAGTCTCCTAGCTATGTAAGTAAATATATGGATGAACCTTAAAAAAAAAAAGAAGCTTATTCTGATTTATCAGAGGCGGCTGCAGCACCCCGTACTTCCTGCAGCTATGGTCCTTTTCCAGATACAGCATAAAGATTTAAACGTCCTAAAGATGCTAAAGATTTAAACATTCTGCCAACAAAGTAGACCGGTAGTTTATGTGAAATGTTTGACAGTATGGGTATGCTACAGTATTGGTGTGAGATAGGAGCGTGACATAATTGCATATTTAATCTGAGCCTATACCAAACCAGGGTATAGACACCCAATAATCTATTGATAAACTAAATATTAAACAACAATTGGCCTTCTGCATGCCTTGGCCTAATGCCAATAGTTCCACATTAGATAGCAAATAAGGGCGTTATTGTCACCATAAAAAGTGAATGGAAGGTGTTTCTCAGGCAGAGTTCTAATGCTCCTTCACGCAGTTTTATGACAACGTCTGATTTTTATAACAGGAAACTTGCGCTTGTATGGCTTGGGCAGACTTTCAGAAATGGCGCAGGCAGAAATTGTGTACAATTTATGCAAGGTTTATAAATGAGGGCCCAGAAAATACATGTATGAATTTTGCAACAACACTTTTGAACCAGTGGTGCCACCTCTAAACAAAATAATTGCATATACCCACGCTGAAAACTCCACCATTAAATCGATTAGAAAGGGATGTGAGTGCAGCGCCCCACGGTCGACGACTGCTGTGTTATTCCCTCTTAACAAAACGTAATTAAAAACTATTCATAAAAGTACTGTACCTGTCCAACTCGAAGAAAGATTCTCTTGCAAATAACTTAGTGTGACATAACGTCCAGTTGTTCGGCAATTGTCCAGCAGAATTTCAGAGAAATTGTAGGCTCACAGGCTGACCACACCGCTCGCTCGCATTGCAAAATAAATTTTGAAATCTGTTATACCAGGGGTGTCAAAGTCAAATGGACGGAGGGCCAAATAAAAAATTTAGCTACAAGCCGAGGGCCGGACTGTTCGAATGTTCATTGAAAATTTTTTAAATGACGCATATAGTCTAGTGAACCTAATTGAACCTACTGAAAACCTAACAAATATATTCCAATATGATCAGATAAATAAAGCAATATTTTCTTATGGCTCTGTCAGTAATCTTTAATTTTCAACAGACACAAAAGACAAATTTCCTTTATATAAAAATCCCCATAACATGAACATTAAATGAAAGAAACCGGTATTCAAGGCACCATCAGTAGCCTATATTTTCTATTTTAGCAAAAGTGGGCTAAATTTACTTCAAAGAAAAAAACAATAATAGCAATTTTCTATCATCCACTCAACTGAAATATTTTTAAAATATAATTGGATTGAAATACAATAAAATAAAGTGCAAAAATCTATTAATCAAAAACAACACTTTGTTTAAGGAGAAGTAACATGCAGTGAAAACAAATATTAAACTTTAACTTTTAAACTTGAACTGAGTAAAAACTCTAAATATGTGATTGCACAGTAATGTTCACTTGTTTGAGGTTGAGGGTGATACTTGGTGGTGTCCCATCTTTTCCACAAGTTCATCAATGTTCAGGGTAAGGCTCTGAGCTGAGGAAATCCTCAGAATTGAGTGGAGGTGTTCAGCAGTAAGTCGACTTCTGTGTGATGTTTTGTTCAGGTTCATCAAAGAAAACAGTTGTTCACACAGGTATGTGCTGCCAAACATAGACAACGTTTGAGCAGCCTGGATGCGCAGCTGGGGCATTGTGTCGGGGAGGAAACGGGCGAACTCCGCAGCACCCACTGCCGCATATTTTGCCCTCAGTGCATCATTGCATTGGAGGTCAATCAACTCCATTTGGAGGTTTGGTGGTGAGCTTTCCACGTCAACAGCAAATGGGTTACCGAGCAGTTCCAACCTGCTTTTTTGTGCTTCAAAGTCAGCAAATCGGCGTCGAAAGTCAGCGGCAAGCATACCTATTTTATCAGCCAACTGTGCGCTCGGGAACGCACTGGTAGAGAGCTTCTCTTTCATGGTCTGGCAGCTGGGAAAGTGGCTCAAATTTTCTTTCCGCATCTGCGTCTCCCACAGAGTCAGTTTGGTTTTAAATGCCTTCACTGTACTGTACATTTCAGAGATGACATGATCCCGACCCTGCAGCTGCAAGTTCATTGCATTCAGATGACTCGTAATGTCACACAGAAAAGCCATTTCACACAGAAACATTTCGTCTCGGAGTTGTGTTGTGTCTTTCCCTTTGCTGTCCAAGAACAGACAAATCTCCTCACGAAGCTCGAAACATCTTTGAAGCACCTTTCCCTGGCTTAGCCATCGCACCTCTGTGTGATAAGGCAAATCACCATGCTCCGTTTCTAACTCCGTCAGAAATGCCTTGAACTGGCGGTGATTCAAACCTTTGGCTCTGATAAAGTTAACTGTGCGCGTGATGATGCTCATTACATGCTCCATTTTCAAGGCTTTACCGCACAACGCTTCCTGGTGTATGATACAATGATAAGCTGTCAGCTCACCTGTCGCGTTTTCCTCTTGCATCTTTTCCCGTATCTTCGCCACCAGTCCGCTCCTGTGTCCACACATCGCAGGTGCTCCGTCGGTTGTCAAACCCACGAGTTTTTCCCAAGGCAGCTCCATCTCATTTACACATCTTGACACCTCTTCATACAAATCATGCCCCGTAGTTGTGCCATGCATAGGACGTAAAGCCAAAAACTCCTCTGTCACGCTTAGGCTGGAGTCCACTCCGCGGATGAAAATTGACAACTGGGCAATGTCAGAAATGTCGGTGCTCTCATCCACAGCCAAGGAATATGCAATGAAATCTTTTCCCTTTTTCACAAGCTGCTCTTTTAGATTGATGGACAACTGGTCTACTCTCTCGGCAATGGTGTTTCTGCTCAGACTCACATTTAAAAAGAGTTGCCTTTTTTCTGGGCAAACTTCGTCACAAACTTTAATCATGCAGTTTTTGATGAAATCCCCCTCCGTAAATGGCCGGGCTGATTTAGCGATCTCTTCTGCCAAAATAAAACTGGCCTTGACAGCAGCCTGGCCTTGTGATTTGGCTTTTTTGAACAGAGCCTGTCGAGATTTGAGGCCTCGTTTTAATTCCTCTGCCTTTTGTAGCCTTTGTTCCATGTCCATATTCTTGTTTTTGTCCGCGTGTTTCGTTTCATAATGTCGTCTCAGATTATACTCTTTCAGTACCGCCACACTTTCTCCACACAGAAGACACACAGGTTTTCCAGCTACCTCCGTGAACATATACTCCGACTCCCACCTTGTTTGAAACCCCCGGTTCTCAGTGTCCACCTTCCGTTTTGCCATTTTTGATGGGTATCTGAAAGTTAATTTTACTGTGATGCTGACGACTGCTGTGCCAATAAATATTGAAATGAAGCAGCCTACTGCTCGGTGCGTCACCGTTGCATTGTGGGAAATGTAGTATTGGTGCGTGTAAAAGATCTGCGGGCTGCCGGCTTGCTGCGGTCTGCGGGCCGGTTCTAATAATAAATCAAGATCATCCCAGGGGCCGTAAAAAACCTTCTCGCGGGCCGGATGTGGCCCGCGGGCCTTGACTCTGACATATGTGTGTTATACAATAGCCAAGGGCTAACAGGCTAACTACACCATTCGCGTGCAAATTTTGAAATCTATGTTTTTACATTTTACATTTACATTTAAGTCATTTAGCAGACGCTCTTATCCAGAGCGACTTACAAGTACATACATTCATACTTTTTTTGTACTGGCCCCCCGTGGGAATCGAACCCACAACCCTGGCGTTGCAAGCGCCATGCTCTACCAACTGAGCCACACGGGACCCCACTGAGCCACACAATTATTGCGCGCGCCAACGAGTGTCTGCGTTGCCACGGGCTTAAATAGAAATCAGTTCTATTTCTGATGCAAAGTGCGCTGCAAGTCCTGCCTCTCCCATCTCCTCATTGGTTATACCCACGTGGGTGACTGAAAGACGAACGAGATCAGTGGCGGTAATGTACCTAATTTATGAAAGTTGCCAATCGCAATATAAAGTCAAGAGAAGAAAAAGCCTAGAAGGAGGAGAGATGACTAGAAACGATTTGGTTGGCCATTTTATGTATGGATTAATTGGCGGAGTAAAGGACCGTGTGCATTTCAGGTAAAACAACTCAATGTTTATATCCCAGGACAAATTAGCTAGCAACAGCAAGCTAGCTAAAAAGAACAAATTAGCTAGCAACAGCAAGCTAACTAGCTAAATTGCCATAAATGTTTAATGCTTTTTGAACCTGTCCCCAAATTAATATAAATGTTTCAGAGTTTGTTTTGATATTTTAACCTGCGTGTCGTGAACGCTTTTGGTGTGGGGACAAAATAAATGTATGCACGATCGCGCAGATGGTTTGGGTTCCGTAACTAGCTGTTGCTAGCTCCAACGCTTTCAGAAGGAAATTAATTCCACAAATTATCTTTTAAAAAGGCACACCTGTTAATTTAAATGCATTCCAGGTGACTACCTCATGAAGCTGGTTGAGAGAATGCCTTCATGACACCTTTGCACACTTGGCAAAGGGTGGCTATTTGAATCTGAAATATATTTTGATTTGTTTAAAAACAATACAATGTAATGTGTTAAAATTGTAAAGCTGCCTTAATTTTGCCAGACTCGATAAGTAGCTGCTGCCGGGGGATCCATAATAAATACAAAGGCAGTAGTAGATAAATCAATTTACAAAGGTCAAAGATTCCATTTGACAATCTGAAAATATAGTTTTACATTCATGAACCAACAATCTATGTAAGCAAGGCTGAGAACTGTAATATGGGAACAATGAAACAACAAAATATTGAGGGTTACTATATACAATATTAAACGTATAGAAAATCTTCTAATGGCAATGACGTTTACATACTTTTACATTTTCACATCAATATGCCATCCAATGAATTGAATATTTCCAAATAGTTTCTCAACAAGGACCATGCATTTCATTATATATTATGTTTGATACACTTGCAAAAATGTACATCTGAAGTGAACCTGTAGCACATTTTTTGACATTGGGGGATGCCCATATACTGTATGTTTTATATACACATTCAGAAACACACGTCTGGCACATTTCTGAGGTCCAACAACTCCAGCCACAACATTAGTGCACATCATCCTACGAAACCAACAATGTGACAATGGTAATTTCTGAAAAAGATAATGCCCGAGTTACCTATAGTTTGGTCCCCTGACAAAAAAAAAAAAAAACTACAACATTTACCTAGATAAAAACCAGTAGGTGGATTGAAAATATATTAAGTGAGAGAGAAAGAGAACTCTCCTCTAGTAAAAGGATCTGCTCATAAAATATTACATTCCAAGGTTTACTGGTGAAAGCCAGATAAAGGACACAGGAGTCACTGATGTATTTGTGGGACTTCTGCAATATTCAGTGTGCTGATGAGACTTCTGTTACGATTGTGCTCCTAATATTTTATACAATCGATAAAAGAAAACATGTTTGCTTGTTGAATTCATAGCGATTTGCTAAATATTGTGTTTTTTTAATTAGCATGATTGTGGAGTGTTCAATCCTCTTGGATAACAAGAGATGTGCTTTTGGTTGGACAACAGTCAATTATGACATCCATAAGACACATGCAATACACAAACAATTCACCATGATCACAATAAGGACATTCATTGAAAAGTAAAAAAGGGTTATATGCTCAAACTGAACAAAAATATAAAAGCAACATGTAGTGTTGGTCCCATGTTTCATGAGCTGAAATAAAAGATCCCACAACATCTTAAATGTTGTGCACACGTGTTTAACGAAGTTAACTAGTTTTCCTAGTTAAATAAAGGTTAAATAAATAAATGTAAAAACAATTTACATCCCTGTTAGTGAGCATTTTTCCTTCGCCAAAGACAATCCATCCACCTGACAAGTGTGGCATATCAAGAAGCTGATTACACAGGTGCACCTTGTGCTGGGGACAATAAAAGGCCACTCTAAAATGTGCTGTTTTGTCACACAACACCACAAATGTCTCAAGTTGAGGGAGTGTGCAATTGGCATGCTGACTGCAGGAATGTCCATAGCTGTAGCCAGATGCATTCAATTCTCTACCATAAGCCTCCTCCAATATCGTTTTAGAGAATTTGGCAGTACATCCAACCGACCTCACGTAACCATGCCAGCCCAGGACCTGCACATCTGGCTTCTTTACCTGCAAGATCAAAGAATTTCTACACAAACTGTCAGAAACCGTTTTGGGGAAACTCATCTGCGTGCTCGTCGTCCACACCAGGGTCTTGACCTGACTGCAGTTTGGCATCGTAACTGACTTCAGTGGGCAAATGCTCACCTTTGATGGCCACTGGCATGCTGGAGAAGTGTACTCTTCCTGGATGAATCCCGGTTTCAACTGTACCGGGCAGATGGCAGACAGCATGTATGGCTTCGTGTGGGTTAACGGTTTGCTGATGTCAACGTTGTGAACAGAGTGCCCCATGGTGGCGGTGGGGTTATGGTATAGGCAAGCATAAGCTATGGACAACAAACACAATTGCTTTTTATCAATGGCAATATGAATGCTCAGAGATACCGTAACAAGATCCTGAGGCCCATTGTTGTGCCATTCATCCTCCTCCATCACCTCACGTTTCAGCATGATAATGTACGGCCCCATGTCACAAGGATCTGTACACAACTCCTGGAAGCTGAAAATATCCCAGTTCTTCCATGGCCTGCATACTCACCAGACATGTCACCCATTGAGCGTATTTGGGATGCTCTGGATTGCCGTGTACGACGGTTTGTTTCCGCCAATATCCAGTAACTTCGCACAGCCATTGAAGAGGAGTGGGGCAACATTCTACAGGCCACAATCAACAGCGTGAAGGAGATGTGTCACAATGCATTAGGCAAATGGTGGTCACACTAGATACAGACAGCATTTCTGATCCACTACTTAAAAAAAACAAAATGGTATCTGTGACCAACAGAAGCATATCTGTATACCAGTCATGTGAAATCCATAGGACCTAATGTAATCATTTCAATTGACTGCTTTCCTTAAATTAACTGTAACTCAGTAACATCGTTGAAATTGTTACATGTTGCTTTTATATTTTTGTTCAGTGTTATTTTTGACTTGAATTACGTTCTCCACAACGATATTAATAAACCCATTTTAAATGACTGTTATGGTTGCAGTTATCCATGTGATATTAACGTACACTGTAAAAATAACAGGTACAGGAGGGACTTTATCAATTTCCCATTTGGTTCAATAATATCTCTGGAAGTTCAGATGGGCTCAATGAAAAATAGCATCATTAAGTAGAATGGTCTGGTTCTATATAGGTCTTTGTGCAATACATGGAGATGATATATACAGTATCGAAATGCCATTGCTTATTATGTTGACCATGACATTTTCCATCCTAAAAGCAAACCTACAGTAGAATACAACAGGCTAGTTTTAGAGCTCAATTATCAATGTAAGTGTGGGTGAATCAAATGCAGAGAAAACAGATCGTGGATAGTTTTTCTATTTATGAAACACTGCTGAACCTATAGCAATGACAACTTTTCCCACAATGCCCAACAAGACAGACCAACAGATCAACATTGAGAAAGGTTGTTCGAGTGTATGGAAAATTCCTACAGTCATGTTTAATAATGTGAAGTAAAGCTAGTGTATATGATTCAAGACTAAGGGTCTTCATACAGTTGGGATACGTACAGTTTTTAGCCAAATGTTTTGCCAGGACAAAAAGGGGTAGGAGCATCTATTCAATGTGGTCATGTAGTCCTTTGAATCGGACACCGCTAACGTTGCGATACGTACAGTTTTTGTCCACGGGACCTTGGTGCGGCCACACTATTTCAGGATGGCAGAGCTGCAAAGCATGTTGGGAGGTGGCATGGTCCTGTTTGGTGGGTCGTTACTAGTTAACACAGCCACAAAGTCATAAACTCTCGAAGACACTGGGCACATTTCTATAATTTCTCAGATTAAACGTCTATTTTAAACCTAACCCTAATAACCTTAAATTAAGGCCAAAACACACATTTGTGTAGCTAATTTTGCCTTTGTTGCTCTGGAATCTGACTTTGTGGCTGTGTTATCTAGTGGAAACCTGGTTGGGGTGGGGTGCGATGAGGGTTGGGTTGGGTGTTGGTTGGTTGACATTAAAGGGGAAGAGGGTTGGATGGGGAGGCGCTATCTACTGTTTCACTATGTCTCCTTTCTTCAGGATGATCTGCCGTTGCCATGGCACCAACTTGCTCTCGTTGTAACCCATGGTCCGTAGTCGCTCCTGCTCGTTCTTCTCCTCGCTCTCCTTTGCCTTGTTTGCAAGCTCCTCCTCTTTTCTGAGTGCACCAACAAGAGGGAAGGTGAATACAAGGCGTCAGTGTGATTCAATGTGTGACTGTCTCAGCTTGTATTAAGAAACAATTGCCTGATTCTGGGCCAACCCGAACTCTACTGTACTGTCTCTGATATGTTATTTTTTACATGGTAACTATGGTGCATGCGTTACCAGAATAGCCCAGTACAGCTCGCTCGGTTTGGCCCTGTTGAGTAAATAAAAAGGTCACTATCACCCTGGGCACGACTCTGTTACGCTCACCTCTCCTTGTCTTGTCTGGCATGACACGGAGTACAAGGAGTGCAATGTAAGCACAAAACTTTTGGGACTATTCTATTGGTTCCATTGTACCTGGCAAACCAAAGCTCAAATATTTGACCCTGGTCTGGTGACAATGAATACTTTTGGTACCTCCTATAACTGGTTACTACCGGGTAAACATACATTAGTGTCTAAATACATACCAGGTAAATAGACTTCTGCCTTACGGATGATTTAACTAACTTTTAAACGTGTCGTATTACACTGAGCAGGATCAATGAGTTAGTCACCTAACGCTGATTGCTGATTGTTAATGACTGAGTCCTATTGTATCAAAAAGGCAGCAACATTTGAGGGCTGAGAAGTCAATATAATGCCTTGCCTCTAGTTGATCCATTTTATATGATGTCTTAAGAATATTTACTATATGAGCGTTTAACTGCTTCATTATAACGGCAGGTATGGGGGATGTATCAAATGATGGGTATTATTCTAATACAATTACTGACCAGTAGTTGGAAACCTTGATCTCAAATTCATATAGGCTTTTCAGTGCATGTGAAACCAACAATCAAAATGCTAAATGGCATATACTACTAACCAGGATTCCATGCAACCTTTTTATGCGAGTAAAGTACATGTCGGATAAAGAATGTCACAACAGGGATCATGGATAACAGCTAACAGCTTCGTCAACACTTTCCAAATGTTGACAAAGCAAAACACACTAGACAATGTGGGATCTTTTTGTATCGGTAAAATGTATTATGCGAGAAATGGTGGTTTAAATGTGCAAATATTGGTATAATAACCATCATATAGAAGTAAACATGGAGTCACGATATGTTGTGTGGTCCTCCCACTACGACTTGGGAAAGCATGCAGTTTATTAGGCTACGGATTAAATCATTTGTATTTTATTATTTAACCTATATTTCGCCAGGGAAGACATATTGAAACCTAAAATTTCCTTTCCAAATGTGCTCTGTATAATACAACATAAATAAACAACATTATACACTGCTCAAAAAAATCAAGGGAACACTTAAACAACACAATGTAACTCCAAGTCAATCACACTTCTGTGAAATCAAACTGTCCACGTAGGAAGCAACACTGATTGACAATAAATTTCACATGCTGTTGTGCAAATGGAATAGACAAAAGGTGGAAATTATAGGCAATTAGCAAGACACCCCCAATAAAGGAGTGGTTCTGCAGGTGGTGACCACAGACCACTTCTCAGTTCATATGCTTCCTGGCTGATGTTTTGGTCACTTTTGAATGCTGGCGGTGCTTTCACTCTAGTGGTAGCATGAGACGGAGTCTACAACCCACACAAGTGGCTCAGGTAGTGCAGCTCATCCAGGATGGCACATCAATGCGAGCCGTGGAAAGAAGGTTTGCTGTGTCTGTCAGCGTAGTGTCCAGAGCATGGAGGCGCTACCAGGAGACAGGCCAGTACATCAGGAGACGTGGAGGAGGCCGTAGGAGGGCAACAACCCAGCAGCAGGACCGCTACCTCCGCCTTTGTGCAAGGAGGAGCACTGACAGAGCCCTGCAAAATGACCTCCGGCAGGCCACAAATGTGCATGTGTCTGCTCAAATGGTCAGAAACAGACTCCATGAGGGTGGTATGAGGGCCCGACGTCCACAGGTGGGGGTTGTGCTTACAGCTCAACACCGTGCAGGATGTTTGGCATTTGCCAGAGAACACCAAGATTGGCAAATTCGCCACTGGCGCCCTGTGCTCTTCACAGATGAAAGCAGGTTCACACTGAGCACATGAGCACATGTGACAGACGTGACAGAGTTTGGAGACGCTGTGGAGAACGTTCTGCTGCCTGCAACATCCTCCAGCATGACCGGTTTGGCGGTGGGTCAGTTATGGTGTGGGGTGGCATTTCTTTGGGGGGCCGCACAGCCCTCCATGTGCTCGCCAGAGGTAGCCTGACTGCTATTAGGTACCGAGATGAGATCCTCAGACCCCTTGTGAGACCATATGCTGGTGCGGTTGGCCCTGGGTTCCTCCTAATGCAAGACAATGCTAGACCTCATGTGGCTGGAGTGTGTCAGCAGTTCTTGCAAGAGGAAGGCATTGATGCTATGGACTGGCCCGCCCGTTCCCCAGACCTGAATCCAATTGAGCACATCTGGGACATCATGTCTCGCTCCATCCACCGACGCCACGTTGCACCACAGACTGTCCAGGAGTTGGCAGATGCTTTAGTCCAGGTCTGGGAGGAGATCCCTCAGGAGACCATCCGCCACCTCATCAGGAGCATGCCCATGCGTTGTAGGGAGGTCACACGTGGAGGCCACACACACTACCGAGCCTCATTTTTACTTGTTTTAAGGACATTACATCAAAGTTGGATCAGCCTGTAGTGTGGTTTTCCACTTTAATTTTGAGTGTGACTCCAAATCCAGACCTCCATGGGTTGATAAATTTGATTTCCATTGCTAACTTTTGTGTGATTTTGTTGTCAGCACATTCAACTACCGTAATTTCCGGACTATAAGCCGCTACTTTTTTCCCAAGCTATGAACCTTGCGCTTTATACAATGACACGGCTAATTTATGGATTTTTCCCGCTTTCACAAATTCATGCCGCCAAAAAACTGAGCACGTCACATAATGTGAAGTAAATCGAGCACGCTCAAACTTTCCATCATTCTGATTACGATAGTCATTTTGTCACCCTCATCATGGCAAAGACACGGAGAAATGCATATGATGCAGCTTTCAATTTGAAGGCGATCGATCTGGCTGTTGGAAAAGGAAATAGAGCTGCTGCACGGGAGCTTGGCCTTAATGAGTCGATGATAAGACGTTGGAAACAGCAGCGTGAGAAACTGACTTAGTGCAAAAAGACAACAAAAGCTTTCAGAGGAAAGAAAAGCAGATGGCCCGAACTAGAAAATGAGGCTTGGATGACAAGTGGGGAGAAATCCTTCACTAAAACGGGCCGCATGCGAAGAGCGACTTATGGTCAAGTCTGCCAGTGGGTCCTGACAGCGTGGAGCTGCTGCGTATTGAAGAGGGCAGCATAAGCTCAGCGGGGAATTTGCCTCCGGATGAAAGTGAGGAGAGCACAATGAAAACGATCCAACATTGGATGAAGCAATTCTGAGGCTATTCAACTCCGACACCAAAGGAGATGACTTCAGTGGTTTCAGTGCACAGGAGGAAGAAGATAGTGACCAAGGACTTTCTTGGTAGACTACTGTTTACTGCTATTTAAAAAAAAAAAAATATGTTACAAGCCTGTTTCGTTAAAGCCTATTTATTTTTGTTACAAGACGTGTTTCGTTAAAGCCTATTCATTTTTGTTACAAGCCGTGTTTCGTTTAAAGGCTGTGTAAAGTTAATTTGTTTCAATGTACCGGTAGGCACCTGCGGCTTATAGACACGTGCGGCTTATTTATGTACAAAATACATTTTTTTTAAAAATTCAGTGGGTGCGGCTTATATTCAGGTGCGCTTAATAGTCCAGCAATTACGGTATGTAAAGAAAAAAGTATTTAATAAGAATATTTCATTCATTCAGATCTAGGATGTGTTATTTTAGTGTTCCCTTTATTTTTTTGAGCAGTGTATATATATAAAGACAAAAACACAGTCTGGGAAGCACAAATAAAACATAAAAATTACACAGAAAAACAGTTGCATTACTCCACAAAAAAACTATACTATAAATTGCCCAAACGGCATCAGAACATCCAGATGAAATGAATTTTGATTTTTGATCCAGAAATATTGTGCATGGTATTGTACATTCTCTATATAACACATTGTTATTCGGTACGTTGGAATTTAACTGCAAAAGTATAAAAATAAAAAAAACGCAATACACACAACCTTTTGTACGCAACAATTCAGTTTGATGGAAACCCCTCTGGTGGGAAAATGCACCAATCTGTTTAAAATCTGTTGCAAATTGGATGGAAACCAAGATCATGATAGTTTGTGGCATATTATAAATGAACATTTTATAGAATGTTTTCTTACCTTTTTTGTTCCCTGCCCGACCCGGAGAAGTTAGGCACAAAAGGGAATTTAAGGAAATACAGTATTAATGCATGGCATTCAAAATGTTACTTAACTACTACAGAAAATAATGTGTATAGTGGTTATACAGTAGATAGCTATATGCTATTTGCTCTAAATATTTCAGGATCTACATGACTTTATCAACCCACCCAACTTGAGGGGGGAAAATACAGAAAAAAATGAGAAAAAACATGAACCAAGGCAAACAGACAAACAACCATAGAAATTGACAGAAGGGAGGACAAATCATTGAAGAGATAATGGCGTAACAGTGGAAGCTCCTGATTGGAGGAATGGGATGGGTAGCACCGCCTCTCACTCACTTCTCTTCATCAAGCTTTTTCTTGATGATGTCCCTCCGCCATCCTGGCATGGACGCCAGGCGCGTCACCTCCTCATCCACCTGCAGAGGACCAAACACACAAGAGCTTTTAACACTGTCCCTGCCCAACTCCACTACTACAGTCATCCCATTAGCCTCCAAGGAACTGAGACTTTTCCCATCCTTTGTTGTTTCTCCAATGATGTAGCTCACAAAAGGTGAAGCACCTGATTTTGGACCCTTTATAATGATTACATAGTATCGCTGAAACATACACTGTAAAGAGCTGTCCTGGCATCGAATACCATTTTAAAAACATTTCAAATACATTACCTGTTGCTTTGTTGAGCTTGCCTGGCGCAAGGTATCAAATAGAGTAGTCACAAAACTGCAAACGTCACCCATCTGGCATTCCAGCCAAGCTAAAGCAATTTCTTAAATTTGAACCCAGGTCACCTTATCAGCTGACCTTGGGCCCAAGAAAGTGAAGGTAACCTGCCTAAGTGACTACCACCCTCGGTAGCCATGAAGTGCTTTGCAAGGCTGGTCATGGCTCACATCAACACCAGACCCACTCCAATTTATATACCACCCCAACAGATCTGCAGATGATGCAATCGCACTTCACATAGGTTTTATTTTTGTCCAGGTAGGAAAGGGCTATGTGAGAATGCTGTTCATTGACTACAGCTCAGCATTCAACACCATAGTGCCAACAGAGCTCATCACTAAGCTAAGGACCCTGGGACTAAACACCCCCCTCTGCAACTGGATCCTGGACTTCCTGACGGGCCGCCCCCAGGTGGTAAGGGTAGGCAACAACACATCTGCCACGCTGATCCTCAACACGGGGGCCCTTCAGGGGTGCGTCTCCTCCTGTACTCCCTGTTCACCCTTCGACTGTGTGGCCAAGCACGACTCCAACACCATCATTAAGTTTGCTGATGACACAACAGTGGTAGGCCTGATCACCGACAGCAATGAGACAGCCTATAGGGGAGAGGTCAGAGACCTGACAACGATGAGACAGCCTATAGGGAGGAGGTCAGAGACCTGACAACGATGAGACAGCCTATAGGGAGGAGGTCAGAGACCTGGCAGTGTGGTGCCAGGACAACAACCGCTCCCTCAATGTGATCAAGACAAAGGAGCTGATCGTGGACTACAAGAAAAGGAGGGCCTGTAGTGGAGCGGGTAAAGAGTTTCAAGATCTTTGGCATCCACATCACCAACAAACTATCATGGTCCAAACACACCAAGACAGTCGTGAAGAGGGCACGACAAAACCTTTTCCCCATCGGGAGACTGAAAAGATTTGGCATGGGTCCCCAAATCCTAAAGGTTCTACAGCTGCATCATTGAGAGCATCCTCACCGGTTGCATCACCGCCTGGTATATGGCAACTACTCAGCATCCGACCGTAAGGCACTACAGAGGGTAGTGCGTACGGCCCAGTACATCACTGGGGTCAAACTTCCTGCCATCCAGGACTTATATACCAGACGTCAGAGGAAAGCCCAAAAAATGGTCAAAGACTTCAGTCACCCAAGTCATAGACTGTTATCTCTGCTACCGCACAGGGCAAGTGGTACCGGAGCGCCAAGTCTAGGTCCAAAAGGCTCCTTAACAGCTTCTACCCCCAAGCCATAAGACTACTGAACAATTAAACAAATGGCTACCTGGACTATTTACATTGACACCCCCCCTCCTTTGTTTTTACACTGCTGCTACTTGCTGTTTAGGATCTATGCAGTCACTTTACCCCTACCTCAACTAACCTGAACCCCCTGTATATAGCCTCGTTATTGTCATTTTGTGTTACTCTTTATTTTTTGACTTCAGTTTATTTGGTAAATATTTTCTTAACGCCATTGTTGGTTAAGGGCTCGTAAGTATTTGGCGCATGTGACAAATAAAATGAGATTTGGAGAGCCATTTTTAAGTGACTGAAACCCAGCTCATTGCAGACAGGTTGTGGACACACTGAAACCTGTCTCTTTCAGGTCCTAATTAGAGGATGGGAGCCATCTTGGATTTCTCATCTTCACCTGGCAACAGATCCATTATCCCCCTCACCCCACAGTGTTTCACTGGCCCTAGCCAACAGTATCCGTGTAAGCTTAGCTCTCGACACATTGCATTTTTTAAGGTTCCCCTGGGAACTCTGGAATGGGAGTAAAAATAGGAAAGTGAGACAAAGCCAGTTTAATGCTACCTATACAACATGCAGAGCATCCATTCTAGATGTACATGGTTGTATGCTAATTGCATCATATAAAAGGCGTGGCGGCCGCAGTCGGAAGGCATCCATACATACCTGGACGAGTAACAAGAACGGTTGCTGTTTAGGGAATGCATGGAAGTTCTCTTGAGCTAATACTATGAACTGATAGGCAAAGACCAATCCTGTGTCTTATTGTATACACGTGTGAGCTGAACTTGGTAAGATATTGAAATATGGATTGTTCAATGGTCCTTTGAACATGGTGTCCTTTTTTGCCATGATAAAATATGGACATTTAGATTAGAGGTGACACAAAAACCCAATTGATCAAATCCATTCACAGAGGGAGAATCTCTCGTGTCAGCTCTCTTAAGACTCCTTCTCAAAACTCATTGGATGAGAAAGCCAGAGGTCCCGCCCGTGACCTTCTCCTCCAATGGGTTTGAGGAGGCGGCGATGAGAGGACGTGAGGAGTATTCAATTAAGATTCTCCTAGAGCCTCATACCTACTCATTCAAGGGGCTTTATTGGCATGGGAAACATGTTTACATTGCCAAAACAAGTGAAATGAACAGTAAATATTACACAGTTCCAAAAGAATAAAGACATTTCAAATTTCATTATGTACAGTGTTGTAACGTTGTGCAAATAGTTCAAGTAAAAAAAAAGTAAATATGGGTTGTTTTTACAATGGTGTTTGTTCTTCACTGATTGCCCTTTTCTTGTGGCAACAGGTCACAAATCTTGCTGCTGTGATGGCTCACTGTGGTATTTCACCCAGTAGATATGAGAGTTTATCAAAATTGGATTCGTTTTCGAATTCTTTGTGGATCTGTGTAATCTGAGGGAAATATGTGTCTCTAATATGGCAGGAGGTTAGGAAGTGCAGCTCAGTTTCCACCTAATTTTGTGGGCAGTGTGCACATAGCCTGTCCGCTCGAGAGCCAGGCTATGCATAGTCAAAGCTTTCTTTCACTTTGGGTCAGTCACAGTGGTTCTGCCAATGTGTATTCTCTGTTGAGGGCCAAATAGCATTTTCATTTGCTCAGTGTTTTTGTTCATTCTTTCCAGGGGGTCAAGTAATTATATTTTTGTTTTCCCATGATCTGGCTGAGTCTACTCACAACATATAATTTTCCTCCCCTTGAATCTCTGGGTTGGTAAAGTTGGTAAAGCTACAGCAGGTGGACTCGATTTCGCTCACCCAGAACACCAGGTGGGCGGGAATCCCATATGGAAAAGATATAAGAATTCTGTTAAATGATTCTATATGTTCTACCTGGAACTTGTAACTAATACATATGGCAGCAGAAACACATACAAGTTTCATAAAATATTATTGTAATATCTGACTTGTATGGGTGGGTAACATTTAGACAGAACAGAAATATAGAATGTATTGTATAAAAAAAACATGAGGGGAGAAAGCAGGAGGGGAGGGTCAGGAGGATGAAGAGGAAAGCAGGAGGGGAGGCGAGGAGGAGGAGCAAGAGGAAGGGAGAAAGCAGGAGGTGAAGAAGAGGGAAAGCAGGCTTGTCCCATCGCTGCAACTCCTGTACGGACTCGGGAGAGGCAAAGGTTGAGAGCCGTGCGGCCCCTGAAACACAACCCAGACAAGCTGCACTGCTTCTTGACACAGTGCCCGCTTAACACGGAAGCCAGCCGCACCAATGTGTCAGAGGAAACACCGTACACCTGGCGATAGTGTCGGCATGCATTGCGCCCAGTCTGCCACAGGAGTCGTTAGTGTGCGATGGGACAAGAACATCCCTGCCAGCCTAACCCTCCCCTAAACCGGAAGACGCTGGGCCAATTATGCACCACCCCATGGGTCTCCTGGTCGCGGCCGGCTGCGGCAGAGCCTGGAACCAGGATCTCTAGCGGCACATCTAGCACTGCCTTAGACCACTGCGCCATTTGGGCAGCCCTATATATTGAATGTGAAACTCAAAAAGGAAAGCATTTATTTTGTATAGGTTATATTGTCAGAACATATACCTTTTCTGTAATATTTATAGATGACTCATATTTTGTCTCAAATATGTCATACAATATCAATGTAGGAAATTCAAATCATGCATGTCATATATGGCAAATAAGTTAACACAAATATGCCATTGACATAAGGAAAAACTTGCCAGATACTTAGATTACTTAATCGATTTTTGTTAAAATAATCTTCTGCCATACAAGATTCTTCAGATTTTCATAATTCTTTACCATACGGGTTGGTACATTAGGACTGATGGAACGGTCCCAAAAGTGAAAACCATGGCCAAACGATGTACTGGGTGAGTTAAGTTGAGAAAACCTAGTCATGCTAGCATTGAAAAGTCGTACTCTACGGATGTCGTAGAGCATGAACCTGCAGGAGCGAGTCACTTCTTTGATGCTTGCAGAGAACAATAGGGTGTTGTCCAGGGTCACGACAAGGTTCTTTGCAATCTGGGAGGGGACCACCGTGGATGAAGAGGTCTTGGAGCAGACATGCCTTCCCCGGGAGGCAGAGCAGCTGTTTGGTCGAGGTTACGCAGAGATGGTGGACCGAGATGTCTGCCAGGCACGCAGAGTTGCATGTTGCCACCTTGTGTGTCAGAAGGGGGGGGAGAAGAATAGTTGAGTGTCATCCAAATAGTAATGATAGGAGAGACCATGTGAGGATATGACAGAGCAGAGTGACTTGGTGTGAAGAGAAAAGGGCCTAGAACCGAGCCCTGGTGGACACCAGTAGTGAGAGTACATGAAGACACAGATCCTCTCCACACCACCTGTTAGGTAGGATGCAATCCTGGAGTGTGCAGAGCGTGAGACTCCCAACCCTGAGAGGGTGGAGAGGAGGATCTAATTGTTCACGGTGTCGAAGGCAGCGGAAAGATGTCGGAGGATGAGAACAGAGGAGAGAGAGTCAGCTTTGGGTCTGTAGTTTAACGTCAGAGTGGTCGAGTGTTAGTTCCTTGACAAGGGGAGCGACTGGCCATCTTGAAGTCAGAGGGGACGCAGCCAGTGGTCAGGGATGAATTGATGAGGGAAGTAAGGTCTCCAGAGATGGTCTGGAGAAGGGAGGAGAGGATGGGGTCAAGTTGGCAGGTTGTTGGGCGGCCAGACATCTCTAGTCACAGGATTTCATCTGGAGAGAGGGGGGAGAAGAGGTCAAGGTGTATTTTTCAATTTTCATGTTATCCAGAGGTAAACAAATCATCGGCCAGAGCGTCAAGCATGCGCTCTAAACTCTCCAAGAGCGAAACGAGATGGGTGGGGGTAAAGCTTAAGAGGATGTGAACGATGCTGAATGGGTGCAGACAAAAAAATAGCTCTTCACTAAAGGCCATTTTCTCAAAAGTTAGCTTACATGTTCATCAACTTTCAAAGCAGAATTACTTTCCCATTGTTCCTCAAAAATGCCATTCATTTCGTAGCTCTGAGTCTCTACTTTTATCTAATGTAAAAAACACCATTTCAAATGTTGCCACATAAGACCAGATTCAGATGGCAAGAACAGCTCAAATAAGCAAAGAGAAACGACAGTCCATCATTACTTTAAGACATGAAGATCAGTCAATCCAAAACATTTCAAGAACTTTAAAAGTTTCTTCAAGTGCAGACGCAAAAAACCATCAAGCGTTATGATGAAACTGGCTCTCATGAGGACCGCCACAGGAAAGGAAGACCCAGAGTTACCTCTGCTACAGATGATACATTTATTAGTTAACTGCACCTCAGATTGCAGCTCAAATAAATGATTCACAGAGTTCAAGTAACAGACACATCAACATCAACTGTTTAGAGGAGACTGCGTGAAGCAGGCCTTCATGGTCGAATTGATCAAATTAAAATAAAAACACGACTAAAGGACACCAATAAGAAGAAGAGACTTGCTTGGGCCAAGAAACACGAGCAATGGACATTAGACAGGTGGAAATCTGTCCTTTTGTCAGATTAATCCAAATGTGATATTTTTGGTTCCAACCGCTGTGTCTTTGTGAGACGCACCGTGAAGCATGGAGGAGGTGGTGTGATGGTGCTTTGCTGGTGACACTGTCAGTAATTTATTTAGAATTCAAGCAACACTTAGCATTCTACAGTGATACGCAATCGCATCTGGTTTGCGCTTAGGACTATCATTTGTTTTTCAACAGGACAATGACCCAACACACCTCCAAGCTGTGTAAGAGCTATCTAATCAAGAAGGAGCGTTATGGAGTGCTGCATCAGGTGACCTGGCCCCCACAATCACACAGACATCAACCCAATTGAGATGGTTTGGGGTGAGTTGGACCGCAGAGGGAAGGAAAAGCAGCCAACAAGTGCTCAGCATATGTGGGAACTCCTTCAAGACTGTTGGAAAAGCATTCCTCATGAAGCTGGTTGAGAGAATGCTAAGAGTGTGCAAAGCTGTCATCAAGGCAAAGGGTGGCTACTTTGAAGAATCTAAAATATATTTCCATGTCTTAATTCATAGATTTCAATATTATTCTACAATGTAGAAATAAAGAAAAACGCTGGAATGAGTAGGTGTCCAAACTTTTGATTGGTACTGTGTGTATATATATATATTTGCGCCCATCTCAGTGAACTAATCCATTGTGGAGGCCTAGACTAAAAGTCAATTTATGCTTGAATCGAAAATGTGGTCGGAGGCTCCATATGGAGGGTAATAACTGTACCGTTATTTTATTGTGTTACTATTTTTCCTTTAGTTTAGCAAACCTTTTTTAAAACTCTGCATTGTTGATTTAGAAATGTATGTAAGTAAGCATTTCACGGTAAGATCTGATTTGGCTAAGGGGCACTTATAAGCTGAGTTCATCTTATTGACCGCAGATCGGCAGGTCCGAACGCTGCCGAACGCTGCCGGAGACTATGAATTCATCCTGGGTTGTGAGCACAGAATACACTAAATTATAAGGGTTGCAGCCACACTTTTTTTTAACATGGTGGGGTCACAAAAACATTAATATTAAAATGGCCAAAATGGCCAAAAAGGTTTGGGAACCCCTGACTTAGCTACTTGAATTGTTATCTAATCCAAATCCTTTTTTCATTATATTTTTTACAGAAGTTAAAACCACTGGACAGGACAGGGTTTATTTTTATGTCATTTGGTTATCTCCTCCATCTTGTCCATTTAAGTTGACAATCATTCTCTCTAAATGAATAATTAATATTTTTCTGGGTGGCCGGTGTTTTCATTGATAAATTGCCGCAGATAACTGTCTATTGGGTTTCCGAATATCTAGACAGTACCCTCAGTCTCAACCATGTATCTAGTCCACAATCTTGACTCCAGCCTGTACGAGGGCGCATCCCAGCTCGAACCAATTGGCTGAAAGTAGATCGGAAGTCGTCCACTGTAAGGAGTAATCTCCTTATGTCTTCAGTATAAGTCATCGTTCCACATTCGCTAGCATGACAGCAGATGACAGTAAAAGGGTTAATAGTCCAGGGGGGAAAAATGTAATCTGGACATGAGGGAAGAAGAGAAAACGCTATGACAAAATGCATCTTTGCTGTCATGGGTGTCTGTTGCAGTAGAGGAATGTTGGTTGACGAATGTTAAAATACCTACATTGACTGACTGGCTTTTTGTGGTGTGGTACTTAAGTAGTGCGACAAAGCAAAAAAAAAAAAAAGTGTACTATACTCCTACTCGATTTAGTTTTACTGCATGGATCAAATTATACTGTAGCTTGGATTAAAGGGCTAATTGGGTATGGGGAGCCTTGCATGACCTTTTACAAAACCTTAGAGCGCCAATCATGAACAGTAGTGATGTGGGAAAAAATATGACGATATATTGTATAGTATCGTTTTGACAATATCACTTTATTATTTATGCGGTAGTTGGCTGTATCTGTACCAAAACTCCAGTATTTTTCTTTCATAGCCTGTTCTCCATCTTCTTTTTAAATAGGGGGCCAAGTTGTATTCAGCACGTATTTCCATGACTGATCTAAACTAGTTTTCTCATGGCTTTCTTCTCCCTCTGCAGACCAACTATCCACAGACAGCGCTAACTCTGGCTCCTCTACCAACGATGAGTGTTTTTTTGTACAACAGAGGGCGGGGACACCGGGGACAATGTCGAGGACAACTACCCCAGCACGTAAGAGGGTTTGACCCATACGTCGGGCGAAGGAGAAATCCACTACCACCCCGCGACACCTACCAATTGAGATCCAGGACGGGCCCCCAGTCCAACAGGAGCTAAATGTGTTCAACTTATCAAGTAAGACCCTGACATCAGCTCAACTTAGTGTTCTCAATAAGGGCTTATCATTTGTACCCATTAATGACTTTGACGTCCAGATATATCTATTCAAGTTTTTCCATAATCTGAGATTGCTTGAGTTCTTTGATAAGAGTGAAACATGACTCCACTTGAAGTGTCATCAACAGTGAGATGTATACATAGGTCTACCACGCTAATCAATAGACGTGCCTGCCCTACCGTGAGTCAAGGAGGAGTTGGAGCCATTAACCCAGCTGAGGTACCGAGAGAACCATATTTAGAGCAAGAAGTTAATTCATACCTCCTTCCAAATGCAATGCGTCCATAGAAACCTTCTGAAGGATTGTTGAAGATGATGTAGGTGACCTACTGAAAGACAGAAACACAAAGCCTATGATAACCCGAGTAGAGACGAGAGGATGGCTGTTAAGGACTTACAGTCAGATCCTTCGATTATAATAACATAAAAAAGTGACAAAGTAGGAGGAATTTGCATACAAAACAAATGTGACTATGTGAATAAATGTCGCCAACAACTATGTAAACGTGACTTCTATCGCAAACTGAATTGTGACATCTCATCCACAGTGGAAAGCTGTTTGGAATCAGGGCAAATCACCAAAAAGAGAATGTGACATTTCTTAAGATACCAACTTTCTATACAGTCGCTAAATTACACAAACAAGCGTCTCCTCCTCCAGGTAGACCCATTGTAGCGGCAAGAATGACATCCACCATTTCTACAGTTAACTGGTTCAACACACTAGACTAAGATGAATACATTCTAATGTAAAAAGAAAAAAAAACAAGCCTCAAATTGTCCACATTACAAAAACCTAAAGATCTTGGGGTCTAACTGCACCACATTTTAAACTTTACCATCTGGCAAACCAATTCCACTACATAGTCAAATAAATGTATCCCAATCAACAACAAACCCCTGGCTAGAAATAGAACAAAGAATGCAAATCACTCTATAAGTGACCTACCATTCCTCAACCAGACTATAAAGAACCCCAACAAATCACTCTATAAGTGACCTACCATTCTTCAACCAGACTATAAAGAACCCCAACAAATCTCTCTATAAGTGACCTACCATTCCTCAACCAGACTATAAAGAACCCCAACAAATCACTCTGTAAGCGACCTACCATTCCTCAACCAGACTATAAAAAACCCCAACTGCTTCAAAAACCAGGTCATCATCTCGACAACTCCGACAGCTTGGTGGAAAATCAATAAGATCACAAATTACACCCCAGCACTAAATTAATTCACCCCAATCTGGAACAACCCAGGGTTTCAAATCAACAAGAAACCGCCCATGTTCAACTCATGGAAACCGAGAAATCACCCATCTACAACACATATTTGAAAATGGCTCACTAATACCACTCCCCGAACTAATCTAGAAATATGACAACCGCTAGTGAAAGCTTCTACAATATCTCCAATTTAAAAAATCTCTGCAAACCAAAATCAATCTATTAAACACTTTTCTTCAAACACCACTACTAGAACAGCTGGCAGGCATAGCCAAATCAAAATAAACAATTCTCCGTATTATACAGACTACTATAAAAACACATTTTGCATTTTAATCATTTAGTAGATGCTCTTATCCAGAGCGACTTACAGCAGCAATTAGGGTCAAGTGCCTTGCTCAAGGGCATATCAACAGATTTTTCACCTAGTCGACTCAGATTTAAACCAGCAACTTCTCGGTTAGGCTTTTCGGGTTAGGCTAGGCTACCTGCCACCAGATACCAATCTCTCTCTACCGGTCACAGAATGCAATCACTACCCAATATCAATTTCTGGAAACCAATCAGCAATAACATCTTCAGTTATGACTAACAACCCTAGCACACAACTTATACAGTACAAGATCATGCACAGAGCACATAACACTCAACACAAAATGCACAGAGCACATAACACTCAACACAAAATGCACAGAGCACATAACCCCCAACACAAAATTCACAGAGCACATAATCCTCAACACAAAATCACAGAGCACATAACCCTCACCACAAAATTCACAGAGCACATAACACTCAACACAAAATGCACAGAGCACATAACCGAGCACATAATCCTCAACACAAAATTCACGAGCACATAACCCTCAACACAAAATTCACGAGCACATAACCCTCAACACAAAATTCACAGAGCACATAACCCTCACCACAAAATGCACACAATTGGATGCGTTCACACTAGTCACAACACTCCAGAGAACTACTTTCACGCCACCTGGCTCTGTCCAACCACCCTTCAGTTCTGGAAAGAAATAACACCCTTTCGGGTCACAGCATTCCCCTCACCCCATCCCTCTGCTTTCTTGGAGATGTCTCGTCATCTGACATGCCTCCCAAACATCATCTGTCCATTTTAAATCGCCTTAACAATCAGCAAAAAAACACTCACTTTCACAATCACTACACACACTATTACTCAACTGGAAAAACAGAAACCAATTTTCTGTTTTTCAATGGCCACGTCAAAGGGAAAAATGACAGCATCCACCAAAGACAAAATGAAAATCATTCAACAAACTGCACCCCAGTACTCACCTCCCGATGAGCTGAACCCCACCGTAGTGTTTCCTCTAACGCCCAACTTGCTATTACTATTTATTTTTAGCTAATTATTATTATTATTATTATTATTATAAAACAATGGTATCGGTGTCTAATCAGGTTGACATAGCCAATTAAGATTCACCCCATAAAACAATCTTTTCCTACAACATGGTTACTTCCCCCAAAGGCAAATGTCAAATTTGTTATGAAATGTTATCTACATGTCCGGTCCTGTCCGCCTGTCCCCACCAGTACCTGTTGAATGTTTGTCTTATTGTTGTTTTGCACTCACATCCGGTGAATAGGTTAAGCAAGTGTGGTGGGTAGGTAGGTCTGTAGATGTGTTGGCAAGTGGGTGGGTATGTTAGAGGGATGGGGTCGGTGCAGAGAACAAACAGAGGGTTGTTGTTTTTGGTTGGGGTATTCGGAGCAGCTTCACTTTTATAAAAATGTATGCCCAAAAAGTCCAATTTAAAAAGAAAAATAACCCTTGATTTCACCTCAGGCTCTAAAGGAGATTCTTGAAAAGCACGTTTTATGCTACAGGCAAAACGTTAACACTGTTGATCTCTAATGACGAAAGCAATCCAATGTCAAGATTGCCAATATCTGGGGGTAATTCAGGAGGGTGCCACATGTTTACACATTTATCAAACAATGCAATCTCCATAGACAAACATTGGGAAGTAGAATGGCCTTACTGAAGAGCTCAGTGACTTTCAACGTGGCACTGTTATAGGATGCCACTTTTCCAACGAGTCAGTTCGTCAAATTTCGGCCCTGCTCGAACTGCCCCGGTCAACTATAAGTGCTGTTATGGTGAAGTAGAAATGTCTAGGGGCAGTTTCATGATTCGGGTTAAGCCCCTTCATTCCAGTGAAGGGAAATGTCAACACTACAGCATACAATGACATTTTTTTATTATTATGTGCTTCCAACTTTGTGGCAACAGTTTGGGAAAGGCCCTTTCCTGTTTCAGCATGACAATACCCCGTGCACAAAGCGAGGTCCATTCAGAAATTGTTTGTTGAGATCGGTGTGGAAGAACTTGACTAGCCTGCACAGAGCCCTGACCTCAACCCCATTGAACACCTTTGGGATGAAATGGAACGCCGACTGCGACTCAAGCCTAATCGCCCAACATCAGTGCCTGACCTCACTAATGCTCTTGTTGCTGAATGGAAGCAAGTCCCTGCAGCAATGTTCCAACATCTAGTGGAAAGCCTTCCCAGATGAGTGGAGGCTGTTATAGCAGCAAAGGGGGGCCAACTCCATATTAATGTCCATGATTTTGGAATGAGATGTTCGACGAGGAGATGTCCACATACTTTTAGTCAGGGTAGTGTATTAAAAAATTTCAAAAGTGTGATGAGATGTATAACTGTACCCTATGTATTTTCAACAATCTAAAGGATTATAATTTGGTAACCAATTTATTTGCTAATGTGAATATACGAACATGTGAAAGTGTAGATGCAAAACAATACAGTAACAAAATCATAATTCATTTCCATTGAATACAAACCCCGCAAGCTCCTAATCTGTTCTGAAAGGTGTGCATTGTTTACATCCTGATAAGGTCACAGGCTGGGTAAAAATGATAGCATGTAAGCCATTGCGTAACCCTAAACACTTGAAAGGAACACTGGAGACCTACTTTCCTCCTCTTAGAGCTCATGCAACAACCAGCACCACGTGAGACTGAGGACGAGGAATATATGGCTCTGTTCTGGTGAACATTTTGTAGACGGCAAAGTGATCATCATTCTTGATAATAAAGCCATCTTCATAGTCAAGAATTGTATATGTAAGGAGTAATTGGTTTGATAGTCCATTGTGAGTATCGGGGGAATATTTGTCAAACCTATATGATGACGTCAAGTACTGTATGTATCTCTGACTAATGACAGCACAGTGTATCTCATGTAGAAGTATCTCTGACTAATGACAGCACAGTGTATCTCATGTAGAAGTATCTCTGACTAATGACAGCACAGTGTATCTCATGTAGAAGTATCTCTGACTAATGACAGCACAGTGTATCTCATGTAGAAGTATCTCTGACTAATGACAGCACAGTGTATCTCATGTAGAAGTATCTCTGACTAATGACAGCACAGTGTATCTCATGTAGAAGTATCTCTGACTAATGACAGCACAGTGTATCTCATGTAGAAGTATCTCTGACTAATGACAGCACAGTGTATCTCATGTAGAAGTATCTCTGACTAATGACAGCACAGTGTATCTCATGTAGAAGTATCTCTGACTAATGACAGCACAGTGTATCTCATGTAGAAGTATCTCTGACTAATGACAGCACAGTGTATCTCATGTAGAAGTAATCTCTGACTAATGACAGCACAGTGTATCTCATGTAGAAGTAATCTCTGACTAATGACAGCACAGTGTATCTCATGGAGAAGTTTAACCCAGACGAAGCGGAAACAGCACACACCCTAAAAATACGCGAGTATAAATGTCATTAGAATGTTACTCCAGCATACCAAGGGTGCAGTTTCTTGGGGGGGGGGGGGGGGGGGGGTCAGGCGTAGGGCCAGAATGATATCAGTATTGCGATACTCGTTGGTATCGTTGCAAGGAAACAAAACACAAAGCAGATTTTAACTTTAGGAAAACAGCCCATCATTGTGTTGTCATCCAGAGTCACATTGGTTTATTTTCCAAGATGTATCACACAATATAGAGCAGGTTTTTAAAGGACCGAAGACTTTTGGTCTGCTTAACGTTTTTCATTTTTGCCATGGAAAAAATATTGCGATGCTGGTATGTTCCCGGCCCTAGTCAGCGCCCAACTGTTCTCTACAGTATTTGACATTTTCAAAGTTTAAACATTTTCAGCAATACTCCGGTTTGATCAAATTATGTTACATAACTTGCATTGCCTAAGTACAATATGTTCTATAAGTTCTTTGATGACAAACCACCTCCTACACTACATTCTCCAACATCAGGGTCGGTCTTTTGGATTTCAAAGACCTACTTTATCAAACCAATAACACATAAGAAACTTAAACAAAGCGGTCAACCTGCCACTTGCTTTGGTAAACACCTGAGGGATGGAGAAATATCACCACTCAAATTCATAGACAAAGCTATGGATGCAAGGACTGACCATCATCTTTTGAAGCCACAGTATAGTGTTTGTTTGAATTGACTTTGTTTACAAACATTGGAGTAAAAACAAGCTGAAATGTTGGGTTCTGATGGGGTACGACCGTTTAAGCTAAAAGGTATAAGCTATATTATTATTATTATTATTATTTTTTTACCTTTATTTAACTAGGCAAGTCAGTTAAGAACAAATTCTTATTTTCAATGACGGCCTAGGAACAGTGGGTTAACTGCCTGTTCAGGGGCAGAACGACAGATTTGTACCTTGTCAGCTCGGGGATTTGAACTTGCAACCTTCCGGTTACTAGTCCAACGCTCTAACCACTAGGCTACGCTGCCGCCCCGAGAATCAAGAATCAACGGCAATAACAGTTATTTAACAGTCCAACAATTGATGTAGCAACTGCGGAAACATATTTGTTTTTCTTCAGAATTCAGGGAATCATTGGTGGAAGCACATTTAGATCATTCCCTCTTCTATCATGACATCAGATTGTCTTGACCACTGATATGCAAATCGAAAAAGTGCATTGACATCCGCACATCCAATCACACGCTGGATGCTCCTTTCCTTCCTAAAACCACGTGTTACCCGAGACCTCAAAGCTACAACCCAGATTAGCTTTCTCTCCTCTAGCATTCATTCGGTTCAGGACTTTATTTTGCTGGTCGGAACAAAAAAATAAATAACGGTTCTGTTGTAGAACTAAACGATTTGGAAAATAATTTTTGGTTCCAACCCCTGGTTGTGACTCATGAACTCAGTATATAAAAACAGGAAATATCTGTATGGCCTGATGGAAAGGCTACAATTAGATTCGGCATCATTCAGAACAGTGTTTCCCAACTCAATCCTCGATTATCCCCAACAGCACACATAGTTGCTGTAGCCCGGGACAAGCATGGACAAGCAAATCTGATTGTCCCGGGCTACAACAACAATGTGTGCTGTTGGAGATAATTGAGGACTTGAGTTGGGAAACACTTTTGATAAATTAGGAAATTGTTACATCCACATACCATGTATGGGTCCTTCATGGACTTGAAAAGCAATTAAGGCATCTGTCACTATATTAGTACAGTAGCCAATGTCTACCATCTTGGATGGAACAAGTACTGACCGTTAAGTGTCTGAAATCCTATTTAACATTCCAGTCAGAACAAAGCAATCGGACACTGATACGTTTACATAAAATATAGATTATAGAAATACACAAACACATTGCACATGTCTGATAGGACTACCTTAACAAGAGCACTTAAAGGGCAATAGCAAAGAAGCTCTCAAACTGCTTAAGGGGCATTCTCCCTGGGGAATACATAGGCTACAGGGTTCTAGCCTGTCAATCATGTTTATTGTTCAAGACGCACGTGTGTTACTTGTATTATGACAGAACTGCTGCCAATGTACAGAATCCTTTATGTTCAAGCTCCTACAGGTAATAGTATCAGATAAGGGCACAGATACTAGTAGCTAGCAGCCAGGCAGATCAGAGAGTTCAACTTTACATGCCAACCTAATGATCATTAACAAAAAGACAATTAATTTTAAATCACAAAACATGGATATAAAAGCTTAAAAGTGAAAAGTGAAAGACCGCTCGCGTAAAAGTCCTCACAACCAACAAATCAATCATCGGACTCCAACCTGTAGGCCGACTTCTTATGAGAGCCAGAAACAGATCAAATCAACAGTCAGATATTACAACACCAATAAAACATGACAAGCACTACAACTACAATGTTCTTACTCAAACTCAGGCATTTACAATCCTTAAGAGTCAATCTAAAGTAACATGATAAAAAAATCCATCAGGTATCAAGGTTGCGTTTCAATCCACTGCATCTGCTTGTCGGCCTTTCATCATCTGTGGTGGAAGGTGGCCAAGCTACAGCGGTGTTTGCCAGACCATGAGACATCCCAAAATTCAGTCCTCTCACAAAAACATCTAACTTCAGAATAGTGTACATACTATTATGACCACTCAATGGAAAGGGGAAACTTTTTTTTGTGTTGCTCTGCGACCCCCATAAGTGTCACGGGACTCGTCTGAAGGTAACCCATACAAACGAATGGAAGTATCGAGGTAGTTTTGTGCCAACAAAAATAAGAGATTAATAATGTGTCCCAAAAAACTAAAATATTCCCTGAGCTCTCTTATTTCTCCTAGATACAGGACAGAAACTTCAAAACCTTATTCCTTATGATACATTTCTTGACTGTCTTTTTTTGTCAATTTTGAATATGTTATTCAATTTTTATCAATTAATATTTCAATATGTTTGGAGGGGATCCCTTTTCGGATACTTAAATTAAAAATCTTAAAACAATTCCATATGTTAGCTTTGTAAACCGGTTTAAACGAACCCACCAAAACCACACACCAACCCACATTTCAGCCCAACCCTTTTAACCACTCCGACCTTGTTTTCCCCTCAGTGCCCGTTCTGTGACAGCAGCACAAAAGAAAGAGCTGAAATTGTAAATGTTTGTCATCACACTCCTTTCTCTCACACCTCCTCCATTCACGCCTACCTTGCGCTTGTGTTCATCCTCCTCCTGCATCTTCACCTGGAGCTTGCGCACCATCACCTGCCTTTTCCATTCAGGGATTGCTCGGCCCTGCTCGTCGTGTGTGGGCACTAGGGCCTCCACGTCCGCCAGGCTACCCTTCCGTGTCTGTCCCATCAGGCTTGCTGCCCCGCTGTCGTTCCCATTGAGGTGCTGCTCGCTGCTCTTGAAGGTGGAGAGTGTCCGGGGCGTGCTGGTGCCCACAGGGCTGGGGGCGTTGGGTGGGGAGGTGGTGCTGGCGGCGGAGGGCGGAGACGCGGGCTTGGCTGAGGACGGGCTGACCGTGTGGGTCTGGGGCGGTGACATGGGGCTCTCTCCCTGGGGGTGGCAGAAAGAGGGGAATAAAGTTCAAAGTTCAAAAGCTTCATTGTTCATTAAAGGTCAAAAAGGAATGTATTTGGCTTTAACTAAATAGGCTCAGTTGTGATATACATGAACTACATAGGGTGTGCAACATTGAGGAATGACAGAAACCAAGACACACTATATATAAAAAAGTATGTGGATTCAGCTATTTCAGCCACACCCGTTGCTGACAGATGTAGAAAATCGAGCACACAGCCATAGAGAAACATTGGCAGTAGAATGGCCTTACTGAAGAGCTCAGTGGCTTTCAACATGGCACTGTCATAGGAGGCCATTCAACAAGTCAGTTTGTCAAATCAACGGTAAGTGCTGTAATTATGAAGTGGAAACCTCTAAGCGCAACAACGGCTCAGCTGTGAAGTGGTAGGCCACACAATCTCACAGAACGGGACCGCCGAGTGCTGAAGCACGTAGCGCGTAAAACTCGCCTTTCCTCGGTTGCAACACTCACTACCGAGTTCCAAACTGCCTGTGGAAGCAACTTCAGCACAATAACTGTTCGCCGCAAGCTTTATGAAATGGGTTTCCATGGCCGAGCAGCCGCACACAAACCTAAGATCACCATGCGCAATGCCAAGTGTCGGCTGGAGTGGTGTAAAGCTCGCCGCCATTGGACTGTGGAGCAGTGGAAACGCCTGAATCATGCTTCACTATCTGGCTGCCAGGAGAACGCTACCTGTCCCAAATATAAAGTGTCAACTGTAAAGTTTGGTGGAGGAGGAATAATGATCTGGGGCTGTTTTTCATGGTTCGAGTGCGAGCCAGGTCTAATTGTCCAACATCAGTGCCCGACCTCACTAATGCTCGTGGCTGAATGGAAGCAAGTCCCTGCAGCAATTTTCAACTGGTGGAAAGCCTTCCCAGAGTGGAGGCTGTTATAGCAGCAAAGGATGGACCAACTCCTTATTAATGCCCATGATTGTCGAATGAGATGTTTTACGAGCAGGTGTCCATATACTTTTGGTTATGTACGTATGTATTTGAAACAAGACTGACTGCCTATAGAATAAAAGGAGAACTGAACGAGTTGCTTCGGGGTGTCACACGGCAGATAACACCCACACAGAGCACCACTCATATCGAATTCCTCTCTCATTGCATTCACTGAGTGGACGCTTTGGCCTAATTCAGTGTAATGCAACCGAGCGTGGCGGTGAAGGCCATGCCAGCTCTGAGGGGGAGAACAATGGGTTGAGTCACCAAGTTAGCACACCCCACTTCTTCTCCACGGTGAAAGAGTAAACAGTCAAAAGCATTAAAAACCACCACTGAGTGACATGTTTGTTCAGCCATCAGTGAGTCACCATTTGACCAACTGTTAAATGGTCATATTGTGATAAGTGCAAACGGCTGTGCAAAACTTTTGTACTTTTAAAATGTTTTTCTTTGTTGGGCATAAAATACTGTAAAACACCAGGAAATCAGCTCCAAGTGATTTTAATTTAAGAAAATCTTTTGCCAAGTATTCTTCCACAAAATAAAGAGACACGTGATCATATATAAAATGTAAGCACGGTTTTATTTTTATATTTTTTATATTCCAACATTATATCTGTTTGGGTTTCTTGTGGTGAATTTGCAGTCTACAAATTATGTGTAATTGTGTTCTCAGATTGAGAACATAATTACATAATTATCCGCTCAAGAAGAAAAATCAGTCCGCGGCTCGATCTAGTTGATGATCCCTGACATACAGTGTATGTTGATCATGTGGTATGAAAGCTGGTCTCATGTTGCAGAGTGTGTCTAGTCACTTCAATGAGGTTTCACGGGTAAGTTCACTGTTAGCACTCAATCTGGGATCCTTCTGATGCCCTAAGTCAAATGTTCACTTTGTCTCCTATTGACACTAAAGCGTGACTAAGTGAAAATGTTACTTAAATTGGAGTTAGGATTTGACCCATACAATATGATTTGCATATTCTGTAAGTCGCTGTGGTGTGTGGATAAAAGTGTCTGCTACATTGACCATATCTATTTATCTATCTAGTGTTGGTGTTGTCATGACTGCCCTCGGGGCAGGATCATAGGTGCCCCCCTCCCTCTCTCTCTCTCTCTCCACAGTTTTCTGACTTAACGACAGGTCATAAATTTCTTGGAGACCCTACCCTCTCCCCCTTTGGACATGCAGTATGGGGAGAGAGGATTTCACAGTGTAACAGAGAAGCGGTTCCCATCAAAACTTATATTTTTGAGAATGTGGAACCGGTCAGCGGGGAAGTAAAGAATGACCATGTTGAACTTGTTTCATTTGGTGACCCCATGAAAGACAGGAGACAGACATTACTGTATCTTTGTTTGTAAATGGAGTTTGTATCAATGTTGTATGAAATACATGATTAAGTATAAGAATACTTTTGGAAAGATAATGTGATCTTAGTCTTCGAAATGAGAATAGTTTTTCATAGTAACGTATGATCAGTCAGTGGCCACGCCCCCTTGAGCACAGACATTACACCCAAACGTCATGGAACGCCCCTTTCCACAGAGTTAATAAAAGGACTTGTGACAAAAATGTACATTTAGTCAAGAGAACGCAGGGACGGGGTCCCCACGTTGAAATGGCTATCACTCTATTGACCAAGCAGACTAAGGCATGAGCCGGATATTGCAAAATGGTTTACACTACAACTCTACCTAAGGACAAGACGAGAGAACGTGGGGATCATCCCCATGCTGAAATCTACAAACTAAAGACCAATTATTCAGTCTGCAGCTGTTTAAGTACATTAGTCTGGTAAACGCAACCGATCGAACGACCGAATTGTACGCCTGACGTATCCATTATAACAAGCTACAACTACGAAAGACTGATCTCTGATAGAAAGTCTCTGGTTTGTCCATCTACTGACTATCCAGCAGACGGACCGGCGATTAAAGAGAGGGACAACAAAGGCATACACTCGTAAATATGTAAATTGCCATTTATTTTCGAATGAGTGGCTGTGCATGTTCAAAGTATTAGCATTTCCATGAGTGTAGTTATCAACTCTATGTACGTGGGTCCACTGAGTTTCCCGCTCTTGAGCTGTCCCCACCCCTTTCCTTTGTCTACCAAGCTGTCATATCGGTTTCATCTACTAGGGACTTTTCTTTGTATCCTGATAGTAAACAACGTATGACCTATTGTGTGTGTGTTTATTTAGTTGGTAAATAAATAATTAAGCCAATTTGTATATCGCTGATTCATGATTTATGCTAGGGTTTGTGCAGATACCCAAGGGTTTGCGACATTCAGAATATGACTGGTGAGGTAATAATACATTAATAAGTGACTAATCAATAAAGATATGAAAATATCTGAAGTTACATTTTTGAAATAGAGGCTCTTTAAAAACATTTTCCCGTGGTGCCCCGACTTCCTAGTTAATTACTATGCTGTGATTAAACAAATCACGGAATAATTACAGAGAATTGATAATATAACAGTCTTTACATTTAATAATAGTCACGTTATGACAGTGTAGAAGCCACATACATTACTGCCCGGCAGGCCGCTGTTGGAGAAGACTGTTGTGTATCCTTTACTGTGTAGGGTGGGCTTCAGGTTCTTCCCCGCTTTTATTTCAGCCAGCAACTCCGTGTTGTCTCCGGTGTGGGACATCATGTTGAAGGATTTGTTGCCTGGGGAGGACAAAAGAACGGAGGGAAAAGTGAGAGAGAGAGCGAGCGAGAAATTCATTCACTAGATTTATCATAAAGCAGCCACAAAAGCACATTTATGCAAGAGACAAAAAAATCTAATATTCTAATTGGAAACCTCAAAAAGAGAAATGGTTGGATGGTAATTGTAAGCTCAAGGATTTTTTAAAAGATATTTATCCAAGACAAAACATTACCATCCACAAGATACAGATGTTCGGCAAGAATAATTGCGATACATTGAAAGAATACAAACATAACCTAAGATGGAAGTAATTCAAACTATACAGGAGCTTCTCATTGAAACCATATTGTACATAGCGTTACACACTTGCTTAATGTAATGATTCACAAATGTGTGGATATTTTAAAAGCCTTTCATTTTTAATCTGGCTAACAGAGTGGTACTGGTATATTAAGGTAATTAAGGTTGTTCTTGCAGGGACATGTGGTGTGGGAGAGCCTTTCCCTTTACACTAACACTCAGAACGGGTAGTGTGGGAGACATCTCTTAGAGAGTTAAGGTCGGTGCTGCAGTGGATAGCGGTAGTTTTATGGGCTCCTGACCAATTCTGCTATTTTGTGTGATTTTTAAAATCCTGATCTTAACTATTTTTGTATATGTCTCTGCCATCATTTCCTATGACTGAAAACAGCTTCTCGACATCAGAACAGCTATCACTAACCTCGGTTTGAGCACTGGCTTCATTAATAAGTGCATCAACAAAGTCATCCCCACAGTGATAGTATGTACATATCCCAACCAGAAGCTGTGGATTACAGGCAGCATCTTTACTGATCTAAAGGCTAAGGTAGCATCTTTCAAGGAGCAGAACACCAATTGGGAGTCTTATAAGGAAACAACCTACGACAAGTCATCAAACATCTAAGATCGACTCCTACTACGCAGGCTCTGACGCTCGTAGGATGTGGCAGGGCTTGCAAACTATCACAGGTTACAAAGGGAAACCTAAAAGCCTACATGCCTTCTATGCCTCCTTCAAGACAAACAACACTGAACCATGCACGAGAGCACCAGCTGTTCTGGACATCTGTAATCTCGCTCTTAAATGGCCGATTTGAGTAAAACCTTTAAAACAGGTTAACATTCACAAGGCGGGGCCAGATGGATTACATGGCTCACAACACCATCATCCCAGACACCCTGGAACACCAACAGTGCCTTCAGAAAGTATTCACACCCCTTGACTTTTTCCACATTTGTGACCCGATTCAGGAAACTAGGCATATGTCGCAAGTCACGACTTCACAAAAGAGACGTTTGAACGTAATTTTTATTTTATTTTTACAAAATGCGTTTTTTGGCAGAAATGCCTTCTCGAACATGTGAACATTCATGTGCCTTAATAACAAACTTGTATGCCATCTGTAAATACGAATACAATTGTTACATTTACGAGCCTTGTTGGTCAAGCCACAGAAAAAGGGGAGAATCTTCCCACTAGCCATGATTGGCTGAGATAATGAATGGGCTGGACATGCCAAGAGAGAAGTTTGGATTGGTCTGCCATATTGAGGGCTTCTGTCTATTTGAGCTTGTCAGTCTGTTTTGATAATGCTATCGGACGCAGCTTTAACATAAATGTATTGTGTAGTGGAGCTGCATAAGTGTTGATCTCCACTTTCTGGAGGATCAAGTTTTTTGAAATCAGTGGAATTAGAATATGATAGTTAAAGAGATGGAGAAAACACCTGTCTCCAGATTACATTTTCAAACTAAGGGCAACTGTGGAATGGGATTCCTGACAGGGAGACGCGTCCATGATGCATGTTGATGTAAACAGGTAAGATAGTCTAGCTACATTCAGATATTACACGTTTCTAAATTTGACAAAATGGTTTCATTTCAAGCTAGTGTACTGTTAGCTAACATTAGCTGGCTGGCTCCCTAGCTGACGTTATTATTGGTTTCCCAGAGCCATTTGCTTTTCTAGTTAGAGCCTAATGTTAGCTAGCTAACATTGGACCTGGTTGGTTTGCTCCCAGCACTGTGGCATTGTTGCCACTTTGTTAATTGTTGTTTAACTAGCTAACGTTAGCTGGATGGCTCGCTAGCTAACGTTACATGACGTGTGTGATCTTAAGCGGTGTTTGCCTAGCTAGGTTCATTGTTTACCTAGCTAGCTAGTTATATGTCTTAAGCTAAAGTATACTGTTAGCTAGCTAGCTATGTCTTAAGCTAAAGTGTATTGTTAGCTAGCTAACATTAGCTGGCTCCCTAGCGGACGTTATTATTCGTTTCCCAGAGCTGTTTGCTTTTGTAGCTAGAGAGTCTAATGTTAGGCAGTGTAGGCACTTTGTTCATTGTTGTTTAACTAGCTAACGTTAGCAGGCTGGCTCGTTAGCTAATTTTACGTGATATGTGTACAACACCCGTTGAATATGGCCGGTGTCAGTAAACGTCTGCAAAAAAGCATAATGAAATTGTTGCCAGCAGTGCTGGTTAGGCTATTTTCATGTTATCCAGAGGTAAACAAATCGGCCAGTGTCAAGTGTGCGCTCTGAACGCTCCGAGAGCGAAACGAGATGGGTGGGGCTAAAGCCTAAGAGGGTGTGAATGATGCTGAATAGACAAAGAGCTATTCACTAGATGCCCAAACATTCAAAGGCGATTTTCTCAAAAGTGAGTTTACAAGTTGATCACCTTTCAATGCAGAATTACTTTCTCATTGTTCCTCAAATGCAGTGCATGATATACCATTTTGTAGCTCTGAGTCTCTACTTTTATCCAATGTAAAAAACACAATTTCACATTTTGCTACATAAGACCGAATCCAGGTCGTGAGTCACATTTAATTGTGTTACAAAGGGGGATTCATCATATTTTGTCAACAACCTACTCAAAATACTCTGTCAAAGTGTAAGAATATTTTCCAAATGTAAGAATTAACATGATGACAAATAAAACCCATAATACATCTTGATTAGATAAGTATTCAACCCCCTGAGTCAATACATGTTAGAATACCCTTTGGCAATGATTACAGCTGAGTCTTTCTGAGTAAGGCTAAGAGTTTTCCACACCAGGATGGGGCAACATTTTTCTCATTTATTATTTTCAAAATGTTTCAAACTTTGTCAAATTGGTTTTAGATCATTTCTAGACAGCCATTTTTAGGTCTTGCCATAGATTTCCAAGCAGATTAAAGTCAAAGGTGTAACTCGGCCACTCAGGATCATTAACTGTCTTCTTGGTAAGCAACTCCAGTGTAGATTTGGCTTTGTGTTTTACGTTATTGCCCTGCTGTAATGTGAAGTCATCTCCCAGTGTCTGGTGGAAAGTAGATTGAACCAGGTTTTCCTCTGATTTTGCCTGTGCTTCCATAGGCGGAAATCCCAGGGGGGACGGGGGGGACACGACCCCCCCATCCTGGGAGAAATATGATTTGTCCCCCCCAATCTATCACTGTAAACATAACTATGTAATTTCAATAATACGCAATGAAAGCACTTGTGCTGATTATAGACACTTAATAGCGCGTTTTAAGTTTCAAAAGATTGCGACCCCCCCGCCCTTTGCCTCACAATGGTTTGATCCACTGCCAGTTTTTTAGCTAGCAAGGTAATAGAGTATCTACTGTCCGAAAGGCACTAAATGCAGGTAATTAACGTGAGGGTAATCCAGTCAATCGCACCATAGCGATGTTTTATGTTGGCAGGATTCACACACACTATAGCTGAATTTGCAGAGCTAGCGCGCAGATGTGATCGCACCATGTTCATTGTATTTATGAAAACTGCACCCATACAGTGTACAGTACCATTGTCACCTACTGGCCTTTCTTGATATTGCTGTTTGTAAGTACAAATACCTGCATACATACTGGACTGGTAAGGAGCACTGCTATAACTATTATTAGTAGTAGTATTATAATGATTTAAACATTTGAACAAGTTGGGAAAACCCTTCAGTTAACTACTGTACCTATCAATTATCCAGTAGTAGTGATTATGGTTCCTCAATATACATTTAACATATTACAACGTAGGCTATGTGTTACAGCACTACTTTTGGTGTCCCCCCTCAGGAATTGCTCCAGAGAAAATGTAATGTAATTGTCCCCTCCAAGGTTGATATCAGATTTTCGCTCCTGTGTGCTTCGCTCCATGCCGTTTCTTAACGATACAATCATACCAACAACATGATGCAGCCACCACTATGCTTGAAAATATAGAGAGTGGTACTCAGTAATGTGTTGTATTTGCCCCAAACATAACACTTTCTATTCAGGACAAAAAAGTGAATTGCTTTGCCAAGTCTTTTGTAGTATTACTTTAGTGCCATAACAAAGCGGTTGAATACTTATTGACTAAAGACATTTCAGCTTTTCATTTTATATTAATTTGTAAAAATTACAATTACAAAACTTCCGTTTTTATTGTCTTCTTTTTAGAGTAACTGCCTGGCTGCACTTGTGGTAAAATGACTCGTGAAAGGACTATAATGGGGCCTCCACTTTCCATTTAACTAATCGCCATTCATCATATGGTTTGGAAACGAAAACGAAACAATTTTGGGCAGAGGGGTCATGTGCACCGAATTATATATTTCAGCAAATAATCTGTGAGTGCAGCATTAAGGGAAAAAAACAGGACTTTGCACCACTCTAGAACCAATGGAGAGATAGATTGACACACTGCCATTTTGCTGCTATTGAGAGAAAGGGGCAGCAAATGATTTCACATGACCGATTCGGAACAATCAAAATGCACAGGTTAGGGATGCTCCGGCACAGCTCATTGTGTAAAACTAAGTTTCAGACTTAAAACTGGAATCTTAGTTAAAACAAAAGGCTGCCACGAGCCCTAATCCTCTTACAACAGAATTGGACCCTAAAATAGGGTCTGCTAATAATTGTGTCTTTATTGTTAAATCCGGGAACAAAGGCACTTTGTTTGGAAATTGTAACGGTGTAAAGGACAGTAGAGAAACAACAGAGAGTTTCCATCTGGTAAAGTAATGAATAGACTACACAACCTGCGATGCCAACAGGTGATTTGTCTGAACTGTCATAATGCATCAAGTGACAATGGTGACAATGTCTATTACCGCAATAACAGTTATTAAACAATTATGTTACCTGAGAAACATACTTATGCAATGCCTGCCATATTGAACAGCTAAAGTGATTTATAAAAATGGAAAGAAATGAAGCGCAAACAACTCAATTTGATTAGATACCACAAACGTATTCAAATAACATTAACAATTAAAAGGTACATTCAACAGGGCTGCCTGAACCCTCACGACAAAATCCCCTGCTAAATGCCTCAGACTGACAGCTCAATCAGCAGGTAAAACACTTAACTATATGATAAAATGAACACTAGAAAATAGACTCATCATACCTTTTCTAAGACACCAAAAGGTAAAATCTTTAAAATCCCCAATGACAGACGAAGCATAAAACTTGACACAAATAAATAAAACAGTAGGATAGATACCTGAATTTGTGTGTGGAACTCCTTTGAATTTGACGACCCAGTTCACTTTAGATCATTCCTTCATTCCTGCCCGACTGAGACAAAAACCCGACTTGCTGCGAGGCAACAGAAACAGGAGGAAACGGCAACAGGCTGACTGAGCAACCGGGGCTAAGCTTCATGCAATCACCCACCCCTTCTTACTCCCTCTCCTCCCCCTCGCTCCCTCCTGCGCTCTCTCCCTCTCTATCCTCAGAGAAAAGAGAGCAGCCATCTATAAAAGACCCATCACAGTTGGGGAGAAATATACAGGAATCAGTGGTAATTGGCGCCGACAGCGAACGGCTTGCCAAACTGGGCCTGGATTTAAGATCCAGCCTCACCCCCCCCTTTCCTCTTCTCCCGTTTGCCTTACCCTGCCTCGTCCAGCACCACCCCATGCTCAAAGAGGCTCTGAGGGTGGATTAGTGGGAGGGAGAGAGCGATCTCAGTCAGTCAAGCTAATGAGCAACCTGACCACCCGCCTACCCCGGCGCACGCGCACAGAGCCAGCCTGACCATTGATAAGGCGAGATCAAGAAGCAGGCACCTTTCAGCTCTTAAGACACCATCCCGGACCATCATCCATTCAAAAACTAAAAGTTACAACGTCACATTCACCGAATTTCTTTAAAAATTGGACTGATTAACTACGTTTCATACATATATTTAGATAGAAATCCCATGCAAAAAGACCATACACAAAATATCCATAAAATAGAAACCCCCTGACAACTGATGGTATTACTCTGGGCCTACTTTCGTCTAATTGGTCCTAGTAAATCTTCATTGAGGAGCACAAGCTAAACTTTAGCAGTTCACAAATGCAGACAGGCTTAGGTTTGCATGGTGTGGTATTTTCTCTAGAGGCAAGAACGACGGGTGTGGATTGGTGTGTGTGTGTGCGAACACTATGTGCATGGTTGTGTTTAGGCTGAGGGTGTGGACATAGGACGTTTGCCAGAAAGGAAATAAGTAGGTGAAATAACTACTGACAGGTGCACTACTCAGTAAATAGCCGTCCACAATGGAACGGTAATGGGACCACAATGTAACAGCAATATGATCACAATGGGACCGCAATGGGCACCACAGTGGGACGGGCAATGGGGACCAATGGCACCAGGTTCAGCGTTCATTTCTAAGGGTTATTGCTGGAGACTGCATCTGGGGTTGGTGATTTAACAGTCTTTAGTCTTTTTGACACCCCCCCCCACATTAAAGGGGAATTTCACCCTGGCTCTGCCACAGCATATAGTCATTACTAGTGGGGCAAAAAAGTATTTAGTCAGCCACCAATTGCGCAAGTTCTCCCACTTAAAAAGATGAGAGAGGCCTGTAATTTTCATCATAGGTACACTTCAACTATGACAGACAATGAGAAAACAAAATCCAGAAAATCACATTGTAGGACTTTTAAGGAATTTATTTGCAAATTATGGTGGAAAATAAGTATTTGGTCACCTACAAACAAGCAAGATTTCTGGCTCTCACAGACCTGTAACTTCTTCTTTAAGAGGCTCCTCTGTCCTCCACTCGTTACCTGTATTAATGGCACCTGTTTGAACTTGTTATCAGTATAAAAGATACCTGTCCACAACCTCAAACAGTCACACTCCAAACTCCACTATGGCCAAGACCAGAGCTGGAAAGGACACCAGAAACAAAATTGTAGACCTGCACCAGGCTGGGAAGACTGAATCTGCAATAGGTAAGCAGCTTGGTTTGAAGAAATCAACTGTGGGAGCAATTATTAGGAAATGGAAGACATACAAAACCACTGATAATCTCCCTCGATCTGGGGCTCCACGCAAGATCTCACCCCGTGGGGTCAAAATGATCACAAGAACGGTGAGCAAAAATCCCAGAACCACACGGGGGGACCTAGTGAATGACCTGCAGAGAGCTGGGACCAAAGTAACAAAGCCTACCATCAGTAACACACTATGCCGCCTCTTCTTCGAAAAAGTCCATCTTGGGAGTGGGACAGGGGTCAGAGCACGAAGCACCGTCCAACACAAGTTGTAGTCTTTCAGAGACTGAAAAAAATATGTCTGCTCGTATATTTAACAATGAATCTGCTGATAGGAACATCGCTGAAAGACGTCTCTCTATCGAACAAGGACAACCATATCTGAACCCACAAACAGTTTAACAGCCTTCGCCAAATGCCACAGAGCTGGACTACATCAATACACCGCAAGCCGTCATAGGGTGCACCATTCTGCGGGGGAAGCCCTGACCTGCCTTCCTCCTGGGCAATTATGTGTGAAACATCTCACGGTCCTAGAAATGCCTCAGACATGATGAAAACAAGTCCAGATTGCCCAGGGTGAAATTCCCCTTTAACTCCCTCTCGTCAGGAGGAAACGTGTGTTGCTGGGTTTATTGGGTCTACTTCGGAAGATTCTGATAGAAATGTGTTGTGCAGAAAGGGTATGTTCAATGCTTCTCTGCCATGTTATTGACCAGAATCATGTCTGCTCTATATTGTATGTCTTTCTGTGACGCTCTACACTTTGCACACACCTAATTTGAATAAGCTCTCTGGTCTCTTTGTCCACACCCATCTATAATTACAGCTTTAATTCACTCTTATTACCCCTTTATAACCCATGTATTGTCCATTTATTACACGCATCAACCAACCAGGATACAGCCTCTGACCACTTATTTGTTTTGTAGTTTTCTGCCAAATCGACTGTGTCTCCAGCAGGCAGACGGTGAGACAAGCACCGTGGCAGGTGGATGTGAAAGAAAGGAGAGGAAGAAAATAAAAGGAAATGGTTTGTATGGGTTAAAAGAGAGGTCTTCTGCCCAGAGGGACGACAAGGATGTTGATTTGAGACGCACCTTAATTGCCCACGGGGGGATAAATAAAGTTGAATTGAAGCTACTAGTACTTACTCTTTATCACCCTACGTGGGCCGCCTTCAGGCTGAGGAGAGGGGCACAGAAACTCCCCACCTTCAGATAGGCAGCAGTGGAGAGAGAGAAGAGGAGGAGAGCGAGAAGGGGTAGACACATGCAGACAGATAGCAGGTGTTCCGGAGGAGAGGAGAGGAGGATAGGGCCATTGACACAATTGAAGGAGGAAGAAGAGAGCTTGTTAGTAGACGACCGTAATAGAAGACAGATGAGTGTCAAATTCAACAGGACAAGTCAAATATGAGAAAGTTTTATCTCTATGGTTTTGACTATAGAGCGGCTGACATCATAGTGCTGACGCAGCGCCCCAATGCTCTGGAATGGAACAATTGAACATATTGCTAAAATCTAATTTCCCCCAACCATAGAAAATAACCACGATTTTTGTAACTAGAACAGAGGAGCAGACAGGGCAAAGAGCAACCATGTCAGGTAGTGTCAGTCAGTCAAGAGAGAGAGGGGGGGAATTAAGGAAATTGCTGAACACTAAACCGGTTGGTAACGATAGCCCTGAGTGAGGGCATACATTTGTAATCAGTTATCTGGGATGGTAAAGCCAGGCTCATCTCTCGGGGCTACAGAATCAGATAACATTGTTCCAGTTTTGCGCCTGCCGCAACTCAGCTTTCCAGGAATTAGTGCACCATCAGGGGGAGTGGAGAAGGAGTCTATCGACACTTCACACTGGTTTTGCCATCTGTGAAACTAGCAAATGTAACATGAAAGAAACCATGTTCAGAATGGACTGCAGCTTACAAGAGGAGAGAAGCACAATGCCAGAAAGAAAGGAAAGGGTCGTGAAAATAGAGAGAAAGTGAAAGCGAGGAAAGAAAAATTAAGAAAAAGAGAAAGCGAAAGATAGCAGGAGTGATGACTCACTTCCTGAAGAGGGGCGTCGCTGGTTGGTGCTTGAGGAAGGGCTGTACTGGCAGGTGGGCATTTCTGAGGGCAATGGCGGGGGAGGAGGGGGTGCCGGGGTGGGATTGCTGATGGGGAGTGGGGGCGGGGGAGGAGGGAGGGGCAACTCTTCGGTGGTGCCGTTCTGTGGGCTGGGGGCGGGGCTGTCGGCGGACTCCTCCAATAACAGAGAACCCTGATTGGATCATAAAGAATAGAAAATGGTTAGTTCATATCCCACCAGCCAAAACATATAACATGATGAAAATGATAAGGGTTGCCTGTCCATCTTAAATATAAAGGGCCCCATTTTGACAGAGCTAAAATGCAGAGATTTCAAATACTATGTACAACACTTGATCGAAAGCAAATGTTTTCATTGAATTGCATACACGGTACAGTTATCTTTAAACCCAAATCAGTCCCTTGCCATGGACATTGTGAAAAGAAGAAATGCAGATAAAATTGTGAATCTATTTTTTTTTTGATAACATCTCCCCATTTTTGCACAGTCAAACCATCACCCATTCGGATCTTATTGTGATCTCATTCCTTGACAGCTGAGAGGAAGTTGTAATAATGGTAGGAGCCAATGAACCATATCACTCCTGTCAGTCTACAGTAGCTGTGCTGGGCCAGTAACATTATTGTAGTGGGAGGAGAGAGGGGGAGTAATACTGTGACAGATGTACGGTACTGTAGTTGACTCTGAAATGACGGCTCAATTAAACATTTGCTGTCTTAAATCTACACATAAAGACATTACGCCCAGTGGGAATAATAATGGAGTTAATCTAGTGTCCCTCTGGGGCGTGGGAGGCATCTGTTGCTGTGAGTAACAGAGTAATAGCCCCCCACCCCTCCGCACCACCTCCCACTACAGCCTGACAGTGACACTAACACAGCTGTTACAGAGTTAATGGACCGTGACATTTAACCCCCTTCCTCCTCCTCTTTTTACACGCGTGCCTGTCATTATGCCCCTCTTCCCCTATAATGAGGGGATGGGGTCATCCAGGGGGGGGTCCCTCTCCAGCACGTGCCGGGCCCCAGCTGGCGATAATGATTAGCCGGGAGCGATGTGAGGCGCCATCTGTCCGGTCCTCGGGGACGTGTAAGGGTTAGGACGCCCCACGGAGGTCCTAATTGGCTCAATGTAGATTACACCAAACTGATACCCATGAGATTTTTGTCCGCTCCCTGGGGAGCCTGTTGACTATGCGTGCAAGACCTGATTGATCCGTGTCTGTGGAAATATTTGTCTGCTCAACTGTTTCTTCTGTGTTGACCCCAAAAATTTACATTTAGCTTATTTTATTTGAGACAATATTCTTTAGGTTTAGTGAGTACAACAAAACCATAAAGCCAACAGATTAGACCTGAAACAAGACATTACCTTTAAAAAGATAAAGCACTGGTTTATACAAATTCAAGTCTGCATTTAAAGCATTTAAATTTCCCTGGCAGTGCAGTCAGCACAGTCAGTCCTGGTTAGCTCCACTTTGTAAGATATGGAACTGTACTCCGTTTTTTGGGGTCTGTGTTCTGCAGGTGACTTTGCACAACAGGACGTAGACTCGGGCGGTGATGGAAATGAGAGTGCAGCAGTTAGTGAGTTGGCAACGGATGGTAAACAGAGGTACACAGAGTGAGACACAGGCAAACACTGCTGTCTGTGGTGACCATTAGAAATAACATTACTTTCTATAACAATTCTATTTCTATGGTGGTGGCCCAAGGCTAACGCAACACGATGGCCACAGACAAAATACACCTAACTCTGTCTCGCCCTACGTAGTCACACATAGCCCCAGGTGCACAACTCCTTGATGACCAAAGTGTACACTAGTTTTCCTCCTTGTAACAGTCCTGACCTGTTTTATGTTGTTTTTTATGTGTTTATGGTCAGGGCATGTGTTTTGGGTGGGCAGTCTATGTTATCTGTTTCTATGTTGGTTTCGGTGTGCCTGGTATGGCTCTTGATTAGAGGCAGGTGGTTTGCATTTTCCTCTAATCAAGAGTCATATTTAGGTAGGGCATTATTCACTGTGTGTTTGTGGGTGATTGTCTCCTGTGATGTTTTCGTGTTGTCGATGTATTCACTTTTGGAGCTGTTTGGCTGTTCGTATGTTTCGATGTCCGTTCCTGTTCGTGAGTTTACGTTTGTCCATGTAAGTTTATGTTCAGGTTCCGTTTTACGTCGTGTTTGTTATTTTGTAGTTTGAAAGTGTTTTGTTTAGTTTTCGTGTTGCCATCTGCATCGTTGTCAAAAGTAAAATAAAGATGGCATATTTCCCAGACTCCGCATTTTGGTCAGAAGATCCTTCTCTCCTCACCTCTTCCGAGGATGAGGAGAGCGACAGCTCTAACAGAATCACCCACCAAAATACAGAGACCAAGCGGTATGGGAATGCTCGACGGAGCAATAAGGATTTCTGGACTTGGGAGGAGATATTGGACGGTAGAGGACCTTGGGCTCAACCAGGGGAATATCGCCGTCCTAAGGAGGAGAAGAGGGCAGCCACAGCCCAGGAGCGCTGGTATGAGGAGGCAGCGCGACGACGCGGTTGGGAGCCCGTGAGTAAGACCCAAAAATTTCTTGGGGGGGGGCACACGAGGAGTGTGGCAAAGCCGGGTAGGATACCCGAGCCAACTCCCCGTGCTTACCGTGGAGGTAGAAGGCGTCGTACTGGTAAGACACCGTGTTATGCGGTAAAGCGCACGGTGTCCCCAGTACGCGTGCTTAGCCCAGTGCGGGCTATTCCACCTTGCCGCACTGGGAGGGCTAGGTTGGGCATCGAGCCGGGTGCCATGAAGCCGGCCCAACGTAGCTGGTCTCCAGTACGTCTCCTCGGGCCGGTGTACATGGCACCAGCCTTACAGGTGGTGTCCCCGGTTCGCCTGCATAGCCCAGTGCGGGCTATTCCACCTCGCCGCACTGGCAGGGCTACGGGGTTCATTCAACCTGGTGGGGTTGGGGAGGCTCGGTGCTCAAGAGCACGTGTCCTCCTTCACGGTCCGGTATATCCGGTGCCACCTCCATGTACCAGTCCTCCGGTGGCAGCCCCCCGTACCAGGCTGTCTCTCCGGGTTCTCTCTCCTGCTGTTTCCTCCTCTCCAGCGCAGCCGGTGCCTAGACCACGCACCAGGCTGTCTCTCCTTCTCCTCCCTACAGAGCTATCTGTCTCCCCAGCGCCATCTGAGCTATCTGTCTCCCCAGCGCCATCTGAGCCATCCGTCTCTCCAGCGCCATCTGAGCCATCCGTCTCTCCAGCGCCATCTGAGCCATCCGTCTCCCCAGCGCCGTCTGAGCCATCCGTCTGCCATGAGCCTGCAAAGCCGCCCGTCTGCCATGAGCCTGCAAAGCCGCCCGTCTGCCATGAGCCTACAGAGCCATCCGCCAGACAGGAGCCGCTAGAGCCGTCAGCCAGACAGGAGCCGCTAGAGCCGTCAGCCAGACAGGAGCCGCTAGAGCCGTCAGCCAGACAGGAGCCGCCAGAGCCGCCAACCAGACAGGATCTGCCAGAGCCGCCAACCAGACAGGATCTGCCAGAGCCGCCAGCGAGCCATGAGCAGCCAGAGCCGTCAGAGAGCCATGAGCAGCCAGAGCCGTCAGAGAGCCATGAGCAGCCAGAGCCGTCAGAGAGCCATGAGCAGCCAGAGCCGTCAGAGAGCCATGAGCAGCCAGAGCCGTCAGAGCGCCATGAGCGTCGAGAGCCGTCAGAGCGCCATGAGCGTCGAGAGCCGTCAGCCTGCCATGAGCGTCGAGAGCCGTCAGCCTGCCATGAGCGTCGAGAGCCGTCAGCCTGCCATGAGCGTCGAGAGCCGTCAGCCTGCCATGAGCGTCAAGAGCCGTCAGCCTGCCATGAGCGTAGAGAGCCGTCAGCCAGCATGGACCTGCCAGAGCCGTCCAAACAGGACCTGCCAGAGTCCTTCAGCCGGGATCTGCCCCTTGTCCCGGTGTTGCCCCTTGTCCCGGTGCTGCCCCTTGTCCCGGTGCTGCCCCTTGTCCCGGTGCTGCCCCTTGTCCCGGTGCTGCCCCTTGTCCCGGTGCTGCCCCTTGTCCCGGTGCTGCCCCTTGTCCCGGTGCTGCCCCTTGTCCCGGTGCTGCCCCTTGTCCCGGTGCTGCCCCTTGTCCCGGTGCTGCCCCTTGTCCCGGTGCTGCCCCTTGTTCTGGTGCTGCCCCTTGTCCCGGTGCTACCCCTTGTCCCGGTGCTGCCCCTTGTCCTGGTGCTAGCTGTTTATTTAGGGGAAGGTAGTGTTAGGGTGGGCATTAGAAGGGGTAGAAAGAAGAGGGGAGTGACTATGGTGGTATGGGGACAGCGTCCTGAGCCGGAACCACCACCGTGGTCAACTGCCCACCCGGACCCTCCCCTGGACTTTGTGCTTGTGCGCCCGGCGTGCGCATCTTGAGGGGGGGGTACTGTAACAGTCCTGACCTGTTTTATGTTGTTTTTTATGTGTTTATGGTCAGGGCATGTGTTTTGGGTGGGCAGTCTATGTTATCTGTTTCTATGTTGGTTTCGGTGTGCCTGGTATGGCTCTTGATTAGAGGCAGGTGGTTTGCATTTTCCTCTAATCAAGAGTCATATTTAGGTAGGGCATTATTCACTGTGTGTTTGTGGGTGATTGTCTCCTGTGATGTTTTCGTGTTGTCGATGTATTCACTTTTGGAGCTGTTTGGCTGTTCGTATGTTTCGATGTCCGTTCCTGTTCGTGAGTTTACGTTTGTCCATGTAAGTTTATGTTCAGGTTCCGTTTTACGTCGTGTTTGTTATTTTGTAGTTTGAAAGTGTTTTGTTTAGTTTTCGTGTTGCCATCTGCATCGTTGTCAAAAGTAAAATAAAGATGGCATATTTCCCAGACTCCGCATTTTGGTCAGAAGATCCTTCTCTCCTCACCTCTTCCGAGGATGAGGAGAGCGACAGCTCTAACACTCCTTGCCTTTTCAAATCAGAGATTAAATTATACCCCTGGCCTATCAATGACATGAAGGCATCCATTAAATGCCAGGGAACAATTCAATCTAGGGATGCACGATATATCGGTGAGCATATCGGAATCGGCCGATATTAGCAAAGAATCCCAACATCGGCCCGATGTCTAGTTTAACGCCGATGTGCAAAACCGATGTCAAAGCTGACGTGCATACCTATATAACGTAGGTAGATGACGTAATGACGCCACGGAAAATACAGCGCTACACAGAACAAAAGCAGAAAAATACTAAGCGCACACTTCCAACAACTAAACAAGTTCAAGTCCAGCAGTCATTTGAAAGCGTAAGAACATTTCAGCGAGAAAACTCAAAGGCGAAATCCATTAACGCCACGATAATGGGATTCAATGATGCTACTTGCTATGAGCGTAACGATGACATTTGGACCAGCGATGTCAGCCCCATCAGCATGCTGAGTCTGACAGCACAGTGATAAGGATTTCGTACTGAGGAAGATCGTATTGCATGCTGAAGAATGTGCTGGTTCTCATACTACTGCTGCCATTTCAATGGCATTTGAGAACATGTTTGGAACATGAACACACTTCTAGCGCCATTCGAACATCTGACTGGAGAAATAAGCTCATCAACTGCATCTGCAGCAGACGTGATACCCTCTGTCATGGCATTGAAACTCCTGCTCAACAAAACTGCCGACAGGCCGTGGGGGTAAAACCTACAAAAGTACACAAGGCTGTGAACAAGTAATTCGGTGATATTCTCTCTAAGCCTCTTTACTGTCGCAGCCATGCTCGATGCTTGGTACAAGGACCGCTAATTCGATGCAGAAAAGAAACAGGGTTTACGTTAAGTGTTACATAGACAGCTGGACAAGATGGAAACGGACACGGTGACAGTGCGCACCGAGGAAGAGAGGCCACGGACAGACAGAGCTGAAACTTCACTACTTGACATGTAATGATGAAATCCTGGTTGAGAATGAAACGACTGAACAATGAAAGAGCACAGCAAGTAAGTGAAAGAAATAGGTTTTGATTATGTTTTAGTGGTAATGGGGACATACGTAAACGCCAACAAAATAACTTTTTGGTCAGTGTGGTGTGTGTAACCTTTATTTAACTAGGCAAGGGAAGAAATTCTTATTTACAATGACGGCCTACCCTGGCCAAACCCGTACGACGCTGGGCCAATTGTGCGCCGCCCTATAGGACTCCCAATCACGGCCGGATGTGATACAGCCTGGATTCGAACCAGGGACTGTAGTGCTGCCTCTTGCAGTGCCAGAGATGCAGTGCCTTAGACCGCTGTGTCCATGTGTGTGTGTGTTACCTATTTAACTGTGGCCTCCTGAGTGGCGCAGTGCATCGCAGTGCTAGCTGTGCCACTAGAGATTCTGGGTTCGAGTCCGGCCGGGACCGGGAGACCCATGGGGCGGCGCACAATTGGCCCAGCGTCGTCCGGGTTATTGGAGGGTTTGGCCGGCGGGGACATCCTTGTCCCATTGCGCACTAGCGACTCCTGTGGTGGGCCGGGCACAGTGCACGTTGACACCATCGCCAGGTGTATGGTGTTTCCTCCGACCGACGCATTGGTTAAGTAGGCATTGTGTCAAGAGGCAGTGCGGCTTGGTTGGGTTGTGTTTCGGAGGATGAACGGCTCTCAACCGTCACCACTCCTGAGTCCGTACGGGAGTTGCAGCGAGGAGACAAGACTAACTACCAATTGGATACCACGAAATTGGGGCGAAAAAGGGGTAAAACATATATTTTTTTAAGAACTGTACTAGAATGTTTAAAAGGCCGCAAAAAATTTTAATATCGGTATCGGGGTTTTTTTTGGCAAGGAAAATATTGGATATCGGTATCGGCCAAAAATGTTGTATCGGTGCATACCTAATTCAAAGCATAGCAATACTGCAGCCCTTAAGGACAGTAGTTTATTTTCTGTTTGTGTTCATCTATCTTTATACAACAGAGATGTGATCTTAATGTTTTCTACAAGGGAGACCCTGCCTCGCCACAGAGAGGTGGACCAGCAAGCCCTTGGTTGAGGTGATGATTAAGGCCTGGGAGGGACAGACTTCTGGGGAGCCAGTCCTGTTGTTTCCAGACAGTTGACTGTAGGGGGGCATGGTACGGTAGCCATCATGATGCTGTGCCGCTGACTTGACTATTACAGAACTGGTTTTGTGTATGTCACAGAACATCCAGACAATATATTTAAAAAGTTAAGAGAGGAATAGCCCATGAACCCCCCCCTCAAAAACAAATGCCTCCCTCTTCTACAGTGAATACACTACGGTTCTGGAGAGGCTTGTGTTCCAGCCCAGTACTATCACACCTGTTGATCAACTAATCACGGTCTTAGGTATGGACCACGATTAGTTGAATCAGGTGTGTAGTACTGGCCTGGAACAAAAGCCTGCACATCCAGTTTGCAGGACTGAAGTTGGAGAAGCCTGATTGTCTGGTCCTGTTTACCTCCTTGTTAGGCACCGTGGTTCGGACCCCACGGTTGTCGACCGCGTCGCTACCCAGGGTTTTGTAGTAGTCCCCCGTGCTGGGCTGCTTGTTGAAGTTTCGAGACTTTCTGTTGGAGTCCACCCGGCGCAGCCTATCGTGGCTCTCTTCTGGAGTCAGTTGCTGGGTAGAAACAAGGGACCAATGAGCAGTGAGTAAATAAATATGTTAGGGTTTGCGTGTTGTTTTCTTGGCTACGTTAGATCAAAAGTAGGAGTTCGATATTTTTAAGTGATCAGATTGTCTTTTGTTCTATATGATACATGTTTAGGCAAACAGTTGCAAAGCGTAGACCACAGAACATTCACAAAATAAGTCTTCATCGCCCAACACGACACCTATCTACACAAAAATGACATTGTGTTTTGTCGACATTTGAGGGTAAAAAATGTAAGATATTGTGTCACCTCTGGAGGAGTTAGAGCAAAAGCAGCTTCAACAGCACCAGGAACAAAGAGTATTTTCTCCTTTGCCTCTGGGTTAAAGCATCACCATTAATATTGCACAAAAGCCTTTGGGATCAAAGAAAATAAGATTTCACATTTACACAGTTCCTGTTCGAGGTAAGAGAACCCCCCCCCCCGTGACCTCACAGGAGAGGGGTCAGAGGTCAGTAACATGGCCCTCTACTGCATCTCCGGGCTGCTCACTTTCCCATTCCTAGCTCTAGGCCACCTGTTGAGAAGAAAGCTCAGACACCTGACAACAGTTTATCCGAAAGGACCCATGTTTCAAAGATAGCTAGGCCTTTTCATGATATTATGGTAGTCCAGGGTTGGGGACAATTCCTTTCCATTCAATCAGTTCGGGAAGTAAAAATGTAGTGCTTTTCCACCTATGTCTTTTTTGGGGTAGAGTATTTACCTAATGCAAAGTATTGCATTAAAACTATTTACATTGCAAGTTTGACTCGAGCAAAAGCTTGGATGCGTCTGAATTTTCTTTCCATCTCCTCACAACTCAGTTAAGTATTGCCACTTTTGGCCAGGCTTATTCAGTGTGGGTGAACAGCCTAAGGGTGATTGCTGAAGTTATGCTCGAAAAACATACTTTTTTTTTTGCACTGTACAAAACTACACCCAGCACCCAAGCAGCAGTTTGAGGTAAAAACAATTTCTTCTTATGGGCTCTGTACTTATCACTATAGACAATTATATATTTTTTAACAAGTGTATAGAGTATAACCAACCAGATACAGGATTATGCTATATTACTAAGTGATATGCACATCATCATCTGCACATCTATCACTTCAGTGTTAATGCTAATTTGTAATTATTTCGCCTCTATGGCCTATTTATTGCCTTACCTCCCTACTCTTCTACATTTGCACAAACTGTACATAGATTTTTCTATTGTGTTATTGACTGTACGTTTGTTTATGGGTAACTCTGTGTTTTTGTCTCACTGCTTTGCTTTATCTTGGCCAGGTCGCAGTTGTAAATGAGAACTTGTTCTCAACTGGCCTACCTGGTCAAATAAAAGGTGAAATAAATAAACAAATACATTTTTTTTTTTAAATGGCTGTTGAGTATATCACTGTAGAAGCCATGGGGTCAACTTCCTCAATTCAGACACCCACTTTTCCTGTCAAATCTCACCAAAACAAAAGCATCAGAAATGCCCTTTCAATTTTCATTATATTCATTTAATTTTCAAAAGGAACCATGGCAAAAGCTAGAGAGACATTCAACAGATGAATAAATTCTAAAATCCAAGACAGGCAGAAATAATTGACCGATATCCCCAACGTCAGTGACCTCTCTTTTCCCCTTTGTATTGTCCTATTGTTTCTTCTTTTCTCTTGTCCTTTGTGGCTTCATGGGTGTATTTGCATTGTCGGCTCACGTCTGCTGTCCCCAAGTAGCACTTTGTGAAGTGTGTGTGCGTGCCCGTGCACACACACGGTGGGTAATGCATTTTTCGTCATGCATCTTGTTCTGGGGCAGCTCTGCAGAGTGGTCACTAGTTGACAAAGCCGGGTGTGGTTCTCAGAGGCAGCTGTCTATCGTTGTCTCTGATTGAGAACCATACTTAGGTAGCCCTTTTTTCCATCTGTCTTTGTGGGAAGAGGACTTTTGATTAGGGCACATAGCCTTTAGCTTCACGGTTTGTTTTTGTAGTGTTTGTTCGGCGTCTTTTTTCTAAATAAAGAGAAAATGTACGCTTACCACGCTGCACCTTGGTCCTCTTTTTTTAACGGCCGTGACAACTACGCCATCTCTGTACCCCACACATACAATTATCTATAAGGTCCCTCAATCGAGTAGTGAAATTCAAGCACAGATTCAACCGCAAAGACCAGGGAGGTTTTTTTCCTCGCAAAAAAGGGCACCGATTGGTAAAAGTGTAAACATTTTAAAAGAAGACACTGAATATCCCTTTGAGCATGGTAAAGTTATTAATTAGGCTTTGGATAGTTTATCAATACACACAGTCACTACAAAGATACAGGCGTCCTTCCTAACTCAGTTGCCGGAGAGAAAGGAAACCGCTCAGGGATTTCACAATGGTGATTTTAAAGAGTTTAATGGTTGTAATATGAGAACTGAAGATGGGTCAACAACATTGTAGTTACTCCACAATACTAACCCAAATGACAGTGAAAAGAAGGAAGACTGTACAGAATAAAAATATTCCTCTGATTGAGAACCACACCCGGCCAAACACAAAGAAATAGAAAACATAGAAATAAAGAAACTAGAATGCCCACCCTAGTCACACCCTGGCGTAACCAAAATAGAGAATAAAAGCCTCTCTATGGCCAGGGCGTGACAGTACACCGCCCCCCAAAGGTGTACTGTCACGTATGTATACACAATTTCATGTATACACAATTTCCTTTGTACAGCAATGAAAACCTGCATTCACAATTGCCTTTGTCAACTGAAGGCTCTGAGTGTACCATCTCCTAATATGGAGTGGGGTAAGCTGGTCCTAGATCTGTATCTGTAGCTGAATTGTATCTGAGCTTCAGCTGTTTGAACTTTTTGTTCTTATGGCGGGCTAAAGATCTGTTTGATCAGCTTACTGCACTGTGCTAGGATATTATCTTAGCGTGGCATCTAAAGGCAACCCTCTGTGAGGACTTGGCCATTTGTCACCAGCACCCAGAGAATTTTTAAAAATAATTATTTATTTTTACCCCTTTTTCGTGGTATCCAATTGGTAGTTACAGTCTTGTCTCATCGCTGCAACTCCCGTACTGACTCTGGAGAGGCAAAAGTCGAGAGCCGTGTGTCCTGCGAAACACAACCCAACCAAGCCACACTGCTTCTTGACACAATGCCCACTTAGCCCGGAAGCCAGCCACACCAATGTGTTCGAGAAAACTATACACCTGGCGCCGGTGTCAGCGTGCACTGCACCTGGGCCCGCCACAGGAGTCGCTAGTCCGCAATGGGACAAGAACATCCCTGCCGGCATGTTCTCTCAATGGACACAAAAGGCTTCAAAAAGGCTTCTTAATTAATAGGACTGCATGTACAAGTGACTTAATAGTGTGTGTGTGAGAGAGAGATTGGAGTTAGTGTGTGAGACATGAAGCCTTGTGTGTTTGTGCAAGTGAGAGCTTGACAGTGTGTGTGCGCATGTGTGTTTTAATCACCAGGGATTGGTTAACAAAAACAACAGGACTGTGTCCCTTGAGGAACCTGAGTTGTGCCCTTTTGCCCTTCACCAGTAAAGGAAGAGCGAAAGCTCACCTTCTCCACGTGCCTCAGGTTGCTCTTCACCTTCAGATAGATATCGGCTGAGTCCGCGGGGGACTGTGGCAGAGGGTATCCGGGGGGAGGCAGGAGCGTTTGGGAGGGGGAGTCAGGGGAAGGGGGCGTTGGCAAGGCCAGCAGGGGTGGGGGAGGTGGCTGAGCGGTGGCGGCGGGCTCCTTGCACTGGGGCGCTCCGGCCTCCACGTCAGGGTTGAGCGTGTCCGTGTAAGTCTGCATGTCATTTATGGCCGACTCCGCTGGGTCTCCGCCTGCGACAAGGACACAATGGGTCAGGGGCGAGATGGATGAGGTGGCTATAGCAATAGCTAGAATTCCTTGAACAGACATCACCATTCAAGTCAATGGGTGGACTAACGGCTGTTCTAGGAATTCTATTTCTAAGGACATAGAAACACCCAGGTTGGGTATTGCACATAATTATGTAAAGTGCATTGCGCACCTGGAAAAGGACTATAAAATCCATTAACTTGTTAAATAATAGTGCAGGTGTGGAACAAAAGCCTGCACACCAAATAGCTCTCCAGGAATGCATTTTGTTTGGAGAGCATGCAGTGGTTGATTCACAGACAGATGATTTATCCTACCTGCCACTAGAGGGAAGCACTAGTATGGAATGCAGCTGTGGCATCAAACAAAGGAATGCAAATTGTTACATGGAATTTGTTCCAGTCAGATAAGTGGTGGTAGTTCCCACAATTGTTATGATAACAGTGTACACATTACCAAATCAAAGATGTCATGTCATGTTTGGGGTCACACACACACTCTAAAATTGGCTAAAGCGCAAACTGTTTTTTATACCAGGCTAGGAAAATCATACAAATAGTGTATTCATAGATCCTGGCACCGATTGCCTCACCATGACTATTTTTTGCCCTGTGTAATCTTAACTATTGTCCTTAGTTCAATTGTCCTATAGTTCAATCCAGCCAGTTCAGGAAGTTAATTAAAATGGTGTGTTTGAGGGAGCGTGTGTGTGTGCACAAGTGTGGGGTGCATGTGTGTGAAAGCTGGGGTGGGGGGTGGGGTACGTGTGGGGTGCGTGTGTGTGAAAGCTTGTGTGACTGACCGGCGGGGGCTCGTGATGAAGGGGGTGAGCCGCTCCGCTTTTCTCCCATGCTACACTGGCTGGAGCTGGCTGAGTCGTAGTTGGACAGGGTGCTGGAGGGCGAGCCCATGTCGAAGTGGGCCGGTTGCTGGGCCTGCCGCGACCCTGCCGGGGGCATCGTGTTGTTGGGGGACGACAGGCCCAAGTCGGGCTGCTTGCTGTACTCCAGGTCGGCCGATGGGTCCCTGGAAAGCACGCGGTGCGCCACACTCTGGATAAGACAACCACAACGAGGGGTTAACAAAACACAACGAGGGGTTAACAAAACAAGGTCAACCAGGAACCTAACTTAGCCTGGGAGTGGGACTGAAAAGGTACATTTCCTGAAGAAAATGAGTTTGCTTGCTTGTCTTGGTGTGTTCAGTGATGTCAAACATTTCGAATGTTAAATATCGAAATGTAACAAATAGAGTTGACACGACAATAATCATCTCTCTCTTACAAATGATACATTTCTATCTTGCTCTACATACTCAAGTTGTACAACTTACTGTACAGTGGTTCCCTCTTTTAAAAATTCCGTCAAACTGCAGCACACCTTGCTGCTACAGCATTCTGTGGCACGTCATTAAATTGGCAGCCATTTTTTCTGTTACTGCAAGTTATTGCTAGTGTGACCACCAGGGGTATCTTTGAGAAGCATTTGATAGTATTCCGTATTGGAATTACCAGAGAATTTAAAAACTATTTTTGTAATAACATAGTATATGGGATTGATTAAGAAATTTTGATTAATTAATTTGATTAACATTATGTTGTTTCTAGTCAGATAAAAACAAAAAACAAAACCCTCAGGGGACAATTAGGATAGAATGGAAAATATGGCGCTGTACAACGTGACGGTAGGAAGTAGGTTACAGGATTGGAGGATTCTAAATTGTTTGCCTTCATTAGACAACTTTGTTCCAATATCTGTAAATCAGTGATATTTATTCCCATAGTAATTCGTTATGTATCCATAACTAACTCAACATCTGCCATTTGAAAGAATATTTTATATCATTATTTTATTAATGAAATGTGTTTGTTTATTAGGCTACTGTGCAGTCTACAATACATACTGCAGTAAACATGGGAAAGTGCCTAATTCCTTACATAAGGGAGAGCAGGCCATGTCTGTACTACAAAATGCGGGGCACGCGGGAGACCGGCGTTATTTCATAGTTGTGATCCTGAAATTAGTAGGTGTGCCCAAACTTGACTGGTACTTGCTTAATTAATTTGATTAATATTATGGTGTTTCAATTCCATGATAATTGAAAAACCCTCAGGGTTTCCGTTAGGATGGAACAGAAAATATGGCGCTGCACAACGTGACGCTCATAAATTCAGAGTGTTATCAGATTGTCAGTTTGTAAATTCAGACCGTTTTGCTCTTGGAGCACACTGGACGTTTGGGCCAAGGAGTAGGGTTGATTTGAGCACTCTGGCCTTACAACGGCAGTCAAGCATCTAAGCTAACGTTGGCTAGCTACTTCCAGACACAAATGAGACTACTCTGACCATTTTTCTCGCCCTAGCAGAGCTGGTAAGGCAGTTTTCATGTTAACCGTTGGTGACTGCTGCAGGAAACAATTTAATTATGCTTTTTTGCAGACGTTTATTGACCTTGGCCATATTCAACTTGTGTTGAGCCCTCGTAAATTCATTATTCTGCGCTCTGGTACACTCAGACGAGCGCACTCTGAAATCGGTGTAGATAGCCATAGCGAATTTACGAAAGCACCAGAATGTCCATTGGGAACGCACAACAACTATACCATTTAGCTAAGCTAAGAATGACGAGAATAATCAAGTCAATAAACGTTGGGTAGTTAGATAGCCTATAGTTAATGGCAAGATTGATGTATAACTACTAACGTTAGGTAACATACCGGTACATACTGCTGTAATGATATGCGATGTGATTCGTAAGGACAGCGTAGCGAACAAATTGTCAGCCAACATAACGTGTAAGGTAACTTATTTGAAAAGTCATTACTTTATTACATTGAGTAGCAAGCTACCCCTTGGTCGTTAGGACAAATCTTGTCTGTGATAGGAGTTTTTTTCCCACACCTAGCTCGGCTATTAGACAATTCTTTAGTAAAGGTTGAATAGTCTATTGTTCAGCTATTAGTCCCACTCCCCAACTTGCAACACATTCTTGTTGTTCCAATCTTGTTCCTTTCCCTCTTCCACGCGTCATCATTCTCGTTATAACTACTTACATTTTGTTCCACTGTAATGTTTTGTCAGCCATCTCTTCTCTTCATGGCGCAAACAAGACAGGCTGATACATTGTGTACAAATCATAACGCTACAAAAGTTTCAATGTAGCTAATTAAATCCCAGGCACACGACTAATCCCTTTTTACGCAAACTTTCCCTCAGAATTGTGCCGCCCCTTTCTGTAAGCTAAGTAATGGCATTAGCTTGCAAGCTAGCTAGCAAGAACAACAACGAAATGCGGCAGAGTTGAAGCTTTCCTTAGCAAAAGAAACAAATTATGAAATGATCAACCACAACCAGAAGTGTCACGCCCTGACCTTAGATATCTCTGTTTTTCTATATACACTGCTCAAAAAAATAAAGGGAACACTTAAACAACACAATGTAACTCCAAGTCAATCACACTTCTGTGAAATCAAACTGTCCACTTAGGAAGCAACACTGATTGACAATAAATTTCACATGCTGTTGTGCAAATGGAATAGACAAAAGGTGGAAATTATAGGCAATTAGTAAGACACCCCCAAAAAGGAATGGTTCTGCAGGTGGTGACCACAGACCACTTCTCAGTTCCTATGCTTCCTGGCTGATGTTTTGGTCACTTTTGAATGCTGGCGGTGCTTTCACTCTAGTGGTAGCATGAGACGGAGTCTACAACCCACACAAGTGGCTCAGGTAGTGCAGTTCATCCAGGATGGCACATCAATGCGAGCTGTGGCAAAAAGGTTTGCTGTGTCTGTCAGCGTAATGTCCAGAGCATGGAGGCGCTACCAGGAGACAGGCCAGTACATCAGGAGACGTGGAGGAGGCCGTAGGAGGGCAACAACCCAGCAGCAGGACCGCTACCTCCGCCTTTGTGCAAGGAGGTGCACTGCCAGAGCCCTGCAAAATTTCCTCCCTCAGGCCACAAATGTGCATGCTACCACTAGAGGAAAAACACCGCCAGCATTCAAAAGTGACCAAAACATCAGCCAGGAAGCATAGGAACTAAGTGGTGTGTGGTCACCACCTGCAGAACCATTCCTTTTTTGGGGGTGTCTTACTAATTGCCTATAAATTTCCACCTTTTGTCTATTCCATTTGCACAACAGCATGTGAAATGTATTGTCAATCAGTGTTGCTTCCTAAGTGGACAGTTTGATTTCACAGAAGTGTGATTGACTTGAAGTTACATTGTGTTGTTTAAGTGTTCCCTTTATTTTTTTGAGCAGTGTATTTTGGTTAGGTCAGGGTGTGACTAGGGTGGGTACTCTAGTTTTTGTATGTCTAGGGGGTTTTGTATGTCTATGTTGGCCTGATATGGTTCCCAATCAGAGACAGCTGTTTATCGTTGTCTCTAATTGGGGATCATATTTAGGTAGCCATTTTCCTCATTTGTGTTTGTGGGATCTTGTCTACAGTAAGTTGCCTTTGTGCACTCCAGTAGCTTCACGTTTCGTTTGTGCTTTTGTTGTTTTGTTTAGTGAGTTTCTCTTTATTAAAATTATTTGGAACTCTATGCACGCTGCGCCTTGGTCTCATCATTACGACGATCGTGACAAGAAGATGGACAATGTCGGATATGCTGCTACCGATCCACCTCAGAAAAGGTCAAAGATCTACATGTTTCGAGAGGGGTGACTTTGCGAATTCAAGTGGCTAAGGAGGGATAAAACTAACACAAAGTTCTGCGAGTACTGTTGTAAGTGTGGCGTAAAAGCAGCAGGGAAACTTATTTTGCTACTGGGTCCAGCAGCCTAAAACACAAGTCATTGCTAAAACATAACTTATGCCAAAAGCACATCGATTTCTGGGACAAGTGCATTGGGGGAAGGGGACAGGAACAACATCACTACGTCTACTACCAGACAGTCGTATTTGACAGGGAACAAGCCGGTCAACAGGCATCTAACTCAGCTACAGATTAAATTGAACACCGCTTACTGCATTGCCAAAGAAGAGATGGCTTTTACCAAATTCAGACCCATGTTACTCATGCAGAAAAATGATGGATTACAAATCAACCCAACATATGGAAATTAGGTATCCTGCGCAAACAGTTTGCAGTTGTACTTTTAAATACAAAAGGTTATTCACCTATATAAAATTGTTTGATGTTGCACTTTTGAATACAATTATTAAAAAGTTGTTTTTATTCTAATGTCTTTCCCACTCTAGTGAGTTCTACATCAAGGTAACAGCTGATGACAATTAAGAATGATAGGACAGTCATTTGCAGTAAAAAAAAAAAAAAAAAATCTACATTTTGACTGGTGCTCCTTACTTTTTGAAGTTCGGGGCAACAGTGCTACCAACGAAAAAAGTGAATTTAGTGCCCTGGCTGGTATAGACTTAATCTTCCTCTCATCTAGATATCGCCCTGAATGACGTCTACCTACAAATTTCACCTGGGTTGTATTCATTAGGCACCAGTGGAAGAAAACGGACTACATTACATTTTCTGTTGAAACAATTTCACTACAGTGTGTCCTGTCGAATGCATCCTCTGTCTCACCATGTTCTCAACAGTGCACAGGTACTTGGCACACTGGACGTGCCCGTTGTACTCTGCCAGGTCGGCCGAGGAGAAGCCGTCCTGGTCCCGTATGCCCAGGTCCACCCCATTCACCACCAGGATCTGACAGCACTGGGAGAGAGAAAGAGGGGAGGGAGAGAGAGAGAAAAAAACTTTGTCCGTTCTTTTTAGGAGTAAGCCAAATGTCATCGGTAGGTTTGGCCGTTATCCAGATTGTCGAACCTTCATTCCGACATTTTGCTAACCAGGGATATTCGGTAATACCGGCACTGAACACAGGGGCCGCTATTTTCAAACCCCACTGACCCTCTGAATCCGAAGGTTAGCAATGCTAACAAGTACATGTAAAATCCCACAGTGAATGCTAGCTAAATGCTAACAAGCACTTTGCAAACATTTTATACAGTCTCTGACAAACTACTTGCAGGACAGACATCCCAGCTCATAAAGTTATACAAGTACCTAAAATAAATGCTACTCACACAAAATAAATGTTTGACAGCAAGGTTCTTGATCCAGGAGGGGATTCTCTGCTGTCACCTAGAGAAGCTTGATTTTGCAAGAAGCTAACCACTTAGCTATACAGAGCATTTAGCACATTTTAGACCGTTAACTTAATAGGGATAAGATATCTGGCTGGTAAACCTTTAGTTGTGTGTTCCATACTGTAACTAGATCTCCTGGAGTGCTGCAACAGTGAGTGACTCACAAGGATCCGGTCTGTGACAGGTGAAATTAAGAATCTGATTTATCTCCTAACGCAGGTATTACCAAACTGGGATACGCGCAATGCCGTTGGGGGTACTCCAAATAAAAATTGGATTTGACGTTTTTTTTCTCACATTTTCAAACAGTCCATTTATATTTTCCAACGAGGCTATACATTTGGGTGAGTTTTTTCCCCCCCTCGCCTGAGTAGCCTCGTTTCACTGCCAAAAATAAAATTAAACCATCTAGTGTTCAGCGAAATAACATCAATGTCAAATACAGGTAGCCTTGTCAAATAATTAACATCCAATCACATTAACCGTTACTCTTGTGGGAATTCCACTAACGGTCAGTACGTAGCTAAACGTAGCTGCTGCTCATTCTGTTTGCTCGAAAATTGATGAATGGTTAAAAAAAAGGCCCGCGTACATAGAGATACACACCAGCTCTACTGGTGGTAGTACTGCTACTACCAGTAGGACTACACCTGCACCTGTCAACGACACAAGTTGCTTCCACAAGCGCATCCAATGCTAGCATCAGTAATTCTACATTTGTTGTTAGTCCAGCTAGCATGGACACTGACAGTTGTGAATCTAATGCAGCTGAAGAGCTACTGCCCCCTTACCCAGGAAAGCACTGAACAACAGACAGGGATGTTGGACCATCAAAGAGGCGCACATATGATAACTACATTGATTTGGGGTTCACTTATATTGGGAGTAGTGCCTTTCCTCAGCCACGGTGTGTTATATGTGCAAAAGTACTATCTCACAACTCGATGAAACCTTCCCTCTTGCACAGATATTTAGAAACAAAATATGCCAATTTGAAAAATAAGCCACAGGAGTTTTTTGAAAGATAATTAAGATGCCTTTCGAGTAGTAAGACACGTATAAAAGCAACAGATACCATTAATAAGAAGGGGCTAGAAGTGTCTTATATGGTGAGCTACCGAGTGGATAGGACAGGCAAGCCCCATTCTATTGTGGAGGACTTAATTCTTCCTGCTGACGCAGATATGGCTGGGACAACGCTGAGGGAAAAGGCTAAAAAAAAAACTATACAGACAGTATCTTCATCAAACAACACTGTTCACAACGCATCAGTGACATGGCAGATGTTTTGAAACAATTACTGCTTTGCATACAAGCCAGTGAATTCTATGCGTTACAGCTGGATGAGTCAACAGACGTGGCAGGCCTGGCACAGCTCCTGGTATATGTCCGTCACGTTTATGGGGGGGGTCAATTAAGGAAGGCATCCTCTTCTGAAAACCACTGGAAACCAGGAGAGGATATTTGTAAAGTACTGGACAGCTTTGTGACATCATGTGGACTTTGCTGGTCAAGATGTGTTGGTATCTGTACTAATTGCACAAAAGCCATGACAGGGGGGCAGTTGAGTGGTAACGCGCATGCAAGCAGTTGCTCCCGACACCACTTGGGTACACTGCAGCATCCACCGAGAGACTCTTGCTTTCAAAGGAATGCCTGACAGCTTGAAAGACGTTTTGGACACTACAGTGAAAATGGTTAACTTTGTTAAAGCAAGGCCCCTGAACTCGTGTATTTTCTGCACTATGCAATGATATGGGCAGTGACCATGTAACGCTTTTACAGCATACAGAAGTCCGCTGATTATCAAGCAGAAAAGTATTGACAGGCGCACAGTATTACGTAGAGCCATGTCTACATGGAACTCTATTCCATATCAGGTATGATGCAAGCAGTATTAAAATACATCTTATAGAACAGCAGGGACTGTGAAGAGACACACACACCCTTACACGTACACATGATAAGACACGCAATCTACACACACACATGGATTTTGTGTTGTAGATATGTGGTAGTAGAGTAGTGGCCTGAGGGCACACGCTTAATGTGTTGTGGAAAGTGTTTTGAAATGTAATGTCATATTTTAAATTGTATATAACTGCCTTAATGTTGCTGAACCCCATGAAGAGTAACTGCTGCCTTGGCAGCGGCTACTGGGGATCCTTAATGAATAGAAATACAGGCATGCGGCTCATACTCATAGCAAACATAAAAACAGTAGGCGAACATACAACATCGTCAACCGGAGAGAGAGATGGAGAGAGGGGGGAGAAGGAGAGTTAGAAACGACTCCAAAAGAGATAGAGGAAGAGAGAGATGGTGACAAAGACAGCAGCACAGACGAATGTCAGCTCATTAAAAAAAAAGAACTGTACGTCTAACCTTTGGGAGACAATATCAACTTTCCGCTCTCACTCAAATGCATGGTGTAATGGGCCCCCTTGGCTATTTCTGGATGTGTATGAAGTTACCTGTTCGTAATTCCCATCCCCCTTTCTGTCTTGACCTCACACACAGCCCTATACGGTGTCTAAACCCATTGAACCATTGTCATGTGTTCTCCTACAGATCCCTCCCTATGTACGGTTATAAACTGGCAAATCCCCCCCCCCCCCCCCCCCCCCCCCCCACACACACACACACACACACCTCCAGCTCCCCGTTCTCGGCGGCGTCGTGTAGCGGCGTTCCGCCCCAGCTATCGGTGATGATCTCGCCACCGTGCAGTAGCAGCCAGCTGAGCACCTTGGCATGGCCGCGGCTGGCGGCGAAGTGCATGGCCGTGGCACCGTCACCGTCCTGGTCTGACAGGCTGATCTCTGTGAAGCTCATCTGCAACGGACAATAGTAGAGGTTGAACAGCATGTAGCGCCAGCTGCCATTTGATTCAGTAACACTTGTTAGTTGGCTCCCCTTAGTTTATAGATGTTCAACTTCCCACCAACAAATTGGTATCCATTAACCCTAATCCTAACATTAAGCATTCTCTATCAACCATTGGTAGTGGATGGGTGTTGCTCTGTAGACTAAAGAGCTTTAAGCACTTAGATGGAAGGGGATTATGTAAATCAAATGTGTTATTGTTGTGTATGTATGTATGTATGTATGTATGTATGTAAGTAACTGGTGGTGAGCTGCAAATGAATAACTAAAACGCAAGGCATAATGTGCCATTTCTACCACAGAAACAACCATTCCTGGTTTGCTGGTCAAATGTCGTGTGTGTGTGTGTGTGTGTGTGTGTGTGTGTGTGTGTGTGTGTGTGTGTGTGTGTGTGTGTGTGTGTGTGTGTGTGTGTGTGTGTGTGTGTACACACACACACACAGTTGAAGTCATAAGTTTACATACACCTCAGCCAAATACATTTAAACTCAGTTTTTCACAATTCCTGACATTTAATCCTTGTAAAGATCTGTCTTAGGTCAGTTAGGATCACCACTATTTTAAGAATGTGAAATGTCAGAATAATAGAGTGAATGATTTATTTCAGCTTTTATTTCTTTCATCACATTCCCAGTGGGTCAGAAGTTTACATACACTCAATTAGTATTTGGTAGCATTGCCTTAAAATTGTTTAACTTGGGTCAAACGTTTTGGGTAGCCTTCCACAAGCTGGGTGAACTTTGGCCATTCCAAAGTTCCTTCCAAGATGACATAGCAGTTCAGACGTCATTTTGTCCTCGTATTGTCGTGTATATATTTACACCTTTCTTCGCATATCTTTTATATATTTTATTATCCAAGAACTCAACTACAAAAAGATTTCCTGCAACCCGCCTCACCAATTACAGAAAAAAAAAGTATTATTTACCTCAAATCTGAAAATTCACAATTGAAGCTAACCAGAAGCTAGTCAGAAGCTAGTCAGAAGCTAGTCAGAAGCTAGTCAGAAGCTAGCCAGAAGCTAGCCAGAAGCTAGCCAGAAGCTAGCCAGAAGCTAACCAGAAGCTAACCAGAAACTAGCCAGAAGCTAACCAGAAACTAGCCAGAAGCTAACCAGAAACTAGCCAGAAGCTAACCAGAAACTAGCCAGAAGCTAACCTGAAACTACCCAGAAGTTAGCCGGTTTACTGGCTAACGTTAGTATTTCAGCTACCCGCGTTGTGGTCATCAGCTATTCCTTTAGCTCGATAATCTATCGGCACTTTTGTAAAACGCGACTCAGACCAGAACATACCGGACCTATTTTTCTCAATATCTCCGGATTTCAACCGCAAGCTCTGGACATTTACACCTTGCTTTCGCAGCTAGCTAGCTGCAAACCGTGTGACTATTCGCTTACGTCGATCCCGGAGCAAACTTAAATTATTCCGGAGCTAGCCAGCTGAAGAGTTCCATCAGCCATTCCTGGGCTACAATCACCTATCCGGACCCGTTTTTTTTACTACAAATGCGGAGCCCCACCGGGCCTTCACGACTGACTACCGACGTTATCTGCCCGAGGGAGTTATCCAATTGGCACCTCCGTCGCGACGTTACCTGAACGCTCATCTGGGGCCCGCTAATCGTTAGCTGTCTTATCGGCTGCTATCTGATTAAGTATATCGGACAATTTCTTGGGTCACTATATCTATTTTGCCAATTGGATTGATCCCCTCTACCACACGGAACCCCACTAATCTACCGACGGAAACGCACGAGGTGACTAAAAATAGATCTCCATCCTATGCTATCTTGCTACCGATAGCCAGCTACCCGACCAGCTGTCTGGATCGCCGTGACCCCAACCAACCTCTACTCACTGGACCCTTATGATCACTCGATTAAGCATGCCTCTCCTTAATGTCAATATGCCTTGTCCATTGCTCTTCTGGTTAGTATTTATTGGCTTATTTCATTGTGGAACCTCTAGCCCTGCTCACTATACCATATCCAACCTTTCAGTTCCACCACCCACATATGCGATGACATCACCTGGTTTCAATGATGTTTCTAGAGACAATATCTCTCTCATCATCACTCAAAACCTAGGTTTACCTCCACTGTATTCACATCCTACCATACCTTTGTCTGTACATTATTCCTTGAAGCTATTTTATCGCCCCCAGAAACTTCCTTTTACTCTCTGTTCTAGACGTTCTAGACGACCAATTCTCATAGCTTTTAGCCGTACCCTTATCCTACTCCTCCTCTGTTCCTCTGGTGATGTAGAGGTGAATCCAGGCCCTGCAGTACCTAGCTCCACTCCTATTCCCCAGGCGCTCTCTTTTGATGACTTCTGTAACCGTAATAGCCTTGGTTTCATGCATGTTAACATTAGAAGCCTCCTCCCTAAGTTTGTTTTGTTCACTGCTTTAGCACACTCTGCCAACCCAGATGTTTTAGCCGTGTCTGAATCCTGGCTTAGGAAGACCACCAAAAATTCTGACATTTTCATCCCTAACTACAAGATTTTCAGACAAGATAGAACAGCCAAAGGGGGCGGTGTTGCAATCTACTGCAAAGATTGCCTGCAGAGTTCTGTTTTACTATCCAGGTCTGTTCCCAAACAATTTGAACTTCTACTTTTAAAAATCCACCTCTCTAAAAACAAGTCTCTCACCGTTGCCGCCTGCTATAGACCACCCTCTGCCCTCAGCTGTGCTCTGGACACCATATGTGAACTGATTGCCCCCCATCTATCTTCAGAGCTCGTGCTGCTAGGCGACCTAAATTGGAACATGCTTAACACCCCAGCCATCCTACAATCTAAGCTTGATGCCCTCAATCTCACACAAATTATCAATGAACCTACCAGGTACCACCCCAATACCGTAAACACGGGCACCCTCATAGATATCATCCTAACCAACTTGCCCTCCAAATACACCTCTGCTGTTTTCAACCAAGATCTCAGCGATCACTGCCTCATTGCCTGCATCCGTAATGGGTCAGCGGTCAAACGACCTCCACTCATCACTGTCAAACGCTCCCTGAAACACTTCAGCGAGCAGGCCTTTCTGATCGACCTGGCCGAGGTATCCTGGAAGGATATTGATCTCATCCCGTCAGTAGAGGATGCCTGGATATTTTTTTTAAATGCCTTCCTCACCATCTTGAATAAGCATGCCCCATTCAAGAAATTTAGAACCAGGAACAGATATAGCCCTTGGTTCTCTCCTGACCTGACTGCCCTTAACCAACAGAAAAACATCCTATGGCGTTCTGCATTAGCATCGAACAGCCCCCGTGATATGCAACTTTTCAGGGAAGCTAGAAACCAATATACACAGGCAGTTAGAAAAGCCAAGGCTAGCTTTTTCAAGCAGAAATTTGCTTCCTGCAACACAAACTCAAAAAAGTTCTGGGACACTAAAGTCCATGGAGAATAAGAACACCTCCTCCCAGCTTCCAACTGCACTGAAGATAGGAAACACTGTCACCACCGACAAATCCACTATAATTGAGAATTTCAATAAGCATTTTTCTACGGCTGGCCATGCTTTCCACCTGGCTACCCCTACCCCGGTCAACAGCACCGACCCTCCCCTCTGCTACTCGCCCACGCCTTCCCCATTTCTCTTTCTCCCAAATACAGTCAGCTGATGTTCTGAAAGAGCTGCAAAATCTGGACCCTTACAAATCAGCCGGGCTAGATAATCTGGACACTTTCTTTCTAAAACTATCTGCTGAAATTGTTGCCACCCCTATTACTAGCCTTTTCAACCTCTCTTTCGTGTCGTCTGAGATTCCCAAAGATTGGAAAGCAGCTGCGGTTATCCCCCTCTTCAAAGGGGGGAACACTCTTGACCCAAACAGCTACAGACCTATATCTATCCTACCCTGCCTTTCTAAGGTCTTCGAAAGCCAAGTCAACAAACAGATTACCGACCATTTCGAATCCCACCATACCTTCTCCGCTATGCAATCTGGTTTCCGAGCTGGTCATGGGTGCACCTCAGCCACGCTCAAGAACCTAAACGATATCATAACCACCATCGATAAGAGACAACACTGTGCAGCTATATTCATCGACCTGGCCAAGGCTTTCGACTCTGTCAAACACCGTATTCTTATCGGCAGACTCAATAGCCTTGGTTTCTCAAATGACTGCCTCACCTGGTTCACCAACTACTTCTCTGACAGAGTTCAGTGTGTCAAATCGGAGAGCCTGTTGTCCGGACCTCTGGTAGTCTCTATGGGGGTGCCACAGGGTTCAATTCTCGGGCCGACTCTTTTCTCTGTATACATCAATGATGTCGCGCTTGCTGCTGGTGATTCTCTGATCCACCTCTACGCAGACGACACCATTCTGTATACATCTGGCCCTTCTTTGGACACTGTGTTAACTAACCTCCAGACGAGCTTTAATGCCATACAACTCTCCTTCCGTGGCCTCCAACTGCTCTTAAATGCAAGTAAAACTAAATGTATGCTCTTCAACAGATCGCTGCCGGCACCCGCCCGCCCGTCCAGCATCACTACTCTGGACGGTTATGACTTAGAATGTGTGGACAACTACAAATGCCTAGGTGTCTGGTTAGACTGTAAACTCTCCTTCCAGACTCACATTAAGCATCTCCAATCCAAAATTAAGTCTAGAATCGGTTTCCTATTTCGCAACAAAGCATCCTTCACTCATTCTGCCAAACATACCCTTGTAAAACTGACCATCCTGCCGATCCTTGACTTGGGCGATGTCATTTATAAAATAGCCCCCAACACCCTACTCAATAAATTGGACGCAGTCTATCACAGTGCCATCCGTTTTGTCACCAAAGTCCCATATACTACCCACCACTGCGACCTGTACGCTCTCGTTGGCTGTTCTCAACGAGAGCACTTGTTCTCAACTAGCCTACCTGGTTAAATAAAGGTGAAATATATATTTTTTGGTGCGAAAAGTGCAAATCAATCCGAAGCATGGAGGCCTACAAACCTGACTCAGTTACACCAGCTCTGTCAGGAGGAATGGCCAAAATTCACCTAACTTATTGTGGGAAGCTTGTGGAAGGCTACCCGAAATGTTTGACCCAAATTAAACCATTTAAAGGCAACGCTACCAAATACTAATTGAGTGTATGTAAACTTTACCACTGGGAATGTGATATAAGAAATAAAACCTGAAATAAATCTCTACTATTATTCTGATATTTCACATTCTTAAAATAAAGTGGTGACCCCAACTGACCTAAGGCAGGGAATTTTTACTAGGATTAAATGTCAGGAATTGTTAAAAACTGAGTTTAAATGTATTTGGCTAAGGTGTATGTAAACTTCCGACTTCAACTGTATAAAGATCCCACAGTTGACAGTGCATGTCAGAGCAAAAACCAAGCCACAAGGTTGAAGGAATTGTCCGTAGAGCTCCGAGACAAGATTGTGTCTCAGCACAGATCTGGGGAAGGGCACCAACACATTTCTGCATTGTTGAAGGTCCCCAAGAACACAGTGGCCTCCATCATTCTTAGATGGAAGAAGTTTAGAACCAACCAGACTCTTCCTAGAGCTGGCCGCCCAATCAAACTGAGCAATGCGGTGAGAAGGGCCTTTGTCACAGATCTAGAGTTCCTCTGTGGAGATGGGAGAACCTTCCTGAAGGACAAAGATCTTTGCAGCACTCCACCAATCAGGCCTTTACAGTAGTGTGGCCAGATGAAAGGCACTCCTCAGTAAAAAAGCACATGACAGCCCGCTTGGAGTTTGACCATGAGAAACAAGATTCTCTGGTTTGATGAAACCAAGATCATGCTGTGGGGATGTTTTTCATTAGCAAGGACTGGGAGACTAGTCAAGATCGAGGCAAAGATCAATGGAGCAAAGTACAGAGAGATCCTTGATGAAAACCTGCTCCAGAGCGCTCAGGACCTCAGACTGGGGTGAAGGTTCACCTTCCAACAGGACAACGACTAAGCACACAGCCAAGACAACGCAGGAGTGGCTTCGGGACAAGTCTCTGAATGTCCTTGAGTAGCCCAGCAAGAGCCCAGACTTGAACCCGATCGAACATCTCTGGAGAGACCTGAAAATAGCTGTGCAGCAACGCTCCCCAATCTAATCTGACAGAGCTTGAGAGGATCTGCAGAGAATAATTGAAGGAACTCACCATATACAGGTATGCCAAGCTTGTAGCATCATACCCAAGAAGACTCGAGGCTGTAATTGCTGCCAAATGTGCTTCAACAAAGTACTGAGTAAAGGGTCTGAATACTTATGTAAATGTAGTCAGTTTTTATGTTATTTATTTTTTAATTAGCAACAATTTCTAAAAAACTGTTTTGCTTTGTCATTATGGGGAGTGTGTAGGTTGCTGAGGGGGAAAAAAGGATGTAATCCATTTTAGAATAAGGCTGGAACGTAACAAAATGTGTAAAAAGTCAAGGAGTCTGAATACACTGTATCTCTTTAATTTGACTAATAAGTAGACAATAGGCTGTTATATAATGTGTAAAAAGTCAAGGGGTCTGAATACTTTCTGAAGGCACTGTATGCCCTTTATGGTTAAAAGGATACTAAAGTACATGTAGGGTCTGTGGCGGTCATGACATTTTGCCAGCTGGTTATTGGCATGCAAAAAACTGCCAATCTCACGGTAATTGACACTTAATTAACATAAACGTGTTTAGCATCTCCACTCATACAAGCCACTGAGGTGCCTTTTTAACATCTACATTAAAATAATCTAAAGTATAAAAAAAATCTATTTCAACACCATTACAATAAACCCATGATTGTAGGTCTAAAGAAACAAATGTATTTCAGAAGAACAGAATATGAGCAGGCCTACTGTATGTCATCTGGCTATGGGCCATAGGCTGTAGGCTTGTTCAATTAGCAGACAAGATACGCAACCAGTCCTGTGCCATTTTGTAGTAAGAAGAATATAATTGAACTGAATAAAATAGAAAAGGACATTTTTTTCCCATTGTGGAGCGAGTGCACATATGAAGTGGCTATGTTGAGCGTAAAAGTGATCATTTAAAACAACTCTAAATCTAACATATAGAACCTATTTGGCAACTTTAGTTGCGAATGACACAAAGCTTAAAATGCTTTAGAAATCAAAATATATAATGGGCTGCATAATGCAACTATAGGCTAATGAGGATTTGAGAAAGTGATCATACTTTCACCCATCAGACTATTCTCAATTTAAATGTAGTCTTTACTAATATATAAAATGAGTTGCGATTTAGAATGGCCCATTATCAAAGGGTCAGGGGCAAAAAGACATGTCATCTGTATGCAGTCAATAGCGAATGGAGGCCGCTTTCCTACCAATTCTTTTTTCAATCATGTTGGATCGTCTACTTCCGTTGTTACACTCCATGCATCAACCACTGTTTGAGGAGCATACAGCCTCTGCCTACGTGACAGGTGATATTCCGCCCAAACTCATGGTTGTGAGATATGATGTAGCTAAAAAAAGGTAAATGTGTCGGCCTATAAATTATGAATATATTTTTAAAAAATCCCTTTTACTAGGCTATTTAAAATCACATTCACTATAATGGTAGGCTAACTCTGTAAGCCACCCTGCACAATCAATGAACCAACAGCATTGCCTAGGCCTATACGTTCTCTCCCAGACTCATTAATAGACAGTTTGGAGCATAATGTAACCAGTCCATCCAGTATGCATAATAGCACAGTCCATACTCTGTGGTTACTCAAATGTGTTCATTTTAGAATATTGGTCTAGCCTATTATGTACCAAAGATATCTTAAAATATAATGTAATGTTTTTCTGCCATGCATATGCTATGTATTGTAAAACAGCACAATTATTATTTTAATTCAGCTTTTTCAGGCTTGAGCTCATATATAGGCCTGTGCATATGCATAAGCTCTAATATGCAAATAGGGTTTTGAATGAATCATCACCTTAGAAAGCGCTGTCCATTTCCTTGTCTTAGGCTTTCATACAACATCCACACGTGTTACACTCAGTTTCAACCTGTTGTTGAACTTTCTTCAAATTGATCATCACAGTGATACTGTTCGGATGATGTGTTTGATGTGATTTTCTATTGCATTTGCATTGATGTCAGAGTGGTTAGAGGAACAATAAAGCCCTGAGTACCAGGCCATTAGGACCTGATGGAGGGACAGTAGAGCCCTGACTACCAGGCCATTAGGACCTGATGGAGGGAAAACAGAGCCCTGAGTACCAGGCCATTAGGACCTGATGGAGGGAAAACAGAGCCCTGAGTACCAGGCCATTAGGACCTGATGGAGGGAAAACAGAGCCCTGAGTACCAGGCCATTAGGACCTGATGGAGGGACAATAGAGCCCTGAGTACCAGGCCATTAGGACCTGATGGAGGGACAATAGAGCCCTGAGTACCAGGCCATTAGGACCTGATGGAGGGACAATAGAGCCCTGAGTACCAGGCCATTAGGACCTGATGGAGGGACAATAGAGCCCTGATGGTATTTAGAAAGTTGGGTACTACCAAAACATGTCCAGAGTGTATAAGAGGAGATTACCATGACTCAACGGTCACGTGGATTTTGACTGCGGTCATGACTCATGACTACTATTGTGGAGGTAATACGGTCACCGCAACAGCCCTATGTACACCCACAGTGGATTTATTTAGTGCTTGTCTAGGACCCAAATACACAATAGTACAACAAATACAGTAGAAGAAATGACAAAAGCAGACAGTATGAATCAGGACAATTGACCTACCAGCCAGACAATAACAGTGTTATGGCCCATTTGGGCGGCAGCATGCAGAGGTGTCATCCCGTCATTGGCTCTGATGCTCGGCTCCGCCCCGCAGTCCTTCACCAGGTATTGGACGACTTCCAGGTGACCCTCCTGGCAGGCCAGGTAGAGGGGTGTGGCACCATTCTTTGTTTGGGAATCGACAACGCTAAAAGAGGATTAACAGACCTGTATTCAATTTTATTGAATGAATTACCATGTAAAATGACATTGTTTTGGGTAAACATGTATCCGGTTGCCAACACTTGGGAATTAATGCTATTCGTGTGTGTGTGTGTGGGGGGGGGGGTTCTGAATAACCAAACTAATCTAATAGGTCAACAATAACTTCATAACACCCTCAGAATGAGCTCGGTCGAGCCAACTCCACCCCCTGGACCCAAACTCCACCCTCAATGTTCTCCCTGTTCCCCAAAGGCCAACAGGGTGGACCATCCAATGACAATTCCAGCACTTGCCCCAGATCTCCTAGTCACAGCGGGAGGTCACGGAGTGAACAAGCGCTTCCCCTCTAAATCCCATAAGGCCTTTCTTTAGTTGGACACTGACTGACAAGCAGGCAATGAGCCCCTTAAGAGGCTTACCGCTCCACTGGTCCTGCTCCTCACTACCCCAGGGTTAACCAGGCAGCAGTGTGGTGACAGGCCAGACATGGAGGGAGGGGGGGGGGGGGGGGGGGGGGGGGGGGTTAATGAAGTAGGAGTGTCAACTCCACCCCGTTTCACCTCACCGGACAGAGCCAACATAGTTAGAACCCAAAACAAGCACCCCTTAAATATTTCACCACAGGAAAGGGACCTTATCTGCAGTTCTGTCATCAGGAAGTGGGCAGACAACTGCATTATTCAGGAGTGAAACTAAAGTGGGACGGAGCTCTCCTGCATCCCGGGGTCTGGAGAGGGAGAACAACATAGGTTTATGGAAAGGGGCTGGTGCTTATATACTAACATTCCCGCAACACACAACCCCCCTCAAATACTACTGGAGAGAAAATGCACCAAGATGTCTGTGCTCTTATGAGATGCCTCATGACAAGGGGGACTACTGAGTTCTAGCCTATACATACTTAGGTACTCCGATAAAGGAAGTGCTTTGAGTACAGGTGTAGATTTCAAAGAGCTTGTCCTTGTGAGAGGGTAGCAATAAAGTGCAACAATAGATGACACCGTCCAACAAACACAATCATTTTTTATTTTTTTCAAGCTATCAGATTTGTCTGCAATTAGTCAACTTGAAATTGCCTCCACTATTACTGGATGTACAATATACACCCTTCTCCCCTACCCAGTGTTCCGTGTAAGGCCAATCTTATCATCATTATTTCTCACACACAGGGAAAGATCGCTTTACATCAGGGGTGTCAAACTCATTTCGCATCGTGGGCCACATACGGCCTAGGGAGATGTCAAGTGGGCCGGACCATTAAAATTATACCATACTCTGCTATAAATAACCAAAATATCATGTCTTTCCTTTGTTTTGGTGTAAAGAAGCACAAGAACATTAGGAAAATATTGAAATTTAATGAACTATCCTTTTACAAAACATTTCATGAAACACCTCATATTTCCTTAGACAAATGTGCAATTTACTTTTATCATTCACAAATATGCATTGCAACTGATCCCACTGATTGTACAAAGGCACAAAACTTTAATTGGTACTGAAAAATATAGTAATGCACTTTAAGATTAAATGAGACTTTTAAAGAAAGGAATTTTTAAACCACTTACACATACGCATATAAAATCTAAATGTAATCCCTGCGTACACCTTACAAACTAAGGAGAGTGATTTTAAATGTGTAATGAAGAAAGTGTTCGCCTGTCCTGTAAATCTGTAAACTTCATACATGAAACATACATACACATACAATACATACTGAACATTTATGGAGTTGTATGAACAGTAGAATTCCATCACACAACTTTTGTTTTGAAGCTGCTGACTAACATTAAAGTGCACATTTTTTAAATCACCACAGTAAGGATTCATCTTCACAGAGCTGTATTCTTTCAATGCAAACAGTATCTAAGGCAGCATTTTAAAGGTGTTAGTCTAGTCTGGACTTGTATTTGTTCCTGAAACTTGGCATCTTTTGGCCTGTACAAGTGCATCAACACCAGGTGTCATGTCCTGACTAGCTGTCACTTTCAGAATGTCATTTAAGTGCTTGTTTGTGAGCCTTGAACGCATTTTTGTTTTATTGATATTCATCACTGAGAAAATTTGTTCACAAAGGTAGGTTGTCCCAAACATGCACAAAATTTTAGCAGCCAGGGCTGTTAATTTGGGGTACCCTGGTAGTAGATACTGATAAAATCTGTCCAGACCTACAGAGGCAAATTTGCCCTTCAAATCTGCATCACACTGCAAATCAATTATCTCTAGCTGAATTTCGACCGGCAGATCAGAAGCTTTAACTGTGAAAGGTGAGCGAAAAACTGAAAATTCTGTCTCAAGTTCACCAAATACCTGAAAACGTTTCTCAAACTCCCGCAGTAGTCCTGCAATTTTGTCTTTGTACCGTTTCATGTCCGCATCAGGTCTGGTCACACACACATCTCTCAGACAGGGGAAATGAGCAGGGTTGCCATTTGCCAGTTGCATCTCCCACAAAGTCAGCTTCAACTTAAATGCATGTATGTTGTCAGAAAACTGTGTGACAACTTTTTTGCGGCCTTGCAACATTTTGTTCAGATTGTTCAAATGTTCAGTAATATCAACCAAGAATGCAAGGTCCCGTAGCCATTCCTGAGATTGTAATTCCAACACCGGTTTTCCTTTTTTCTCCATGAACTGTCCGATTTCCTCTCGTAGATCAAAGAAATGCCTCAGCACAGCGCCTCGGCTTAACCATCTCACTTCAGTGTGGTATGGCAGGCTGTGGGTAATGTTGCTGTCGCTGAGAAGTTTGTCAAACTGACGATGGTTCAGACCTCTGGACCGGATGAAATTTACAGTGCGAACAACCACCTCCATGACGTGGTCCATTTTCAGCGACTTGCAACACAATGCCTCCTGGTGCAAAATACAGTGAAATGTCCAGAAACGATCTCCTCCATTAAGGGCTTGTACTTTGTCTTTGAACTTTGTCGCGACACCTGCTTTCTTTCCGACCATGGATGGCGCGCCGTCTGTAGCCAGGCTGACAGCGCGGGACCAGTCCACTCCAACTCTGTCCAATGCAGCAACGACAGAGCCGAAAATGTCCTCGGCTGTTGTGGTGTCCATCATTGGCACCAACTCAAGAAACTCTTCAGTAACAGTCAATGTCTCATCAACTCCTCGAATAAATATGGCCAGTTGGGCCACGTCTGTGATGTCAGTGCTCTCGTCAATTGCCACGGAAAATGCAATAAATGACTTGACTCTGTTTCAATTGACTGTCTAAATCTGCCGATAGTTCCGAAATCCTCTCTGCTATAGTATTCCTCGTCAGGCTAATATTGGCAAAAGCTTGTCGCTTCTTGGGACATACAAGTTCAGCCGCCTTCATCATGCATCGTTTAACAAAGTCACCGTCGGAATACGGCTTCGATGCTAATGCTATTTCGCTAGCAATTAGGTAGCTGGCTTTTACCGCTGCTTCACTGACTTCTCGGCTCTGGATGAAAGTTGACTGCTGTTTCCTCAGACCCGCCAGCAATTCGTTAATCTTATCTCTTCTCAGTTGTCCTTGCAAGCCGTCATATTTTTCGCTGTGATGAGTCTCGTAGTGGCGTCGAATATTATATTCCTTCAATACCGAAACTTGTTGCAAACACACCAAGCACGAAGGTTTTCCGTGCATCTCTGTAAATAAATAGGACGTGGTCCATTTTTCTTTGAAAATTCTACACTCCTTATCTACTTTTCTCCGTTTGGATAACGACATTTTGGCTAATGAGGGTGTAGCGGAGAGGTAGAGACCAAGGTATTAACAACGTCGTAACAAGCAGCAGATGGCGCATTGATACCGTCTGCTGTTTTCAGTCTGTCTCAGTGATGCGGCTTGTCTTCTACTCTGATGGAAAGAGTGCGCCCCTTAGCGGATAATCCATGAATTGCAGCGAATTAAAAATATTAATTCCATGTCTTTTATGCATTTTTTCCACTTTCAAATTATCCTGCGGGCCTGATCGAACCTCCTTGGGGGCCCGTTCCGGCCCGCGGGCCGTATGTTTGACACCCCTGCTTTACATGGTCATGCTAATGCAAAAATCACTTACATTTTTGACATTCTCAACAATTATTTAGGTGCTACTATTTCAGTTTTCTAGCTTGCTGTGGCCTGCACCCTTAGACAGTCTCAACAGGTACAGTTGCGGCTAAATATATTGACACCTGTGTACTTTTTGTAAATAATTCCCTATTTCTTCTCAAATAAGTCTATTTAAAAAAAAAAAAATGTCTCCACACCTGATTTGATTTCAACATATCGGAACCAATTTTATTTTTGTAAACTTAAGTTTACAAAAACATTTTTAGAAATGAAAGACAAATGGAATTTACAAAATTATTGGCACCCCAGAGATAGTATTTCTATTTATTAAGGATCCCCCACTCTTCCTGGGGTCCAGCAACATTAATGCAGTTCTATACAATTTAAAATATTACATTTCATAACACTTTTACAACACATTAAGTGTGTTCCATCAGGCCACTACTCTACTATCACATATCTACAGTACAACATCCATGTGTACATGTGTGTAGAGTGGCGCAGGGGTCTAAGGCACTGCATCTCAGTGCTAGAGGCATCACTACAGACCCTGGTTCGATTCCAGGCTGTATCGCAACCAGCCGTTGGGAGTCCCATAGGGCGGCGGCGTCCGGGTTAGGGTTTGGCTGGGGTAGGCCATCATTGTAAAGAAGAATTTGTTCTTCACTGACTTGCCTAGTTAAATAAAAAAATTATGACATGCCAATGGCTTTGAATATTTGGGACAAATCATTCACTAGACCCTAATCCTCAACTAAATCTTGTAATATATAATGTGGAAGTTAAGGTGACTAAACTGTTTGGAGTAACCCTGGATTGTAAAACTGACATGGTCAAAACATGTTGATAAACAGTAGCTAAGATGGGGAGAAGACTGTCCATAATAAAGTGCTTCTCTGGCTCTTATTTACAATGATGGCCTACCCAGGCCAAACCCTAACCCGGATGACGCTGGGCCAATTTTGCCCCGCTCTATTGGACTCCCAATCACGGCCGATTGTGATACAGCCTGGAATCAAACCAGGGTCTGCAGTGACGCCTCTAACACTGAGATGCAGTTTCTTAGACCGCTGCAGCACTCCGGAGAACAAATGTTAAACCTTTTTTGCAATAACATAGCATATGGGATCGATTAAGAAATTTGGCTTAATTAACTTGATTACTATTATGGTGTTTTTATTCAGAGAAAAACGAAACCCTCAGGGTTTCCGTTAGGATGGAATGGAAAATATGGCGCTGTACAACGTGACAGTCGGGAGTAGGCTACAGATGTGAGAAAAAAATTGTAAAGTAATTGGTAAAATTAGTAATGACTGAGAAAAATAAAAAGGAATAGTCAACTGCCCTGGGGAATTCCTGATTGTAACTGGATTATGCTGGAGGCTTCCATTAAAGAACGCCCTCTGTGTTCTGTTAGACCGGTAACTCTTTATCCACAATATACATGGGATGTAAAGCCATAACACATACTTTTTTCCAGCAGCAGAATATGATCGATATTGTCAAAAGCCGCACTGAAGTTTAACAAAACAGCTCCCACAAATTCTCTCAGCCAATCAGTAATTTGTGTAAGTGCCATGCTTGTTGAATGTCCTTCCCTATAAGTGTGTTCAAAGTCTGTTGTATAGCACTATATCCGGTCAAACAAAATTTGTTCCAAAAGATTACTAAGGGTTGGTAACAGGCTATTTGAGTCAGTAAAGGGGGCTTTACTATTCTTGGGTAGCGGAATTACTTTTGCTTCCCTCCAGTCCTAAGGGCACACACTTTCTAGTAGGCTTATATTGAAGATATGGCAAATAGGACTGGCAATATCATTCGCTATTATTCTCAGTTGTCAGATCCCAGTGGCTTGTCATTGTTGATAGACAACAACGACTCTCACCTCTTTCACACTCACTTTACCGAATTCAAAATTACATATACTTTATACTTGGATGTGTAGTGTCAGCATTTGTTGCTGGCATGTCATGCCTAAGGTTGCTTGTCTTGCCTATTTGAATTTATTATGGATCCCCATTAGCTGCTGCCAAAGTCAGCCATTTATGTTAATGCAAGTTAGAGCTAGTTTGACCACCAGAGGGCATCGTTGAGAAGCATTTGATACTATTCCGTATTGTCATTACTAGAAAATGTTAACCTCTTTTTGTAATAACATAGCATATGGGATTGATTTTAAGAAATTTGGCTTAATTAATTTGATTACTATTATGGTGTTTTTATTCAGAGAAAAACAAAACCCTCGGGGTTTCCGTTAGGATGCAGTGGAAAATATGGCGCTGTACAACGTGACAGTCGGGAGTAGGCTACAGGATTCTAAATTGTTTGCCCTCATTAGACAACTTTGTTCCAATATTTCTGTAAATCAGTGATATTTATTCCCATAGTAATTCGTTATGGATCCATAACTAAATCAACATCTGCATTTTGAAAGAGTATTTTTTAATAATTATTTTATTAATTAAATGTCTTTTTGTTTATTAGGCTACTGTGCAGTCTACAATACATACTGCAGGAAACATGGGAAAGTGCCTAAATCCTTACATAAGGGAGAGCAGACCATGTCTGTACTACAGAATGTGGGGTACGCGGGAGACCAGTGTTATTTCATAGTTGTGATGTCTTCACTATTATTCTACAATGTAGAAAATAGTAAAAATAAAGAAAAATCCTGAAATGAGTAGGTGTGTTAACTTTTGACTGGTACTTGCTTAATTAATTTGATTAATATTATGGTGTTTCAATTCCATGATATTTGAAAAACCCTCAGGGTTTCCGTTAGGATGGAACAGAAAATATGGCGCTGCACAACGTGACGCTCATAAATTCGGAGTGTTATCAGATTGTCAGTTCGTAAATTCAGACAGTTTCGCTCTCGGAGCGCACACTGGACGTTTGGGCCAAGGAGTAGGGTTGATTTGAGCGTTCTGGCCTTACAACGGCAGTCAAGCATCCAAGCTAAAGTTGGTTAGCTGGCAAGCTACTTCCAGAAACAAATGAGACCACTCTGACCATTTTACTCACCCTAGCAGAGCTGGTAAGGCAGTTCTCGTGTTAACTAGAGAGTTGGTGACTAACTGTGCTGCTGGAAACAATTTTGCCGACGTTTACTGACACCGGCCATATTCAATGGGTGTTGAGCGCTCGTAAAATGAATTATTCTGCGCTCTGGTACACTCAGACGAGCGCGCTCTGAAATCGGTGGAGATAGCCAGAGCGAATTTACAAAAGCACCCGAATGTCCATTGAGAACACACAACGACTATACCATTTAGCTAAGCTAAGAATGATGGGAATAATCAAGTCAATAAACATTGGGTAATTAGATAGCTAACATACCGGTACATACTGCTGTAATGATATGCTATGTGGTTCGTAAGGACAGCGTAGCTAACAAATTGTCAGCCAACATAACTTATTTGAAAAGTCCTTACTTTATTACATTGAGTAGCAAGCTACCCCTTGGTCATTAGGACTAATCTGGTCTGTGATAGGAGGGGGAGTGTTCACACCTAGCTCGGTTATTAGACTATTCTTCAGTAAAGGCTGAATAGTGTATTGTTCAGCTATTAGCTGTTGGGGAGGGGCCCAACTTGCAACAAATTCTTGTTGTTCCCATCTCGTTCCTTTCCCTCTTCCACGTGTCATCATTCTGCGGCTTGCTTGTGGGCGTGCTGGCAGGATGTGGCAGTGCTGGCAGGATATGGCAGTGCTGGCAGGATATGGCAGTGCTGGCAGGATATAGGAGCATATTCGGTTGTGCGTCAAGAATTCTGCATGTTTGTATGAAGGTGTGGTTATTTACAGGAAAATTGTTATATGCTATGGAGGTACATGTGTCTTTTTGTCGAGAGCAAAACTTTTTAGTTCCAATCAAAAATAATTGTTCTGAAAGCAACTTTTATCCGACACAAAGGAAGTCATTTAGAGAACAAAAAATGCATTTGAAAACAAAACAAATTTTGCTATGAACCACCCTCCATTTTGACAATTTTTTGAGTGTCAGATTGGCTATAACCAATACTGCTCAGCCTTTCTTTCCGACACAAAGGAAGTCATATCGGATACCTACGAAGAAGGACTATGTGATGATGACATCTCAGGTAAGCAGCACTAGGCTTACCTTCTTCCATCCAACTTCTGCATAGCTAGTAGTTAGCTCCTACGATTCAGTGTCGGTTCATAACATAACTATATTACATACATAATGTAGAATGATAAATCATGCCATTATTATTCTCAATCTAACCAAAAGCATTTAGCTACGAATGCCTGTTCTCGCCATTTTCAGTTGAATGAATCTAACTTTCTTTCATGGCAACTCATAAGCAGGCCATGTCCTATTTGTTTCATAGTCGATATATAATCATATTTCATGACAGTGTAACGGTTAGCATTTTTTACAGAAGGATAAAAGAACACAATAAGTCTGTCAGGGAATGCTATTCTGATATGTCAGATGAAGAGTTATATATGTATAATGTCTCCATCAAATCTAAGAAGTTATTTTAACTTTTTTAATCTTACTTATTCCTAGACACATTTTCAATGATGTATGAAACTGGAGTTGTTCTTCATCAACTGGTAATAGATAAATAATGAAGCAGGTTAATAGGTTAAACATTTCACTTTTAATTCCAATGCTTTATTTCAAGATACAACATTGTCTCATTTGGTGGTATAGATCTATTTTCAAGGAAGGTAAGTATATTATTTTGTATGCATATTGCATATTTCCCATCACCTAATGAACAACCACAATAGCAGTCGGGTGTTAAGCTTTCTGTGCTGTATTGACGCATCCTGAAAATGACATCTGCTGCTTCGGTCTTATCTCAGTTATTGTTTTCATATCTACAAAAAATAAGCTATTTTCTTTACTTTCAGAGAGCGAGCTGATCAAGGGGCCGAAAATGTAGATATTGCCAGATGTTCACTGTCCGAGGAACAGGCCGTGGAAGCTTTATTGCTGGCAAGTGTCCATAACCAGAGGTAATTAAACTGTTCTGTGTTCTTTTCTCTCTCTTCCTCTCTGCCTGTCTTGTTGTACATGGAACCTGTCTCACATGCATTCATTTAAAAAAACGTAAGATAATTTGCGAATTGCTAATTTTCAGATTTACAGCCACATAAGCACAGCCATTTTCACTGGACTATCTGTTGCTACCAAGACAGGATTTCCCTGGGGGTTAGCCTTGCAATAACCATGAGGTGAGACACATAGCCCTCTATATTTAAATGTTTCAGGTACACTCCGATAGGCGTCTGCGTCGCATACAGTATAATCTATTGTTTGTCCTCATGTGTCTTTTTCAGCATAAAGTACTGTGTAGCCACTTAGTGTGGACACTAGGTGAGACCACACACACACAATAACAGTCTCCTCTTCACTTCATCCCTTTCCCCTTCTGATATAACCTAGAGGATTTAGGGAGCTGTGTTGGTGAATTACAAACAAAGGTTTCTGTACCAAATATTAAGTTCTGCTTTTCTGATGTATCAAATAATTATGTCATGCAATAAAAATGCAAATTAATTACTTATAAAAATCATACAATGTGATTTTCTGGATTTTAGATTCCGTCTCTCACAGTTGAAGTGTACCCATGATAAAAATTACAGACCTCTACATGCTTTGTAAGTAGGAAAACCGGCAGTGTATCAAATACTTGTTCTCCCCACTGTAGATACTTTTGTACCCGTTTCCTCCAGCATCTTCACAAGGTCCTTTGCTGTTGTTCTGGGATTGATTTGCACTTTTCGCACCAAAGTACGTTCGTCTCTTGGAGACAAAACGTGTCTCCTTCCTGAGCGGTATGACGTCTGTGTGGTCCCATTGTGTTTATACTTGCGTACTATTGTTTGTACAGATGAACGTGGTACCTTTAGGCATTTGGAAATTGCTCCCAAGGATGAACCAGACTTGTGGAGGTCTACAATTTTTTTCTGATGTCTTGGCTGATTTCTTTCGATTTTCGAGCAAATTGACACTGAATGTATTTCAAGGCCCACCGTCAAACTCAAAGGTACACCTCCAATTGACTCAAATGATGTCAATTACCCTATCAGAAGCTTCTAAAGCCATGATTTTCCAAGCAGTTTAAAAAGACACAGTCAACTTAGTGTATGTAAACTTCTGACCCACTGGAATTGTGATACAGTGAATTATAAGTGAAATAATCTGTCTGTAAACAATTGTTGGAAAAATGACTTGTGTCACGCACAAAGTAGATGTCCTAACCGACTTGCCAAAACAATAGTTTGTTAACAAGAAATGTGTGGAGTGGTTGAAAAATGAGTTTTAATGACTCTAACCTAAGTGTATGTAAACTTCCGACTTCAACTGCCAACAAATTCTTCATGTAGCGATCAATGAGCTTGCTGCAATGTTCTACTTGCAATTTGAACCACTCCTCAGCAGAAAACTGCTCTAATTCGATGTCGAGGGGTGCCCTCGACAAACTGCTGTTTTCAGCTCGCGCCATAGGTTATGGATGTGACTACAATCTGGACTCTTCATTGTTCACTCCAGAACAATCCAGCATTTTTACTTGAAACATTCCAGGGTGCTTTTTATGTGTGTTTGGGGTTGTTGTCCTTGTGGAAGATCCACATCCTTCAACAGAGACTGTTTTTGGACACTGGGTTGAAAATTGCACTCCAACACCTTAATAATCTTCTGATTTCATTAAGTCTTGCACACATTCAAGACCCCCAGTACCAGAGACAGCAAAGCAACCCCACAGCATTATCGAACCTCCCCCATATGTCATTGTAGGGAGGGTGTCCTTTTCTTTGAACACTTCATTTGAGTATTGGTAGACAAAGGAAGATCCCTCTGCTGAAAAAGACACTCAAAATCCCACCTACAGTAAAAAAAGCCTACATTTTGGGGGGAAATGTTCAGTGGACCATTGAACAAATGTGAGTTCTTTGGCAATACAGATCAGCGGTGTGTTTACTGACAACCAAATTAAGCCTTCCATAAAAAGAAGACCCTACAATCAAAGATGGGGGAGGTTTGATAAAGTTGTGATGTTGGTTTGCTGCCTCTGGTACTGGGGGCCTTGAACATGTGCAAGGCATGAAATCGGCACATTATCAGGTGTTTCCTAGTCCAATGTTCAACCCAGTGTCTAAAAATGGGGCTCCATTGAAGGTTGTGGGTCTTCCAGCAGGACAACGTCCCCAAACACACATCAAAAAGCACCCAGGATGGGTTAAAAAAAAAGATGGACTGTTCTGGAGTGGCCAGCAAAGATTTGAGATCTGAATCACATCCAAAACCTATGGGTTGCACATGGGACAAATTGTCAGTAGAAAGGTGCAGCAAGCTCATTGATGGCTACAAGATGCATTTTGTCTGCAGTTATCTTGGCCAAAGGCTGTGCAACCAGGTACTAGCTCCAGAATGCCAATAATTTTGTCTTAATTTTATTACAATTGTAAACTTATGTTTATAAAATAAAATCTGTTCTACAATGTAGAAAATCCAATAAGGTGTGGTGACCAAAAGTTTTCAATTTCAAAAGATTTTAGAAGAAATAAGGGAATTATTTAAGAAAACTGCAAGGGTGCCAATATATTTGGCCGAAACTGTATGTTACATTTCAGTCATTTAGCAGACAATCTTATCCAGAGCGATGGGAAAGGTAAACATCAATAGTGGCTTACAGACTTGGATAAACCCAGACAACAATACATCTTGTTAGAAAGTTGAAGATCTAACAAAAAGCAATACAGAAAAGTGGGAGTGCATTAGGCTAATCCAAATCCTACACTTTAGACCCAGAGAGAGCGAGAGACACTGTTGAAAGTTCACCCCCTGTCGCTTAGGCTTTTAGAAAGTCTAAAAGGCTTATTTTATGGCCCTGTCGCTGTGCCCCCCTTGACCACATTCTGCAATTAAGCTCTAGCAAAGCTCTTAATCTGCTCTAATTGATTGTGAAACATGTGTGAAACTCTGTGTGTGACCATCTCGCAGAGGTTTATTGCCAGTTTTCCCCACATTTTATGTTCCAGTAGCACTATCAGCAGAGACTCATCCTGTTAGCTTTGTGGAGAGACAGGATGACAGTGGAGGACAAATTCACCGATTCAGCCCAGGCCGATAAACAGTAAATAACATTTTAAAAAGATAATACAAAAATAAAATTCTCAAGCTCCCTCTCGTCTCTCTCTGCAGCAGACATACTGTATAGTGAGAAGTATGTTTGGAACATCCAATCGTAACACATCGTATTGGCATCTAACATGCTGACCAGCCTGCCCACGTTGCAAGACCATTGCAACATAAATGTACATAAGTTATCGAACCATTTCATCCAAACTGCTCGTGCGGGTCAATCGACATCTGTGTAGCCTAGCCTTTGTGCAAGGAGGAGCACTGCCAGAGCCCTGCAAAATGACCTCCAGCAGGCCACAAATGTGCATGTGTCAGCATATGGTCTCACAAGGGGTCTGAGGATCTCATCTCGGTACCTAAAGGCAGTCAGGCTACCTCTGGCGAGCACATGGAGGGCTGTGCGGCCCCACAAAGAAATGCCACCCCACACCATGACTGACCCACCGCCAAACCGGTCATGCTGGAGGATGTTTCAGGCAGCAGAACGTTCTCCACGGCGTCTCCAGACTCTGTCACGTCTGTCACATGTGCTCAGTGTGAACCTGCTTTCATCTGTGAAGAGCACAGGGCGCCAGTGGCGAATTTGCCAATCTTGGTGTTCTCTGGCAAATGCCAAACGTCCTGCACGGTGTTGGGCTGTAAGCACAACCCCCACCTGTGGACGTCGGGCCCTCATACCACCCTCATGGAGTCTGTTTCTGACCGTTTGAGCAGACACATGCACATTTGTGGCCTGCTGGAGGTCATTTTGCAGGGCTCTGGCAGTGCTCCTCCTGCTCCTCCTTGCACAAAGGCGGAGGTAGCGGTCCTGCTGCTGGGTTGTTGCCCTCCTACGGCCTCCTCCACGTCTCCTGATGTACTGGCCTGTCTCCTGGTAGTGCCTCCATGCTCTGGACACTACGCTGACAGACACAGCAAACCTTCTTGCCACAGCTCGCATTGATGTGTCATCCTGGATGAGCTGCACTACCTGAGCCACTTGTGTGGGTTGTAGACTCCGTCTCATGCTACCACTAGAGTGAAAGCACCGCCAGCATTCAAAAGTGACCAAAACATTGACTTGGAGTTACATTGTGTTGTTTAAGTGTTCCCTTTATTTTTTTGAGCAGTGTATATTATGCATTGTTACCCAGAAATTATTTGGATAATTTTTTTGGAAACATCCCAAAATCCTGTCAGGGTTAGCCACATTAGCGCTGTTTGTGGATAATGGCTAGGTAAGTGGGTTAGCTTACTTTGGGATGTGTCTCAACAGGAGTCGGAGGGAGGGCAGGTCTCCCTTGGCAGCAGCATAGTGGACAGGCAGGGCCCCAGTCTCTGTGGACACCCCGGCATCAGCCTCCCCGCTCTTCAGCAACCAATCAGTGATCTCGTGATGGCTGAACCGGGAGGCGAGGTGGAGAACGGTGGCTCCGGAACTATCCCTGTCCTGCAAAACGTGGGAAATATTAGAAATAGGCGTCAGGGCTTATGTGTCGGGTTAGTTTGGTTACATCCTAGTAGTAGCCTAGATCAAGGACACGTGTTACATCACGTACGTACACAGGACTATTCAATGTCTGTGTCAATGGGTGCGTAACTGGTGGATCGGATGTCAAACACAGGAGAGCAGAACTTGGTAAATAGCCGGAGCCGTTTAATGTACATAACTACCGGCATACAAAACTAACAAAACACATGGGCACAACAACCCGTATCGCACCAATCACATAAAGCACACGTACTTACAATAAACAATTCCCGACAAGGACATGGAGGAAACAGAGGGAACATATACAACATGTAATTAGGGAATTGAAACCAGGTGAGTGCGACAACCAGACAAAACAAATGGAACATGAAAAATAGATCGATGATGGCTAGAAGACCGGTGACGTCGACCGCCGAACACCGCCGGAACAAGGAGAGGAACCGACTTCGGTAGAAGTCGTGACAGTCTGGTTTGTGCTAATGTATCGTCCAATCAATTCACTGGACTCACTTCACCTTTATGTCAGGAACAAGAGAGTACTATTTCGAAACAACAAAATAGCTCTATACAGCATTAAAAAAGATGACATTATGCCCTGCATTCAAGTCTGCCTGAAACAGATTCAAGTCATTTAAAAACAGGTATGAAACCATTATTAAAAAGAGATGGGGTGAACCTGAAATAATTTGAAAGACGTTCATATATGATCTGAATTGGGTAACACTGTGCCTGAAACCACTCACAAAACAAGAGGTGTCAATGACACGCTGACATATAGAGTGGAAACGAATAAGGACCACCCACTGTGTCAAACTTCATCTAGACTACATTACTAATGGTAAGAGAGGCCATATACAAATGCTTGCCAATTTGCTTATCACTTGCACTCTTTGTGGTGGCTGTGTAGTCGGTCAACCACTTCAGCCTAGCATTGAATGGTAAACATGTAGCGGTAATGAAGGGGTCTCTTATTAGGCTGCTCCCGTTACTGGCACTAGTTTATTGAGCAGAAAAAAGGGGAAAAATAATTGTAGTAGTAGTTGTCGTCAGTAGTGTGTATTCGTGGACGCAAAGGGAAGCAATGTCTCCGTTTCATCATTTTCCTTCAAATCGCAAGAGGCTGAATGTATCTTACAGGAGAAAGCATCCAAGCGAGTGAAACAGCGCCCTTCTGTCTCTCTACGAGTAGGCCATTTATCTGATGCCGTCTGGTCCAAACGACTATGACATTGTTGCGGCCCGTAGCATTGAAGGGAAGAGAAGCCACTGAGCATCTGGCCTCCCTTGACAAAAAAAACAAAACAGAATTAGCCAAATCAGCATTGAGCTAAACTGGGGATGGTCCTGGCGCACCAAAAAACTAAAATGTCAAAGGAAGCCAACTTGGATTTGGCATCACGTCCATCAAATCCCATTGAGAGCATACGTCATTGACAGAAAAGCAACAATTGTTGCATCTCGTTGTGTTGCCCTCCGGTGGCTAGCTAGCTAAAATTGTCCCTTTCCTAAATTAGCCATGTATGCAGACAGGGATTTGGACTTGTGGTTTAACTTAATTCTCCGTACTGGCCAATGACTATGACGGTGATTCTGATCGAACCATTCATACATTGTTGTGCACCTGGCCTGAGAGGATGGAAGTTCAACATGCAGCTAGATGTAGAAGGCTAATGTTAACTAGCAAACATTTCCCATGAAGGGAAGTTAGGCTAGCGAGCAAGCATTTTAGGCAGGTAGCCTAGGACAAGAAAATTAATAAATAAGTGTACTGTATGACAGAGTGATAGACGGTTGTCAACATGAGAGGAGGATGGCATTGGCATTGCAACATGTTGTTCTACTTGCACACACAAATCAGAAGCATGGACAGCCACATAATATTTAGCTTCCGTTGATTGGACTAAATCGTTTTTGGTATCTTAGTTGTCACTGTATTAGACTAAGCAGAGGTGATTAGATGATTTTGAAATGGTGCTGGAATTGTGGAGGCAGCTCCTGTTTTCTTTGTGACTTGCAGCAACTCTCCATGGTTCTAACGTAATAGTTGTTTAGTGGTCCGAAAATGTCAGAAACATTAACTTGCTTGAAGGTCATGTAACTGTAACTGTTACATGCAATACGCTTTGTGGACTTCACTGGACAGAGGTTGCTATCCAGTTGTCATAAAACAAAAAAAAGTTATCGTTGAATTTCTTCTGCCACTGTTTTCTTACTGTCTCAGCCTTTAGGCCTATACATCACAGTCGCAAGGCATATGAATTAACGGGTTATAGAACAAACAATGCAATTATCACAACAGGTCGTATAGGGCTTTTTTATTTTATTTGGGGGGGGTGTTTGGTTTCCCCAGTGATTTTACCCATGCACCGCTACTGGTAGTCATGCCATTGATTTGGGGGAGAGTAACCACTTATTTAACCCCCCCCCCCCTAATATGTTGGTAGACAGACCATCAAGAGAATTTAGCTGTGTTTATTAAAGGTTGCTTGATGATGCACAGTATTAGTGAGAATGATGGCATACAAGAAGTCACTCATCCCTCCTTTCCATGTACCTTCTCTCTAAAGCCTGAGATACACATGGTAAAACAGCCAGAGGAGAGAAAGGCTCAATTTTCCCTCCATAGCCCTTACTTCCTTTTCAGACCTTTTGAGACATTAATGCAAATTCAGTACTAGCGTCAATCCCGCCATTCAAATAAAGGAGCATGGGTGTACACCTTAAGTAATAATTTGTGGTGCTTCAAAATGGCGACAAGGCATTCTTTGGCCCTCCCTGTTTATTTTGTTGTCAACCCTTTGTATCATGTATAGACAAGCTCAGACATGTGGGACTGGGGGCTACATTTTAACACTGAAAGGCTAGTGGAGGTAAGCGCAATGCACACACTGGCACTAGTCGCTGCCTCCTCAATTCCACCATAAGTAGCCAACTCCCTGAGACCTATTTATGAATGAGAAAAATGATCCCTAGTTTTTTTGCTGCATTGGTCAGTGAACAAAGCAGTGTGAATTAGAGTTCGTCACGAATGCAAGTTGAGGTGACTAAACTGCTTGGAGTAACCCTGGATTGTAAACTGTCATGGTTAAAACATATTGATACAACAGTAGCTAGGATGGGGAGAAGTCGGTCCATAATAAGGCGCTACTCTGCATTCTTAACACTATCAACAAGGCAGGTCCTACAGGCCCTAGTTTTGTCGTACCTGGACTACTGTTCAGTCGTGTGGTCAGGTAGCTAGCTGGCTATCCAACACTGAAAGTCTTCCAAGTCAAGGTAAGCTTTTGTTTTTATTATTTTATTTCCACCGGGGCCCGGCAGTGTAACTGCTAAACTCATTGCTGACTGTACTGCATGATTGTAGTGGGTTTACTAAAGCGTTAGTTCCAGTAGCTATGTTGACTATGACGTTGTAAAATGGTGACAACGATGTAGGCTGTGTGTAGCTGTTAAGATGATATGAAGGTTTGGCTTGGAAATATTTTTCCTCCTGGTCAGACAGCTGACGTGTTGTGCACTGAAGTCCACAAGCAAAGGGACAAAGGTGAGAGGAGAGCACGTAGATGTGAGAAGTAATTATACAACGATCAAAGGGATCCTGCTGTATGTATGTGGCTGCTATGAAAGTGAACTGTGTTTGTGTGTAGTCAGAGGTGTGTTCATTCCACTGATCCTGTTAACTTTACTTAAACGGAAGCAACGGAACAAAACAGGGATAAAAATACCTACATTTGTCCAATAGAAGAAACTAATTTGCAAAATGTTGGACTAATGACTACACCCTAGATCAGCTAGATGAAGGCAAGGAGTGTACAAGGTGGTATTGAATGCGTCAATGTCGGTCACCTTGATTACTCAAATTTCTCTCGACCTGCTAGACAGTTAACTCTTGATCCACGATATAGCAGGAGATGTATAGCCATAATACAGCAGCAGATTATTATCAATGTCAAAACTACACTGAGGTCAAACAAAAAGATCCCCTAAATCTTCTTAGCAATTTCAGCCAGTCAGTCAATTGTGTAAGTGCTGTACATGTTTAGTGCCCTTCCCCCTATAATCGTGCTGAAAGTCTGTTGACAATTTGTTTACTGTGAAATAGCATTGTATCTGGTCAAACACAATATTTTTCAAAAGTTAATTAAGGGTTGGTAACAGGCTGATTGTCTTTCATTCTTCTATAAACTGTTTTGACCAAAGTGTCTCATTTCAGGCTACTACAAGAACCAAAGCCCAGCCTAACCTAAGTACAGGGGGTCCCTAACGTAAACTGGATCTCTTTCCTAAATTGGAAAAAGCTTATAAGACTGTGCCACTTTACCTACTCCGTGCTGTCCTACGTTAGCTAGCTATGGTTGGTAAAGCAAAAAAATTAAACATTTAAAGAAAGTGTGATTTACAAAATTGGAACCTAATATTAGCAACTTTTTATTTTGATGCACCAGTACATCGTATGCACATTTATAACACAATTTGTCACAGTTTATTATTTATGACAGCTTTATAACCTTAACATAAAAAAAGCTGTCACTGATCTTCATATATATATATATTTTTTTTTAAACTTTTACCCCATTTTCGTGGTATCCAATTGGTAGTTAGTCTTGTCTCATCACTGCAACTCCTGTACAGACTCAGGGGGCAGGTGCTTCACTGGGTGAGATTCCTGTTTGAAGCTTGCTCCGCCCCCTCTATGATGTCCCACCAATGAAGTGATTTTGCCGGTTTCTCTGCAAATCTCAGACTTCCGACGTCAGAGTGTTCAAGACAACTGGGAACTTGGGAAGAAAAATAAAAAATGTTAACTAGCGCCGACTGCGAAAAAGCGTTTTAACCCCCCCTCTCCGGAGTCCCCAGTTGTCTTGAAAGCATCATTAGTAACAATGGTTTTGATTTTCACTTGTCAGACCAAAAAATGTACTTCTCGGCATTAATGTCCCAGTTTACATGAAGTTCACCCAATATATTTCTCTGTTTTAGCCAGGGTCCTACTTCCAATGTTAGGGTCGCCAGTACTTAATTAACATGGATTTGTTTTCTTCATTTTTTTCTTTCAAGTTCTCTGTGGTTTGTCTCTTTTGGAGGTTTCTTGTCGCTCGTAGTGTTCACAAGACAAGTCTAACACTTACTTTATACCCTGCAGACCAACCCCGGAAATTACTTATCCATTATACAAGGGGTCACAAGCTCACTACCCAGCAGCTCCATAAGTTCACCACAAAAATGTCAAACTGTTTCACATTGTTCAAACTCAGGCCTCCCCCATTCAATACAAACTGTTTCACATTTTATTTCAGCTCAACAAGGTCTCTACACAATCAGGCCATTACATTTTATTGCAAACATTTGCTTTACTTCGAAGAAACAGCTGCACCATCATGATACATAAGCACACCCTAAATGAGGACATCCGAACATACTTCACTTTTTACTAAAACTTTCCCTGAACATTCATTTACAACACAAATGTCACACTTTGAAAACAAGTTTCCATCCAACCTTTTTATACAAGTAAAGTACATGTCGGATAAAAATGTCACCACAGGCCTTTACTTCGCAGAAACAGCTGCACAGGAAGAACACAGGAATAGCTCAATCAATCACTTTTTGACACATACCGTCTCCTTAATTCTCTCTCTCATGGGTACCTGGGGTCTGGGTGTAATCACTAATAACAATCTCAGGTGTTCTCAATTGCAACAGGTGTGCCTTTTGTGTACGCTGCGTGTAACACATCCGGTGTCAGGATAAATAAAAAGCAAGGTCTGCTAACTTTCTTTAATTATGTTTAATTACCGCAAACAATGAATGGCAAATGCAATTTTAGTATATACGGGTTCGCTGTATCCCCGCGCAGGGTAAACAGGGAACTGGCAGGAAGTACGTAAACAGCTGTTCTTATACCGTGATGACGTAGTTCCAACGCGTCTGTTGGCCTATCACAGTAGAGGCTGGGCGCGGTTTAGACTTTGCCCCCCCTCGGATTTGTCCAAGCCCCTTGGCGCGTTCCTTTTGTCCACATCTGGTTGCTGGGTAGATTAGATCAGTCTTGTGTCTGTCGATTCTACACTGAAACAGTTCCTAATATGGTATTGTCCAGTATTCTAATCTCCTGGTTGGTCTAGAGAGATGCACCCATCCCCTCTCCAGACTGTCCACAACTTTTATGGCCTGTGTTGGTCAGTCCTTACACCTACACACACACACCCCTCTGTATTGCTTGTGTGTATGTGTGTAACAAAACAATATTCATCTTCAAACAGGCTATAGTGCATAAACATAAATCCTAACACTTTAGCCCTGATATAGCTATTACAATGATCCCAGGTGTTGTTCGTTGAGACAAAAGCCTGGACAAGCATAGTGGTGTAGTATAGACAAAGGTAATTTCTTTAGACCTATCACAAATGTGAAAGAACTGTTTGAGTGACTAATTGTGTTAGTATGTTGAAGTAGTGTGAAAAAGTGTTGAATGGAATTTTCAGGCTGGAAATGTGGCAATATGCTCAATTTTACAGACAAACTAATAATGACCTGACAGAGATGGTTATGGACTATACAAGATGACTACTCTTGTGACATAATACATGTTTTCAGGTCTAGGCTGCAGGACTATTGGGACAAATGCCATACACTGTAGGCCTTGACCTGGCTGCTCTAGACGTTGTCGTATAGATATCGGAAGGTCTGAAGCTCTTGTTTGAAAGGAGAAAAATAGGCCTGTGGTGAATTACGTGATGACTATAGGGAACTAATCATACCATTTAAAAAGCTACTGTACTGTATGCCCGAGGCAAGAAAATAACTTGACTCACCGCGGTATGACATCCCCCTTGAGTTAATAGCCACTGTAAGCAGGATAGGTTGCCAGTGGCAGCAGCGTCGTGTGCCGGGCTGGCGCCATTATTCGCCAAACAGTTGCCTGGTAAACCCACTTCTTCCACGAGGAAACGTAGGCAAGTCAGTTTTCCAGTACGGGCGGCGTGGTGGACAGGTGAGGCTCCCAAAAGGTCCTTTACTCCGCTGTTCAGTATTTTCTCCGCTAATTGCACTTTCAGAGTTTGTACATCCCCCTGCCTTGCGGCAATCAGTGTCCTTTCCACCACCATAACTGCGGCTCGACAACTCCTCCGTATTTATAAACGGACCATCTAAATGAGGTTAATCTCTATTTAACTCTAGAACTATTTTCTTCGTAGATAAGTCATTTCAGTCATGTGTTCATTACAGGAACAGAAATGCATGTCCAGTCTTTAGAAGCCTATCCTGCTGAATTGACAGATTTTTTAAAATGCATCTCTAAGTAAGCCTACTTTTTGAGAACGAGAAAAAGCCTATTTCTTTGGACATGTCTTTCAATGCGCATGTATTTGGTCATTTTACTACGTAAAAACATATGTTTTTATATCCACAGACTTGACCAATTACCAGTCATGTTCGTATAATTGAGCGAATGAAGTGAATCATTATTGCGTACCGGTGATTTGTAATTGCGCACGACGATAGTGTTCAACTGATGGCTACCTTGTTCTCCGCTGCCTCAACACCATAGCTCAAACACCTGCTGCAGGGATATTCCTTGGTCTTAATATCGCCTTCTTTCTTAGATATTACTCAGCTTTGAGAACGTTATCGAAGTTGTAGCCCATTAAATTAGCTACGAAGAATATTGCGCGCGGCTATCTTGGCTCATGTATCTGTGGCCGCAGATTGCGATTTGGGACTCAGCACTTGTTAAATAATCCATCAGGGGAAGATCACTCCTGCAGTAACATGTTGGTCTCTAGAAATCGGATCAGTAGTTAAAGAGACAGTAACCTATGTCAGGGGTGGCCAGTCCTCACGGAGAGATACTTGTTTTGCAAGCTTTTTGCACCAACCTAGCTACCCAATCTACAGCCTTATACACTGACACTGCTAATCAAATATTAATCAGCACCTTGATTAGCAGAATCAGGTGTGTTAGAGAAAGGGTTGGTACCAAAACCTCCGGACCCCATCTGCTCTGCGGGAGGAGAGTTGACCACTTTTTAGTTTGGGATTGTGCTATTTCAGTGGTCGATAAATAACATTGTAGCAAAATCTACCCTTATAAGCAGTAGCAGTGCTTTGGTAAAATCACTGGGGAAGCCAAGCAACAAAAAAAGCCATATTACAACCTATGGGGCATTGATAATTGGATTGTTTGCTGTATAACCTGTTAGTTAATATGCCTTGCGACCGTGATAAGGTCGAGACACAGTGGCAGAATAAATTCAACCACACCTTTATTTCATCACAAAACCTGAGAGCAACCTCTGGTGATTGCCACAAAGCATATTGCATGTAATAAACAGTTACATGACCAAAAGCATGGTCATGCTAGTTCATGTTTACGACATTTTCAGACTACTAAACAACTATTGATTTAGAACCAGGGAGAGTTCAAATCAAATCAAATGAAATGGTATTAGTCACATGCGCCAAATACAACAGGTGTAGACCTTAGAGTGAAATGCTTACTTACAAGCCCTTAAACAACAGTGCAGTTTTAAGAAAATACCTAAAAAAGTAGAGATAAGAATAACAAATGATTAACAATGTGGAGGCTTTATACAGGGGCTACTGGTACAGAGTCAATGTGGCGGCTTTATACAGGGGCTACTGGTACAGAGTCAATGTGGCGGCTTTATACAGGGGCTACTGGTACAGAGTCAATGTGGAGGCTTTATACAGGGGCTACTGGTACAGAGTCAATGTGCGGGGGCACCAGTGTCGAGGTAATTGAGGTAATATGGACATGTAGGTAGAGTTATTAAAGTGACTATGCATAGATAATAACAGACAGTAGCAGCAGCGTAAAGGGGGGGAAATGCAGGTAGTCTGGGTAGCCATTTGATTAGCTGTTCAGGAGTCTTATGGCTTGGGTGTAGAAGCTGTTTAGGAGCCTCCTGGACCTAGACTTGGCACTCCGGTACCGCTTGCCATGCGGTAGCAGAGAGAACAGTCTATGACTAGGGTGGCTGGAGTCTTTGACAATTTGTAGGGCTTTCCTCTGACACTGCCTGGTATAGAGGTCCTGGATGGCAGGAAGCTTGGCCCTGGTGATGTACTGGGCCGTATGCACTACCCTCTGTAGTGCTTTGCAGTCGGAGGCCGAGCAGTTGCCATACCAGGCAGTGATGCAACCCGTCAGGATCCTCTCGATGGTGCAGCTGTAAAACCTTTTGAGGATCTGAGGACCCATGCTAAATCAAAAGTAACAAAGAAAACAGGAGCTGCCTGAACCTTGAAAAACAGCCCCAGACCATTCCTCCTCCACCAAACTTTACAGTTGGCATTATATTACAAGCATTTCGTTACACTCGCAATAACATTTGCTAACCAAGTGTACGTAACCAATAAAATTTGATTCGATTTTTGCATTCGGGCAGTTAGCAATCTCCTGGCATCCACCAAACCCAGTATCGTCCATTGGACTGGTAGATGGTGAAGCGTGATTCATCATTCCAGAGAACGCATTTCCACTGCTCCAGAGTCCAATGGCGGCAAGGTTTACACCACTCCAGCCGATGCTTGGCATTGCGCATGGTGACCTTAGGCTTGTGTGCGGCTGCTCGGCCATGGAAACTAATTTCATGAAACTCCCGACAAACAGTTATTGTGCTGATGTTGCTTCCAGAGGCAGTTTGGAACTCAGTAGTGAGTGTTGCAACCTAGGACAGATGATGTTTACGCGCTATGCACTTCAGCACTCGGCGGTCCTGTTCTATGATCTTGTGTGTGTAACCAATGTGAAATGGCTAGCTAGTTAGCAGGGTGCGCGCTAATAGCGTTTCAATCGGTAACGTCACTCCCTCTGAGACCTCAAAGTAGTTTTTCCCCTTTCTCTGCAAGGGCCGCTTTTGGAGCGATGGGTAATGATGCGTCGTGGGTGTCAGTTGTTGTGTGCAGAGGGTCCCTGGTTTGAGCCCAGGTAGGGGCAAGGAGAGGGACGGAAGCTGCACTGTTACATGTAGCCTACCACTTCGCAGCTGAGCTGTTGTTGCTCCAAGACTTTTCCACTTCACAATAACAGAACTTACAGTCGACTGGAGCAGATCTAGCAGGCCAGAAATGTTACAAACAGACTTGTTGGAAGGGTAACATCCTATGACGGTGCCACATTGAAAGTCACTGAGCTCCAATTTTTGTCTATGGAGATTGCATGGCTGTGTGTTCAAATTTATACACCTGTCAGCAATGGGTGTGGCTGAAATAGCCAAATCCACTAATTTGAAGGGGTGTCCACATACATTTGTCATTGTAGTGTACATTCAGCCTATTGAATTAAAGGAAAATTATGAAACAGAGACACGAACATTTGATAATTTTCTGTTTTTCTTGGTCAATTTTTTTGGGGACGCCTGGCTTCCCTTGACATCCATCATTACACACCACTGATTATAATGGGCTGTAATGTCTTTCAAAGCAGTGTTAGTCCTATGTATATTTTAATTCCGAAATCCTTTTACATACTCGAGATAGACTCTGCATTACCCAATATAATTAGTGGTTCGCATCAGGGGACACACAATAGCCTGTAGGCCAGGTAGCCCATGCTATATCAGAAAACGTTTAAAATCATTTTTGCTCATATCAAAAAACAGATCTTATTGTTGATGTAGTCCAGAAACAAAATGTATGGCTTGCATCATGTAAAGGGAACCCTGCAATAATATTTATTGGAAGTAGGGGTGGAGCAACACGTGGGAGAGTCATGCGTTTTTTCATGCATTTTGTAGGCCATTTCAATATCAGGAGATGGCGCTGCAGTGGATAGCGGCTGTTTTACGAGCTCCCGACCAATTCTGAAACTTTGTGTGGGGGGTTTTATTACTTTTTAACTCTGCTTTGTTCGGAAACCGCTTGTAAGTAAGCATTTCACGGCAAAGTTTACACCTGTTGTATTCGGCGCATCTCACAAATATATATATATATATTTTTATTTATTTTATTCTCCATCTCCGTAGCATACCTGTGCACATGCCTCTCCATGGTTGACTGTGATGAATTGCAATATGTTTCATCACCAAAGTGTGTCAGGAAATCATCATATGTTGGACCACAGCTCACACAAGCAACCTAGCTGGGTATGCATCAATATTGGATAAAACATCAATAATCTGTGAATAAGATATAGCCTTAAAGCCCTAATGCAGTCAAATGATGTCCCTGTGTTTTATATGATATTGTACAACAGCTGATGATACTAACACTGTTAGTTTCAGTGTTAGAAGTGTAAAAGGGAGAAAAAATGTGATCAGTGTTATTTCCTGATAGTTTCTGGTTGAAAATACAATTTTATTTTACCTTTATTTAACTAGGCAAGTAGGTTAAGAACAAATTCTTATTTTCAATGAAGGCCTAGGAAAGTGGGTTAACTGCCTTGTTCAGAGGCAGAACGACAGATTTTTACCTTGTCAGCTCGGGGATTCGATCTTGCAACCTTTTGGTTACTAGTCCAACGCTTTAACCACTAATTTGAGCGTTGGACTAGTAACCGCCCCAATTAACACAGGACCTTATAATCAGCAGGCTTGCATGAGTTTTGGGTTTCCATGGTGACATCACCGTGGGGTAAATTGGCTAATAGACCAATAACAAAGAGTTCCAAACCTCTCTGCCAATAACAGTTAGTTTTCCATTATCCCCTCCCCACTCAGTCTTAGCCCTAGCAAAATTCTTGCTTGAGAGATGTTTTCTTGCTAAAAAGCAAATTTTTACGATTTTAATGGAAATCTATTACAGTAGAGTACTTAACTGTTTCCCAGAAATTATTTGATATTAATATAAAAATGGCTGCATTGGGCCTTTAAATGAGACTTGTATGTTAGGCTGATCTTTACCACAAAAGCATTATTGAGGTCTTATAGTTCCCAACATTTGTATAGCCTAATATAATATTGGTATATTTGTATATATATTTGTATGTATGATATTCTTTCAGAGACTTTAATCCCATCATATTCTATTCGTTTTGTTTAGTTAGACTTGCAAGAATCATGTAATGGCGTTTAATAGAATTCCAGCCCTTAAGATGATTTAACAAACGGTTTTAAGCACAGAAATATGAGCATTGTTGCTGCATCATAAGCACGCATTCTATTTTAATCCTCATGTTATCTGGTTTATCACTTTCTGCTCAAGCACACTCTGTTGGTTGGGTCTCTATGGGTTGAGCCCCGTGCTTAACTCGTACCTCATGGGACAATCTGTTGCCATAAGCCCAATTGTTATAGACACCATGCGGGTGCTTGCTAAGAGGAGGTGCTTATTAAATGCCCAGTGCAGTCAAAAACGTGATTTTCCCCCGTGTTTTATATATATTTCCACACTATGAGTTTGGAATAATACTGTGAGATTGTGAAAATGATGATAATGCCCTTTTTAGTGTAAGAGCTGTTTGAAAATACTGCCGGAAGTTTCAGCCTGTTGGATGGAGGCTGTAAATGAGTTAATAGACCAATAATAAAGAGTTACAAACCTCTCTGCTAATAACAGCTACTTTTCAGGTTTCCCTTGCTTGAGAAATTGCTCTTTGTTAAGTAGCTATTTTTGTAAAAAATTATTTAAAAAAAAAATTGAAAACAAACTCGGCAAGGTAGCCTCTTGTTACCCAGACATGATTTGATATTGAGATAAAAACAGCTGCATTGGACTTTTAAAACCCAATGAGGGACTGGCAATTAATTGATGGCACAAATAAGGAACACTAGTTTTATTGCCAGAAATAAATGGATATGTTTTGCGCAATTGTGATTATTAGGCTAAAATGCCTTTTTTAGGCTTTCAATAGGCTTTCAAAAAAACGACCTATGCTATATTACATATTTATTTATATGCTTTATTTTATTGTTGTAGAGAACAGCTGCTGTATATAACCTACTTATAGCACAAACATTTTGGGTTATAAGGCTATATAGACCATATAGAGAAATAAAGCACTATGGAGCTAGACTAGTCTTTTATGGGTATTTGTTTCCATGGTCATTTTAAACGCTCCAAATGTTTGGAAATCCCGATTGACTTGGAACAGGCTTTCCAACGGTTTTTCAATTTGAACGTTGAAGACGAAGTCTGGGAACGCGGGGGTATTCCTTGCACGCGTCTGACGTGTGACAGTTATTCAATTACATTCAGAGCATGGCCAAACTGAAGGCCCGTTGTTATCGCCATCTGCTGCTTGCCTGCGCGGGAACATTCAAATCAGGAACGCTGCTGCATCCCCGGGGAACTTCACTGACGTTTTGGTTTCCAATATAGGCCTACCAATTTGTTTTCAACATTTTAGTAACCTATTGAAAATTGTGAAAATTAACAATGTAGGATATTACAAATAGATTTTAATGGCAAGTTAAACCAAAATTATGGGTGGAAATAGCCAAATCTATAAAACAGATAAAATAAAACAAAATAAAAAAAGATAACAAAATTGACTCGAATTAAAAACAATGACAACAATAACATGAGCAACAAATCACTGCATATTATACCCTGCAATTAGTCCTAGGCCTATATTGTAGGTTTGTGTTTTACATTCAAATGAAAACATGTATTTACATTTTATGGCTAAATATAAACATGTTATTAAATATATTTTCCAGTGTAGGTCTACTGCAGTTACCAAATTCCTTTACTAATGGCAGTGCCTCCACACAGCCTCCGCAGAGAGAGGTTGGCCCATCTGTCCAAATGCTCAGCGGGGTGGCGCGTGCCATGAATTAACCTCGGTTGAGCAAACAGCACGCGTGCAGTTGGAGGCCTATTCATTGATTCGCTTCTTAAATCAAGAGCCTCTCATATAGCACCTTAAATTCATTTTGAAATCAAATTACAAATAAAACGGCCGTGTTATTTATTTTTTATTCAGAGTTCAATTGGGTGTTTAATGTCACTTTTTTTATGGTTCCATTTTCAACACTTTTCTTTTTAAACCTTTGTGACAATCGTTATTATCCCACCTCCAAGACGCCTACCGTTTTACATGTATTTTGGCACAGTCCTGTGCGTCATCATCTAGTCTCTGAGGGGAGATTTATTCTCACAAAAACCGATACGTTGACCAATTGGAATTTTTCCATATAAAATGATATATGTAAATATGTTCTCACGGAAATTACAACTACATTTCCTTATATAATTGACAAATAGGATTTATATGCATCCCAACACCATACTTTTCTGCAATCTATAAATGCCGCATTTATAACCCCAACCCATAGCGTACTATACATAAATAACCAGACCAGACCACAAAAAAAACTTTAATATTTCAGCATGTATGTGTGTTTCAGTTTAGCATAGCTACATCATGTGAAATTGTCACAATTAAATAAGACACAAACGGCAAGAGATCACTTTATTTGGCCGTCCAGTTTGATCCTCCTGAAGACTTTAATGGTGGATTCTCTCTTGACATACAGACGCATACACACACACACACACACACACACACGTTGTGAAGCAATACCTAACTGTGTATATCTAACAGGTATACTGGGCACAGACGTCAATTCAACGTCTATTCCACGTTGGTTCAACGTAATTTTATTGAAATGACCCGTAAACAACGTTGATTCAACCAGTGTGTGCCCAGTGGAATTGGTCAACCAGAAACAATGGGTTTTTGTTCTCTATATGGGGTTTAAAATGACACGGTAACACTGCAATCTACATTCATGTGGTCCTCTGTAGCTCAGTTGGTTTGGGTTGGTGCTATGCCAGGATGGTGGGTTTGATTCCCGGGACCGCATGACTGGAAGCCGCTTTGAATAAAATCGTTTAATAAATAGCATATATATATATATATATATTCATAAAGACTAGTCAATTCACTTTAAGATCCATAAAGGGGCAATCTGCTGTTGCTACATCCATTTGTGGACTTGTGAATTAATGATATGTATACCTACCTATTGATTTTTGAAAAGTATTACTTATAAATGCCTCATGAGCTTAGTTCCATCATCAGAACCCAAAATATACGCTTGTTTTACTCCAATGTTTGTAAACAAAGTACATTTAAACAAACACCATATAGCCTAAAAACATGGTTAAAACTATATGATTGCCGCTTTAATGAAACATTTGATTAACCACTTTTCCAAATAACTATGGTGTTTATAAATGACTGAGATTCTGACAGTTTTCTAATGATTTAAAAACAGTTAGTGAGTAAATAATTCATGCATATTTTTTTACAGATCAAATATAAATATATATAAATATATATTCATAGCATCTTAATGCAATGAAAACAAAAACATGTGGGAATAAAAACATCAAACCCATTTTCATAACAAGTACGTCTGGAAATGTCCTGGCAAACGTCATAGGACTTACTTCTAAGAGTATGCGTGTTATTTCTGATATCTAACATGGTGAGAAATATAGTGTTCATCTCTTTCAAGTTGAAATACTAATGTAAGTGAAAGACCTTTGAAATCAACTCCAATTAAATGAATCTGCATAATGTGTTGTAAACTCCTTGTAGACCTAACTCTGATTCCCTCATTTTTTTTTTGTACTAATAATGCATGCCTTTGACATATTGACATTTCATAAAGCAAAACTATCTGAGCTGTTTATTGAGATGCCACATTGCTTTTAAGTATTTGCCACGTGTGTTAAAGACAAAACCACTGTTTGACTTAAGCTACTGACCATACTATTAAGTGTTTAAGGCTAACTATGTCATTCAAAATGCACTTATTGACACTGCACGGATTGAACTACAATTAGGTTTCATGTTACATTAGCAGACAGATGTAGCCTATTTACTGTAGATACAAGCTATTCCAACATCCATATAACCTTGAGACAACACATTAACACATTCTTTCTTAATGACCACCAACTTACCATTCCTCTGCCACACCGCAGCAATGCAGTCATCCGTGCGAGCTGCTGGTGAGAATTTACATGGTCGAACTTTCTCACACACTTGTCCTCAATTGACAAATTCGTGAATCTCATTAACAACAGCACTTTATCCATGATTGAATTAACACTAACTTGACATAATTGAGCATTTTGACATGAGTGAATAACAGGAATACGACTAATAACAACAGATATTATGGAACAGACCTTCTACATATAACAGAGTAACAATAAAGGCTCTCGATATGCATGTTACTTAATCATGCACAAGCACAAGATTACATTGTATCGATACAATAGGCTACTTTCATACCAATATGATTACGATACTACTTTAATGCATTTACAAATGTACTGATAAATGCTAATGACGTTCATGCTTATATGGTGCAACATAAACGACTTGCTCTGCCAATTCGAGAGTGCTCCGAATAATATAAACAGTTCACACGTTCGTTCAAGGAAAGCGTGTAATGATAATACTATAGAGGATATTATTGATGATTACATACCAGAAATCGGCCTCCTTGCTTTGATGGAGCTTCGATGGAGCAGGAGCGTGGCGTTGCCCGTGGATTGCTGGAACAGTGAATTGCATTGAGCGCCCTTTTAGCGCACTAGGCTGGTGAACCAGTGTGGCTGGTTTGCTCTTTGTGGGCGGAGGCGATTGGTCCACGCCTTCTAAGGCTTGACTAAGCCCTCAGCGTCAAAACCTGAATATCTGGAATATAGCCTAACCGTATGCATATTACCACATCAAAACATAAAACATGTTTGGCTTTGGTTGTTGTTTACGAGATTTGTTTCATGTTAAACATCTATATCGATTGATTCTTTCACAAAATGAGCTCAATATAGTTTATTAATCCAGTTATCTTTCCTTCTCACACTATTTTCAGTAAAATAATGTTATAAGGTAGACCTTCTTTTAAAGATGTGATGGCTATCATTAATATGATCATATCGTTGGATGCCCATAGCATTGAGCATTGTATTTAGTTTCAGGAGCCTATAGGCCTAATATAACAATAATATAATGCAACATTATCAGATAGAAAGATACCTCACCCTTCATGAAATATTTGATGGTCCAATTTCCTTCAAATTCTCCATAATTCATTAGATGGACCGGAGGGCCATCTGTCCTTTTGTTCCTCAGGCTCGTGTCGTTCTCGTGCCCCCCATATCTACAGGGGCCGCACAATGAAGACCCCTCAATGCCCATATGAAATCGTGCATTCAAAAAACGCGCCATCGAGCCGTCTGTCCAATAACCTCGACTATGTCTGATTGCAGCTTAGCCCACTTGTAATTCTGTATACCGAAAGACAATGTCCAATACATAGGATTGAAATATGAAATACCGCACGATCTCTTTAATTTCAGTTATAGAAGCATAGGCTATAAAAAGGCCATACGAGTAAAATTGTAGTTATTACTACCTAGAATTAATGCAGACTACCGTGATCTCGTGTCTGATACAGGCCGATGCGTCAGAGAGACTGCTGTTGGAGGACATTAGGAATATATCTTGAGTCTCTAATGTGACGCCATAGAGCCATTTGACATGGTTTAAGGGGAAACCAAAGTTGAGGCACCAGATGTGTACTTTTTTAGCTTGGATTTTGGCTTGGGTATTTACATTTCATGTCATTGATGAAGTTCATATGCGTTTACAATCTGTCCACGCTTGGGGACTAGGGGTGCCTTAGCCTGTACTATTAAATGATTTAGAAGTGAACGTTGTTTGACTTGATTTGACGGTGACATGTAAGCCAAACATATTATGCATGAATCCACAATATAATCTTTTGACTTGTTTTTCTAGGTCTCGTTAGAATGAACGCTATGCCCCCCTTACGCATGCTATGTTTTCCGGTAGTTCGGTGGCCTACAAACAACAAAGAATATACACTTGTTATAAAAAGGCTAAATGTAAAACATACTGAGACAGTCTTTTGGGTTTGTTACATTCATCTTGTAGGTTATTGTGTGCGTCAAACACACACATGCGCAACCAACTGGTGCCCGAGTCACCCGGCTCGTGCAGTTCTCGTGACATCCATTACGCAGACAATGCGACCCTTCATTTGCCGCTCAATCATTAAATTCAGAGACATATAGTCTATGGAAAACTGTAGAATAGATACGAACGAGTTAAAATGGAGTTTTAAAATGGTCCTCACCTACACTGACCATAGATTTCTGAAGAACCTCCGATCCGTTAGACTACAGTCAGTTCAATTAGGAATCGTTGTTTCAGGATGTCACTCGAATTCGTTTATTGTTTTTTCATGGCACAATCCAAAACAAAAAATATTTAGACAAATGAGGATGTGATCACAGTCTATATAGCACAAATTAGATATTACAGTGTCACCCACTCTCGTATCATATTGTATTCAGCATTGCAGTTGACATAATATATGTTTTATTTAGTTATTAAATAAACATGTCTGTACAGTAATACATTAATCACCTGTCGCTTTGTTGTTCCCCTGTTGACTCGAAATGATGCGGAAGCTTTGTGGCCAGGAGACGCGTCACCTGGTCGTATTGACTCGAGTCCTTCGCTACAGTGTAAAAATGTTACTATATGTTTACGCTTCTAAGTGGCAGATGCTTCCTGAAAATGACGTTGGTTTATGCTTGGCAAGCTGTTTTATAAATTCTTACACCAGTTTCTTGTTTCAAGCTCAAACACCTCCAGAGGCATATTCTGATTGACATGTCACTCACAAAAACAGATGGTAAATATATGATGCACCACAAAGGGCAGTGGAACATTGTACACACCAGATCTTGCTTGTTTAGGGTGTAATTGACTTGAATGCTATACAAAATGTACTTGATTGAGATTTATCATCTGATAGTTACAGTGTAAAAAGCATTTCACTATAAACTACAGTATTGTCATTTCTACAATCTAATGAAACACTGATGATAATTATGTTTAAAGAGGAACTCGTTTGTACAGATCCAGAGGACTATACATTTCGATTAAACCAATGTAGTTATATTGTAAAGTACCCAGATTTACAGAGGATGAATTACTTTCTATTGTTATGTTTGGGTTTAAAGGATTCCACAATACTGATAATTTATAATAAAACTATTCAATTTTTCCCTATAAAGAGAAAATCATTCCATGTCTCAGTCCATGTGAACTTCGTTTTTTGGCCATTGTCTTTCCTAGAGAGGCTACACAGACTAACACATACAGTGGGGAGAACAAGTATTTGATACACTGCCGATTTTGCAGGTTTTCCTACTTACAAAGCATGTAGAGGTCTGTAATTTTTATCATAGGTACACTTCAACTGTGAGAATCTAAAACAAAAATCCAGAAAATCACATTGTATGATTAAAAAAAAAAAAAAAAAAAAAATTACAGACCTCTACATGTTTGTAAGTAGGAAAACCTGCAAAATCGTCAGTGTATCAAATACTTGTTCTCCCCACTGTATACTCTTAGGTTTGCAGTTCCATGTATTGACAATTCAAGTTGGCCTGAAATACATCTGCACCATTATGATGCCTAGTATGATAGGGGAGACTTCTGGCAATGCTTCACCACTACAACATGTAACCGTCCGTAATGAAGTTTGGTACTTCATTTCTTCTGCACCTGGACCTATAGGAGTTGGACTTTTTTAAACCACTGGAAGATGAAATGGAACATTTACTAAATCAAAATCAAAATGCATATGTCTCATTAAGAAATACTTTTAAAGAAGAAAAATGTGTCCCACCGGGCACAGAAGTCATTTCAACATCTGGTTTTGATTCACATGTGATTGAATTCAATATAAAACCAACAAAACATTTCACCATGACATTGGATTTAGGTAAAAAATATGAAATCCCCTTAGGTTGAATGACTTTCTGGAAATCCAAATAGCTTTCCACGTTAATTAATTCATTAATTTCACCTTTATTTAACCAGGTAAGCTAGTTGAGAACAAGTTCTCATTTACAACTACGACCTGGCCAAGATAAAGCAAAGCAGTGCGACACAAACAACAACACAGAGTTACACATGGAATAAGCAAACGTATAGTCAATAACACAATAGAGAAAACGTATATATATGATGTAAGATAAGGGAGGTAGGCAATAAATAAGCCATAGTGGTGAAATAATTACAATTTAGCAATTAAACACTGCAGTGATAGATGTGCAAAATATGAATATGCAAGTAGAGATACTGGGGTGCAAAGGAGCAAAAAATAATAAATAACAGTATGGGGATGAGGTAGTTGGATGGGCTATTTACAGATGGGCTATGTACAGGTGCAGTGATCTGTGAGCTGCTCTGACAGCTAGTGCTTAAAGTTAGTGAGGGAGATATGGGTCTCCAGCTTCAGTGATTTGTTTGCAATTCGTTCCAGTCATTGGCAGCATAGAACTGGAAGGAAAGGCGGCCAAAGTAGGAATTGGCTTTGAGGGTGACCAGTGAAATATACCTGCTGGAGCGCGTGCTACGGGTGGGTGCTGCTATGGTGACCAGTGAACAGAGATAAGGTAGGGCTTTACCTAGCAAAGACTTATAGATGACCTGAAGCCAGTGGGTTTGGCGACGAATATGAAGCGAGGGCCAGTGAACAAGAGCATACAGGTCGCAGTGGTGGGTAGTATATGGGGCTTTGGTGACAAAACAGATGGCACTGTGATAGACTGCATCCAATTTGCTGAGTAGAGTGTTGGAGGCTATTTTGTAAATGACATGGCCGAAGTCAAGGATCGGTAGGATAGTCAGTTTTACGAGGGTATGTTTGGCAGCATGAGGGAAGGATGCTTTGTTGCAAAATAGGAAGCCGATTCTAGATTTAATTTTGGATTGGAGATGCTTATTGCAAGTCTGGAAGGAGAGTTTACAGTCTAACCAGACACCTAGGTATTTGTAGTTGTCCACATATTCTAAGTCAGAACCGTCCAGAGTAGTGATGCTGGACGGGCGGGCAGGTGCGGGCAGCGATCGGTTGAATAGCATGCATTTAGTTTTACTTGCATTTAAGAGCAGTTGGAGGCCACGGAAGGAGAGTTGTATAGCATTGAAGCTCTTCTGGAGGTTAGTCAACACAGTGTCCAAAGAAGGGCCAGAAGTATACAGAATGGTGTTGTCTGCGTAGAGGTGAATCAGAGAATCACCAGCATCAAGAGCGACATCATTGATGTATACAGAGAAAAGAGTCGGCCCGAGAATTGAACCCTGTGGCACCCCCATAGAGACTGCCAGAGGTCCGGACAACAGGCCCTCCGATTTGACACACTGAACTCTGTCTGAGAAGTAGTTGCTGAACCAGGCGAGGCAGTTAAATGTCATCACATTGAATTATTTTGTCGAAATGACGTGGAAACAACGTCGACGCAACAAGTTTTTGCCAAGTGGGTGGGCACAGATCATTAGGCTTCGTGGCACCTTGGTTTAGTTAACATAGCACCATCTTTCTCTTGTTGCAGTGTGTTACATGTTTTGAGATGTAAAAAAAAATATTCCAATGTTTGACTACTCCACCTCCCCACTACTACTATGTAGATCCTTGTGCGATGCGTAACCTTCCTGGGGACCAGGTGACAAAACATTCTCTAAGACCTAAACTGGAGTCGAGCATGAAGGGTGTTGAGCAAGTCGAAGAAGCTGAACTCCTAGTAGGAACATTGGATGGTCAGTTCTCATGGTCAGATCATATTGACAAAGTTGTTGTGAGGATCAGGAGAGGTATGTCTGTTTTAAAAATATATGTTTTTGACTCAAGCTCAACTGTACTAGTTGTTCAGGCTTTGGTCTTTCCCCATCTTGATTACTGTCTAGTGATATGGTTAGGTTTAGCAAAGAAAGACCTAGCAAAGCTGCAACTGGCTCAACACAGAACTAACAACATGCTTGTCTTTCCTGGTTGAGGGTTGAGGAGATATTGACCACTTATTTTCTGGTGTTATGAAAACATTCGTGTTTTATGAAAATTCCTAACCACTCGTAAATGTATTTGCATACACCTCAACAGACACACCACTGTGGGTTTCTTCACGGTACCCAAACCAAAAAACGGATTGAATGCGTCGCTCAGTTATGTATGTAGCCATGTCATCATGGAACGCGCTGCCACCAGAGGTTACTCAGGCAAAAGCAAGTTAAGCTTTAAAAAAACAGATAAAACATTTTCTTGTTTCGCAACGCCTCTCCTCTTTCTAAAGATCTAATTTAAAGTGATGCTCCAGAGCTTTTGTATAATTTCCGCCAGTAGTTTTGAAAGTAGTGTTCACGAGCCAGTGCCAGTCGCGCACTACGTCATCCATTTGGTGTTATATGTTAGGTCCTGCAAAGAGTTTGTACCTTATGTTATGAATTCCAACTCCAATTCGTACAAAAAGTGCTTAAGATCCCGGACTGCATCTTTAACTGTACTGTAATATAAGAGTGTACGAATATATGAATATGTATTTATAAATAGTGTGTAAATAGTCTATTTGTTGTCTCTTGGTGTCTTGACAATATATAACTCTTCTTTGATTTTTTATTTAATGTAATATAACCCTATGTGTTTTACGTTTTATGTGGACCCCAGGAAAAGTAGCTGCTGCATGTGCAATAGCTAATGGGGATCCAAAAAAACTAAACTAAATGAAACCTGTGCCTGTACTTAAAGTGTTTTAGAGTATGAGAGCTGATCTAGGATCAGGCTCCCTCCCTACCACAAAGACCAAGGACCTTTTCCAATGGCTCATAAAAATGTGCACAGATAGGTACACATAAAAAGCAGCAAAAAAAACAAACCAGTGTTAATTTTGGCAGCTATTTTATTTTGTTTTAGTCTTAGATTTTAGTCTTAAAATACCTTTTAGACTAAGTCACATTTTAGTCATTTCATCTATCATTGTTAGTTTTAGTTTTTATCAGTCGCCTAAATCTCTTGAGAAATTATTCACAGCCATTTTAGTCACAATAGTCAGTGCATTTTTTTCTGCCAAATAATGAATATTTAGACTACCTCTAAATTCCATTATGTGCACATTCGAATAGCCTTGTCCAACTAGGCCCACTATACCCTCCTATACCTTAGCCGGCTACATTGATATTGTCGCAGATTGTAACCAATGACAGCCATAGGCCTTGGTTACAGGTGAAACAATTTACAGCTCAGATTTTCCAATCATAACCATCAAGGGCGGTAAATAACAGTAGTTTCCTTAAAAAGGAGAGAATGAGCTTTACAAAGATGCCAGAAGTACAGTATGACTGTACTCCTGCACAGAAAAAAACGGGACAAGGTGGGCTGTCAGATTTACAAAATATATTGTGTGTGATTTACTGAAACATGTTTGTTTCTCATCTCAACGCGATATCATTAGCTTGCAATCAATGCAACATGAAGCAAAATCAGATCTGCTAGTTTGAATCATGTAGGGGGAGTGTGAACCAATAAAGTTAATTTATGACGAGTCATGAGGAACAATTCGAACCGCGCGAGAGAAGAACCTTCCAGAAAGAAATGTGGCGGATGAATCAGAATTAGTTGGGTAACATAGATAAATAAGATGTTTTATTTACATAATATGCTTATGTGAGATACTTGTCATTAGAATGTATCCTTTTGGACTATACTATTGGCAGTTGCACTTTTCCCTTCTCAGAGAGGGGAGAGGTCAGGCTTGTCTTTTACATGTCTCTGGTAATATGCAGAATATCAGAAAGGGAGGAGTACAGAATGGAACATTGTCTTCATATGTGAATGTATCTGTTAAACCATGTGAAGGGATGGCGTGATTAACGGGGAACCAATTATCTCTTGGCTCCACAATGTCTGTGCGCAAGTCACTCAGTGAGCTTGTCCAGGAGTGGGGAGAAGAGGGGGTTTACTTGAGATGGGAGTATATAGAGTTGACAATTGAGTTATGCCTTGGACGAGGTAATGTTTTGGTACTATGAAGTACCAGGAACGAGATTAGAACCTCGTTTTAGAGACCAAACTGAGCGATAATTTATAGCCAATGCTATCTGGCTATGGGATACTCCTTTCTCAAGTAAAAGGCCCTTGTGAAGAGTTCCTAAAGGTCTGTGGTTCGTCATGTAAGTTGAGAGGGGTGTATCTTTGCTATAAAATATCTCAGTTACCATTATGTTGGGACTCTCAACAATTCATTATAGATAGTGAATTGTTGAAAGTCACAGGGCTATGGTAAAGCTCACATTATTAAAGATGAAGTTTAAGTATAACTCTGACTGGTGTGTGGTTTGTAACTCTTCTCATTTGGTAATACAGGAAATTGCCACGACAGAACGCTGGTGCGTTAGCGGAGAAGACAGTACCTAGAATCTTGGTCAAGGTAAGCATGGTGATTGATTTTATTCAATGTTTGTCTGTGTGGTTGTAGTCCGAATAGCCCTTATGCACATTCCATGATCGAACGTTCTAAACACACTTCCTACCGGCGTGGCAATGTCCGGTGGCGCATACTATAGAACGGAAGCCAGTCTTGTTGTTATCGACGATATAATGTTACTTCCACTATGTCGCAGTTTTCTACTAGGTGTTTTCAGGACTTGCCTCAAATTAATATTAATGATGTACATCGAATTGTTAAATCAGCCTCCAGCTAGCAAGAATGAAAAGGGGTTCAAGATGTATATAGGAAGCTACATAGACAACTATGAAGGTGAGTACCAAGTCAGTGACAGATATAACGTTAGCTAGATACAATCATATTAGCTAGCTAATTTAACTATAGCTAGTTACTTTGTAAAATGATGTAACGTTGACAGAATCTATCTGAGAATGTGTGTATTTTCGTTAGCTTGGTTAAGTTATGCTTGCTAGCTATATTTGCTAGCTAAAAAATAATTGTTATTCATGTCTTCTACACAGTATCTAACAGATATACATTGACAGGGGAGATCACCGTGAGGGCTGCCTGTTACAGGTCCATGAGGAAGAGTGAAAATCCGCACAGCATGAGAGTAGGGAACGGTTATAGATAGCTACTAGGGACCTTGTTAAACATCTCCTGTGAGACACTGTCATCATGGTCAAAATGTGTTGGAGACAGTGTCAACGTTTAATCTTATCATTAGATATTAATGATGGGTCCCAATCCCAATTTAGAATTGCCCACTTAACAGGTTATTTGGTAAACATCTGTTGATGCAGTGTTTGGTAATTGTGTTACTGAGACACAATGTATTCCTGTATAGTTAAATGAGCCTCTAGTTAAGAAGACTAGACACTACTATGTTTATTGTTATTTATGGGCTGCATCATTCTTGTTTCTCACTTCAGTCTTTCATCACACGTATCTTCACAGACGGTGTTAAAAAGGTATCTCTAAAAGCCTTGATGTTCATCAGTCCACGGTAACAGGCTGACTACACCGCTCGTGTCGCTTTCGCGAGCATTGCAAAATAAATTTAGGAATTTATATTATTCAATTATTGCACCCACACTGCTCGCGCGCCCCAACGAGCGTCTGCGTTGCCAAGGGCTAAAATAGAAGTCAGTTCTATTTGTGACATAGATCGCTCTGCAAGTCCTGCCTCTCCCATCTCCTCATTGGTTTATAGAAGCAGGTACCCACGTGCCATCTCCTCATTGGTTATACCCACGTGGGTGACTGAAAGACGAACTAGGTCAGTGGCAGTAATGCACCTAATTTCTGAAAGTTGCCAATCGCAATATAAAGTCAAGAAAAGAAAAAGCCTAAAAGATGAGTGCAAGAGCATAGTGCAGAATGCTCAATGAGGTTAAGAAGAATGCAGGAGTGTCAGCTAAAGACTTACGGAAATCTCTGTTACGTGCAAACATCTCTGTTGACGAGTCTACGATACGTAAAACACTAAACAAGAATGGTGTTCATGGGAGGACACCACGGAAGAAGCCACTGCTGTCCAAAAAAACATTGTTGCATGTCTGAAGTTCGCAAAAGAGCATCTGGATGTTCCACAGCGCTACTGGCAAAATATTCTGTGGACAGATGAAACTAAAGTAGAGTTGTTTGGAAAGGTTTGAGGCAAATCCTATCACTAACCCTGCATATTTTCAATCATGGTGGTGGCTGCATTATGTTATGAGTGCTTGTCAAGGGCAGGGTCTGGGGAGTTTTTCATGATCAAAAGAAACAGGATGGTCAGCTGGAACTAAATGTAGTAGATGAGGATCTGTGAAACTCACTCCATAGCCTGAAGTGTCCCCACTTGCACTCCCGAAAGGCTGGCTTTTTGGTGGAGATAGGGTCATACGCTTTAGGAGGGCAGTCGCATGTGTTTGCAAGCCAGAAGGGATGATTTTGAGCCTCGTTAAGAGCTGAATCAGGAGAAAGCTGTACTCATTAAGCAAGCAGTGTGATGCTCTTTACAATGGTACTGGGACCCGGATCTGCGTTTGCACACAGATTAATGCTGTGGAGTGAGATGGGGGTGAATGTAGCATATGGGGATTTGTGAAACTCACTTCTCAGCCGGGTACCGATACAGAGTCAATGTGTGGGGGCACCGGTTAGTCGAGGTAATTGAGGTAATATGTACATGTAGGTAGAGTTATTAAAGTGACTTATGCATAGATAATAACAGACAGTAGCAGCAGTGTAAGGGGGGGGGGGGGAATGCAGGTAGTCTGGGTAACTATCTAATTAGATGTTCAGTAGTCTTATGGCTTGGGGTTAGAAGCTGTTCAGAATCCTCTTGGACCTAGACTTGGCGCTCCGGTACCGCTTGCCGTGCAGTAGCAGAGAGAACAGTCTATGACTAGGGTGGCTGGAGTCTTTGAACCTTTTTAGGGCCTTCTTCTGACACCGCCTGGTATAGAGGTCCTGGATGGCAGGAAGCTTGACCCCAGTGATGAACTGGGCCAAACGCACTACCCTCTGTAGTGCCTTGCGGTCGGAGGACGAGCAGTCGCCATACCAGGCAGTGATGCAACCAGTCAGGATGCTCTCGATGGTGCAGCTGTAGGACCTTTTGAGCATCTGAGGACCCATGACAAATCTTTTCAGTCTGCTGAGGGGGAATAGGTTTTGTCATGCCCTCTTCACGACTGTCTTGGTGTGCTTGGTCCATGTGATTTTGTTGGTGATGTGGACACCAAGGAACTTGAAGCTCTCAACCTGCTCTACTACAGCCCCTTCGATGAGAATGAGGAGTATCAGCTCCTTTTCCTGTAGTCCACAATCATCTCCCTAGTCTTGATCACGTTGAGGGAGAGGTTGTTGTCCTGGCACCACACAACCAGGTCTCTGACATCCTTCCTATATGCTGTCTCATATTTGTCGGTGATCAGACCTACCACTGTTGTGCCGTCAGCAAACTTATTGATGGTGTTTGTCTACGCAGTCGTGGGTAAACAAGGTGTACAGGAGGGGACTAAGTATGCAGTCCTGAGGGGCCCCCGTGTTGAGTATCAGTAGGCAGATTATGCAAAAGTCATGTTAACACCTTACTCTACTTATCTGAATCAGCATAAGGTCAAAATCGGAGTAAGCATATGCCGATTAAAACATCTGTTTTTTTTAGCAATCTTTAGAATTATTAGGACATGTAAACACCTTCATGGGCGTTTCAGCAATGTATTTGATCTGCGCATGTGCTAGCACCAGCCGAGAGCCTCCCTCTTTAGGGCAAGTGAAGTAAGTTCAGAACAACTGAATGTATGTGTCTTAGAAGTAGTTTTCACATTAAAACGTTATATGTCCCAACTCAGAATCAAAAATGCTTCTCAAAAGTAACATGGTCGCTGTTTATTAGAACGTTCATTTTGAGTGGCGGTTTTCTGCACTTATCGGAATGCCATCAGGTTTCAGATGTGTCCATGTAAACAGGATTATAAGGGAATTTATTCTTCTTGTAAAGCATTATTGTGTGCATGTAACAGTACTCATTGGCTGGTCATCACGAGGGTGTTGTATATAGATAAGCACTCCATCGTTCTGCTAAAGACCTATAGGGAGGGTAGCCTATGACTCTATATGCCACTAGAATGGCAATCAATATCCGTTATGGACAACAATGAATCCATCATAGCACTATAGGTAACTTATGCTAGCAAATACAGTTTTGATGTAGGCCTATACATATTTAACATCTGGATCCATTCAATATTGGAACATTTACATTCCATGATGGCAAATCCATGGCATTCTTATAATATTCAAATAACTGTTCCAACAAGGCTAGTCTACCCCAAATAGAAGCTTGATGTTCCACTTTATGCTTCACTGAATTTTCATTTGACCCCCATCTGTCTTGAAATGTTGGCTCGTGTCAGTCTCATGCCGTTTTCATAACGAGTTCAATGAGGGGGTGCACTGCGTCTGCGAACCCGCTCAAACCCAGAATCTCACCATTTACGATGCATAGCATGATCTTATTTACAACATAATAGGCCAATAGAACAATAATTCAAAGGCTTTCATAGTGCAGTCCTGTACCACATTGACGTGAATTAGATAATGAAAATATGCCAATTGCATAAATATTGAATAAGGTTAAATTAAATAGTTTAGATCTTCAATGTGCAAAATAGTCATTGGATGCTCTTAACTGGAAAATAATCTGGCAATGAAATGGTTTCTTGCACTGGGAGTACTGTCATACTGAAATAGATGCACTAGCCCACATCTCGTTGACAAACATGGATGGCTCATGTAGCCTATATCCTGATGCACACAGACATTATCCCAGCTAAAACGGAACACTTGTCTGTTCTATAGCTGCTGTGTGAGCCCTCATCCAGCGCATCCATGATGCACAGCATCTCCGATACAGTGGCCAACAAAAACAGGATCATTTCCTCCACATTTCGAGGTATACCCCAACAAAGGATCACTGTCCATTCAGCTTGCACAGATGGGATACCCACGCCAAATTATGGACAAAGAGGGCCCTAACAGAAAGCCCTCCAGTATTTTGTGTGTGATCTCGAAAGCCCTGTTCTCAAACTGGACTTCGCGGCAGTTCATTTGGGTAAAAGGGCGAGCGCAAAAACAATGCGTAGGCCTATCCATTTCTGGCAATTTTTTAAATGTAACCTTTATTTAACTAGGCAAGTTAGTTAAGATTCTTATTTACCATGATGGCCTACGGGGGCTGGGATTAAAAAATAAATATATATACACTACTGGTCAAAAGTTTTAGAACACCTACAAGGCTTTTCTTTATTTTTACTATTTTCTACATTGTAGAATAGTAGTGAAGACATCAAAACTATGAAATAACACATATGGAATCATGTACTAGCCAAAAAAGTGTTAAACAAACTTTATATTTTATATTTGAGATTCTTCAAATAGCCACCCTTTACCTTGATGACAGCTTTGCACACTCTTGGCATTCTCTCAACCAGCTTCATGAGGTAGTCACTTGGAATGCATTTCAATTAACAGGTGTGCCTTTTTAATTTGTGGAATTTCCTTCTTAATGCATTTGAGCAAGTCAGTTGTGTTGCGACAAGGTATGGGGGGTATACAGAAGATACCAAGTCCATATCATGGCAAGAATAGCTCAAACAAGCAAAGAGAAAGGACAGTTCATTATTACTTTAAGACATCAAGGTCAGTCAATCCAGAACATTTCAAGAACTTTGAAAGTTTCTTCAAGTGCAGTCGCAAATACCATCAAGCGCTATGATGAAACTGGCTCTCATGAGGACCGCCATAGGAATGGAAGACCCAGAGTTACCTCTGCTGCAGAGGATCAGTTCATTAGAGTTACCAACCTCCGAAATTGCAGCCCAAATCAATTCTTCACAGAGTTCAAGTAACAGACACATCTCAACATCAACTGTACAGAGGAGACTGTGTGAATCAGGCCGTCATGGTCGAATAGCTGGAGGAAAAAACACTACTAAAGGACACCAATAGAAAGAAGAGACTTGCTTGGGCCAAGAAACACGAGCAATGGATATTTGTCCTTTGGTCTGGAGTCCAAATTGGAGGTTTTTGGTTCCAACCGCTGTGTCTTTGTGAGACGCGGTGTTGGTGAACGGTCTCTGCATGTGTATTTCCCACCATAAAGCATGGATAAGGAGGTGTTATGGTGTGGGGGTGCTTTCCTGGTGACACGTTCTGTGATTTATTTTGAATTCAAGGCACATTTAACCAGTATGGCAACCACAGCATTCTGCAGTGATACGCCATCCCATCTGGTTTGGGCTTAATGGGACTATCAATTGTTTTTCAAAAGGACAATGACCCAATATACCTCCAGGCTGTGTAAGGGCTATTTTACCAAGAAGGAGAGTGATGGAGTGCTGCATCAGATGACATACCTCCACAATCCCCCGACCTCAACCAAATTGAGATGTTTTGGGATGAGTTGGACCGTAGAGTGAAGGAAAAGCAGCTAACAAGTGCTCAGCATATGTGGGAACTCCTTCAAGACTGTTGGAAAAGCATTCTAGGTGAAGCTGATTGAGAGAGTGCCAAGAGTTTGCAAAGCTGTCATCAAGGCAAAGGGTGGCTATTTGAAGAATCTCAAATATAAAATATATTTTGATTTGTTTAACACTTTTTTGGTTACTACATGATCCCATGTGTTATTTCATAGGTTTGATGTACTCACTATTATTCTACAATGTAGAAAATTGTAAAAGTAAAGAAAACCCCTTGAATGAGTAGGTGTTCTAAAACTTTTGACCGGTAGTGTGTGTGTGTGTGTGTGTATATATATATATCTTTTGTCGTGATGTGTGTTTTGTCCTATATAAATATAGGACAAAACACACATCACGACAAGAGAGACAACACAACACTACATAAAGAGAGACCTAAGAAGACAACATAGCAAGGCAGCAACACATGACAACACAGCATGGTAGCAACACAACATGGTAGCAGCACAACACATGGGACCAACATTATTGGGCACAGACAACAGCACAAAGGGCAAGAAGGTAGAGACAACAATGCATCACTCAAAGCAGCCACAATTGTCAGTAAGAGTGTCCATGATTGAGTCTTTGAATGAAGAGATTGAGATAAAACTGTCCAGTTTGAGTGTTTGTTGCAGCTTGTTCCAGTCACTAGCTGCAGCGAACTGAAAAGAAAAGCGACCCAGGGATGTGTGTGCTTTGGGGACCTTTAACAGAGTGTGACTGGCAGAACGGGTGTTGTATATGGATGATGAGGGCTGCAGTAGATATCTCAGATAGGGGGGAGTGAGGCCTAAGAGGGTTTTATAAACAAGCATTAACCAGTGGGTCTTGCGACGGATATACAGAGATGACCAGTTTACAGAGGAGTATAGAGTGCAGTGATGTGTTCTATAAGGAGCATTGGTGGCAAATATGATGGCCGAATGGTAAAGAACATCTAGCCACTCGAGAGCACCCTCGAGCCGATCTATAAATTATGTCTCCGTAATCTAGCATGGGTAGGATGGTCATCTGAATCAGGGTTAGTTTGGCAGCTGGGGGGAAAGAGGAGCGAATACGATAGAGGAAACCAAGTCTAGATTCAACTTTAGCCTGCAGCTTTGATATGTGCTGAGAGAAGGACAGTGTACCATCTGGCCATACAGTGTACCGTCTAGTGCCCTAGCTGTCTCACAAAGAGACTACAAGCAAGGGCAGCTTGCAACAGTGTAAGCCTATATGATAACTTCCATCTCCCTTACACTATAAATGTAGCTAAGGATGCAACATATATTTACAAAGCACATGGATGGTGCAAGGTCACCTCGATAAGCAATATTGAATAACCAATGCATAAATTGTTTGGAGAGACTTTGTATTTTCATTTAGCCTAATACATTGTGTAGCTTAATGTAATCTAGAAGTAATGGACAAAGTATAGGACATATACTTTTCTATACTTTGGCACAGTACATTGTAGCATATAGGCTGCAATTGACTGTTAAGTAGCCTTCACACGCCTGTTCGGGAAGATTTGACAAGCCAATAGTGTCACCAGCATTTAACAATCCTAAACCAGGTGTATTATGTCACATATTGACTGTCAGAGTTAATGCCTAACATTAAGAATTTGGCATGAATGCCTGCACTTAACCCTAACCTTAAGAATTGGGGGTTAATGCCTAAACTTAACCTTAAACACTTTGAAATTTGACGTTTGAGCTTCTAATTCTGGTGCAAAACTGTTAGAGATGGTGTTGTAAACCACTGTCCCTACCCCCACTCACCATCATGCAGATGGAATATAGGCTACTGACGCCAAATATGTTTGAAAAAACACGCGGGAGCACAAATGACGGGAGCACAAATGAAGAACATGGGTAGGCAACGGGACACGGAGCAAGTGCAGCGCAATGGCAGAGACGTGGGGGATGGGCGTGCAACAGACGCCCATCTGTTGCGCATCCATGGCGCGTGCCGAGCGCGTGAGTTTAACAGCAGCTCATAGCTGCACAGAGCAAACGAGAGCGCTCTATTGACAAAGACTTACATAAAATACAAAATGTATAAATACAACTTCTGCATTTTGGTACATATAGTCATATAGTGATACATGAAAAGTCCATCTGAGTAGGCTAACACAACGGTGTTTATTTGGAAATAAATCTCCTGTCATGCATTGAAATATCAACAGAATGTAGGCTATTTGACATAAATAATAATAATAAATAATTCAAACAATCTACATTTCATTATTTTATAAACATCTATGGTTCCACTGCACCCCCCCCCCCCCCCCCCCCCCCCCCCCCATTTAAGAAGGGTCTTGGCCACAGGTGAATGTCCTTGTTCAGATAGACTGCATTGAAAACATGTTGATTAGGACAAGCAAATGTTAATCCATACATAGCGTGGCTTGGGGATCTGTTTCTCAACATTTTAGAATCGCATCGCATCGCCTTACTATTCTAGAACGTTTGTCTGGCTACATTTGCCTGAGTCCTAACTCTGAATCAAGACTGAAGAAAACAAACCTAGACCCAGAATCTACACTTGAATAGAAGCATGATTATACGAACTATTAATACAACTTGTTTGGTTGTAAGACCCCCCCCCCCCCCCCCAAGTTCATTATGTTCCAGTAGCCCACTGTGCAAATAAAGCAATTTACAATGTGTCAATAAGCAAGCTGTAGGCTATCTAATAAATGCAACCGAATAAACCTTCATGCTGTTTATTAAACATGATATTGTCATAAAACTACAGTTTTAGCTTTAAAATTGGATCTCAGGATAGTTTAGGATCCCACGTGTTATATAAGCATGTAGGTTATAGGCAAGAATGTAGATGGTGCACATGAATGAATGAAACCTTAAATCTCTTTCAAGTTATAGCTACCACAAAATGCAATACCAGCAGTGAGACATGCTAGTTGTGGAAGCCAAATGTCAACCCTGTATCCCCACAGGCCAGATGGTCAAGTCGAGTGCATGTGTTGCTGTCCCAAAGGCATAGTCCCCTGCGTCAAGACTCCAAGACAATGGGTGGAGGTCCCTCCCTCGACGCGGGAGACTCGCATAAATAGAGCGCTCTCCCTCCGCTCAGCACACAGCAGCTCACCGCCTCGCAAAGAGCACATCGCCTCTCTCCTAAAAGCACAACTTCTAGCTAAAGACATGACTCCAAGAATCACTCCCGAGACTACCCAGCTTGTCCCCTCAAGGTCCACGGTGGCCCAGAGGAAAGAAGCGAACGAACTGAGAAAGGTAAGAGAAACTAAGAGTCAAATGTGTTTATCATCAACTCGCTATACTGTAGCTTTCGTTCAATGCTCTACCCTTTTCGAGTTACTAATGGCTTTTTATCGCTTCTTCCAGACTCTAAAGCCTTTGTTGGAAAAGAAAAGGCGCGCACGCATCAACGACAGCCTCGGTCACTTGAAGACTCTCATCCTCCCTCTGGTCGGCAAAGACAACGCTCCATACTCGAAGCTTGAGAAAGCCAATATTCTGGAGATGACCGTCCGATTCCTCCGAGATCTCCCTTCATCTCCAGTCAAAAGTGAGTATTATTTCAGAAAGCTAATTCTTTCATGTTGTATATGTGTACTGTATTGTATGAATAAGTTGTACATTTGTCATTGGGTCATTAAACTAAACTTTCGCCTGTTTTTCTTCCAGGTTCATCAGACAGCTACAAAGAAGGGTACAAAGCCTGCCTGCAGCGCGTCACCGCTCTGATCCCCAAAACAAACCTGGACAAAGACTCGTGTCAGCGGGTGAACGACTTCATCCAGCAGTCCATGTCAGCGTCCGTCGACCCAGCTTGTCAGAACTGTTGCGCCCAGAGCTCCAGGGCTTTCCCCCAGATTCAGCAGAGACTCCTGAGCCTCAAAGCCAACGTTGGCTCCAGAATCGAGAACCACTCGAACTCGCTTCCCAACCGGCCCCAGCCAGTGCCACAAGCTGTCAATGTTAACATGTGGAGACCCTGGTAGATTAGACAGACGCTCCCCTTAGCGAGCATTGTTTTGTGATATATATATATATAAACGCTGTTAGATGTAGATATTAACTGGAAGAGATGAGGGAGTTATTTCACGTTTGACTATAGTAATGTGTTTATTTATTCACAGAAAAATCAGATGAGCACAGATTTTATGAGCAGACAAATTCTATGATCTTTGTTAGGCTAAATGCAATCCTCTTTGGGGTTTCCAAGATTTGGGTTGTAGACAACACAATTGTAAAACCCCACGGGTTATTTTGTTTGAGGTTTGCGCTATTGACTTAAAGTATTTTTGGTCTGTGCAAAGGAGTAGACTGTAAACACTGTGTGTTGTAGTAATGTATTATTTATTTGACGAAGACATAATTTATTTGATGTATCCTATGACACTTTAAACGATTTTGTCATTGATCATGTACTTTCAATAAAAGCTCATTATAAAAAAAAAAAGAAAGAAGAAACTGTTTTGTTGTGTTTTCTCAGTATTGGTAACATTATTCCAACAACATGAAACATTGGATTGAACATGTGTTTCTTTTAAAATGATATGAATCTCTTTATTTACTGAAATGGCGCTATAGGAATAATTCTATAACTATTTGGTTGTTTGCACATCAGTTGATCCCCATTCGTCCCATTGTGGGGTGGTGCGCTGCTCATAACTTCTGATCGTGAATTTGCTCGGGAAAGAGGCCATTTGCTTGTTTGTTTTGGGGGTAAAGTCTATGGGGGTAGCCCATAGAGACATTTCAAACAAAACGAATTCAAGAAAACATTTTGGTGAGCCCATACGAAGTAGTGTAATGCTAAGATAAAGTGCTTCAAAATTCACCAGTATGAGTCCCATAATAGCATCATGATGGATTGTAATCTAAGTGACCAATGCACCATCAACATGACAATTTACAGAAAATGTTTCTGTATAAAGACATGCTACATTTAGGAAATGTCTTTGCCTTCTGGTTGATGTGAAGCCAATGGATGGATTGTTCTGTCTTTGGACACATCCGTTTATGAAACCAGATTGCTCTTACTGTCCTGTATTTCAATGTCTCTTTAGGGCTCAGTATAGATTCCCAAAATTTTATTAACAAAATCTGTATTTGTTATTCAAGTTAAAAGGCACAAAAGCCTGAGCCTGCCAGTTGTCTATCCTAAGCTGAGGGATGGGGCTAGAGAAATGTAACCACTCATATTCAGTCAAGGAGCAACAGGTGCAAGGAGTGACAGTCTATGAGATCTAGATGATAGTTCTAAACAATATATATATATATATAATACTGTATTCTATCATATTCTACTATATCTTAGTCTATGTATTACTCACCTCATATGTATATACTGTATTCTATCATATTCTACTATATCTTAGTCTATGTATTACTCATCTCATATGTATATACTGTATTCTATCATATTCTACTATATCTTAGTCTATGTATTACTCATCTCATATGTATATACGCATTCTATCATATTCTACTGTATCTTAGTCTATGCCGCTCTGACATTGCTTGCCCAAGTATTTATATATTCTTAATTCCATTCCTTTAGATGTGTGTGTATTGTTGTGAAATTGTTAGATATTACTGTTAGATATTACTGCACAGTTAGAGCTAGGAATACAAGCTGAACACGTGTATGTGACAAATAAAATATGATTGGAGTAAAATTACAACAAAACATATTGGCTTCACAGCAGATAGCACCCCTAATACATCCAGTGGCTTGGAATTAACTCTTCACTGAGCAAACTCACTGTGAACATCTTTCCTTGGCATTTTCATGCATTGTGTCAGTTTCATACTAAGTACATGAGACCCCATTGCGCCAAAATGTGTAGCCTACATCCTGTGATGCCATAAAGCTATCTTCCCTGTGGCAGATGGTCTTAAAGGGATATACTTAAGTATCAAAGTAAATGTAGTTGCTAAAATATACTTAAGTATCAAAAGTAAAAGTATGACTAATTAAAAATTCCTTATATTAAGCAAACCAGGCGGCACAATATTCTTGTTTTTTAATTTACGGATAGCCTGGGGCACACGCCAACACTCAGACATCATTTACAAACAAAGCATTTGTGTTTAGTGAGTCCGCCAGATCAGAGGCAGTAGGGATGACCAGGCATGTTCTCTTGATAAGTGTGCGAATTGAAGGTACCACGTTCATCTGTACAAACAATAATACGCATGTATAAACACCATGGGACCACGCAGCCGTCATACCGCTCAGGAAGGAGACGCGTTCTTTTGTACCTGTTTCCTCCAGCATCTTCACAAGAACCTTTGCTGTTGACATCATTTACAAACAAAGCATGTGTGCTTAGTGAGTCCGCCTGATCAGAGGCAGTAGGGATGACCAGCGATGTTCTCTTGATAAGTGTGCGAATTGGACAATTTCTGTCCTGCTAAGCATTCAAAATGTAACCAGTACCTTTTGGGTGTCAGTGAAAATGTATGGAGTAAAAAGTACATAATTTTCTTTCGGAATGTAGTGAAGTAAAGTCAAAACTAGAAATATTAAAGGACAGATACCCCCCAAAAACGTACGCAGTACTTTACACCACTGATCTAAATGAGCTCCCAATGCATGTCTATGGCAATAAAAGAGCCATAGACTTCCACAGTGAAAATGTTGGCATGCATCTCCTCTTCCACCATTTAACCATATCAACACCAAACCAACGTTGAGATGTTCAGACCGACCCAACTTACATTCACTGCTTTCAGAATTGTTATATTATTACACTTTCTGAACTACAGTCTATAACCGTGTTAAATGTTCATAAACGCTCCATAGAATTGAACAGGACCTATTTGGATGTGCCACTGCTCTTACATAAGCTATCAATACAAAAGCCACTTTGAGATGTTCAGACTGACCCGAATTAGATTGCTTGCCATTTTTTATTCTATTTATACTTCTTCAACTCTAACCATTTAAAAATGTGCATACATTAACATGGGTTTGAATGAGAATCATTGAATACTGACTATTCAAAATGGTCCTGCTCCTTTGACAATTAAGATATAAAAAAAACATATAGGGTTTCCTAACTTCAAATTCTTTAAAACCTTTATGAACTAGAGTTACATAAATGTGCACAGATTTGTAGAAAATAACTCACCAACAGTAAGGAAAACAACTTTCACATGTTCAGGCTATGCTAACTTCAAATTCGTACAAAATATTTATCAACCATCACTATTTTTGCTTAAAATAACCCACCAACAGTAACTCTTGAACCGTTTATGCTACAGACACCAAACCAACTTTCACATGTTTCGGCAATTCCATCGTATCCCATCCTATCAAATCAGTCAATCAATCAATATCTTTCCATCTACCTAATTTTTCTACTATAGCCAGTCACTACCATTACTACTGCAGTCATCACTACTACTACTACTATTATTATAACTTATTTCACAACCATAAATACTTTAAAACAAACTAGCAAACACGACATTTTCTTCAAGAAATGTACTTTTTTACATTCCCCAACCATCCATCCCTCAACCACTCACTTATTTTAACTGCTTCGACTTTTCTTCAATCTTGAATTACAATTTAAACCTCTTCCACTTCCATAAAAGTACGGGGATTTCTTAAGTGTTCGCCTCAGGTGCAAAGTCTACCTGGTAACCCCTGGATAAATAAACCCATCAAAATAAATGTAGAATATTAATCTGTTTTCACGTACACTTAATCACAAAATATCTGCTGCAACTATACTAAGTGAGTTCTGGCCCCTTTTCCCAGCTGTGTTCCACGCCTAAAACGTCAGATTCTGCACTTGTCACCAGCTCATATCACTGTGGTCTGATAAGCTCGACGAAAACGGTTTAGATTTACTTTACCGATGTTTTATATCTTACTGTATTTTATGACATGAAATGTTTTGGATGGATCCTAACAAATGTTATAAGGTGCACATTGTACAAAAGAGCTTCCAAACTCATTTGATGTACAATAACCGTTATGTGAGTTATATACACACACACACACACACACAATTATTGTATTCAACCAAATTACAATACTACTTTACCATCTAATTGGTTTGGTTAAGATACAATAGATCTACTATTGGGTATATGCTACATTGGATCTCACACAAGAAAACCAGACATGACCTGAGAGTTTGTTTTTTTTCATTCCCATTTGTCTGGCTAAAGAGACGCTGGTCATGCCATGACAAAAGAAGTGTAGAGCCCAACTCAAGCTACGCAGCTCCTCGTCATGGGCAGTCGTGGTGCGGCTGACATCGTCCCCCATCCCAAAAGCTGAATTTTTCATTCTCACGTATCAGAACATTCTTAGACAATAGGTCACTGTCCATTCAGCTTGCACAGATGGGTTACCCACGCCGAATTGGCTGGGAAGACAAAGGGGACCCTAACCGTAAGCTCTATATGGAAAAGTTCTGGATTCACACAGCCGAAATGTTAATTGAAGGCCCCGCGGGGGTGATAGGGGCGCGTGCAGCAAATGCGCGTATCAATTTCACGGCTTCGTTTTGTTCCAAGCCAAGCGTCCGCTCAACTGCATCGTTAGAAGGTCCTGTCCCCACAGAATTAGAACGATGGTTATCTTGGAAGTATTTCAATTGTTTATCTTATTGAAAATGTTTTGAAACATGCAAACCTCACAGGTCAAGTACACATGGTAATTAAAAGTGATTTGTGATAGCAAATATCCAGTTTCGAACAATCTGTAAATTACTTGAAAAAATACAAGGCTTATAATGAAAAGCTATGTTATTTGTTTGATTCTGTTTCTTAAAACTACATCGATGCAACCCGTCTCTGAACTAGGGCATCGACCATCATCAATTCGTTACACTCAAACAGGCTTTTACGCACAAACATTGAAAAACACACTTGCAAAAATATAGCTTGGACGCTATAAAGTATGTAAAAGTCAAGCCGACCGGACTATGGCAATATGGAGAGAGCATCTATAGAAAGGGGGGTGTGGGGGGAAATCTATTTTGGCATCCTAGTTTTTAATCATGGATACCATGGAGACCATCACCCAATCGCATGCAGATTTGTAGGCTACCGACGCCAAAATTGTTAGCAAAACATGCTTCATAAAACTTAATGCAGAAATAGTTTAGAACAAGTAGGGTGGGGGCTTCTTCCCTTATAGTAGGGTGACACGGGCTGGTGGTAGGGGGATGGTAGTGGGGAGGAGGGGGACATGGGAGAGATGGGTTGGGTTAGGGGTCGGTAACATACGCCCATCTGGTCTCCATGGCGCGTGCTGCACGCGTGATTCCCATGAGAACCGTCGAGTTTGATAGGTCGTTAACACTGGAGTAGTGATTGTTGTTAGGAACTGGTAGCCTATGGAAGACATGCTAAAGGCATTTCTGAATAGAATTAACGGTAAATGGTTTGTAGACTATGCCACATGGAATGTATACACCATGACTCGAATCAACAATGGTTCGTCTACTAAATGTGTCTCAGGATATTGGCCGAATGCTAAACATTTCTACATTTGCTTTGTTCATGTAGGAACTTAAACGAATTTCAGTTCATACACGTCATCTGTCGTGCAACCCCCCCAAAGTCACGCCCCTCCCCAGGCAGCACAAGTAGGCTACAGGTAAAGACAGCTCCCATCAGAAATGTAAGAGGCCTAGACATCACACACTAAGAAAATTGTTGATCACAATTTACAAGCAGATGTTATTTGAAGTTAGCTTGGCTTGGGTATCTGTCGGTGTAGATGTAAATAATGCATAAAGCCCACTGCCCCCTCCATCGTCCATCCATCCATAGCCCCTCCACCAATGTTAGACTACGATACAGAATGGATATCAAACAACATCTGTGCAAAACATGTTTAATGCTATCTACAAAACGTGAGAGGCTGAACGGTATATTTGAAAAACGTGTATTGAATTGAACCATGTCCATCTACTATAACCTGCATCTATTTATCGAATTGAACGTGAAATTGCATACACGTTTAATATTTATTCAAATAACATGTAGGCCTAATGTGTGGCTGATATGTTTCTAAATCACTAACCATGAAAAGGTGTTCCATGGAACATTGGTTATGCGTAATTACGCATGGGTATCGAACCATTTAACTTATTTAAAAACGTAAATAATAAGCTGTACATAAAAAACTATGCAATTCAGAATAACCAGAGAATAATGAGAAATCTTTGAAGTTAAAGACTGCTTGTATACAATAGCATTTGATGTTCAAATCCCTTTGACCAAAAAGCAACGCTTATTTACGCAGACGTTTTGCAAGCTTTGTATCATCAAATGTAGCTTGCACAAACCATAGTTGTTATGCTTGGATTAAATGGGGAGACAGATGGTTATTATTGTACATTTGGTGCTCGTGTTGTTTCAAATGCAAAAGTCCTCAGTCAAAATTATTTGACGGTAGCTTGGGGGCGTACCCGTGACGCACAGAACCGACGCTCGGGACCTCCATATAAACTGCGGCCCGAGGTCGTTGGAAACATATCCTCTCCAATCTCAAAGATTCCTACTTGAAAATAGTGCTCCTCCACATACGAGAATGAAAATGATTCCAAATATAACCTCCGAATCTGTCCAATCCTTTGCTCCAAGGCTAACTGTGGCCAGGAGAAAAGAGGCGCTTGAATTGAGAAAGGTAAGGGTCTAAATAGATACAATAGAATAGAAAATACTTTGTTTTTCTAAATTCTCGTGATAAATGGGTTTGCCCTGGATTCTAAATTGTGTGTTACCATTTTTCAGACAATGAAACCTTTGTTGGAAAAGAGAAGGCGCGCTCGTATCAATGACAGCATCAACCATCTGAAGACTCTGATCCTTCCACTCACAGGAAAAGATGTAAGTTCCAAATAACCAACAAATAGGCTATGCTTTATACGTGTCTAGAATACACAGCTGTAAACATTTCATCATCGAAGTTATGCGTATAGATAGATAGTGGTTTAACCATCCCCCTGTTCTCTTTTTGTGCAGAATTCTCGGTACTCGAAGCTTGAGAAAGCTGACATCCTTGAGATGACCGTGAGATTCCTCAGTGATATTCCTGCTTCTCAGAAAAAAAGTACATCAGACAGCTTCAAAGAAGGGTACAAAGCCTGCCTGCAGCGCGTCACCGCTCTGATCCCCAAAACAAACCTGGACAAAGACTCGTGTCAGCGGGTGAACGACTTCATCCAGCAGTCCATGTCAGCGTCCGTCGACCCAGCTTGTCCGAACTGTTGCGCCCAGAGCTCCAGGGCTTTCCCCCAGATTCAGCAGAGACTCCTGAGCCTCAAAGTCAACGTTGGCTCCAGAATCGAGAACCACTCGAACTCGCTTCCCAACCGGCCCCAGCCAGTGCCACAAGCTGTCAATGTTAACATGTGGAGACCCTGGTAGATTCAAGAAGCCATAACGCCAATGTAAATTATATGATATGTACATGTCGGGGAAACGTCTCTTGTGCATATGTATTTATCAATACTAGGCTATAGAGATGCATGCATTGTCATATTCTCTTGATGAAAAGCTATACTTCATCGTTAAATCATGTTAGTTAAGTATTATATACTGAAGTAATTACACGTCTTCTGTCCTGTAAATGGACAAGTTTGAAGAAATTCTTCTTATTTATTAAGATCTGCATGGATTTTATTTTGCTAAATTTAGTCCTCTTTGGGGGTTAAATGATAAAAGGGCCACGGAAAACGCCTCTGTAAACCCAAAGGGTTATTATATGTGTCATTTGCACTTTAGACTTCAGTATTCTGGGTCTGTGCAGATAAACGATATGTAAGCACGTTGTGTTATGCTACTTAAAAACGTAAAATGTCTCTCTTAGGGATGTATTTGTATATGTATTACCATTACGCATTGGACATATATTTAGCTGTAATAAAAACTACGATACCGTGGTATATTCCTCTTCATTTCAATTTTCCTTAGTTGTCTTTGTTGGCATGACTAGGATATATGTAGCCATAACCTAGGCTTAGACTGAGACAAACCACTATTTCATTTTAGTTAGTAAGAAAACGTATCATTACGCACAGAAGTGCGTGTAATCAAGACGCACCCACCAACTGTCACACAAACGTTTAAACATATGGCCTTAAATGGTTAGTAAAAATAGTAAACATGCCATTTAAAGGAACAAGGTTTTAGTCAAATAGAAAGCAGTTTGGCAGTTGAGCAAGTGTAGCACATGGGGAGCTGTGAAACTTGCACCTCTGCCTGAAGTATCCCCACTTGCGCCAGCGGATAGCTAGCTTTTCTCGAGGCGCCGACTGGTAAGACGCGTCAGGAGAGTAGTCACGTGTGCGAGCGAGGCAGAAGTTCGTGCCAGGTATTGGCCGAATAGTATGAAGAACAGAGAGGAAGTGGTACTCGCTTAGCAAACAGCCCGAAGTCCTTTACACAACAAGCACAGTGTCATTTTGATAGGCGCTTGGACTGACAGGTGTTGTGCAGGCGACAAAATCCATTGCGAGCTATGAGGGGTGATCATCGAAGCAAAAGCGAACTATCCTCTCCCTGTGCGTGTGGTGAGCTATCATTTGCGTGTGGATAAACCTGTGTACTTTGCGTCTGGATAAGCAGTCTGACGAACGCGGTCCCCGCACAATGTTTTTTATGATGCCCTATACATAGGTCAGGCAAACGTACAATACGAACAACCACCTTACACATAAATAAAAAAAATAGAAGCTCTAATACTGACAGTGATATGTTAACAAAGATTGATAACTTACAAAAATAAACAATTCAACTGTTCCAGCTTGGTCTCTAAGGTTGACATCAGGTCCTTCCAAATGGGCCTTCAGCTGTTAAATAGATTTTCATAGAAGTACTGTGGTGTGATTACGCACACGCACGCACGCACACACGCACGCACACACACACTTTATTATTGCACTGTTCACCATCATCCTCTGTGTCTGGCAATACATTTCCCTGTGTGTGTGTGTTTTATAGTGAGGTTTCCTTACCTCTCTAACCACCTATCAGTGGAAACAGACTGAAACAGGAAAGCCATTCCAAATGTTTGTTTTATGTTCTTTATGTAATGACAGATGAACGATAATAAGCAAAACCAGTGACATGGGGATTTTAAAGTTGGTCTTAAAATAAAAATCACTGCACACACCTCTGACCGAAAAGACAGTGTGATAAAAGAGAAGCAGAGTCTTACTCCAGAGCACTTGGAAATGTTTTGTTAAATGCATTGGAAAATGTGTGATATCAGCCATGTTTTTTTTACATGCATTAATGAGGTAATGAGGACACCATGCCATCTAGTGGTAGAGTTGCGCTATTTCAGAAAAAATGACGGGCATTTTAGTTTTTTTAATTGATTTAAATCAGAGAGATATAAAACTATTCGTCAACAAATTTGCACAAACCTTCGGGAGACTTGTTCCTCTCCATTTAGTCAAGCAAAATAGCATTGACTGAAAAGTTAGTGTAGGGAAATAGTTTGAATGTACTCCCAAATCTTTAAGTTGTGTTTACACAGGCAGCCCAATTCTTGATATTTTATTTTACTTTTATTTAACTAGGCAAGTCAGTTAAGAACAAATTATTTTTTACAATGACGGCCTACCCCGGCCAAACCCGGACAACACTGGGGCAATTGTGCGCCACCCATGGGACTCCCAATCACAGCCGGATGTGATACAGCCTGGACTTGAACCAGGGACTGTAGTGAAGGCACCGCTTGGGAGCCTATATTCTACATTGTAGAATAATGAGGAAGGCATCATAACTATGAAATAACACATGGAATCATGTAGTAACTAAAAAAGTGTTCAACAAATCAAAATATATTTTAGATTCTTCAAAGTAGCTACCCGTTGCCAGCTTTGCAAACTCTTGGCATTCTCTCAATCAGCTTCACCTAGAATGCTTTTCCAACAGTCTTGAAGGAGTTCCTACATGTGCTGAGCACTTGTTGGCTGCTTTTCCTTCACTCTGCAGTCCAACTCATCCCAAATCATTTCAATTGGGTTGAGGTCGGGTGATTGTGGAGGACAGGTCATCTGATGCAGCACTCCACCACTCCCCTTCTTGGTCAAATAGCCCTTACACAGCCTGGAGGTGTGTTGGGTCATTGTCCTGTTGAAAAACAAATAAGTCCCACTAAGCGCAAACCAGATGGGATGGCGTATCGCTGCAGAATGCTGTGGTAGCCATGCTGGTTAAGTGTGCCTTGAATTCTAAATAAATCACAACAATGTCGTCAGCAAATCACACCCACACCATAACACCCAGCATAACACCTCCTCCTCCATGCTTTACGGTGGGAAATACAAATGTAGAGATCATCCGTTCACCCACACCACGTCTCACAAAGACACAGCGGTTGGAACCAAAATTCTCCAATTTGGACTCCAGACCAAAGGACACATTTCCACTGGTCTAATGTCCATTGCTCATGTTTCTTGGCCCAAGCAAGTCTCTTCTTATTATTGGTGTCCTTTAGTAGTGCTTTTTGTGTGCAGCAATTCGACCACGACGGCCTGATTCACACAGTCTCCTCTGAACAGTTGATGTTGAGATGTGTCTGTTACTTGAACTCTGTGAAACATTTATTTGGGCTGCAATTTCTGAGGTTGGTAACTCTAATGAACTTATCCTCTGTAGCAGAGGTAATTCTGGGTCTTCCTTTCCTGTGGTGGTCCTCATGAGAGCCAGTTTCATCATAGCGCTTGATGGTATTTGCGACTGCACTTGAAGAAACTTTCAATGTTCTTGAAATGTTCCAAATTTATTGACCTTCATGTCTTAAATTAATGACGGACTGTCGTTTCTCTTTGCTTATTTGAGCTCTTCTTGCCATAATGTGGACTTGGTCTTTTACCAAATAGGGCTGTCTTCTGTATACCACCCCTACCTTGTCACAAGAAGGAAAGAAATTCCACAAATGAACTTTTAACAAGGCACACCTGTTAATTGAAAATAATTCCAATTACTACCTCATGAAGCTGGTTGAGAGAATGCCAAGAGTGTACAAAGCTGTCAAGGCAAAGGGTGGCTACTTTGAAGAATCTCAAATCTAAAATATATTTTGATTTGTTTAACACTTTTTTGGTTACTACATGATTCCATATGTGTTATTTCATAGTTTTGATGTCTTCACTACTATTCTGCAATGTATAAAATAGTAAAATAAAGAAAAACCGTTGAATGAGTAGGTGTGTCCAAACTTTTGACTGGAACTGTACATTAAATAACCATACCTGTTAGTCTTAATCATTAGAGGAGAGACCTCTGGTCTGGCATTTCTCTGTTGGTTTCACAGGGGCTTTCACAATGTCTGAATGGGACCATTCTGGAAAAAAAAACATGAAGATCACAAATGAGAGAATAGCTTTGGAATTCTGAAAGAAGCAGGGAAAAATTAAGACAGAGATGGACTAAAGCGAAAATAACGTAAAGAAAGACTATACTGTATATACAGACCTTTTCAGATTTCTGGTGAGCATGCCGTTGACCAGCTTAATGTGCTGGTCTAATAGGGACCCTGGACCGCAAAACATAAAAACCATAAAAATAAAGGTCAGCTGAGGTGAGAAAAGGTAAAATGACTAATGCCTGAAATACAGTGAGTTACATACTATGTGTGTGGATTTAAAAGAATGAAATGTCATTCTGGTCAATCTGCCTCATTATCATCGTTAATTAAACAGTGATTTCTAATACCAACATGTATATCGAAAAAATGAATAGCCTGTTGGATGATAAAACAACATGTTACAAGAAATAGATTTTCGATCCTCCAACTATACAATTGAATAAAGTCTTTGATGAAGGACTAGAAAATAAATTGGTTGACAGAACAGGAATTGAAATATCTTTGTCCCAAAACCTACAGTTTTGATCCTTTATGGTCCGTTTAAGGTTCACAAAATCAACCGCAGACCCTCCATTAAGACCTATCGTTTCAGGCTCCCAAACAGAACAAGTGTCTCGTTATGTGGACATTCACATTTATCCATTAGTCAAACAGTTGCAATCTTATCTAAAAAAACACCACTGATTTTCAAATGAAACTACGAAGTATACCAGTTATTAGTAAAGGAGACTGCCTAGTCACCCTTGATGTCTCATCGCTATATACCAATATCCCCGAATGATGGAGGTATGGCGACCCTCAAATTCTTCCTCTCCAACCGCTTAAGCGATGCGCCAACAAATTGAATAATCAAGCTTACACAACTAGAGCTTACTAAAAACTATTTTCTATATAATAAACATTTCTACTTACAGACTTTTGGAACAGCAATGGGAACTCATTAGCTCCCAACTCTGCAAATCACTTCAACTAACTCTATACATTTCTTAGATATAGATCGTCCCTTTGTAACAAGTACAATAACTACACTTAACAGAAAACCAACAGATACAAATAAATATATTGACAGCTGATAGTTATCACCCGCTCCCCCTAAAAAGAGATTTACCAGTAAGCCAACTTCATAGATTGTGTCACAGACAGAAGTAGAATATAAACGGGCAAAACTCTCTCCTTGAGCGTTTTCGCTTGAGAGGATACCCGATACCTGGCTTGATGAAGCTCAAAAACAAGTTAAAATCTAGAACTGAAGACAGTTACATAATAAATCGCAACAAAAACAGTAGAAACAGTTCTATAAACTATAGAATTACTTTCAATGATAGCCGTAATGGCATCAAGTATATTTTCAATCAACATTGGCACATTAAAATCAGATTCCCCTTTAAATTCCGCCTTCCAGAATTCACCTTTATTCTCCTATAAACAATCAAGAAATCTATCAAACATATAGGCTAAATCAGATGTGTTCAGATAGAAAAGAGTCATTCATAAAAGGATGCTTTCCCTATAAATCATGTACCTCTTGTAGCACCATAAGGACATTTTTGAGAGAACCTGTGAGAGAAAGTCATGTATAATGCGTGTGTGTGCGCGCGAGTGTGTGTGTGTGTGTGTGCGCTTGCAGGCGTGTGGCCCAAATGAAAATGAACTAAAAGAGCATAATTATAGTATTGTGGAGAAAATGAAGGCTCTTGAAGGCTGAATTTGGAGACTTAACCTAAGAATGGCCATGCCCCTTTTACCTGACACAACCCAAACTTACGGTCAACCCTGCAAGACATCTACCATTGTGTCACCTTTGTCCCATTCTTTTGCTAATCAATTACCCAATTGGGCTCTCAACTACATCGTGTAGCACAAATAGCTGCTAGAAAGAACACATGTAACACAGCACAGTGTAATGCTAACAAGAATGTAGCGCACAGGTGTACTGTAGCTCTTAGATTTATCCACAACAATGTTAATGCTCTTTTATAAATGGTTTATGATAGCTGGCTGCATTATACCAAGCTGTCAATTAGCAGAGTATCAGGCAACTTGGACAATAAATCAGTAGGCCTAGCAATAAACTCTATAGGCCTATGATATAATATATAGACTCAAATTCCATCTCCTGATTTTGTCTCTTGTTGATAGTTACACTTCTTCTGTTCTCTTGTAGGATCGAGTCTATCGAGACAGTTATTGAAACAGATGTATACAGTAGCTATCATTCCACCACATTGACTCATTAATCCATTGGTTTTGTTTAAATGGTGTATCTTATATAGCTATTCACTTTGAAAAAGCATACTACTCTTCAATTGGTTAAGATAAAGTCTGTGTTTTAGCAGTCATTAATTATGTTTCTGCATTGTTCTTTATACCAGTTTTAGGAAGAGTAATCCCATGTAAAAAAAAATGTCTGCCACCCCTGTAAATAACATTTTTCAAATTGGCCCCTGTAAGAATATAGTTGAAAAGCCCCAGTATAATACATTTACAGTACTATGGAAGAAACTTTACTTAAATATAAGTGTTATTTAACTCAGGGGTCTCCAACTCCAACTGTGTATGCAGGCTTTTATTCCAAAACCAACAGAACAGTTTACAATAATCACATTGGTATTCAGTACAAGCATTGCTTAATTAAATTGGGTGTTGGGCTGTAAAAAAACCCAACCCTGCACACCCAATGTCTTTCCAGGTCTAGAGTTGGGAGTTCCCTGAATGTGGAAAGGTATGTTGTGCTACAGTACTCAGAGAGCAATCCAGTCTCCGGTCTGTTGTAAAGAACTGAGCTGCTGGCATGATGAATGTCAAAGTCCTCCCAGTATATATTCTCCATCCAGTTTAAACTCAGAGGCTGGGCAAGAGAATTATTCAGGTAGTGCATTACCTGCAGGGCTAGGAGATGCTACAGCATTGTTTTCTTCAGATACTAAATGTGAAGGCAGAGTGCCTGTGTCCACACCAACATCACATAGTTGAGACGAGCAGCTCCCCTGGATGGAGAGCAAGTTGTGGGGTTAATGCCCTTGTTCAAGAGCCCAACAGTAGGGGAAGGTCTTTAAGATGTGAACCCAGCAGCCCTCCAGTTGCCAGATCATTTCCCCCTATTTTTTCAGTGCCTGGCCTGGGATTCGAACTGTCCATCTCCGCTGGTCTACCTACCGCCCTAATGGTTACTTCTAAAAGCAGGAATGGATTAAAGTTAACAGACAAATGTCAGTGAGATCCAAAAACATGAAGCAGAAACAGCCACACCTAATTTGAAGGGACACAGTCTCTTTAATAGCATTTGGAGTGAAAAAAATTACACTTAAAAGTTATTAAAATCTTTTTTTGTTTATAATTGCAGCACAAGAGCAACCAAGAACATGCAATCTCTTTCATGAGAAAGTTTATAAATCTAGAAATCAATTTTACTAGTTTTTTTTTTTTTAAATGACATACGATGACTTGGAACACTTGTTCAACAGTTGTTTGAAGAAAAAAAAATGTTGAAAATAAATCTCAAAACAAATGTAATCTTTAAAATAGATATAAACCCTTGAAACACTATGTACTTTGACAGGATTTTTATTTTTTTCCCCCTTCCCTATTGCTGATCAAAGGTTTTCCAAAATGTCTCTGGTTACCAAAAATACTACCGCACACTTTTCATAAGATCCCCGGCATACCCCCTTCATTCATTTGTTACATTAAAAGCTCTCAATCTCACTTTTCTTATGTGTCCTCTGCAAAAGAAGCGAAAGAGAAAATATTTTTGTTTGGAATGATTAGACTATTACCACATCTGTCAAAAGAAAAATACAGAATGTGAGTATCAAGCTACTAGATTTGAATGGAATACACCCTAGTTTGTAAACAGTTGCCTAAACTGCTTGTTCAAAGGATATGGTCTTTCAGGGGATAACTTTTTTGTAAGGAAATAATAATTTGAATAAGAGTATGATACTGACGTACATTTTAAGAAATCTGAACCCAAAAAAATTATATTCACAGGGGGCGCAAAGCATAAATCTGAAATGTAACTACTTGATTTACTTCCCCATACGTAAAGTAATCTGTCATTTAGTATCCAAGAGTGCTGAATGACAATTACAGTTCTCTTCAACTGTACAAGCAAATCGTATGTTTGACATGACGGGAAAGCAGAGGGAATAAACACAAAAGGGATTCTATGGCTACAGAGGGAAAAACAGTAACAAATTAATAATACTTTTTTTTTTCTCTTTTTAGCAGCCACACAACTTGAACCTCTCTGTACATAATGTTGTAAAAAAACATGACATTTCATAATTCTCCATGATGATATTCTCTGGAAAGTACACCAACTCTGTCCTAGCCGTGCAGCGTTTTCACTCGTCGCTAACTTGTTATCTAGCCAATCTCCTATACCTAAATCACTGCTTGTGCCATCAGATGGTTGGACCATGGTTCTGTACTGTATGTAGTGAATTCGTGTTCAACTGAAGGGTAACCAGTCACTAAAAATTAACTGCTTTACATAAAGGAACATTTCTGATGTGAGTCTCAAGACAGTGAAAAAGTACACTTGATCATAGACCCACATCAATTTAAATCAAGTAAATTAAAATAAAAAGTACATCTAAATCAGGTTATTTCATTCTAAACCTAAGGACTTCCCACAAGTACACGTTATAAACGAGTAGGTACCATGTCTTTAATCAAAAGTAGTTGTATTTCGCTTGGAGCCAGCAGTTAAAATGGAGCGTCATTAAGAATCCACAACTGAATTTCTCCTGCAATCCGTCCAGTGGCGCCCCCTCCAGCAGAGTTCATACTTACCCCAGGGGGTTACAAGGCGAAGGGCGGCACTGCGTTTCATCCACTGACCAAAGACAACGGTATCCCGCGGCTGAGAGATGACTCCCCATAATAACCAAAGGCAGCGTGTTCTTGTGATTACGTCAATCCTCAGCACTACTACCATCCAATACTGTCAACATTTTGGATCAAACCTATTCATTGTATCTTTTTTCCCCCTCAGACAATCACTGACCCCTTTTACCAACATATACTATTTTTCCATAACTTTTAATTCTCAAGGGGGGGTTAAGGGGGAGGGTTTGATTTTAACTAGCAAAAGGTTTCCCGGTTTCTTCCTTGCTTCTGTAAGTCCTCTTCCCGTGTGTGAAGGGGAGGTATCTGTACTTGACCATATGCTGAAAGTAGGAGAAGAAAATTAAAATTAGCCACATTCACATGATGTTCTTATTGACTGAATTCTAAGTGAAACGTCTTGAAGATTGACAAGCATGATTAATTACAGACGCATATCAAGAGCAGAGGAATTCATTAGGATTGTATGACTGTGATCCATTTAGCTTTGAATTGTCTGACACAACTATATATCATGCAGAGTAAGCAGCAGCGTCATCTGGGTTTCCCTTACCTTGATCTGCCTCTTCATGGTGATACAGAAAAGCATGATGAAGTACATTACAAGTATGGGCCAGAACACTGGCACATTGAAGGCTTCAAAGAACGTGCAAATCATGGCGATGACGATGCCTTTTGTTGCCGAATGCCTGAAGACAAAAGAAAAACACATGCACACAACAACAAAAAAAGGTCAGCGTTAACGATAGTAAGTTCCTTTCCTGTAGACAGTGGTAAAGAAAGCACAAGTAAGCTACGACGCTAAGCACGAGAGGTTTCTGTTTCCTACCATCAAAATAAGTATGGGCAACAACATACTTGTCAGTGCCACCTCCGGTACATATTAGCATTGTTGTTACAGGTTCAGGTTGAGAATGAAATGGCCTTGATAGTAAGGAAAGTATGTACAACGATACAGCTCTGCACTGGAAAGCTAGGCCACATTGTAAAAGGCCGTAGAGCAATCCTAGTGCCGTGTCCTATTGGAAATATACTTCCACAGGCCAAGAATATCTTCACATTGGTGGGCGAGCTGGCTACTTGGTGAGTAAACAGAATAAAAAGGAGAGAATTTGCAAGGGACAGTGTGCAGGAGGTCTTTTCTTTGAACCAGGCTATTGAATAGTGGGACATAGAACACAGTATTGTACATGTCAGTGTACTATGTTAATATGGGTGTTCTCACTTTCCATGGATTGTGTGTATTTTCTGTGTGACATCATTCACTCAAAGATTCGTAGAATATTCCGACAGGACACTGAAATAGTGGGCACAAATGATGCACAAGCCTCTAACTCAGTCCAGTTCAGTGACAGGCCAAGCTGGGTAGATGACAACTAGAGATGGTGTGGTCCTTGGGGGATCTCACCAGAATTTGAATTCAGGCAACCTCCGGATGAACGGACGGAACTCCTCGTTCTGCTTGGTGGGGAGCGCCGGGCCCTCATCTACAGGTGAATGGAGGGGGAGCAAAGTTACAGCGATGATCGCGTTGCTAGCCAATCAAATGGACTCAAAACAAGAACAGTGACTACAGAGTTTCAAAACGGCTCTAAAAAGAATCCTGATAAGAGCACTGGTGTAGACACTTTGCATTCTGTCTTAAATACAATGTCACTAAAGGCATTTTAAATAGTATTTACATAGTAACCCAAGAGCTTCCAAAGAAATACCTTTCTAAGTTACTCTCATCACATTGAAAGGAAAGGAGCTCTCCAATATCTTGTTTCTCAGGGGTTCTTAAACTTTTTCAGCCTGGGAACCAAATTAGAAAGTCTGTTTTCCTGGGACCCAAGCTAATGAAAACATGCAACTATACGTAATTATCGGTACATTTCATTTCCCTTGTGCCTAAAACAAATGCAATATAGACAAAAACAAATAACAATGAAATTAAATACCCATATAAAGATAATTTCAGGTTTATTTTCCCCATTAACTCGAACATATGTCTAGATTGGAACTGTTGCTGTTAAAATACAATAAATCATTTTCATTCTGAACAGGAATAAACAGATTGATCACGTCACACAGGCTCAGTTTGATAATACAACCCTAAGTAACAATACAGATGAAAAACTGCCTGTAGCGCAGGCCCTGAAGCAAGGATATGAATATTCTTGGTAACATTTGAAAGGAAACCCTTTGAAGTTTGTGGAACTGTGAAATGAATGTAGGAGACTATAACACATTAGATCTGGTTAAAGATAATACAAAGAAAACGTTTTTTTGTATTTATTTTGTACCATCATCTTTGAAATGCAAGAGAAAGGCCATAATGTATTATTCCAGCTCAGGTGCAATTGAGATTTTGGCCACTAGATGACAGCAGTGTATGTGCAAGTTTAAGACTGATCCAATGAACCATTGCATTTCTGTTAAAAGTTGTATCAAGACTGTCCAAATGTGCCTAATTTGTTTATTCATATATTTTCATGTTCAAAACTGTGCACTCTCCTCAAACAATAGTATGATATTCTTTCACTGTATTAGCTACTGTAAATTGGACAGTGCAAAAATAATTTAAACTTTCTGCCAATATCAGATGTGTCTATGTCCTGGGAAATGTTCTTGTTACTTACAACCTCATGTTAATCACATTAGCCTACATTACCTCAGCCGTCCCACAGGGGACCCACCAATCCTGAAGAAGTTTTAAACTTGACCCCCAAAAAACATCTGGGTCAGATTCTTTCTTTAAGGTTGCAGCACTTATCGCAGCCACGCCCGTCTCTCCTTTCTGGGGAGGTTCCCATTGCTTGGAAGGCAGCCACAGCGCAACCATTACTTAAAGGGGGAGATCAAGCTGATCCTAACTGTTATAGGCCAATTTCTATTTTGCCCTGTTTATCAAAAGTGTTGGAAAAACTTGTCAATCAACTAACTGGCTTTCTTGATGTCTATAGTATTCTCTCTGGTATGCAATCTGGTTTTCGCTCAGGTTATGGATGTGTCACTACAACCTTAAAGGTCCTCAATGATGTCACTATTGCCCTTGATTCTAAGCAATGTTGTCCTGCTATTTTTATTGACTTGGCCAAAGCTTATGATACGGTAGACCATTCCATTCTTGTGGGCCGGGCTAAGGAATATTGGTGTCTCTGAGGGGTCTTTGGCCTGGTTTGCTAACTACCTCTCTCAAAGAGTGCAGTGTATAAAGTCAGAACATCTGCAGTCTCAGCCACTGCACATCAAGGGAGTACCCCAAGGGTCGATCCTAGGCTCCACGATCTTCTCAATTTACATCAACAACATAGCTCAGGCAGTAGGAAGATCTTTCAACCATTTATATGTAGATGATAGTCATACTCAGCTGGCCCCTACCCGGATTGTGTTAAACGCTCTACAACAAAGCTTTCTTAGTGTCCAACAAGCTTTCTCTGCCCTTAACCTTGTTCTGAACACCTCCAAAACAAAGGGCATGTGGTTTGGTAAGAAGAATGCCCCTCTCCCCACAGGTGTGATTACTACCTTGGAGGGTTTAGAGCTTGAGGTAGTCACCTCATACATGTACTTGGAAGTATGGCTAGACAGTACACTGTCCTTCTCTCAGCACATATCAAAGTTGCAGGCTAAAGTTAAATCTAGACTTGGATTCCTCTATCGTAATCGCTCCTCTTTCACCCCAGCTGCAAAACGAACCCTGATTTCAGGAGGACCATTCTACCCATACTAGATTACGGAGAAATCATTTATAGATCGGCAGGTAAGGGTGCTCTCGAGCGGCTAGATGTTCTTTACCATTCAGCCATTAGATTTCATCACTGCACTCTATACTCTTCTGTAAACTGGTCATCTCTGTATACCGGTCGCAAGACCCATCGGTTGATGCTTATTTATAAAACCCTCTTAGGCCTCACTCCCCCCTATCTGAGAAATCTACTGCAGCTCTCATCCTTCACATACAACACCCATTCTGCCAGTCGCATTCTGTTAAAAGGCCCCAAAAGCACACACATCCCTGGGTCGCTCCTCTTGTCAGTTCGCTGCAGCTAGCAACTGGAACGAGCTGCAACAAACACTCAAACTGGACAGTTTTTATCTCAATCTCTTCATTCAAAGACTCAATCATGGACACTCTTACTGACAGTTGTGGCTGCTTCGCGTGATGCACTGTTGTCTTTTCCTTCTTGTCTTTGTGCTGGTTGTCTGTACCCAATAATATTTGTACCATGTTTTGTGCTGCTATCATGTTGTGTTGCTACCATGCTGTTGTCGTCTTAGGTCTCCCTTTATGTAGTGTTGTCGTCTCATCGTTGTGTGTTTTGTCCAATATTTATTTTTAATCCAAGTCTCCGTCCCCGCAAGAGGCCTTCTGGTAGGCCATCATTGTAAAACAATTATTTGTTCTTAACTGACTTCGCTAGTGAATTATTAATTTTTTTTTTTAAAGTACAGTAGCTAACTTGCTTTTGCTAACATTAGCTAGAGCTTGGCTGTGTACAAGGGGATTGTTTGAAAGAGAAATTCACATCTACTACAATGAGAGTTAGAACTCCCTTATTTCTGCTTATCATCACCTGTTATAAAATGACAACAATGCCTTGCTAGCTGACTTACTTTTCCACTGTCGAAGCACTGTCAACTGAAGCATTGTGCCCTGTCTGAAAAAACTCCTCTGGGTTTACCATCATGCTGTGGATGTTTGGTCGGATGTGTCGTTTTAATTTGTTTGTTTTGAGAGACTCATTACTAAGCACTTCCCGCATAAAACACACTGTGGGTGCTCCTCACCATTTCTCAAAGTTTGCATGAGAGAGAAACACGTCGCTGTATTTGTGCTGTATGAGCTCAGTCAGAACTTGTGGCTAGCTTGAGTCCATTTGATGACAGCGGTGAGTGATGGCGAGTGAGAATAACAAATCAGTGGCTGACAGCGCATCCTCTGCTGCTGAAAGACAGCGCTGCAGCGATCTTCAATAAAACTGCAGAAACAGGATCAAACTGCAAAGCACACCGGCGTCTCCCTCCCACCCCCGCAGATACCAAAATGAGCAGAGACACCCCTGCTAAGCAGAGAGAGCACTGACCATAGAGCGCAATTGCACTTGGCCAAATCAATTACGGTAATGAATTAAATAATTATACATTTACTGTGACACGTCGCAACCCACCATTAACAGGTGGGTCGCAAACCATACTTAAAGAAAGTCTGCTTGAGTGTACAGAGTAGGGGTTTAACTATTCACCAATATTTTGAGAACTGGTATGAGACGACCCCCCCCCGATTCGGTCACAATCCTAGCCATAAAATAACCTTGCACAATAGACGCCACTTACCAAATGCATTTCCACATTTTTAATTAGTAAGTCTGGTGAGGGCAAGGTAAACCAACCATTATCCAAAATATTGCATGTAGGTGAACTGAACTGTAACAAATATCTGAATTTTGTGATCTAATTTTGGCATTAGCCTATATCAATGGCAATGTTTTCAGAAATGAGTAATTCTGATGATACCAGTTTGACAGTTGCAAATGGACTTAGAAAACCATGTTGCATCTGCAATCATTCTGAAGACTAAGGTGCGTAGTTTAGTGTCTCATTTCAAATAAATATGAGCCTGAATTGGACATTTTCACCCCAAATTATTACCAAAATGCATCCATAAATTCAGTTCCTTTTATACAATTTTACTTTCGAGAAACCTAATGTATTCGAATAAAACACTTGCTGTAGTTTGGATATTTCTGCACTGTCGGAACTAGAAGCACAAGCATTTCGCTACACTCACATTAACATCTGCTAACCATGTGTATGTGACCAATTACATTTGACTTGATCAATCATTAATGTGAATTTCAAATGGTATACAATTTAACTAAATATGTATTAAGTAAAAACACTGTCTGTGGACATGTTTGCCATTACCTTAAGACTTTTTCAAGTTTCTGTAAAAAGAATTTTTTTTAAATAAAGTTTTATTCACCCATGATACAGTACATGACCAAAAGTATGTGGACACCTGCTCGTCAAACATCCCATTCCAAAATCATGGGCATTAATATGGAGTTGGTCCCACTCTGCTGCTATAACAGCCTCCACTCTTCTGGGAAGGCTTTCCACTAGATGTTGGAATATTGCTGCGGGGACTTGCTTCCATTCAGCCACAAGAGCATTAGTGAGGTCGGGCACTGAGGTTGGGCGATTAGCCCTGGCTCGCAGTCGGCAATCCAATTCATCCCAAATGATGAATGCTGTTTGATGGGGTTTAGGTCAGGGCTCTGTGCAGGCCAATCAAGTTCTTCCACACCGATCTCGACAAACTATTTCTGTATGGACCTTGCTTTGTGCACAGGGGCATTGTCATGCTAAAACAGGAAAGGTTCTTCCCCAAACTGAAGCATAGAATTGTCTAGAATGTCATTGTAAGCTGTAGCGTTAAGATTTCCTTTCACTGGAACTAAGGGGCATGGCCCGAACCCTGAAAAACAGCCCCAGACCATTATTCCTCCACCAAACTTTACAGTTGGCACTATGCAATGGGGCAGGTAATGTTCTCCTGGCATCCGCCAAACCCAGATTCGGCCGTCGGACTGCTAGATGGTGAAGCGTGATTCATCACTCCAAAGAACTCGTTTCCACTGCTCCAGAGTCCAATGGCGGCGAGCCTTACACCACTCCAGCCAACGCTTGGCATTGCGCATGGTGATCTTAGGCTTGCGTGTGGCTGTTCAGCCATGGAAACCATTTCATGAAGCTCCCAACGAACAGTTATTCTGTTGACGTTGCTTCCAGAGGCAGTTTGGAACTCTGTAGTGAGTGTTGCAACCAAGGACAGACGATTTTTACGCGCTTCGCTTTACGAGCTTGTATGGCCTACCACTTCGTGGCTGAGCCGTTGATGCTCCTAGACGTTTCCACCTCCCAATAACAGCACTTAAAGTTGACCGGTGCAGCTCTAGCAGGGCAGAACTTTGACGAACTGACTTGTTGGAAAGGTGGCATCCTATGACGGTGAAGCGTGGAAAGTCATTGAGCTCTTCAGTAAGGCCAGTCTACTGCTAATGTTTGTCTATGGAGATCGCATGGCTGTGTGCTCGATTGTATACACCCATCAGCAACGAGTGTAGCTGAAATAGCCAAATCCACTAATTTGAAGGGGTGTCCACATACAGTTGAAGTCGGAAGTTTATATACACTTAGGTTGGAGTCATTAAAACTTGTTTTTCAACCACTCCACAAATTTCTTGTTAACAAACTATAGTTTTGGCAAGTCGGTTAGGACATCTACTTTGTGCATGACACAAGTCATTTTTCCAACAATTGTTTATTTCAATTATAATTCACTGTATCACAATTCCAGTGGGTCAGAAGATTACATATACTAAGTTGACTGTGCCTTTAAGCAGCTTGGAAAATTCCAGAAAATGATGTCATGGCTTTAGAAGCTTCTGATAGGCTAATTGACATAATTTGAGTCAATTGGGGTGTACCTGTGGATGCATTTCAAGGCCTACCTTCAAACTCAGTTCCTCTTTGCTTAACATCATGGGAAAATCAAAAGAAATCAGCCAAGACCTCAGAAAAAAATTGTAGACCTCCACAAGTCTAGTTCATCCTCCAAACGCTTGAAGGTACCACGTTCATCTGTACAAACAATAGTACGCAAGTATAAACACCACGGGACCATGCAGCCGTCATACCACTCAGGAAGGAGACGCGTTCTGTCTCTAGAGATGAACGTACTTTGGTGCAAAAAGTGCAAATCAATCCCAGAACTACAGCAAAGGACCTTGTGAAGATGCTGGAGGAAACAGGTACAAAAGTATCTATATCCACAGTAAAACGAGTCCTATATCGACAAAACCTGAAAGGCCACACAGCAAGAAAGAAGCCACTGCTCCAAAACCGCCATAAAAAAGCCAGACTACTGTTTGCAACTGCACATGGGGACAAAGATCGTACTTTTTGGAGAAATGTGCTCTGATCTGATGAAACAAAACTAGAACTGTTTGGCTATAACTGTTTGGTTATGTTTGGAGGAGAAAGGGGGAGGCTTGCAAGCTGAAGAACACCATCCCGACCGTGAAGCACGGGGGTGGCAGCATCATGTTGTGGGGGTGCTTTGCTGCAGGAGGGACTGGTGCACTTCACAAAATAGATGGCATCATGAGGTAGGAAAATGATGTGGATATTTTGAAGCAACGTCTCAAGACCTCAGTCAGGAAGTTAAAGCTTGGTCGCAAATGGGTCTTCCAAATGGACAATGACCCCCAAGCATAGTTGTGGCAAAAGTTGTGGCAAAATGGCTTAAGGACAACAAAGTCAAGGTATTATTATTCTGACATTTTACATCCTTAAAACAAAGTGGTGATCCTAACTGACCTAAAACAGGGAATTTTTACTACATTAAAATGTCAGGAATTGTGAAAAACTGAGTTTAAATGTATTTGGCTAAGGTGTATGTAAACTTCCGACTTCAACTGTACACTATATATACAAAAGTATATCTAATCTCTAGTAGAGCTCAGTATAATTTTTAAAATCGGCAACTATCAAACACGCATTATCATCTCTGAAACCTGCTCATCATTACCGTAATGCAACAACATTTAAAACTATTAGAACAAATAAAATGTACTCTAGTTATTTGGGCTTAATCTGATACTATGCCTTTTTCTAAATGTGTACTTGAAAATACCATGTATACACAAGATTCAGAAAAGGTTGTGTTGCGGTAATGAGAAGTTACAAAATAATAATTACATTTGAAATATTTCCGTGTCATGTTTAACTCAGGCCTTTTCATTAAGTGAGGAATGCTAAAACAAATAGTAGAAATGTATTTGTTATTACTACTTTGGATTTCTAAAACTGTTGCAATAATGATCATTTTTGCATTGGTAGATGTGGAAATTGTTGTAAATGACAATCTCATTAATAAACATAATTATTAAATAGATAAATACAGATCTAATCTTAGTGATCCAAGAGGAATTTTTGTGAACTGCGAGTTTCTTGAGAATTACCCAAATAGAAAATGTAATTTTTAATAGTCTTTGTTTAGTCATAAGGATGAAAACTGAAACATATAGTATTGAATCGTCCCAAACTATAATGTATCTTTCCTGAAGAATATACACACCAGTGTATCAAGATGCGTAGTCGGCCAAAGATGCACACCCCTAGTCAAAGTTTTTTTAAATATAGTCTCGAGCCACAGTCCTACATGGAGAGTGCTTTGAGGGTATCTTCATGAAGAGTGAGCGCTAGAAGTGCATCGTTTTATGTGAGAAAGTAAACATCTTAAACGTGACTGCAACCCAAAGGAATGTCGTATGTCACAGTGAACTCTAACTTGCCTTCGTCAAGCATTGATGGATCCACTTTTGGTGATAGAAAAGCGATGAACAGGTTGAGATGGTAGATTCCCAGAGCGTATGTTACAATATACCAACCCTGGAGGGAGCAGAGAAAACCTATATTAGTGTTCATTTGAATTTCATACATTACATTTTAAAATGTTACTCATTTAGCAGACGCTCTTATCCAAACTGGAAATTAAGCGTAAACATGTGTATTCCCTCACATAATTCACAAATGTATCACATTAGACTAGTATTGTCCCAGATATTGTCAAAGGGAAAACAGTAGCCTACAGTAGCCTACATTTTCACACAGACATGATCACACAAAGTGATCTTCTACTGCTTGGATGTGTGCAAGTGCATATTACGCCTAAAGGCACATTGCAGAACCCTAGGAGAGCCCCAAAATATCTTAACGTTCAAACTCAGAAATGTAACATGATCAGTCATAAACAATAGAATTCAAATCTGACAAGCCAGTTACAGGCTCCCTCCATTGAGGCATACCCAAATCGTGGCAGATTTGACTTTTGTTGTTGTTTTCGTGAAAGGAGGAAGTTGTCGCACTGTATATGGTGACGCCAGATTAGAGTCTACCTTCAAAACACGTCAGATGCATATTCAGTAGGGCAAAATGTTGTGGAACGCTAAGATAGAAATATATTGTGCAGAACAGACATACCTCTTTGACATGCTGAGAAAGGAAAAATGTCAGCTCTACTCATGACACTTCTATCTGTAGTGTTCAGTACGTTGCAACCTCCTGAACGCGATCCAGCATAAGCCCTGAGTGTGGTGTGTTTCTCTACCTGTAATATGTACACTCTGATCATGTAGATGGCCGTTAGCGAAAGAGTGACTCCCCATCGCCCTATGGAGAACGGCGTCGACCTGTCTAGCCATGACTGATAGATCTGGAAAAGACACCAACCAGAAAGAGAGTGCACAGCCATTACCAGGAGTGCAACAGTAAACATTAGATAAAGCGTCACATTTTCACATTGTCTTATCTGAAGTTTAATTTCTAACTTTTCAATGCAGCACCACCGTGACAGTGGGTCCAATGGTTATCTTCATCAAAACAGTGGTGGCAGCGTTTCCCTTGGTTTGGCCTAGTTTTCTTTCCTCTTGACATTTGATGAGAGAACAACTAAAGGCCCTGGCAGCAGTACCTGTCCAACCCGTGTGAAGAAGCTTCCGATTGTGGATGGTTTCCCATGGATTGATTCACCAACACTGTCCCCTTCTGACATTCTGTCTGTGGAAGGAGAGAAAAGGGTTGTTAACAGGTATTCCTTTAACAGATTTCACCACCAGGCTTTTTGTTTGCAACGTGAGTATGGATCTGTAGACAAAGTGTTTATAGTAAGGTGTTAGACACAATGTGTTGATGTGGTGTGCTATCAAAATAAGAACGTCTTGCCTGGCTGTGACTCACAAAGCATGACTACATTTGCTGCATATAAATAATGTGTGGACAGATGAGCCTGAGGATATTTGGCCTTCAGCTCAGAGCAATTTGGCAAATAGGCTATTGATATTCAGGCTATTGATATTCAGTACTAACACTGGCAGATCATCCTTACCCAACATGTAATTTTTGAATTGGCTAGCTATATAGCTAGCTAGTTTCTTTATTCTGTTAGTCCTTTTCCACATATAATAACATGGCAACAACTCACATACAGCGACAACAATGCTTCATCAACCTAGCTGACTAAACTCAACTCCATGGTAAAGGAAGTTTATTTATATATTTTTTCACCCCGATTACGAACTTGTCTCATCGCTGCATCTCCCCAACGTGCTCAGGAGGCGAAGGTTGAGTCATGCATCCCCCAAAACAAGCCGCGCTTCTTAACACCTGCCCGCTTAACCCGGAAGCCAGCCGCAGCAATGTTTCGGAGGAAACACTGGTCAACCTGCAGGCGTCTGGCCCACCACAAGGAGTCGCTAGAGCGCAATGTGCCAAGTAAACCCTTTCTGGCCAAACCCTCCCCTAACCCAGATGATGCTGGGCCAATTATGCGCTGCCCTATGAGATTCCTGATCACGGCCAGTTGTGATACAGCCCAGGATCAAACTCAGGTCTGTAGTGATACCTCTAGCTGTGCCTTAGACCGCTGCACCTTTCAGGAGGTCCGTGAAGGAAGTTTCTGATGAACTCCATGAACAGAGTTGAGCAGAGACCAGGCTTTTTGGAATTCAGCTCTGACTAAATTGATTTGTCCAAGGTCAACAACAAAAAATGAAATGCTTACCTTGTACCTATGTTTAATCTTGTGTAGTTGAGTGCCTTTGTTTGCTGAAATCCATATTTTTTTTATAAAACATGAATCAAATACAACCGACTGGTTGTTGAGATTCAAATTGGCACCATGCCATCTAAAAGCAACGAGCAAACAATCAGTGGTTGTATTTCATTAACGTTTATTGAAAAAGTATGGATCTCAGCAAACAAGGAAAGGCATGCAACTAGAGGGCAAACATAGGTACATCATGGTAAGCGTTACATAATGTAAATGTTTGAGTATTGACCTTGGGAGCGATTCGATGTAGTAGTAGCTGAATTCCACAAAGCCTGGTCTCTGCTCAACTCCATGGAATTGAGTTAAGTCAGCTACATCAATCTAACGTCAACATTTGGTGTTAGGTTGATTTGTGGATTTGGCTCATGCACTTGGTCAAAAACTATTTAGATTTTTTTTGCAAGTACATACTGCAAAACATACTGTTACGCACAACGGCAGTAAAGACGATATTTGCTGCGAAACTCCATATTTTGGGTGCCTACTGAACTTATTTCGACATCACATTTGCAGAGCTGATTAATGGGACTTAGAAATGTAAGGATAATGGGCGTCAGAGGAGATACCTTCTCCTCAAGCCTAAATACTGGTTTAATGTTATCCCAACTCGTCCCACCCAAAGTCCTTGGCTTGTAATAGGGCTAGCCCCCTTGGAAGGTCTACCGGCTCAAACGATAATAGTTTCAGTTTCATTTTAATTTCCATTCTAGTCAAATGTCACGTTGCTTATCAAACAGCCGTCAAATTATTGTGAGACTGAAGTTAGCTGATAATGACAGACTTGATAGCCGAATTAAACTAAACTCACTATTTACGCGCGGCGACTAGTGTGGGCAGACTGGAGTTCCGAAGTGACAAAATGTAATTAATCAAAAACGACATATTTCAGCACCCAAAGAATAGCCCTGAAATCGGTAGTTTGTATTAAAAACATAACACCGGCCGCCCACACACTAGTAGGCGCGCCACTCCATCGTAAATCGTGGGGTTGAGTCGCTCACAGACTCTCTTCTCATAATGGCTAGTTAGCTCTCCAACGTTGAATCGTTTACTGGTTAGCTAGCGAGCGAACGAATGCAGTTGCTGGCTACTGTAGCCAGCTAAAACAATTATTCATAGTGTTTGAGATGAGATGGTCAGCATTTGTTTTTTTATTCATAGCGCAATTTTGATTAAATGTTTTCCTGTCTCGCAAGCAGGGTGAGTGACGTTGGCTAACATTAGAAAAAAGCTTCTTGGTTTGTGTAGTTTTTAAACAACCACCTTTCACTAACAGTGTGTGTGAAACACTGATGGATTCACTCTACTTCCCATAATGTGTAGCGGGAATCAAACAGTTCAACCCTGCTACCTTACAGAAGGAAAGTGTAGTCTTTAATCTCAATCTTGTCATTTTGATGGCTACAAATCAGCGGGAAGTTGAACTACAACCACCAGCAGCAACTTCGTGAATTTGACAACTCACTTCCGGTTAGAAACCGAGCCCTTTCTAGCTAGCATAGGCATAGCCTCTCGTTACCATATTTAGAGAGGAATTCAATTTAAATATTACTTTGGTATTGGTCCCCTTAATTCCACTAAAACTAAAGAACATATGTTCACACACCTACTGACAGACATACTGCTGCAAGACAGGTTTTTCTTACCTGATTCTGCCGCTGTGTCACTCTCGGCTCTACCTAACTACCTCTCGTGCTGGTTCGGCTAATGTGAACACGTCAGTACTTCCGCGAGGACTCGCTTTAAAGTACGGCAGGCAAGATCAGAAGAGCAAAGAAAACCCTGGACTGGTGTGGGAGATGCACAGGGGGTTTGTGGCACTTTGCCTGGCCACTGGATAATTTAAAATACCTACTTATTTGAAAAGACAATGGGAAAATATGAACTACAATTATATATGACACAACACAATTATGACACAACAAAAAATCCAGCCAAACCTTTAATTTCAATTGCTTTTCACGTAGCCTAAAATAATGCCCCTAATTAAATAGCCTACTTATTCTTTCTCTCTAAAAATAATATAATACAGCATATGACAGAGTACACATACCTTTTGACAAGTTTTATGTTTACTCACTAGGATGAGGGTCATTAACTGTTTGAAGGAACTTACTTACATTGCATTCGTATAGTATTCAGACCCCCTGACTTTAACCACATTTTGTTATGTTACAGCCTTATTCTAAAATGTATTAAATAAATAAAAATCCTTATTAATCTGCACACAATAACCCATAATGAAAAAGTGAAAATGTTTTCAAATGTATAAAAAACCCGGAAATATCTTATTTACATAGGTATTCAGACCATTTGCTATGAGACTTGAAATTGAGCTCAGGTGCATCCCCTTTCCATTGATCTTCTGCAACTTGATTGGAGGCCAACTGTGGTAAATTCTATTGATTCGACATGATTTGGAAAGGCACACACCTATCTATAAGGTCCCACAGTTTACAGTGTATGTCAGGGCAAAAACCAAGCCATGAGGTTGAAGGAATTGTCTGTAGAGCGCCGAGACAAGATTGTGTCGAGGCACAGATCATTTATGCAGCATGGAAGGTCCCCAAGAACACAGTGGCCTCCATCATTCTTAAATGGAAGAAGTTTGGAACCACCAAGACTCTTCCTAGAGCTGGCCACCCGGCCAAACTGAGCTAAAGGGGGAGAAGGGCCTTGGTCAGGGAGGTGACCAAGAACCTGATGGTCACTCTGACAGAGCTCAGGAGTTCCCCTGTGGAAATGGGAGAACCTCCCAGAAGGACAACCATCGCTGCAGCACTCCATCAATCAGGCCTTTATGGTACAGTGGCCAGACAGAAGCAACTCCTCAATAAAAGTCACATGACAGCCCACTTGGAGTTTGCCAAAAGGCAACTAAAGACTCTCAGAACATGAGAAACAAGATTCTCTGGTCTGATGTAACCAAGATTGAACTATTGAACTATTTTGCCTGAATGCCAAGCGTCAAGTCTGGAGGAAACATGGCACCATCCCCATGATAAAGCAGGGTGGTGGCAGCATCACACTGTGGAGATGTTTTTCAGCGTCAGGGACTGGGAGACTAGTCAGGATCTAGGGAAAGATGAACGGAGCAAAGTACAGTGAGATCCTTGATGAAAACCTGCTCCAGAGCGCTCTCGACCTCAGGCTGAGGTGAAGGGTCACCTTCCAACAGGACAGCGATCCTAAGCACACAGCCAAGACAACGCAAGAGTGGTTTCGGGACAAGTCTCTGAATGCACTTGAATGGCCTAGCCAGAGTCCGGACTTGAACCCGATCGAACATCTCTGGAGAGACTTGAGAATAGCTGTGCAATGACGCTCCCCATCCCACCTGACAGAGCTTGAGAGGATCTACAGAGAAGAATGGGAGAAACTCCCCAAATACAGGTGTGTATATCTTGTAGCGTCATACCCAAGAATACTCAAGGTTGTAATTGCTGCCAAAGGTGCTTCAACAAAGTACTAAGTAAAGGGTCTGAATACTTATAGTACCAGCCAAACGTTTGGACACACTTACTCATTCAATGTTTTTTCTTTATTTGGACTATTTTCTATATTGTAGAATAATAGTGAAGACATCAAAACTCTGAAATAACACATGGAATCCTGTAGTAACCAAAAAAGTGTTTAACAAATCAAAATATATTTTAGATTCTAGATTCTTCAAAGTAGCCACCCTTTGCCTTGATGACAACTTTGCTCACTCTTGGCATTCTCTCAACCAGCTTCACCTGGAATGATTTTCCAACAGTCTTGAACGAGTTCACACATATGCTGAGCACTTGTTGGCTGCTTTACCTTCACTTTGTTGTCCAACTCATCCCAAACCATCTCAATTGGGTTGAAGTTGGGTTATTGAGGCCAGGTCATCTGATGCAGCACTACATCACTCTCCTTCTTGGTCAAATAGCCCTTACACAGCTTGTAGGTGTGTTTTGGGTCATTGTCCAGTTGAAAAACAAATGATCGTCCCACTAAGCGCAAACCAGATGGGATGGCGTATCGCTGCAGAATGCTGTGGTAGCCATGCTGGTTAAGTGTGCCTTGAAATCTAAATAAATCACAACAGTGTCACCAGCAAAGCACCCCGACACCATCACATCTCCTCCTCCTTGCTTCATGGTGGGAACCCCACATGCGGAGATCATCCGTTCACCTACTTTGCGTCTCACAAAGACACAGCGGTTAGAACCAAAAATCTCAAATTTTGACTCATTATGGGGTATTGTGTGTAGATTGATGTGGGGGAAAAAACAACTTAATCCATTTCAGAATAAGGCTGTAACGTAACAAAATGTGGAAAAAGTCAAGGGGTCTGAATACTTTCCGAATGCACTGTATATGGCAGATGCTAAGTGGGTTACTTGGGACGACCCTAAAATTAACCCTAACCCTTAGCATAAACCTGACTTTAACCATAACCCCTTACCTAAGCCTAACCTTAACCCTTACCTTAGTTGTTTTACATTTAAACTTCTATGGGATGATGTCAGAGTTGGGGTTTCCCAAGCATCCCTCTTAGTAAAACACTTTCTATTTTTTTCCGGAGTCATACATTACCATTCAAAAGTTTGGGGTCACTTCGAAATGAAATTGTTTTTGAAAGAATAGCACATTTTTGTATATTAAAATAACATTAAATTGATCAGAAATACTGTGTAGACATGGTTAATGTTGTAAATTACTATTGTAGCTGGAAACTTCTGATTTTTTCAATGGAATATCTACATAGGTGTACAGAGGCCCATTATCAGCAACCATCAACCTCCTGTGTTCCAATGGCACGTTGTGTTAGCTAATCCAAGTTGATCATTTTAAAAGGCTAATTGATCATTAGAAAACCCTTTGGCAATTATGTTAGCACAACTGAAAACTGTAGTACTGATTTAAAGAAGCAAAATGAAAGATTAGTTGAGTAGTTGAGTATCTGGAGCATCAGCATTTGTGGATTCGATTACAGGCCTAAAATTGGCCAGAAACAAATAACTTTCTTCTGAAACTCATCAGTCTATTCTTGTTCTGAGAAATTAAGGCTATTCCATGCGAGAAATTGCCAAGAATCTGAAAATCTTGTATAACGCTGTGTACTACTCCCTTCACAGAACAGGTAACATTTAAACATAGTTAGTTGATTAGATAACCTTTTCTCAATAGGGGGTGCTGTTGGGACTTTGTAATATTTACGTTCCCAAATTAAACTGCCTCGTACTCAATTCTTGCTCGTACAATATGCATATTATTATTACTATTGGATAGAAAACACTCTCTAGTTTCTAAAACCGTTAGAATTATTTCTCTGAGTGAAACAGAACTCATTCTGCAGCACATTTCCTGTCAGGGAGTGAGATTTCAGAAATCGAGGTCCCTGTTCTGAGGTCAGTTTATAAGTCCCCATGTAAGCCATCGGGCTACATGCACTGCATACGCCTTCCTCTAGATGTCAGTAAGCGGGGAGAATTTGAATGGCGTGGATTGCGCAATCTGGGCCACTATAAAGGATCATGGAACGGAAGTAACGTTCTTTTCAACGGGGCATCTGGCGCAAGGGGGACATCACAATGGCGTCCTGCAAACGCTTTAGTTTTAGCAGTTCTATATCTCCGGTCATGTTTTTATTCGTTATAGGTGTTAAAGACATCATAAGGTAGTTCATTTAAACCGACTTATAGCAGTTTATATCAGTTTATTGCGATTTTCCTGGATTTCTTTGTGAAGCGCTTTCACGAGTTGGACACCTCTCCAGTGGGTGGCTATCGTTAGCTGCTATTTCCACATGAGAAGAGGACATCTTTCAACCAAAAGACGATTCTTCTGGAGAAAGGACACCTTGCCCAAGATTCTGATGGAAGCTCGGCAAATAGTAAGCAATCTTTATGTTGTTAATTCGTATTTATGTTGACAAATGTCAAATAATAATTCCGCCATGAATTTCGGTGCGGTCTCGCTTTAGCGCACGCTGTATGCTGAAGTAACGTTAATTTAAAAAATGTAACACAGCGATTGCATTAAGAACTAATTTGTCTTTCATTTGCTGTCCAACTTGTATTTTTTAGTCAAGTTTATGAATAGTTTTCGATTAGAATAGGTGCCTCTCCAAGATGGCGCCGGACAGATGGCTTGAAGTTTTGGCCACTAATCACATTGTATAACCACGATTTGTGCCTCTAAATATGCACATTTCCGGACAAACTCTATATGCATTGTGTAATATGATGTTATAGGACTGTCATCTGAAGAATTCTGAGAAGGTTAGTAAAAAAATTAATATATTTTGGTGGTTTATACGTTATCGCAATTTTTGGCTTGAATCAATGCTGTTGTGATGTTTGCAATTGTGGTAAGCTAATATAATGCTATATTGTGTTTTCGCTGTAAAACACTTAGAAGATCTGAAATATTGGCTGGATTCACAAGATCTGTGTCTTTCATTTGCTGTACGCTGTGTATTTTTAAGAAATGTTTTATGATGAGTAATTAGATAATACACAATGGTCTCTGTAGTTATTCTAGTTGCTTGGTGAGAGTTGTGATGGTGGCTGCAATCTTAAACTATGATTTATACCTGAAATATGCAAATTTTTCTAACAAAACATATGATATACAATAAATATGTTATCAGACTGTCATCTGAGGAAGTTGTTTCTTGGTTAGTGGCTATTTATATCTTTATTTGGTCGAAATTGTGATAGCTACCTATGCAGGAAAAAAATGGTGGACAAAAAAAGTTGTGTCTTTTGCTATCGTGGTTAGCTAATAGATTTACATATTGTGTCTTCCCTGTAAAACATTTTAAAAATCAGAAATGATGGCTGGATTCACAAGATGTGTATCTTTCATCTGGTGTCTTGGACTTGTGATTTAATGATATTTAGATGCTACTATTTACTTGTGACGCTATGCTAGGCTATGCTAGTCAGCTTTTTTACTGGTGGGGGTGCTCCCGGACCCGGGATTGGGAGGAAGTAGAAGATAAATAACAGTCATCAGATTACTGAAAGTAAAGTCATGACACCCTGCATACAAATACCTTGATATTTGAGTAAGCAATGATTTATTGTTAACAAAACATACGACTGAGTTTAAGAAACTAAGATTCAAAGTGGGCTTCTTTTTTTTTTTACAGAAACAGATCTTGTCTCTCTCTAATCTGCAGGAAGCCACTTGGTCATTTCAGACAGTTGTTATGGGACCTTTTTACTGAAGAATGTGTCTTTTTTATTACTGTGTTTTGCTTTTTCTGTATTTTAATGTATTTTTTTTGTGTATATAAATGTGTAGTTTAATGTGTTTATTGTATTTTGATGTATTGTGGTGCTATACAGGTCTCATCTGGAAGAGACCTTGATCTCAGCGTTGACTTTGTCAAAATCAAGGTAAAGAAAATCTAGGAACTCTTACTCTTGAAAGTTGTAAAAGTAGAAATGCGCAAGGTGCAACTTCAAAATTGGGTAGTACATCATGTCAGCCATTGCATACCTTATAGAGCTATTTATAACTTGTCAGAAATGTCCAGATCAACTAGCCCAGGTTTCTTTGCCCATAGATTTTGTTGTAATGTTTGAGTCAATCAAATATCCCATGAATACACATTAGACACGGCAAAATGTTTTATAGTGGAGCAGCGGTCTAAGGCACTGCATCTCAGTGCTAGAGACGTCACTACAGACACCCCAGTTTGAATCCAGGCTGTATCACAACCAGCTGTGATTGGGGTCCCATAGAGTGGAGCACAATTGGCCCAGCGTCATTGGCTTCATCAACGAGTGCATTGATGACGTCATCCCCACAGTGACCGTAGGTACATACCCCAACCAGAAGCCATGGATTTCAGGCAGCATCCCCACTGAGCTAAAGGCTAGAGCTGCCACTTTCAAGGAGCGGGATTCTAACCCGGAAGCTTGTAAGTACTATACAGGCTCTCACGCTCGTTGGATGTGGCAGGGCCTGCAAACCATTACAGACTACAAAGGGAAGCACAGCCGAGAGCTGCCCAGTGACACGAGCCTACCAGACGAGTGCCAGACGGATTACCAGGACATGTACTGCGAGCATGCACTGACCAACTAGCAATTGTCTTCACTGACATTTTCAACCTCTCCCTGTCCGAGTCTGAAATACCAACATGTTTCAAGCAGACCACCATAGTGCCTGTGCCCAAGAACACTAAGATAACCTGCCTAAATGACTACCGACCCGTAGCACTCACGTCTGTAGCCATGAAGTGCTTTGAAAGGCTGGTCATGGCTCACATCAACACCATCATCCCAGAAACCCTAGACACACTCCAATTCGCATAACACCCCAACAGATACACAGATGATGCAGTCTCTATTGCACTCAACACTGCCCTTTCCCACCTGGACAAAAGGAACACCTATTTGAGAATGCTATTCATTGACTACAGCTCAGTGTTCAACACCATAGTGCCCTCAAAGCACATCAATAAGCTAAGAACCCTGGGACTAAAGAGTGTGCAATAATAGTGTATAACATGAGTTTTGAATGACTACCTTATCTCTGTACCACACACATACAATTATCTGTAAGGTCCCTCAGTTGAGAAGTGCATTTCAAAGACTGATTCAACCACAAAGACCAGTGAGATTTACTGATGCCTCGCAAAAAACAAAACCTGGGTAAAAAAACAACATTGAATATCCCTTTGAGCATGGTGAAGTTATTAATTACACTTTGGATGGTACTGTTTATCAATACACCCAGTCACTACAAAGATACAGGTCTTCTTCCTAACTCAGTTGCCGGAGAGGAAGGAAACTGCCCAGGGATTTCACCATTAGGCCAATGGGGACTTTAAAACACTCACAGAGTTGAATGGCTGTGATAGGAGAAAACAGAGGATGGATCAACAACATTGTAGTTACTCCACAATACTAATTTAATTGACAGAGTGAAAAGAAAGAAGCCTGTACAAAATAAAACATGCATCCTATTTGCAACAAGGCACTAAAGTAATACTGCAATAAATGTGTCCGGAATACAGTGTTATGTTTGGGGCAAATCCAATACAACACATTTCTAGCATACAGGGGGCTGCATCATGTTATGGGTATGCTTGTAATCATTAAGGACTGGGGAGTTTTTCAGGATAAAAAATAAACGGAATGGAGCTAAGCACAGGCAAAATCCTAGAGGAAAATCTGCTTCAGTCTGCTTCCCACCAGACACTGAGAGATGAATTCACTTTTCAGCAGGACAATAACCTAAAACACAAGGCCAAAGTTGAATGGCCGAGTTACAGTTTTTACTTAAATCTAGTTGAAAATCTATGGCAAGACCTAAAATTGGTTGTCTAACAATGATCAACAACTAATTTGACAAAGTTTGAAGAATTTTAAAAAGAATAATGGGCAAATGTTGCCCAATCCTTGTGTGGAAAGCTCTTACAGACTTACCCAGAAAGAGTCACACCTATAATCGATGCCAAAGGTGCTTCTACAATGTATTGACTCATGGTTGTGAATACCTATGTAAATGAGACACTTCTGTATTTCATTTTCAATAAATCGGCAAAAAATTCTGAAAACATGTTTTCACGTTGTCATTATGAGGTATTGTGTGAAGATGGGTTAAAATATTTTATTTTTGATTCATTTTGAATTCAGGCTGTCCCTTGCCCGAGGTGAGGAGCCAGCATGGTCATCACCATGGACCCGGACACACCAAGCCCCTCATGATGTTGCATGTCAGTGGTGGACCCTGTGTAGACTATAATGTCCTGGACAAATCCTGTCCTCATGTCGCACATGACAAAGAACTTGACCCCAAACCTGTGCCCTTTGGAAGGAATATATTTAAAGAACGCCAGCCTACCCTTCCATAACATCAGGGACTCATCAATGCATAGGGCCTTGTATGGCACAAAGACCCTACCAAATGCGGATGTCAGGCTGATAAGAACATTTCTTATTTTGTGTAAAGGGTCATTAAGGTTGGCAGCGGTCTTGGGAAAAGAGGGTGTCAAAGAAGGCAATTGCAAACATAGCATCTATGCTCCAGTACTCTTTTAGGAGTTATTCTTTACTATTCCCATGAGAAGGACTGTCACCAGGAAGCAAAACATTTCACTAATTGTGATTGTCACCCATTTAGCAAGTTTACCCCTCACTCCTGGCCCTCTCTTGTCCTGTAGCTCCAAGGCATAGTGATTGGTCTCCTCTAATGTCTCCCATCAGCTCCTCTGTCAGAAACAGCTTGAAGCACTCTGCCTCAGAGAGAAATGACAAGGGGCTTTGCACTCCAGACTGGGACTCATCAAAGCAAACAGCAGGGCCAGGAGGGGTGAAATGGCTGGCAGCCTTCCAGCTACCACAGAACTCCTGTACTACATCCACTGTCGGTCTGCCTCCATCACCACCCGCATCTTCAAAGGGACCTGGGACTTCGTCAGTGGACAAGGGGTCCTCAGATTCAGGGTTCTCAATGGCTACAAGGTTGGGGGGGCAGCTCCTCACTGTCAGAATCTGATTCCTGACTTTCATACTCAGACTCATTGTCAGAATTTTAAAAAATCTACAGAATTTCCGCATTTGTGAGTTGTCTCCTTTTGAAAGACATTGCTAATGCTACAGCTTAGCTCACTAGCTACATACATAAACAACAACACTGAATGAGGGGGGTTACAGCAGCACCTAGATCGTCTTCACAGGTTCTGTCAGACCTGGGCTCTGACCGTTAACCTAAAAAAAACAAATATAATGATATTCCAAAAAAGGTCGGGAAATAAGGATGACAAATATAAATTCTATTTGGACACAGTTCTATTAGAACACACCAAAAACTACACATATCTAGGACTAAATATGAGCAACACAGGTAGCTTTCACATGGCTGTGAATGAGCTGAGAGACAAAGCAAGAAGAGCATTCTATGCCATTAAAAGGAACATCAAAATTGAAATTCCAATTAGAATCTGGCTCAAAATTTTTCAATCAGTTATAGAACCAATTGCTCTATATGGCAGTGAAGTATGGGGTCCACTCTCTAATAATGAATTTACTAAATGGGACAAACATCCAACTGAAATATTGCATGCAGAGTTTTGCAAGACTGTATTGCAAGTACAAAGAAAAACTCCAAATAACGCATGTAGGGCAGAATTGGGCCAATACCCCCTCCTCATTCGAATAGAAAAAAGAGCCATCAAATTTTACAACCATCTAAAAACAAGTGACCCTAAAACATTCCATCACACAGCTCTACAATGTCAAGAGATGAAACCAGAGAAGAGTCCCCTCAGCCAGCTGGTTCTGAGGCTCAGTTAACCAACCCAAACCAACCCCATAGAGCCTCGGGACAGCCCTCAGAAAATCTGGCCCAACCAAATCATCACAAAACAAAAAGAAAAATATATAACCTATTGGAAAGACACCACAAAAAATCAAAGTAAACGTCAATGCTATTTGGCTCTAAACAGACAGTACATGATGGCAGACTATCTGACCACTGTGACTGATAGAAAACTGAGGAAAACATTGACTAGGTACAGACTCAGTGAGCACCGTCTGGCTATAGAGACCGGTCGTCACAGACAAACCTGGCTGCCCAGAGAGGACAGGCTGTGCTCACTCTGCTCCAGAGGAGAGGTAGAGACAGAGGTGCATTTCCTACTACACTGTGACAAATACTCAGACCTAAGAGCATATTTCTTTCCCAAAATTATAACTCAATACAAAGAATTTGAAACTATAAAAGATGAAGAAAAAATAAAATATTTATTGGGTGAAAAGCCAAAATGTGCAGTTTTGGCAGCCAAATATGTGTCCTCCTGCCACAACCTGAGGGACAGCCAGTGAAAAGTGCAAAGTAATGTTGATAATATTTCCCATTTAGCTTAGTTTTGTTTTGTCTTTCATACCAGGTCATATGTCTTCTCAAGTCATATTGACACTGGTCTACTACTGTTGCTTTAATTTCTTGTTGTTCTGATTAATATTGTTGTTGTAGTTGTTGTTAATGGTAACCCCATGTCCACTACTACTGTTATTATTGCTGTTGGTCCCACCATTTATTTATATATAAATATATATATATTTTGTATATATATACATATATATTTGATTTTTATTTTTCGATATGTATACTTTGACAATGTAAGTAATAACGAACTTGCCATGTCAATAAAGTGAATTGAATTGAATTGAATTGAATGGCTCAGAGTGGGAGTGAGAGGTTACGTGATTGACTGCCGGCACACACCATTTGTATCAATAAATCACTATCAGAAAATGTTTTGTGTGGTAAGTATTTATTTATTTACTGTTTTATTCACAAGTTTTCAAGTCCTGGTAACAAATCATGCCTTCCGATTCTTGCATAGATGGACACATATTATGTCTGTAAAATACTTTTTTGAAGGTTGTACTGATTATGATGAGCTAAGCTAATTCTAGCTATGTGTGGAGCCATGTTTGTTGACATACAATGCATTCTGAGTTTCACAAACTTCTGTCGGACCAAAGATGTTATAACAAAATGAGGTAAGGGAGGGTTCACAAATTTGAGTAAACTTCCGGAAGTGAATGATGTGATGTGAATGATGGTAGACGACACCCTTTTCAACATGCATACTATAGATCAAACTCATCTTGTCTCCTCTCATTACCTTCGGTTAATGCGAAAAAACAAACATGGCAGCACACACAAACTACCCATCTTCGGATTACATTGGAGGGTTAGGACTGTAACCACCAGAGGACTTGAAAATGAGCCGGAGCTGAGAGGATCGCCAAAACTAAAGGTATTTGGTTTCAGTGCATTTTACTTTAAAAAAGTGTAGTGTACATAGCCTATCAATGTGTAGACATACTGTGTAATAAAATGTATAATTGTGTACAAAGGGCTGGACAACGAGCCGCGCCGAAAAAACGCATGGTTCCACAGAATACCAACTGGGACGGATTCTCGAGGCAAATGTGGCTTCTTCATCAACATCGTTATGCTTTCGTTAATAAAATAATGATACAAATACTCTCGCCAGCTTCGATCCATGCCATTGATCAAATGGCCTGCAGGATGCAAATTTGTTTGTTTGTCAGACAAATGATTGGGTCGAACGTACAGAACTGTACAAAACAAGGTTAATGCACACATGGTTAATGTTCTGAGAAAAATATATACATATATTGGTCATGGCTCCCGAGTGGCACAGCGGTCTAAGGCACTGCATCTCAGTGCAAGATGCATCACTACAGTTCCTGGTTTGAATCCAGGCTGTATCACATCCGGCCGTGATTGGGAGTCCCATAGGGCAGCGCACAATTGGCCCAGCGTCATCTGGGTTTTGCCGGGGTAGGCTGTCATTGTAAATAAGAATTTGTTCTTGACTGACTTGCCTAGTTTATTAAAGGTATAAAAAAAATAAGAAAAAAAAAATATATATAACATGTCTTACAGAGCCTTTCCATAAATCCACTCAAGTTTCTTCAACTGTCTTCTGACTGTGATTAGAGCGATGTTGATGTTGCGCTGTGATGCCAGCAGATTCCATACTGCATTTGCCGATCACTCATCATCTTCAACCATCAGTCGGTGGCTCAAATAGGCTCCCTGGATATTGTAATGAAAAGCACTATACAAAGTAAATGCATTATTTATTATGGTCTGACATGTCTGGTGAAATTTTGCAATTTTGTCATGGGTTTTGTTTGGTAGATTGTTTTGTAAATATGAATTTACATTTGTGGTGCCACTAAAAAAAATATATATATATTTAAATCAATATTGTCACTATTAAAATATTTTTTTTATAATTGAGGGAAGGTGGACAGTTAAAAAAAATGAACCCCAAAAGGTTCTTTGAGTAACATTATGAGGGTTTCTTCGAAGAACTTATAGGGGTTCCCCTACAGATTCAATTTGAAGATCCCCTAAAGGATACTCCAGGAACCTTTTCTTTTTAGAGTGTAGGAATAAATGTCCTTTGGATATTCAAAGCCGAGCATTCAGCGTTCAAGACAGCAAGTGTGTGTGTGTGTGTGTGTGTGTGTGTGTGTGTGTGTGTGTGTGTGTGTGTGTGTGTGTGTGTGTGTGTGTGTGTGTGTGTGTGTGTGTGTGTGTGTGTGTGTGTGTGTGTGTGTGTGTGTGTGAGAGAGAGAGAGAGAATCGAAACACACAGTAACACGTGGAATATAGCAATAAGATTGTCAGTTTAATATGCAGTGCAGATCACCTCCTATTAATCTACTCAGAGTTTTAAGAAGTGTGTGTTCAATTATTTGTGACCTTGTGGCATTTAAAGCATATTGAAGATAGAAGCAATAGGATATGAAGAAATAGCCTACACACGTGTGGTCAACTATTTCACCACCGTTTCGCGCTGCTCTGAGACAGGCATGGAGACTGGTCTTGATAAATCAATGAGATTTTTATTTTCACTGAATCTCCGTTTGAGTATTGGTTAGACTACAATTAGATGTGAAAATGTTAGGATTATTTTGCTGTTGGTACTGTAGCCTACTCCCGACCGATCACATTGTACAGCGCCATATTTTCTGAGAGTTTAGTTTTTCCTTTTTCTTGGAATAGAAACACTATAATATTAATCAACTTAATTAAGCTACAATTCTTAAAATTAATCCCATATACTATGTTCTTACAAAAAAGGTTTTAAATTCTCTAGTACAGACAATATTAAAGGCTGTCAAATGCTTCTCAAAGATGCCCTCTGGTGGTCAAACTAGCACTAACTAGCATTAATGGCAACAATAGCTGACACTTAAATAATGCCATAGAATTCTGTGGCAACCGGCAAGGTGTGCAGGTTTGACAGGAAGAACCAGTGTACACACTATTCATTCGGTAATTGACCTCATCATCATTTACTTCTATGGTCTCTTCGGAGATGCTCATATTCATCAGGATAAATAGAAGTGATAGAACATAACAAAAAAGTAAATTCACTGAATAAGATCTGTACAACATTGCAATACACAATAGGGTGATAATGTCTGGGAATAGTTAACGGAAAAAACCTTGTTGCCTGTTTTCACCATTTGTTGCCTCCATGGTGCTCCCATCTAGTTCAACAACTCCAGGCTCCTTCAGAAACTCATCCCCCTTTAGAAAAAGACAGCTGGTTATATTCCAAGCATATAGCATCTTCATTACTGGCAAACATTTTGAATAGTAGAGAGGGAGACATGACAGTGCCAGATATATAAACCTACACACATTGGCCACTCAAAGAAGGCAGGCTCAAAGAGAGGTAAACCTACACACAGGCCACTCAAAGAAGGCAGGCTCAAAGAGAGGTAAACCTACACACAGGCCACTCAAAGAAGGCAGGCTCAAAGAGAGGTAAACCTACACACAGGCCACTCAAAGAAGGCAGGCTCAAAGAGAGATACACCTACACACAGGCCACTCAAAGAAGGCAGGCTCAAAGAGAGGTAAACCTACACACAGGCCACTCAAAGAAGGCAGGCTCAAAGAGAGGTAAACCTACACACAGGCCACTCAAAGAAGGCAGGCTCAAAGAGAGATACACCTACACACAGGCCACTCAAAGAAGGCAGGCTCAAAGAGAGAGATACACCTACACACAGGCCACTCAAAGAAGGCAGGCTCAAAGAGAGGTAAACCTACACACAGGCCACTCAAAGAAGGCAGGCTCAAAGAGAGATACACCTACACACAGGCCACTCAAAGAAGGCAGGCTCAAAGAGAGGTAAACCTACACACAGGCCACTCAAAGAAGGCAGGCTCAAAGAGAGGTAAACCTACACACAGGCCACTCAAAGAAGGCAGGCTCAAAGAGAGATACACCTACACACAGGCCACTCAAAGAAGGCAGGCTCAAAGAGAGATACACCTACACACAGGCCACTCAAAGAAGGCAGGCTCAAAGAGAGGTAAACCTACACACAGGCCACTCAAAGAAGGCAGGCTCAAAGAGAGAGATACACCTACACACAGGCCACTCAAAGAAGGCAGGCTCAAAGAGAGATACACCTACACACAGGCCACTCAAAGAAGGCAGGCTCAAAGAGAGGTAAACCTACACACAGGCCACTCAAAGAAGGCAGGCTCAAAGAGAGGTAAACCTACACACAGGCCACTCAAAGAAGGCAGGCTCAAAGAGAGATACACCTACACACAGGCCACTCAAAGAAGGCAGGCTCAAAGAGAGATACACCTACACACAGGCCACTCAAAGAAGGCAGGCTCAAAGAGAGGTAAACCTACACACAGGCCACTCAAAGAAGGCAGGCTCAAAGAGAGGTACACAGAAACCAACCATAAATGATGCACACAAAGTTCACACTACCCATCATTGAAAGGAATAGGAAAAAGGTACCTAGCTATTCTCCTATTGAAATGAATCAGGTGTTCTTAGCTATCTGACAGTGTGGTGTTGGATGCCACTCCAATGCTTGATAAAGCAGGCAGAGGTAACACTTCCATTGGAGTGGACTGGTGGGGCCTTTTCATAACTAGAAGATGAGAAATTACATTTTTATTTCACGCATGTCCCATTTATTATATCACATATCTAGCTTGCTAATGTATGTCACAAAACCTAGCTAGTGAGCTAACTTGTCAACTCTCTACCAAGCTACATAATGTTAACTAGCTAGCTAATATTGTTTCAGTAATGTTCTGTAATAACGTTAGTTACTTGTACGTCTCAAAAATGTGAGGCAACTATACAGCCGAGCACCATTACAGCTGCTTACGTTACAGTTGAGCGCCATTACAGTTCTATCACTCTCAAACAGAGAAATGCACAAGAAACGTTCGCTAGCCGCCCCAAGAAAACAATGTGTAAAATGTAAGTAGGTTCTAAATGATCATAACTCTCAAAAATACACGTATATGTCAATATCTTGACTAGTTTTAGATCATAAATACCATGTACATCTTAGTTATTTATCAAGACAGCCGTATAATTTAGATAGCATAAAGCTAACCCAGATTCTCCATTTACAGCCATCTCAGCTAACATTAGCTAGCTACTTGTCAAGCAGAAACCCGGTAATCGGTAACCGCCTCTGTTGATTGTGCTCAGAAGAAGATGACCATGCCTCTGAGTGACGCTGCTCAAAGAGGGAGGGTGCAGTCCTCCAATCGAAAACAAGAGATGCGCCGCCTTTTATTGAAAAATTCCAAACGTTTTCATAGTCAACTTATGCACAGCGCTGACACTTACACTTACCCCACCAAACATGCCACCTGGAGACTTTTCACAGTCCCCAGGTCCAGAAAAAATTCAAGGAAATGTACAGTATTACAAAGAGCCATGAGTGCATGGAACTCCCTTCCATCTCATATGGCGCAAGTGAACTGCAAACCTGTTTACAAAAAATTAATAAAGCAAAGGCACAACCCCTGTCCCCCATGTGACCTACTTGTGTTTATGTACAGTATTTGTGTTTTTAAATGCATGTAAATGCATTTAAATGCATAAATGCAATTGTAAAGTATTTTGTCCATATTGTAAGTTTTGTCTTGTGTCGGACACCAGTAAGACTAGTTGTTGCCATTGGCGTCGGCTAATGGGAATCCTAAAACATCTCAATCAAATCAAACATTATGTTCAGTATTTTTCAACACGTGACATTCGAATGACACTTCGCTATGCAGTGTAGATTTACAGTTATTTTTTTTTACGAACAATGGAGTACAAAAAGCATTTTGCGTTCTGATGCTGTACGACGGGTGAACTAAAATCATTAGGCATTTACAAGTAAAATTCTTCAAGAATCAATGGGTATATATCATTCATTTAACAGGATGTACCAATCGCAGATTGGCCCTTTAAAGTGGTTGTATGCATGATTTGAGAATCATGGCAAGTGGGCAGGGTAGGCCTATTCATTTATCATCTAAATAGTTCACTATCTGTCCATTGCTTTCTAAGCCATACACACATTTGGCCCAGGACAATTTTGGCAATGCAGAGAAAAAAGAGAGATAGAGAGAAAGAGCAATTGGGTCATTTGAGGTTCATTGAAGGCTACATGACAAATGCAAGGGACATTTCATATAAAAAGCACACAGGTTTTATTGCATATCAATTTCATGTATAAATTCTTCATAACATTGGAAAGATTACATTTGGTATACATTTCTATTCTACAGAATTAACATCAGAATCATATAATTTCCATTACACTTCTTCAATAATCACAAGCATTACAAAAACTGCAATTTCAGAATTGTTCAATATTATTCTACAATCCTTTCATTTAAAAAAAAAAATACATCTCTCTGCCACAAGCTTTTTTGTAATCATTTAAGAACCACTTGCCCAATACATTTGTAAGGGTTTGAAGTCAAACCTACTAACCAAACCACGTACAATAAGTGCATCTACGGATTCATTTTTGTTTACATTTCATTTTTAAATTTAAGATACACATTTCACAAATGGACATCATTATGACCGCTAAACACGTCATGCACAATTTATATTTTTAATAAACATAACAGAGGTGATACAACTCAGATTCAAATGAAACGAGCACCATCCATTTAACCCATTTTTTTTTCATAGAATTTTTCGGACATGATGCAACATTGTTTGTTATTAAAATACTATAGACTGGTTTGCTGAAAACATAATGAAAACGATGAGCGCACTTCAATGGGGCAGACGTCTGTGTGTTGTGATTCTGGATGGTCACATAGCTAGCTAGCAACGAGAAGCTGACATGTGGTGAATCGTGGGTGACTCGTTTCAGCTAGTTTTACTTCGTTCTTGATACCATGTCTTTGTTTGAGGTGTTTTGATTGATGTCACTTCTAATGTCAATATGGCAAAAAATGTGCTAGCTAGCTAACCAACAACTGTAACTATGTATTTGAGAGACAACAATTGCTCATTGTGCAAATGTATTTATGTTTTCAATAAACGTTGGAGACGACATATAGTTTACATGTTGTCAACAATCTAAGCCATCCCCTGTTTGGCCCCATAGTTACGAACACAGCGGTTTAATTTCTGAACAAACAACCTGTCTATACAGTTAAAAATAAACCATATTATTTTGTACTTTTTCCTGTAACAATGGGGGAAGAACAGCAACCGGATTCTGAAGTGACCAGTTTGGGACCAATATTGCCAGATCCTATCAAAAGCTGGCAATGTGACCTTTGACTTCAATGTGGATCCATAACAGCACACACTTACTACAGTAGTACATTTCCACAAACTTCAAAGTGTTTCCTTTCAAATGGTATCAAGAATATGAATATCCTTACTTCAGGGCCTGAGCTACAGGCGGTTAGATTTGGGTATGTCATTTTAGACAAAAATGTTTAAAAAAAGTGGTGGATCCTTAAGAGGATTTATGCAGCAGAACTAGTATGACCCTGCCACCTGCTGACAAAACAAAGGATTACAGTGCTTCAGTTAGATCTAGATTTCTTCCCAGGGTCATCGTTGTTTTAAGTGAGGCCAGCCACGTTTACTCCTCACAGTACAGTAAATGTGTTATGCTGGGTGTTAAAACCCCCTTACAGACAATAAATACATCTCAGACACAGCTGAAGTAAGGGGTGAACCATCAAGCTATTTACTTTTTTTTTTATTTAACCAGGCAAGTCACTAGAGTCAATACTACTTACAGAACCATTTGACCCTGAGAGTAAAGCTACTTCAAGTAAGGTCAGTGCTATTCCGGAATCCTTGGGACGTCCATACCCTAAACCCTAACTTCTACCTTAACTTATAACCATAACCATAACCCTTACCTAACCCTTACCTTAACCATTTTACATTTCAATTTCAATGGGGTAGGGACGTCCCAAGGATCCCGGATAGCACAGACCCTTCAACTAAAGAGTGGAAATATGATGGCATGGTACACTGTAGTTGGACACTATCTGACAAATAATGTCTATTTTATCTATGATGGGCATTCTGAGATGTTCTTTTCTAAAACCACATGGTCACATTTGAAAATAAGAATCCCTACAAAATGAAACCATTCACGCAGAATCGGAGCACTGATAAACGGATTTAGTTTACATGTTGATGGGATTTATTGTGGAGTAAAACGGATTTGCTCAAACTTCGGATCAATTACAAGCTAACAATACAAAGCCGTGGCATCCAAATCACCTGACAATCATAGTAAAGGCTGCAATTTCCAAAATAGCCAAAGTAAAAATTCAACCACCTTGAACACAAAACACTCAGCATACTGGTTGAAATGTTCTCAACTGAAGCGAGAATCATCAAACCTCACGATAGACACAACATTGCAAACATGATCTGAATCAGTGGTTCCCAACCTTTTTCAGTTATTGTACCACCGACTGAATTTTGCTCTGGCCGGAGTACCCCTGAAGTACCCCCTCATGTGCATTTTACCAGTAGGCCCATGGTCTTCTCAAGTACCCCCTGTGGAAAGACCAAGTACCCCCCAGGGGTCCTAGTACCCCTGGTTGGGAACCACTGATCTAAACAATCTAGAACTACCATGTCACTATAAATAAAAGCATCTGATTTCATGGTTTCTTTCCAATTTGGCACACTGGTCTTGACACAAAAAAACATTGGAACCGAGACTCACAATCTCGCTTGCATTTCGATTCAATTTCATTCCTTCAACAACAGGTAAAAGAGAGAGAAAAATACTTTTTCATTTGTCACTTGTCTCCAATCGTGACCCCAAAATGTTTCCCCAAATAAATAGAATCCACCCAGTCTTTAAATTAAATATAGAAGAAGGTAATCACATCAACTTTGACAGCTATGAAAACCCCTTGAAAAAGAAATGCTTGTCGGGTTATTTGGCACATACCACTCTCGCTATGAACGTCCAGGTTATTTTGTACATCATACAACAATATCATACAATTTTGGTCCTTCACTATTTATACATTTATATTAACATTTGAGCATGGAGGTGTCTAAAAATAGACAATATTGCTTATCAAAAAGCAAAACACAAAACGGAATCAAGTTAACAGAGGAGAAAAAGAGGGGAAAATACATTTAGCCCTACTCTAATCAATGGACGTCAATTTAAAACCTCTTGCTCACCAGACAACTGTTGAAGTCCAGACTTTGTCCTCTGCAATGGACATTATATGTTGGGGGTGGGTCAATCTCCATGACATCATCATCCTGTACTTTCTTTATAAACCAGAGTGCCGTTTCCTGCTGTAACATTTAGCATTGTGGTATTACTGATCTCAAACAGGAAAGAAGAGCGTGAAGTCATTTGATCAGATGAGGAGGACAGGGGTGGGTGGGTGAACGAGCTACTACACCGCCATTATGTGTTGATACTTTTGCTCCTCCCACCGAGTGAGAAGAGCGCCCCCCTATGGACATGCAATGCACATATTCCAGACCTACTGTCACTGTATATGAAGCTATTGAGAAATTGCTGTGGTAGACTGTGTAGAATAGACATTTTGCTCCCCTAGTAATGCAGTGGCATACTCAAACTTGACTGTCTCTGAGAGGTCAACTAGAGGGCTTCGCTGGAATGGAGTGGGGTGGTTCTTCCTGGGATGTCCTTCACCCCTCGACATGGGCAGAGCAGTGCTACCTTGATCTCTGCCTGCGAGTGTCTATCTAAGAGGCCCCTCGTACACACTCACACGCACAAACACACACACACACGCACGAATGTGGGCGTGCACACAAAACACACACACACACACACACACACACACACACACACACACACACACACACACACACACACACACACACAGAAGGGCAGGAGCCACAAATCCTGTCTCTTCTCAGGCCAGGACTATGTGATGTTGAGTTCTCCTCCGCAGTAGGCTTCATCCCTCCTCCTAACTCTCTTAGATGTGGCAGAGTGGGAAAAAGCTGCTCGTCTCGGACGGGCCCCTTCCCATGCTCAGCCAGGCATCCAGTGCGTTCTGGGAGGACGCGTGCAAAGGGCTGTTCTCCGACAAAGACAGCATCATTGCATAAGCCTGGAGGAGACAGAGAAACAACAAAAAAGACACTACCATTGTTCAGAAACCGTTTTGTGAGTCTCCGCGTTAATTGTCAGCTAATCAAACGTGGGTGTCATTGTTGTCAATAAAACCCAAGAGCTGTTCCGTCTCGGATTAGGAGCGTCACTTTGCCCGTTGCAACATGCCTTGGCATGCAAGAGGTCAAAGGTGAGAGAGCACTGTGATGCTGCTGATTGGGGAGTAGTTAGATGAGAGGTTTAGAAAAGAGGGAGAGAGTTAATAGCTCAGTTAGTAGGTAAGATAAGAGAGGGGAGAGCATGTCAACGAGATTAAATACTGGTTGTTATTCACTGACTTTCACCCCGACACTCCAAAAAGCCACATTGAACAACCTGGTGTTGTGTTTTGGCCTGGTTGTCATGCATTTTCCTTTTTGTATTTCCCCCTACCGAACTCAAGCTTTTGGACGGATGTTCAAAATGATTTGCCACTTGCTGCCTCCATTCTGGTAGCCTAGTGGTTAGAGCCAGTAACCGAAAGATTGCTGAATTCAATTCCAGAGCTGACAAGGTAAAAATCTGTAGTTCTGCCCCTGAGCAAGGCAGTTAACCCACTGTTCCCCGGGCGCGGAAGATGAGGATGTCGATTAAGGCAGCCACCCATACCTCTCTGATTCAGTTAAATGCGGAAGACACATTTGAGTTGAATGAATTCCGTTGTACAATGGAATAGGTATCCCCCTCCCCTCTCTCTTTTTATACGGGAGTCCACCTACCTGAGTTTTAGCATGTCTGTACAGAATCTCTTTCAGGGGTTCTGACTCGAGAGAGGCGGTGTTAAAAATGACTTTAACATCAAAGGGGGGCTCCTCGCCGTTGTTGGACTTATGCAGGTCCAGACCGTTGGGGAAGCTGGGTAGGGCCTCCAGGTCTAACAGCCCACCGTCCTCCTCTATACACCTGCAGCAGCACCGGGGGAAGGGGAGGGGAAGAGCAGGGAGGCAGGATAAAGGGGAGGGGTAAGGTGAGAGGAGAGGGGATGACGGAGTAAGTAAAGAGAGAAGACAGGGGGAGGGAGGGATAAAGAGAGGGACGGGGGAAGGAGAGGTTGTGGAGGAGGAAGGGGAAGGCGCAGTGAGGGAGGGGGGGTTGCCCTCAGTTAACCTAACCAATACTATCTTGTAACTCGATGGATGGACTTTCGATGGTGCATGCATGGGGGACAGATGGATGGACGGATGGATGGATGGAGACGGACGAATGGGATAGATGGTATGGAGTTGTTGTCTGAAAACGGTTCACACTACTACCGCTGAAAACCAACTTGACTGAAACCCCACTAGAGAACCTGCAAAGGGCATGATGGTTTTCCTCACCGGTTTTGTGCATCAAAAGGGAAAGCCGGCCCTAAAATGCTTAACCAAGGAGCTAACCATTCTCAGTGTGGCGAGAGACAACAAGGAGCTAACCATTCTCAGTGTGGTGAGAGACACCAAGGAGCTAACCATTCTCAGTGTGGTGAGAGACAACACGGAGCTAACCATTCTCAGTGTGGTGAGAGACAACAAGGAGCTAACCATTCTCAGTGTGGCGAGAGACAACAAGGAGCTAACCATTCTCAGTGTGGGGAGAGACAACAAGGAGCTAACCATTCTCAGTGTGGCGAGAGACAACAAGGAGCTAACCATTCTCAGTGTGGCGAGAGACAACAAGGAGCTAACCATTCTCAGTGTGGCGAGAGACAACAAGGAGCTAACCATTCTCAGTGTGGTGAGAGACAACAAGGAGCTAACCATTCTCAGTGTGGCGAGAGACAACAAGGAGCTAACCATTCTCAGTGTGGTGAGAGACAACAAGGAGCTAACCATTCTCAGTGTGGTGAGAGACAACAAGGAGCTAACCATTCTCAGTGTGGTGAGAGACAACAAGGAGCTAACCATTCTCAGTGTGGTGAGAGACAACAAGGAGCTAACCATTCTCAGTGTGGTGAGAGACAACAAGGAGCTAACCATTCTCAGTGTGGTGAGAGACAACAAGGAGCTAACCATTCTCAGTGTGGTGAGAGATGGTAAAGTACCGACACCAGTATTTCTGTGATAATATTTCAGAAGAACATATGAATTCTTTAGACATCCAGAATGGTGAAAAAATGTATGCTGAAGGCAAATAGAGCCACTCTACAAAGTATTACTAACCCAAACACAGTGGGGAACACTGCTTTCAGTGAAAGGCTTTATAAAATACTACAAATAATAATAATGATATTATTATTTTCAATGATGTTCTGAATCAATCTATTCAGTTTTAGTTAGGAAGTAAAGGGTTAACACCGAAGAGAAAAAATATCTAATCAGGAATTTTCTTTGGTGGTTTCTGGGGAAATAAGTCTAGCTAGCTAATTCAGCCATTGGCTAGGCCATCAGATGCTTGATAGAAGGCATCTGCCATTTTACTGTTTTAGGGCAACATTTTGGAGTGACAGTGGAATCAACCAACCAACATTGACTTGCAAAGGATGGGACCATTTTTACAAAAACGTATGGAAACATTTGCTTTCTCAAAGGCCAACAGGCCACTCTCCAATAGCGAGCAATAGTTTTCCCACGGTCTACCTAGCTAACTTTTGTTGTAGGCTAGTTTGCAGAAACTGATATCAAAAAGGTGTTGTTGCTAATTTGTTAGCTTGTACCTTTTCAAGAATAACTTTCAACAAGAAGTAATATTTCAAATGATCATCATCTGGTGAATGGAACTGAGTTGCTTATTGCAGCTCGCATGCTGTTGTTAGCCATCTCTTTGAAAATAACTTACGTGTGTGAAACATTGTTGCATTTAAACTTTACATCACCGGTTACTTTGTGTGCTAAACACAATGTTAAGTAATGGTTGTACATTTGAATTGGGAAATGATTAGCCCAATGGTTGTACATTTGAATTGGGAAATGGTTAGCCTAATGGTTGTACATTTGAATTGGGAAATGGTTAGCCTAATGGTTGTACATTTGTATTGGGAAATGGTTAGCCTAATGGTTGTACATTTGTATTGGGAAATGGCTACCCTAATGACAGTACATTTGAACTGGGAAATGGTTAGCATAATGGTTGTGTTTTTGTATTGGGAAATGGCTAGCCTAATGGTTGTACATTTGAACTGGGAAATGGCTAGCCTAATGGTTGTGTTTTTGTATTGGGAAATGGCTAGCCTAATGGTTGTGTTTTTGCATTGGGAAATGGCTAGCCTAATGGTTGTGTTTTTGTATTGGGAAATGGCTAGCCTAATGGTTGTGTTTTTGTATTGGGAAATGGCTAGCCTAATGGTTGTGTTTTTGTATTGGGAAATGGCTAGCCTAATGGTTGTGTTTTTGTATTGGGAAATGGCTAGCCTAATGGTTGTGTTTCTGTATTGGGAAATGGCTAGCCTAATGGTTGTGTTTTTGTATTGGGAAATGGCTAGCCTAATGGTTGTGTTTTTGTATTGGGAAATGGCTAGCCTAATGGTTGTACATTTGAACTGGGAAATGGCTAGCCTAATGGTTGTGTTTTTGTATTGGGAAATGGCTAGCCTAATGGTTGTGTTTTTGTATTGGGAAATGGCTAGCCTAATGGGTGTGTTTTTGTATTGGGAAATGGCTAGCCTAATGGTCGTGTTTTTGTATTGGGAAATGGCTAGCCTAATGGTTGTGTTTTTGTATTGGGAAATGGCTAGCCTAATGGTTGTGTTTTTGTATTGGGAAATGGCTAGCCTAATGGTTGTGTTTTTGTATTGGGAAATGGCTAGCCTAATGGTTGTACATTTGAACTGGGAAATGGCTAGCCTAATGGTTGTGTTTTTGTATTGGGAAATGGCTAGCCTAATGGTTGTGTTTTTGTATTGGGAAATGGCTAGCCTAATGGGTGTGTTTTTGTATTGGGAAATGGCTAGCCTAATGGTCGTGTTTTTGTATTGGGAAATGGCTAGCCTAATGGTTGTGTTTTTGTATTGGGAAATGGCTAGCCCAATGGTTGTGTTTTTGTATTGGGAAATGGCTAGCCTAATGGTTGTGTTTTTGTATTCTTATGATTGTGACCTACTGGCGTATTTTGCTTATCCTTTAACACCATGCTGTGTGTGACTGCTGTCTTTCCCTCGGCCCTATCCAGTGGTGTAGTGGTGCTTTAACATCATGCTGTGTGTGACTGCTGTCTCTCCATCGGCACTATCCAGTGGTGTAGTGGTGCCTGGAGAAGTGTGTCCTGTATGAAAAAGGTTGGTCTATCGTCTTGGTTCGTAGGCCATTTGCAATGGCCATTTCAGTCATCATCCACTGTTTGCATGAACATTTCTAAACTCTTTCCCAAAAACCCTTCCCAATTAAATGTTGAACATAATGTAGGCCGACCTGATAGAATGATATAATGCTGATTTGTATCAATGGGGAGGGCATTTGTTTTGCTCAATTGAATTAAAGGGCAACTACACCCTCCAAAAATATATATTTTTAAGTGGTTTAAGGATTATTATAATAATTGTTTTGGTGTAATTTTGAGAGTGTACATCTGAAAAATCTATAGGAAAACAGGACTTTTCACACAGGGTGCATTTCCTTCAATAGCTCTGCATACCCATTGTTGCCTTAGCTAGCGTTTACTGGTAGATATAAGTTGAAACATCTTTCCTACCCACCAGCTACCGATGTCATTCTTCAGTGAGCTGCTCCATGCTACAACCTTTTGAGAGCTGCTCTCTTGCTGCTATTCCGCAGAAACTAGGCTATATGTGCGGTGCGCATGAATATATTTCATGTGCTTTGCGATTGTGTAGGCTATTTTGTGCATCATTTCTTTGATACTCAACAGTAGGGATTAAGAAGTGAGTATAGACAATGCCTACTGGCCCTTTGTGTTTCACAGAAAGTGCACTCTTAGACATACTTGGGTGTGCTGGTAATACAATGTGCTGTCCATTCAGCGTCAAGACCCTGTCACACACTGATGGCCCAATAGGCTCAACACTGTGCAAACAGGTCTATAACATGTTTTTTATTTAACTAGTCAAGTCAGTTAAGAACAAATTCTTATTTACAATGACAGCCTAGTAGGTTAACTGCCTTGTTCAGGGGCAGAACGACAGATTTTTACCTTGTCAGCTCAGGGATTTGATCTTGCAACCTTTCAGTTGCTGGCCCAACGCTCTAACCACTAGGCTACCTGCCGCATCTCACCTTACTAATAGTGAGCGTGCAACTTTCCAACAATTTTCCCCACTCTTCCTTACCAGTGAGTCAAGGAAATTCGAACAAAGTTTGAAAATAGTTTTCAACTAAGGTAAAGGACAGTTGTAGAACTATTTTCAAACTTTGTTTGAATTTCCTTGACTCACTGGTAAGGAAGAGTGGGGAAAATTGTTGGAAAGTTGCACGCTCACTATTAGTAAGGGGAGATGGTGCAGGGGGCATGCGGCAGTTAGTGGTGTGTTGTGAAATCTCTGAATGTATTGTCATATTTCTAAAATTGTATAACTCAGGTAGAGTAGCTGCTGCCTTGGCAGGAACTAATGGAGATCCATAATAAATATACATACAGCAATGTTACGGGTAAAGTAGGAATCCCAGGTTTCAGTAGACGATAAGATGTTCATGTTTTAAGAAAAGGAGTGTATGTATTTCAAATCAAATCAAATTTTATTTGTCACATGCTCTGAATACAACAGGTGAAATGCTTACTTACAAGCCCTTAACCAACAATACAGTTTTAAGAAAGAAAAAGGGAAGGGAAAAAATGAATAAAAGTAACAAATAATTAAAGAGCAGCAGTAAAATAACAATAGCGAGGCTATATACAGGGGGTACCGGTACAGTGTCAATGTGTGGGGTCACTGGTTAGTCAAGGTAATTGAAGTAATACGTACATGTAGGTGGAGTTATTGGGGGGGAATACAAATAGTCTGGGTAGCCATTTGATTAGATGTTCAGGAGTCTTATGGCATGGAGGTAGAAGCTGTTTAGAAGCCTCTTGGACCTAGACTTGGCGCTCTGGTACCGCTTGCTGTGTGGTAGCAGAGAGAACAGTCTATGACTAGGTTGGCTGGAGTCTTTGACAATTTTAGGGCTTTCCTCTGACACCGCCTGGTATAGAGGTCCTGGATGTCAGGAAGCTTGGCCTTGGTGATGTACTGGGCTGTACGCATTACCCTCTGTAGTGCCTTGCGGTCAGACTCCGAGCAGTTGCCATACCAGGCAGTGATGCAACCCGTCAGGATGCTCTCAATGGTGCAGCTGTAGAAACGTGTATTTTTTTTTTGCCTGGAGAAGCGGTTTTATGAAATGAATGAATGGAAGCTGATCTTTTTTTTTTTTTTTTTTTTTTTTTACTCCGCTGGTCTTGGCTGTCCGAGACCGAGTCAAGACCAAGTAAAATCTTCCTGACACCAAGACAAGACCGAGACACTCAATATGTGGTCTCGAGACAGGTACAACACTGACCGACACTGATAGAGACAGACAGACAGGTGGCAATGGAATGGGACTGTGAGAGTTCTATCTGCATCCCAACACTCTTTATCACCATCTATCTCTCATTGAACTCATTGTACTGCCATCATAGAGAGGGCAGATCATGCTATATTAAACTGTATAAGTCGTGTTAGTTGGAATGGGAGGAGACAGGGGTGGCCGTTGTGATTGGGTGGGTTTGTTTGTGAAGGTGTGGTGGTGCTGTATGTGACTGCATGACTTTGTCTGTAGTTGTGTCTGTCCCTACAGTATGTCTGTATTCTACCACTACCTGCGGGTCTGACGGTGGTAGTTGTGTCTAACTTGGTCAGAAGTCTGTAACAGGCAAAACATACCAGTAGTTGTGTCCGCAACTATGTCTGTTGTCTATTAGACAGGAATTTGTGTCTGTAAAAAAGCTTTTATTCTGCCAGACAAGACATACCTGCGGGTGTGTTCGTAGCTTATAGCCAACGGTGTGGCTTCCTCCTCCTCTTCGTCTTCGTACGCCCCCGGTGTGACCATGCTGATCGGGGAGGGGGATTCGGGGGCTTCGTCCTGAGATTTCTCCGTCAGGCTGCCTTCTTCCTCCTCTTCATCGTCTCCCTCCTCCTCCTCTAGCCCCCGGGAGCTGAAGAGGCCGTGGCTCGACAGACGCTCCTCCTCCGCAAGTTCTGACCTGCAACAACGAGAACCGCGAGGTCAGTGTCTGTACATTTATATATTGTATTGATTTTGCTCTTTATTCATAGTTTCCAAAAATGTGTTCCATTCATTTATACACCCCAAAATGTCCAGTATTTTCTCCTTAAAATGTCTTGTTTTATATGAAACCCTCATTGGGTGTAATCTGTGGAGCAATATAATTTGCATCCAAATAGTCTAAGGCCGTTTTCTCTCTGTGCTTCCTTTCCTTCATCTGCACTGATGTGAAAGAACTGGTCATCAAACCCAGCCAATTTAGACTTACTGTTTACTGTTCCCACCCATTCTGTCTTGGCGAGACGAGCGCAGATGAGGGAGAGGAGACAGGGGGGACGAGGGCCTTCCTCCAGCCCACCTCACCTCCATTAGGACTTTGATTGGGATTTATAGGCCCACTGCCCTACCTGCCTCAGTGGGCCACTGGCCAGGCATCCCTGCTGTTTGTCTATCTGTCAATAGTCATACTTTTCAGAGCCATAACTAAGCTGTCAGGAGCTCTGTTGACAGCGAGCAGAGCCCCAGTCCAAGCAAACAAACATGCGTGTTGACAATCGGCGAGAAACGGAGCTGAATGATTAACTGGCTAATTCCTAAGAAGCATACTGGACAAGAGGGCCAAGCTCAAAGGGCTCGCTCGGGCCCCAATTCTAGAGGCTGTGGATGTGTGTGTGTGTGTGTGTGTGGGGAGGGGGGCTGCTCTGCAAACAAGTCATCAGCAACCTGCCACCCTTCACATTTTTAAGCCCCCTGGTCTCCGCAGCTTAATGCCTCATGATGTAATTTCCTCAGGGTGAGCCCTCCGAGAAGCCACTGCCACAGAGCGGAGGGCAGATGGACATTTATCAAACTAGACGGGGTACTTTCTGGGAGCAAGTGGGACAGAGGGGTGTCTGGGGGGGCTGTTCTCCTTTATCAATCTAGATTAAATATCCTATAATCAAATTGGCATGGGCTGTGTGTAAGGGGGGGGGGGGGTATAGGGAGACAAGCACGGCTCTGACGCAGAGCCCTCCATTTTGTCACTTAGTCTAAACACATCAGCAGTATGTTTGTGTTAGCGGCCTACGGTGGTTCCTCCTTTAAAAGTTGTCGTACTGCGGCACACCTTGTGTGCTGCTGCAGCATTCTGTGGCATGTCATTTAATTCTCAGCCGTTTTTTCTGTTACTGCAAGTTATTGCTAGTTTGACCACCAGAGGGCATCTTTGAGAAGCATGATAGTCTTCCATATTGCAGATACGCGGAAGACCGGGGTTCAATCCCCCGACGGGGAGGAAGGAGTAGGCTGTCCTTGTAATAAGAATGAGTTCTTAACTGATTCCATATGTGTTTTTTATTCTACAATGTAGAAAATAGTAAAAATATAGAAACATCCTGGAATGAGTAGGTGTGTCCAAAATTTTGACTGGTACTTGCTTAATTCATTTGATTATTATTATGGTGTTTCTATTCCATGAAAAATGCAAAACCCTCTGGGTAAATTCAGAAAGTTTCGCTCTCGGAGCGCACACTGAACGTTCGGGCCGAGGCAGTCAAGCACTCAAGCTAACGTTGGCTAGCTTGCTAGCTACTTCCAGACACAAGTGAGACCACTCTGACCATTTTACTCGCCCTAGCAGAGCTGGTTAGGCAGTTTTCGTGTTAACCAGAGCGTTGGTGACTAACTGTGCTGCGGGAAACAATTTAATAATTCGGCTTTTTTGCCGACGTTTACTGACACCGGCCATATTCAACGGGTGTTGAGCTCTCGTAAATTAATTATTCTGTGCTCTGGTACACAGACGAGAGTGCTCTGGAATCGGCGTAGATAGCCAGAGCGAATTTACGAAATCACCCGAATGTCCATTGAGAACGCACAACGACTATACCATTTAGCTAAGCTAATGACTGGAATAACCAAGTCAATAAACGTTGGGTAATTAGATAGCTAACATAGCATATCATTACAGCAGTATGTACCGGTATCTGGTTCTTAAGGACAGCGTAGCTAACAAATTGTCAGCCAACATAACATGTAAGGTAACTTATTTGAAAAGTAATTTATTTATTACATTGAGTAGCAAGCTACCGCGAGGATGCGCCCTATCAACTCTGCGGCTTGAGCATGTTTTTGGTGCACTGTCGATAGCGCGCTGGACTTCAGGCAAGAAGGTTGAGGGTTCGAAACCTGCTTCCTGCTTGTTTCATTTGAAGTCATGCACAATTTCCAGTTTATTCTTTGGTTTATATTGCCCATTCATTGTCAGTTAGAGACAGTAGTGCATTGGGACCCAAAAGCATAATCAGTGCTCTAACTCCCCCTTGGTCGTTAAGGCAAATCTGGTCTGTGATAGGACGGGGGTTTTCACACCTAGCTCGTCTATTAGACTATTCTTTAGTAAAGGTTGAATAGTCTATTGTTCAGCTATTAGCCCCTCTCCTCAACTTGAGGAGAGCCAAAATCTTTTTGCCGAGAGCCAAAATCCCCCCCCAAAAATTTGATCAAAAAGAATTGTTCTGAAAACAAAAAATAGGCTTCAAAGTAAAAAAAAATGTTTTGGAATCAAATATTTGGTAATAGAGCGCAAAACGTTATGTTTTTTATTCCCCAAAAATATTTTGAGAACAAAAAATGTATTTGAAAACAAAACCAATTTAATTTCCCTATAAACCACCCTCCATTTTGACAATTTTTTGAGTGTCAGTTTGGCTACAACCAATACTGTTCAGCCTTTCTTTCCGATACTGTAACGATTGACGCTCTCCTCATCCTCGGATGAGGTGAGGAGAGAGGGATCTGAAGACCAAAACGCAGGCTTTGGGAAATAAGCCATCTTTATTAAACAACGATAAAGATGGCAACACGAAACGAAACAAACACTTGCAAAACTACAAAATAACAAAACGACGTTGACGAGACCTGAACATAAACTTACATAACTAAACATAAACTTACGTACAGGTAACAGACGACATCGAAACGAAAACGAAACAAACAAACGCTACAGTCCTATGTGGTACGAACATACATACAGACACAGGAGACAATCACCCACAAACAAACAGTGAGAATGCCCTACCTAAATATGACTCTTAATTAGAGGCAAACGCAAACCACCTGCCTCTAATCAAGAGCCATACCAGGCAAACCGAAACCAACATAGAAACAGATAACATAGAATGCCCACCCAACCTCACGTCCTGACCAACTAACACACAAAAACTAACATAAATAGGTCAGGAACGTGACAGTACCCCCCCCACAAGGTGCGAACTCCGGACGCACCAGCACAAAGTCTAGGGGAGGGTCTGGGTGGGCATCTAACCACGGTGGTGGCTCAGGCTCCGGGCGCGGTTCCCACCCCACCATAATCCATCCTAGCCCCCTCCCTTCAAGAATGTCCACCCTCTTACTTCCCCCACAAAATCCTCCTAATAACAAATCTAATAATGACAATACCGGGACAGAGAGATAAACCAAGACAGAGGGATAGATAAGACTATAGAGGTAGATAAAGATAGAGAGGGAGATCAGGATAGAGGGGCAACTCCGGACTGAAAGGCAGCTCCGGACAGAGAGACAGCTCTGGACTGATGGGCAGTTCTGGGTATCTAGCCTTTTCAGGCTGAAGGGCAGCTCATGGCTGACTGACGACTCTCGATGCTCATGGCTGGCTGACGGCTCTCGACGCTCATGGCAGGCTGACGGCTCTCGACGCTCATGGCAGGCTGACGGCTCTCGACGCTCATGGCAGGCTGACGGCTCTCGACGCTCATGGCAGGCTGACGGCTCTCGACGCTCATGGCAGGCTGACGGCTCTGGCTGCTCATGGCGCTCTGACGGCTCTGGCTGCTCATGGCGCTCTGACGGCTCTGGCAGATCCTGTCTGGTTGGCGGCTCTGGCAGATCCTGTCTGGTTGGCGGCTCTGGCAGATCCTGTCTGGTTGGCGGCTCTGGCAGATCCTGTCTGGTTGGCGGCTCTGGCAGATCCTGTCTGGTTGGCGGCTCTGGCAGATCCTGTCTGGTTGGCGGCTCTGGCAGATCCTGTCTGGTTGGCGGCTCTGGCAGATCCTGTCTGGTTGGCGGCTCTGGCAGATCCTGTCTGGCTGACGGCTCTAGCGGCTCCTGTCTGGCTGACGGCTCTAGCGGCTCCTGTCTGGCTGACGGCTCTGTAGGCTCATGGCAGACGGGCGGCTTTGCAGGCTCATGGCAGACGGGCGGCTTTGCAGGCTCCTGGCAGACGGATGGCTCAGACGGCGCTGGGGAGACAGATGGCTCAGATGGCGCTGGGGAGACGGATGGCTCAGATGGCGCTGGGGAGACGGATGGCTCAGATGGCGCTGGGGAGACGGATGGCTCAGATGGCGCTGGTGAGACGGATGGCTCTGGCCGGATATGGCGCACTGTAGACCTGGTGCGTGGTGCCGGAACTGGAGGCACCGTGCTAATGATAAGCACCTTCCTACTAGTGCGGGGAGCAGGAACAGGGCACACTGTATTCTCAAAGCCTACTCTATCCCTGATGCGTGGTACCGGCACTGGTGACACCGGGCTGAGGACAAGCACATCAGGATTAGTAGGGGGAGAAGATACAGTGGGTTCAGGGCTCTGGAGACGCACTGGTAGCTTAGTGCGTGGGGCCGGAACTGGAGGCACCGGGCTAGATACACGCACTACAGGGAGAGTGCGTGGAGGAGGAACAGGGCTCAGGATACGCACTGGTAGCCTAGTGCGTAGTGTATACACTGTAGGTACTAGGCTGGGGCGGGGAGGTGGTGCCGGAAATACCGGACCGTGGAGGCGTACTGGCACTCTTGAGCATTGAGCTTGCCCAACCTTACCTGGTTGAATGCTCCCGGTTGCCCGACCAGTGCGGGGAGGTGGAATAACCCGCACCGGCCTATGTAGGCGAACCGGGGAAACCATGCGTAAGGCAGGTGCCATGTATGCCGGCCCGAGGAGACGCACTGGAGACCAGACGCGTTGAGCCGGCCTCATGACACCTGGCTCAATACCCAATCTAGCCCTCCCAGTGCGGGGAGGTGGAATAACCCGCACTGGGCTATGCACTCGTACAGGAGACACCGTGCGCTCTACTGCGTAACACGGCGCCTGCCCGTACTCCCGCTCTCCACGGTAAGCCTGGGAAGTGGGCGCAGGTCTCCTACCTGCCCTTGGCCCACAATCTCCTAGCCCCCCCCCAAGAAATTTTTGGGAATTACTTACGGGCTTTTTCGGCTTCCGTGCCAGACGCGTTCCCTCATAGCTCCGGTTCCTCTCTCCGGTAGCCTCCGCTCTCCTCAGTGCCTCCAGCTGTTCCCATGGGAGGCGATCTCTACCAGCTAGGATCTCCTCCCAAGTGTAGCAACCCTTTCCATCCAAAACCTCGTCCCATGTCCATTGCTCCTTTCTCTCCTGTCCCTTACTCCGTTTCGTTTTCCCTTGCCGCTTGGTCTTAGCGTGTTGGTGGGTGATTCTGTAACGATCGTGTGGCGGATTGACAGACCAAAATGCAGCAGTTGGAAAATAAGCCATCTTTATTAAACAACGATAAAGATGGCAACACGAAACGAAACAAACACTTGCAAAACTACAAAATAACAAAACGACGTTGACGAGACCTGAACATAAACTTACATAACTAAACATAAACTTACGTACAGGTAACAGACGACATCGAAACGAAAACGAAACAAACAAACGCTACAGTCCTATGTGGTACGAACATACAGACACAGGAGACAATCACCCACAAACAAACAGTGAGAATGCCCTACCTAAATATGACTCTTAATTAGAGGCAAACGCAAACCACCTGCCTCTAATCAAGAGCCATACCAGGCAAACCGAAACCAACATAGAAACAGATAACATAGAATGCCCACCCAACCTCACGTCCTGACCAACTAACACACAAAAACTAACATAAATAGGTCAGGAACGTGACAGATACAAAGGAAGTCATAGCGGACACCTACGAAGAAGGACTGTGTGATGATGGCTTCTCAGGTAAGCAGCACTGGGCATTCTTCCGTCCAACTTCTAACGTTACATAGCTAGTAGTTAGCTCCTACGATTCAGTGTCGGTTCATAACATATATTACATACATACATACCGTAGAATGATAAATCATGCAATTATTATTCTCAAGCTAACCAAAAGCATTTAGCTATGAACGCCTGTTCTCGCCATTTTCAGTTGAATTAACCTGTTTGGGCTCAAGGGGCAGTATTGAGTAGCCAGATAAAAGGTGCCCATTTCAAAAAGGCCTCGTACTCAATTCTTGCTCGTACAATATGCATATTATTATTACTATTGGATAGAAAACACTCTCTAGTTTCTAAAACCGTTTGAATTATTTCTCTGAGTGAAACAGAACTCATGCAGCACTTTTCCTGTCAGGGAGTGAGATTTCAGAAATCGAGGTCCTTGTTCTAGGGTCAGTTCATAAGTACCCATGCAAGCCATCGGGCTACATGCACTGCATACGCCTTCCTCTAGATGTCAGTAAGCGGTGAGAATTTGAATGGAGTCGATTGCGCAATCTGGGACCTTATATAGGACCGTGGAACGGAAGGACCGTCCTTTCAACAGTGCGCTTGACGCATGAAGACATCACAATGGCGTCCTGCAAACGCTTTCGTTTTAGTAGTTCTATATCTCCGGTCATGTTTTTATTCGTTATAGGGGTTAAAGACATCATAAGGTAGTTAATTTAAACCGACTTATAGCAGTTTATAGCAGTTTATTGCGATTTTCTGGGATTTCTTTGCCATGCGCTTTCACGAGTTGGACACCACTCCAGTTGGCGGCTAACATTAGCGGCTATTTCGACCGGACAAGAGGACATCTTTCAACCCAAAGACGATTGTTTTGAAGAAAGGACACCTTGCCCAAGATTCTGATGGAAGCTCAGCTAATAGTAAGCAGTCGTTATGCTGATAATTCATTGTTCTGTTGAAAAAAGTAAAATGCATACGACACCATTACTTGCCGTGTAGCCTTGCTTTATCGCACCCTGTATTGCTCAGTAATGTTCATTTTAAAAATGTAATTCAGCGATTGCATTAAGAACTAATTTGTCTTTCAATTGCTGTCCAACCTGTATTTTTTAGTCAAGTTTTGGAATAGTTACTGATTAGATTAGGTGCCTCTTCAAAGATTTCTCCTGCCATTTTCTGGGCAGCTTTGCTACTTTTCTCATTGTATAACCACGATTTGTGCCGCTAAATATGCACATTTTCGAACAAACTCTATATGCATTGTGTAATAGGATGTTACAGGACTGTCATCTGAAGAATTCTGAGAAGGTTAGTGAAACAATTAATATATTTTGGTGGTTTATACGTTATAGCTATTTTTGCCTTGAATCAATGCTGTTGTTATGTTTGCTATTGTGCTAAGCTAATATAACGCTATATTGTGTTTTCGCTGTAAAACACTTGATAAATCGGAAATATTGTCTGGAATCACAAGATGCCTGTCTTTCAATTGCTGTACACTATGTATTTTTCAGAAATGTTTTATGATGAATATTTAGTTATTTGGCGTTGGTGTCTGTAATTTTTCTGTCTGCTTTCGGTGCAATTTCTGACTGTAGCTGCAATGTAAACTATGATTTATACCTGAAATATGCACATTTTTCTAACAAAACATATGCTATACAATAAATATGTTATCAGACTGTCATCTGATGAGGTTGTTTCTTGGTTAGTGGCTATTTATATCTTTATTTGGTCGAATTTGTGATAGCTACTGATGTAGTAAAAAACTGATGGAGTAAAAATAGTGGTGTCTTTTGCTAACGTGGTTAGCTAATAGATTTACATATTGTGTCTTCCCTGTAAAATATTTAAAAAATCTGACATGTTGGCTTGATTCACAAGATGTGTACCTTTCATCTGGTGCCTTGGACTTGTTAATGTGTGAAAGTTAAATATTTAAAAAAAATATATTTTGAATTTCGCGCCCTGCACTTTGAGCTGGCTGTTTTCATAAGTGTACCGACGTCGGGCTGCAGCCATAACAGGTTAATCTAACTTCTTTCATCGCAACTCATAATCAGGCCATGTCCTATTTGTTTCATAGTCGATATATAATGGTATTTCATGACAGTGTTAGCGGTTAGCTTTTTTTTACAGAAGGATGAAAGAACACAATATGTCTGTCAGGGAATGCCATTCTGATATGTCAGATGAAGAGTTAGACCAAAAAGTCAGTGACATAAAGGCAAGGATGCCCCATGCAGGCTTTAGCATGGTCAAAGGAAGTCTCAGAGCAATGGGCCATCATTTACAATGGCGAAGAGTCTTTGCAGCGTGTAGATGGTGCAGGTATCATTGCCAGAATGATCTAGCTTCATTTCATTGCTTGGCAAAAAATACTCTGTTCCTGCTCCCCTGTCTCTCGTCCACAATGATACAAATCATAAATTGATAAGGTACTAAGATGTATAATGTCTCCATCAAATCTAAGAAGTTATTTTAACTTTTTTAATCTTACTTATTCGTAGACACATTTTCAATGATGTATGAAACTGGAGTTGTTCTTCATCAACTGGTAATACATAAATAATGAAGCAGGCTAATAGGTTAAACATTTCACTTTTAATTCCAATGCTTTTTTTCAAGATACAACATTGTCTCATTTGGTGGTATAGATGGATTTTCAAGGAAGGTAAGTATATTATTTTGTATGCATATTACATATTTCCCATCACCTAATGAACAACCACAATAGCAGTCTGGTGTTAAGCTTTCTGTGCTGTATTGACGCATCCTGAAAATGACATCTGCTGCTTTAGATTGAACGTTCATCTCAGTTATTATTTTCATATTTACAAAAAACAAGCAATTTTCTTGACTTTCAGAGTGTGAGCTGATCAAGGGGTTGAAAATGTAGATATTGCCAGATGTTCACTGTCCGAGGAAGCTTTATTCCTGGCAAAAGTGTCCATAACCAGAGGTAATTAAACTGTTCTGTGTTCTTTTTCTCTCTTCCTCTCTGTCTGTCTTGTACATGGAACCTGACTCACATGCAGTTTGGAGGAAGAAGGAAACCTTGACCCGCCAAATTCTATCCACCTCTTCTGTGTGGGATATGTGTTCCTACCTCGTCTGTGTGCAGATCTGCAGCATTTCACAGAGTTGGAATAATCACCCTTTAAGTACAGAGGTCAACCTGACACCTCACCAGCTGTGGCATATCGGAATGCTCCAAACACCTGTGCACATTTTAGTTTTTGCCTTAGCACTACACAGCTGATTCAAATGATCAAGTCATCATCAAGCTTCAAGTGGTATTTACACCTGCATTGCTTGCTGTTTGGGGTTTTAGGCTGGGTTTCTGTACAGCACTTTGAGATATCAGCTGATGTAAGAAGGGCTATATAAATAAATGTGATTTGATATTAATTTGTGATCTGGTAATGTAAAAGTCGAATAATGACATTATCTTCTATTGTTTGTCCTCATGAGTCTGTTTTTCAGCATAAAGTACTCTTTGGCCACTTAGTGTGGACACCAGGTGAGACCACACGCACACAATAACAGACTCTCTCCTTCACTCAGTCCTTCTCCCTAAATCCTCTAGGTTATATCAGCTGTGTTGGTGAACCCCTCCCGCATCTGAATTGGCTGACACAGAGGGCACAGCATGATTATACTGTAGGTGAAAGGTCACTTGGTCGGGTCAACAGGAAGTATTACTAAAGAGATGCTTTACATTGAAATACAGATAGAGATGTAGTAGTCCCAGAGTTAATGATCCAAGGTCCGTTTTGCATTTCACCTCCTGATGATTATGATGACTGAACGTGTTAGAATAAAAAGAAAACAAGGCTTAATCATGCTCTCTATCCAGCTGTCTCTCGTCTGCATGTATGTTTTGATGTGAGAGAGGAAGCCAGTTCCGTCATCGCCACTTCACCCGGTCTTAAGATAACCTTCGGGCCAACTGGGGGCCCAACGCTGGTTAGGAGACACCGCTAGAGAATATTAGGGTAGCACTGTAATTCATTAATCATATGCTATCTGCCTCTGTTCTTACCTCTCTCCCCACCTCGTCTTTCTTCCTCATTTTATAATGCACACCATATGTGCATTGAAGTGCAGATTGAACTTATAATAGAATATGACAATTATCCTAATTATAATGCATGTATTTATAACACCTGGATAATGAACTGCTTTCAATAAAGCGTTTCACATTCTCCACTTGGGAAATGAAGTATCTCATTGAAATACTATCCTGTGTCCTCAGATTAATGCAGATGAAGGGAGTTAGATATGCATAGGTTTTTTATTCTGTATATATGAATTACAAATCATATTCCTAGTCTATTGCATGTAATCATTGATGTCCCAGGAGCAGGAGTGGTAAACACTGTTGAAGTGTATAATTGTAATACATACATGCAGACACAATATCATTCAAAGAATGGAGTTTGATACACCTGGTATTGGATCTGACTGAAAAAGAATGTCTCACAGAAATTCATACCTGAACCGCACCTTTATTTGCCATGGAAGAGTACATGATCAGTGAATATATTCAATGTACAGGCTACAATGTGGGAATATCATGTGTGGAAATAACTACAGTACATGTAAATAGGACTTGCATCCTTGGCACAATAAAGTTATTATATTCTACTCAATCCATAGGCTTCATTAATGCCATTCAGACTTGAAGTTGATACAACAACTATGATATCTGAGGTTCATAGATTGGTATGAATATTAGTTCAGAACCTAACGTTTTAGAGTCCATACACAGATTCATACCTAACGTTTTAGAGTCCATACACAGATTCATACCAAATGTTTTAGGGTCCATACACAGATTCATACCTAACGTTTTAGAGTCCATACACAGATTCATACCAAACGTTTTAGGGTCCATACACAGATTCATACCTAACGTTTTAGAGTCCATACACAGATTCATACCAAACGTTTTAGGGTCCATACACAGATTCATACCAAATGTTTTAGGGTCCATACACAGATTCATACCAAACGTTTTAGGGTCCATACACAGATTCATACCAAACGTTTTAGGGTCCATACACAGATCGACTACTTACTGTAGCTAGCTACACATCCATAGGCATACAGTTCTTTTTATCCTCTACTACACAATAAGCAAGTAAATAGTTAGCTAGCTATGTTACTTCAGCTGCATTGCAAGGCAAGCTTACACAAGTGTACATTCAATTTGTAGTAAATGCTTTAGCTAGCTCGATTCTTTACATCCACTGTTTCCCAAGACGACAGCCCGGTTTGCGGGTTTCCTCAGGAGTCCCTAAAACATTAAATAACATGAATTACAAGGTCATGCTGTACTGATGTCAGCTAGCTGGCTAGTCAGTTAACTTGCTAAATCGCGATTTTCGTAAATTAACTTTATGACAAAAAAATATGCACAATCGTTTGTCTCTACATTAACAAATTCCTCTAAATTGTCCATTTTTAGTTTAACACGTTATGACATACCTACTTACATCTGCTTCCCCCGTAATGTTTTGTCAGCCATCTTTGTTAGAGAAAGTCACCAGGGATGGGTGGCTCGCATCAAATTCGTCATCGGAACCACTCTATATGATTGCTCATTTAAAAACCTTGGGACCCAAATGCATAATTAAAAAATAAATACATATTTCACCTTTATTTAAAACTTCTTATGGCTGGGGGCAGTATTGAGTAGCTTGGATGAATAAGGTGCCCAGAGTAAACGGCCTGCTACACAGTCCCAGAAGCTAAGATATGCATATTATTAGTAGATTTGAATATAAAACTCTCAGAAGATTCTAAAACTGTTTGAATGATGTCTGTGAGTATAACAGAACTCATATGGCAGGCAAAAACCTGAGAAAAAAATCCAACCAGGAAGTGGGAAATCTGAGGTTTGTAGGTTTGCCTATCTAATATACAGTGTCTATGGGGTAATTTTGCACTTCCTAAGGCTTCCACTAGATGCCAATAGTCTTTAGAAACTTGTTTGATGCTTCTACTGTGAAGGAGGGGGAATGGGAGCTGAATGAGTCAGGGGTCTGGCAGAGTGCCACGAGCTCACTCAGGCGCGCCCCCATGAGAGGTAGCTGCGTTCCTTCTCCTTTCTAAAGACAAAGGAATTCTCCGGTTGAAACATTATTGAAGATTTATGTTAAAAACATCCTAAAGATTGATTCTATACATCGTTTGACATGTTTCTACGAACTGTAATGGAATTTTTTGACTTTTCGTCTGGCCTGCGTGTCATCAATTTGGATTTTGGAACTAAACGCCCGAACAAAAAGGAGGTATTTGGACATAAATTATGGGCGTTATCGAACAAAACAAACATTTATTGTGGAACTGGGATTCCTGGGAGTGCATTCTTATGAAGATCATCAAAGGTAAGTGAATATTTATAATGCTATTTCTGACTTCTGTTGACTCCACAACATGGCGGGTACCTGTATGGCTTGTTTTGGTCTATGAGCACTGTACTCAGATTATTGCATGGTGTGCTTTTTCTGTAAAGTTTTTTTGAAATCTGACACAGCGGTTGCATTAACTTCTCAGGCTGAGATTTGACAACAGCCAGTGAAAGTGCAGGGCGCCAAATTCAAACAGAAGTCTCCTAATTAAAATTCCTCAAACATACAAGTATTTTACACCATTAAAGATAAACGTGTTGTTAATCCCACCACAGTGTCCGATTTCAAAAAGGCTTTACGACCAAAGCACACCATCTGATTATGTTAGGTCAGTACCTAGTCACAGAAAAACACAGCCATTTTTCCAGCCAAAGAGAGGAGTCACAAAAAGCAGAAATAGAGATAAAATGAATCACTAACCTTTGATGATCTCCATCAGATGACACTCATAGGACTTCATGTTACACAATACATGTATGTTTTGTTCGATAAAGTTCATATTTATATCCAAAAATCTTAGTTATGTTCAGTAATGTTTTGCCTCCAAAACATCCGGTGATTTTGCAGGGAGCAGAATTCAATTTACAGAAATACTCATAATAAACATTGATAAAAGATACAATTGTTTTACATGGAACTTTAGATAAACTTCTCCTTCACCAGGTAGGCTAGTTGAGAACAAGTTCTCATTTACAACTGCGACTTTGCCAAGATAAAGCAAAGCAGTGTGACACAAAACACAACACAGAGTTACACATGGAATAAACAAAACACTCAATAACACAATAGATAAAATAAAATAAAAGTCTCTATACAGTGTGTGCAAATGAGGTAAGATAAGGGAGGTAAGGCAATAAATAGGCCATAGCGGTGAAATAATTACAATTTAGCAATTAAACACTGGAGTAATAGAGACTGGAGTGATAGATGTGCAGAAGATGAATATGCAAGTAGAGATACTGGGGTGCAAAGGAGCAACAAAAACAAACAGTATGGGGATGCGGTAGTTGGATGGGCTGTTTACAGATGGGCTATGTACAGGTGCAGTGATCTGTGAGTTGCTCTGACAGCTGGTGCTTATAAAGCTAGTGAGGGAGATGTGAGTCTCCAGCTTCAGTGATTTGTTTGCAATTCGTTCCAGTCATTGGCAGCAGAGAACTGGAAGGAAAGGCGGCCAAAGGGGAATTGGCTTTGGGGGTGACCAGTGAAATATACCTACTGGAGCGCGTGCTAAAGGTGGGTGCTGCAATGGTGACCAGTGAGCTGAGATAAGGCGGGGCTTTACCTAGCAAGGATTTATAGATGACCTGGAGCCAGTGGGTTTGACGACGAATATGAAGCGAGGGCCAGCCAACGAGAGCATACAGTTCGCAGTGGTGGGTAGTATATGGGGCTTTGGTGACAAAGTGATGAGTGCTCTAACTCCCCCTTGTGGTGGTCTGGAGCAATGAAACCGTGATGTGGGTCCCGTGGTGTAAGCTCGCAACTTTTAAAAGGAGGAACCACTGTAGGTCCATCCGTTTTATCTCGTAGATAAATGCCTCAGCCACCACCCCACAACTTTTGAGGGAAGAAACGCCCCGTCCAGTTCTACCCGCCCCCCCATACACACTTTTCTACTGTCTGTGCCCCTTACAATCTCTTCCACTGTCCTAGTCCCCTCCTTCACACACACTGTTTTGTGCCCCATACACAAAGCTCCAGCAATCTCGATCAACACCCTACCTCACAGGCTAGACAGTGTCCAGAGGAGAGAAACACAATAGAGTGAGACAAGTGACTAGACCAACTTGACTTAGTTAACGAGAGGAGACGCATGAGTGCACAGATAGGCATACACACAGCTGTGTGTCTGTGTTCATTGGGGGGGAGTGATGTGTGTGTGTGCGTACATGCATGTGTGTGTGTGTGCATGCATGTGAGCGTGTCTGTGACAGACAGAAAGCAGAGCACTTATTTTGAATTACAGATATTAAAATGCCAGGCTTGCATATTCTGGATGGTTCTGCACTATTGATCCCAGATGGCAGAGGGGCTAAATTACCCTTGAGCTCTGTTGGCTTTTATGTCTCTTGTCTACTGACCAGGGAGGAGAGGGGGGGGGGGACATGAAAGAAAGAGAGACAGGGATCGAAAGAGATAGAAAGACAGACAGAGAAAAGACAGAGACAAAGAAGAAGAGTGAGATGGGGAGAAAGACAGAGAGGAGTGGGAGAAAGACAGAGTCGGAGACAAATAGAAAAACAAGCAGCCCTCTGTTACTGGCATGAAGACGGGTCAGCGAAATCAAGGAGGAACCATTACTTGACATCTAAAGAATCCAACTTGATTCCCTGGGGCTTATTGGAGAAGACAGCTTGCATATTTCCCCCCACACATCTGTCAGAGCTACTGCCTTGGAACCACTGCCTTGGAACCTGGGTAGTATTTATTAGACACCACACTGAAGAAAACGGACTGAAACAGGGACGGAGGGACTATAAGAAACGTGTCCAGTAAGAAACGCTTGTTTTCATTTCCCGGGTGCAAAACATTTGCTGCAGTGTGCATTAATGAACATGACCCTGCTAGCCTCTAGCACTACCTGGAACTGCAGGGCCATAGACTATAGGCTGGTGATGCTTCAGTCTGTAGAGGAGAGGAGAGCAGGTAAACATGGCCTTGGTTATAGTGGAACAGCCTGGGCGGTTTATTTCAGTTGAGGTGAAATGAGTCGTTGAGAACAGGCAGAGTAGAGGAGGGGGCACTGGGGGCTGTACTGTGCTTACTGTACTGTACTCCCCCTAAAGCCTGTTTGAGCAACATCTGACAGGGGAGCAGAGTTAGTTCTGTCAGGAGGGCAGAGTGACACCCCAATAACTGTATAGTATACTCCCTAGAAGCCAAATGTACATCAAAAACGATCAATGTGAGTTAAATGTATTTGGGTGTTTATGTGTGTAGTAAGGTATGTAAACGGAAGTGATTCTGTGAACAACACTCATGTAATGATGAGTAACTTTTAAGACGCCCCGAGCTAATACCTTGGCTTTAACTCCACCGGCTAACACAGGGGTGTGTGTGTGTGTGTGTGTGTGCATGTGTTACCCCTACCTCTTGTCTGTGGAGCTGGATGCCTGGTTCATCTCGCTGTTGGAAATGAAGTTGCGGATTTCCGAGAAGTAAGAGTCCTCTTTCTCATCTAAAAGGTGATCTGGCTCGGAGTTGGGAGAGGAAATGTTGGTTCCTAGGTTGGAGAGGATCCCAGAGTGTTCACTCACTGTAAGCGAGAGAGACACACACACACACACATGCACACGCAAACAGACACGCAAACACACACGCAAACACACACACACACACACACACACACACACACACACACACACACACACACACACACACACACACACACACACACACACACACACACACACACACACACACACACACACACACACACACACACACACACACGTTAGTAACAGCATATAAAGCTATAATCAACAGCAGGAATAGGGAACTACACTCGATGAGATGCGTAATGTGTTTAGTTAAAGTCTACTCACCCCTTGCACAGTTGTCACATTTTGCTGCCTTAAAAAAACTAAAAAGGATTACATTAGATTCTTTTTCCTACACATCAACACAATCTGCTCCACAAGGGAAAGAAAAAGTTTAGAACTTTGTCTTGATTGTGTCTGTCTTCACATGCCACAGTTATTACCTTGTGGAAGTAACTTTGGCGGAAATTACAGCTGTAAATCATTTTTAATAACATTCTATCAACTCTGCATAACACTTAGGGCAACATGCAGTGCCTTCAGAAAGTATTCACACCAGTGGAGGTTCCTCAGAGGAGGAAGGGGAGGACCATCCTCCTCTGTGAAAAATAGTCAAACATTTAAAAAGTGATCAATTTTAGTTAAAACTAAAGTAAATATATTGTCACCAAATAATTGATGAAAACAGACTGTTTTGCAGTGAAGGTCTACAGTAGCCTCAACAACACTCTGTAGGGTAGCACCATGGTGTAGCCGGAGGACATAGTTTCTGTCCTCCTCAGTACAAAACCCAGGAGGCTCATTCTCCCTACCTTCCATAGACTTACACAGTAACTGACTTACACAGGGTCCTCCAGCCTATCAGAGCTCTTGCAGCATGAACTGAGATGTTGTCCACCCAATCAAAGGATCAGATAATGTATCTAGTTCTGAAAGCATAAGCTACAGCTAGCTAGCACTGCAGTGTATAACATGTGGTGTGTAGTTTACTCAAAGAGAGAGAAAGACAACAGTGGAACAGTTTTGAACAAATTCCTCTCTTCCAAAATGAAGGAGAAACTTTCAGTTTCACTTACTTAGCTAGCAAATGCAGCTAGCTAATTTAGCCTACTCAAACGTGGCAGCCACATTGTATAGTGAGAACACCAATCTATTTCATCAAGTGAGAAAACCAATCTATTTCATCAAGTGAGAAAACCAATCTATTTAATCCATTTTGAATTCAGGCTGTGAAACAAAGACATGTTGAATAAGTCAAAGGGTATAAATATTCTCTGAATGCAGTGTACAAGTAACTGCCAAAATAATGGAAACACTCAAGTAAATGTGGGTTCTGGCAGCTCTGTTATGGTGCGGGGTGCATTCTCCTGTCATGGTTTAGGTCCACTCAACCCCGTAGAGGTCAAGGCAAAGACCAATAAATACACAGCCATTCTGAGTGATCACCTTCAACCTATGGTGAATCATCTCTATCCTGATGGGAGTGGTCTCTTCCATTCACAGGGCACCAGTAGTCACTGAATGGTTCGATGAGCATGAAAATTATGTAAACCATATGCCATGGCAATCTCAGTCACCAGATCTCAACCCAATTGAACATTTATCGGAGATTATAAAGCAGCGTTTTCCACCACCATCAACAAAACACCAAATTGCGGAATATCTCATGGAAGAATGGTGTCACATCCCTCCAATAGAGGTCAAGGTGCATTGAAGCTGTTCTGTCTGCTTGTGGTGGCCCAACGCCCTATTAAGACACTTTATGTTTGCGTTTCCATTATTTTAGCAGTTACTTGTGTTTCCTTTGTTTTTGTCAAAATTGGTTAACTTCTCTGGGATACGTGGGATGCTAACGTCCCACTTGGCCAAAAGCCAGTAAAAATGCAGCGCGCCAAATTCAAATAAATTACTATAAAAATCCAACTTTCATGAAATCACACATGAAAGACACCAAATTAAAGCTAGACTTGTTGTGAATCAAGCCAACATGTCTGATTTCAAAAAGGATTTACGGCGAAAGCACACCAAACGATTATGTTAGGTCAGTACATGGCCACAGAAAAACACAGCCATTTTTCCAGCCAAAGAGAGGAGTAACAAAAAGCAGAAGTAGAGATAAAATTAATCACTAACCTTTGATGATCTTCATCAGATGACACTCATAGGACTTCATGTTACACAATTCATGTATGTTTTGTTTGGTAAAGTTCATATTTATATCCAAAAATCTGAGTTTAGGCAAGATGGTACTGTCTCACTTGGCCAATCGCCAGAGAAAATGCAGAGCGCCATATTCAAATAAATTACTATAAAAATCTAACTTTCATTAAATCACACATGAAAGATACCAAATTAAAGCTACACTGGTTGTGAATCCAGCCAACATGTCAGAATTCAAATAGGCTTTTCGGCGAAAGCAAACGATGTTATTATCTGAGTTAGCACCATTGTAAACAAAGAGAGAGAAGCATATTTCAACCCTGCAGGCGCGACACAAAACACAGAAATAAAAATATAATTCAATTCCTTTGACGAGCTTCAGTTGTTGGCACTCCAATATGTCCCATAAACATCACAAATGGTCCTTTTGTTCGATTAATTCCGTCGATATATATCCAAAATGTCAATTTATTTGGCGCGTTTGATCCAGAAAAACACTGGTTCCAACTCGTGAAACATGACTACAAAATATCTCAAAAGTTACCTGTAAACTTTGCCAAAACATTTCTAACTACTTTTGTAATACAACTTTAGGTATTTTTTTAACGTAAATAATCGATAAAATTGAAGACGGGATGATCTGTGTTCAATACAGGATTAAAACAATCTGTAGCATGCTTTCTGGTCACGCGCTCTATCTAACAGTACACAACAAGTGACCCTGATTCAAAATGGCCATACTTCTTCATTACACAAAGGAAAAACCCTCAACTAATTTCTAAAGACTGTTGACATCCAGTGGAAGCGGTAGGAACTGCAATAAGGTCAATTAGAAATCTGTATTCCCAATGAAAATCCATAGAAAAGAGAGTGACCTAAAAAAAAAGAATCTGAATGGTTTGTCCTTGGGGTTTCGCCTGCTAAATAAGTTCTGTTATACTCACAGACATGATTCAAACAGTTTTAGAAACTTCAGAGAGTTTACTATCCAAATCTACTAACAATATGCATATCTTATCTTCTGGGGATGAGTAGCTGGCAGTTGAATTTGGGTACGCTTTTCATCCAAACGTGAAAATGCTGCCCCCTATCCTAGAGAAGTTAAACTGAGTAAATTTTGTTGGGAATCACTGATGGACAGCAACATTCAAACCTTTATAGTCAGGACTGAAGCTGGACCTCTTGTTCCAGTCAACAGCATTCAAATGTATGTAACTGCCCTGATGAAAAATTCTACTCTATCACAGGGTTAGGTATTCAGATTAGATTCAATGTTTATTTAGTTACATGCGCAAAGTCGCAGATGTAGTTGCAGTGTACAGTGAAATACTTAAGCTCCGAGCTCCCACAGTGCAGGTGTGAATGAAAGAATAATAAGAAAACATATTAGGGGGACAGGGGGACACCTGGTGTTGTAGGTGGAGGCCAGACAGTGTGCCCCCAATGGTGCGTTCGGCTGAGAGTACCACCCTCTGGAGTGCCTTGCGGTCAGTATTTTTCAGAAGATTTTCCTGTAACTTTTTACCTGGGCTCTTCTACCTTTCATATGTGTTTTGATCCTAGAAAACTCCCCAATCCTTGCCGGTGACAAGCTTATCAATACCATGATGCTGCCACCACAATACTTGCAAATACAGAAGTTTCCCATCATTGCATTCACTCCGCATTACTGGCCGGTATGACAAAGTAAAAAGGTCTATGTTGAAAAATCTTTATGTAATACTGCAAGACAACATGGCAAATAAATTAACTTTTTTTTTTTTTTTTTTTTTAAACGTCAGGTTTGGGTCAAATACATCACATCACAGAGTGAAACCCTCTGTATTTTCAAGTAATATGGTGGCAGCATCATGTTATGGGTATGCTTGTTTGTCAGGATGAAAATAAATATGATAGGAGCAAAGCCCAGGTAAAAAGATAGAGGAACACCTGCATGTCTTCTAAATACCTAACCCTGGCATGGAGTTTTATATTTCAGTGGAACAATTGCAAAAAATATAATGCCAAAGACACTCACATTCCCGAGAGGTTTTGAGTGTTTCTGAGGGGTCCCGTTTAAATCCTGAGTTAAATCTACTTGAAAATCAGAGACAAGGTTTACATATTGCTGTCCATCAGTGATTCCAACCAAATTTACTGAGCTTGAGGAATTTTTACAAAAACAATGCATATAATGTTGCCTTAACAGTTGTGCAGAGTTGGTAGAATCTTATTCAAAATGATTTTCAGCTGTAAGGTGCTTCCATCAGGTATTCCGTGGTGTGAAGACATACACAATCAAGACATTTTTTATTTTTTATTAATTTCACTTTGAAAATGTGGAGCAGGTTGTGTATCCATTTTAATCCCTTTATAGGTTTTATTTAAAGGAAGTAAAATGTGACAACTTTGCAAGGAGTGTGTAAACTTTCACTAGGCCCTGTAGTCAAAGTTAATGTATAGTGTGTACATGTTAATGTAGTCAATATAGTCAACGTTATCAATTACAGTACGGTCACCAGCAGTAAAATTAAAATAGGTAAATGCTATTTTATTTGAGGCTGTGAATAACAACCATGTATGTTAAAGGGACATTAAACTCCAAAACCAATGTTTGTCAGATGGTTTTAGATCAGGAAATTATACTACACGTATCTTTTCCATTCATTTGAGGTTATAATGACATTTATCGCTGAATCTACAAAACAGGTGGCCTTGGACATAAGTTGTTTGAAAATATCTGCTCAACTTAGATTTTATGGTATAACACAGCTGATCTAGGGGGGGTTCACTAGGTGAACAGGGACCCACCGGGCAGGTTCTCCTGCTCATGCTTCTTTAGGTGGCGGTCCAGGTTGGTCTGCTGGCCGAAACAGCGGTTGCACAGGTGACACCTGAAGGGCTTCTCCTTGTTGTGGATGTTGCGTACGTGCCGCTGGAGGTTGGAGGAGATGCTGAACGAGCGGTCACAGTATTTACACCTGGGGGGGGGGGGGGGCAGGGGGGAGAGAGAGAGAGAGAGAGAGAGAGAGAGAGAGAGAGAGAGAGAGAGAGAGAGAGAGAGAGAGAGAGAGAGAGAGAGAGAGAGATTACATTTCATATGTTTCTGTATTTGCTTCGGTAATGAAAGATTAAAGTGCATCGACCTGAATTGAAAGAGAAAGAGAGAAAGAACAGGGGAGGAGAGGGAAGCAGAAAGAGAGAGAAAGGAGAAGAGAGGTAAAGGGGTAAGACAGGCAGGGAGAAGGGAGGCAGAGAGAGAGAGAAAGGAGAAGAGAGGTAAAGGGGTAAGACAGGCAGGGAGAAGGGAGGCAGAAAGAGAGAGAAAGGAGAAGAGAGGTAAAGGGGTAAGACAGGCAGGGAGAAGGGAGGCAGAGAGAGAGAGAGTACAGGTAGAGAAGGAAGGGAGAAGGAGTGAGCTTGGGAGGCAGAGAGAGAGAGAGAGTACAGGTAGAGAAGGAAGGGAGAAGGAGTGAGCTTGGGAGGCAGAGAGAGAGAGAGAGTACAGGTAGAGAAGGAAGGGAGAAGGAGTGAGCTTGGGAGGCAGAGAGAGAGAGAGAGTACAGGTAGAGAAGGAAGGGAGAAGGAGTGGGCTTGGGAGGCAGAGAGAGAGAGAGAGTACAGGTAGAGATGGAAGGGAGAAGGAGTGAGCTTGGGAGGCAGAGAGAGAGAGAGAGTACAGGTAGAGAAGGAAGGGAGAAGGAGTGGGCTTGGGAGGCAGAGAGAGAGTACAGGTAGAGAAGGAAGGGAGAAGGAGTGAGCTTGGGAGGCAGAGAGAAAGAGAAATAAAGCGAACATTGGTAAAGAAAGGAGAGGTGGTCTAAATGCTGGCCATTCAAATTGTAAAACGTTTTAAAACAATTCTAGTAAAGGCAACAGTTGGACAATGGATGAAGATACTCCAACCTGTTTACATGTTTTAAATCTGTCAGGTAGAGACTGAATTATAGCACATACATTTTTTACTTGCACAGACAAATAATGGAGTTCAGGGATTTGGTGGTAATTAAGGTATTCCATTTATTGTAAAATTTCATATTTTTTTGCACTCATATATGTACAGTATATACATTTTGTAATGGTATCAGGTATTTATGTTATATTTTGTGTTAAAATAAACATAATTATATGTGCCTCATTTGCATAAATACACGGGATGTATTTGCATATATGAATACATTAACATAAAGGGTGGAACAGGACTGCAACCACAACAACTTCCTCCGCCTAGGCCTACCTGCAGCCACCTGCTCCGTCTAGCCCTACCTGCAGCCACCTGCTCTGCCAGGGCTACCTGCAGCCACCTGCTCTGTCTAGGCCTACCTGCAGCCACCTGCTCTGCCTAGGCCTACCTGCAGCCACCTGCTCCGTCTAGGCCTACCTGCAGCCACCTGCTCCGCCTAGACCTACCTGCAGTCACCTGCTCTGTCTAGGCCTACCTGCAGCCACCTGCTCTGCCTAGGCCTACCTGCAGCCACCTGCTCTGTCTAGGCCTACCTGCAGCCACCTGCTCTGTCTAGGCCTACCTGCAGCCACCTGCTCTGCCAGGGCTACCTGAAGCCACCTGCTCTGTCTAGGCCTACCTGCAGCCACCTGCTCCGCCTAGGCCTACCAGCAGCCACCTGCTCCGCCTAGGCCTACCATGCAGCCACCTGCTCCGCCTAGGCCTACCTGCAGTCAGCTGATCCGCCTAGGCCTACCTGCAGCCACCTGCTCCGCCTAGGCCTACCTGCAGCCACCTGCTCCGCCTAGGCCTACCTGCAGCCACCTGCTCCGCCTAGGCCTACCTGCAGTCACCTGCTCCGCCTAGGCCTACCTGCAGTCACCTGCTCCGCCTAGGCCTACCTGCAGTCACCTGCTCCGTCTAGGCCTACCTGCAGTCACCTGCTCCGCCTAGGCCTACCTGCAGTCACCTGCTCCGTCTAGGCCTACCTGCAGCCACCTGCTCCGTCTAGGCCTACCTGCAGCCACCTGCTCTCTATAGGCCTACCTGCAGCCACCTCCTCTGCCTAGGCCTACCTGCAGTCACCTGCTCTGCCTAGGCCTACCTGCAGTCACCTGCTCCGCCTAGGCCTACCTGCAGTCACCTGCTCCGCCTAGGCCTACCTGCAGTCACCTGCTCCGCCTAGGCCTACCTGCAGTCACCTGCTCCGCCTAGGCCTACCTGCAGTCACCTGCTCCGCCTAGGCCTACCTGCAGTAACCTGCTCTCTCTAGGCCTACCTGCAGTCACCTGCTCCGCCTAGGCCTACCTGCAGTCACCTGCTCTTTCTAGGCCTACCTGCAGTCACCTGCTCCGCCTAGGTCTACCTGCAGCCACCTGCTCCGTCTAGGCCTACCTGCAGCCACCTGCTCTCTCTAGGCCTTCCTGCAGCCACCTCCTCCGCCTAGGCCTACCTGCAGTCACCTGCTCCGCCTAGGCCTACCTGCAGTCACCTGCTCCGCCTAGGCCTACCTGCAGTCACCTGCTCCGCCTAGATCTACCTGCAGCCACCTGCTCCGTCTAGGCCTACCTGCAGCAACCTACTCCGTCTAGGCCTACCTGCAGTCACCTGATCTGTCTAGGCCTACCTGCAGCCACCTGCTCTGCCTAAGCCTACCTGCAGTCACCTGCTCTGTCTAGGCCTACCTGCAGTCACCTGCTCTTTCTAGGCCTACCTGCAGTCACCTGCTCCGCCTAGGTCTACCTGCAGCCACCTGCTCCGTCTAGGCCTACCTGCAGCCACCTGCTCTCTCTAGGCCTACCTGCAGCCACCTCCTCCGCCTAGGCCTACCTGCAGTCACCTGCTCCGCCTAGGCCTACCTGCAGTCACCTGCTCCGCCTAGGCCTACCTGCAGTCACCTGCTCCGCCTAGATCTACCTGCAGCCACCTGCTCCGTCTAGGCCTACCTGCAGCCACCTACTCCGTCTAGGCCTACCTGCAGTCACCTGATCTGTCTAGGCCTACCTGCAGCCACCTGCTCTGCCTAAGCCTACCTGCAGTCACCTGCTCTGTCTAGGCCTACCTGCAGTCACCTGCTCTGCATAGGCCTACCTGCAGTCACCTGCTCTGCATAGGCCTACCTGCAGTCACCTGCTCCGCCTAGGCCTACCTGCAGTCACCTGCTCTGTCTAGGCCTACCTGCAGTCACCTGCTCTGCATAGGCCTACCTGCAGTCACCTGCTCTGTCTAGGCCTACCTGCAGTCACCTGCTCTGCATAGGCCTACCTGCAGTCACCTGATCTGTCTAGGCCTACCTGCAGCCACCTGCTCTGCCTAAGCCTACCTGCAGTCACCTGCTCTGTCTAGGCCTACCTGCAGTCACCTGCTCTTTCTAGGCCTCCCTGCATTCACCTGCTCCGTCTAGGCCTACTTGCAGTCACCTGCTCTGCATAGGCCGTACCTGCAGTCACCTGCTCCGCCTAGGCCTACCTGCAGTCACCTGCTCTGTCTAGGCCTACCTTCAGTCACCTGCTCTGTCTAGGCCTACCTGCAGTCACCTGCTCTGCATAGGCCTACCTGCAGTCACCTGCTCTGCATAGGTCTACCTGCAGTCACCTGCTCCGTCTAGGCCTACCTGCAGCCACCTGCTCCGCCTAGGCCTACCTGCAGTCACCTGCTCTGTCTAGGCCTACCTGCAGTCACCTGCTCTGCATAGGCCTACCTGCAGTCACCTGCTCTGTCTAGGCCTACCTGCAGTCACCTGCTCTGCATAGGCCTACCTGCAGTCACCTGCTCTGCATAGGTCTACCTGCAGTCACCTGCTCCGTCTAGGCCTACCTGCAGCCACCTGCTCTGTCTAGACTGCATAATTCAAGTGTGCACCCCTTAAACACAGGAAATACATGGGAAAAAAATGATCCATAGGTGAGCGGTGCATTGTCACTGCTATTAAATGAGTGGTCTGTTCCAGATGGTAAACCACAGTAATGACCCAGAGCCAGAATGATCCAGTCAAACATTGTGGGCATATGGCTGTTCATCTACTATGGGCCTTTCTACATGGACACATTTGTCACTGCAGCACTGACACACACACACACACACACATCAGCGGTGATCGGTGCCATTTAAGATGAGGGAGGACACTTATATTTTTAGTTAGGGATCCCCATCAGCTAATCTTCCTGGGGTCCGAACACATTAGGGCACTTACATCACAAATAAACAAAAGATAAAACAGTACATCCTATAACGTTAATACACCACTACATATCTATAATACTAAATGTATAATACCGCCATACCACAATATTACACCACTACATCTCTACAATACTAAATGTATAATACCACCATACCACAATATTACACCACTACATATCTACAATACTAAATGTATAATACCACCATACCACAATATTACACCACTACATCTCTACAATACTAAATGTATAATACCACCATACCACAATATTACACCACAGTCCCTTTAACATTCGCCTGAACTGCCCTGGAGGCACCAATTCCACCAACTTTGAAGGTCAATAAAACTGAAAGCAGATTTCCCCAACTGTAGAGATGGAAGGGATCTCCAGCGTTAGACCCTGAGTCCTGGTCTGCTAACTTATACTGTATGTCTAAAGGCATCTCCAGGGTTAGACCCTGAGTCCTGGTCTGCTAACTTATACTGTATGTCTGAAGGCATCTCCAGGGTTAGACCCCGAGTCCTGGTCTGGTAACTTATACTGTATGTCTGAAGGCATCTCCAGGGTTAGACCCTGAGTCCTGGTCTGCTAACTTATACTGTATGTTTGAAGGTATCTCCAGGGTTAGACCCTGAGTCCTGGTCTGGTAACTTATACTGTATGTCTGAAGGTATCTCCAGGGTTAGACCCTGAGTCCTGGTCTGGTAACTTATACTGTATGTCTGAAGGCATCTCCAGGGTTAGACCCTGAGTCCTGGTCTGGTAACTTATACTGTATGTCTGAAGGCATCTCCAGGGTTAGACCCTGAGTCCTGGTCTGCTAACTTATACTGTATGTATGAAGGCATCTCCAGCGTTAGACCCTGAGTCCTGGTCTGGTAACTTATACTGTATGTCTGAAGGCATCTCCAGGGTTAGACCCTGAGTCCTGGTCTGGTAACTTATACTGTAGGTTGACAATGACGTAAGCAATGTATCCAGACTTCAAAGGAGGCCAGACTACTTTTATCTGCCCCCCTCTTGACATCGTATAGAATTTTTTTTTTTAGAGTTCATGTCCTGCAATTCTACACATATTGCCATAGGGAGTAGATAAAATGCGGCTGTTTTAAGCCACATTTTCTGCAATTATATACATTTTTTCATTGTCCAGAGAAAAGATTTTGACTGAAATAACAAGAGAAAAACTGCTGATGCTCAACCAAATTTAGAAATTGTACCTTGAATATAGACGCTATCGGCATAGTCAATAACCGGAATGAATGTTGACTGAATGATTTGTTTTCTGCTATTTAATGAAAGACAGGACCTGTTCCTATAGAAGAAGCCGGTTTTAATTCTTCATGTCTTAACTAACTCTTCAACATGCTTTTTGAAAGATAGCTTTTTGTCAATCCAGATGCCCAGACACGATCAATGAGGGCACCATCCATATAACATCAGATACATTTTTAAGTGATTTGGAAAATAACATATAATTCGTTTTACTTTGCTGAAGTACCAATTTAGGTTCAACAAAGACTTTCTGCAGGACAAGAAAGCAGATTGAAGTTCTGGGTACAGCTGAAAGTTATACTTTTTTTTTTTTTTTTTACAGATAAGCCAATATTGTTAATGTAAATAATGAAAAGAACCAGACCAAAAATCGATCCCTGTTAATGTCTAGAAAACCTAATTTAACACCATCAGTAAATACACACCGTGTTCTCTCCTTTAAATAATTTTCAAACCAGCTACACGCAGCCTGGTCCAGGCCATTTGATGAAAGCCTCTGAATAAGTAATGAATGGAGCATTACCGCCTGAATGGGGTCTTTCAGTGGTCCGGTCTAAGTGGGGCCAATTTCAAAGCAGAAAGCATCCGTCTGATAGGATAAAAGATCTCAGGCAGGGAAATGGCCCTACGACAATGAAGCATGAGTGCCTGGCTATGAGGCCCAATTTTCTCTCTCTCTCTCTCTGTCTTTCTCTCTTGGTTGCTTTCTCACTCTCACATACACACACTGTCGCTCTCTCTTGGTTGCTCTTTTCCTCTCTCTGTCTCTCTGTTGCTGTAGGTCTCTTCTTGTCTCTTTCTCTTTCTCTCTCTCTCCCTGATATTTGCGTGAAAAGTGGCAGAGATAATGATGTCTGCTATTTGTTAGGGTAAATTGTTTCTAAATGAGGTAATCAGCAGATTGTTTGGACTGGGCGCGGGGACTGGGTCCCCCGAGAGAGTGTGTCTCTCTCTCTCTCTCTCTCTCTCTCTCTCTCTCTCTCTCTCTCTCTCTCTCTCTCTCTCTCTCTCTCTCTCTCTCTCTCTCTCTCTCTCTCTCTCTCTCTCTCTCTCTCTCTCTCTCTCTCTCTCTCTCTCTCTCTCTCTCTCTCTCTCTCTCTCTCTCTCTCTCTCTCTCTCTCTCTCTCTCTCTCTCTCTTTCTGTAAATTGTGCTCAGGGAGTTGGCACTACAGCTCAACAGAGGACAAAGTGCACCACTTTCGTTTTGTGCCCTCGGGTTAACCGAGTTTCAAATACTAGATGGTCCATTTGAAAATGAGATTGCAGGTTATTGTCAAAAGTAGAACTGCTTGCCTATCACTGCCACTCTTGCCATTTCACTGTCAACATGTTCTCAAACTGCGTACTGTTTGTTGGACTCCAAGAGACGGAGAAATAGAGAGATGGAGAAACATTCAGCAGAAAGAGAGAGAGATGGAGGGACACAGGGTTCAAGAGCGAGAGAGAGAGAGCGTGGTATGTGTGAGTGTGTATGTGTGAGCTCTCTGTGGCGTGGCGAGCAGAAGTAGCTGGCAGGACTCTCTACGTACTTGACGTTGTTATGATAAACGGCTTAAGAGCATCTTGAGAAATGAGGGCTGTGAGGTTCAGAGGTCAATCAATGGGCTCTCTGAATGGCTGGGGTCTAAAGAGGAAGGAAGCCCCCTCCCTATCTGTGCAGAGACTGGGCAGGGGCCAAATGACTGATAATTAACTGGTCTCTATAAATGGAGGCCCTGTTTTCCCCAGGGCACTATTACAACCCGACATTGTCCAGGACCATTCCTCCATCCCCCCCTACCACCCTATTCCCTCCCTCCAAGATATATATATGTATATATCACTATGCTGTGTGTGTACAGCCGAATCAGCACATTTGAGTGTGTGTGTATGTGTGTGTCCGTTACGAAGGCCTATGCAAGGCAGGAGTGTGTTTTGATTGCCAAACGAGGAGGAATAAATCAGGTGGGAAGGACGTGATGTCATCATTGGTTGACCGGGTGGAGTAGGTCTCTGTCAGCGGTATAGAGGGATGGAGGAGAGAAGAGGAATGGCTTACCTGTAGGGCTGCTCCCCTGTGTGTGTCCGTAAGTGCCTGGTAAGATTAGCTGACCTGGGGAAGATCTTCCCACAGTACCTAGAGAGAGAGCGAGAGAGAGAGATGGGGGAGAGGGGAAAGTGTGAGAGATGAGGGAGTGGGAAAAGTGAGAGAGAGATGGGGGAGCGGGGAAAGTGAGAGAGAGAGAGAGAGATGGGGAGTGGGAAAAGTGAGAGAGAGAGATGGGGAGCGGGGAAAGTGAGAGAGAGATGGGGGAGCAGGGAAAGTGAGGGAGAGAGAGAGATGGGGAGCAGGCAAGGGGGAGAGAGAGAGAGATGGGGGAGTGGGGAAAGTGAGAGAGAGAGATGGGGGAGTGGGGAAAGTGAGAGAGATAGATAGATGGGGGAGCAGAAAAGGGGGAGAGAGAGAGATGGGAAAGTGAGAGAGAGAGAGAGAGATGGGGAGTGGGAAAAGTGAGAGAGAGAGAGAGAGAGAGATGGGGGAGCAGGGAAAGTGAGGTAGAGAGAGAGATGGGGGGGCAGGTAAAGGGGAGAGAGAGAGATGGGGGAGTGGGTAAAGTGAGAGAGAGAGATGGGGTAGTGGGGAAAGTGAGAGAGAGAGATAGATGGGGGAGCAGGAAAGGGGGAGAGAGAGAGATGGGGGAGTGGGTAAAGTGAGAGAGAGAGATGGGGGAGCGGGGAAAGTGAGAGAGGGAGAGAGAGCATAGCTGTAATATCTTATGTTGATCCCATATATCTTTTTTTAAGTTGACAAACTAAACTGTCTGGTGGGTACCTACCTGCAGGTGTAGCGCTCCTTGACCTTGCGGAGGATTGCGTGGGAAAGGGAGGGCGGCGGAGAGCGGAAGTTGACAAACTAAACTGTCTGGAGGGTACTTACCTGCAGGTGTAGCGCTCCTTGCCTTTGCGGAGGATGGCGTCGGAGAGGGAGGGCGGCGGAGAGCGGAAGTTGAAGAGTGGGCGGGCCGAGTGCTGCAGCAAGTTGGGCGAGGCATCCAGTTTGAGAGCGCCAAAGCTCTCCAGCTTCTCCGTCATGCTCTCCATGGCTGACATCTGAGGTAAAGAAGGTGTACCATGGTAAAGATACTGTAGCTGTAGATAGGGGAAAATGTACAATCACGTTTTAGGAACAAACTGTTTCTCAACAAATCAAATTGTACTTGTCACATGCGCAAATCAAACAGGTGTAGACCTTACCGTGAAATGCTTACTTACCTTCACCAACAATGCAGTTCAAGAAATAGAGTGAAGAAAATATTTACTAAATAAACTAAAGTAATTTTTTAAATAAAAAGTAACAATGAAATAACAATAATGAGGCTATATCGAGGGGGTACCGGTACCGAGTCAATGTGTGGGGTACAGGTTAGTCAAGGTAATTTGTACATGTAGGTAGGGGTGAAGTGACTATGCATAGATAATAAACAGCGAGTAGCATTAGTGTAAAAATAAGGGGGGGGGGTGTCAATGTAAATAGTCCAGGTGGCCATTTGATTAATTGATCAGCAGTCATATGGCTTGGGGGTAGAAGCTGTTAAGGAGCCTTTGGACCTAGACTTGGCGCTCCGGTATCACTTGCCGTGAGGTAGCAGAGAGAACAGTCTATGTCTTGGGTGACTGGAGTCGTTGACCATTTTTGGAACTTCTTCTGACACCGCCTAGTATATAGGTTCTGGATGGCAGGAAGCTTGGACTTAGTAAAGTACTGGGCCTTACGCACTACCCTTTGTAGCACCTTACGGTCGGAGCCCAAGCAGTTTCCATACCAGGCAATGATGCAGCCAGTCAGGATACTCTCCATGTTGCAGCTGTAGAACCTTTTGATGATCTGGGGACCCATGCCAAATCTTTTCAGTCTCCTGAGGGGGAAAAGGTGTTGTCGTGCTGTCTTCACGAATGTCTTGGTGTGTTTGGACCATGATAGTTTGTTGGTGATGTGGACACCAAGGAACTTGAAACTCTCAAACTATTCCACTGCAGCCTAGTCGATGTTAATGGGGGCCTGTTCGGACCTCATTTTCCTGCAGGCCACGATCGTCTCCTTTGTCTTGCTCACATTGAGGGAGCGGTTGTTGTCCTGGCACCACATTACCAGGTTTCTGACCTCCTCCCTATAGGCTGTCTCATCGTTGTCGGTGATCAGGCAAACCACTGTTGTGTCGTCAGCAATTTTTTTTATTTCCCCCCCCCAATTTCATGGTATCCAATTGGTAGTTCGCCACTCCCATACGGACTCAGGAGTGGCGAAGATCAAGCTGCGCATCCTCCGAAACACAACCCAACCAAGCCGCACTGCTTCTTGAAAGAATGCAAACTTAACCCGGAAGCCAGCCGGAGGAAAAACTGTACACCTGGCGACTGTGTCCGGCCCGCCACAAGTGCGCAATGGGACATGGACATCCCTGCCGGCCAAACCCTCCCCTAACACGGACGACGCTAGGCCAATTGTGCGCCGCTTCATGGGTCTCCCAGTCATGGCCGGCAGCAACAGTGCCTGGACTCGATCCCAGAATCTCTAGTGGCACAGCTAGCACTGCGATGCAGTGCCTTAGACCACTGCGCCACTTGGGAGGCCCTTGTCGTCAGCAGACTTGATGATGGTGTTGGAGTCGTGTTTGGCCACGCAGTCGTGGGTGAACAGGGAGTACAGGAGGGGACTAAGTACACATCCCTGAGGGGCCCCAGTGTTGAGGATCAGCATGGCAGATGTGTTGTTGCCTACCCTTACCACCTGGGGGTGGCCCTTCAGGAAGTCCAGGATCCAGTTGCAAAGGGAGATGTTTAGTCCCAGGATCCTTAGCTTAGTGATGAGCTTTGTTAATGAACAGCATTCTCACATAGGTGTTCCTTTTGTCCAGGTTGGAAAGGGCAGTGTGGAGTGCAATTGCGATTTCGTCATCTGTGGATCTGTTGGTGCGTTATGCGAATTGGAGTGGGTCTAGGGTTTCCGGGATGATGGTGTTGATGTGAGCCATGACCAGCCTTTCAAAGCACTTCATGGCTACCGATGTGAGTGCTACGGGCGATAGTCATTTAAGCAAGTTACCTACACTTTCTTGGGCACAGGGACTATGGTGGTCTGCTTGAAACATGTAGGTATTAAAGACTCGGTAAGGGAGAGGTTGAAAATGTCAGTGAAGACACTTGCTAGTTGGTCTGCGCATGCTCTGAGTACACGTCCTGGTTATCCGCCTGGCACCGCGCAATGTTGACCTGTTTAAAGAGTCTTGCACAGGTTGCACTATTTTGTTCCAGTCCCACATTAGGCCTTGATAAGTGAATTGAATCACAAACAGTGTTGGCAAGGGGGATGAGTGCCTGGTAGCGGGGCCAGAGAGAGAAAAAGCGAGGGAAGTAGGGAGGGAGGGAAGAAGGGAGGAGTGCTGTTGGGAGGCGCCATCCTGACCTATCGCACAGTTGCAGACACGTGAGGAGCCCCCGGGGATTTGCCAAAAACAGCTTACATCCTTCCTGGTTTGAGAATACAACAGGGGACAGATGTGCTGTCGTAATTTATTTATTTGCATCGAATCGCCGTTGGATGAATTAGTGAATGAGCGATCCCATCATTGTGTTGTGATAGCTGGGGTGGACATGAGGCTAGATGGTTGGGATAGCAGAGGGCCTCCTATAAATAGGCCCTCATATAAATAGTGCTTGGACATCTTCTATCCCAGAACTAGATGACGGTTGCTTCAACAGGCCATTCATGGCTGTTTGTTTGTACAGTACTTCTTTAAGGTCTGCACTATGTCCTTGCGCATTTCTGTGTGCACACACCTGGCTGACAGTGTGTGAATGCCTCGCTGAACTTCACCCTTATCTTAACACTAGCTCTTAACCCTAACCTTAACCATTACCCTAACCCTTATTCTAAACCTGACCCTAACAGTAACCTTAGCAAGCAGTTGCTTATTAACAGATCGTTTGTATAGTACAACCATCTGTAAAGCACCTACAGATGGACTATTTGGACTGTCCAAATATATATCATTTTTGTTATTGCCGCTGAGAAGTTGTTTGGTACGTGGGAATGGTTGGAAGGGCTCGGTGACAAGCCAAGCAATGTGGTTTGATTAGCACAGGGGTCACGCGACAGCAGACTTTTTACCTACTGCGCAGTAAGGTGGGAAGCGGTGGAATTCTGAGGAAGAAATTGTATGGAGCCCCTGAGAAATAACATTGGGGTTTCAGGACCGTCGGCCTCAAGCTTTGGGAGCGTTGTGGGAACGATGTGCAGGACAGGAGGGTTTGTGGGAATGTGGGAATTGTCATAGCGCAACTTGTCAGGACAAAACCAGATATTGATTCTATTAACATGCCTGAGAGTTCAACTTGGTCACCAGTGTTCTCAATCTGTCTCTACTTATCTATTCAAAGTCATAGATGAACACACCTATGGTCAGTCAATCATCAACCAGTCAGTCAGTTACTGGGCTTGTCCGGAATATGTCTTGGCTACTACCTACTAAAACTACATACTGTGTAATAATTGTACTACATACTTTTTTTTAGGAAGTACTGTTTAGTAAAAACGAATGAACTAAGCAACAAGTATCAACATACTAGCGTCCTAAGAATGCGTCATCTAATGCGCAATTGCATTAATTCCCACCATTCGTTCCTTTGGGCACAGTGCGTCCCCTTATCTCATTATCAGCTGATTATCAGCTGTTGTCAAGCATGTGAGTCTGGAAAGACGATTCTCTTCCTCAAAAGTGTGCAGCAAATTTTACTAGATGAAAAACCGAAATGAGTATAACATCCTGGCATTAAAAGCATACTCTAATTTTGAAATTTTACATACTATAAAATGTTCTATTTTCTTATACCTAAAATGTCTATTTACAACGCAAGTATGGGTGTTCGGACACGGCCCATGTGTGTGTGTGTGCGTGTGTACCTGTGGATGGAAGAGAAGCGAATTGGCCCTCAGGAACTTCTCCTTCAAAGCTCCTACAGGGTCCAGTAACTTCCTCTTTTCCACCCTGCTGGACAGCAAGGACAAGGGTTACGTACGAAGGTCAGAGGTCAACAGGTAAATGTGCACTGCTTCACACAATACATTCCCACGTTCCAATATAATATCATAATATTGATAATGAAATGTGCCACTAATCATACACTTTGATCCAAAGTAACGTCCAGTTAAGAGCACAGTGAGTTCATACATTTTTATTATGTGTATGTGATCCCTGAGGGGATTGAACCCACAACCTTGACCAATGGCTACTATGTACTTGGTGGTGTTCTTGTATGGGCATTGCCAATTTCTCTTATTTCATGATCGGAAAAGTTCAGTCTGAACACTGACATAGAGATTTGGAAATATTATATTCATATTGTATGTATAGTGGGGTCTGAAATTATTGACACCATTGATAAAGACAAGCAAAAATAATAATAATTATTTGCCCTCAGAACAGGCTCAATTTGTTGGTGCATGGACACTACAAGGTGTTGAAAGCATTCCACAGGGATGCTGGCCCATGTTGACTCCAATGCTTCCCACAGTTGTGTCAAGTTGGCTGGATGTCCTACTACCATACCACCATACCCCGTTCAAAGGCACTTCCATATTTTGTCTTACCCATTCACCCTCTGAATGCCACACATACACAATCCATGTCTCATTTGTCTCAAGGCTTAAAAATCCTTCTTTAACCTGTCCCCTCCCCTTTCACTTGGATTCACCTGGTCAGTGTGTCATGGATAGAGCAGGTGTTCTTATTTTTTCTCTCCATACTCAGTGTATATTGTATCCTAAAAATATGGGAAATTAGTTTATACTAATAGATTTTGCCAGAGAAAGGGATCTTGTTTAAAGGGAAATTGCACACGCTAATTTGGCCTCGTTTTTTGGGGGGCATGCTGGGAACTGCACCCGTGATTTCGCCAAGTTTTTATTGGTCTTGCTTCTCAAGAAACTCTGGCGGCTATGACAGAAGCCAAACGTGAGTTGACTTGGGGGTGTGGTTGGATGTAGGTATTTCTTGGGTGTGTCCTTGCCACCACCAAGACACACATCCGTCAGAACCCCCCACTCAACCACAACAAACCTCAGGTTGAGTTCAATAACTACAGGCAGATGTATGGTGAGACGCCGGAGGAAGCTTTGCATAGGTCAGTAGCCTACATGGTAATATAAGAAGAATGCAATTGATGAGTTCATGTAGATATTCTAAACTACGTGTTTTGATAATCTTCAAATGTAGTAACAGGTCGATGTAGTATAAACCCTTTACATCCCGTGTCAAACTCACTCCACAGAGGGCTGAGTGTTTTTTTTCTCTGCCCCTTGTTACTTGATTGATGAATTTAGGTCACTAATTAGTAAAGAACTCCACTCACCTGGTTGTCTACGTCTTAATTGAAAGGACAGAACTAACACCTGCAGACACTCGGCCCTCCACGGAATGAGTTCGACACCCCCCCCTTTATATAATACCATAAAAGTAGCGTTCTGCTAATATAACAATGTGCATCTTTCACATTTCATTGTCATTCCCAGCCGATACAGATACTGCGCCTATCTGTATTTTGTGTGGTGGTAATGGGGCTACCTAAACATGTCAGAGTGGTCATACCTCCCTGCACGGTGCCTGCGCGGTGTCAGATCAGTTTCCTGATCTGGGTGAGGAATACACAGGGTTTTCTCCCTCCCCATATTTACTGATACCATTCAATTCAATAATATAAAAAGACAAGTAAAAGTTGTGTCTAGTAAAATTTTAATGCCGAGTGCCATTTAGAGACATCAGTATCAAGCCCGTCTGTCAGTCTGGACTTCATCACATCATCTTGCAACTCTCCATGTGCTGGCACCACACACGTTTCTGTGAACACATACACATCGTCACTGTTCTATTACCAACGGCAGTTAGGATAGCTGATATCTGACAAACAAACATATACTATGTTGAAGATTGAACAGGTCACACTAAACCTACCTAACTCTGGTCTACCCATCGACGACCGTTGGTGAGCAGGCAAGAGGTAAGGCTGGAGGTGAGGCCTTTGCCAGCGCCCAATTGATGGGTATGGCAGTGTAGATCAGCTCCTGGCCACTCAAAGCTACGGGTCGGTCATACACAAACAGAGCACTGATTACATGATCACTGGTGGTTATGATTAGCATGGTGGAATCAACCTGATCACTGGTGGTTATGATTAGCACGGTGGAACCAACCTGATCACTGGTGGTTGTGATTAGCATGGTGGAACCAACCTGTTCACTGGTGGTTGTGATTAGCACGGTGGAACCAACCTGATCACTGGTGGTTGTGATTAGAACGGTGGAACCAACCTGATCACTGGTGGTTGTGATTAGCACGGTGGAACCAACCTGATCACTGGTGGTTGTGATTAGCACGGTGGAACCAACCTGATCACTGGTGGTTGTGATTAGCACGGTGGAACCAACCTGATCACTGGCGGTTATGATTAGCACGGTGGAACCAACCTGATCACTGGTGGTTGTGGTTAGCACGGTGGAACCAACCTGATCACTGGTGGTTGTGATTAGCACGGTGGAACCAACCTGATCACTGGTGGTTATGATTAGCACGGTGGAACCAACCTGATCACTGGTGGTTGTGATTAGCACGGTGGAACCAACCTGATCACTGGTGGTTGTGATTAGCACGGTGGAACCAACCTGATCACTGGTGGTTATGATTAGCACGGTGGAACCAACCTGATCACTGGTGGTTGTGATTAGCACGGTGGAACCAACCTGATCACTGGTGGTTGTGATTAGCACGGTGGAACCAACCTGATCACTGGTGGTTGTGATTAGCACGGTGGAACCAACCTGATCACTGGTGGTTATGATTAGCACGGTGGAACCAACCTGATCACTGGCGGTTATGATTAGCACGGTGGAACCAACCTGATCACTGGTGGTTGTGATTAGCATGGTGGAACCAACCTGATCACTGGTGGTTGTGATTAGCACGGTGGAACCAACCTGATCACTGGTGGTTATGATTAGCACGGTGGAACCAACCTGATCACTGGTGGTTGTGATTAGCACGGTGGAACCAACCTGATCACTGGTGGTTGTGATTAGCATGGTGGAACCAACCTGATCACTGGTGGTTATTATTAGCACGGTGGAACCAACCTGATCACTGGTGGTTGTGATTAGCACGATGGAACCAACCTGATCACTGGTGGTTGTGATTAGCACGATGGAACCAACCTGATCACTGGTGGTTGTGATTAGCATGGTGGAACCAACCTGATCACTGGTGGTTATGATTAGCACGGTGGAACCAACCTGATCACTGGTGGTTATGATTAGCACGGTGGAACCAACCTGATCACTGGTGGTTATGATTAGCACGGTGGAACCAACCTGATCACTGGTGGTTATGATTAGCACGGTGGAACCAACCTGATTACTGGTGGTTGTGATTAGCACGGTGGAACCAACCTGATAGCTGTATTCACCTTTCTATTTCACTTCAGATGTCATGATATGCATACACACGCATACACGTACACACATAAATCAGGCTGGTTCCAGCTGAGGGTCCCCTTGCTGGTCTTCTCTATGTTGCATGTTCAGCTGCAAACTGGAAATCTCTCAAACAACTGCAGCAGGCAATCCTCATAAACAATGTCCTTTATCTTATGAGGTGGTGTTGACTGGGAGGGCCTGTGACAGGGTGATACAATAAGACAGCCATGTGGTAAATTACATTTTGTTATAAACAAAGCACAAAGCTTTTGATTATGCAATTCACAAGCAAAATGACTACTACTTGGCTGGGTAATGAACCTACTAGTTTATCAAACTGGGTATTTTTTGAGGACTACTTTTCACACAACACACTTTACCATTGTCGATAAAGCCGTCTGTGTCATCAGGGCAGTAACTTAAGAAAATTCTAGGTAGTCACTCTTTACCACATCAAAAGTCATAAAGGCTGCCTATTTCTACAATTTCTCTTCTTAAAATGTGATTTTAAATATAACCCTAACCTTAACCACACTGCTATCCTTATGCATAACCCTAGACTTAAATTAAGACCAAAAAGCTCATTTTTGTTTTCATAATTTTTTTACTACATAGCCAATTCTGTCTTTGGGGCTGTGGTAACTAGTGGAAATCTAAATAATATGCTTTACAGACTCCTGATTAGAGGTCGACCGATTATGATTTTTCAACGCCGATACCGATACCGATTATTGGAGGACCCAAAAAAGCCGATACCGATTAATCGGCCGATTTATTTTATTTTATTTTATTTGTAATAATGACAATTACAACAATACTGAATGAACACTTATTTTAACTTAATATATTACATCAATAAAATCATTTTCGCCTAAAATAAATAACGAAACATATTACATTTAAATAATGCAAAAACAAAGTGTTGGAGAAGAAAGTAAAAGTGCAATATGTGCCATGTAAGAAAGCTAACGTTTAAGTTCCTTGCTCAGAACATGAGAACGTATGAAAGCTGATGGTTCCTTTTAACATGAGTCTTCAACATTCCCAGGTAAGAAGTTTTAGGTTGTAGTTATTATAGGAATTATAGGACTATTTCTCTCTATACGATTTGTATTTCATATACCTTTGACTATTGGATGTTCTTATAGGCACTTTAGTATTGCCAGTGTAACAGTATAGCTTCCATCCCTCTCCTCGCCGCTACCTGGGCTCGAACCAGGAACACATCGACAACAGCCACCCTCGAAGCAGCGTTACCCATGCAGAGCAAGGGGTACAACTACTTCAAGTCTCAGAGCGAGTGACGTTTGAAACGCTATTAGCGCGCACCCCGCTAACTAGCTAGCCATTTCACATCGGTTACACCAGCCTAATCTCGGGAGTTGATAGGCTTGAAGTCATAAACAGCGCAATGCTTGAAGCATTGCGAAGAGCTGCTGGCAAAACGCACGAAAGTGTTCTTTGAATGAATGCTTACGAGCCTGCTGGTGCCTACCATCGCTCAGTCAGAATGCTCTATCAAATCATAGACTTAATTATAACATAATAACACAGAGAAATACGAGCCTTAGGTCATTAATATGGTCGAATCCGGGAACTATCATCTCGAAAACAAAACGTTTATTCTTTCAGTGAAATACGGAACCGTTCCGTATTTTATCTAACGGGTGGCATCCATATGTCTAAATATTCCTGTTACATTGCACAACCTTCAATGTTATGTCATAATTACGTAGAATTCTGGCAAATTAGTTCACAATGAGCCAGGCAACCCAAACTGTTGCATATACCCTGACTCTGCGTGCAATGAAGGCCTGGTTCACCTGGTTAATATTGCCTGCTAACCTGGATTTCTTTTAGCTAAATATGCATCTTTAAAAATATATACTTCTGTGTATTGATTTTAAGAAAGGCATTGATGTTTATGGTTAGGTACACGTTGGAGCAACGACAGTCCTTTTTCGCAAATGCGCACTGCATCGATCATATGCAACGCAGGACACGCTAGATAAACTAGTAATATCATCAACCATGTGTAGTTATAACTAGTGATTATGATTGATTGATTGTTTTTTATAAGATAAGTTTAATGCTAGCTAGCAACATACCTTGGCTTCTTACTGCATTCGCGTAACAGACGGGCTCCTCGTGAGGCAGGTGGTTAGAGAGTTGGACTAGATAACCGTAAGGTTGCAAGATTGAATCCCTGAGCTGACAAGGTAAAAATCTGTCGTTCTACCCCTGAACAAGGCAGTTAACCCACCGTTCCTAGGCCGTCATTGAAATTAAGAATGTGTTCTTAACTGACTTGCCTAGTTAAATAAAAGTGTAAAAAAAAGAAAATACATTTTTTTTGAATCGGCAAAATCGGCGTCCAAAATTACTGATTTCCGACTGTTATGAAAACTTGAAATCGGCCCAAATTAATCGGCCATTGCGATGAATCGGTCGACCTCTACTCCTGATTGGATTAGATTCAGGCCGCTGACTGCTGGTTATTTGTTCACTGTATTAGTCAGACTTACATGCTGACCAGACTGCTTGTGTGCATGTTGAGTTTGTCCACCCACACCAGACGCGATCTGGACACTCAGTTTGACAAACAAACTCTGAACCAACTATATTCATTTGGGGACAGTTCAAAAAGCATTCAACATGTATGTGTAGCAGTGTGATGTTGTTCCCCTAGATTACGCACCAAGTTGCACACAAGGACCGATTCAAATAGGCCAGGTCAAGAGGGGATGTTAATAATTTGATAATAATAATTCAGTCGTTTTTTTTTATTTAATTACAGCTGCATAGCTAATGTTATTATTTGGTGTACAAACACTTTTTCATATCAATATTGTATATACATGTGATTGTAAAAGTTTTGTATATTTCGGTTTGGCCCATCGCGGGTTATCTGTATTTCTGTACCCCATTATTGTTCTCTTTTGCCTGACCTTCGGCTAGCAAGGTGCCTGAGAGCTGTGACTGCGCCAAGGGCTAAAATATTGTGTGTTGTTTCTTCGTGTGCAAGGCAAATAAAAATAATTCAACCAGCAGACCTCCAGCTGTGGCAGTTTCCTAATTAAAAGTACACAATGCAGAACGAACCACGCTACATATGGCAATTTAGCTAGATAGCTTGCTGTTGCTAGTTAAATTGTCCTGGGATATAAACATTGAGTTGTTATTTTACCTGAAATGCACAAGGTCCCCTACTCCGACAGTTAATCCAGAGATAAAAGGGTAAAAGTTAGTTTCTAGTAATCTCTCCTCCTTCAGGCTTCTTCTTCTTCTGTGGACTTTATATGGTGGTTGGCAACCAACTTTATGGTGCATTACCACAACCAACTGGACTGGAATGTGAACCTCAGTTCATCTTTCAATCACCCACTTGGGTATAGGCTCCTAATAACCAATGAGAAGATGGGAGAGGCAGGACTTGCACTGCTTCAAGCGTCACAAATAGAACCAAGTTCTATTTTAGCGCCTGGCTACGCAGACGCTCGAGACCAGTGTGGGTGCAATTATCAAATAACATACATGTATGTGTACATTTATTTTGAAATGCTCGCGCATTCGACGCCAGCGGTGTGGTCAGCATGTTAGACATGGGTTAACTGCATCCATTATTTAGTCTTGCCCTAGACAATATAGAATACACTTGTATGAGTTACGAACTAACTTGCAAATCCAATTTGTAGGCTAACGTTAGCTAGCTAGCCGCTAGGTTTAAAAAATGACAACATTACATAACCAGCAGTATCTAGACAATACACTCGTATGAGCTACGACCTAACTAAATTGTAGAGGTAGCTAGCTCGTTAACTACGCTAACATTATCTAGTCTGCTTCGCTAGCTAACATTTGCAAGGCTGCCTCGCTAGCTAACAATAGCTAGCCTGCCTCACTTTATCAAGAGATGGCTACCTAGCTACATAATCAGTAATAATCTAACGGTGTTAGCTAAATTATACCAGAGAGGCCATTATATTTCAGTATCTCTGGTTATACTCACCACCACCGGTCGTTGCACACCAAGCTAGCATTACTGGTGCAGACAGTTGGGGACAGACGACCTCCAAGCATCTATTCCCGACTGCATACTAGGGTCCTTCGGCAGGGCATGCTGACCATAGAACTTTGGCTGTGGAGGTATGGTCAATCCGTATAGGCCCCGTGATCCTTTGAACGCGTTGGGGGCGATGAAGCCCCATTCAATGACGGGAAGCAAAGTGGGCGAAGGAGCGGTATGCACATGGAGCTTGGCAAAAGGGTGCATGATTTGTTGACATAATTGTAATCCAAACCCAACCTTCATTTATTCGTGATCACGCACTGAGGTTTCAAACTCTGTTTGAGACGATACTGACTTTATGACAAAATTGTACCTATTTACACTTTGTTGTCAATTTTGTAATAAATGATAACGGCACTGAGCCTATTTCTGAAATGTTTTATGAGATGGAGAACACATTGGGAGGGATGTTAGACCATTCCTCCATACAGAATCCTTCCAGATCCTTGACATCCTTCATCTGCGTTTATGGACGGCCATCTTCAATTCAAACCACAGGTTTTCAATGAGACTGAGATGACCATTGCAAAATCTTGATTTTGTGGCCAATTAACCATTTCTTTGTGGATTTTGCTGTGTGCTTGGGGCTATTGTCTTGCTAGAACATCCATTTGTAGTCACATTTCAGCATCCTGGCAGAGGCAACCAGGTCTTTGTTTAACATATCCTGCTACTAGGTAAAGTTCATGATGCTGTTGACCTTAACAAGAGCCCTAGGACCAGTGGAAGCAAAATAGCCCCATAACATCAAAGATCCCCCACCGTATTTTACAGTAGGTACGGGGTTATTTTCTGCTCATGCATTCTCATTTTCATTTCTATGCCAAATCCACCTCTGGTGTGCGTGGTCAAAGAGCTCTATTTTCATGTCATCCCAAAAATGTCAACGACTAGAGTTTTCTAAATGGCATTGGCACTTGGGTTGCAACCTTTGCTTATGGCAAATTACATGAAAATATGTCTCTTTGGCCACACAGTGGTGGGTTTAGCATCAATAAAAATGTATGAGCAAAACATAACCCCATACCTACTGTAAAATATAGTTGTGGATCTTTGATGTTATGGGGCTATCTTGCTTTCACTGGTCCTGAGGCCGTCATGAACTTTACCAAGTAGGATATCAGGACATTTTTGCCAAAAACCTGTTTGCCTCTGCCAGGAGGCTGAAACTTGGCCACAAGTAGATCTTCCAGCAAGACAATAACTTCAAGCACACAGCAGAATCATCAAATATGTCGTTAATCCACATTTTGCAGTGGCCATCGCAGTCTCCTGTGGTTTGAATTGAAGAGGGCAGTACATAAGCGCAGACGAAGGATATCAAGGGTCTGGAAGGATTATGTATAGAGGAATGGTCTAAGATCCCTCCCAATGTGTTCTCCAACTCATAAAACATTTCAGAAAAAGGCTCAGTGCCGTTATCCTCGCAAGGTGAGGTATTGAAAACAGGAGTGTCAATAATTTTCGACCCCTCCTTTTTTTTAGCATACAATACATACTGAACAAAAATATAAACGCAACATCCCACTCAATGATATTACTGATATAAGGAAATCAGTCAATTGAAATAAATTCCTTAAGCTAATGGATTACTCTATGACTTTCACATGACTGGGCAGGGGCGCAGCCATGGGTGGACCTGTTAGGGCATAGGCCCACCCCCTTGGGAAACAGGCCCACGGACTGGGAAGCCAGACCAGCCAACCAGAATTTGTTTTTCCTCACAAAAGGGCTTTATTACAGACAGAAATACTCCTCAGTAAGCCCAACTACCCCCTTTTTCTCCCCAATTTAGTAATTATGATCTTGTCTCATCGCTGCAACTCCCCAACGAGCTCGGGAGAGGCGAAGGTCGAGTCATGGGTCCTCCGAAACAAACAACGCTTCTTAACAACCGCCTGCTTAACCTGGAAACCAGCTGCACCAATGTGTCGCAGGAAACACTGCTCAACGGATGACCGTAGTCAGCCTGCAAGTGCCCGGCTCACCACAAGGAGTCGCTAGAGCGCAATGAGCCAAGTAAAGCCCCACCGGCACAGAATTTGTGAGAATTAAGCTTTTTGTGCGTATGGAACATTTCTGGGATCTTTTATTTCAGCTCATGAAACATGGGACCAACACTTTACATGTTGTGTTCATATTTTTGTTCAGTTTATCTCAGTATATGCATTATTCATTTTATACAGTCATTTTTGCTCATCTTTATAGAGTTTGTCAATAGTTTCGGACCCTGCTGTATATTGTGTATATATAACCTGCATATTGAATATAGGTTCTAACATGAGTTTCAACTTCAGTTGCTTATCTACATACAGTGTCTGGTGAGGATTCTGGTCTCCTTGGGGCTGAAATACCTGTATATTGGGTCCATGAAGAAGGGCGAGGGCTTGGTGTAATGCAGGGAGGGCTGCTGCTGGGGCGGCTGGGCCAGGGGCTGCTGGTGCTGTGACAGCAGGGGCTGGTGGAGGGGGTGGCCCTGGGGGTGCTGGGTGTGTTGGTGCGGGTGGCTGCCGGGGTGCTCCTCCTTGCGTTGGTTCTTGTGGCTGGACGGCTGCTCAGGGGCCAGCACCCCGTTGTGCACATCCCGTCTGTGGCTGCCGATGCTGAGGTCCAGTGGCTGCTCCTCATTCCCCGGGAGAATGAGGGTGGTGTTGCTGCTACCGCTGGATGGGGTTGACTTAGCGGGGGCCGGCAGTTTCGACTTGGCCTTCTTTGGCTTGGTGGTGAGGTCGAAGGGCGATGGCTCTCCAGTGCGAGGGGCAGCCATCTTGCTGGGTGGCGGATGTTGCGCACGAGGCGACTTGGGCTCAGCCTTGAAGAACATGCCGGGTTTGAGGGCACCGGCCTGCTTGTTGAAGGGGTAGAGGGAGTGAGGGAAGTTGGGTAGGAACTTGAAAGGGAACATGGAATGGCAGGGCAGTGAGCCTATATTCTTCTCTTGCAGGCCCATGAGCGCAGGGCCAAAGTACTTCTCGGCAATGGAAGCGATGGCCTTGATGGAGTCGGTGGCAGCGGTGGCCCCTGTGGGGGGCAGCGCCTGCTCGTCCGGATGCGGAAAGAAGGAGTGCTGGGAGGCGACCGAGAGGAAGGAGGGCTGCTCGCAAGCCAGGTTGACCGAGCTGGACATCGCCGACACTGTGTCCGGCCGCCCATCCTGTCCCACCCTATCTGTCCCCACCACCCCTCTAACACCTGCCTCCTTCCTTCTCTTTGTGCTCCTGATCCGCTCCCGTTGTTCCCGCTCACTCTCGGTGTCGCTGTCTAACTCTGAACACGAAGCGGTGCCGGTGGTGGTGTCCAGGTCGGTGCCGCTGGTGGTGTTGACTTCCTCCAGGTCGCTGCCGTCCGACACCTCCGACATCTTGGCTTTGGCCTTGACTTCTCTGTACGCCAGCTCCAGCCTCTCTTTGTCCTCCCTCTCCTGACTGCTGAGGAGACTATTTCCTCCGTTGTTGTTGTTGTTGATGGAGCTGATCAGAGACAGTGGAGTCCCGTCCAGGGGGCTGTGAGGCAGCTTGCCCTCCTGGCTCCCACCGTTGTTACTGTTCTTGCCCAGGGGGCTCTTCAGAAATGGGCTGGGGGGCAGTAAGTGCGGTCGGGGGTAGAACGAGGGGACGAAGAGACCCGGGAAGCCATGGGAGAGCGAGGGAAAACCATGTGGCCCGGGGGAGAAGGATAGGCTGGCGTGAAGATGGGGCTGGGAGGGGAAGTAGTCAGGGAAGGCTAGACCTGAGTGGTTGAGTCCCGGTTGGTGGTGGTGGGGATGGGACCTGGACTTGGCCAGGATGGGGCTGCTCATGGGGATGCTGGGAGCAAACAGGCCCCCGGCAGGGCCGTAATGGTTCTTGCCCTCACAAAAGCGCCGGTGCTTGTTGAGGGAGGAAGTAGTGCTGAACATCTGGCCACAGTCTTTGCACTTGACCTGGGTGCGGCAGTCGGCGTGCATGCGCTTGTGGCGGCACAGGTTGGAGAACTGCGTGTAGGACTTGTGGCACACCTCGCCTGGGGAGACACACAGCCCACACGGGCCTAGTTAAGCCCATTTAAACACTGTCACTAACTCAGAGTACCAAGTCAACAGTTAACACAGATACAACACACGGCTACTGAGAAATAATATATACTGTGTATTAGGAGTCATGCTCAAAAGATGTTTGTACTGTTTGGGTCAACCAATGTATGTGAACAGACATTTTCACTGACGACATATAACAAGTCAAGGCACAGATAATCTCTTACTGACTCTCACCTCTCAGCAATCCTGCGCATAGCGACGTCAGAAACTACACTTGACTTCACTGCTCTAGTCAAAGCCCATCAGAGACTTCCCTCCTCACACTGATTGAGTAGTTTAAATGTAATGTTGAGCTCTCCCTCTTTCTTGTGCTTTTGTGCATATCCTTTAACAAGAGTTCTGTCCGTGGTGCTGAATGTACAGTGTACTTTTCCCTCCGTGTAGTTCACTGCATGTTTCATAATGAAAATACCTACCAAAAGGAGGACATGGATGTGGTTTATTTCTCTGCATGTTAAAACAGTAAAATAAGTAGCATATCTGGATGTGATTTACAGTAGATATCTGTCAACACAGTCATACACATGATGTACAATCCTGTAATATGATTCTGGCCCGCGATGGCAAAAATATATTCTAATGTGGCCCTCATTGGAAAAAAAATGCCCAGGCCTGGTCTACGTTATGGAAATAGCAGGTGTTCTTAATGTTTGGACACTCACTATACATGTACATACATTGGGCCTTTTTCTCTAAAGGCTGTATCTATACAAATCGCAAATCATGCATCACTATGACTGGCAACATACGTACCAAATCTCCACAGTGGGCAACCTACTGTTAAGCTGGTCATTTTCACAATATATTCTATAAAGTGTTGCTTGAATACAGACTGTACATATACATGTATCTAAGCATACACACACATATGTGCACATGGGTACAAACAGAAAAGCAAAGCAGAAAGTTAAGAGAGAGAGAAGACAAGGTAAGGTATCATGGCTTCCAGCATCCTTTAACGGGGAGCTGGAGCAGAAACGGTTGATCCACGTTTATATCAAATCTGCCCGTGCCAACGGAAACCCATTTTACCCTCCTTGGAAGGAAAAACACACACACACACACACACACACACACACACACACACACACACACACACACACACACACACACACACACACACACACACACACACACACACACACACACACACACACACACACACACGGGGGGGGGGGGGGGGGAAACACAAAGTAGCACTTTTTTTAAGTCCCACTAAAGATGCTCAACAAATCAGTAACATATCAGTTGCAGAGGGACCATAGACTGGGAAAGAGGGCCCACTTCCTATCTCTGTCAATGCAAGTGCACCCTCTATCCAACTTAATGAGCTGGACTATCAAAATAAAGTGTTACCCATACAACAAAAAGAGGAGGAGAGGCAATTAGGGGGGAATGGAGGAGGATAACAAAAACAAGAGAAAAGGTAGGGAGAACACATAACAAAATGAAACACATAACAAAAAAAAGAAGGGATGGGGTCACAGAATTGCCTCTGACCTATGGGATTGTGTCTGCTACTGTCGCTGGCCCTGCCTGGGGTTGGAGAGAGACGGAGGGAGGAGGATGAGGAGGAGGCCTTTAGACACAGGGAGGTAGAACTAGACGTGGTTTGGCTAGGCCATATCGACTTGGGTTGCAGAGACTCAGACTTACAGATGAAGGGCTTGACACTACTGTGAATGTGCTTGTGCTGCTTGAGGCCCGAGGAGGTGGCGAAGGTCTTTCCACACTCGGGGCAGGTGTGAGTGCGCGCCCCTATGTGCTGCGAGCGGATGTGGCGCTGCAGGTTGCTGGGGTCCGTGAACACCTGTGGGTAGGGCGGTGGCAGGAACATTTCCATTGACACACACACACACACAGATAAAAACCAGTTATGGTCAGCGATGGCAGTCATCCGATCACTGTGTGTTGACACTTTAAGAATATATATACTACTGAGTAAAAAAGCTTATACTGCATCTATGACAGCTTTCCATGAAGGCCTTTGTGATGGTGGTTACATTCACCAACAAATAACTTTATGGCCAGTAGTGCTGAGCGATTAACCAACATTTTATTTTTGGGGGTTACTAATTGACCAAAGTCAGTTCAATTACTTGAATTCCATTAAGTTTGTTTTCTTGTCTATAGAGAAATCAAATAATTTACGAGAGAAATCAAGTCAAGAACTTTATGTGGGATGCTGGGCTGATGGGAGTTGTAGTTTTCATTAAGCCAAATATTGAACCTAGTTCAGCGCAGAAACATGGTAATTAACTACAATGACCATAATTCATTGCGCCTATTTTTGCTGGCTCAGACAAGTGGCGGGTCAGAGAGGAAGAGGTGAAGTGAGAGGATTCACTCTTGCCAAAAGCTGTGCAAAATAAGCCCAATATGTTTCTATGGGCTTATTTTGGACGTAAGCCTCCTCCCAGCCTTTGTGACAACGACTCCTAATCTTAGGGCGAAGACATCAGTATCTCGCCATTATATACAGATCTCTGGACGGATACACTTTTACGCCATCAACATTAAATTAGATACAAACAGACTGTATTAAACACGAGAGAGGAATGTACACAACATAATGGTGAGAGGGACAGAGACAGTTCGCGAAAGTATGCCTTATCTACACTGAACAAAAATATAAACGCAACATGTAAAGTGTTGGTCCCATGTTTCATGAGCTGAAATAAAAGATACCAGAAATGTTCCATATGCACAAAAAGCTTATTTCGTAAAATGTTTGTGCACAAATTTGTTTACATCCCTGTTAATGAGCATTTCTCCTGCCAAGGTAATCCATCCACCTGACAGGTGTGGCATATCAAGAAGCCACTCTAAAATGTGTAGTTTTGTCACAAAATACAATGTCACAGATGTCTCAAGTTTTTAGGGAGCATGCACTTGGCAGGCTGACTGCAAGAATGTCCACCAGAGCTGTTGCCAGAGAATTTAATGTGTATTTCTCTACCATAAGCCGCCTCCAACATAATTTTGGGTAATTTGGCAGTATGTTCAACCGCAGAGCACGTGTAACGTTGCCAGCGCAGGATCTCCACATCTGGATTCTTCACCTTTGGGATCGTCTGAGACCAGCCACCCGGACAACTGATGAAACTGTGGATTTGCACAACTGTAGAATTTCTTCACAAACTGTCAGAAACCGTCTCAGGGAAGCTCATCTGTTTGCTCGCTGTCCTCACCAGAGTCTTGACCTGTTCGGCATCTTAACCGATTTCAGTGTTGACCTTCGATGACCACTGGCACACTGAAAAACTGTCCTCTTCATGGATGAACCCTGGTTTCATCTGTACCGGGCAGATGCCAGACAGTGTATATGCCGTCATGTGGGCGAGCAGTTTGCTGATGTCAACATTGTGAACAGAGTGCCCCATGGTGGCGGTGGGGTTATGGTATGGGCAGGCATTAGCTACGGACAACGAACACAATTGCATGTTATCGATAGCAATTTGAATGCACAGAGATACCGTGATGAGACCCTGAGGCCCATTGTCGTGCCAGTCATCCGCCACCATCACCTCATGTTTCAGCATGATAATGCACAGCCCCATGTTGCAAGGATCTGCACTCAATTCCTGGAAGCAGAAAATGTCCCAGTTCTTCCGTGGCCTTTATACTCACCAGACATGTCACCCATTGAGCATGTTTGGGATGCTCTGAATGGATGTTTACGACAGAATGTTACAGTTCCCGCCAATATCCAGCAACTTCACACAGCCATTGAAGAGGAGTGGGACAACATTCCACAGGCCACAATTAACAGCCTGATCAACTCTATGCGAAGGAGATGTGTCACACTTCATGAGGCAAATGGTGGTCACTCCAGATACTGACTGGTTTACTGATCCACACCCCTACCTTTTTTAAGGTATCTGTGACCAACAGATGCATACCTGTATTCTCATTCATGTAAAATCCATAGATTAGGGCCTAATTTATTTATTTCAGTTGACTGATTTCTTTATATGAACTGTAACTCAGTAAAATCTTTGAAACTGTTTCATGTTACGTTTATATTTTTGTTCAGTGCACTTTGAAGAACAAGACATATCCCCCCCCCCCAGATTCTGAAATTGCATTCCCCCCAGTTTTATCACTGGAATGTGATACAAAATGAGGCAACAGTGTGCTTTAAGACCATGCGGACGCCTCTGAGCATTTGGGTAGGTGTGTTTATCCGAATGGATCAAATCAAATAAAGAAATAACCCCCACTTCTAAAACCAATGTTGCGCCCCTGCCTGTAAACACAAATGATTTCTAATTTCAGCATGTCGTGTTTAAGCTCTGAGTTTTACGTAAATCGATTAGATGTATTCCCTCGCTAGCCTAGCCTGCCTGTTAAGTTCTGTTTTGCAGGTAGCTTCTCTCTATGTGTGATTTCACTTCACACTTAAGTTATCTTACATGTTATTTAGATACTAATCCTGTTGAGAACAATATCCAAGCAGGGTGCGTACGCTTTCTATGTACAGTGATGGTCAGGTATTGTTCGCTATGCGACTACGAAACATCGGTTAGACTCTGTTGTGCATTTTACATTGCCTTTTAGTCTGAGCTGCTATATATTTACATTTTTCTGTATTGTTACAGTTTTACACCGTTTCAACTATAGAACTGGAGGGTTATGGAAAGCCTATCCCTGACTCTGGTTCAGTTCTTGATTGGAGTTTGGCTGGCTGTCAAGTTATGGTTCCATACACATAAAAGAGGGCAGTACAGGGAGAACATAGATAACTGACTTGCTGACTGCTACAGCCTGAACAGAGATGAGATGATGACTTTAAGGAATGAAAATTAATGAAGTCATCAAATAGAAACTAAGTAATATACACAACTAAAATATTTTATTATTTCATAGTAATTTTACATTTCTATTGATGTCTACCCAATGTGGACCTAACAGGTGCAATCGAATATTTTAAATGTTTTGGCTATTGAATGTTCACTATTTTTGGCCTTGGAATTTCCATTAAAAAGCTCTAAAATCATTGTAATGTCATTATTTTATAATGCATTTTCATGTAAAAAAAAAAAAAGTCAAACCGAAATCTGGGATAATTTTTTTATAATCAAACGGGAACCAAACTGACCTCAAAAAGCACTAATCAATCAGCACTAAATGCCAGACAACCAGTTAGCTGAAAAAAACTGCAAGTAACGACATTTTCAAGTCATAGCATGACATGATTAAGTCGGTACTAAATTGCATTTGTGGTTGCGTTACACTAACTTAATCACAAAATTGCACGGTTAAAATCCTATTTTCTACGTACATACACAATTAATTTTCTCCCCAGTCAATTCACTACTGTGGCTAGTATCAGCATTCACCAAGGTAGTGAAAGAAGCCTGTGTTTCTGCGCACAACTTACATGCCGGGTGTGCTGTACCTTATCGCAGTTTTCACACTCAAAGTGTTTGCCGCTGTCGTGGGACATCTGGTGGCGGATGAGGTTGGACTTCCAGTTGAAGGCCTTGGGACACTGGTCACACTTGTACTCTCGCTCCTCTGTGTGCACAATCATGTGTTGGCCCAGACTGGACAGGGAGCACAGACACATAGTCATTCAGGATGATGATACTCATCAAATCATTAGTGTAGAGGTAATGGTACTACTGTGTGTGTCCGTGCGTGCATGTGTGTGCGCGTGCATGCTTGTGTGTGTGTGTGTGTGTGTGTGTGCGCGCGCTGCACCTGTACTCGTCGGGGAAGATCTTCTCGCAGTCCTTGCACTCGTGGACAGACTCGTGGTTGCTGTCGTCACAGTCCTGCTTGAAGTCCTCGTTGCTGAGAGTGTCGAACAAGGACCCGGCGCTGGAACAAAAGCACTTATGGTGCCGCTGCAGCTCCAGGGCCGAGGTGAACAGCTCGTCACAGTCCTCACAGCGGTACATCTGTTCGTCTGTGAAATGATACAGTCTGACTATTCATTTTCGGAAATGTGTCTTTTGCAAAAACAGACAACACACACTTGTGAGTAGCCTGTAGGTTAGATAAGCTCCCTCTACACACACACACACACACACACACACACACACACACACACACACACACACACACACACACACACACACACACACACACACACACACACACACACACACACACACACACACACACACACAGTAAGGGTAAAAGGCTGAGCAGGATAACTACGTAGCTCCCCAGCCAACATCCATCTGGGATCCCAAACTGAACACACAATCATAAACAGGAATGAGCGACCAGAAATGTCTAGCATTCAAACTCTAAAAAAGATATACCTCTCACTCTCCTGTCCAAGCTAATCAAGTGCATGTTCAAATGCTTAAACAACCACTCTCCCATTAGCATTGACCTAAAACACAAACACATCTATGATCAGTAAAATGTAGCCTGGGCTAGTCAGCTTTACATCTTAATTAACACATAGCTAAGTACTTTTTAGTCCAGTGGCGGCGGCTGTTCAGTGGCTTTAGGCTGTAGCACGCAAAGGAAGCCAAAGGCTAAACATTTGTCATTATTTTCCAGGTTGATAGCCTTTGAAATACTTTCCCCAACCAAGGTCAGACCAATGGAACTGTGAGGCAGGCGATTTCAATGGCGTCTTTCTGACCTGGCCGCCACGTTCAACAACTCAGGCCAAGTTGAAGAGAGGGGGAGGGAATGGAGGAGTATAGGGTGGACGTTGTCCAAGAAGAATGAGCCATGCGTGTTTAGGCCAGGTTGCAGGGACAACTCTACAGAGTGACAAAGCCAGGCATGGACCCCCCAGATAGAATGTGTACCCCCCCTAGCTTTGTTTTCTCATGAACATAACAAATGGTATATGAATTACCCTGCCCGGTTTTTCCAATGTAGAGCTGCCGGGTCTGCCAGTTGCGCAGATCAGGACAGAGCCTACAGTGACTTCAGAAAGTATTCATACCCCTTGACTTATTCTACATGTTGTGTTTCAGCCTGAATTCAAATTGGATTAAAAAATAAATAATTCTTAACCACCTACACACAATACCTCATACTGACAAAGTGAAAACATGTTTTTAGAAATTGTAGCAAATTATTGAAAAGAAATGCAGATCCCTGATTCAATGTTTGAATCGGCTTCGGCAGCGATTATAGCTGTGATTCTTTCTGGGTAAGCTTTGCACACCTGGATTGTAAAATATTTGCACATTATTCTTAAAAAAAACTTAAAGCTCTGTCAAGTTGGTTGTTGATCATTGCTAGACAGCCATGTTCAAGTCTTGCCATGGATTTTCAATTTAATTTAAATCCAAACTGTAACTAAGCCACATCTTTGTAAGCAACTACATTGTATATTTGGCCTTGTGCTTTACGTTATTGTCTTGCTGAAAGGTGAATTTGTCTCATAGTGTCTGATGGAATGCAGACTGAACCAGGTTTCCTCTCGGATTTTGCCTGCGCTTAGCTCTATTCTGTTTGTTTTTATTTTTTTTAAACTCACTAGTCCTTGTCAATGACAGCCATACCCATAACATGATGCAGCAACCACCATGCTTGAAAATATGAAGAGTGGTACTCAGTGATGTGTTGTTAGATTTTTCCCAAACATAAACATTTGTATTCAGAACATAAAGTTAATATCTTTGCCACATTGTTTTCAGTTTTACTTTAGTGCCTAATTGCAAACAAATGCATGTTTTGGAATATTTATATTCTGTACAGGCTTCCTTATTTTCACTCTGTCATTTAGGTTTGAATTGTGAAGTAACTACAGTGTTGTTGATCGATCATCAGTTCTCTCTTATCACAGCAATTAAACTCTATAGCTGTTTTAAAATCACTGACGGCCTCATAGTAAAATCGCTGAGCTATTTCCTTCCTCTCCGGCAACTGAGTTAGGAAGGACACCTGCATCTTTGCAGTGACTTGGAGTATTGATACACCATCCAATGTGTAATTCATATCTTCACCATGCTCATAGGGATATTCAGTGTCTGTTTTTATTTTATTTTTACCCATCATTTGCAAGGCATTTGAAAACCTCCCTGGTCTTTGTGGTTGAACTTATGTTTGAAATTCACTGCTCGAGTGAGGGACCATACATATAATTGTATGTGTGGGTTACAGAGATGAGTTATTCATTCAACAACCATGTTAAACACTGTTATTGCACACAGTTAGTCCATGCAACTTATGTGACTTGTTAAGCACATTTTTACTCCTGAACTTATTTAGTCTTGCCATAACAAAGGGGTTCAATACTTATTGACGTATTAAGACTGTTCAGCTTTTCATTTGAAATTAATTTGTAAAAATGTCGAAAAAACATAATTCCACTTTGACATTATGGGGTATTGTGTGTAACCCAGTGACAAAAAAAATATTGGAAATTTAACCCATTTTAAATTCAGGCTGTAACACAACAAAATGTGGAAAAATTCAGAGTGTGAATACTTTCTGAAAGCGCTGTATCTGAGAAGAGCAGAAAACAATGAAGCATCATGGCCCAATAAATGACATGATACGAAACAGGCCTATAGATTAAGAGAAAACAGTATAGAAATCTACCAAAAAACAATTAGTAGCCAAAAATTGTGTCACTCCTGGACAACTTTTTAGCTTTAACATTCTCCTACATTTGTCCGTTTGGAACACATGGTAAACTCTTTTACAAATTATCCTTATTGCCTAATCTAAACAAACATAATAGGACATTTAAAAAAAAATGCTATTGATAGATATAGAGCTTTGCCTCATGTGATGGGTTTAGGGACAATGAAATTGGAAGCGCATTTCACAGTATCGTTTCATTGCACTGACTGACGGTCGCCATCTGTCCATGATCCCGAATAGATGGTTACGGTATGTGGTATATGAATGAGCGCATCTAGGGCTGCCAGTCTTCATGGGGCTTTTCTTCAACATCGCGTGCTTTCTTGCGCGCGAAATGACAGTTGTGTATATGGTTGCATTTCAGATAGGCCTAAAACAACATGTTGTATATAGCAGTAGTATGACCAATACCGTGTGTAGCCTACCAAAAGAAGTAAGCAAACGTTCACTCTGTTTATCATTACATTTGCATTACTGTACAAGTGATGTCAATACTATGTAAACAGCCTCCTCTTCTCTCCCTCCCTGCTCTCTTGCTATAGCGGGTGCATGTGCGTTTGGAACTCTGCCACACAGAAAATAGTGCGTACCCGGAGAATAGGCGGCTTGGTTACACTCATTGAATAGTGTTACACATTCGACAGCAATATGTATCCTATCGTTCCTATTGTTGGAGTTTAACCTATGAAGCCTGGAAGAATCTTTGATAGCCTAGTGTCGAGCTGATCTGTGCGTGATAGTATGCACAAATGATGCGTAGACCTACCGCATTTCAAGTACACTTGCAGGCCTATGTCGTAGTGGGGCGCATATCTTTCTTGTATTATTAGGCTTCTATAAAACGACGGTTGTTGATGTGTCCGGCTTCGTTTCAGATCCATTTTTGTACATTTGAACAGCAGTAGGACCAATCGACCTTCTTTTATTAGGGCTCTAAAGCAATACTCCCCCCCCCCCCCCCGTGGATTTAAAGTGCCCCCCCTCAGACACGTCATCCTGGAGCCGGGCCTGCTACGTTGGCACTCACCCTGTCCCAGCTCTGCCATGACCTTGACTTGACCTAACTTTCAACTCAAGTTGATTCAAAATGACTTCGAGTGTATGGCTCACCTAGTTCATACTGTATGCCATTTATTCAGCTGGCAATAACCAGATGCATTAAAAGGGGACACGTGTAGCAACTGCACTTTGACAAAACATGGATTTGAACAAATGACCGTCTTGGTCTCAATTGTCCATTACTTCCACCTCAAAGGCTATACATGCATAGCTGCCACCATAGCCATATAACTCATTTACTGTGTGCGAACTGTTCCATCCCAAGCGTTAAAAACTCCTCACCGCCCAGCTATTTGAAGGCTGCGACATCTTTCCAGTAACAGCCTTATGACGCGCTTTTGAGGCTTTATTCGCCTACTTGTTTTATTACACCGACTACGAGGCTTTGTCAAATCAAAAAAACACTTCAAGGAGGAATTGAAACTTGAGGACTCGTACCTAGCCATCGATTTCACCGCTGGAAGACATTAGACTCGAGACCTGCAATGCCAGGTGAAGCGTGCACAGTGTTTTGGAGCGCAGCGCGCAAATAATCATTTTGTCGCCATTATCTATTTAATTAATCGACCAGTAACACTCAGGAGTAGAGCGAGCAGGAATCGGGAAGAGGGTGTGTGAAAGCGCTCATAAACGGGAGACTAATAGCTCTCTTTGAGAGGTAGGGGGACACAGTTATGTGCAGTTTAGTGACTAATCTGCGAGCATGGGTGAGGTCTCGGAGCCTCCTCAAGCCCCAATCCAAGTCCCAGCTCGGATAAACCAGCCGAGGAGAGCCGTGCAGCGCCAAGCTCTTCCTCTACTGTCCCCATCTTTTCTCTTGCGCACACGCACACGCACACACGGTCTACCTTTCCCGTTGACACTAATTCACAAAAAAAGTGTCAATGTTGTTTCTGTTTGTCTCTTTCTTTTAAAAGCACTCTAGTGCACGTCTATTTCTTACCCTTTCATCCTCTCTCCTGTTCTTTGGCCAAAAGATCTGAGGGAGGCTTTAATTGCAGCTATGAAATATCATAATATCAGGAGTGCTGAGGAGTATTTTTTTTGTGGGGGAAAATTCATTCTGATTGGCTGGGCCTGGCTCCACAGTGGGTTGTCCCCAAGTGGGTGGACCTACGCCCTCCCAGGCCCACCCATGGCTGCGCCCTTGCGCAGTCATGTGGAATCCATAGATTAGGGCCTAATTTCATTAATGACATTTATTTCCTGATATGAACTGTAACTCAGTAAAATCTTTGAACTTGTTGCATGTTGCGTTGATATTTTGGTTCAGTATAATATCCTATATTCCTTCTAATGCACGGTGAGGTAAGTAGGCCATGGTCGAAGTTAAATCCCACATCAAATCCTTCACAATAACATACTAGCTGTCTAATCCTTCCCAACAAACATAATTTCTACTTCAAGAAGTAGACCATGCCACCATGTTCCTTGCATCGGGTCTTCATAGAGAAAGCCTATAATGTTTTCTACATCCCTAAATGTTCGAGGTTATTGACCGCTATTTTTTAAGTGATAGCGGACCCACTATTCTCAAGTATTTCGCTGCACCCGCAATAACATATGCTAAACACGTGTATGTGACAAATAACATTTGATTTTGATTTACAATTGTTCGAGGATGTATGAGGACTGAGTTCGTCATTGATCGGGTGTTGGTTTAGGCTATGTATTGTCTGATTGAACGTAGACATTAGATCTTTAGGCCAAATATTCTTCCCCAAAAGAAGCTTTTTATAGATGTCAATTTGGAAAAAGATCCAAAACGTCATTATTTTTGCCCCAAATCTGTATCTAAAATAATTATTAAAAGATCCAAAACGTCATTATTTCTTGCCCCAAATCTGTATCTAAAATAATTATTAAAAGATCCAAAACGTCATTTATTTTTGCCCCAAATCTGTATCTAAAATAATTATTAAAAGATCCAAAACGTCATTTATTTTTGCCCCAAATCTGTATCTAAAATAATTATTAAAAGATCCAAAACAAAATGTTATTTTGGAGTTTATTTAAATATGCGCTAATGATGGCATTAGTCTTACCTTCTAGGTTTGGTGCCATCGATCCCTCGGGGAAAATTCCTTCCTTCATATACACCAATAGCTCTTCCCCCACTTCAATATCCCTAATAGCTTTATAATCAATCTGTAAAATAGAAAAGGGAGGAAGAGAAAGCGGTTAGGGACAGTCTAGTCAACAAAAAACTATAGTCTGCTTGTCATGAATGAATAAATGAACCTTTATGGGCGTCGATTTATTAGGCTTCGCCTATTATTATCTATATTCATCTGTCAATGTCGATGTTGTTATTATTGTTATCATTGGCAAAACTAACAGTAATAAGAAGAACAATTTATAGGCCTATTATAAAAGTAGGCCTAACCAAAGAGGTCAACATTGACAATAATCCCCAGGGCCTAATTAGTTGATTTAATATTTAGCATTGCTTGACGTACAAATTAATTTAAGTACGATTTAGGTTTTTAGTCTACTTTACATCCATTGTTCATCATATAAACACGCGATAGTCAATGCATATTATTTGTTATTGTTTCTAAAAATCGAAATATTTATGTATAGGCCTATACATTTTTTTTTTATTCTAGGAGGCAATAAACATTTTTGATTAGTGACAATAATTAGGCTATCCGATGACGCTTTAATTTTCGTTTTGAAACCTCCACACTCAAACCCATTGTTATTAGAATTCATGCAGATTCCAAGCGCCAAAGCATTTGAATATGTTGAATTCAATGAGCCAGTTACAAGCATACTTTGGGGTCAAAACGTAATTATAGTTCAAGTACAAGTCCTGACGATTGAAATAAAAGGACAACTAAATGAAATGTCACATACCCGCAATGCATTGTTTTACAGTAGTTGCATGCATATCCGTGCGCATTTCTAATAACACACATTTCTAAAACGTGTAGGCCCCACACTGGGTTTAAATTGAGCGACTGGAACATGTTAGTCGATATGCAATAAATATATTTATTAGCTCACATCAAAAGAGCTTTATACAAACACCAAGCAATGAACAATATACAAATAGGCTACACATTTGAAATTAACCAGCCTCAATGCGTCCTGTGCGGACGCATGGGGGCGCTCAGCACCAACTTACTCATCAACGACACACATATATATGCACACGCACACACACACACGCACGCACACGCACACACGCACACGCACACACACACACACACACACACACACACACACACACACACACACACACACACACACACACACACACACACACACACACACACACACACACACACACACACAGCGCGAGAGAGACAGAGACAGAGACAGAGACAGAGACAGAGACAGAGACAGAATAATTTATTGTTGTTCTGATTAATATTGTTGTTGTAGTTGTTGTTAATGGTGATCCCATGTCCACTACTACTGTTATTATTGCTGTTGGTCCCACCATTTATTTATATATAAATATATATATATTTTGTATATATATACATATATATTTGATTTTTATTTTTCGATATGTATACTTTGACAATGTAAGTAATAACGAACCTACCATGTCAATAAAGTCAATTGAATTGAATTGAATTGAATTGACAGACAGCAGAATAGTTGGCTATGAGAGGTAAAACACACACATTCACACGGGATAGTAAAATTGTAGTAACTTCATCCAATACTTTCATCGGTCCAACGCTATGTTGTGAGCGTTGAGGTGTGGCTTAGAAGCTAGGCCAAAAATTCAAAACCACCTAAAAGAGAAGCCATATTTTTCAAACAAAACACACTTATTATATTTATTATTATCAGTAGTAGTATCTGTTTACGCATAGGCTTTTACGTGACAGACATCTTTATCTCTGACCTTGCTGTTCTTCATTAGGTGGTAGAGTTTGGAAAGTTGAGTCGTGGTTGTCAGAGCTTCCAGTTGTAACAGTAGTATTGTCTGGATGGAGTTGGCAACACTACCCCATAGTATCATTACAGGAGAGAGGCCGGGGCTGGGGCGCCAGGCAGGACCGGGGAGTGAGAGGAGACAGGTGGCCAGGCAGGCAAGCAGGCTGCGGTGTGTCCTCCCTGGTTGGAGCTGAAGCCGGCACTCTATAGTCTGTGTGAGCGTGTCTTTGATGATGAGATCACTCCTCCTCCCCTTCTAATCTCAAACCAAAGGGTTGATTAATCTGCCAAAGAGACCCCTCCCCACAGTCCCATCTCTGCTTTCTATTATTGATGTAAATAATGTATCTAAGTCAAATACTTTAAAAAACACACACGCACGGAGCGATAAAAATCCGGTCTCGGTGCGTGAGGCTTGACGTAGTCAGTTTTAAAAACTTTCTGAACTACGCATAGCAAACGATGGGTTTTTAGTTCAGCCTTTACACACGTCGCTGCTACGTCTGTTTTTAACTTGTCATCTTTCACCACATGCTTTTAACAGTTTGTGCAAGAGAACACATATATGTGCCAAAGACTTAAACAAGGGCATGAAACATTTGGGTACGTTCAGAATAATTGGTATCAACCGACTTTGTGGTCATAAATGCAACCTGCTTGCTTGCTACTTTGAGTAAACTATACATGTAGGCTAATTGCAACGTGTGATCCCTATCATTTTTTTCAAGGATTTCAACTTCACATAATTTGATTATGTGCAACTTAAACTCACAGTTGCCCGGGAATAAAATACATAGTGACACGGTTAACTATTAAATACAACAACAAATGTTTTGGAAACAATAGACTATTTAACAATGACATTTGACATGTTTGCAATACACTATAATAACATGTAGCGTACACTTTTATAGGCCTACCTTGTACTACATGTGTTTACTTAATATATATCTCATCCATCTGCCAATGCATTATTCTGTTTCTCTTACATCATTGACAAACTAGACCTAGGCTAGATCTCTGCTTTTTACTATCCACAATGTGAGTGAAATAAACACATTGGAGAATAGAGACGTTATCTATTCATGCAAAATAAGATCGTAGTTAATAATACTTGTAAATACAAAATGTAGGTCTATTTGTTTCTTTTTAACTCAAACATGTATTTTTTTCTTTTTAAACTCACGCTCAGTAATGTTTTGTAGGAGAACAAAAAGCACCATTTCTTCGTTTCAAACACTGAATGGTAGCTGTTTCTGGTTAACAATTAGGTGAGCATGTTTCTATGGTAACTTACTTGCAGCCAGTTACCTGTAAGTTACTGTAAAAAAAAAGGTACAATATGTTACTGTAAATTACAAAGAAACTTTGGTTTAACAGTACATGTGTGCGCACGTGTGTCTGTGTGTGTGTGACTTGCCTGGTTAAATACATACATTACTTTACACACACAGCCTATTTATCAACAGAGAGTATGTGCTTAAACCAGGGTGAACGGGGAGATCAAACAACGTTGGGGTGTAGGGGGGGCCTTGTCCTCTTCAGACACAAAAGACGAGGACCGCATGACAAGATGGTGAACGTGCTTGACGCCTCCTAACTTCGCCTCAGTGACACTGCGAGCAGTGTAGTCTTCGTTTACTATCCGAGACAGAACACCGCTCTGTGTCCGAGGACAGTGTGACAAGTTTGACAAATGTATTAGGACTGGGATGCTCCCAAACAAGCTGAGGCTCTGTCCCTCTCTCCAACAAACACACACGACGGCTTACCGCCTAACTGGCTTCCTTCATTTGCTTAACCTTCAGGTGAGGAACCTGCATCCTGATTTAGAATGATTTGAGAGAGAGAGAGAGAGTGTGAGCTCTCCGTGGCGTGCAGTCCTGCCAGCTACTTCTGCTCTACACGCCACGTAGAGCTCACACATACTCTACGTACTTGATGCTGTTTTGACAAACGGCTTAAGAGCATCTTGAGAAATGAGGGCTGTGAGGTTCAGAGGTCAATCAATGGGCTCTCTGAATGGCTGGGGTCTAAAGAGGAAGGAAGCCCCCTCCCTATCTGTGCAGCCTCATCCTCACTAAAGGACGACACACACACACACACACACACACACACACACACACACACACACACACACACACACACACACACACACACACACACACACACACACACACACACACACACACACACACACACACACACACACACACACACACACACACACACACACACACACACACACCTGTCATTTCACAATAAATACATGAAACAAAATCACTTTCATTCATTCAAACTTTGGTCAATATTGACGACCATAAAAATATTTTTTCTTGTTCAATGAAAGAAAGTCAATTATTTATACACTTAAATGTATGAAATAATATCAAAATGCAGTACTGCCTTAATTGTTTACATTATAATTTTTTTGCATTGTGAGTGTGTGTGGTGTTAGTAAATGAATAAAAAGCTTGTGCCCACAATCCACCAGACAAAACAAGCTTCACAAACAATAGCAAAGCAGCACATTCAATTCAAACAACAAAACGACCCATTACATGTGGGGCAGGCCACACCCCCACAATATAGATATTTGATTTTGTCCGTGTCAAAAAGGCACCCTATTCACTACATAGTGCACTACCTTTGACCCGAGCGCTGTGCACGTAATAGGGAATAGGGTGCATTTTCAGACTGTAGCAGAGGACATTACTGTGAAAATCTAAACAGGACTAGGGCTAGCCCTGGTCCACTCTGGTCAAGGCTGATAACATATACCCAGCTTCCGAGTTATGTCCCGACCCGTTGCTGTGGCTGTTTGGCAACACCTTTCCCACGACCCAAGGTAAATCTAGAACTGGTAGACGGTTCTGATTGAAGAATCGGGGTTTGCATTGTCGAGTGGTGCCCAGGAAAGAATAACATCAAATTGTTAGATGCTACCACCCCCCTCCAAATCAAAACCAAACATGGATCCCATGTTGTGTGTCACTTAGCGTGCTTCATACCTGTTTGTCGAGCTAATCAGCCTCACAATTGGGCAACATGCTGCTGCAGATGGGAAATAGAATAGAGCTTGTGGGTGCAAATATGGATATCCGTGTTTGGTTTTGATTTGGAGGGTTGATGGTAGCATCAAACAGTTCGATTTAATACTTTCTTGGGCACTGCTCAGTGATGCAAATGACGCGTTTTCCATCAGAAGCGTGTACTTTATTACTAAATGAGCTCGTTTCTTCCCTTCCCTACCACTACAGATATACAGTGTCATTGACGTAAGGTTACTCATTGACTAGAGCACCTTTGAGGAGAGAGCATATGACTGGTGACAGATGTAAGAGGCACACGGGCATCGGGGTTAGGCTCAGCTGGGTTTTATGGCCAAGTGACTGGTAGAGTGTGGGCATTCCTCCAGGAGTGTTCCATTTCCAGGTTTCCTTTTTGGACGGGCAGAGGTCGTGGCTGGCTTCCAGAGAAGGACCCGGAGTGATTAGGAGACGGGGGCGTGTCAGCGTATTATTATTCTACCTCATGAGTCACTTCCTCAGCAAGGCACTGACAGTCCAGCCGTGGACCCACAACAGAGCCATTACTTAACTCATCATGCACACACACTTACTGAGATGAACACACACACGCACGCACGCACGCACGCGCGCGCGCACGCACGCACGCACGCACGCACGCACGCACGCACGCACGCACACACACACACACACACACACACACACACACACACACACACACACACACACACACACACACGCACACACTTACTTGGATGTATACACACAAACATTGACAATAACAGGCACGCACACGTATACACACACACATGGACATATTCAATCTCTCCCTGGCCCAGTCTGCTGTCCCCACATGTCCACCATTGTTCTTGTACCCAAGAAAGCTAAGGTAACTGAACTAAACGACTATCGCCCAGTAGCACTCACTTCTGTCATCATGAAGTGCTTTGAGAGGCTAGTTATGGACCATATAACGTCCACCTTCCCCGACATCCTAGACCCACTGCAATTTGCATACTGCCCCAATAGATCTGAGGATGACGCAATTGCCATTGCACTGCACACTGCCCTATCCCACCTGGACAAGAGGAATACCTATGTAAGAATGTTGTTCATTGACTATAGCTCAGCATTTACATTTTAAGTCATTTAGCAGACGCTCTTATCCAGAGCGACTTACAAATTGGAAAGTTCATACATATTCATCCTGGTCCACCCGTGGGGAATGAACCCACAACCCTGGCGTTGCAAGCGCCATGCTCTGCCAACTGAGCCACACGGGACCACACGTGGGAATCACGCGACCACACGGGACCATTTAACACCATAGTATCCTCCAAGCTCATCATTAAACTCGGGACCCTGGGTCTGTATCCCGCCCTGTGCAACTAGGTCCTGGACTTTCTGACCAGCCGCCCCCAGGTGGTAAAGGTAGGCAACAACATCTCCACTTCGCTGATCCTCAACACAGGGGCCACACAAAGGTGCATGCTCAGGCCTCTCCTGTACTCCCTGTTTACCCATGACTGCGTGGCCAAGCACGCCACAAATTCAATCATCAAGTTTGCAGATGACACAACAGTGGTATGCCTGATTACAAAAATCAACGAGACAGCCTACAGGGAAGCGGTGAGGGCTCTGGCGGAGTGGTGCCAGGGAAATAACCTCTCCCTCAATGTCAACAAAATGAAGGAGCTGATCGTGGACTTCCGGGGACAGCAAGAGGGAGCACGACCCCATCCACCAGGTCTCACAGGAAGAACATAATCAAGGACCTCAGCCACCTGAGCCACGGCCTGTTCACCCCGCTATCATCCGGAAAGCGAGGTCAGTACAGGTGCATCAAAACTGGGAGACTGAAAAACAGCTTCTATCTTAAGTCCATCAGAGTGTTAAATAGCCATCACTAGCCGGCCTCCACCAAGTACCCTGCCCTGAACTTAGTCACTGTCACTAGCCGGCTACCAGCGGGTTACTCATCCCTGCACCTTAGAGGCCCTATGTACATAGACATGGAACATTGGTCACTATAATAATGGAACACTGGTCGCTTTAATAATGTTTACATACTGTTTTACCCATTTCATATATATATACTGTATTCTAGTCAAATCCATCCTGTTCAAATATTAATGTACTATTCTATCCACGTATTCTTCAGATATACTATATATTATATCCAATTGCTGTCTATAATGTCTACATCCCATCACATACGATACCAGTCAAAAGTTTAGACACACCTACTCTTTCCAGGGTTTTCTTTATTTTTAGAATAATAGTGAAGACATCAAAACCATAAAATAACAAATATGGAACCATGTAGTAACCAAAACAAAATCTAAATATATTTTATATTTGAGATTTTTCAAAGTAGCCACCCTTTGCCTTGATGACAGCTTTGCACACTCTTGGAGTTCTCTCAACCAGCTTCATGAGGTAGTCACCTGGAATGCATTTCAATTAACAGGTGTGCCTAGTTAAAAGTTAATTTGTGGAATTTCTTTCCTTAATGCGTTTGAGCCAATCAGTTGTGTTGTGACAAGGTAGAGTTGGTATACAGAAGATAGCCTTACTTGGTAAAAGACCAAGTGTCACGCCCTGGCCTTAGTTATCTTTGTTTTCTTTATTATTTTAGTTAGGTCAGGGTGTGACATGGGGGATGTATGTGTTTTGTATTGTCTAGGGGTTTTGTATGTTTATGGGGCAGTGTGTAGTCTAGGGTTATGTATGTCTATGGTTGCCTAGATTGGTTCTCAATTAGAGACAGCTGTCTATCGTTGTCTCTGATTGGGAACCATATTTAGGCAGCCATATTCATTAGGTAGTTCGTGGGTGATTGTCTATGTCTTTACGTCAGTTGCTTGTGTCTGCACTTTCGTTTTATAGCTTCACGGTCGTTTGTTGTTTTGTATAGTTTGTCAGTGTTCTTCGTTTCGTTTTCGTCTTCAATAAAAGAAGATGTATTGTTATCACGCTGCGCCTTGGTCCTCCTCTCTTCCACGTTACGACGATCGTGACAGAATCACCCTCCAAGATCGGACCAAGCAGCGTGATACAAGGCAGCAGCAGCGATCGCAGGACTATTGGAATTGGGAGGAAATTCTGGACGGCGGAGGACCCTGGGCACAACCTGGTGAATATCGCCGCCCTCGTGAAGAGCTGGAGGCAGCTAAAGCCGAGAGGCGGTGGTATGAGGAGGCAGCACGGAAGTGCGGCTGGAAGCCAGAGAAGCAGCCCCAAAAATGTATTGGGAGGGGGCTCTCGGGGAGTGTGGCAAAGTCAGGTAGGAAACCTGCGCCAACTCCTTGTGCTTACCGTGGAGAGCGGGAGTACGGGCAGACACCGTGTTATGCGGAAGAGCGCACGGTGTCTCCTGTATGTGTACATAGCCCGGTGCGGTACATCCCAGCTCCTCATATCGGCCGGGCTAGAGTGGGCATCGAGCCAGGTACCATGAAGCCGGCTCAACGCATCTGGTCTCCAGTGCGTCTCCTCGGGCCGGGGTACATGGCACCAGCCTTACGCATGGTGTCCCCGGTTCGCCAGCACAGCCCAGTGCGGGCTATTCCACCTCGCCGCACTGGCCTGGCTACGGGGAGCATTCAACCAGGTAAGGTTGGGCAGGCTCGGTGCTCAAAAGCTCCAGTATGCCTTCACGGGCCGGTCTATCCGGTGCCACCTCCTCGCCCCAGCCCATTACCACCAGTGCCAACACCACGCACCAGGCTTCCAGTGCGTCTCCAGAGCCCTGTTCCTCCTCCACGCACTCGCCCTGTGGTGCGTGTCCTTAGCCTGGTACAACCAGTTCCGGCACCACGCACCAGGCTTACTGTGCGCCTCAGCAGGCCAGAATCTGCTGTCTGCCCAGCGCAGCCTGTCTGCCCAGCGCCGTCTGAGCTGCCGCCTGCGCTGCCTGTCTGCCCAGCGCTGCCCAGCGCCGTCTGAGCTGCCCGTCTGCCCAGCGCCGTCTGAGCTGCCCGTCTGCCCAGCGCCGTCTGAGCTGCTGCCTGCCCAGCGCCGTCTGAGCTGCTGCCTGCGTTGCCCGTCTGCCCAGCGCCGCCTGCGCTGCCCGTCTGCCCAGCGCCGTCTGAGCTGCCCGTCTGCCCAGCGCAGTCTGAGCTGCCCGTCTGCCCAGCGCCATCTGAGCCGCCCGTCTGCCCAGCGCCATCTGAGCCGCCCGTCTGCCCAGCGCCTTCAAACCCGCCCGTCTGTCCTGAGCCTTCAAAGCCGCCCGTCTGTATTGAGCCTTCAGAGCCGCCCGTCTGTATTGAGCCTTCAGAGCCGCCCGTCTGTATTGAGCCTTCAGAGCCGTCCGTCAGTCAGGAGCCGCTAGAGCCGCCCGCCAGTCAGGAGCTACCAGAGCCGCCCGCCAGTCAGGAGCTGCCAGACCCGCCCGCCAGTCAGGAGCTACCAGAGCCGCCCGCCAGTCAGGAGCTGCCAGACCCGCCGGCCAGTCAGGAGCTTCCAGACCCGCCCGCCAGTCAGGAGCTCCCTGAGCTGCCCCTCAGTCCGGAGCAACCTCTCAGTCCGGAGCTGCCCCTCAGTCCGGAGCTGCCCCTCAGTCCGGAGCTGCCCCTCCGTCCAGAGGCGCCCATCAGTCCAGTGGGGTTAATTTGGAGGGTCGCCGTTAAGAGGAGGCCACGAAAGCGGGGATTGACTATGGTGGGGTGGGGTCCACGTCCCGCACCCGAGCCGCCACCGTGAGAAGGCCCACCCGGACCCTCCCCTTCTGTGTCAGGTTTTGCGGCCGGAGTCTGCAACTTTGGGGGGGGGGGGGGGGGGGTACTGTCACGTTAGGTCAGGGTGTGACATGGGGGATGTATGTGTTTTGTATTGTCTAGGGGTTTTGTATGTTTTTTGGGCAGTGTGTAGTCTAGGGTTATGTATGTCTATGGTTGCCTAGATTGGTTCTCAATTAGAGACAGCTGTCTATCGTTGTCTCTGATTGGGAACCATATTTAGGCAGCCATATTCATTAGGTATTTCGTGGGTGATTGTCTATGTCTTTACGTTAGTTGCTTGTGTCTGCACTTTCGTTTTATAGCTTCACGGTCGTTTGTTGTTTTGTATAGTTTGTCAGTGTTCTTCGTTTCGTTTTCGTCTTCAATAAAAGAAGATGTATTGTTATCACGCTGCGCCTTGGTCCTCCTCTCTTCCACGTTACGACGATCGTGACACCAAGTCCATATTATGGCAAGAACAGCTCAAATAAGCAAAGAGAAATGACAGTCCATCATTACTTTAAGACATGAAGGTCAGTCAATCCGGAAAATGTCAAGAACTTTGAAAGCTTCTTCAAGTGCAGTCGCAAAATCCATCAAGCACTATGATTAAACTGGCTCTCATGAGGACGGCCACAGGAAAGGAAGACCCAGAGTTACCTCTGTTGCAGAGGATAAGTTCATTAGAGTTTCCAGAGAAATTGCAGCCCAAAAATATGCTTCATAGAGTTCAAGTAACAGACACAACATCAACTGCCTAGTTAAATAAAGGTTAAATAAAATAATAGAGGAGACTGCGTGAATCAAGCCTTCATGGTCGAATTGCTGCAAAGAAACCACTACTAAAGGACACCAACAAGGGCCTCCCGGGTGGCGCAGTGGTCTAAGGCACTGCATCGCCACCAGAGACTCTGGGTTCGAGCCCAGGCTCTGTCGCGACCGGGACCATGGGGCGACGCACAATTGGCCCAGCGTCATCAGGGTTAGGGAGGGTTTGGCCGGCAGGGATATCCTTGTCTCATCACGCACTAGCAACCCCTGTGGCGGGCCGGGCACAGTGCACGCTGACCAGGTCACCAGATGTACAGTGTTTCCTCTGACACATTGGTGCTTCTGGGTTCGATGCATGCTGTGTTAAGAATCAGTGTGGCTTGGTTGGGTTGTGTTTTGGGGGGACACATGGCTCTCAACCTTTGTCTCTCCCGAGCCTGTACGGGAGTTGTAGCGATGAGACAAGACAGTAACTACTAACAAAAAAAGGACACCAATAAGAAGAAGAGACTTGCTTGGGCCAAGAAACACAAGCAATGGACAGACTGGTGGAAATCTGTCCTTTGATCTGATGAGTCCAAATTTGAGATTTTTGGTTCCAACCACTGTGAGATGCAGAGAAGGTGAAAGGATGATCAACGCATTTGTGATTCCAACCGTGATGCATGGAGGAGGAGGTGTGATTTGCTGGTGACACTATCTGTGATTTATTTAGAATTCACTTAAGGGCTATTACAGCATAGCTATTACAGCATTTGTTTTTCAATGACCTCCAGGCTCCAGGCTGTGACCAAGAAGGAGAGTGACGGAGTATTGCATCAGATGACCTGGCCTCCACAATCACCCGATCTCAACCCAATTGAGATGGTTTGGGATGAGTTGGACCGAAGAGTAAAGGAAAAGCAGCCAACAAGTGCTCAGCATATGTGGGAACTCCTTCAAGACTGTTGGAAAAGCATTCCGCATGAAGCTGGTTGAGAGAATGCCAAGAGTGTGCAAAGCTGTCATCAAGGCAACGGGTGGCTACTTTGAAGAATCTCCGACTTACCTCGTTCTAATATTTCTATATTTCTTAATTCCATTATTTTACTTCTAGATTTGTGTGTATTGTTGTGTATCATTAGATATTACTGTACTTTTGAGGCTAGGAACACAACAATTTCTCTACATCCACAAAACATCTGCTAAACGTGTATGCGACCAATCAAATTTGATTTGAAACAATGACGCACATACACACGCGCGCACACACACACACACACTGACGCAAAGTCCACTGTTCTTCCCAATGGGTAGGTAGGAAGAAGGACAATAGCCATTCCACCGAGTCTCTGACATTGCCATGTGCAGCTGATTGGAGGAGAGGGGGATGCCACTCACTAAACGCTGGCAGCCCATAGGAGGAGGGAGGCGCCACTCACCTGGTCTCCGCTGAGGTGACACGCCGCCATGTTCTGCTCCTCAAAGGAGATGGCAGTGCGTACATACTTGAGCCAGGTCCCACCGGGCTCTGAGCCTTCGTCCAGACAGAACTTGACGTTGCCCATCTCATCCACCACCTGTTGGGACAGAGCAGATGATAGCACACATACGTCAGAGGCGCACCTTTTATGCAAAGACACTGAACTGAGCCTCTATATTCTCTAGTATGGGAGGATGTGTGAATGCCTGCTGAAGAGAGCAATAGCATTGTGGATTTGCTATTATTAGGGTTTCATTTCTTCGTCACCGTCATACAGTATAAACATTTTCTTAATTTACAATGGGCGAAGCCGATAGAACCAGATAGTTTCACGTCACGCGACTGTCGGATACAAAGAGGGTGGACTTTCTCAACATTGTTTGTGTGGGTCCATATCTGTTAGTAGACAGAACATTATCCGCCAAAGGGCCCCTAACCTTGTTGCTCCTCCGAGCAGCGAGAGGAAAGAGGGAAAGGAGGGGGGAGGAGGGGAAGGTTGAAAACTGTGGCTTCTTTCACTTTTCTAAAGACTTCCTTTGGCACATATTGATCACCCTTTGTAATCCCCTGGGCCATCCCGAGAGGGAGCGGGTTTCAGGTCACCACTGGAGAGGAGAGGAGACGGAGGAAAGGAGGAGAGGAGGAGAGGAAAGAAGAAGAGCTCATTGTGGGGCAGAAAGTAAGGGAAGAAAACAGGGGAGTCGATCGCGAGCTGCTGTGTGGTGTTCGCTGGACGAAGGTTACACCCCACATACAGTACTTCAAAGCTGCTGTGCCATGATTGCTGCTAAGAACACAGGACTGAGAAATTCTCCCACTAAAGAAAACGTTAAAGGTTTCCGAGGGGCCTCAGAGCATACGTGATAACACGTCCAATATCAATTTTCTCAC